>NC_061773.1:16340000-17577618 GCF_022458985.1 Mugil cephalus
ATACCTCAATTTAAATCCCAATTCATTTTTATCTGTCACAGCTGCACAGTCACCTCATCTATGGTTTGAAGTAGAGTTTGAGGATAAAACTGCAGACAAATACTGGCTGACTCAGAGGACCATTGCATGTTTTGGTCACTTTAACTAAATGTTTGGTTTTGTATTAAAAAAAAAAAAAAAAAAAAAAAAAAAAAAGATTTAAATCATTTTCACAAAATTCCAGGTTGCTGGGTCATGTTTATTACAGAATTTAAAAACAAAAAAACAAAACAAAAGAAAAACAAACAAACGAAAAAAAACATGAAATACATCTGGATAATATGCTAATTTGCCTGGAGGATAGTTATATAAGAAGATAGGCAGTTGTATTGGCCAACTTGGTTAGCTTAGCTTCGGCTAACCTGACTGGAAACACTTGCTTTTATGGAGGATACGTGGTAGGCTAGGTGTCAGCACAGCTCAGGAGCATCCTGGAAGGAATCCAGTCTTGTGCAACATTACTTCAGTGTGGAGCATTGACAAACATCCTTCCAAGCTGTTGGTTTGAAATAATGTCAGTTGTTCCGTCTCCTCCTTTTCAGAGCCATCCCACGACTTCCATTTCATCTACGGATGCTACGAATCCAACGATGTGAGGGTGGACATTGTCGTTGACGACGACGTGGCGGCTTACGCCGATTTCACCAAGGAAGAGATCGAGTGGGCGATGCCTCACACGCCTGACTACCTGAAACACTTCCAGAAAAAGCAGGCTCTTGAGATCGCCAAAGCCAGCATCGCGCACTGTCACAGTGTTTTGGGTAAAGCCAAAAAAGCTGATCCCAAAACTCCCCTACGCCAAGGTACTGGAAGTTTATATTCATTCAACACAGCTTGAGGGAATTATATAGTTAGACTTTACTAGACCACTGGGATTCCCGCCTTATCCCTAGTCCTAGTCTGTCCGTTGTGTCCTTGGGGAAGTCATCTACCTCCACTAGTGTATGATTGCGAGTGAGTGATGTTTGGCCGTAGGTACATATTGGCAGCCACGTTTCTGACTGTGCGAGCAAATGAATAATGTAAACAAAATGCTTTGTTTAGTGTTTATGCTTAGTATTAATGTTTTATTTCTCTACAAGAGGTGCACTTACTTTTGCAACTCAGATATGTAATGTTGGCTCGTTCTTCAGAACAAACAAATAGTATGAGAATAATCCTTTTTATTTGATTGGATTTTCTTATCTACTGCCAAGACTTGTGTGAACATCTGCTGGTGTTTTGAGTAATTTTTATGCAGAAAGGTACACTTCAAAATTTAGATTTAGATTGCTGTGCGGGCAGTAGAGGTGTGGGAGGTCAGGGTTGATAGAGGAGCACGTAGAAAGGCTAACTTTACGGAGGCCGTCGGGAGTCTGCGTCTACTGCAGTTAAACGATAGGACCAGTTAAAATCATCTGCTGTAATTTCAGTCAACCACCATGTAACTACTAAAAGAATCCTCAAGCATCTGCACATTTAACAATCAACACAAATTACATTGGAAATTTCCCTGCTTAAAGAATCCTCATTCTATACCGTTCCACCGATTGACCAGATGCTCCAGACACCTTCATCTACACTCGGTATAAGGGGGAGGACGGGGGGGTCAACGCTCTCTTCTGTTTGGCCAATCACTTCTACCCTCCCACCATCAACTTCACGTGGACCAAGAACGGGGCCGAGGTCACGGACGGGGTGTTGAACCTGCGTTACCGACACAACGGCGACGGCACGTTCCACAGAATCTCCATGCTGAGCATCACTCCTCGGGAGGGAGAGCTTTACTCCTGCAGAGTGGAGCACCAAGCCTTAAAGCATCCTCTCACCAGGAGCTGGGGTAAGCAGAGGTGCTGACACACAAGACGTAAATGCATTTTCATTTCAGCGTGGTCTTACAATGCCCATGTGAAAATGAAAATGCAAATACTCAAATAACTCATACGTGCGTGTGGAAGGTTCTGCAGCATTGCATTTTCAGGATTACATTATTGTTTTAATAATGTCAAAATATCACTCTGATAAGAACGCATAAAAAGGCTTAACATTTTTTATGTGTGTTTGTTTAATTTACAGAGCTGGAGGAAAATAAGCGGATCAGTCTCCACCCTGCAGCTGTTTTCTTCTATGCCAGTCTAATTTTGTGTCTGATGGGAATTGGGGCTGGAGTCTTCTTTTACTACAAGCGGCCTAATTAATAGCTTTTGGTTTTGACATTTCAGCGACAAAAACATATATTTTTTAAAAACCTTCTGCTGCTGTTTTAAAGGATTCTTTAATCCTTAAAGGGTCTGTGCTTCTCCTTGACTGGAGGCCAAATCATCAATGACATTACGAATGTTATATATAATATATTTAAAAATATATATAAACACTCTTAGCTTGTCTTCTTAATTGTCCGGAGCCATCATGTCAGTGTTTGAATTCAGTAAAAGATTTATGTGTGTTACAACCAAGGCTAGGCACACCACACACACCCATCCCAAGTTTTTAATGCACCTCACCTTAGGGGTCCACCCAGGATCGGTCAGGGTCAGGGCAGGCTGCAGGACAGTAGTGTGCTGCAGTTCTCTGACCCTCCTGACCCTCCTGTTTGCCCCCTGTCTTAATGCACCACATCACATCCAGGGTCACAGGGTCACGGTGTAGGGGCTTGCTTCCTCATCAGGGACTGAGGAAGCACAGTAATAGGGACACTGTCACTTTTCATTATCCCTTGGCATGGCTTGGGGGGCCTGGTCCTCCGCTAGCAGGGGGATCTTGGGCTGGCGGTCTGTGGCCCCACGGCGGTTGGTAGGGGTACCTACCTAGGTTCTCTGGTGTCCTCTTGGCCTGGCTTTGTCTCCCGGTGCTGCGTGGCGACGGGTTCGTGGCGGCTCCCTTGGGTGCCCGGTTGTTCCGGTATCGACTGGTTCGGGTGGTGGCTTGGTGCTCTCCCTCTCCCTTCGATGGGGGGCTGGGGTCTCTCCCTGGCGGATGGGGGTTCCCTCTTCCCGTGGTCTCCCTGGCCTGGGTGCGCCAGGGGCATGGGGCCGGCACCTTGGCCCCCCTGCTCGGATGGCCCGTCCCTGGTTTGGCGCTCGGCTGGTGCCCGTCTGCGGGGGCTTTGCTGGGCTCCTGGGGGGGTCCTCTCGGCTGGAGAGGTGCCCATGGCTGCCCTGCGGGCGGGGGGTGGGGTCTTTGGGGGGGGTGTTGGCGGCGGTGGGTGGACGGGCTGCGGTGGCTGTGGGGGGTGTGGGGGGTATGGGGGGCTGCTCTGGCCTGCACCGACTTGTGCTTGCTTGGCGGGTCTGGGGGTGTTGGTCGTCGCTCGCCATCTGCGCTGGGGTGTGGCTTGCCCCGTGGCTACGGTGGTTCTCTGGTCCTGTCACCCATGCGCCCCACACTGGGGTGGAGGTTCTCGGGTGCTGGGGCTTCTGACCTGACTCTGGGCCCTGGTAATGGTCTCACTCATATTTAGGGAATGCCCACATGCATGTGTGTTGTCACCTGCCAGCCCGTGCTGGATCACATCAAAAAGAATTGATGTGTCCCGGCTATTAAGGGCTGGATTTTCGCTTTCACTCTGTCACTACGTGCCCTATGGCAGATTTCTCTCCTTCCATTGGGACACCCTTACCCCCCCTGGACTCTCTCATCTGTACCCAGTCATACTTGAGTGAGGTGACTTGGGAAGCACAGAACCCTGTACTCCACTAGTTCCTACTAGCACCACATGTATCTCCTCCACTGTCCATCCTTCTACATCTTTTCTTTCCTTTGTTCCCCCCCTCTATTCACTGAGGTGTAGCACTGCCCTCCCTGCCACACAAGGTCACTACACTCAATAAAGTTCAACAGGACAGTTCCCAGGGAGGCTGGTGATGGTCACACTCACGCACTGAAGTAATAAAGCTTTCAGCTGCAAGAATATAACTGCATGAACCTCATATAATGTTGACACCCTGTGGTGTTCAACTATGCAGACAAATGCAGACAAAAAAAAAAAAAAAAAAAAAAAAGATTTATGTGATAGTGAGAAAGGGTGTAGGTAGGTGGTTTCAGTTACAAAGCAGCTGATTAAACACAGGAAAGAATAAACTAGAAAAAAATACAACTTATGTTATGTGCTTTAAATCAGCTCAAGTGCTCAAGGTTTGTAAGTGTTAGGGATTTTTTTCTTCTTTGTCAATTTAGTGGGTGGAATCTGTGAAGTGTCTTCAGACAGTTTGTATTGTTATTTTGTGCTCGATGAATAAAGTTGTATTGACCTGAAATGTTTTTTCACTGATTGACCTGAACAGATGGAAAGTAATGAGACAAATAATCCACACAAATTAGACTTTTACGTCAGAATCACTGCAAGAATATCACAGAGCCCATAAGACGTTAGGCCTGCTTTTTATTAATTACAGTAAGTCTGAAACCAGACCTGTAAATTTACTGACAGGAATTCATGTAAATCTCAAAAAGAATTCTCAAAGACATGGGTATTTATTTATTCATTTGATTTTATTATTTCTTTTGTACCTTCCTGTATATAAATATGTAACCCAGGTCCCATGTAGTTAAGAATAAAGCCAGAGTAGTTAATACTACTTTATATGTGATTCTAATGTATGTTATTTTAATAACGACCACCACAGCTGTACTTTAAATACAAAAATCCTCACAGGTATTTATTTACACAAAAAAAAAAAGACATAATTTCCTTATGTAAAATAAAATGCATAAAATGAGGTCAGATATGAATAAAAGGTTTTCAAAAAGAAACTAAATTCAGTTTCAATTTGTGTCACACCTTTCTCTTGACTCAAAAGAAAAACTTTTGTTTGATGAAATGAAATACTACCAGAACGCTCTCTGTCCCTTTAGTACACACAAACCGTTTTCTTTTTCTTAAATTCACTCATATAGTACCCGTGGGCCCACACACAAATTTACGTTTATGGAACAGAGACCATTAACTGATATTAAACTCGTTGCAGGCCTGTTAATCGATGCTGGGGAACGGTGGGGCCTAAAAAACGGTAATGCTTCCAGAGTACATTAACGCTAAAGCATGAACACCGAATGCTACTGCTAACTAGCACGTCGCTAACTGCATTACATGTCAAGTGACGTGATAGTAAGAAATGACCCAACCAGCCGTCCACTGTGCAGCGATGTGGTGAGAAATGACCACCAAGTCTGCAAGCAGAAGTCTTTGGTCGGTCGATGTAAATAATGTCAACAGCAAAACACAATATTCTGTAAACGCGAATGCAGAGCAGAAAGTCAAACAATGTTCAGACGCTACAGACAATATCGTGACCCGTGTCACGGTTCCAGTGTGACACAGTGTCAATGACCACAATCAGCTGGGCAAGAAATTGGGCTTATGTAATGAAAATGCTGAGGAAGACCAGACGGTAACTGATGGATGATATGGGATGTCCTTGCAAGATTCAAAGCATAAAACCAGACGGAAACTGCTTTCTATCATACTCTGGCCTTCAGTGTCTGTCACCATGAGGAGAGCATTTGAAAATAAGATGGGCTGTCGTGCGACATCTTCAGAGCAACAGTAGCACATTTGCCAAGTATTTAAGAGATGAATACACATCTGTACAGGACTATGTGACCAAATACAGAATCTATAACAGTGATTCAGGGGCAAAAGAAATTGATATTTTTGCTGCGGCAGATTTATTCCAAACAACTATTTTTACTTTCAATGATGGTAAATGGAATATGCACAAGCCAACTACAGCATCACAGACATGTACAGCAGCGTATTTATTTAAATCACACTTGCAATCACTACGAAGTTGTAACACGTGTCAAACCAAAGGATGCAGGAAGCCAGTGTGCTGGAATTTGTCAGCCTGTGAAGCACGATGACAACTTAAGGTCTCAGCGAAACAGAGACTGTGAAAGCTAAGAAAGACCGAATGAGATACCACAAAGACATTGAATTAAAAAAAAGGAAGGTACAAAATCTTATATAAAGATGCATCTATCAAACAAGCTAAACTTAAGTGTAGTAGTCAGCATTGTGAAAGTCAATATAAATCCAATACTGAGTTTCAAAAATACAAGCGTGCATTTGGTTTTGCAAAATCCCACACAAACGCTAAATATCAACAGCAACATGACACGTCGAAGATAACATATGCAAACAATCCATCTTTTCATGCAAGAGTACGTGACTATTCTAAAGCCGAATACAACATAAAGAAGGATTTTCAGAGTGCTGTGCGGGAGTACTCGAAAGCCAAAAATAAAACAAATGCTACATTTCAGAATCATGTCCATAATTATTCAAAAGCTAAATATAAAGAACGTCTTTCAGCTCAGCAGATTTGAGATGGCCTGAAATGCTTAACTCTATTCTAAGACATGTGTTGATGACCTGGACTGGTCAGAGAAATGTGGACTTTTATGTCGCAACCCTATCACAGCAGCCAGACTGTTTGACCATAGATGGCACTGTTTCTTAAGGGATGTGATTTTGTCAAAAAGTCAGCCTACTGGAAAAGTAATAGACTTTCATCGTGTTGAATTTTAACAACGTGTTTCTCCTCATGTCCATTGTTTATTTTGGGTTAAAAACGCACCTGGGATTGACAGAGACACTTGTGAGACGCCACCGGAAGCTGATGCAGAGCTGTGTGAGGTTGTGAACAGCGTGCAGAAACACAGCACAAGACACTCCAAGACTTGCCAGAAGAAAAACACAGTGTGCAGGTTTAATTTCCCACGTCCACCGTCAAGCTGTACTTACATCACAAGAAATGTAAATACTGAGGATTCAAATGTTGAGGATGAAAATGCAAATGCAAGTGACATAATAAAGAAAGTGAAATCTGCATTCACTAACTGACATGCATTTTGATTCAACAGAAATATTCTTTAAGTCTCTTGGGATAAATCAAAGCATGTTTGAAAAAGCTTGTAATGGGTTATGGGTAGAGGTAGGTTGGAAGCTCCACCCCTGCCTGATCCACCTGGATTGAGTGCACCTGCACTCGTTGCACAGCTGCAGCCCATCAGCCTGCTTGGGTTATAAAAGCAGGCTGGGTCCAGCAGCTCAGTTGTGTGAGTGACACCAGAGGGTAAACACCATCAGTTTGCTCTTGGTTGTGTGTGGCATCTTTATTTTGTTAAGGAGGTTTATTTTCTAGTGATGGGTCTGACGACTGTGAAACCTCGGCGCATGCGCCGAGCAAACAAGGCGAAGCCCCGTGTCGGTGCGCGTATCTCTTTAAGGAAAACCACGTGACCGATACAGTTCCTGTGTCGTTTGGTTGTGAACGCGCCAAATTGTATTTATAAACAGAAAATGTATCGACACGTTTGTGGGTTTTGTTGGATGGAGATAGTTTGTGTTGTTTGCTTTGCATTGGTTTTTGGCTCGTCATCGAAAACTATGGATCAACCAAGGAAGAGGAAGTTTTCTCCCGTGTGGGATCATTTTGATCTTATCACGGAGAATAAGGTAAATTATTATTCCGTTCTCGTTTCCACTATTGATCATTCTTCTGTCGGGTTATTCCAATTTCTTTCTGAAGAATATTTTAATTAGTTTACATGGATTAACTTTTATTTCTATTGTAGGTGAAATGTAGGATTTGCTCCCAGGTGCTGTCTTACTGTAACCGGAGCACTTCCACAATGCTGAGGCATTACCGTGGCCGGCGTGAGAAGGAAGAACGAGCTAATACTCCCGTGATCAGCCCTGGTGTTTCCAGAAAGCAGGCGATTGATGAGGCTATAATGAATATGATCATTACAGACTGTCAGCCGCTTAGCCTTGTGGAAGACGAGGGGTTCCGAGAGCTGGTCCAACTCCTTGAGCCCTCATGTGTTCTGCCAAGCAGAAAGGTACGTGAAACAAACTGATGAATGGGTGTTATACATGTTAACAAAGTATATGCATGTTATGTGATTTCATTCATTAATCTACTCCACTTGTGTTATTAATTTTAGGCTATCAAGACCATGATTAGCCAGAGGTATGAGAAGAAAAAGGAGCAAGTTAAAAAAGAACTGAAGAGTGCAGTTGCAGTCAGCCTAACAGCTGACATGTGGACATCCATGAACATGGAGGCTTACCTGGCTGTGACCTGTCACTATGTCGACAGTGAGAACCATACACTGTGTACATCAATGTTGGGAGTGGAACACTTCCCTCAGCAGCACACTGCTGAAAATATGGCCCAAGTAAAGAAAAACTTAATGCAGGAGTGGGCCATAGCAGAGAAAGTGACATGTCTTGTCACAGATGCGGCTGCAAACATGGTTGCATGTGTCAAAAAGCTCCAAATCAGGCACACGATTTGCATAGCGCATTCTTTAAATTTAACAGTTCGAAAATCATGTGACCAAATTGAGACACTCACTGATATCCGAAATAAAACAAGGCATATTGTAACATACTTTAGAACCAGTACTACAGCCAAAGAGAAACTGGCACAAGTCCAGAAATTAATGAATGAGGTGTCAACTAGATGGAACAGCACGTATTTAATGCTGGAACGCATGGCGGAACAGAAGGAGTCGGTGTTGGTATCCCTAGCCTCTTTAAAAAGTGATATACCTCAGCTCACTACAAATGATTATAAAATCATAGAGGAGACACTCCGTGTGCTTGCTCCATTTAATCAAGCGACAGTGGAGCTGTCTGTCTGATCAAAAGTAATCCCAATGCTCAAAATGTTGCACCACTCACTGCAACGCAATGCATTAAATGTAACCACGGAAACCGCAATTAATCTTGTGGAAAACCTGAAAAGAAGACTGCTAGAAACTCTGTGCAACCTGGAGTCATTAAGTGTAATGACAATACCAACACTGCTGGACCCTCGGTTCAAGACGATGGCATTCTTAAGTGCGTCAAAAGCCAATGATGCAGTGAAAAGACTAAAATCAGAGTGTGCGGCAGAAATGGAAGATGCCCAAGCTGGACCTTCAACTCAACCATCTGCTTCCAGTCCAGGTATGTCATGATTCTTAATTGTGTTCATTTGTATTTTAATGTTCATGCAAATCACTCTATGTGAATACAATGAATTAGGAACACAGATGCATTTTATTTTTTCCTCAGGTGACAACCTGTGGCACCAGCTGGACATGGAAGTCAAGGAGAGCAAGGCCAATTCAAATGTCACCACCGATGCCATTATCGAGGTACAAAGATACATCTCCGAGGAGAACACACCAAGATCACAGGATCCACTACAATACTGGAAATCGCAAAGACTAAATTACCCTACCTTGTACGCCGTCATCATCAGTGCCCTGTGAAAAGGGTGTTCTCAAAAGCAGGAGAAATGGTTTGTAAGCGGCGCAATCGCCTTGGCCCAAAGATGTTAACGCAGCTGATGTTTCTAAATAAAAATGTGTGAATGAACCTTGTTCAGTCTGTTTCCAGTTTTTATTGAAGTTGCCTGCAATTACTTTTTAAATCCAGCAGATGTCGCCATTGAGTGATACAGCAACAGTGTCGACACAGTTTGGGAAATGTGCCATACACCCAATGAGGCCTCATCTGCCCATCACTAGTTGTGTGAGTGACACCAGAGGGTAAACACCATCAGTTTGCTCTCTTGGTTGTGTGTGTGTTGGTGTGGCATCTTTATTTTGTTAAGGTTTATTTTCCCCTGACATCAAAACAGAAATTCCTTCTCCCAATGACTCCTTGTTTTTGGACCTTTCTTTGTTCATCCATCCTTTTGATAGATTTAATGGGCGTTTAAGTTTGACTCCATTGCCTTTTAAACCCCAAAAGACCTAGTTCCATTATTTCTTAGTTTCCCCTTTGCAACCTCAGTTTGTGATTTTGTTTGGGAGGGAAACGTAACATGTTCTAAAAAGAAAAGCATTGTTCTAAAACAAAACGCTACATACACCTGAGATGTCCTTTAAGGTTCTCCCTTCACGCCGTAGAAACGCGAGTAATCCGTCTTCAAATGTATCAAGCTGAGGCTCTGTAGTAGACAGCTTTCCAACCACTTCCACCACTAACAGGCATTTTTATAGGGGTCTATCTCTTCACGACAGACACATAGCACCATCAGCAATTGCTGTTAAGGGTGAAATATTTTTCCCCTAACTGTAACTTTTCCCTAAGATTTGATAGTCCTTGCTTCTATAGCTCCATATAACAGGAGGCCATGTTTTACATACGCTGACTCTTCTTTACACCAGTTGATCAGCTCAAGCTGTGACAGACTGCTTGTTTCACCTTTTTTAGAAAATGCTTACTTCAAACTATATATACGTTTTTAAACTGATAGGCCAAGTAATACTAGACTTAATAGAAATAATGTACCACGCACTTTTTCCCGAAATTTGCCATCATGCTGATGCGCGTCTTGTGCACAGTGAAATGGTGAAAGGGAAAGCACTAGCGGAGATCGCTAGCCAGTTTCAATATTATATATACTATATTCAGTCTATGGAGTGACTGCAGCCAAAGATTTGGGACTTTTAGACATTACTTACTCAGTGCGTTTACATGCAGAGCTTAATTTTGAGTTATGCTCAATATTCAACTTTCTCACTACAGTCCTTGTCCCAGTTTACATGCAGCGCAAGAAAATCGAATAATTGTTCTCCTCCTCCACACTAGGTGGCGATGCGTGTCTTTTCAGTGAGTAGTGAATAATACCATTAACTGATATTAAACCCGTTGCAGGCCTGTTTATCGATGCTGGGGTACGGTGGGGCCTAAAAACGGTGTTTTTGGCCGCTTCACTCATAACTGAGCATTGGAAAACAAAACACATGCATGTTAGTACTCACGAATCCAAAAGGGAGATTAGTTTGTGTCAGGGAACAAGCGATGGTAGTCTCACGAGGGTAGTGGCAATGGCAGTTCAATCACCACGCGGGCAATGGCTGACTGAAGTCACTGGGAAGAAGTCAAACAGCAGGGCGGGCCGTCCGTCGGAAAGCGTCTCAACTTCTCTCCTTCTCCAACGTCGGTCTCCTTAAGGCACATTGTTCCAACTGAGCCACAATATCACACGCTATCTTTTGTCGAATTAGCATTAGCTTAGTTTAGATTCGAGAATACATGAATGCATTAACACCGAACTAGCATGTAGCTAACCGCGTTAAACCATCCAGTCTCATCACACTATAACAGGCATACACTTCATATTCACCTCTTGTAGGTCACATAGAAGTTTATATTAAACCAACGAGTAGTCGACCTCCATGAATAAATGCTCCGCACGCCACAATGCTTCCATCTGAGCTGTCTAGTCCATAGCGTCCGCACACCTGCGCCACAAAGTCCCGCTCCTCACACAGCGACTTTACTCTGATTGGCTCGTGACTTTGAACAACCAAAAGGCAACACAGGTGATGTAATCAATGAAATGATTGACAGGTAACGGGTTAGGTCGCACGCTTCTTAAGATCCCCTTTTCTCCTACAACACAGATATTTTATAAACTTAATGAACATAAAGACCTATATTTATATCTTTATCTTTTAACTCTAAATAGTTTATCTTATTTATTAACTGTATATATTATATTTACACTTTTATCTGACATATTTTAACCATTTTTTTTAATATTCTAAACATCCGTTGTTTTAGATCATGAGATAACATTTTATTGTAGTGTGAAATTAATTTTAGGCACTGTATCTTGAATGATTTTTTTATGCAGGGCTATATATATCTATACAGATATAGATATGAACAAGCAATAATAATGTGTTTTGGTTTAAACATAAAATAACAACTACTTAGGAACAATACACTGAAACACTTGACTTAAATTGTGCATAAGCAGTCTTGAAATGTTGATTGTTATTGCGTTGTTTTGTTTGTCTTCAGCAAAATTAATTATGTATGTGTGGATGTATGTATGTATGTGTGTGCGTGTGTGTGTATATATTGCTCTATATTTAATGCATATCTAAATGAAATAATATTGCTGTTTTGTTAATTGTATGTTGATGTTATGTTAATATACCTCTGATACGTTGCTCAGTTATTTATGTCTTAGGTAATTAACAATTTTGTATAAAGTTGCACCTTTTAATTGTATAACAACGTTTTTTTGGTCTTTCCGGTGGCACTGTTGCGTCGTTTATTATTGTCCCCGGGGCAACAACACAGAGAGCACCTCTGCAGTTCCACAACACGCGTGTAGTGCCACTTGGGCTAAAAGCTGTCAGCAAACATCAGTGACATGAGTGCCGACAATTGTAGTGGGGATGTGACCGTGTCTTTGCAGAATCTATTGAACTCCCTCCAGTGCATCAGAGATCGAGTCAGAGGTAAATAAATACGAGCACTATTAGCACCGCCGCTAACCACCGAGGCACATGCTCGCTAAAGGTGCTAACATTAGCATCGACTTTGTTTTTGAGTTTAACGTTAACGATTTAACGAGACAGTTTCATTTCTGTACGCTAACTGAAGGTGTTTAACGTTAACGTTAAATATGTTCAACCAAACTAATACTAAAGAGGGCTGATAAAACATTGGAAACACCCTCGGTATCACTACTGACACCTTTCATAATTTGTACTAGAATAACTGATGATTGAATTTATGTACAAAATGACCGAGCTTGAAGTTTGCTCAAGTTTATTTTTGAACGATTTGTTTAATAAATTATGAATATGACACACATTACGCTATAGCTAGCCATAACTATAACTATAGCTAGCTAGAGTTTAATTATTTTACTCTTATTTTATCTTTCTTTTTCTTTTTACTCGTGTTTTTTAAGAGTGTTTCTTATATGTGCAACTAAGCTACTATATACCTACAAAAATAATATTTCATTGCATCACCCCCTGCATTTATTTCTTTAAATATGAAATACTTAAATTTGTCAAGTCATTACAATCACCAAAAGCGCTACGCAGAGCAGCTGCTAACTGCTAACTACGTGGTTCAAGGTCTAAAGACCAAGGTCCAAGGGTTTTTCATGGCCAGAAGCATACATACACAAAGAATATAAAAATAAATAAATATGTGGCAAATGCAGTGCATGGAGCAGTAGATGGCGGGGCCATGTCAGATCTTTAGCATATTGTTCTGATGGAGTCTGATGGAGCCTTGATATTTTGGCTCTGATGCATCTGAGTCTTTTGCCTGAGGGGAGGAGGCTGAATAGTCTATTTGCTGGGTGGCGAAGTCACGCACGGTGCGGGCTGCTCTGATCCTGCACCAGCTGGTGTAAATGTCCTCTGTGGAGTGGGTAGTGAGTGATTTTCTGTGCTGTTCAAACCACCCGCTGCAGGGCCTTCCTGTCCACAGCAGAGCAGTTCCTGTACCAGGAGGTGATGGAGGAGGTCGGAGTATTCTCCACCACACACCTGTAGGAGGCTGCGAGGACAGCAGGGCTCAATTGAGCCTGCCTCAGGAAATAGAGGTGGACCTTCTTGACCACGCTCTCTGTGTTTGTGGTCCACTTGAAGTCCCTTGACATGTAGACCCCCAGGTACTTGATGCTGTGGACCATCTCTACAGGTTCTCCCTTGATGTAAAGGGGGGAGTGAACGTGGTCACCTCTCCTGAAGTCCACCACCATCTCCTTTGTTTTCGCCACATTAACTCAGAGGTTGTTATCCCTGCACGAATCTATCAGGTCCTCCACCTCCTGTCTTTACGCTGACTCGTCGCATCATCCTCAAACTTCACTATACGACTGCCTGGGCGGAGCAGTCATATGTGAGCAGAGTGTAGAGGAGGGGGCTGAGGACGCCTTGGGGAGAGCCGGTGTTGAGGGTGGTGGTGGAAGAGGTGAAGCCGTGGATTCTTATGGTCTGTGGCCTGTGTCTTAGAAAATCCAGTGCCTAGTTGCGCAGGGACAGTGGTAATCCAAGCAGCAGCAGTTTGTTGACTAAAGTCTGAGGTTCAGTTGTATTAAACAACTGGCTGGAGCAGCCTGACGTAGGTGTCTCTACTCACCAGGTTAGTGAGAGCAGAATGGACGTCTGATTAAAGCGGCAATGACATCCGGCCTCTGGAAGGAATGGGTCCTGAGTAGTGATGTCCAATAATATCGGCTAACCGATAATATGGGCTGATATTAGCCTATTTTTGTAATATCTGTTCATATCGTTATCGGTTTTTCCACTGATGGTGAAAACATATAACATAATGCCCGGGTTGTGCTGCTGCGCGCTTCTGCTGCTGCTTGTGGGGTCCTGAGACATTTCCTGGCACGCGATTGATGACCTTATCAAACTGCACCCGGAGCCAGTCGTTAGATACAAAATGACCCTGGATTTGTAATAGTGATAAGAAGAAGAATTTTGAGCAGTTGCCTTTCAGTAGGAGAGGCTATTTAGTGTTTTCCTCTACCTTTATTTAATTTATTCAAAAAAAAAAACTCAAACTAGAAAATACTTTTGTCATCATTAGATGTTGAGTTGATAAATATCCAGAAATTTAAAAAAGGAATTTATGACTTTTTCTTTTTTTTTTTTTTCGGTAAAGTGCACATTGCACGACAGATAACATCAAAAGGTTTGTGTAGAGCTTAAAAGGGAATGGAATAAAAGAACTTGTACAATTAATTTGTCTTTAAAGAAACAAAAAATGATTAATAATGAAATGAAACCTGTATCTTTTCCTAACTGAATGCTTATTTTCCACTGTAGATGGAGAATCAAATGAGTCCGATGGGGCGTTCAACCTCTCAAACTTCTGGGACACTCTGAGTTGAGTATATGAGATAGACTTTTTTTAATGACTTCTTTTTGTGTATTCAGCAAGTGTACGCATTAATTTAACAATAGATCATGTCAGTTAAAAAGCATCAGCAGCAGTCATTTAGATGTGCTTATTTCAAAGAGATCATAATGTTATAAAAATTAAATTGCCATCTTTTATTTAGACCTCTAATATGATGTACATAACTGTCTCGTTTGTCCTCAGACCAGGCAGTGAAGCCAGTGTCTCAGGAAGCCACCAAACTCAGCCTGGCCTTCTCCAAACCACCTCTGCCTTCACAACAGGTCAGATCATTACTCTAATCATTGTGCTGCTTTATTGAACTGAAAATACAAAACAGTTTAAGGTCAGTTTGGGCCACCTATAGAAAGGCTCGCACTCTCGGCCAAGTTTCCTGATCGTGACGTTACAGAGCTTCTAGATGTGTTTTAAAGCTAAATAATAAGTCAGTGTGTCGGTTTTTCCTCCACTCTCTGCAGGATACAGAGAAGTTGTCGGAGTCCATGATGAAGAGCATCCTCACTCTGTCTACAGTGTATTACTGGCTACCTAAGAGCCAAGGTAACAACCTGTAACCAACACAGTTTCTGAAAAAGCTTTCATCAGTCTACCAGAAGCTAAATGTGTCAACTCATTGGGATATTCTGGGCAGAAATCATATTATGAATGGCAAATGTGAATTTAAGTTTTTGGAATAAATAAATTGCTTTTTCAGGCCACTAGATGGTGCTCCAGAGTTTTTGAGATCAGTGTTTGGCTAGTTGAAGGGCGGCTACATTTTATTTTCGAGGGAGCGGCATCGTACCTGAGAAAGTAAAATGATTCAGGCGTGTTTCAGTTCAGTTGCATTAAACGGTACATTGCGTGCAATGGTTGCAACAAAGAGATGCATTAGATAAAAGTTAATAGGGTTGTCTCGTTCCTGGAAAACAAACACACACACACACATACACACTGGTAGAACCGTAGAGATGTTCAAAACATCCAAGTTTGTATTGAATTTGGATTCAGTCTTGCAAAAGTTTTTCTTCTATTAGATTTCAAGTTTTCGAACATTGTCAAGGTATAATATTTGTCCTTTAAAGTCTTGCCAGCATTAAAAATAAAATGACTGAAGTGAGACTTAAATTATTAGATTACAACAGATTTATACAAAGTTTTTTCTCCTAAACTTCAGCTTGTCTCATTGTCCTCTCTGTGTCTCAGGGATGAGTCTTCGCCGGCAGGTCAGAAATGCTACAGTGGAGGTGCTGGAGGAAGTCTGTCAGTTGGTGGAGGTTATCCTGAACTCGCCGCTACAAAGGTGAAAATCGATGTTCTGATCCAGAGCCACAGGAGAATAGAAAATAATAAATATGTCTGATTTTTTTTTTTTTTTTTTTTTTTAGTCAGCTGTTGTGTTGAATCACTCAAATCAATTTGTTTTATGCCTGGGAAGGTTCTCAGTCTTCCATGTTATGATATATACAAACAAAAGTAGAGTTACTTGAAGACATTCTGCCACTCATCCAAGCAGCTTCCTCAGAGGCCTGAAGACTGTTTGACTTAGTTTCAGCAGTTTTTTTTTTTTGCTTTATTTATATATATATGTATAAGTAAGTACACTGTACTTATTTTTATTATTCTGTTTCTATAACGTCGAATAACTAACTAAAACAAAACTTAAACAAAAGTTAAAAATTATATTAGATACCTAAAATGTCAGAAACCACTCTTAAAAAAAAAAAGTATTTGACTGTATTTTAGCGTTTTAATTTAAAGTCCCATCTACTAACGTCGAGGGGGTGGAGCTTATGACCTGTACTGCAGCCAGCCACCAGGGGGAGCTCTACTTGCTTTAGCTTCACTTTTGAGGAGCTGTTCCATATTTATACAGTCTATGGGTCGACATACTGCTATCACAGAATTCTGCCCACCCTCTTTAAAGTTTTTGTGTATTAATTGAGTAACTCTGAGTTAAAGTCAGTTTTCCTTTCACAAATCGCAAATTATTATAAGTTGTCCCGTGAACAATAACATTATCACAGTCAGTCGAGTTTTCATTGAGCCTTCTACTTCCTTCCTCGCGTATTTTAAATCTTACGTATTTGCATCCAATGCGACTTGATTGGACTTGTCTTTTTAAATGATCGTATCTGGGTCGGGCTCCAAGTCTTTTTTCAACTTATTTATTTTAGTTCTTCCCTACACCGAAACCACATCCCTGTAACGTCAGAGCGTCATCCCCGTCTGTTGTACTGGAGGTTGCATCAACTTGCCAAGAAAAATAATGAGAGGAGATTGTGTAATGTGGATGTTTGGCAATGTCATGGAAAGAGATCATCTTGATTCCACACCTACTGAACGATCACAAAATGAAATACACGGAGTTCACTCAAGCGAAGGCTGCACCACATCAACAATAACAGGCACTGAACGTTTGAAAGATGAGAAATTTTTATATTAAATGACTGGTTTTGCATTATTAGTGCAAAAAACAGATTTGTTAGATTAATTTACTTATTTATTTTTCTCACATCTTGCAGCTCTACAGTAAACTTTCTGGCATGCTCAGACTTCTTTTTTCTGTCCTCTCGTTTCCTCTAGTCTGAGCCAGGAACAGCTGACGTCCACAGGAGGCGTGTGGTCAGCCTGCGAACGGTTCGCCCAGCTGCCTCGAGGTCAGTTTACCTGTGAAGACCAAAAGTTAGAAAATCAAGTTATAGAAGTAGAAATACTAATGTTAGAAGCCTACTTTCTTTCATCAAAACCACACAACGTTTAACAGTCACACAACAGAAAATACCCTGTAATTAAAACTGATTAAGACTTGTTTTAAGTGATAGTTAAGTGAAATGACAATGAATCATCACGTTTTCAACATTAGAAACCTCTAAAAGAGCCAGTGTAAAATGTGTTAAACTGACTTTCAGTAAAAAGTCAACGTTTACACCGACAATGGATAGATGACAAAACTGGAACAGTGTGCTCCAGTTTGTGCAGGTTTAAAAAGGGGAGGGTTGACCTGAGCTAAATATGTTCATGTACACATGCAGCAACAGCAACTGATTTATATCTTGACTTTGTAGCTTGAAGAAGTCTTCTCTGACAAGTATTTATCCCCCCTCCAAGATGAACAACATTCCCCAAACGAGACAGATCACACGTTTTCACACCCCATTTCACATCTGTCGCCTGTCACATAAAAATGTGTAAAAGGAAGCTCACTATGGGACCACATCATAACTTTGCTCATTTTAGGGGGATATTACCTTCTAGACATGACACTGACGATGTATTTGCATATAAGATAATAGCCTTAAAATCGTCATGTGCCGTCACAGAGCATTGCGTTATTGCATTTCACATGCACTCAAACGTGTCATTTGAGCAATGACTCCTGGAAATGATGGAGTTGGAATGATTCACCTTCTTGAAATCTCAGCCACCCGTTCGCCTTCTGTGAATGTCAGGTTTTATGTGAGGGGTTCGGTTTCAACGTCTTTTCCGCCGATTTCACAATCAGAAACATGCACGAAAGATTTTTTTAAATTCTCTTCTTTAAAATTTTGAACACAGATGTTTTTAGGTGCTGCTCTGACTCCTTCTTGTTTCTACATCTCTATCGATCAGTTTCTAATCCAGGGTTTTGTTGTGTGAACATTAGTTGTTTCTGATAATATATATTCAAATTGTGTCACCTTAAAATAAGCAGAATATATATAAAACAGATCAAATGTGATGTATGAAACCTTCCGGGGCGGTAGTGCCATATATCAGCAGCAATGATGGTGCGATGCACATGGACAGTAATCAGTTTTTAAAGCGCGCATGAGATGTTTTGAATAAAGTTTTCTAAAAACACAGATTAATTGATGAGAGACGTGTCTGTTCCGCAGATAATAAGGCAGCGGTCCTGGTGGTTCTGTCCTCTCAGACCGGTGTTGTAAAAGACGCTTTAGAGGAAATAGAGCAGGTACGTGTATTTGTGTTCTCATATCATGCATGTTAAATAAAATGTTGCAATTCCTAAACCTTTTCTGGCCGCTAATACCCACAAAGCCCAGATTTAACCGCAACTTCATGGTTTGATAAACAAAACCGCCAAAACAATAAAAAAATGTGACTGTGTTTCTTCCGGCAGTTGCTCGTATTTCCATGGGGTTTGTTAACAATGAATAAAATATATAAAAAAAAAAAAAATTACAGGCATTCTTGCAGAGACATGTCAGGTCTTATGAGATGCGCTGAATGTCGGATAACCTCCCGCCACCAGGCGCTGTCCGAGGCCCAGGATCCGTTCAACGACGTGCTGGACGACGACCTGGACGGGGACGATCCTCGGGGCAACCAGGACACGTACTGGTCGGAGAGGGACCGGGAGGTCATCGGCCCGTGCCAGGGCCTCATGAAAGCGTCCGCGGCGTGTCTCAGGAAGATGACGTCCGCCGTCAAAGCCAACGGGGACGTCGGCACGCCTCAGAACGTGGCCCAGCTCGACGACTTGGCCGACATCACGAAGGAAATCAGCCCCGGGTAGGAGACCGGCTCAGCTTGCGTTGGCCCGGTGAAGATGGTTGTCGACGTGCGGTGCGACTCAACTGCAGCAGCTAGAATAAAAATCTGACAGATCTGTGTTTTCTCCTCAGTGTTGACGATCTAGCCCTCTGCCTCTACCCGCCTATGGACTACAGCGGCGTAGAAAACAACGTAAGACAAACGCACCCTCTCATGAAATATCATCAGGAAGTTGAGATGTTTGCTTTGATCAGACCTTCACAAAGTTAACTATCTTTAACTATTGCTCAAATCTACGCATTTTTGTGTTGTATTGTCTCATCTGTGGTATCTTTTTTTGACAGTTTACTCATATTACACTTAGATATCTCATCGAAATGTGCTGAATGTAAAGTGACAAAGAATCACAAAGTTTTTCCTTTTTATTGCACCACATAACTTAATATATTTTTATTTACTTAATGTATTCTTTTTTCTTCTTCTTCAACTAAAGACATTTGGCTGCGCAGTGAAATGTCTTCAAGAAAACTCAAAACTTTTTTACTTCATTTTTGTTATTCTCTGTCCCGATGAGACAAATACTGAATTGTTCCCATCTGATCTGATGGATCCTGACTGGGTTTGTCAGGATTAATGACACAAGCTGCCAGAAAGAATTAGAGCTGTAACGGCTGCTTAATCGTTTTCTAAACGACTACCGATTAAGGGTTTGAATACTTTTGTAAGCGAGAGATTCCAGTGTCTGATTTTTAACGCATTTTCAAACATTCACAAAAACAGGTTTTACCTCGCTGAATGTCGACGGATTAACGCTACCATAAAACAAAGTGGCTCGAATGCTTCCTTTTGATCACACCGTTTATTCTACAGGTGTCTAAACTGGCCGTGCTCCTGAAGAAGGTTCTGGAGATCGTCAGGTGAGTTGTCTTTTGTAACCGGGGGGAAACCGGTACAGACTTGAATTTGATGAACGCGATGGAAAACTGGGAAGCTGACGATGTGTGGGGTCAGCTGTGAAGCTGAAGAGCCAGTTTTTGACAAATCGCTGGGTGTGTTGGAGAAAGTTTGAGTAAAAAAGGGAGTGGAATTTCCTGGGGCCATGCCAAGTCATTTTTTTCTGTTGTCCCGGCTGTTTATCGGGAACAGGTTACATGGAAACTGACATTGCATCACCTACGACACATGTTGTTGGTGATGCAATAACACCGTGATTGACACTGATGTCTGATGTCTTCACCCGTAAGTGGGTTGGATATATCAGGCAGAAGGATGACAAACAGACAGGTGTAAGGATTTAAGCAACTTTGACAAGGGCCCAATTGGCTAGACAACAAATTAAAAAAAGGTCAAAAAAAAGGTGTTGACTTGGCCCTCAAATCTACAGAGACCCCCACCTCGTGACTTTTAAAGGCTCAAAGGATCTTCTGCTGACGTCTTAGAGTCATGTACCACAGATGCACCATCACAGACCTAGAGGAGTCCGCGCCTCGATGCTTCAGAATGAGGACCCGCGTAACATCTCCCGTTATAACGCTATAACCGAAACAGAAAACGCTCACCGGTTTATGTCACTGTTATCACACCCTTTCCGTCCTCCTCCTCCAGGTCCAGCCACGTGTGCGGAGAGTCGGAGTTGGCCTGGGTCCAGTTCTTAGACGGAGCCGTCGGACACAACCTGCAGAAAGCCAAAGAGCTGATTGAGCAGGGCAGCTAGCCTCCGGAGCGGCGCATCTGCTGTCTGGCTTTGTTTTCTTTTCTTTCTTTTTTTTTTTATGTGGAATGAATGGCTGCAGCGTGGACATACATGTGTGTGAACTATGTATATAAAAATTAAGACACATTGAACAAATAATTAGAGGCAGGTCTCGTGTCCTTCAGCGCGCTGCACCGCTGGAGGAAGCGTAGTAATGTCAGTGGAATGTCATTAACGTCCAATAACAACAACCGGCCGCCTGCTCTCCAAACACACGACACCTGCTACAGTGTTGCTACATAGACAGTTGGTTTATTAAAATACTGAAATAACACTTTTGCATTGTGTCCTGCTTTAATGTATTTTTTCTGATGTTTATATTGCCAGTTAACTAGTGAACACCGATGCATTTTTATTTAACGGCGCTGCACTAAGCGGAACTTTTGTATCGACACACGTTTCTATCATTTTCACGGTTTCAGTTTTAGCGGGTCAGGCTAAACGGCAGAAACGCTTTTAATTCAGTCCAGCTTAACAGCACAACAAACGCCTCCAAAACCGATCACCCAGATAAATTGCAACATTCTTGACGCTGTTTCAACATCAGCTGGAAAACAGAGCAGTTGTTTTAAGGAGGATGTTTTAGCAAAGGAGAACGCCTGGCAAGATGCTGTACGTCAACATCCAAGTCATTGTCGCCGAATTCAGTTTTCTTGACTCACGTTCACGGCTGAAGCGTTGTAAAGAAATCTGAGGAGGTGATTTTCCAAAAAAAAAACAAAAAAAACGAAGCAAGCATTGAAACGCCAGTAAAATTCAGCTCCTCGACGTCCAAGGGTGATCCAGTCCGCTCACACGTCCATGTTAAGTAGGGCAGAAATAAACATGTTTACAGCTTGGTATAAAAAAAATAAACCCATTGTCTCCGTAGCTTTGCGTCACCCAGACAACACTTACATTTTTGGCCTTTAGACAGGTGGGGTCAGACCAGACAGTGCCACAATGGTGACAATCTGAGTTGTCACATTGCGCTTTGAAACAATATGTATCACATATCCTCTCTGTTTTGTCACAGGGTTTGTCCATCTTGACACAACGCTCAAAGATAACAGGTTCATTGTAAAACTTGTGAAGTTAAAAAATAAAAAAATCTTCAAAACACCAGGACCGGACTGACCCCCGGTCTGCAACGCATCTCACTGCTGTTTGCCGCGGGGCGTTTACTGATGAGAAGGAAAGTGAACGACCTTTTTTTTTTCCGCCCCCCTCGTATGATTTCGAAAAAACGAACGAGTAGTGGCCTTCTCCATTAGGTGATAATTGTTGACACACCTGATGACACTGAAGAAGATTATCTCAGTCATTGTATCATTTTAAACTGTCATTTGTGTTGAAGGCGCGCGTGAGATGAGTGTGGGTGGAGGCTGTGAGTCAGGAATGTTTTGGTCTTGTGATCACCAGCCACAGCTGATGGGAAAAAAAAAGTAGCACAAGATTAATTAATTGTTTTTTTAATGATCACGCCACAACTCTAATAGTGTTTTGCTATGGATTGGCTGCAATTAATCCCCGTCACTTAAGCTAATTGGCATATCATTATGACCATCTTAATGGGTGCTGGACTTCCTTGTTCCTTGTGTGAATCAGACTTGTCCCATAGATACTTCATCAGTTTGGAAATTCAGAGGGAACTCAGAGGCTGGGCCAACACCCTGTGCTGTTTTTCTTTCCTTTTTGTTTAGTTGTTCCTAAACTGTTTTTGTGTGTGTGTGTGTGTGTGTGTCTGTGTCAGACTGCATCCTGCTGTGGGTGGCTGCTGACATCAAGGAGTGTCACTGATGGGATGGGCGCACCTGGTTTGGTCTAGGTGGGTGCTACATGCCTGAGTAACATCCACGCAAATGTCCAAAGGTTTCCCAGCGGAACATTGAATTGTCGCAAAATGGTCATAATGGGATTTACTTCTGTCAGTGGTTTTAATCTTGTGGCTGATTGGTTTATACAGTAAATACATTAAGGATAAATTAACAGGCTATATCAAGTCAATTGCTTATCGTATTGTAGATATTATCGCATTTTAGAAAAGCAACAACAACAACATATCTACATGAGATAAGTAATACAAAGATAAGTAGATAGAGGAGGCAGATATCCAGATACAGATAACTGTGGCCTCTGGCCAACAGGTGCTCCGGTGGAGCTCCTTCCTGACCTGTGGGAGCTGCAGTATCTGGCTGAAGGGTCTACCGAAGGTCCCAGCGGTCTCATACAGGGGCTGAGAGAGGTTGTGCAGGATGTTTGATGGTTTGGCCAACGTCCTCCTCTCACCCACGCTGAGTCCAGAGGACGAGATAGAGCTCTTTTATCAGATTGTCCAGAATTCAAAACACCTTAAAATGAGCTTCTTCTGCAAAAATGACATATTAGCTTAGATATTATTTGTCCACTTTTTTTTGAAGCACAAGAAGCAGAATCAGGATCAACATTTACGGTGACAATTAACCCGAGGAAACATCTGCACACGGAAATCAGTATCAGATTTTGACATGGTACACGTGTGAACATGTTTAATAAACTAGGAATGTTCACACAGTCTGAGAAAATTGATTTAATGTCACAGGATTTAATCCCCATTCTTTGTCAATGACGGCGGTTAACATTCCACTAAATGGTTAACCAGCATTACAGATCATTGTGAAATGGGCGTGACAAGCGTTTTAAAATCCATGAACTCTGCGCCAGTTGTCAGTGAGTTTCTGAGAGCACTGCAGAGCGTGAACTGTCTACACGTAAGGCGAAAACTTCTGGAAAAATGACGGCCAACGCGAAACCATCTTGTAAGTACACCATCTTTTACATATTTAACTTTATCACCTCGTTCCTTGAGGCTCTCTGGCTAAGTAACAATTAATGTTGTGCGTGGTTACGAAATGTGTTCTGACAACATCATTTTGGCACTTGTAAGTGATGGCAGTTCAAACACGTCAAATCATGTTTAAGGTCCTTTACAATTACTAAAATACATTTCATGATCTTAGATAACATGGTCCAAGTCACCCTTCCAGTTTTCTAGGAAAGCTGTTGAACAGCTTTTGTAGAATATTAATAGAATAAAATTTTTTGGCTCAAACGGCTGCCGTACATGATTAAACACATACATGACAAAAAAGAAAAGTGCTTGTACTTTTCATGTTGACTTTAAAGTGTATTCAAGATGTTTGTTATGGTATATTCAAAAACCATGAGCTGAAGTGTGGAGAGCCAGAGTTTCTTGAAGATGTCAGAGTTGCTTCCCCAGTTCCTATTTTATTCCTCTAATGAACGCTGCTTTAGCTGCACAGCATCAACCAGATACAGTGTTGTAGATTGATGATATTATATATTAGTCTGCCTCCAGTTTTCCAACAAGGGCTTTAGACGGCTTACTTTACTCCTCTGTCAAACCATCTGTCTTCTCCAGCTACGTCTCCAAGTAGCTGATCACCTCTTCACAGTTCGCCTGGTTCAAGAGTCGGAATAATATCTTTCACATAGTGTTTGTTAAATTTAAATCCGAAATTCACTGAAGCCAGACAACACTCAATGACACGCAACTGAGAGCATCTCTTAGCCTGACAAATTCAAGTTAAAATCAAATCGGAAGAAGTGACTTCCAAAGGGTTCGTCCATGGTCCTGTCGGCTGTGGCGAAAGGTCGCAGAGATGTTTCTCACCCGGACTGGTGACGACTGTGTCCGTCGTTGTTGGAACAGCATTCACTGAAACGGTGTCTGACTACGGTTTGTTTCACGCGAATCTAAAAAGTTAGCGCTAAAGCTGGTCGAATTTAGGTAATAAAACCAAAACAACAAAAGCCAATCTCTTAAGGATAGGGTCTTATCTTAGGTAAGACCTTATCCTTAAGAGATTGGCTGAAGTGTTTTACAAATGCTGTGACTGTCAGAGAGTGTGAGAATGCTACTGAAAAAGTGATAAAGACCTTATCTGATGATATAAGATTAACTGATGGTGATTTCAGGTGTGTGACGGGTCCTGTGTCACCTGTGTTGCGGGAAGCGGGGATCTTTTTGTTTGACTGCCGCATTCACACTGTTGAGCTCTCTTATTAACACAAGTTGTGTCTAATGTGTCGATATAAGGACTACACGTTTTATGATACTTTTAACACAAGTAGTGTGTGAGGGCTAGGTAGCTGCCTAGGCTTGGAAGCCTTTTTAGGTAGCGAAGACTCGATTCATTTCAGGGCTAAATGAGCCATAGTCATTTAACTGGACTGGGTCTGAGTCCTTTTCTTGGAACAAACAACGTTTAAAAGGAACTTAGCATTGTGTTAGCTCCCTATGCCAACTACACACATCTTTGGTGATTTAACAAACAAGCCTTACACTATTTTCAACCACAGTCTCTGCCTTAACTCTATGACAAAATACTGTTAGCCAGGTTTTGCTTTCTTGCACGTTTTACGATTTAATAGCTAAATAAAATGCTTATAAAGTTGCCATATTAAATTAGCCAGGCAAACTAAAACCAGTGAACAGGGAAAATGTATGTAGCTACTATTTAGCATTGTATAGTGACATAATAATTTACATAAAAAGCTATATCAAGACGATGGATAAATAGATTTTTTCAATACCTTTGCGTCTGTGCTTGACAATTGGTAGCACACATCACCTAGCATAAGGACGCTTCACACTCACTGAGCCTAGCCTAGTTAGCAGGAGAGTCGGAGTTACTTGTTAGTTTTAAGGAATTAGGCGCGAAGAAGAGATGATGAAATAGCCATGTGATTTAACACGTGTTGTGTGTGTCGAATCATCCTGATCAGGTTTCTACATCATGTGTAGAAAACACAATATGTGCCTGCTTAGTAAAAACTAACAAAGTGTGTCAGAAAACAACAGGTTTTTATTAAGAATGACACTTTCCCAGGTTTTTGTCTAGAGAATTTAAGGTGAAACACAGGTCACATTGGACTCTTGCAACATGGCTCAGTAACTCCATCATTTTATACTCTGCTCACGCATGTTTACATATGTAATCCCCATTCTGCCCTACCCATATTTTCTGCCTCTAAATTGCTTGACAGCAGTTGAGGTGCAAGTTCTCTATGAATAAGTTTAAGGACCAGGGCTCTGTAAATGAGTCTGAGCACGCTCTGGAATTAAAACATGGGGCTCGTGTAACCAGCAAATCAACATATGTGCACGCATTCAGGGTGAAAATGGTCTCATTTTGGCTGAAAAGTGAAAGCGGTCCCGCTGTTGTACCGCAATATGAGCATGACTTAGGAACAATGTGTAAATGACTGTGTAAATGTTTTCAGTTTTCTGTATTTCAGTATATTTAAAAGTTTATTCTTGACTTCGACAAATCTTAATCCCTTACTAGACCTTTCTAGAGATTTAAAGCATACGTCATACACCAGAGTTTGGTGTTATTGCCAAGTTGTCTGGGAGACAATTTCCATGACAAATGGGCAACAACTGAATACAGTAATTATGTTATGTTAAGCACCACTTGTACATCATTCTTACAACCACAAAGGAAATATAAATCACACTTTGGTGATTTATTTCATTCATACACGTTATATGTGCTTTTATACAAAACCAATGACCATGTAAATCTATGCATCATTTATAGTGTCATGAATAAAGACCTTTACGGAGATTCCTCCCCGTGAGGTTTTCTTTTTGTAATGGGGTGTTATAATAAATATTACTGCCTAATGTTATTGTCTTCTTTTAGTTTTTGTTGGTGTGGACCTCCACTGTGTGACCAACAACACTCAACACCGCACCAGCAAGCTGTCGCAGGATCAGCTGATTGTTAGGCGAGGACAATCCTTCATCCTGACCCTTAAACTGAAGGAGTCTTTCAACCCTGAACTCCACCTGTTCACCTTCACTGCATCAACAGGTTAGTTTCTTTCAGTCTTCTGCTTGTGATCTTTGAAGCCAAAACACCGTAAGTTAACCAAAGTTTTCAGCAGCTGGTGTTGACCTCTTTATGCACCAATGACGGCAACTAAATGTTTCAGGTAACTGCTGGTCACTCATCTTCTACAGCCGTGAGGGATTTTAGTCCATTAATCAAAACAGAACAGTTTCAGTTTCTGAGATGTTGGTGGGTTTCCTCACATGAACTGTTTGCTTCAGGTCCTTCTACAACAGGACCTGACTTTGACTTAGCTGCTCCTAAAATCAAACTCTTCTACTTTGGTCTCATCTGTCCACAAAACATTTTCCTCTGCCTTTGGGCTTGTTCACACGACATCTAGCAAACTGCAGACATAAATGTTCTCTTTGGAGAGCAGTGTCTATGTCCTTGTCACTCTGCCATGCACACCATGTTAGTTAGTTAGTTTTTAACCCATGTTTAACCTGTTTAGTCCCATGGAGATCCATGATTTATAAGGAAGACCTGGCCAACACAGTATGTCAAAGTATGTCTGACAGCGGATTCCAAACTGTTTAGAGACGGTTTGTAACCTTTTCCAGCCTGATGAGATTTCCTGTGGTCTTCAGAAAGCTCACACACAATTATAATATTTCAGTGTTGTTTGTTTGAATGAGTTCTTTTTGTCTACTTTCATGACTTGTGTGAAAATCCACTGATGTTTTGAGTATTTTATGAAGAAATGGAGAAAACTGTATATGGTTGACAAACTGACGGTATGGATATGAAGTTCATTACGGTCACTGCCCAATGAATGAAAGGTCCAGTAAATGAAAACTGAATATGTGGATGAAGATATAAATCACCACCTGACTAACTCATAAATCATCATCTTATCTTCATCTCTGCAGGAGAACACCCATCTGAGAACATTGGGACAATGTCACGCTTTGGCCTCCCCGACTTTGTGAGGCGTTCACAGTCAGCAAAGGCGGTGTGGAAGGCATCCTTTCAGACGAGCACACCCGGGAGGACGGGATCCGTGACTCTGTTGATCACCCCACCGGCTGATGCTCCCGTAGGAAAGTACGTCTTGTCTGTGAAACACAAGGATGACGAAATACTGCTGAAAAATATGGTGGTCCTCTTCAACCCCTGGTGTCCTGGTAGGTTCATCATCAATCTGCCCAACTTTTTACATATGTCAAGTCTATATTTAGGTATATTCATGTAGCTCTATTTGTGTTTGTTAACTTTCTTTGTAGATGACTGGGTGTCTCTGGCTGACGAGGAGCAGAGACAGGAGTATGTGATGAACGAACAGGGAATAATCTATAAAGGAAGTGGAAGCTACATCACTCCTATGAGCTGGGACTATGCACAGGTATGAACAATATATTTAAACCCCATTGACCAGATCAAAAGTACAAACACTTGCAGCAACTACTGCGTTTGAATACTGCCACATTGAGGAAGATACAGTTTAAGAGCAGCTTTGATCTTCCTGTCCAGTTTGAGAGTGACATGGTGGAGATTTGCCTGAAGTTGTTGGACCTCAACCACAAACACCTGAGAGACCCAGCTGATGACGTCTCTGCTCGCTGCAATCCCATCTATGTCAGCCGCGTGATCAGCGCCATGGTACGTCCCACTCTGAGTGTTCTGAATGCATTAATTCACAGGCCGTTGATAGCGGAAAGCAAGTCCACAAGCGTTTTACAAAAATATCTCAACAATTATTGGATGCATTGTCATGAAATTTGGTGGAGCCATTTGTAATTCCTTGAAGATGAACCCTACAAGATTTGGTATTCCGCTGGCTTTTTTTTTTTTTTTTTTAAAGGGCCACCATGAGGTTGATGTTTTGGGGTGAAACATCTAAACAGTTGTTATTGTCATTAAAGTGGATGCATGGCCTAGAAATTAACTTTACTTTTGCACCTCACAGATATGTAATATTGTATATATAGGAAAAATGTTACACAATACGAAAGTATAATAATTATGTTTATAATAAAATAATAAGTACATGTCCAATATGTTTATAATTTTGAGAACTTGAGAACAAGTCACAGATAAAGGTTATTCCCCTTCACCACGAATTATTAGATCCAAATATAAATTTTCTTTCTCTCTCTCTCTCCTTTTTTTTTCCTTCCTCCAGATAAATACCCAGGATGACAGCGGCGTCGTGGAGGGTCGCTGGTCAGGTTCATATTTCGGCGGAAAGCTTCCCTCACACTGGAGCGGCAGTCATGCCATCCTGAAGCGCTGGTACGACAGCGGCTGCCATCCAGTCAAATATGGACAGTGCTGGGTGTTCGCTGGCGTCATGTGCTCAGGTAACGCCAGACTCTGCAGCTCCTCACCTTACATCTGGAGTTACACCCGAAACAGGAACAATTAGTTTGGTTTAATCAGTGGTAAAATGGCAACTTTCATAAGAATAAAAAGCTAAATATTAGCTATAGAAGCATCCTACTTTAGTTTTAGTCTAAACTTATTCCCTCAAAATGACATGTTGAAATATTTTGAATTTGAATTGATTCCCATGGGTGATTTCTGGGTGTTGTAGTTTAAATCTGTTAATAACAGTCAAATTCTTGTGGTGTGAAATATAACTCGCTAGCTGGTCTGAGTGGTTGATGAGAAGCAGCAGCTCTCTGACGCAAAGCCGTGTTTGCTTGCAGTGATGCGTCTGCTGGGAATCCCTTGCCGTGTGGTCACCAACTACCACTCAGCTCACGACAACAACAAGAACCTGATCATCGACGTCTACCACGCTGACTACGGAGTCAGGGAGAAGGAGAGCAATGACAGCATTTGGTGAGACACGAACCATTCAGCTGCTGCTTTTACGTGGTCACAAGTGTTCACAAGTGTAAAATAACTTTAATCCAAGCAGTTTTAATTTACATGTCTTCATTTTTTTTTTAAATAAATATAAATATAAAAACTAAGGCACATAACAGATGGAACAGATTAAAATGGCATGTAGTGCACATACACAGTATTCATCATTGTTAAATAAAGCTTCCAGTGCTGTAGTAAGCATGTTGCTGTTTTTAAACTGATGAATATTAGAGGAAAGTAGAGGGTGACTCTGATCTACAGCGAGCAGATGAAGCTTTTGCTCCAGCGGTACAGAACATACAGAGCTTCTTTCTAAATCGGTTCTCCTCCGGAGCCTGACTTACTGTTGTGTTGTATTTAAGGAACTACCACGTCTGGGTGGAGGGCTGGATGAGGCGTCCAGACCTGGCGAAGGATGGCAAGTACGACGGCTGGCAAGTTGTGGATCCAACACCGCAGGAGAAGAGCGATGGTACAAAAGACCCCATGAATGTTTTCCTTACCTCTCCGATGACCTGCTTCTCGTCCTTCCAGTTCATGCTGACATTTGCCTGCATAGATTTACTTATCATAAATAGTAAAAGTTTGATTTCACTGCTAATATTTTAACTGGAGTGAACACAAAACGTGCTTTCGCAGCTAATTTAAATCAGTTGAAATTCATTCTGCATGTTTAGCGTCGTTGTTAGTGCAGATTTTTATTAACTGTTTTGCGTCTCGGCCTGCAGGTGTGTACTGCTGCGGCCCAGCTCCGGTCTCCGCCGTCCTCAACGGAGAAACCCATCTGAAGTACGACGTGCCGTTCGTCTTCGCTGAGGTCAACGCCGACTGCATTGACTGGATGGTGAGTGAATGGAGCTGGAGCCTTTAACTGAATCAATATTAGGAATTTTTTTTTAGAAAAGCGCTATAAATTATTGTCTTTTGGTTGTTGTGTGTCTTGTCAGATCAAAGCTGACGGGTCAAAGGTGAAAATTTACTCTGACACCACGAGAGTCGGACACAACATCTCCACCAAGGCTGTGGGCTCCAATCGGAGGGTGGACATCACTAACACCTACAAGTATGCAGAAGGTGAGGCACATAAACTTCAGGTGTCATTTAATTTAAAGACTTGTTGCCACTCTTCAGACTCTTCAGTTTATTTGACGTTACATGTAGTTGAGAACGATCCTGATCTACATCCACTCTTTATAGGTTTAATAACAGACCAGAGATAGTGGTTTATTCTTTTGGTGTCAACCATCGTTACAGGAACGGAGAAGGAGAGGACTGTGTTTAAATATGCCCTTACGAGAGTTCACACCAGTGACATGGTGGAAAGCATTAACAACGGAGAAGTGAATGGAAGCGCGGGCGCCGATGACCAGTACGGAGGAGAGGGCGTGAACAAGCTGACGGAAGACACAGAAGAAGTGGTTCCAGAGATCGTCGTTCCGCTGCCACCTGTGACCATACGGTTTCAAGAGGTACGTCACAGGGGCCACAAAAGGGATGATAAACCATAAATCATAACCAACCAACCAACCATAAACTATAAAAGTGATGGGGCGTATCCTCAGTAAAAAGGATGTTTTTGATTAGTGACACTACTGCAAAAGTCTTTCACAAACGCTGGTTTCTGCTATACAGTATATTATTAATATTACTTAATCATATCAGAAATGACTGAATGATTCACTTCTTGTCCTGTCGCTCTTCAGGTGTCCAAGCTGATAAACACAGAGGATGTGAAACTGAATCTGCTGCTGAGCAGCGAGAGCAAGGCTCCCAGGCCGGTGTCCGTCAACGTCAGCGTCCAGGCCATGAGGTACAACCGCTCCCCGGCAGCCAACATCCAGACCAATACAAGGGAGGAGACGCTGCAGCCTGGCAAAGGTGACCCTTCTTCTGGACCGAAACGCCGCTGTTGCTCAAATGCAGACATTGAACCTAAATTACCTGAACGTAGCCTTCACCACTAAATATCTCCGTCTCCACAGAGCTGTGCATCCCCATCCTGGTGCCATTCTCGGCCTACCACAAGCACATGGTGGAATGCGAGAGCATGACGATTTCAGCCCTGGTCACAGACAAGCAGAAGCCGAATAACACATACCTGGGTGTGAAGGACGTCGTGCTGAAGAATCCCTCGATGTCCATCAACGTCAGTGCAACCCACTCTCATGTCTTTCTCTGTCCTTCCGTCAACTGACTTTCTTAAAAGCAAAAGCTACAGCGCTTGGTGGTGGTATCTCCTTCCCACAGCCTCAAAGTCCAGTGTTTTTGTGAAGTAGTCGTAAAATCATGCTAAAGTCTGCATGCTAACTCACAATGGAGGTGTTAGCATGGTTATTAAAACCATCACAAAAACATCACAATATTAGTTTAGTGTGTTAGCATGCTAATGTTTGCAGATTAGCACTAAACATAACGTGCAAAACTGAACTCATGGGAAAGTTGTGTATTGATCAAATTAGAACTTGATGGAAGCGCTAAATGAAAAGTCAGCAATTTATCCTCCTCATATTTTGAAGTGTTTGCTCCTTGTTTTTCTGCAGAACATCTTTCTTAGTTGTTGTGTTGAGTGCGCAAACAGTAAAGTGTGTGTGTGTGTGTGTGTTACAGGTTTCCACTTGGAACAAAATATACTGCGAGTCAACCGTGGAGGTGGTTTTCACAAACCCTATCAACCAGGTCCTGAAGGAGTGCACTCTGACTCTCTCTGGAAGTGGTCTCTTCCAAGATGAGATGCAATACACGTGAGTTGCTTCTAACGTAACCAGGAGGGAACTTAGAATTTAACGTTTTTTAAGGTTATTTAAAAGTGGCAACAATAGTCACAAGTTACGAGAGTGCAGAACATTATTCCTTAATATTTTGTGTACATTCTTGACTTTATGTTAAAATTAATAAAACTACTGTATGTGTATTGAGCATTTTCCATCGGACTTATTGATTTTGATTAGTGCTGGATATCCAGAAATGTTTCCATAATGGAAAACACAAAATCAAATTTTTCAGTTTCAATTGTGCTTATGTACCCTGAGGGTTTCTAAACTCCCACACCATGTATGTTATCATTATGCCGAGGTATCGTAGGGGGTATTAAATTATATGTGTATTCTAAATTGTATTTTAGAGTTTCTAATTGGAAAATGAATTTAACATCTTGATGACTCGTCCTGCATTCAGGGGGACATGTACTAATTTTGCGCACAAAGCAAAGCGTGACTGCGAATGGTAAAGTGTAACCAAAATTTGCTTTACCTGCAGACTTCCGGACCTGAAGCCAAACACCAGGGTGCGGATCCAGTTGCCTTTTACTCCCTACAAGAGCGGAGAGAGGACGCTGCTGGCCGACTTTGACTGCTCCGCCTTCAGAGACATCAAGGCCAGCTGCGTTGTCAATGTCAGAATATAAGTACTCGCGAAACAAGATGTTGGATGCTTAACATTCCACAAATGAATACACTATATATGGTAAATGAAGAAACCTTTATTGTCAGCCTTTACTCAGTGTGAGATATCCTATATGCTTTGGGTACACTCCCAGAATCATTTCTCTACTGTGACCACTATAACATGTGTACTTTTAATTTACTTTACTCCACTTTGACTTTATTGAGGGATTTCGAGTATAAACTTGGTAGAAACAGGGTTTAGAAAAGCTCCGAGCACTATGAACTTGAATCAGAACTAGCAGCTTTCTTGCTAAAGTGTCATTTTTTTTTTTGCTGCTGCCACTTTTATGATGTTTGTCCATGTATGTTGGCAAATATTAGTCTTAAATTGGCGTTGAAGTGTGTCTGAATGTATTGCACTGTTACCTACAAAATATGTAATATATATTTGCTCCAACCTTGACGTTGAATTGTTCTGTATTTATTCTTACACGTATTTTACAGTTTGTCATTAACCAGAAAATTATTTTGAAAGGTTGACGACCTTCTCAACAAATTTTTGTGTAACGCCTCATGTTCATGCAACTTTCTCTCAAATAATGCCCCTAGTGTTCAACTCAAGGAAATGCAACAACCCAACCATGGGAGCAAGGCTAGCCTTCTTCCTCTGATTTTAGCTTGTGTGTTAACTTGTTCAAAACAAATAAAGAAAATGACACCAGAACTTCTCAAACTGCTTGCAGTTCAGGTTTGTTAAACAGAACATACATCACTAAATTAAGTACCGATCACTCACCTGGAAAGCTGCTTCATTTTTACAACTACATACCAAATTTCCAATGAACGCACTGGCTAAACTAGTTTCTTTTTGTCAGCACTGTCAAGCACCAATGATTTTCAACTCAGTGCAGGATGTACTGGATAAATGAGGTTGGTTATAGATAAAGGGCAACTTGTCAAATGTCAATCTGGCAAAACCGACGCAGATTAAACAAATAATACCATAATTAAAACCACCAGAATTAGTCAGCAGTACATTTAATGTGTTGGTAACACTTCATGGACAAACTATTCCCAGAATCTCCTGTCAAAGTAATAACACGGAAGAATGCAGCTGAACCTGGTGTAGACAAAACAAAAAACAAAAAAAACCTGAACGCACATTTGATTTGTCTTGACATTATCTTATTCCTGGGGATAGGCGGAGGAATGACTGACATGACTGAGTATGCAGCCGCCTACAAAAAAATGTCATACCTAGACGTCTGTGTAATGCTCTTAAGTGGAGTGACATAAGTGCAAAAATACAGCTTTTGATTTGGTGTTGAAGTGCCTCCTTGTGGCTGTAAAGTGAACTGAATCAATTCAGGCTTATTAAGACCATTTATGCAAAGTTCATGAATCCACTAGTAAAGCACAGTCACGTTTTCATTTTCATTAGCAAGTGGATGTATAGTGAGCATAAACACAGTCTAATATCACTGTCCTGCACTAAATTCTCCTGCAGGACTGTTCTAATGTGCAGGGGATGTTGAAAGATTAAACTGGATAAACTGTGGACTGTTAAACTAGATCACTTAAGTATTTCTGTTTTTAGCCGAGCCCACTGACTAAAATGTAGTTGTCAAAGTAACAGGAACACGTTCAATAGTACTACTACGACCGGTGATGGGAATAACGGCGTCAAAATAAACGGCGTTACTAATATATTCTTTTCAGTAACGGGTAATCTAACTAATTATTACTACCATCGTTATAACGAAGTTTCCGTTACTGAAAATTAAATGGGCCGCGTTACAAACTAAACCCGTCTGTTATCATCCGACTTGGTTCTCAAGAATCTACTAAGAAAAGAAAAAACAAATTCGTAGAAATATTTAAACTTAAATTTAAAAAAAAAAGAAAAAAAAGAAGAAGAGTAACGCAATAGTTACTTTCCCTGGTAACTAGTTACTTTTATAGTGGAGTAATTCAGTCACTAACTGAGTTACTTTTTGTGAGAAGTAACTATAACTGAATGCCACTGGATGCCACACTACTCACACTCATAGTTGTAACCATAGACATATATACGCTGTCTAAGTCTATGGTTGTAGCGTCCAACAAAAATACTGAACTCCCACAGTGCATTGCAGCACCTATAGTATACTCCTTTTTTTATCGAGTATTTAATTCAAATTTACTTTTATTTACTTCGTTAGTTTTTAAAATATAATTCTGAATTTGAATTTATGGTGATCTTGTAACATTAAAATAAAATGTGTTTCATTTTTTGTCGCTCAAAATATACGTCACAACTGCCGATGTGCGTCGACTGCATCAAGTCTTTATTAGCCAAAGATCCTTCTGTAGTATTTTTTCCATCTTAAATCCCATTGTCACCACACACAAAAAAATGTTTCTATAACAAAACTATGATGATTTTTACAGATTAGAATAGCCTAATTTCTGCTAATTATTTAAATTGAGATACTTCCACGCAAACACCTTAAATATAGCAGAGTATAGCAGTGTGTAAACTGAAAGTGAAAACAATATGGGATGGGACAATTTGTTTGTTTGTTTGGGAGGTTTTTGTACTACGTTTCCTTTTAAACGCAAGAAAACTCGATAAAAATAAAAGCAGATTCAAACGTATATGGAATGTGGCTGCACAAATACAGATATCAAAGTTCAGTAGAAAGAAAGAAAAAAAGAAAGAAAGAAGAGGCGATATTTGTTTTAAGTGCGGAAGCCCCATTTGCTTTCAAATATCCAAAATAGAAACCAAACACTTGGCGTGCTCTGTCTAATGGGCCATTCCAATGACTACGGAAAATATGCCTCTCATCAACTTTCATCTCGAAAATAAAGTAAAATGTAATAGTTGGTCAAAGCTCGGGAGACGAAAAGACGAAAACAGAACTAATCAGCAATAGGGTAACTGAATTACTCTCTTAAATCATATCAATCCCAATACTTTTTTTTAACAGTGGCATATCCGCAAATGGGTCAGCGCGGGCCATGATAGGCGTAAGTCCTACACTTTCGTTACGACCTGAACGCGTCGTGAGAACGAAGGGAAACCGATACAGTATAGAAGGGAACCCCCCACCACCACCACCACCACCTCCCTCCAGAAGTTACTGGAGCCAGCCGGCAAGTTCCTCACTTCCCCCTCCCCATAAAGCCCCGCAGCCAGTGTGCGAAGAGAGCAGCGTGGGGTTTGAACGAGCAGGACAACACAAGTAAACCGAGTAATGTCCGTGTTTCCAACATCCAGTGCGGGTTCAGATATTACCAGGTGCCGGTAACGTAGGTGTATAAAACGTTGAGAAGGACCTGGGACCAGGGTCTGTTGTATTGAGAAGAGGGGACGTCCTCGCCGTGTGTGTAGCCATCTCTCTCAGAGACCAAGGAGCCGGTAAGAACATAGGGCTAACACCTGCTAGCAGTTAGCAGTTAGAGCTAGCCTGTGGGGTTCGTTATCATCAACAGCAACCTGGGCTTCCCTTAGCACGTGAGCTAACTCAGCTAGTAAGCGATACAGTGTGGGGAGTAAATGTGGTTTAAACTAAATACAAGTTGGATTATGAAACCACGAGTGTCTCAACTTTTTTTTAGTTCCGACGAACTGTCATTAGCGGTTACAACTATTAGCAGTTAGCTTTGCAACTGTTAGCTGCGGCTAGCTGAGCAACTGTTAGCTGGTAGCTCAGCAACTGTTAGCAGGTAGCTAACACAGTTAGATAGATGGGTAGTTGGATAAATGGTTAGATAGATGGATAGATAGACAGATGGCTGGGTGGATAGACAGACAGATAGACAGACAGATAGAGACAGACAGATAGATAGATAGATAGATAGATAGATAGATACATACATACATACATACATAGATACATACATAGACAGATAGTGAGATAGATAGACAGATAGTGAGATGACAGAGTTGTCTGAGACTCTTGGAGAAGGTGATATGTTGTCTGTGTATTGTGTGGTGGAAAGGGTGGGCAGGGTAATCTGTGATCGTTTTAGTTTTAGTGTCCTCCTCTCCGCCACCACTTGAAAAGTTTCCCGATGACAGAGCCAGCCTTCCTGGTCAGTTTATAAGAACTTCATTTGCAATTTATTTTACATTTCTTCTTCTTTCGTCTTTTACATTTCTCAGGTTGGCAAGTTAACAAGAAGACATGCCTCAGAAACAGAAGTCCAAGTCCTGGACGGAGCTGAAACAAGCTGGAAATGATAGTTTCAAGACGGGCCAGTACGGGGAGGCCACCAATTTTTACAGCCAGGCAATCAAAGAGCTGGAGAAGTCCAGTAAGTATTATTTGACTATAGCCAGTTATCTACACAGGGCAGCGTATGTATCCGTATCTGCCTGAAACCTAGAAGAAGTCAGCTATAGCTGCCTCTCACTTACTGTAACTGTTATTGAAAATAAGGTAATAACTGATGTGAGATCTTAACAAGTTATTGAAACTGACAAAGATTTGATTCAAGTCAGATCATTTCCACTCTCGTTTTTTCCACCTGAGTAGGTCTCGCTTCCCGTGTTCATCTTGCCAGATGGTTTTGTCTTTGTATGTCAGCTCAACAGACAGCTCAGGGTGTTTTTACTGCTTTTAAAAGAGACTCTTTTTCCCTGTTAAGGTAAAAAAAACCCAGAAGACTTGGGCATTTTGTACTCAAACCGTGCAGCCAGCTACCTGAAGGATGGCAACTGTGGGGAGTGTGTGAAAGACTGTAACATGTAAGTGTTTTATTGCTAATTTATATTTGAACTCTCTTACGTTTCATACCTGTTTTTGTTTGTATTTCTACGTTCAGATGTGGCGTAAATATCCTAAGAATACCAGAAAACTGAGAATGTGTAAAAGGCCCTCTTTAATGGAAACTTCAGCCATAACATTATGAATACTTACACGTGAAATGAATAACACAAATGATCATAACACCTGTTAGTTGATGCGATATATTAGGCAGCCAACGATCATTTTGTCCTCAAACTTGATGTGAGAAGACAAAGATGTTGGATATTAAACCAGTTAGGGTGCCTACGCTGACTGATCTATGGAGGCCCCAGTTTGCAACTTGCAATAAGGATCTGATCCTAACGTCTTGGTGCCAGATACCACAGCACACCTTCAGAGGTCTAGTAGATGCCACGCCGCCAAGGCTGGGTCAAGGCTGCTTTAGTGGCACAAAAGGGACTTAAACACTGACAAAATGTCAAACGTGTAATGTTTATTTGGCTTTGTTTTGTTTTTTTTTGTTTTTTTGTCTCAGGTCTTTAGAGCTGTTCCCGTTCTATGTGAAGTCTCTACTCCGTCGCGCCGCTGCTTATGAAGCTCTGGAGCGTTACAGGCAGGCTTACGTAGACTACAAAACCTCTCTACTGATTGACTGCAACATAGCAGCTGCTCATGACGGCACCAACAGGTAAAAGTTTCAGCTTAATTTGGTGCTGGCGGTATGTTGTCTTTAAACACTCATTTGCCAGTTCATAAGGTACCTGAGTAAAAACAAATGCATTCCAATGTAATGATCCTATACGAAAGTTAATGTTGAAACAGCATCAGAAAGGTGGTATTTCAAATGTGTGATAGTTTTGGAGGTTGTATCTCGCTGTCAGACTGGATTGAATATGGATGGATGTAAAGCACCGCGTGACATGTTTCAGTTTCTTTTCTGTTAACGTCCTTTTCACTGTCTTCCGTTTCTCAGGATGACGAAGGCCCTCACAGAGGCCGACGGTCCGTCATGGAGAGAAAAGCTTCCTCCCATCCCCACGGTGCCTCTGGCCGTGAGGGAGAAACTTGCCCAGACAGCTGCAAGCAGCGCAACCACACAACCGAAACCTACACCGCAACAGAACGGCACCAAACAAACGAGCAAGCCTGGTATACACATTTATGTCACTAGCGCATAAAGAAATAATATAATTCAGAAGCCCTGTTTGCACAGTGCTCGTTTTATCCTCTGAACTATAGCAAAGTATGTAATATCATTTTCTGTGATCTTAATCCTGTGCAAATTGGTTATGTCTGTGACGTGGGAAGTAAAAACCACAAATTACCTACTAGGTCATTTCTGCCTCTTTTCACTTAAGAATTTTGAAGGCTGTGTTGTAAATCATAGCTTGGACAGATGTTTTGGTGCAAAGTCAAGATGTCGCTGGGTGCAGACACATTCGAAGCTCAAAACCATCAAACAAAACCGTGAAGGATGCGCAGATGGATGACACGTGTGGCAGGAGATTTACATGTGTTGCACAGGATTGGTACATGTTTGGGCAGCTTTAGTAACTTAATAAATAACTAAAACATGGTTTAATGAGACTCTGTTGATGCCGGGGGTAGAATTTACACAATATCTGTCAATATTTAAATCAGATTCACCTTTACTGATGTGATGAACACGTTAATGCACCACTGAATAAAATCCAACACTTGAAATCTGCTGCCATCCAAGTCATCCAGTTCATCATCTTTCACAATTCTGTTCTTCTGAGGAAACAAAACTGTGAGAAAATAAAAATGAAGAGTTGCCTGTTTGTACTGGATTAGTTTTGTCACAGGACCTCTGTTTTAGGAGTAATATGGTTGATAGTTTGCAGTGTAATTTTTACTTGTGGTATTATGGCCGTGGCAGATTCACACAGGAACACGCAGTTATCACAAATTACTGGAGGACCCCAGGTAAAAGTAGTGCTGTGCATTTGCACAGGATAAGCAGACATGGAGAGGGTTGTACTTTCTCAATCACATTTAATCTTCATAGTAATGGTAATCCCATTCCGAATAGTGTTCTTATGAATAATATGGGTTGTGTTAAATTTATTTAGCATAGAGACCAACTTTGTTTTGGTAAATTTACCCCTTGTATTTGTAACGGCATAATTTAAGGAGCGGGGCAGATTTAAATCCTTCTCTTTTCTGCCCGCCTTCTGACCAGCTCCCAGTGATAAAGACTTAAAGAAAGGCCAGGCCCTGAAAGAAGAAGGCAACGCCCTGGTGAAGAAAGGAGAGCACAAGAAGGCCATAGAGAAGTACAGCCAGAGCCTAAAGCTCAACCCCACGGAGGTGACGACCTACACCAACCGGTGAGACACATCTTCACATGCATACATATTCCACATATTTATCAGTGTATTATTACAGGTGTAATGAGTCAGCTGAGATTATGAGTTGATAATTGAGTAGTGATGCACCGATACATCGGCTGAACATCGGTATCGGCCGATATTCTCCTCATTAATTACCGTCGTGCATTTTCCTTGATCAGCTGAAACAAGGTGTCAGTTGTGTGGTGGAACTTCAGTCTCTGAGAAAGACTATTGAGTGAGACTCAAGGCTTTGACAGTACTGTGGGACATGGACGCAGTGACCTACGCATGTAGCCACCCAAACACTAGTTAGCGCCTGCAGAAATAAACATCCTGCAGAAGCATCAAAGCAAATGACTGATTTTTTTTCATTCTGTGCGAAAAAAAAACAGGAGGTTAAAGATAAACCTGATTGAATTTGTGCTCACTGGGATGAAGAGATGATGAGATGAAGAGAGGAATCGGCCAAACTGTTATTTTAAACATCGGTGCATCCCTGTAATTAACGTATCTCATCAACACGACTGACATCCAGTGAAGTATTACATAAATATACATCAAAACCTCCTGAAAGTAGACAAAAGAGAACACAATTAAGCAAATGAGACAGAAATATTATACTTTGATATTTGTTTCATTTAAGAAAACAACAATATAACTTATCTCTGAGGGTGAAATTAGAGTCTATCCAGTTAATGTTAATGATGACACGGTGACTACGATGCAGTAACAGGGCTTTAATTTAAGTGTAAATATCAGAGTTCAAACCTATGGAAGTGACATTAGTATTCGTTTTAAACAAGATGATAACTAACATATCACAGCAACACTCCTGACATCCAGTGACGTATTAAATGAATAAAAACACTTCCACACTGGTTTCACTGTGATAGTTGCTGGAGCCCTTGAGTTCAAGCTGAAAGCCGTTCACTAACGAGCTCGTCTTTAAGACGGAGGCTCTCAGACGTTTGATTTGGGCTGTACTCTGCCATCAGGGCGCTGTGCTACCTGTCGGTGAAGCAGTACAGAGACGCCATCAGAGACTGCGACGAGGCCCTGGTGATTGACGGCAGCAACGTCAAGGCGCTCTACAGGAGGGCTCAGGCTCACAAGGAACTCAAGGTAAGAGCTCGACTCTTCATCTCCGCCTCGGCCTGTCGCTCCCGCGTGGACCGATCAGGTTTCCAAAAGTGTGGAGAGGTTTTCATGGTGGGCGAAAAATAAATAAAAAATAATAATAATAATAATAATAAAAAAAGCATTTCCTGCATTGATAATTTCTTATGTTTCCCAAGGCAGCTTTTCCTCATCAGTATTGTACACACAGAGGACACAGTCGGCTCAGCACTCTAGGGAAACAGTGAATTGTGAACAGTGTAAAATAAGGAGCCACGAACACGAGTAGCTAACGTAGCCACGCAGCCACTAGACACGGATCAACAAGCTGATTTTCTACCTCATTAACATCGGGTTTTTTTTAGCTGGACGTCTAGTGTGGATAACAGCGAAGTCAAGAGTCGGGTTTATAACACACAATTGTGATCAGAAGAGAAATAACTGCTGCTGGGAAAATTGTAAAATCCCATCGCAAACAAAAGAGAAAACATGTAAAGCTCAAAAGAAAAGTCCAAGACACTCCCCTAGCTCTAAAAAACAAACAAATAAATAAAAAGCCTTTATTAAGACGGCTACTGAATGAATGACAGAAATCACACCCTGAAGAAGGCTGGAGCGTGGGTTGTATCCCAGTGTCCGTTTTTTTTTTACTACTTATATGTTAAACCTTTTCTTTATGAAGTAGCCATCTATTAAAGGCTTCTTATATATTTTTTCCAGCTAGAGGAGTGCCTTGGACTTTTCATTTTGAGCTTTTCTATTTATGTCCCTTTCCAAAGAGCACATGCATTAAAAAAAAAAAGCTTCCTGAGCACACTGGACTGTTTGTTTGTTTTTCTCTCAAAAGAAAAAATGTATTTGCATGATGACGTTACAGTGGCTGTGTTTTACATAGAATTTTTCAACGGAAGAAATATTTCTCATTAAAGATCCCAACCTAACTGTTTAAGCCTCGGACCAGATTTTAAATTTGTCACGTTTTTACCGTTAAGGGACAAAAGTGTCCTCTTCAAAAACGCCCTAAAAGTAGCACATGTTAATATTTTTATATTTTTTTACATAAATCTTTTAATCTACTTCAGTACTAATAATAAGTTCGATTTTTTTTCCTGACTTTTAAACCTTAATATGCCTGGGTTTATTTTTATTAGAGCCTTGGACATGTCAGTGATTAGTAGCAACATTTATTTTCAAAACACTAATTAAAACCCATTGAAATTCCAGTTAGAAATATCAAAATCTGCTAGGAAATGTGCAGGAAATGCAGGAAATCTTAAAGAAGAAGAAGAATGTTTTGTTCCTCTGAATTTACATTTATAACACTGAATCCATCGAGTAGAAGAAAATGACCGGGATGATTCTAAAGTTTAAACTCCTTTTCAAACGCTCTACCTCCGCGTTTCTGTCCCTGCTGGAAACTCTTCACCTGATGTTTACCCCACGTAGAGCAAACATGCCGAGAAATAATGGATTTGTTCCAACCAGCAGATCAACAGTTTACATGATGGTGCTGAATGGATTATCAGAGGTTTACACCACCTCTCTAAATCAGATTAAAAAGTGCTTCTGTTCAGGCCGGTCTTATCTGATTGAGGTGGTTACATGAAGTTTTTGTGTTCCAAAAAATAATTCATCTTAAGGTATAAATACACAGGTTGTGTTAACTCGTATGTGTTTCTTAGCTCTTAGTGGAAAATTTAATTATATATTGATAGATTCTGTATATTGTACAGCAGCTATAGATCAAAATGTGTTACTAGTCGTGAAACAACAACCATAGGACTCGGTCGGCAGCATTTTCCAGCTTGAACGCCGACCGTTTCTCGTCGTGCTGCATTCGATTTTTAATTAAAAATGTTCCGTGTGACCCGTCCAGGACGTGAAAGCCTGCGTGGAGGACCTGAACACTCTACTGAAAGTGGAACCAAAGAACTCGGCCGCCGTCAAGCTGCTGCAGGAAGTGCAGAAGAAAAAGTGAAGCGGGCACCGGGGGACTCTGGAGGCGGCGGTAAGGATCTGTCGCTGCACTGCGTTCTGAAAAGAAAGAGCCAGACGGGCCGACTGCTTTTGTAAGAGCGGCGGAAGAAGCAGCTGAGCACATAGACTGTACGGAAGTAGTGGACGTTGCCTCTAGGTCTGAAACGTGCAGCCAGTTCCTTGTGACGGCCAGCAGGGGGTGCCTTCACTGAAGTCAGACTGTGTGTCTATGAGAAAATGATATTGTTCCCTCACTAAAAATTTTCCTGGTGAGTTTATGGTCTCAACTAAGCAGAGTATGTCTTAGGGTGCAGCCACCTCCTGATGGACCATTTGCATTCACCTGTTCATAAGTATGTAGACATAGCAGCACGTATTATGACACCCTTACATGGTTTTTTCATTGTTGTCCATGTCTTAGAGAGTCAGTCTTTTACTATCTCTGTTAATTTAACTAGTTATTGTAACCAAGGTAGTTAGGGATAAGTTTTTTAGTCAAAGCCAGATAATAAAATAAAGTAAAATGTTTTATTGCTAAACTAATGCACTTCTAGTTCAAAAGCAACGTGCTGCTTTAAGGTCCAGTAAATTCTTATATCTATACATGAGGATGTGTCAGTCCACCCCTCACCTAAAAACAGCAACGAAAGAAAAGGAATGAAAATATTTGTCCAAAAAGCCACCATGTGACATCAGCATCGCAGCGTCCACTTCTTCAGTTCAGTCTATGTCCAGGCAGTGACACGATCCGACCCGCTTCGTCTCAAACCACCGGGCCTGTGTTTCCCAAAAAGCTCCTCGACTCCGAACACGCGTTTGATCTGTTCACGATCGCGTCAACAAACACGAGCTCGGCCTCGAGGAGCTTCCAGAAAACGCAGCTCTGGTCGTTCGGGTGAAGAACTTGTGGCGTGTTTTTTATTAAAAAAAACGAAGACGCGTCGCCATTTTCAGCCTCGGAAATGTTTGTATCTGATCTGTTTTAGTTTGTCGGCTTTAAGTCATCCAGTATTTATGTTTATTTATATGAACCGAAATTACTGACATGTCATCCTGAGATTAAACCGTGACACCGTCATTATTAGTAATAATGAAGTTTAGCAGGTTGCAAGAGGCCATCGACCAAAGGCACTGTCAGATCCAACTAATGTTATGTACAAAATCACCTGTAAAGTCATTAGTTGCTAATGTGTAAAAATATTGGACTTAAAAGCGTAAATATCATGGAATCCCAAGAAACAAAGAAATGAAGCTCAGACAGAGAATTAAACAAACTTCATACAATCATTGCAGTTCTCTTTATCTCTCTTTAAAACCGAGACAAAACGTGACTTTTGTCCATATGGTCGCTCATTTATGAGCTAAATGAATCAACTCACTGAAACATTGGTGATCGTTAAGGTTTATTCTGTCCTATATTTACAAGTTAATGGTCATTTTCACATATTCTACACTCAGGTAGTCTACCTATCTACCTTACATTTGCTTTCCTGATGTTTTATGTATATGTGTGTGTGAGCTTGTTTTTACCAATGGATAGATATTTAATGGTCATGACATGTGGGGTGGATATGTTTTCCGGATGGCCGTACGTTTGCAGAGCAGAGGCCTGTACTACGAAGCAGCGTTTGAGACGTCGGTTCCCTTTTTTACCCGAGTAAACCGCCTACGCTGCAGACCGAGCCCGCTTCAGATCCAATTCGGTGGCTGTGATGCGGCTCAAAGAAAGAAGCTAAACCGGTCACTTTATCTCCAGTGAGAACGGTTTGAAGCTGGAGCTGCTTTTAACGTATACTATGCTTCCACTTCTTTGTAATTTTCAACTATTATATCTTGCTCTTAATGTGTAAAATATGCTGCTGCTTAACATTGACGCTCCCATGTCTGGATTTTTAAAACTTACTGGGCTCATAACTGCTGAATAAATGAATGAGTTTCGTAGTACAGACCTCTGTTTTTGTGAGCGTTAGAAATACCGTCATAGTATACATCACTGTGCACATTTGGGTTGAATGAATTCGGTAAAGTGCTCTGTCCAACATGTCATCCATATCTCCTCACTATGTCTTGCACTTTTCCATTATTTTAGAGTGTTAAGTTTTTGTGAACATCAGCTCCTGGTTGAAAGGTCGAACACGTGAACCTCAGCTCCTGGTTGAAAGGTCGAACAAGCGAACCAAGTACTACTCTCCTTAAACGGGTCCTTAGAACGTACTGTCTCTTTACACCACCTGATTGTTTTTCCTGTTACTGTGGGGGAGAAGAAGCGAACTCTCTCATTATTGAACCTGCTGTAGCTCGGCATGTCCCTCCTGCCTGAAGTGCCTGTCTTCATCTTCGCTCTGTTGCACTGGACTAGTTTCTCCTGATCCGCTAAAATAATTCAAATTCGAATGCGTCGTCGCCTCTCCGCGTATCTGAAGTTGTTCCTTCGGGGAAGGGTTTGAGGCACGTCACGCTTTTTCCACGTTTGCACAGTCGAGCCGGAGACTGCGTGGCCACGGTCCACAGCACTGCTGCTGGTCGCTAAGAATGTTTTAGCTCACCTTTGTTGTGTTTTATTTTAAGGTTTTGTCAATCTGCTTCTGTTTTAACCGCAAATAAAGTTAAGAAATAAACATAACTAGAATGAGCGTGTCTGTTTCTTTAAAACGAGACTTAACCTCAATGTTTACCAGAAGGAGACCCCTCCATAACGTTGGCCCCCCACCACCAAATTCACCATGGTGATCACAGACCTCAGGTTGTCTGGTGACCCCGGATGGAGCAGTGACGTTGTGTTCCTTTCAAAATCCAAGAAGAGCTAGCTCCATTGGTACGTTAGCAGCGTTTTAAATTCTGATCGATTCACTCGGAAATATTGGGGTGAGGAAATGTACAGGTGGGTTACCTAGGCAACCAGAGTACCTGTGATGCGCACTAGTGACCAACTGTGGACGGTGGGGGAAGGCCTTTATATTTGAACAAAGCTGGTTGCTAGTCAGGAACAATAAATGTTAGATGTCCATTAGAAGTAGCGGCCACTACCTTTGATCATTGTCGTCCGAATGTTGAGGATGAGTTAACCTTGGTCTCTTGCTATTCCAGGTCATTAAAGGTCTTTTTTTTTTATGATCTCTCTACAAATGGCTGAATTTTACGAACGTTTCGTGTTTGCTTGATGCCACGTCTCCACACGCCTCTGGAATATGAGAGGCAGGCTAGGCTAACTATTAGCCCCTGTTTCTTGTCTGCATGTTAACAGAACTAGCTGTCTTCCCTATTAGCAAGTAAATAGTGTATTTCCTCAAATGCATCTTTGGGAGAAAATAAAATAAAAAATAAGCTGCCGGTATCTTTTACATCCTAGCGCAATAAACAAAACTATTGAAAATCAATCTTTCAAGGTATAAAAGGAAAAAAAAGTCAATTAGTGCACGAGAAAAACCAAGGTACTAGATCTCTGAGATCACTCTGCTGATCTCTGTCCTTCTTGGCTGCCTGAAATCGAAAGTGCAACTAAAGAGGCCGAGATGAGAGAGATTTATTTTGGCAGAGCACTCAGACGTGACTCAGATCCGGTCTGGTACAGGTCTCCAATGCGTCTCCATTTGGGGAAGCAGATGAAGAAGTAAAGAAATACGACGTTTAAAGCAAAGCAGCCGCGTGCTGCGTTTGATGTAGACGGTTTATCTGGAGGCCGTTCAAAATGAAACGGAGCCCAGTCTGATTTATGCTCAGCATTGTTCTAAAATGACCTTTTACCCAGACACGCTCCCCTCTGGTATGTCCTGTGTGTTCATCCGGATTTGGAAAAAAATAAATAAATAAAAAATAATGCACAACAAATTTTCTATTCCAACCTACAGGGACACACACACACACACACACACACAAGCCACCTGATCAGATCCTTGTGCGTGAATCTAAATCAAGCAGTTGGGCAACCTCTCAAACGTACACTCCCTCGGACCCCTCCCTGTTGACTGTGCGCGCCAGAAAGACAATTCATCAAAAGGTGACTCACCAGTGAGTCTGGATGTGAGACGAGCGCAGTGACAGAAAAAACAAGTTCAAACAGCTCCAATAAAACTATGAAGAACAGAACCTGACAAATTCAGGGTGTGTTCCGCTTTGTGGAGGTAGGAGCTCAAGTCCCCGCCGAGAATGGACACGCACAAACGTTTCGTAAGAGACCAATGTGGTCATAGGTCCTAAAACAAACGACTTAAGCCATAAAGATAAAGCCCCAACTTTCTCTCAGTGCAAGTTCCAAGTACATGGGCGTGTTGCGATATACAGTCAGCGGTGGCTATTCTCCAGACCGACGTTGGGAACGCGGAGGCGTCATTGTCTTCCTCGACTGAATCAATTGTGGGTTGTTAATAAAGTTTGTAAAAAAAAAACAAAAAACTGCTTCTTTTTTTGTTGTACGCTCCTGTGCCAGTTCATTAGGCGCGCTAAGGTAACAGTCCTGCTCTAAATCCTACCTCCATGACTCATCTAATCTTCAGTCAATGTCGAAACGGCATCAGAAAGGAGGTAGTTCAACTGAATAGGTGAATTGGATTGTATTTAATTATTGCTATAATTTAACTTCGCCCAATACAATTCAACAGATCTGCCTCCACAATGAACTCAGTTGAGTCAACACTTGACTAGTGTTTTCACTAGTGCGCCTAACGAAATGACAAACGAGTAAACTTTTGGCAGATTTGGCGCTCGTCAGTTCTCGAGAGGTCTCTGTACCGACCAACATTTGGGGGCATGTAAACACATCAGAGATAGTTCAAGAGGACGAGACGAATCCATGTTGAGCGCAACACTGAAGACGTGGACGGATCCTGGTCAACTTCTTCTGAATCAATTCAGCCGTTTTAATCAATAAAGTTTGGTTGACAACGTTCAGTTTTATTTCTTCTACATACATGCTGATGTTTAGATGTCGGATTATTTTTATTTTAGTGTCCATGTTGAATCTTTGATGAGATCTTCAGGGCGAGGTAGTCATCCAGCCAAATTTTTCTTCCGTGCATAAGCTATTGAACGTTTATCTTTTCTCTGCAAGTCGTTGGTGCAGTCATTCAGCTACTTTCTTCTGACGCAAATTAAAAAGACTGTCAAACCGACATTTTTTTCCATGTTCTCTCCAGATACTCCGGCTTCCTCCAAACACACGCTAGTTAGGTGCATTGGTGATTCTAAATAGGCCGTAGGTGTGGGCGTCTCTGTCTTAGCCTGGTTAGATTTGTGACCTGTCCTTTCACCCAGTGACAGCTGGGATGGGCTCCAGTCCCCCGCCATCCTCCGGAGGACAAACAGAAAATGAAAGGACCCATGACATTGCGCTCGCTACATAATAAAAGTGATCGCACACGCACCAGTTCGCCAAAGCAAGGTGGCGTCTACAACGGTCGATGTGAAGACTTTGGTCCCTTTGTCTCCTCTAACAGAAGTAAACTCCTGTTGTGTCGGAGATTTACATTTTGTTCCAACGTCTTAAATGGTTTGAATGTCTCAGTTTGAATCAATCCAGTGTCGTCAACAAAGTGGATAAAAATAATAAAAGTTTTATGTCTTGCAGATATGACGCAACCTTGACTCTAGATTTATGTTTGGGGCCATGTGAACGCATGTGTCTGATCACAACATTTTATGAATCATTTTATTTTCCCAATTTCTGGTGTAGTCATTTCTCTTTTTTTAAAAATTGCAAATACGGTTTAACCATCATTTACATGTAGTGGAAAGGACTAAATGAAGTTTCTTTACCAGTACAACAAAGTTTATTCACGAGGTCTTGTTCTCTCGGTTCCTTTGTCTTCTCTGAAAGCCTAAGAAGAAGTCCTGTTGTGTTGACTGTTATTTGACTGTATTCCAAAGTTTTAAACGTTTTAAGGTCGGAAAAACTGGAATTTCCACAGTCGCCCGTCCTCATCAGATAAGACGTCCCCTCTTGCCGTGTATCTTGGGTGAGACCGGTCGGTGTGAGGTGAAACAACATTAACAGGCTAGTGGTGGTGATAAGAAACAGAGCAGGGCTGATTCGGAACTGATAAAACCTTTATTTCACTTTAAATTGTCTTTTACATTTTTGTCCTGTTTATAACATGTAAGGTGAAACTAGAGTTGGAATTTTTTTATTTATTTTTTTTTTAAAAGACATACACAAATCTAGTATTACGTCAATAACCAGGGTGAGGGGGTGGGGGGTGGTATCGAAGAGGGGAGGTTTCTTTTTTTTTGTCATTTTTTTTTCCTCATTTTTATTGGCGTCCTTAAGCTAACTCTAAATTTTCACAACCACGTGCGCGCTAAGCAATAAAACCGTCACAGAAGCAAACTTGTTTTTTTTTTTTTTGTTATTTTTGGGTCTTTTTTTCCATTTTTTTTTTATTTTAAGCAGAATACTGGTCAGTAAAAACAAAATGATTTCAGATACCAGATATACAGACAGGCTCGGTGCCACATTCACTACTGCATGGGATCATTTTTTTCCTTACAAAGCGAAGAATAACTGCCTTTTTTTTGTTGTTGTTGTTGTTGAGCTAACGAGAAAAAGAGCGGCAGGGAGGATTTTTTTTTTTTTCTTTTTAAAACCTTTTAAACGTCAGTGCATGAAAACATTTGTCCCCAGCGAAAAAGAAAAGAAAACAAACATTGAGACACATGACTTTTCTACAGCTACAGAGTGGAATGTCGATGGTTGTTGACAAGGTTATTGTGACACTGAGTGGAGAAACGCCCACCGGTAAATTACAGTTTCGGATTCGGGCGCAATTTTCGTCTTTAAATACAAGAAACCCGCGATCTGACTCATTTCTATAGACGCGAAAAAATAACGAGCTGGAAAATGTACCATTGACTTGCCGATCATGATGCCCACTGATTTTACTGCAGCTGAAAGTTTAAGGTCGCCTCTACACGTACGCTTGTTTCACCGCATGAACCAAACTACGGGTTCTCACTTCCACGACTGGCTGATCGGCTGCGATTTGGCTCCTTCAACGCACGTACCTGTTGTGGACTCCACTTAAAACGATAAGAATAATAGCAAACCACTGCTTCGGTTAGTTTTCAAACTTAATTTTGGCTTCAAACCACTTGACTATTCAGATTTTTTTGCTGGGGCGTGTCCATGATTTAAGAATGCACTTTCTGTTGCAGTGAGCCAATTCTCCTAATCCCGACAGGCGTAGCTGGAATGATAACAGGATCAATAAGTGTAGTAAAGTTTGGAAACGAGGGAGCAGCGAGCTCAGGTGTTAAATCCACAGAGTGCACAATCTCCCACTCGAAAGGCTGCAGCAGATTTGCGCGGCGATTAACGAAGGCATGCATTCTTGCGGGCAGATCACACCATTCAGAGTGGAAACTGTGGGGGGTGGGGCTTGTCTAAACTCGCCAGTACACGCAGCACAGGAGGGCACGGAGAGGGCGAAGGAGAGGGGAGAAGAGGAGGTACCGAGGGAGGAGTGATGTGCCAAGGCAGAAAAAGAGCGGCGCGCCGTAACGGCCGGCCTCCGGGCTTCGAACGAACGGACCAACCGTTTTGATTCCCGAAAGACGGGTTTTACAGTTCACAATTTTTACAGTTTCCCCCAAAAAAAAAAAAAAAAAAAAAAAAAAAAAAAAAAAAAAAGCCAGAGAGAAGTTTGTGTTACAAATACAATTAAAAAAGCAGCGGCGAAGGGAAATGAGGGATGTTTATAAAGGAGTTAACTTCAAGGTCCCATTTGGAAATTGTCTCAAACGTGGAGAAGGAATGTTTAGTTTTTAATCGTTTTCCAAATCAATATATATTCTTTTTCTCCTCTGTCGCTCCGAACTGGAAATACTGTGTTAAATAAAACTGCGGAGAGAGAAGAAAGTGTCCGATGAACACAGCAGGTTAAAGGCTTCCGTTTTTTAGATTTTTTTTTTGTCAGTGTCACAATACAGCCTTGTGGGAGGACCCTTCTGTATGAACCTCAGCAGAATCGCAGCTGCTGCCCAAACACGACCCCACCAGCCCCCCCCCCACCGCCCGCCCCCTCCACACCCCTCCACACCCCCCACCCCGGTCCCAGCTTTAGGAGTCTGATTAGCCGTCAGGTCGAGGATTCTGGTGGAGGAAAAACTAAGCATCACAGTGTTTGTTGAAAATAAACGGACAGTTTAATAACCTTTTTTTGTTTTTCGTTTAAAGTGGAATAAAACCAGCCATTTTTTTTTTTTTTGCCAGTACACTAAGAAAAGCCAAAAATAGAAGGAATGGACAACTATATAAATGCATTAACTCGCTACAGAGAGGAGTTGGAGGGGGGAGGAGGGTGAGAGAACGTACTGAGATGTTAGGAAGGAGGGAGGAACGGAAGGAGTGGGGAGAAAAAAAAAAGATTAAACAAAAGAGGGTAAAAAAAAACAAAACAAAAAGAAAAAACAGCAAAGAAATAAAAACAGAAGGAGGTGGGCTCTTCATTTGATTTGTGTTTTTTTTCGGATAAAAACCCTCCCTGCGTTAAAGACTGGGCTGGCCAGTGTTTTATTTTAGTCTGCTGGCCTGCACTGGAGTGCCATGATTGAGGGAAGGTGGGAGGGATGGAGGGAAGGAGTAATGGCGGGGTGATGGAGTCGTTTCTTTCTTTTTTTCCCCCCTCGTTTCCATTATTTATTTATTTAGTTATTTATTTTTTTGTCCCCAATAATTTGTCTGTGAAGGTTCAGGTACTATTCATGCTGTTGGTTATACAGAAGGGAAGTCGGGAAGGCTGGGCTTTGAAAAAGTGGGACGAGGGAATGAACGGGCTTGTTTATGTGTACGAAGAGAGGAAGAACAAGAGAAGAAAGAGGAGGAGAGATTAAAAGGAGGAAGAGGAGGAGGAGGAGGAAGAGGAAGAGTGTGGGGATGGGTTAACAGTGAAGTGCGCTCTAGTTCTCTCCTTCGCCGGTTTCACCCTCGTCTCCCTGGTTTTCTGATGTCCACAGCTGCAGGAAGAAAAGGAAACATCCGTTAGTTCATTTAAACTCGTAGCCTGCTTTAATTTGATTTTATTTTTTTTATTACTAAAAGAAAACATATATATAAAAATAATCCGTAACAATGGAATAAAATGGAAAGAAACCATGAACCAATCGAGACCAGTGGTTTAAAATCCCATTTAGAGGGATGATGTGAACATCAAATAATCCGCTCAGGAGGAAAATATCAGCTCCTTTTAACCGTGGAAACATTTGATCTGATCATTTCTCTCCCGTCGGAATAAATTCTCTCTTTGCTCCACGTGAGTTTAACATCAGGCGACGAGTTTCCAGGAGGGACAGAAACATTGTCAGTGTTAATCTATTTATATTAGTTAAATATATAAAATAATTTAAGTTGCTCGTCACGATGCCTCATGAATAAAAAAGCACCATTTTTGGACAAAGTTTGTATGTTTTCCATTCTTTAAGCACCAGCGCCGCTTCAAAGGTGCCGTGGTTTTGGCACCGTATCATAACGATACCCATCCCTAGTCTTCTGCTGTTTTGTGTTGTTTTTTTCTTCTTCTTTTAGTGATTTCTAAACGGTTCTTGTGTCTGTGTCAGGCTGCATCCTGCTGGGGGTGGCTGCCTCCATCAAAGACTGTCACTGGGGGGTGGGGGTTCCTGCTCCGGTCTAGGTGGGTGCTACATGTCTAAGTAACATCCACATTAATGCCAGGTACAAAAGTTTCCCAGCAGAACATTGTATTGTCACTAGTTGATAAATGTTGTGTACTTCTCTCGTCAGTGCTTCTAATCAGTGTATCAGCGTGAATCAAGAGGTGCTGCATAGCAATGAAGAATAATTCCAGCCCACATATTTTAATCATCAGTATCACGCTGGTATTAAATGAATGTAGCCGACATTGTTCTTCAGTGTCGGCGTCTGCACAACAACACACTAAAAACTAAACCTGGGCGAGTGGCTGCAAGCTGTGCACAGCTGCTGTTGGCAGACACATAAATAAATGTGAAACTGGATCTAATGTGCTACAGGTCGGAGGCTTTTTCGGGTGAAACGAGGATGTGAGCGAATTCGCAATCTTCAGTTTTGAGAGGAGTCGGCCCCGTCGGCATCACTGAACACGCGAGTCGTCATTTACGTTGCTTCAGGACACAAGCGAATAAACAACAAATGCGGACGTTTCCGGGGCGCAGATTTACGCGTCATACTCACAGTCAGGTTGTCCCTTAGTAGCTGCATGATCAGCGTGCTGTCTTTGTACGAGTCCTCGTTCAAGGTGTCGAGCTCAGCGATGGCCTCGTCGAAAGCCTGCACAGACAGAGACGTTCGCTGCTTTAAATCCTCTGGGGAAAAACTTCTATTTACGTCCACATCCATTTTCTTTCTGAGCTGTGATATTAACAAATCAGCCTCAAGCTCCGCTCATTTTTCTTTTCTTCTTCTCACATAGGAGTATCGTGAGGGCTCGAGTCTGTTTTTTTAAAAATCATCTGAACCTCCCCACTGACTGCGGGGAGGCCCACCCGTCTACAGCCCGCTCCAACCGCGTCACGTTTAAATCCGGAGAGCTTACGCCGAGCAAACAAAGCGCTGCTACCCACCTGCTTGGCCAGAGAGCAGGCCTGCTCAGGCGAGTTGAGGATTTCGTAGTAGAAGACGGAGAAGTTGAGGGCCAGGCCCAGCCGGATGGGGTGTGTTGGCTGCATGTCCTTCTTGCTGATGTCGAAGGCATCCTGGTAGGCCTGCTGAGAGTTCTCCACCGTGTCTTTGGAACATAAACAAGCGCCAGTCACTTTTGTTTCACTGCACGCTCGTGATCCTAAACAGCGGCACGTCTCGCGTCAACAGACACTGTGCAGGCGGCGTCTTCACACGAGGACCTGCACTGAACCCTGGCCTCCGATTACTGGTTTTATTGGTCTGCGAGGCTGAACTTTGAGCTGCGACGCGCTAACATGTTCTATTCTTGCAGGTTTTTGAGATGGAAAATAAATATAATTCACTGTGTGGTTATCTAATTTTTTACATGAGGAAACATTTTACACAAATCAGTCACTTTGACATGTGGATCTACGTTCTAAGAGGTCATCATTTAATAATAGTGTAATCATTCATTTACGATACTTTTATTCTGGACTAGAACTTTGCCAAATGAATGAAACAGTCTAACTGAAAAGCTGCTCCTCGTACAAAACCATCTTTGTTTTAAGACGATCCAGCGTCCTTTGAGAAATGTGTCACTTCCTCTACCAAAATGAATGTTATCACCATGACAATCAGATAACTGATAACCCTGGCAACAAACACCAGCGGCAACCGTCTCTTGGCAACAGGCCGAATGAGTCCGTCATTAACGAGAGGAGCTAAAGGATAGAAATAGATTGAAAGTAACTGCTTGGTCGCGTGATATCTGGCTGGTTTGTCCGTGACCCTTTAAAGGTGTGATGTTTGAACAGTGTTGTCGGTAACTTGCAAAACCTTGGTGTGGCTCACGTCGACGCACGGTATCTGACTGCATAAGGCTCCGTCTTTATCTCTGCTGAAGAGGAAACGTTTGTGTTTTCCTTCTGCAATACTGAAATACTGAATTTGGAGAACATGTGGAAAAGCCACTCTTAACTAATGCGCCACCAGAGAGTTGCTAATTAAAAAAGGAGCTTCTGTTTTTTATCCCTTTGAGCAACAAAATGGCGTCTGAACTGCAAACAATAAAAAGGTAACAGTGATTTGGTGATTAAAAACGGAATATTTGCTTTGACCTACATAAACTGTATCTGATTTTTGTTGGAGCAATAAAAAAAAAGGACTCTGACTCAACAGTGAGAGAAGAATCTTGATTTAAAGTGAGTGTTTAACTCACTCAGTCAACAATCATTATTTTGCTCAATTAAAAGCAAGACTGTAAAAACCCGGATACTCACCCTTCTTTGAGTCCCCAGAGGCCACCTCCGACAGGTATCTGAAGTAGTCTCCTTTCATTTTGAGGTAGAACACCTTGCTCTCCGCCTGAGATGCGTTGGGAATGAGGAATTTGTCGAGCAGATTCTGAAAGAGACGAGACGACCAGATGTTATTGTCGCTGCAATCAAGAAGAAACGCCAAAGCTAAATAAGAAGATGTCTACGGGGGGGGGGGGTTGCTCATTCAGAGCTGTTCTTTTTTTATTGGTTTTATTTGGCCCCTGATCAAATACCGATCTTTTAATATTCAGTATTAAAAGAATCCAAATCTAGATTCAATCTTAAATGAAGAAAATTTCCTCCCCTGGAGACGTATGAGGCTTTTCCTATCCTCCTAGATCATAAGTGAACCGTGCAACTGGATTAAGTCCAATAAATAGGTCTGTCCAAGCTAATGTAGCGAGGAGGGGTTAACTCGTAAGCTCCAATAGACTTCAATACTGTTCTGATTCAGAAACGTTCTGTCCATCCAAAACGCCATCAACTCCCGACCCTCTCTGTAACATTTGTCTCTTGTGTTTAGTGTTAGCTGTCCTGTGTACTTGGCCGTCCTTTTGGCGAATCAAGTTGGTAGTATTGAATGACAACGTCCTACTACCAACATCCACGCTGCACAAATTTCTGACGGAGTCCACACAGCGGACCCGTTTAGTTGTGCGACTTTTGTTGTTTCTTCTTAGATTTTTGGCGGCTTTGGCACTAGCCAACCACGGATAAAACGGAGCAGAATGAAGACATGTTGACGCTACGGGGACGTGTTTCTGATCTATGCCAGACCTCGAATAAATAACCGTAAAGGACTGGGGTAGGCCGAAGCCCTACACCGATCCGATCACACATCACTGTTTCAGGGTGACAGGTCTCTAATGATGTTTGGTTTCGTTGTGTTGAAGGCTCCTCTGACTGGATGTTGTGGGTTCATAGCAACAGTTTCCAAACGCAGATGCTGCACTTGGGATCAACTACAGAATATCCCACATACCGCAAAAGAGCTTTTGAGTCAACTGTTCAATTACTTTTGGTGCCTTGACAAAGAAGGGGCTACATATTAAAGAGTAGTAATTCCTAGACCACCTCAACGGGCTAATTTTGACACAAAGGAGCACTGGCTCTACGCCGAGGCTTAATCCTCATTTCAGCTGCTGGTTTATGGTGCTGTCATTCTTTCAGTTGCACCTAAAGTTTATTATATGTGGAGGCTGGAATGTAAATCAACTGGTAAACTGAAATCTAAGCTGCCCAAGATGTGGCGACTGGAGGTAAAATATCTCCAGAACCAATGACGCTGTTGTCGGTCCCAGTTTTGTCCTGCGCCACAGACGGGTTGAGGAGGACTTTACGAAAAAAACCTCCCTGTGAGGAACCAACTGGACTGTGGCCATTGAATAAATGAATAAGGGATCGGGATGAATAAACATCTATTCATCTATCTAAAACCGTAACATCTCTACAGGTAGAGGAGACATCTGATCTCCACGGGCTGGCCACAAAAGTCAATATCCGCTGACTTCCATGTTAAAACGTCCAATTTTACTGGTTGAGAAATAAATCTGTTTAAAGGCCTGATACACAAAACTAATTGTGTGGAGTTAAGTGGTTCAGGCACTGGTAAGATGATGAGGGCTTTCCAGATACTGAGCTTTAAAACTGCTCTTCAAAAAGATCATTATGTAACTGTAACTTTAATATGCTTTCATAAACAGTTTGATTAAAAAAAAGAATGGGTCAGTCTACAATTACATAGACTGATCTGTAGAATCTATATGTGATATGCACAAATGGATCTCACATACAAATAACACAACACAAACAAGGTCTAACAGTTGCATGGCTTCATTGCCCTGAGCTGCCTGAACAATTTGGTCTTTAACTACGTTTGTTCAAAAACATTTGCCGCCGGGTTTCGTTAACTTTAAGCGTGTGTGTCATTCTCCTTCTTACTGCCGATGTTCTCCTCATCTGATTTAAAGAAGGCTTTTACCCGGATCACGTGATCAGCTCTGACTTTACCCCTGAGCATCTCCTCACTGAGACCGGCTTTGTTTCAGTGATTACATTTAGACCTTTGAGCCACAGAGAAGCCCGTTTTAATCTGCTGACTCCAGTAACCTGGGTGGGGAATGTAGACATCTATAGTGGCAACAACTATCCAAGTTATAGAAACTCTGTGCTCAATACTTTGGTTTTAATATAGAATAATGTCAAGGTGTAATGTAAAAGTGGAGAAAAATACCTTTGGATCCACTGAGCTACGACTGACAGTGTTGAGTTGTATGGTTAAATCTTTGAGTGACTCAATCTGAAACTTAAACCATCAAAGAATCTTGGTTGCCATGGTTGCCATCCCTTTCTTTGTGACAACTCAACCTTTTGGAACCGAGCATTGGCGACATGTTGAAGGATGGAGTTTTTGAATTATCGTAACAATGGTTTGTGCAACTGCCAAAATTGGGAAGTTGTGCTTTTGTCTTGAAGACTTTCTGAAGAATATAACCAATTACGTTTTTACCAACTAATCCCTCTCTTCCTGGTCTCTCCCAAGTCTTGCGTCGTTCCCCAACCTGCTGCGCAACTTCCCAGTGTTCAGACACACTTTCTGTCCACTGGCGAGTTACGGTAATTCAAACATCACAAGCTTCTACGGCTTTAGTGTGGACAAGACTTAGCAAGCGACCAAAGTAGACTTAATTGTAAGCCATACTTGTAAGAAGAAGGTAAGGCCCATTGGCAAAAGGGTTGAACTTTAGCATCGCCTCTACCGTATCTAGCAGAAAACTAGCTCCTGAATAAGGGATGAACCGAAGTCTTCAAGATTGGGTATTTAAGAAGATCTTGTACCGTGGGAATCCTACTGCCAGGAAAATCCATTAAACCCAAAAACAGTAGATGCAAAAACAGTAAAAACTAAAACTGTTGGAGCTGCTAAATGCGTCTCACATTAAAACAACAAGACGGCAGCGGCAGTGAGTTAAGTCTGATTGTTGGTTGGTGACCATTGGGATGTCTCATTATGGGACAGGAAAAAAAATCTCTTTACGCAACTGGATGGTCCTAAAATCAGGATTCAGAAGACGTGTATGACTACTTTGCTGTTAAACTTCCGTCCATCACAGCATAAAGTTTGTCCAAATGACTTGATTGTAATCCCAGAAAGATCGGCCGAGTCAATCAGTTCCCAACGGAGTGACTCCAGACCAACTTGCTCCCACAAAACGTTTGTGGGCCGGGGGAAGTTAAGTCTGACTTGTGCAATTTAGTCCTTGTGTCCTCACTGAATAGTATCATGAGTTTAAAGATTCAAATGGGTTCTTCATTGGCAGGTGTTTGAATAAAAGCTTAATAGGCAGTAGTGCTTGGGAAATAATAGAGCTTATTCAGATGGAAAAAATATTTGCAGCCCTCGAACAAATGAAAATAAAAATAATTAATTATACTGTACCTTTCTTTATTTAGCTTGACTCTCACATTTAGCTACTAAATCTGATGGATGTGAAAGACCTCAATGGGGTGGGAGTTTAAATCAAGGATTAAAAGCAAATGTCAAAATCAACTTTGTAGAAGGCCCACGCAGTAAATATACCTCGATTTCAACTGTACAACAAAACACAGATCCCAGAGAGCTGATGCAATGGATACAGAGGAAGAAAATCTATTTATTTTTTCCTACTGGTCGGCTGATTGATTGGTACTCTCTACTAGGTCAAGGTGCCGGACACACGTTTCTGTCCCGTGGACGCATCGAAGCGCCCCCCCCCATCCAAGCATCCTACTGCTTTAAGGACAGCCCGTCTCCAGCCATCCCTTCCTCCCTTCATTCCTACAGCATCACATCACTGCAGAGGCTTTCAGTTTGACCTTGAAGATATTATTAGAACCCGGCTCATGCGCTAAAATATTGGAGTCTGCTTTGACCTTGAGCGATTTCTGCACCACCTTCGTCAGGAACTCGCAGGGCACGAGGGTTGCTCGTGAGGCCCGAGTCACATTTGGGGCGGAAGAAATTTAGCGACGACAGACTTTTAACAGTGGACTTGAAGTACGTATTAGTAGCTGGAGTAATTCGCATTAAGCTTCGTGGAGAATTACGGCGCTTTACTTCCGCCGAGGGTGCGTGTAAATAGAACTAGAGTCGACCATTTTAAAGGTGAAGTTTCAGTCCTTCTCAGGTTACCGAGATCAAACCTACAGCTGCAATCAACAACAATAAAACCACAGAAGCTTGCATCTCAGCTGCAACTCACTGCCGCTCTCATCACGGTACCTGACTTTCTCCAGCTTAAACGCCATTGACTGAGCACATAGGGGTTCTCACTGGGTCTCTAGGCCTTTTAAAACAAGGCTTTTGCAAATATTCATCCAGTTATTTGCTCATCTATTCACACCAAGCGCAAGTAGACCCCTGTACTAATAATAATTTGTGCAATACTAAAGCTTTAATCACAACTGCAGCATTGAAAACGAGTGGATCTCCAAGTGGACTCTCTCTGCCTCTGCCTCGCGTGCACCTGTAGAAGCGCACCCACACTAATGCAGTCCCGGTATTTTCTTTTTGAGGTGCCGCTATTTTTAATCCGAGCACCTTCCTCAGGCCTCGGCTGACAGACGCCACTTCAAGAGACAAGTCGTAACAGCATGTTACATGTTTTCATACACTCCGTCCGCCCTCCGCCTCTGCAGCGAGACGGAAAAATGAAGCGGAGATACCCAAGTGGGGCAAAAGCACGACGCAAAAACCGAGAGAAAATTAAACGCAGCTCTTTCAGCAGCTGCTAGCGGCATTATTACCGTCTCTGCACCATGTGATCGTTATTCTTATTCCTCAGCCAGGAGGGATCAGCTCCAGCGTGCTTTCTCTCTTACGCCGGCTTCCTCTATTGTGCCCTCCATTCTTTCTGCCCCATCGCCACCAACCATCTTGTCCATTTTCTCTCTCCTTCTTCACACCCCCTCCCCCTCCCTCCCCCTCCCCACACTCCCTGCCCCGTCCGTACCAGCACGTCGTGGCAGATTTCTTGGAGTTCAGCCTCGATCTTCACACGGTAATCGCGGGCCATCTGCTGCTTCTTCTCGTTCGCCTCCGTCTTCTGCTCGATGCTGGAGATGACGCGCCAGGATGAACGGCGGGCTCCCACCTACCGGCGGCGACGAGGGGAGGAAAAAAAAAAGAAGACAAAACTGACATTAAAAGACAAACATCTAAACATAAGTGACTGGACACATGCAGCTGAAATAATACACATCAGAAGGGATGTTTTTTTGTTTTTTATTGTAGCATAAAACCTCATGCCAAAACATATAATGATGTTCTAATATTTTATTTTACCTATATAGTATGCATGACAATAAAAGTCTTGTTTCCTCATCTCATGAGGGAGGTGTGACTTATTTCACTTCCTATCTATGGACTAAACCTAAACCGAGTTACTTAGAGCATCACCTCGGTTGCACCCAGTATTAGAGCACGAAATACTGCAAAGCTTTAAAAACTACAAACAGAGCAGCAGCACTGCTGGAAAACCAGAGGGTACTCTTACATAATTTGTGCTTCAGAGTTAAGACTATAAAATCTTCATGAAAAAAAAAAGAGAAGAAAACACACACAGATATCTAAACAGCAGAGCCAGCGACCGTCTCTGCACTGGATGAGACGCTATTTTAGCAAGTGCCGCTTGCCAAGACAGGACAAAATGCAGCGTACTGGCGAATGTTGCAGCCTGCACGTTATGTCCAACTACCCCCCCTCCCCCCAAACCTCTATGGTAAATGTTTCCTTAAAGATTTCAGATCTTTGGTTTAAGAAAGAGCAGAGGCCTTTAGGTTCAGACGTAGATGCTTGTGAAAAGACAAAGATGTAAATGAAATTCTAACAATGAGAACAAAGCGGTCCATTTTAAAGACCATAAAGAGTCCAGATTAGGTTCCTCTGACGACATTTGTTGTGATGACAAACAGAGACTTAATAGGTTAGGATGGTAAATTCCACACTTTCCAAGAACTATGTCCTCGACGCCCGTCTCTATTTATTTTCGGTGTCATAACACTAATCCTGGGCATGGTGTACCGTTGTATGCATTTCATTTCATTTCAGTAGACTTAACCTGTATCAGAAATACAGCTTCACATTGTTCATATTGTTAAAATGTAAAAAGAGCATTTGTTATTTATTAAAACATCTTTACGAGAACATTCTCATTAAGCCTTTCTTCTTCGTTTTGGCTTTACGGTGACGACTGCCTGTCTATTGATGGACAATCTGAAATGAACAAAACCAAGATGTGTGTATTTACACCGTGAGCCTCTGCAGGACTGCGGAGGCAAACAAGAGAAATATCTGACTTGATAGATAGATGCCGTACCACGTTCTTGTAGGCGACAGAGAGCAGGTTGCGCTCCTCGTTGCTCAGCTCCAGGCCCTGCTCCGTCACGGACTTCATGGCAGCCGCCATGTCGTCGTAGCGCTCGGCCTGCTCTGCCAGCTTGGCTTTCTGCACCAGGTCGTGCTTATCCATCTTTTAGGCTGTAAAGAGAAGGAGAAGCACAAGCAGCAGCAGCAGCAGCAGCGAAGCCCAAAGAAGAAAGAGTTAGTGTTTGGACTTGAGCTAAAAACGTCGAGAACGATGCAAGGACGAGTGTGAGAAACAGAGTGATGGAGAGTGATACACCCATGACGTAAGTAGAGCATGCGGAAAACATGGAAAGAAAAAAAACAGGGCTGCCACTAGAGGAGCACTGGGTAATGATCAAACCGCTGGGCTGTCACAGGCTAATCAATAAACCCCGTCACATATCACATCCTCACATCACACACAGAGGGAAAAAAAATATCAAATAAGTCTTAACTGTACTTTGTCAAATGTCAAACACTCAATTCCAGTGAAATGGCTGCTCAGTTGTTTCATCCCAGAGGGCTTTCCGCTCTCCAGATGAATCTGTAGGTCTAAGTAGGCCACAGCCTCCATCTCTTCCATCTACACATCACACTACTAAACTCTCCACAATGAACCGTAACGTCTTTAATCCCCTACATTTTTAATCTGCATAACCTTTTTTTTTTTGTTCTGTGCAAATCTTGCACGTTTAAATTTAAAAAGAACGAACGTCCACACAATCACAGGAGTAAAAACGTGAGTTCACACATTCAGAAGACTGGAAACCGACTTTACCCCAAATGTGTTAACGTGTCCAGAGTAGACTCTTTAGTTTTCGACGACCACACCCTGCCACCAGACGGAGATTCAACAACCACATCTTTTTTTTTTTTTTTTTAATTTCCTTGAACCTTACCTGACCTACCTGTGAACACAAGGCTGAGAATGGAGTTTCCCTATGGAGGGCAAGAGAGGTATAATCTATGAAAATGCTGTTTATTTTGTCAACTGCATTATGTGTTTCATGAGAAAGCACATTTTTCACTAACTGTCGATGCATATTTGATTTAATTCAACTAGGATAGTCTAAAATAAATAACAATTATCAAAACTTAAACCACACCAACCTGAAATCTAAATGACTATACTACGCTGCATTTTTTAAAACCAATTTCCGAGAATTAAAAAAATGGTGACTAACCAAAATGATAAATACCCAACATAGAGGCGTTCACCTTGTCTGACCCTTTTCATGTTCTGTTCTTCTGCAGTGACTCACAGCTGATGTTGTTAGGTTGTCGACAACATCTAATTTCTTTATTTGACACGTTTCTAGTCAACTCTTCGCAGACACACCTTTGGCAAGCCTCGTCCTGCTTCATGGAAGCTTCGTAAGACTAATAATTTTAAAGCTACTGCCACAAATACTTGGGAACCTGGGATGTTATTTATAACTGATTGAGGCCTGCATGTAGGTTTTCTTTTGCTTTAAATAAGTTAATAAATTAACTTCTGTTCTCTAAACACAAACCTGCCTGTTTTCTGTCATTTTATTTTACGTTAGTTCAGTAACCACTTAGCAAAGTGTCCTTATCTCATTTCATTTGGGCCAAGTGTCATTTTCTGGTCCACTCTGCTGCTTATTCTCTCTGTGTGAGCCAATGACCCACCGACGCAATTATTTGAAAATTTATTTTTATGACAGTACTGTGAATTGTGGCGACATTCTCGTGCACAGTTAGCTCATCTAGTGAATATCTTTTTTGCCGGAGAAGGGAGGCGAAGCCGAGATGACAGCCTCTTCCACTCACCTGAGCGTGAAGTGGCACAATGTATTTCTGTCCTGCGTTACAGTACCAAATCATCTCTGCTACGGCTAAGCAAACAAAAACGAAGGACAGACGTCTATCAGCGTATTCTCGTTGAGGCGTGGTCCAGGAGCCGACTGACTGACGGTATCACACAGGAATCGACGTTTGGATCTCTGGGATGCAAGGTTGGAAAACAAACCTGCACTTACCACTTCTCACCACAGGTGCCACCAAAGAGAAGAAAATGGATCTCTGAGATTGTTCTTAAGGTCTGTACTTGTGCATATATATTTCTGATCTAAAAAACAGACTCTTACACACATCCAACGCACATAATGGTGTTCACCTCAACACCACCAGATGGCACAGAGACAACCATAGCAACTAAGGCCCCTCCTCGCTGGATGGCGGCGTACTCAAGAATTACTCATTACATTTGAAAGAGGTTGTTAAGTTGAAGCTTTGACACCACCCTTGAATTTAATTAATGGTGCCCATCAGTGTGCAGATTTCCTTTCATGCTCCGTCAATCAACTATTTTTGCACACCAGCTACTGACAATTACTGACAAATTGATACCTTGTTCAGGCTCGTTTTAAAAACTTCCCTCAAGGAGGCCTTTATTGTTCCCTACAGCCGTCGTTTCGATATCCACAGTTGTAAATGAATGAAATCCGTTTTTGAATACATATGTTTATTTAATGAGCCCATTTACGGTTGTGATGACGTAAACTAGTGTTGCAAACCTCACGAGTGCAAAGATAAGGAGTTAAATCTAAAGAAAAAAAAAAAAAAAAAACCTCTGTCACACTGGCCAACTATGATCATGCTGCCACTCTTGGGCACTTCCTATGATTCTGCAGAGTAATTAATAGCCTCTCAGCTGGGTGTGCGGCGATATCGAGTGCTGATTCAAGGGCTGAAAAAAGTCAAATCAATTATCTGCTAATAATGAGCACTGTTGCATTGGGTTTCAAAATAATTTTAGAAAATGGCGTACCACTTAGATTAAAGGATAATTACATGTTAAGAAACCCATTCTGTCCACTACCGGGACACTAATTCAGAAGAAAAACCCTGATTACTCTCAATTTCTCATCACCATTTAATTTACATTTTTTTTTACCGTCAGTAAATCCATACAGTCAGAGTCACCGGTCACATGGAAACACTTATATTTTATGCTATGCCACACACCTGGTGTTACTCACATTATTAAATACTTAAATTTCAGATTTTCTCAACACTGACAAATATTTTAAATAAAGTGTAATTAATATTTATAGCTAATTTAGCTTTGAATATTGATCAATGATTATTAATCATTTCTTTCAGTTCCCCTCAAAATTATCTAAATTATAATTGAGTTTCTATTCCTTATATGACAGTACACTAAGTATTTTAAATAATTGGACTGAGCTTGACAAGTGGGACAATGCTAATTGTTAAAAAAAACAGGACAAAAGCAAGTATCTTCTGTTCTTGGCGTGGGAGAAATAAATGGATGCCTTTGATTGTGTGTGTGCAAATAACCTGCACAGGAAAGACAAGTAATGACTAATATATTATTGAGCTTTTTGTTATTTTTTTTGGAGGAGTGGCGTTAAAAATATAGGTCATCCATAATGTTACCGTCAGCCATTTACTGTATTTTTTTTTAAAGAACATTTACACCGCCGTGTTGTGACATATTAGCATCGCTTATCACGGCTACAAGCGCATTAATGAGGCGTTAGTAAGACATGGCGACCCACACACACACACACACACACACATCGGTTAAAATTGATCCAACTCGGCCTCGTTGGTCAGATTCAACCATCTAACGCAACACCGACACATCGTACATTTGCTAAGTTGTTGTTTAACCACATTGCGTCGCTAACTATTAACAGTTTATATGGTTTATTCGCGCCGTTAAAAAAAAAAAAAAAAAAAAAAAAAAGAGAAAGAAAAAAAAATGGAGGGGCACCATCTTCCAACAGCGGACAGACATACACCCAAAAATCAATCGCCTCTGAAAAACCTTTCTAACAATAACGTTAAAAAGAAAAAAGAAAAAAAATCTAAATATATATATATCTTAGAAGTGCCACAGGGCCAGAGTATGTAGGTTGAAGCGTAGAGTCGGCCTGCTAACAGCTACGCCCTCCTTGTCGCATTCCCCTGCGGAATTTTAAGATGGAGATAGATTAGCGCCAGCTAGCATGCTAGCATGTTAGCATGCTGCTACAGCGGTTAGCTCGGTTGCTAGCAGAACCTGACCCAGTTCAATCTCCGCGGGCGATGCGCCGACACAGAACCGACAGGCGCATTTTCTAACGGGTTATATGTGGTCTAAAATCACGGTTTCCCCTTCGTCCATTTTAAGCGGAATTCAAAAACGATTTTAATCGATGAAATTTAAGCCGCGTTTGAAGGGAAACTCCCGGGAAATATGGAGGGTGTGTTAGCTTCCATATCGCTGCGCTACGCCATGACGGAGCTCAGTTAGAGACAATCCACTTTCGGCCTGTGTTCAGCAACTAATGAGGCCACACATAGCGGGTGTCCCGTTATGGCCTACGGGTATTTGCTCGCCTCATTATTTTCGCCGCACCGCGTCCCGAGCACTGGTTGCTAAAATATCTAGGCTGCGCTCAACGACGGCCGGGGCACGGCTGCTAAGCTGTCAAAATGGCCAAACTTGGGTACTGCGTCTCACTCCCTTCATTGGCACTGGGCAGAGCGCACCACGCATGCAACGGCCACATTCTGGGCCTTTTTCGTTCAAGATCCCGTGGCGCATTGACTACACAACGAGAGCAGTTATCTTTATCCCAGGTGCTCCCGCGGGTTATTTCTCGCTATCTGGCCCCTTTCTCGGCCTAAATCCTCGCACCCAGCCCCAAACCACAATGGGCACCTTCCGCCGCAGTGCCAAGCAATGGGGCCACGGCTAGGACTGCTGTCCCCGCTGAAAGACACAGTTTAACCTGTATAAAAGACAATAATCGAGTGATATGTAAGTGAACTCACATTTTGAGCGTACTAGGGATCCCGATTTTATTCTCTGAACGATGGGAGTTTGTCAAGCCGTCCTCCGCTCGCTGCTCAGGGTATTCAGGGCAGTACCACTTCCGCCTGCTCTGACACTTCCGCTTCCTCTAAGCCCCACCCCTCCCCCCGCCAGTATCCACGGCAACCGCGCCAGGGGGTTTCCTAAGCATCTTCCGAGGGGCTTTGACGTCATGAGGGCCATGGCAACCGCTACAGGATGACGTGCGCCGGTCTCCGTGGCAACTGTCTCCATGAGGCTGCTGCTGTCGTATCTGAGTTCACCATCGTGTCAGCTGACACAGCTTTGTGTGGGTTACACTGATTTTATTACATATATTATTACTTTATTCATTTATTAATTTTACAAGCGCATTTTATACTTCAAGCAGGTCTGTTTCTTCTAACACACGCCCAACACAACTACTGCAAATCCTGAGGCATGCAGGCAGTCATTCAATTTTTAATTCATTTATAAATGTAATCATTACAACTGTAAAATAAAAGCAAAAAACGCATTCAAATCTGTTATTTATTCACTGCTCGCTATATAATAATTATGGCATGTGTTAGTTATCTAAATTGGCTATTTTCAGAAAGAATAAAAGTGCTTTTTAAATCTAACCCTGTCAACATGAATATATTTAGTTATTCACTGAAGTGCTCCCTACATATGAGACCCTTACACTAACTAGTTAGTCAGCATTAAACCTGTGAATCATCAATATTTCATCCATAACTGTATTTTTTTTACATGCATCAAATAGGGCTACAGTTTTGAGCATTAGTTGTTTTATTTTAGTATGTTTAAGTTAGTGCAGACTTCAGACACTTAAACATAAAGGTGGGGATCTTAATAAATACCCTAAAGGATAAGCTAATAAATAATTTCTATAATTTCTCTACTATTTTTTATTGTATTTATTATAATAATTTATGATAATATATTTATAATTTGAGAATTGAAGGCTGCAGACACTAAAACAAAAGGTGGAAACCTTAATAGATGTTCTACAGGGGGGAATGAATTCTGGACATTGTCTAAAACGACAACTATTACTGTACAATTGCTCCGCATCTATATTCTGCAAAACTGTCAACTTGCTGTTGCTGCCAGATGAAACTTAATAGCTGACCCAGTTGAATGAGATTCTCTGGGTTAAAGTCTGTACCAAACAGGAACATTTTTGACCTGCTGGTATCACCAGATGATAAGTCCGACTGGCTCGTCCTCTGGTTGCCCAGTTATTGTTGAGATGTTTCAGTTTGAAACAAAAACATTGTCTTATTCTTGCTAACAAAACACACACACACCATTGCATTTAAAATTAGGTGGTTTATTTAAAACATGAATTCAGTCGATGTATATCCAAATAAAGAGGCAAATGAACATGACTTCAAATAGCTCCATATCTTCTGTAACCTGGTTGAGAATTTACTTTATCTGGACATCTTCATTTCAACATTAAACCACATTTGATCTATTTAAAAAGTTCATCAGACTGTGAGACATCAAACCATCAAGTTCACACAATTAAAACATCTGGTTACCAGTAAAATACTTTAATTAAAAAATAAATAAATCTTCCTTCCGTGTTTGACATGCAACACGGCCACTGACAATCAATGGCCACATCAATAGCTCAACCAGCTATACGTAATCAAACGTGCAGCTTTTCAAGTGCATTGATTATGTCCTCATTTGCATTTGTTGCCACATCTCTGCTACTCACAGTTTGAACATGCTGAGTTTGTGGCGTCCTGCAACGTTTTAATGCACTATATTATTATTCAGCAATTGGCAGCTGTTCATGAGCACAGTCAGTCTAACATTTATTAAATTAGTTAACTGAAATAAACTGGGTATAACCTCTATAATAATATATTTTATCTTGAGAAGGAGGCAGGTAATATTTTATAATTTTCTTATCCCGACTCCTTAGTTGCAAGTCATTGCTTACATTTTGAATGATTAGACTAAACTAGCTTAGAACTATAACACTTAAGAACACTCTTAAAAAACACTATAAAGATAAAACTAAAATAAGATTAGATTCAAATGTACAGAATTAGGATTATAAGAGATAGGACTTATTATAAGTAAAATGAAATACAGCAGTTACTTCTCTGTGCTGTAGCTTACTATGGCAGCCACTAGATGGAAGTAAAGACAGTCTGTTCTGATGTTCTACACAGTGTGAGCAAATAAATAACAGGACACGCAGTTATCAAAAAATAGTCTCCATTCTATATGACTTAAATTAATGTTACTTGATGATAATTTTATCTCAGATTCAGGACGACAAGGGGGTTTAGTCCACATGTGTTAATGTACAAATGTAACACCAACACCAGTAACACAGGAATAAATAAAGATATAAAGAGGTAAAATACTTAAGAAAATCACATAAAACACACTGAATATTGAAAAACAAAAACTGAGGAAAATAAATAAAAATGTTTAATCCTAATTCTCATCGTTTCATCCAAAATCGTACAAGTATTGATCCTCCACATCTCTTTATAAATGTAGCTTTATGTCGACAATTTCTTTGCATGACACGTTTCTTTCAACTTTGGATTTAGGCTCAAGATAGTCAGGAAATGAACAGCTGTTTCAGGCTGTTCCTTTAATTAGAAAAAAAAAATGCAGCAGCTAAATTCATGTTGGTCGTCATCTTCTCCGACAGCTAAACCAGTTTCCCTGTGGCCTAGAAGCGTATTAAATTTAGATCCTCGTCGTCCTCCGCAGGAAGCATTTAATCTCAATGTGCTCTAAATCCATTTTGGAAAGAGAAAAAATGTATTCATCAGCAGTCTATTCTTCGAAAGGAAGCACTTCCTTCTCTAAAAGATGTTTCTCTAAAGATGTCGGTGAAGGTTTTAGGATGACTCACAACTAAAAGTACAACTTTCAATTAAACTTTTTTTTGTTTGTTTTTTTTTCAAACCAGAAATCTACTCCACTGTGTAAATGAATACTACATGAAACTATTCAGACATGATGTTCTCTGGTCCACTTTAATCAGAGCATCAGCTGAGATTTTGGCAGTGACTGGCACTAAAGGCCCTTCAGACCTCACATTAAGATCTGATCTGGGCAACTTCAAGTACGTGTGTTCGAACCCGACATTAACACTTTTGTGCTCTGCAATATGAAAATTAGCACCAACATCATCTAGGGCGCAGCAGAATATTTTAACAGCAGCTGTCTCTAATGGATCTCTGCTGCTGCTCCTGAGCTGAGAACAGTGCTGTTTTATGTCCTCCTTATACGTCAGCGTCACTGCATCAATAATTAACCACATGCTGATACATTATGTAAAGACAGAATCAAATGTGCATATTAAATACTTTTATTCGTTCATTCTTGTTTGGATTTTTTTTTTCCTAGGTAGTTAACAGCAACAGAATATTTTAAAAGGCTCTGGTTAGTTTGGGATTAATAATGACAATACACCGCTAGTCCAGCCTTAACTATGGTGGGGGACATTTGAATGAAAATACTTCCACTTCCACTTGGTTTGTTCTTGTTCTTGATGACTAACATTAGGGAACTGAGCTAACAGAGCACCATGTGCACCTCTGTTGTTTGTCTCTACCTAGTTCCCCCATAGATTTGAGAATCACCTCTGCATCAAGGCTTGGGTGTCCCTAAAACAAGGCTAAAACTTGCCTTTCTCGGTCAGCCACAAGTGTCTGTCTTCGTTTCCTTCCTTTTGAGACGATACTTGCATCTGAAACTGGTAAGCTAACTGTTGCTAACTAGACATCGTCACACCACATTGACCATTTTATATGTCATTTGGTGTTTAACTAAAGTAGCAATCTCATCTGTCACCACCAGGTGTCAGGCATTTATCAGTTCTGCACCTTTAAATGAGAACGCAGCTCCTTTAATATTAGCAAAAAATAAATGTTCTCCCTTCAACCATGATCCCATTTCACTTAACGTGCAGCAGATGCAGAGTAAAAAGCAGGTTCGCCAGGGTTAATGAAGGGCTATGAACTTAAATGTTTACAATTCAACCAATGCATGTGTTGTACTATAGGTTAAATCACAGATTCTATTGCAGTGTCTGCAACGTGAAAACACAAGAGGCTATGAGAAGGGTGATTGTGTTGAGGATGAAGACCTGAAATAAGACTCCTCTTCATGTAACCTTGGAGACGTGAAATAAGGACAGCTATGCTTAGCTTTCTTTTCAGGCCACTTACGTACTTCAATCATCACCAACAGAAGCAATTCAGTAACTTAACACAGAGACAGTACAATGAACGAGGGAGCAGAGTGGAGCGATATAATCAAAGCTCACTTCAGCACATGACACAGAGAGGGCATCGTATTTGTTGTAGCGAGACGTAAAAAGTAGGTCAGACACGGTCATTTCACCTGTGGCTAGTTTTGATGCAACAATTAAATCTCATTTTGTAAGCAGACGTAAAAAGGACGATTGCTCACCGTTTAGTCCAAATTGGGCTCATTAGGGTCCCACAGTGGTTTCATGATTATGTGCAGAAAACAGCGTGTGTCACATTCTGGCTGACACTGGCAGACATGCAACTTCATATTAAAGCCTTTATTTTCATCTTTATTTTCTTTACAACACGAGATCATGCTAAATGTCGGTCTATTACAAAAACAACATGACTGAAATTGCCTAATTAAGATGCCGCCTGATCTGTCATCTGGTTGTGTTGTCACGTTGCACTGAACCATTGGTGTTTGCTCATTAACTCCAGTGATAACACCACCGGCAGCCACTAGAGAGCAACACAACAAAATGAAAGGACAAGCAAAGACCTGTCCTTACCATGGTTGTTACATAAAGAGTAGTGGCACTTGGCTTGATGTTGTGCTTTCGATTAAAACATTTACGATTCATTCTTTAATCTAGTGAGAGTCACAGTGTCTGCTGCACATTTCCTTTTCCTCTTTTCATTATCAGACTGCAGAGTTGCTTTTGAGTTTCTGTAAGAGGAGTTCCTGAAACATTGCACACTACTGTATGCAGAAACGATTAAAGTGTATAAACCCAATTTACTTTATATCCAATCTCCCCATTAATGAAAATCAGTTCCTGGTTGAGTTCAATAACAATTCAGGAGTGTTAATTTGTGGTTTTAAGTTTCTATATTGCATAGTTTTGTTCTAAATATCACTTACAATATTTTACATTGTTGTTTAACACACATTTTAATAAACCGATTTGGAAAAATACTGATGTTGTTTTTATCGAGGAGTTTAAAATACGGTGCTGTAGTGAGTGGTTGGTCAAAGTGAACCAACGAGTGGATGGTAAGACGTGACATCAAGAGGGTGAACGCTGAATGCGGTTTGGTCGGTTCGGCCCAGAAAGAGTGCCTGACACTGATGCAGTTCTCTCCTGTCGTCAATCAGTCTGACAGACTTTTAATCAATATGTTATGAAGTCCTATAACTCAGGACTAGCTGTGGGGCTCGGAGCTGAAGAAAGATCTACTGAAAATCAATGGAGTCACAGTTTGCCATCACAGCCATTTGGTCCAAAGGTGATAGCTTCTAAAAATAACAGGAACAAGATTGGTTGGATGAGAGAAAGAGAGAGAAACTGGTGGACAGCGGAGAGTGGAATTAAGACACATCAAGACACCGATAAAGAGACAATTATTCACTCATGTCAATTCAGCTTTTATGTACAAGATAGGACACTGTGTGAACAGAAAACAATAAAAGCAAATATTAAAAAAATCAATCAAGAACATATACATATACAAACCATTAAATTAAACACAATTAAGTTTCAGGCCTGGCTTTAAGACCAAGAAACACCCTGCCGACGGTTGGTGTTTGTTAGTGTTGGGCTGATTGAGAGCATCTGTGGCCCTAGTTTTCTCATTGACCTATTCATCCTTATCAGCACACTAAATGCTAAACGTGACGAGTCGTTCAGACAGAACGACACACGACACAAAGTGAACGACACGAAGACAAAACCCAGAAGTGAAAAAAATAGACAAAAAGACAAAGCTGAGAACATAAAGGACTTTCTTCTTTTCTATCTTTTTACCTGAGTATTCAAATCCACATTCCGATTAGGACTGTCACAATATTAGGTTTTCACTTCACGATTATCGTCACGACAATGATATTATCATGATATCAACACAAATGTAAAAATTAAAGGTAAAATCCAGGAAATGCATCTTTATGTTGTTTTCTGTAGTATGGGAGATGAATTACACTCAGAATAACAGCAGAACGGAAGAAAACAGACAGATGTGTGTACACACTGTGTTAAAGTGGCATTGGAATACTTACATGATATTATCATACGCAGATTTTTAGCACAATATTGAAATTCAAATTTTTGACACCACGATTATCGTTAACACCTGAATACTGCCACAGCCCTTCTTCAGATAATCATCTAGAAGGAATAAACTGTAGAGCAACAACTTCACCAAACATCCTGCTCTCACAGAGATGAGTTAACACTGCATCATTGTGAACCCAGTTACACCATCCCATCTTCCAACATGCCGTGGATAACTGTTAAATGCTGTTGGTGGTGCTGAGTTGCAGCCTGTTTTTATACAGGCTATACATATCTGCAGCACACAATATGTAGCACATGGGCTATGTGTTCTCAGTATATGTATTCAGGTCAAGAATATAGATTTCATTGTTGCAAAGGATTACTTTCTACTGTGTTTTCATCAGTGACGTTAGCAGCTAATCAACTAATCGGTGTCGACTTTGTCCACCTTAAAAAGTTGTGTAACATCTAAACATCTAGGATTGGTAGTTCTTTGATGTCAGTTTGGTGTGTCTGTACATTTACTCTGTCTTGATGGAGTTTAATATTTAAAGGAGTTGTTCAACTGGCTCTTACAGTTACTGAAAGCAGGGGAAAACATAGCCATAGTCCCCGTTCGAACCTATAAAAATCCATACTGTATCTTCCAAAAAAGCGTTGAATAAGGTCAGCTGGACTTGTAGAATTTCTTGAAGACGTTTCGCCACTCATCCGAGTAGCTTCTTCAGTTCTGATGAACTAGTGGGAAATTGAGGTTTAAATAGGAAAAAACTCTGTGGGTAGCACCCACCAGAAACTAGCTTGACCAGAAGACTGGGGTCACTAATTACCATAATGGCTGATACTTACCTGTCCTTGAATGGGGGGAAACTGTGTGCCTAGGCTAACTTACCCTATGAATAGAGCTCTAACGAGGCTATTGTCCATGGGAACCTGGAGGCTCAGTGTGTGAATGTTGTTGAAACTTCTTGGGGACAGAAGTCAAAACTGAATTATAAATAGTTGGTAAATGAAATCTCAGTCCACCTCCTCTGTTTAGAGAAGGTTTCTCCATTTTGACATAGATGGCTTCCTTAACTCCTCTCTCAAACCATCTGTCCTCTCTGGCCAGGACTTTGACGTTGTTATCCTCAAAGGAGTGTCCTTTGTCCTTCAGGTGGAGGTGGACTGCTGATTCGTTTCCTGATGAGCTGGCTCTCCTGTGTTGGGCCATGCGCTTGTGTATGGGTTGTTTGGTTTCCCCAATGTACAGGTCTGTACATTCCTCGCTACACTGAACCGCGTACACTACATTGCTCTGTTTCTGTCTAGGTGTTTTGTCCTTGGGGTGGACCAGTTTCTGTCTTAGGGTGTTTCCAGGTTTGAAATAAACTGGGATGCGGTGTTTACCAAAAATTCTCCTTAGTTTCTCTGATACCCCAGCTATGTAGGGGATGGTGATGTTCTTCCTTCTGTTTTGTTCCTCTTCCCTGTCCTTCCTGGGATATCTTTTTGAGCCTTTGACAAAGGCCCAGTTGGGATATCCGCATGTCTTGAGGGTTTGTTTAATGTGTGTTCCCTCCTTGTCCTTGCCATCCTGTCTGGTGGGGACAGTCTGTGCTCGGTGCTGGAGGGTTCTGATGACTCCCAGTTTGTGTTCCAGGGGGTGGTGTGAGTCAAATAACAGGTGTTGGTCTGTGTGTGTGGGTTTCCTATATACTTCTATGTTGAGGCTTCGATCTTCTTCAACACGTACCAAACAGTCCAAAAAGGCCAGACAGGCCCCGCTGATGTCCTCCCTGGTGAACTTGATGTTGCTGTCCACTGTTTTGATGTGTTTAGTGAAAGATTCCACCTCCTTTGTCTTGATTTTAACCCAGGTGTCGTCCACATATCTGTACCAGTGGGTGGGAGTGGAACCTGCAAAGGTGTCCAGAGCTCTGGTCTCTACTTCCTCCATGTAGAGATTGGCCACGATCGGTGACACTGGGGACCCCATCGCACAGCCATGTTTTTGCCTGTAGAAACCTCCATTGAACTGAAAGTAGGTGGTGGTCAGGCACAGGTCGAGTAACACACAGACTTGTTCTGGGGTGAGGTTGGTTCTTGAGGCCAAGGTGTCATCCTTTTGTAGTCTTTTCCTTACTACATCCGTGGCTTCTCTCGTGGGGATGCAGGTGAACAGAGAGGTGACATCAAAGGACACGATGGTTTCTTCTGGGTCCAGTGTGATGTCCTTGACTTTGTTCACAAAGTCCCTGGAGTTTTCGATGTGGTGTGGGGTGTTGCCTACTAATGGAGAGAGGATGGATGCCAAATGCTTGCAAACTAGGCACAACAGAAAACACAAGTCGGAAGAACTGACATGGAGGAAGAAGGATGCCCACACCACGCAGCAGGGCATCCAGAAGAAGTGGGTCCAGAACCTATCGCACAGAGAACTCACGCAACCAGAGAATGAGATCCTGGCCAAAGGACTAAACTTCGCCATAACACCAGAACAGATTCCAGTGGTAGACCTCATCACTGCTACAGAGTCTGCCATCAAGAACAACAAACTGACAAACACAGAAGCCGAACAACTCAGACTGGAAATAACATCAGCCCTCGCCAGTGCAAAAACACCACCATCGAACATCACCCCCCAGGAAAGGAAGGCGCTAGTATCACTGCAGAAAGACCGGGACATCACGATCCTGCCAGCAGACAAAGGGAGATGCACAGTGGTGTTAAACACGGTGGACTACCAGGCAAAAATGAACAACCTCCTCAACGACCAAGACACTTATGAGACACTGAGACGCGACCCAACCAACATCTACAAAACCAGAATAATAAACTACCTACAACAACTGGAAAAGGAGAAGGTCATCGACAGACTCCTTTATTACCGTCTGTACCCAGGGAAGCCACACCGTGTATTTATGGTCTCCCCAAAATACACAAGGAGGGAGCCCCACTCAGACCCATTGTCAGTAGCATCAACTCTGTCACATATAACATTGCCAAGCATTTGGCATCCATCCTCTCTCCATTAGTAGGCAACACCCCACACCACATCGAAAACTCCAGGGACTTTGTGAACAAAGTCAAGGACATCACACTGGACCCAGAAGAAACCATCGTGTCCTTTGATGTCACCTCTCTGTTCACCTGCATCCCCACGAGAGAAGCCACGGATGTAGTAAGGAAAAGACTACAAAAGGATGACACCTTGGCCTCAAGAACCAACCTCACCCCAGAACAAGTCTGTGTGTTACTCGACCTGTGCCTGACCACCACCTACTTTCAGTTCAATGGAGGTTTCTACAGGCAAAAACATGGCTGTGCGATGGGGTCCCCAGTGTCACCGATCGTGGCCAATCTCTACATGGAGGAAGTAGAGACCAGAGCTCTGGACACCTTTGCAGGTTCCACTCCCACCCACTGGTACAGATATGTGGACGACACCTGGGTTAAAATCAAGACAAAGGAGGTGGAATCTTTCACTAAACACATCAACACAGTGGACAGCAACATCAAGTTCACCAGGGAGGACATCAGCGGGCCTGTCTGGCCTTTTTGGACTGTTTGGTACGTGTTGAAGAAGATCGAAGCCTCAACATAGAAGTATATAGGAAACCCACACACACAGACCAACACCTGTTATTTGACTCACACCACCCCCTGGAACACAAACTGGGAGTCATCAGAACCCTCCAGCACCGAGCACAGACTGTCCCCACCAGACAGGATGGCAAGGACAAGGAGGGAACACACATTAAACAAACCCTCAAGACATGCGGATATCCCAACTGGGCCTTTGTCAAAGGCTCAAAAAGATATCCCAGGAAGGACAGGGAAGAGGAACAAAACAGAAGGAAGAACATCACCATCCCCTACATAGCTGGGGTATCAGAGAAACTAAGGAGAATTTTTGGTAAACACCGCATCCCAGTTTATTTCAAACCTGGAAACACCCTAAGACAGAAACTGGTCCACCCCAAGGACAAAACACCTAGACAGAAACAGAGCAATGTAGTGTACGCGGTTCAGTGTAGCGAGGAATGTACAGACCTGTACATTGGGGAAACCAAACAACCCATACACAAGCGCATGGCCCAACACAGGAGAGCCAGCTCATCAGGAAACGAATCAGCAGTCCACCTCCACCTGAAGGACAAAGGACACTCCTTTGAGGATAACAACGTCAAAGTCCTGGCCAGAGAGGACAGATGGTTTGAGAGAGGAGTTAAGGAAGCCATCTATGTCAAAATGGAGAAACCTTCTCTAAACAGAGGAGGTGGACTGAGATTTCATTTACCAACTATTTATAATTCAGTTTTGACTTCTGTCCCCAAGAAGTTTCAACAACATTCACACACTGAGCCTCCAGGTTCCCATGGACAATAGCCTCGTTAGAGCTCTATTCATAGGGTAAGTTAGCCTAGGCACACAGTTTCCCCCCATTCAAGGACAGGTAAGTATCAGCCATTATGGTAATTAGTGACCCCAGTCTTCTGGTCAAGCTAGTTTCTGGTGGGTGCTACCCACAGAGTTTTTTCCTATTTAAACCTCAATTTCCCACTAGTTCATCAGAACTGAAGAAGCTACTCGGATGAGTGGCGAAACGTCTTCAAGAAATTCTACAAGTCCAGCTGACCTTATTCAACGCTTTTTTGGATTACCATGACCTGGATGACTGAGAACCTTCACAGACATACTGTATCTTATTTCTCTTATTTGTAAAAAAAAAAAGAAAAAAGAAAATAGCATATTTAGAAACACAACAGATTGTGGTTGCGATGTGATGTGACTAGTTCTTTTCAGCTTCCCTCTAACAGCAAAGTTTGACACCATATTATCTGGTCAAAGGAGAGGAAGTGGTAAGTGCAAAGGAAGCAAAGAAAAAGAGGAAGAACAAGAGTCTATCGGCTTTAGGTAATATCTTTATCAGATCCTCGTTCGTCCATGTGTGTACATACTTTATGTATTAAACATGTAAGTAAAGGTTCAATTTTCTCCGTGCTGATGAATACCAGTTGCATATAGGGGAAGAAATCCCAGGAGAGGGCGGGTTCAATTCCTCAACCCAACCTTTTGTCAGCACATCACTCACTCTGAGAGAGCGAGGGAGGGATGAATGATCTTTCATCAAGAATGAGTTTTGCATATGGGGTTAGACTTGGAGCACGTACACAATATTAAACCATGTCACGGTTCCCTGCTTTACATTAATATTTAGTGTACAATCTTTGTTTTCAGTTTGCTGAAAAGCAGTTTTCATCGACAGCAAATGGTCTTTTCATGGAGAGTAGGCCCCGAATAGAGAATCAGTGATTCTCTTGTTGCCTGTCTTGGTTGTAGATGACAGTCGGTCACTGGTGGCTCTGGTTGTCTAGGGGTGTTTCTCAAAATATGCTCTCCGTCTGTAATTCTGTTTCCCAGAATGTATTTCATTAACTACGTTGCTTTTCTAAGAAAAGAATGAGCATCCTCAGTCTAGTCTGTACGTTAGTCGATCCTGTCATGTTAAGAAACATCCTAGGTTACCCTCTGGTAGTACCTCAGATATTTTTGATTGAACCGAAGTTAACATTAAAATACTGTGTCTGCATCATATACTATATTTCCAAAATATCTGCTCACCTGCATTTATACGCATATACAGTAAGTGACAGAGCATTCTTAATGCATAGAGCTGTCGGCCCACCCATTGCAGCTATAACAGTGTCAACTCTGTTGGGAGGGTTTTCCCACAAGGATTAGGAGTGTGTCTATGGGAATTTTTAACCATTCTTCCAGAAGCACATTTGTGAGGTCAGACACTGATGTTGAACGGGAAGGCCTGGCTCACAGTCTTCACTCTAATTCATCCCAAAGCTGTTCTAGGTCAGGACTCTGTTCAGACCGGTCAAGTTTTTCCACACCAAACACGCTCATCCGTGTCTTTATGGACCTTGCTTTGTGCACCGGTGTAGTCATGTTGGAAAAGGAAGGGACCATCCCCAAACCCACAAAGATGGGGGCGTGGAATTGTCCGAAATCTCCTGAGACTGACTTTTGCTGGAACTAAGGGGCCAAGCCCAGTTCCTGACAAACAACCCAACACCATAATCTCCCTCCACCAAACTTCATACTTGGCACAATGCAGTGAGATAGGTACCTCTCTCCTGGCAACCACTCAACCCAGATTGGTTCATCAGATTGCCAGATGGAGGATTGTGATTCCTCACTCCAGAGAATGCGTCTCCACTGCCCTAGAATCCATTGGTGGTGCTTTACACCACTGCATCCGATGCTTTGCATTGCACTGGTGGCTTGGATGCAGCTGCTGGGCCACAGAAACCCATTCCATGAATCTCTCTACGCACTGTTCTTAAGCAAATTTGAATGCCACGTGAAGTTTGGAGGTCTGTAGTGTGATTGACTCTGCAGAAAGTTGGTGACCTCTGCGCACTATGGGCCTCAGCATCCGCTGAACCCGCTCTGTCATTTTACATGGCCTGACACTTCGTGGCTGAGTTGCTATCATTCCCAATCACTTCCACTTTGTTATAATACCACTGACAATTGACTGTGGAATATTTAGTAGCAAGCAAATTTCACAACTGGACTTGTTGCACAGATGGCATCCTACCACAGTACCCCGTGGGATTTCATTGAGCTCCTGAGAGCGACCCATTCTTTGAAAAATGTTTGTAGAAGCAGTGCTTGATTTTATACACCTGTAGCAATGGAATTGATTGGAACAACTGAATTCAGTTATTTGGATGGGTGAGCGAATACTTTTGGCAATACAGTCCATCAACCTTGTCAGTCACTCTCTCTCATTTATAAAACCACTTAAATGGTGAAGATTTGTAACACTCAAAGTTTTGCTTTACTTTCTCATGGGCCCAATGAGTTATCACGGCGTACATCATTCTGCTTATGACAGGCATGTTGGAAGAAAATAAATTCCCAACTTCCCAAACATGTTGTGGTTTCTTGTTGTCACATCGTTGCTAGTCTCTTCTTTAAACCCAAACTCACTACTCATGTAGTGTATCCCATTGTTCAAAGTGAAGAACGCTCAAACATTAACCAAACGTGTTTAGAGAATTGTGTTAAAAATCAGGGTTTATTTTAAGCTGCCCGAGTCAGCGGTGTTGGCTTGTATCTAGATAATGTAGAAAAAAACCTTTCTAGTTTCATTTCCATTCTTTTCACTAGCTTGGACGTATTATCATGGCTGCCAGAAATTTCAAACATCGTCTCTTGCTTGAAAATACAATTCAGACACAAGCTGACGTGTACAGATTTTCCAGCTGAGTTGCTCATAATTACGGTGTGGGTGATATGAGACGATCCTGACATACTAAGCAAGGGTAGCTCCTTCTATTTTGCACCCTCTGTGGTTCGAGCAGCACTATCATGGCAGTTCATTACTGGTCGTTATGGTGAATCTGTGTGTCAGAGTTTCCGCCCGGTAGAAGGCTGCAGATTCTAGCACATTCAGCAAAGAAACTCCCAGGCACAGCTCTAATTAAAGTGGAATTTGCTTAATTTGTGTTGCATCAAATCTGGGAGAGTTGCATTTTTTAGAATAGCCTCAATAACAACATTGTTAAAAGAATCTTATTTACACTATGGTTGAAAGTTCGGATCAGGCCCAAGTAAAAATGATAATATTAAGGGATCCAAAACAATTAGATGATGACCACTTCCATTTTAGCATGTGCATCGTCACTGGCATTCATTGATAATATGGTAAAGGACAGCAACTTGAATTGAGGAAGAACAGAGGAATTTTCAGTTAGATCTGGGAACATTTAATCTGATCTGGAATGAATCCATTCTTTATTTGGCCCCGTTCAGACCTTGCATTGACATCTGTCCTGAGGAAGATCGTAAGTGACTAGCTTAAAAGACAAGAGTGAACTCACGCAGGATGCATTTGAGAGATCTGATCTGTGACTACATTTGCAAGTGGTCTGGGTCACATTTGTCCACATTCCTTTGGTTGTGTGAGCACACCATTGAGTCCTGAGTCACATTAAAGACCACCTACTCAACTATTATAAATGATGACCTGAAAAGGAAAAAGCAGTGTTAGCAATGTTTGTTCATTAGCAATGAGAGCCTTTTAAAATATTCTGTCCTTGTAGTTGACAACTAATTAATGAATCCAAACAAGGATGACAAATGAAACCATATGAGCACACTTGTTCCGTCAATAAATAAGTCAATAAATTAGTGATGCAATCAGGTCGATATAATGAGACGCGTGGAGTTAAGTGTGTTTCCTCAGTAACTTAACCTGTGTTCCCAAGTCATGATGTACACACGCAAACAATAGACCTGTTCTTAGTTCTGAAACAGTGGTAGAAATCCACTGGAGACAGTTGCTGTTTAAATATTCTACTGCGTCCAAGATGATGATGGTGCTGATCTGCATACAGAGCGTAAAACTGAGATCTGATCTGAAGAGTTGGCTGGGGACACGTGGAAATTCATTTTAATGCCAGGTGTGAACTCCAGTACCTCAGAAAGTTCTATGGTGGTGATATTTTAAACACAAAGTTAGAATCCCTGACTAGAACGATTTCATTCAGGTTGAAAAATTTTTTATGATAAATAAGCCATTTTCATTAAATATAAAGGTTATGCTCAACAAGTTTAATTAGATGAGTCCTGTCATCAACTGCTCCAGCTACAAACTGAGACAGAAGTTAAAGACCACCATCTTTTGCTCCATAAAATTGGCTTTACTTTAATGAATCTCTTAGAAATCTCCAAATACACATATACATTATTTCTGAGCTGCAGCGACACAGGACGGGTGATCTGACAGCCTGCAAATCTCTTAATAGTTCAGTGCCATATTTGCTGTCTTACACTTACAATTTTGATAAAAATCCAATTTATTCGTTGATGCTTTAGCACGTAAACACATGTATCATCACGCTCATGTTTGTTCCATGTAGAGTGAAGATCTACACATCTACTGGTGAGTTTCCAGGAGGTAGCAAAAGTAGCTGAACAACTCTACATTTATCCTTGGGGATAAATTATCACATTCTTAGTGCTGTCAGACAGCAATGTTGGCGACTTTTCTCCGTGTCTCTGGTCATCTTCTCCTACGGAATCAATTCAGATTTGTCACTAACGTTGTTGAAAAATGTCTTCCTTGTTAATATTTCTATCAGTTCTGACGCTCCACAGCAGTCAGAGCCGCGCTGTCAAAAATGTTCCATTCTTAATGTTTTTTTTTGTGGGGTGGGGGCAAGTAAACATATACGTCTTATCAGATTAGCCTCCATGCGAACAGTTATGATTGATCAGGTTCAAGACATGTTGTCCATGTACAAATGGTCTGTTATCGGTAAACTGAATCAAGTATTTACATGTGATTTCTTTGCAATTTTTCCAGCACATTCTCCTTTTTTGAAAGGATGTTCACATGTGCAAATACATAATCGGGGTCCAAAGACCAGATCATAACGAGGACCAATGTAAGAATTTTAAGGAACGGAAGTCCTTCAAGCTGTCTGCCTCTGCTCTTTGTGGCTCCTGCCTGCTTCCTCAGATTTACAAGAACAGAACAGTTATTTATAGAGCATGGAGAACAAGGGATTAGAGCTATTCCTGTTGTGTTTTGGATGCTCATTACTTCTTTGATGACTCAAGGTACAAAAGTGTGTACTCGGCCATATGTCTAAATAATAAACCTTCTCCTCCTGCAGCACCACCCCCCCATGTGACCCTGCTGTTGGCCAGAGACCGCACCTTCCCGTCTGCAGAATCTGTAGCATTTATGCATGTTTACATAAATGCATTGACGTGGCGCGAATGTCGGCGTCTGGTTTATGCTGCATGCATAATGTAAACACGCACACAAATGACAAATAACGAACCATCCGTCTGAATTTCATTTTCCTGGCACCATGGAGCTTTTATTTCCTGACCGATGAGTCAAAGAAGCAGCAGGTTCCTGTTTATTTCTGGGACTGGTTGTGTACAGAAACAGGACAGGATATTAATGTACCAACAGGGGAAGCTGGCGCCGTGGTCGCGATATGTGTGCGATCGCAACCATCTCGGATAAATCATAAAAACTATGAGGGAGGTATAAAACAGGCGGATAGTACATAATGAATTATGTACTGTAACTAAATGCACTAAATACAATACAGGACAAAGAGCAGATATGATGCACGATGCATGAATAAAAGTGCAGCTGAAGAGTCTGTGTTGTTATAATGGAAAAACAAACTGCTGTTACATCAGAGAAAATCACACTGGACAATTTTTAGATTTTTTTTTTTCTGGTGCACAAGCTCCCTCCAGACCAGCTGGGTTATTAAATACACTGTACCAAGTTTGCTAGTGTCACCATGGAGTCCCTTCACTTTTGCCACTGGAATGACTCACATTAATGGCAGCAGAATTGAGTAAGATGTCAAGACTTGTCTCTAGTCTTAGGCTTCTCCTTAAAATTCAAACACTTAAGTTACTTCCTGCTGTTATTTGAAGACGACGGGCCCAAATGACAAAAGGCTGAAGTCACTGGACCTCATTCCACTTGCATAATGTTCTGCTGACTAATCTAATTGGAGGTTTCATTTCCGCACAAGCAGCAGCCCAGTGCACCAGAACTAAAAGTTTTAAGAAAAATGTAAATTATCATAAAATTATCATAAAGGAACTTATGTGAGGCGTTTGTACAAGCTATGTCTATCAGATATGATTAATCTTTTATGGCTTTTACAGTTTTGTATAGATTTTAGAGTAAGATTTACCATTTGACATCTATAGCACTGTTGGACTCAGCAGAAAAGACATGCATTTTTCTTTTTTCTTTTTTTTGCTTCAAGTCTGGAGCCTACATTACCTACAACGCTCACCGACACTTATTCTGATGTTCTTTCTAGTCGAGTGGTTCTTTCTATGTTGTGAAAGTCGATGACAAAAAAACAAGCAAAAAACACGTTCTGCAACCACAGGAACAATGTCAAGTAATAGAGCACAACACTGGACATAACCACATGAACTTATCAATGCCGTGTATAGCAAGTATACTTAGCCCACAGCAAACTGACTTATATTTTGCATGTCACGGTGGTGGCTGACTGCTGGTTTGCTGCAATGACACACGGGGCTCCTCGCCTGTCTTCGACGTCCACCTCCACCTTAAAGCGTCATGACATTCAAAGTCGCGTCGCCGGCACAAGCCCTATGCAGCATAATATGTTCATTCCACCATGAAGTGTGATTTTTTTGTGATTGACGGAGGCCGGTTAGCTCAGTTGGTTAGAGCGTGGTGCTAATAACGCCAAGGTCGCGGGTTCGATCCCCGTACGGGCCACACCCTTTTAGGATGTTATTGCCCCTGACTAATAAAGGCTTTGATCATCAAAAATCAAAAATACATCCAAGCATGTCTTAACTCCCTCCATAGTCCCTGTCTGACCCTTGACACTCGTGAAAGTGAAAACCGTAATTAAATAAAATTCAAATCTATATGCGTTTAAAAATAAAACGTCCTTGTGACGTTCAGCTACTTTGGTAGTGTGACGAACCACCATCAGCGTTACTATCCGCCCGACAAAAGCCAGCAACACAACACGCAGGCTAGAGGTTTTTTCACCAGAATCTAGACGCTTTTTTTCCATGCTACCGGCCGGTTAGCTCAGTTGGTTAGAGCGTGGTGCTAATAACGCCAAGGTCGCGGGTTCGATCCCCGTACGGGCCATCTGTTTTTAGGAGTTCGAAAGGAATATTTGAAATTTCAAGCACAGAAAATCAATCTGCTTTTATGTGCTGTTCAGTAAAACACACTCTATATAAATCTTAGTGGTTATTTATCAGCTTTTCAAAAACTCATCAATTTTAGAGTAGCACCTGATTTCCCTGGAACTAGACTGCACAGAGTGTAAAATTCACACTACACCCCAGAGTCTGATATATGGACATCTTAACTTTATCCAAGTTAAAGTGTCCTGGAATTATTTAGTGCACCGTCCAGCAGGATCACTCCCATTCTAGTTAATTCAAAATGAAAGGATGGCAGAAAATAAGACAAAAAGTCTGCTGCACATCTGAGACTACAGACCATGTGTTTGAATCTCTGTGTGGATCAATAGACTAAAGGCAGAGATCAAAAGATAGAAAGATAGAAAGCCGTGGGGACCTCTTCACTAATTCAGTAACCGCAGTAAAGAATGTCTTAGTATGTTGTGTTATTCAAACTGTCTCCAAACCTCTGCACGATTTCAGGCCGGTTCTTTATAAGAGAAAATTGCTTAACATTAGTTTGTGGTCCTGATGTTAAACCTTTTCAAATCAAGACCGAAGAAGAAAGCAATAACCTCTCCTTGTGGCGTCACCACATTCCCCCCCTGGAGAAAGTCAGGTCTCACGGGAGGGCTTCGTAATCTTAATCTCCGGGCAGTGTCAGTGGCCTTCTGGGAAATCTGCGACGACGGCATACAAAGCTGACGTCCTGTTGACTCAGCAGAAAACACAATGAAGTCCTGGAGGGGGTGGGAGCAGATGGAGCAGCGGGACAATCATCTGAAGGGTGTGTGCTCGCTTGCCCGCACTGCTTTCTGCTTTCCAGGAAAAAAGAAACTCACATCAATATTAAACCACAGCATCAATATGTCTGCGAAATGGATTTCACAACTCAACAAGAAGCAAAAGAAAAGGAATAAATGCCTCAAATGTAGTTAATTTTATGGGGTGCAAGTGCCACTAAATGTGTATTTACACACCCAACCACCTTTACGGTGCTTTATTGTGTATTAATTAGCATCTTAATCTGAGGCTGTGACGCACATTACATAAATATATTTGATCCAGTCCTTCATGACTGGAAAGACTTTGGACATTGCCTTTCTTGATTTTTAATTGAGATTTTAATTAACTTTTAATTACACGCAATAGATAAGTTTAATTATTATTATTATTATTTTTATTATTATTACATTATAAAAGGAATATTCTAGACTGACCAAACCTAAGTATCTGTTCTCAAATGATATTCTTCAGGAACTACAGCATTCATTCTTAAGTCAATTCTCTCTTAATAGTTTTTTGTAAAAAACAACAACAACAACAAAAAAAAAAACTTTATGTGTCATGGCATAGAGCTTGCAACATCTTTTTGTTGTCCAGGTCACTTTCTTATTTTCCTGTTTTATTCAGTGTTCAGTTTTACTTTCTGACTCATCCTGTCATTATTATATTATGCTATTATATTCTCCTGTCTTGCCTCATGCTCCTCTACTCGTTCATTCACCTGTGTCTTTTTAAATTCTGTCTTCATGTGTACCGTATATATAATCCCGTCTCTCCCTTTGACTCTTGTCAGTTCATCTGTATTTCTTTGCCGTTCCGTCCTCATATTCTCTCCCTTGTTGTCTAAATTGAATTGCTTCTTTTGTTGGTCTCTTATTTTTGGATTTCCTGGCTCATCTCTGCAGCGCATGTTCTTATATTTAGCAAATTTGATTCTTACTCTTTTGTTTCCTGTTCTTGCCTCCTCCTGTGCGTTGCATTTGTGTCCTCTTCTGCTGACAAACAACATATTTTAAGGTAAAATATACTATACGTCCTAGCTTTGTGCGTATTTTCATGTCAGCTTCCTGGAGTGTTCAGAATAATTTTCTGCGTTTTTGCGCATTTCTTCTAATGCATTACATCAAACTTTAAGTTACATAAACAGTTTTGAAATAGCCTAAATAAAGCTGTTTTATGATGAGTTCATGACAAATACAACTTAACCTTCCTGTTTCCGGCATCACATTATCAGGTTATGGTCTACTGCCCATGAATTACAAAAACAAAGGTACAGTATATAATAATTAGAAGAAACGTTTGCTAAAAACGTGTAACACAGAATTAGGTAATATATATTTTTTTGAAGCTATAGATAAATAGTCAAAGAAACCAGCATCATGACAAGTTAAATTAACTGTGTTTCTTCATAAAACAAAATGCACTATTCTCACAAATATATGCTCACACACTTTTTCAAATGTGTGAAAACATTTAACATTTTTGAAAAAACTAGATGTGGGCAGGGGGAGGAGTAGGTTAAGAATTGATTGGGCAGATGGGCGAGAATTAAGAGGCAGAGAGAAAGAGGAGGTGATAATTGTGAGGCTGAGCTCCAGTTTCTAGTGTCTATGTAAGCCCGTGCACGTCTGAGGCTGTGGCCCACTTTCTCTCCTTAATTAGGCTGAAATGTCCTGAAAGGATTCAACTGCTGAGCCAAGAACTTGAGGTCTGTCAGTAGAACACAAACACACACAAGGCCGCACATCTATCTCTCCAAATCGTTAGCCTAATGGCATAATTGCCCAAGTCATTTTCTGACTTACTGTTACAATATCAATAAAAATTCCAATGTGCTTGCTAAAAATATTTTTTTCTTGTTCACTGAAAACGTTCAAATATGACCTCTGCAATTACGATATTAGGCTAATGAAATGGCAATCAGTATTGAACAACCTGTGAGGATCAAATTACCAGCTCTGTTGCATGCACCCCACCACCTCAATATATATATATATATATATATATATGTATATGTGTGTGTGTATATATATATATATATATATATATATATATATATATATATATATATATATATATATATATATGTGTGTATATATATATATATTTAAACAATCTAAAATTAAACAAAACACATCAAAAACATTACAAACAACTGAAGGATTTCTTAACAAAGACTGTTATTCATTACGTAGAGCATAGGTTGTCAACCTGAACACTGCCTTGTTTGTTGTAATATAGCTATATATATATATACACACATACATATATACATATATATTGATATTTTTTCTATTCTATTCTTTTCTTTTTTTTTTCTTTTTGTTTTGTCCACCCATATGTACACTGTGTGCACTGTTTGTAATGTTGAATGTTGAATGCTGTTGTTAACCACGAGAATTTCCCCACTGTGGGATGAATAAAGGCCTACCTTAACAGGAGGTCCACGTCCCCTAGGGGGTTCGCGGAGGTACTGCAGGGGGTCGCAAAATCTTTGATTGGTTAGACATTTTTTTATATTTTTTAATTTTCCCCCACAAATTTGAATTGCTTTATATACACATTAACCAGGATACAACATGTACGCCATATATATATATAAACAAACAGACCTGTAGTGTGTTTTCACACGAATGGAGGCATTTATTGCCCCCTGCTAAGGGCCGGTTAGCTCAGTTGGTTAAAGCGTGGTGCTAATAATGCCAAGGTCGCGGGTTCGATCCCCGTACGGGACATCAGAATTTAGGAGTTCAAAAGGAAAAAATTTAAACATAGAAAATTAATGTGATCTGCAATAAACCTCATTCTTTATAAATCTAAGTGGTTATTTATCAGCTTTTCAAAAACTTATCAATTTTTGAATAGCAGCTGATTTCCCTGGAACTAGACTGCACAGAGTGTAAAATTCACACTACACCCCAGAGTCTGATATATGGACATCTTAACTTTATCCAAGTTATCCAAGGTGTCCTGGAATTATTTAGTGCACCATCCAGCAGGATCACTCCCATCCTGATGATGTTCACCTTGTTTCTAATTTATTCAAAATGAAAGAGTTTCAGAATCGCTGTTGATTAGACATATATACAGTATATATGTATAAATTTTCCCCCACAAATTTAAATTTCTTTAAATACACATTCACAGCATTCCAGCATATTTTAGTAAAGGGTTAAATGGAGGCTCAAATTTTTGAATCCAATTCCTTTCCATATTGGACCATTGTGATCCATCACATCAGAGAAGAGCCGACTGCAGGCACTGCAGATTTTAATGGGGCAGCTTGTCCAAAATTAGAAATGCCTCATGATCAAAATACACAAGCAGCACTTCTCCAGACTGCGGCTCTTTATTTATACTTCAGTACAGAGTTGGAAAAAAACAAATCTGCAAAGCCTCATGGGTGTTATTTTAGTCATTTTAACAGGTGCATGCTCCAAAGTCATATGGTGGTAGAAAGTGTATTTACACCATTTTGAGGACTTACTTTTTATTTTTTTTATTTTTGTCATTTTATACAGTGCATCACTCTGCCATTTATGCAGCTTCCATTATGTGCGCTAACCATGAAGTCGGGCCCATGCTACATATTGTAATGGACTGGGTGACATTTAATAAGCTCATGTTGTTTACGATCAGTACTGTTGTGTTTTATTAGTTGGCACTAAGTGTTCCTGCTTTGTTGCAGAGGCTGATTTCATGTTCCAGATGACAGTGATTAATGTTGCTAGCTGCAGTTTGACTGAACGTAATTATTAAAAGTTGACAAAAATCCAGTGACTTTTCATTGGCTAAAACTATGAAAAATAAAAATGGCTAAATGTGACTAATAACAATTTTTGTTGGCTGTTAAATTTAACACTGACTCCACCACCTGGAACAAACACGTTTTCTTTTCACGCTGGTGCAGAATGTGCGTCGACTAGCTGGTTGTTGGTTGTCGTCTCTGTGGTTTGTTCAAGTGCAACTTGTAGGGGTCGCACCAACTAGTTGACTTTACTGCTGTGCCACTTTAAGCATGAAGTCAACTAGTCACTGATCACGTGACAATAATATGTCACATTTCTTTCTTTAAATATACAGCCCGATTTCCGGGTTGACCTATTACGTGATATAATCAACTAGAGTCGCAAATGTGGCGGACCGGCATCTCAAACAACAACCAGACGGATATTGGTACATTTTTTAATCTTGAACGTAATGTTCGTGCTATTTGTGGTGCAGGTAAGATCCGCACTATCCCTCAGACGGCTCTGTTTCTCTTCTTCTTCTTCTGCGACCGGCTTTCTTGGACGTTTTTGTTCCGGGGTCACACGCCAGCGCAGCGGTCGTGGAGCATGCGCACACGCATTATCCGATTGAAAAGTCCGATTCAATCGCATTATCTGGGTGTCTCAATCGGATAATGAGAACTCTGATTTTAATCGGAGTAATGTGTTTACATGCACTTAAGTTCTCCCGTTATAGCCCGATTAAGGCAATAATTCGTTTTTTTTCACGTGCATGTAAACGCACTGAGTCTTGACTTCTGTCCCCAAGAAACATTCACACCTTAAGACTGGACGCTCCCACTGACAATGGCTTCTTCAGAGCACCATTCATAGGGTAAGTAGCCTAGGCACACAGTCCCCTGCCACTATGAAAATTAGTGGCACCAGCTTCTAGTCAAGCAAGTTTCTGATGGGTTTTACCCACAGAGGTTTCCTATGTAAACCTCAATTTCCCACTAGTCTCTCAGAACTGAAGAAGCTACCCGGATGAGTGGCGAAATTGCTTCAAGAAATTCTACAAGTCCAGTTGCCCTTATTCAACGCCTTTTGGATCACCATGACCTGGATGACTGAGAACCTTCACAGACCTACATCAACGGGGGAACGATCCAAATCCTCTCAACAACAGCTGATTACTTAACTAAATGTTATGTGGTTTCAGAGAGAGGGAGGCTGCAAATCAACAATTTGCTTTTGATTTTCATTGTTAAAGTTTTGAGACCTTTATCTGCAGTACATGGAGAAGGTTTCTGAGATATACTTTTTTATTTTCTTTATTTGTTCATCCTGGGGACATCATCCTGTGTTGCAACACGCTGTCAAGGACTATTAAACGCTATCGGTTTATATAGGCCATACTTATGCAGTACACAGTTTTAATAAGCTCGTGTGTTTATGTTCAGTTATGTTGTGTTCTAGTGGTTGACTTTGTTGCTGTGGTTGTAGAGCAGCATATTAAAAGTGTCAGACCGACTGTGTTTCTGGTGATGACGTGGGCTACGGCCGATAGCAGCTCGCGTTCAACCTTCAGTTACCTTGCAGAAAAGCCCCTGTAGCTTATTTTGAATGAAATGCTACAATTCAGGCCAAGATTTCATTGTTGCAAAGCTACTTTATACGTCATGTCATTCAACATTGTGCTAGCTGGTGGTTGTCGTGGCGATTGATACCAAACTGTGCATGACTTGGACGACTTCAACCTACACGTGCAATGACAGCAAAGTAAAGAGATTTAGTGCAGGATAAGGAAGTAGTCACAGCGGAGCCATGTCCAAGTCTGGACACACACAGATTTCAGTCGGATCTCCTCGATCAGATCCCACAAATCACACTGAAATAACGCGCAAGAACCGCGGGTGATGACACAAAACAGTGCCGCCTCGGCTATGAGAGGAATGCGTCCCTGCAGCATCTAACCTTTACGAGGAAAATGTCACGGCGGCAAACGACAGCGGCCTGCGAGCTATTTATGGTGCGGAGCTGGAGCCACCTGTACTGCTTCACTCACCGGGAGGCGATGTTCAACTGTAGAGAAGGTATTTATATTCACAAAGAAACACTGACATTAAGGAGCTGTGGCTACTACAGAGCAGGTATTAAATAACGAGCTCAGCGTCGTCCCCTCTCCTCCTGTTAGAAGGATCATGTGAGGAGACGCAAGCAGGAACAGGGACAAACAGCGTGGTTGTAATAATCATGTTTGGTTCCTACGCAACCAAAACTATTAACCAAAGCTCTATGGTTCTGTGAATGAAAACACGTTTCATTTTATTTAGCATCTATGGAAACACTTAACCTAGAATAAGGATGGTTTCAGTCCGATTTGAAGAAATATTTTTCGTATTGTAATGTAAGATATTGAGATTTTAATGGCGTCTGCAGCTCTCCTCTTTTTTTTCCCATCGTCGGTACCTGAATTACACGACTCTGAGCCGGTGTGTGTATAAGCTGCAGGGATCATCAGTCATCTGCTCGCCCAGCCTGCGCACCCCCATGTTTCATGTACATCCATCCCGCAGCCCTCAGTCCTTCAGAGGGAAATACATTAAGCCAAAACCAGCGGTGTAGATTTATGTCGTGTTAGGGATGCTTGATCACGGCAACGCTGCTAACACACACGCACAAATCACACAGCTCTGGGTTCTTTCTACGCTTTCTCTCCGCTGTTTATTATTTCTTAACGTGTCCGCGCTCCACTCTGTGTCATCTCAATCATTAACATTACACTCTGTTCTGTTAAATGCCTGACAATGAACAATAATGAGAATTTATACTAACATATACACATACATATACATATACAAAAAAACGCTTAATTAATTAATTTTTTAAAATTAAGTTATCAGAACTAGGATCAAGGCCACGCCCCATGTCTTTCCATTTCCCGTGTTTACCTGTAAACATGTGTCCTAACCATCTCACTCTCTGTTCGTCTCAGTTCTCTACCTTAAACCCTGTCTTCTCAGTGCTCTCTTTTCTCTTTTCTTTTCTTCTTTAATTACAGTAACCAGGCAGCCTCATTCCCTAGGTTCCTCTACCACCATCCATCTCATTATTCTCCTTTCATGTCTTCCCTTCGACTGCTTTCCATCCCCTTCTCGCCCATCACCCCTTCCTCTCTTTTCCTATACACCCCTGTCCAGACAGAAGCCAGGAGGAGTAATTAACAAGGTTAACAAAACATTTTATTACAAAAATAACATAAAACAAGAAATAACTGAAGACAACAAGGTGCGTCTGGCTTTTAATCAGTATGACTGGCCAAGTACGGCCAGAGGTGCGCTGAACTCACACGCCTACCAGGGCCTAAAAGAAAAACACTGAAATCCACAGTACAAGTACATGCAAGCCTTAGGGCTGGGCGATACTGGGAATTTTGGTATTGATCAGATACCAAGAAAAGTCTGGACTAGTATCGCCGATACCACTACTTTTTCTTGAAACGTCATGATCATTGAATAACTTCATAGTTTTGCCTTTAGCTGGTTGATTATGATTATGATAAGATACAAGACAAATATTTAGGCAAATAAAACGTTTTTTTTTCTTAATTAATTACAGTATAAAACAATTTAACAGTTTAACATTTAAACATTTCACCTAGATCTATACGCCCAGCCCCAGCAAGCAGACAAAACTGCAAAACTGATAATAAAATACACAATAAAGCCAACAACGGGTGGCACGGCAGTGGTTAGCATCGATGCCTCACAGCTCACAAGAAGGTTTTGTAGTTTTCCCCAGTGCTCTGGTTTCCTCTCACAGTCCAAAGACATGTTTATTAGGTTAACTGATGTTTCGACAGCTGGGATGGGCTCCACCGACCCTCTAGAGCAGGGGTGTCAAATTCATTTTAGTTCAGAGGCCACACACAGTCCAGTTTGATCTCAAGGGGGCTTGACTAGTGACATAATAGCACGATAACCTGTAAATACGACAACTCAACTCACATTCACCCCACTTTTTTTAGTGCAAGTTCAAGTACATAATGAATATGTTTAAATTTTATAACCAACCTGCAACTTGTAAAGAAAAATAAGTGTAATATCGCAGCATTGCTGCCATCTACAGTTTAGTTCTGGATCTCCCAGTTTTGTGTTACAGTATATCTGTAAATCTTGTTGCACCAAACAGTTTTCTGTGTAATTTTTGCCATTTCTTTTTTTGCTTTCCCACCCACCAGCCTCTCTTCCCCCTTCCCTTCTTTGTTCTTCTTCTTTCTCCTTCCCCATCTCCTCCTCATGCTCCTCCTCCTCCTTTTTGTCATCCTCCTTCATCTCCTCTTCCTTCTTTTCCTCCTTCCCCATCCAGTTATGCTTTCTCCCCACCTTCTTCATCTCCTCTTCATTTGACACCTCTGTTCTAGACAATAACCAGTTTCAGATAATGGATGAATAAAGTAATTTTTTTCCTAAATGTTCTGCACACTGGGTTGAGAGTGATCTTGCAGATTCAACACACCGTGTAAGGTGGACCTACTGAAGTCCATCTATCTTCCTCCCTCTGGGAGAAATATAATAACACTTCAGTCTCTTTGAGTCTTATGAGACACCGAAGGCTTGGGATTTTTAACATTTTTCATTTGATGAATAATACGAAAATATTTGCTTTGCAGCAATCGAGACATTTCATTTGCTTCATTAGTGGAAGAATACTGGTCACATCCAGCTCTAAATCGAGTCTTGTGTAAAAATTATACAACACAAAAGCCATCCTCAATAATTCGCTTCAGTTTGAGCAAAGAAGTGATCAGCCACAACATTAAAACCACTGACAGAAGAAGTAAATAAAATCAACCATCAATGTTCTGCCGGGAAACGTTTTGAAGGCCCATGTCCGTTCTCTGATGAGTCATAACTGTTACACAACATTAGGTGGTCATAACGTTGTGGCTGATTAGTGTATATAATGTACGTTTTTGTGTGTGCATGATCCAGCATGAGTGGAACAGCTGGGAAGCATCTGTGTCCTTGACAACATGGTATGTTTCCTCTGCCCCTACAGGACCTGATGTCCCGTTGTACCTGCAGCACAGCACACACTCATTAACTGAACAAAAAGACAGAGACACACACGAGCATTACTGTGCACCTGGAACGTCTGCTCTACGGAACTCCGTTAATTAATGAGGACGGGGCCGGCCTGTGTGTGTTGATGTGTATTCCAGTACGCTGGTTTAGGTTTTAGTACGCTCACACATGGTGAAACTCTGGGTACCTGGGTACACTTCATCTGTGTCACTCTTGCTGTTCCCCAGTTGTCTCGCGGGTCTGATTTTCTGTCTCTGACAAAGTCTGTTGGTATTTAATGTCTGCCAAGAGGCAAAGATAAGATGTTTCTCTCACATGCAAACAAAGCAAACAAACACTCTGGTCTCTTTCTCTGCTCCATCTGTGCCTGCATCTCGTCCTTATCCCTCCCGACTGAAAAGAGACCTCCCCCTCTCCCTCTTCCTCTCTTTATTTTGTTTCTTTAAATATCTCCCTGTTTCACATCAACAGCCATGACCGGTACATCGTAGCGGTAACACGATGGCGTCTCATTGATGTCATACATTGGATGTGTGGGCTGCGACAAGCCGCTACATCAGAGGTGTCTGTTTTGTGTGCTGTTTTTGGCCTTTGAGGATCAAATGACCTCAGAGTGAGATAAAAACAGGATGAACTGAACACTTTAAAACCAGGTTATGAAAATCTTTGAAATAAAATGTATTTCACAATAGTTTAGTACATGTGTGTTTAAAGTCTGTTCAGGCATTTAAACATTTAACAACCAAGCCTCAAAATGCCTGGATATGTTTGATTATTTTGACAATAAAAATGTCAAAAAATGTCCCGTTAGTAAGTGCACTTGCCCATTTTTCCAGGATAACTAGAATTTCAACATATTGCAGTTGTTTACATTTCAAAGCATTTTACAAGACTGTAACAACCTTCAAAGACAAGACATTTATGTACCTGTCTGTCACATTCTGATTTTGTCACTGGACAGCCTGTCATACTGTTTCAGTATAGAAGCTCCACGGCTGTAAGCAGCTCAAAAAAGAGCAAAGTTTTGGTCCCATAAGAGACCGATCTCCAAAGGGCAGAGATTTTTGTCCATTTTTTCAATCAAACAAATCGAGTGTGTTGTTACACTGCGTCCTTACGTCATGTTTGGAAAATGCGCTGATAGGAGAACACATGTGCAACTGTGTTTATATACAGCTTGTATGTGGCACACTTTTTTTTTTTGATCATGAGATCCGCAAGCTGCTCTGCATCCGAGGAGAAGAGGAGATTCAGCGGCAGATATCGGGCTCTGCGCAGGACATAGTGATTTATTTGAATATGTGCAGCCTTTTGAAAGACCGGTGGTTTGACTGGTCCATTCTTCAGGTCATCAGCAAACTGAAAGTGTTAAAAAACATACCCCATGCTGTCCATTGTTTACCTGCAGTGTAGTGTACTTAAATGTGTAATGATGACATTGTCAACACGATGACGTATGAGCGGTACGAAAAAAAAAGGCACACCACTCTCACAGCGGGTGTCAGACCCAGGACTGCTGGTGATGTGAAAGCGCACCAACTGCGGGTCGACCCCAGTCTGAAAATACTGTGTCAACACAGTATTTGCGATGTGAAAGGAGTATTAGTAAAAAGAACAGATAATGGTTGTCATCTTAATGGTTGAAAGAAGAATTATGAAAAGACAAAAAACTCTTCCACGTAGCCTCTACATAGTGACCTCACCTGGAGCTCTAGAGGTTGAGTGAAGGTCCTACTAAAGATGTACAGGTATAAAGTGAAGCTGTATACTTGCTATTGGATGATAGCAACATAAAGTCTCCAGACGTAATCCAGAATATATGCTTTAAAGGGAATTTGGGAGGCCTGCCGAAAAGGAGAAAGCCAGTGGGTGGGAGAGGCATGACACAGAATTTGTACACGCCCCCGAGTGCATGGAGACTCATTCACATTTTAAATTATTCTCAAAACTCTGAAATACGTTTTACTTACATAAAACATTACTTTTTCATGTCACTGTTGGTGCAGACACCAGCAAACAAGCGACATGTGGTGCAAGATATACAATCTATCAAATATTAAATTTTTATGGGACTTTAAAGCTGACAAATTTTAAATATATGTTGTGTCTTGAAGGAATTACAGTAAGTAGTAAGTATTCATATGCATGCAAAAGAACAATTACCACAATTATTTGATTGACAGACAATAATTTTTGTGGTCCTGAGAGCAGTTACTATAGTAACTGTACATATAGCTACCTGCATGTAAAATCTGATGTGGTGGGTTAAGATCAGAGCATTTGTCAGTGCAAGCCTGCAGCTACTTCCTGGGTGAATGGGGGGAAAAAAAATTATACAAAAGTTTCCGCTCACAGTGTTTTAAAAGCACAACATTACAACATCACATTTTTTTAGCTGTTGCATCAAGAACAACAAACATAGTTAATGTGACTAACCCGAGCGTCATCATTGGTTGTTTACCTGTCCAACAAAATCCACCACAACACTGATATTTTGTTTTTTTTGTACAGTCATTGTGCTTGTGTGGTTGTGTGCGTGCAAGCTTGAGTATGCATGAGTGTGTTGCGTGGGAGCCCAGCTGAGCAGCAGCCATGGTATGACGGCATTAGTCATTCACCGAAGGAACCAGCTGCTCTCTGCCAATGTAACGTCTTTGACATTTCGTAAACACACACGGGTGGGTTTGTACAGTTTGTACCTGCAAACGTTCATGGCTATACCTCAGAGTAACTCCTGCAAATTCAAATAAGGGTTAACGATTCACTCCTGCATAGAACATAACACATTTTAAGTCAGTGTTTGGTGTTTCCCTCTGCCTTCAAACCAGCATGAATCCTAATAGTTACACATAAACATATGTAATTTTACTCACCAGAACCTAAGAAACAATTTAGAGTTTCTCTCATAGTGCTCATAGTTGCAGACCTGAAAGTGTTGGACATAACCTCTTCCCAGCTGGATGAAGCTAGTTTAGCTGTGGGATTATGTGGTCTTTAAACCTTTAAAATCCGCTGATAAAACGGATCTAAGAAGATTTGCAACTAGATCGATAGCTTCTTCTCCTCACGCCGTTGTGGGTTCAAAAAATATCAATTAAAACATTAATGGGGATGATTTGCTTGCGCAGCTTGAACATGCTAGCTTGGTTTAAATGGAGCAGCTGTAGATGGAGGGCCTAAAAATTCAAATTTGAAAAGTGATTGGTTAAAGGAACAGCATCATTAGCAATCTTAATAGTACAGTCTTAAAAGTGAACACATGATGACTGAAATATGATTGGATAAAAGATCTAATGCAAAGTTACACTGCAGGAATCACAGCAGCTGAGAAGCAGACAAACCATAAAAAGAAAAGAATAGGTTATTTAGAATAATTTAATATGAAAATTATGGGAAAATATTAAAATGCAAATCAGTGAAAGAATACATTTTACGATGCAATAGATATTTCTAGCGTATAACTTTTTGTTGTCAGTCTCAAGTGGTTCTCCTGAAACTGATGCTTTTAAGAGCAAATCAGTTTATTCTGTGGTTTTCTTCTTGCTTCATGTGGTTTTCTTCCATTTACTCTTTATCGCTTTCTTCCTCTCCTCTTCCTGCCTCAAGACACATACACAAAGTCACATGGCTGCAGGATCATTATTTACTTGCCTTGTATGTACCACACACACACACACACTCAGCGAGTGATAGAGTATCTGGGTGACTGGAATGAGGAATTGAGCCAACGGTCCCCTGAGACTTTCCCAACATGTGATTGGGTTTCTGAACGCAGCACAGAGAGACCAGGTCCATTAACCAACATGTTCACATATGCACACACAGACACACATGAAAACGTGCACACAATTGCATCGCAATGGAGCGAAACACAACACCTCGGATTCAGGTCTAGTTGTCGTGTGCAGGGTTTAAAGGGGGAATGAAATATTGTGGATGAGAAAACTGGTCAGATCAGCCATAAATAGCAGATATAGATATAGAACATCAGTATAATACTAAAATTTAAGCAAAAAAGTGAAAGAATTTACAGCATGTACAAAAGGGACAAGTGGACGTTCGAGTCATACTGCACATTGTGGTGTACCAGCAGATTAGTCTCACGTCCTGAAACTGTCCTTCTGTGTATTGGTGCACGTGGGGTGGCTGTGGTTCCTGATTATGCTGCGTGCCTTCTGCTTGCAGAGTTTCTGGTAAATGACCTGAATGGATGGGAGTCTGTTTGTACTAAGCCGTTTCCACCACCCTCTGTAGTGCTTTCCGGCTTTGACTGGAACAGCTCCCATCCATGCTGTGATGCAGCCCGTCAGCAGGCTCTCGATGGTGCACCTGTAAAAGTTTAAGGGAGTTGGACATGAACACTAGCATCCTAGAACAGTCTCCTCAGGAAATTAAGTGCTTTGACCAGGACAATTTAAAACCAGTGATCCTCTCAGTTCCTCAATGAGACTAAGTGAGTGTCCGCTTCCTGTTGTCCCTGTGGTCCCCAACTATCTTTCTGATTCTGCTGACATTCAAGCACCAGCTGGATCTGTATGTGTGCATTTAACAAACACATTAAAGATGCTGAAAGGCTTGGTTTTTTACCTCCATACTTTCTAGGTGAAAAAGAGAAGGGAACTGACATCCTGTTCAGACCAGGTATTAACATCCCGAGTCAGCTAATCATAAATGGCCATTTTATACCCCTTTCACATCTAAAATCCCAGGCTGACACGGGATTTTCAGACCTGGGTCGCCCCGACTTTGGTGTGTATTCACATCAGCAGCAGTCCTGGGTCTTACACTACGAGGTAAACAATGGGTAGCATGGTGTATTTTTAACACTGTCAGTTTGTTGATGACATGACCGGTCAAACCCCTGCGCTTTCAAAAGGCTACTGATATTTAAATAAATCACCTCGTCCTGCACAGTGCCTGATATCTGCCATCGAATCTCCTCTTCTTCTTGGATGCAGAGCAGCTTGCGGATCTCACAGTCTTACCAGTGTGCTGCCGTGATTATAAAAAAAAAAACGTGCCATATAAAAGCTATGCATAAACACAGTCGCACATACATTCCCCCATTGGTGCAATTTCCCGAACATGAAATAGGACTAATTCACCTATTCGCTTCCATTAACGATCGTGTAACAACACATTTGATTTGTCTGATTGAAAAAATGGACAAAAATCTCTGCCCTTCAGAGATCGGTCTCTTATGGGAGTAGACAAAACTTTGCTCTGTTTTTGAGCTGCTCGTAGCCCTGGAGCTTCTACAGTGACACAGTCTGACAGGCCGTCCAGTGACAAAATCAGAATGTGACAGGTCAACATGTAAATTAGCGGGTAGACGCGGCATTCCTGTTCACATAAAAATCTGTGTTTTCGTTTGATGTGAAAGGGGCTTTAAAGTACCATGAAGACGCTCCGGACATACTGAGGATGCATTTGAGATCTTATCACTCAGGTCACAGGTGGAGATAATATGGACCACACACCTTTAGTAGTGTAAACAAATAATGCATCCCGCCCATGCTGACAGACTGCACCTCTAGCATAAGGAGTGTTTTGCTTCATTCATGCACATGGACGCTTCCTTGGTTTAATTCTCTAATCTGAGCTTTGTGCAGGTCTGATGAAGATCAATAAATAAATAAAGAGGGCTTATCATGTTCCACAATTTGTATAGTTTCTTCAAGTGAGGACACCCAGCAAACAGCGCTGTTTGTGGTCCTGAAGCATCAGTTGTTAATGATCCAGCACCAGGTTGATACCATGTCTGAACTGGGTCTGAGAGACAGAATCAGGAGGTGGTCAGTATTTAGTGTTCAGGAATCAATTCAGGGGTCAATCATCAATACTTAACAACATCATCATCGTTGCTTCCTACTAACTACATTTTTCTTCCTTCCGTGGAACCAAATCAATCTCACGTTTCTGAGCAATCCCCTTCCCATTAAACACATTAAACACAGCCGCCTCCCTCCCTCTCACTGACAAACAATTGATTTACCCCTCTCGCTGCACCGTCCCATGTCAATCTGCCGTTTCAAAGAGAAACACATCAGAGCAGGGAGCGGGCTGTTTCAGTAGTACCTAAAGCAAATTTCATCTCATGCTTTAGCAAGATTAAATGCCCTTATTGTGATCAGGGATGAGAAGAAATAAGGATGGATGGGGGTGACAGAGGAGAGGTGGAGAGGCGGTGACAAATGGAGGTGGGAGAATAGAGGAAGGAGAAAGGAAAGGATGAAGATCAGCAATACCGGAAAAGAAATAAGATAAAACATGAAAGACGAAGAAGTTAAAGATTAGAGACGGAGCGGTGTGAAAAGGAACACCTCATCCTCAAAGACAAATCAATGTCACCTCCATATTTGCACACCCACTGGGACACACACACCAAACACACACACTCACACACACAGACACACTGGCAAACAGCTGCACATACAGTATCACATGCTGGTGCAAAGCTTCTCCCATGGTTCACAATTTACAATTTCTCCCAATCCCAGGCCTGTTCTCTCCTTACTTTGGGGTTTGTTCTCTTTTCTGTGCATGCGTTATACAAGAGTCCATGTGTGGAGATGTTCCTGCTGTGTAAACGTGGATATACAATCATCAAGGCGCATGTCGGGATAGCTGTAAAGTATGTAAGTGACTGTGTAAATGTTTGACAAGTAGCTGGATCTGTTTTCTTTCCCAACGACTTAATTTGCTGGTATGTTTCCATATGTTGACCATGTTATGTTCCTTCTGTGCAAGCACAACACAGTAGAAATAAGCCTTGTTGGTCAGGTGATTTAATTCATTTCAGGATGCTTCAAAATTGCATTTCAGACAAGATGGTTTGCACATTTGCTTCGGAAGCGCTATGACATACTGAATGCAACATCTAGTGCCTACAAATGAATGCATTGTTTTCAAAATTGCACTTCCTCAAATGGCAACTTGAGGCAAAAGTGAGTCAGTCCTCATAGATCTCTGTGTTAAATTGTCCAGACTGACAGCAGAAATAAGCATGTTTAAAGCCTGCTACAAAATGCACTAAGTCTCTGAGACTAATTTCTCCACCTCTTTAACCACACACCTTTGGTAGAGTGAACAAATAATGTGTCCATTAAATAAGGTGAAACTATTGATTATGAGTACTAGTAGTGTGTAATCCTCTCATGAAAATGTAAAAGACACGTGGTTATTTATAACAAATGGATCATGTTGTACAGTATGCACGTAGCCATGTGGAGTTGAGCCTCAAGTATTGCCTCAACAATGGCCGCCATCTTTACTTAGCTTTATTTATTTATTTTTTTTTTTATGTGATTTGGATTTGTTGCTTTTACATGAAACATAAAATGTGTCTCAAGTGGGACTAACTTTATATCCAATTCCATGATAGCATATATCACCATTGTTTCTGCAGGGTAGCACTCTGGCTTGGGAAGGTACAGCTAGAGCTGCTGTCAACCTGACACTCATTTGTTCCACTTAAAACACAACTCTACCGCAGTAGCTACCAGCTGCAGTCAATAGACGAGTTCCTGAGTGCAGAGTCGGGACATGGAGTTAATTGCGGATGTGGAACTGTCGGATCACTTGAGGTCAAAGACAGCAACCAAAAAGGGACACAGTCTGAAGTAAACAACAGAGAGTAGCCTTAGGTCATCTCTGCACAGGAAGAACATGCATCCACATAACCACGAAATCTGCTTTTTCTTTTTTTTTTGTCACGTTTGCATGTACCCACACCTGGAGCAGTGAGCAGCCATAAAAAAAGGAAATTAACTGGTTATAATGGAGCTGTACCCCGGTCCTAGCAGGCAATAAACAATTAGTTAAAATTCTAAGGTTTTACAGTTACGTTTTCATTACACAGCACGATGCAGTTGAACATGAGACTTTGGGATGTGGCCAGGTGAATTTACTCACGTTTTAAAACGAGTAGTTTAGTTTGTTTTCCCTCGTTTTTGTTCTTTGTTTGCATTGGTTCAAAGCGTGCATGTTTATAGCTGCTGCCAGTAAAAACCATTCAGAACCATTAGCGGAAGACACGGAGGACATCGTTGAAAATTATAATTCTTCAATTTCGGACAAAAAAAAAGAAAAATAGTCATTAATATTTTAATTGTATACTTTTGAGTAAATTCATTAAAAAACTAAATACTGCACAATGTCCCCTGTGATTTCTGATATAATGCAAAAGAGATTATAGCTTTTAGTTTGTGTGTTGATGTATCTGCCCTGACTGAGCTTACTATGACACACACACACGCACACACATGCAGGGCTACCTGGCGATCCATCATGACATGGTTATATAACATCTTCATCTGTCCTCCCTCCCTACACATGAACACTCTCACTTAGAACAATACTCATGAAAAAAAGCCGTCTCTGGTTCTTTGTCTCACACACAAGAATTCTTATTATTTCACACACACACACACACACACACACACACACACACACACACACACACACACACACACACACACACACACACAAACACACAAACACACACGCACACACACACAAACACACTGTGTGTCACTGTGGAGGCTCAGTGGAGGTCTACCTCTGGCTGTGAAGCCTTCTGTCTCTTCCTGGATGGACCCCAGGGACACAGCAAGACTGACAGACTGACGTCAGTGTGCAAGATTTGCATTTCAGTTCAGTCTCAAAGCGTCTTGTCACTAAATACACGTTGTTCCTTTCATATATATATATATATTTTTTTTACAGAAATTCCTTTTCAGCGCTACTTGGGCGGGTTATGTTCAGTGGCGATGTGGATAATAAAGAGTGTAACATGTTAGAAGAAATACTTGGAATTTCTACATACCTTGGATTTCAAGTACATAATGTTACCTCAGTATACCTGAATTTGAACTTAGTCCAAGCTGATGCATCAGGTGGCCACATAACCTGGGAGGAGGCACAGTGCTAAAATGAAAGGTTATTAAAATGAACTAAACAATAAATTATTTAAAATATGAGTGATGGAAATGATTCATTAACAAACATTTAATCGCATACTTTACTGTCTTGCCTGCGTTATTAGAGTCTGTCACCCCTTTCTTAATTGACAAGTCATATATATTTCATCATTACTTTCACCATCAATTTGCTTTTTCTTTAGTGAGTTCAGTAGGCTTTTGAGGAGTTTGAGGATTCCCAGATTTCCAACAAAATGAAACTGAATAGTTTGAAGTAAGTTAACTGTAACATAAACACAAGGAGTGTTGAATGAGAACTTAGAAAAATACAAAAGGTGTTCCCCAGGGTTTAAATCAAGGGCCTCTCAATATTTTTGTCACATATGCATATACTCTATATTCTGTTTGTCTACACTAAAGAATCTTCAATTTCATATTTTCTATATTAATGTTAAAGGTATACATTTTTGAAAGAGACAACTGGTAAAACACATTCTTATTAGATCTGCACAGCATAGAGACTCTCCATTGTTTACGCCTGACAAAACCTTAATGAGGTCAACGTGTGTCATTGATTGTTGACTACAGCCATTAGCTCAATCAGTGAAGGTCTGTTTGATGTGGGTAAGCAGGTGGTCTGAGAGGAGGTATTTGTGGCTGAGTGGTCAAAACGAAGGGCTAAAAATCCAGAGGGGGATTCCCTGCACATCTTTTAGTTCTGCAGTGGAAGTGTTTATCACTTAATTCATGCACCAGAAGGGTCTGGAGCATGAATGCATTTGGGGCAGAGCTGACCTGGAGTATCTCTGTTAGAAGCAACAACTGGATTAATTAATAATAATAATAATTATTAATCTGTATAAACAATTCTGTTTATACAGGCCAAATTTGGGCAGGTACCAACTTGAACTTATATTGACTTTGAAATGATGACCAATGGGAGGTGCACACAAACACGCACACTGCATATAAACAAGGCAGTTAATCAAAGGTGAAGCCAAAGTAAGCCCCGCCCCCTCCATGTTAGTGGATGGGGCTTGGGCCAAACTGGTCATTTTAGGTGTTTAATACCTGATTTAGAATTTGACCTTACCACATGTTGTGACATTATGATGACTAACGGTTGCTATTGACAACAGCTCCATGAAGAAGTCCAATAGGATTTAAGAATAGGAAAAGAGCAACAACTTTGGTTCACCAGGGTGATAGCAGTTCTTGGAGAGTCAGCTGAATGTTACAAGCTGGCTTGAGGGCCGCAAGATAAACTGAAGACGGACGTAATAATTAAAAACAAATATAGGGTTTATTGGCTACCAGGGAGACGCGGTGAGCTTCTGCATCCAAGAAGTTGTGTCTGATCAGAGACTGATCAGGTTATATGTGCAGAGGGGTGACACATTGTACTGTGTTTTTTTTTTTCCTTTTTAGTGGTAACGGCAAGAAGAGCTGCTGCTCCGTTCATATGTGAGAAAAAAAAAAGTTTAATATCTGTTCTACCCGGAAACGCTTGAGAAATATACAAAAGTGTTACCTAGGCAACCGGAGCCTGGATCATGTCAGCTACTGTCAGCTACAAAGAGATCAACGTCGAGGGGATCACTTTACATGTGGTCGAGGCTTTAGTAATAAAATAATAGCAAACATGAGGACGCTTTTCTGTACTTTATGTGTAACGATGGGAGTTATTTATTCCACTTATTAAAGTTTCAGTGTTAATACCCAGTGAAGCTGGATTACGATGGAATAACACATATTCGGTTGCATAATCTCAGCGGACTACATGTCTGTGTGTGTGTGAGGGAGACAGAGCAGAGAGTTGGAGTGATTTCAAAAATAACCACTTTGAGCACTGACCAGACCCTCGCTGTTATCTTTTCATCCGTCTCCATCTCAATTTCCATTTTTTTCCCCCATCAGCTTTTGTCTTTTAAATGTCTTCATGTCCTCGACCTGCTTCTTAATTTGTCTCCCTTTCTCATTCACCCTCTCTTCCTCCTCCTCCTCCTCCTCCTCCCTGGGTGGTCTTGTCATCTCACATCAGTGTCAGCTGATCCCGACGTGGTCGCTGCAACTCGCAGTTGCCTTGGAAACATCCCGGTTTGGTTTGGGCGTGGAGCCAAAACGCTGAAGCTGGACGTGACCACCATGCCCAATAATGATTACACTGTCTGGGTCAAGGTTCAGTCAGGCTGAGTTTGATCATGTTATCTGAAATATTATATAACATTAACAATCTCTCAGCTAAAGATGCTGATAAAATGCCGCAGAAATGTGAAAAATGTGATCAGTCTGGATTACAAGCCTTTTTAGTTTCCAGTTGAAAATGAAATAATATGAAAGAGTGTTTCAGTAATTCCGAAAACATCATTAATCTTGTCTTTTAGTTAATTTTACTTACTGACTCTGTATTTTCTTTATGATTACACTCACTTGTATCATTTGCCCCGCCCCCACTACTTTCATCTGTGTCTTGTTTGCAAATATGGTGTCACCTCATCTACAGCCATGTTACCTGGAAGAGGAAAAGGAATAGCAAGAAGGTCAAAACTCCAGCCGCACCTGTAGTGTATGAAACGACTTGATTTGACAGACACATCAGGGTCATCAAACTGCAAAGGACATTTAAAATGTTTTCATTTAAAATGACTACATGGCTGATGGATTTCAGTATGAAAGTTATAAGAACTTTAGCTGCAGGCTTCAATACTGCATTTTTTTTTTCTGCTCTGTCCCAACTTACAACAGGCTGTCGAGTTCTATTAAATGCTATTGCTAGTGCTGAGCTGTAGCCTGTTTTTGTACAGGCTATACATATCTGCTGTCTGTTTTCAGAATATGTATTTAGGTCAAAAATATAGATTTCACTGTTGCAAAATATTATTTTCTGCTGTGTTTTTATTAATGACATCATCAACAACTAGTTGGTGTCGACTTGACTTTCATCACATGACAATGTGGTAATTGTCTTACCGAAAACTGCCGAGTGACCGACCACCAGAAAATAAATAAAATCAAGACCATGTCTTTTGTCATTTAACTTGGTTAACGCTTAATTTAATTTAACATGTCCAGGGACTAGAAGCCTGTTTAATTCTCTGAAATAAGGTTGGAGGAGTCCTGAATGTATCTGAAGTGAGGCTGTGACATTTTCATGCTAATAAATGTCCGTTCTTTGTCTCCATTTAATAAAACAGAACGTTTGACCTCTTGTTTTAAGAAAATGGGGTCAGTTCTGCAAACTGTACAATCCCAGCAAATATTGCTCTTTACATAACCAGCCTTACCAGAGACTGGGTTATCATCAGTGTATATAGGATTCAATAGGACAACTATTGAAAAAAAAAAATTATAATAATCAATTTAAGATCCCAGGACAAGATGTCACCTCATAATATTTGATGATACATGGTGTCTGGCAACTACAAATTAAACTAGTCAGCAAGGATGAAAATAAAATGAATAATTTTATTTATGCAAATATAAATTAAGAGTGAAAACCAGTTAGTATCGTGCCCAAAAATGCAGCTAGATTTTGGAAAAGCAAGTACAGACACAGAACAAATTTAAGAAACATGTATTTGGACAGATGTGCCTGCAGGAAATGCAAGCAATAAATCAAATTAAGAAAAAGAAACAACTGTTGACAGATAGATAATCAGATGTAGCGTAAGGACACACAAGCAAAAACAGGCGACGACAGCAGCGGGTGGAAATGTAGAGCGGAAGACAGAGGGTCTGACAGAGGAGCAGATGGAGGAGAAAGGCAGCAACACAAAAAAGGCGGACACAGAGGATGAGGCAGGTACTCGTAGTAAAAGGTCAACGCTCCTGTGATAAGGCGTGCTTGGACAGCATGCTCACAGCGAGCGGCCAAGCGCTTGTCAACACGATACCATGCACTTCACTGGACACGGACGGTACACTCAGCGGAGCACAGACAGACGGACGGACGGACGGACGGAGGCACGGCAGAGTGAAGGGCCTTTAACAGACGGGTGACGGAACCAAACACAAACGTGAACAAGGACCTGGAAAAGAGTAAAAACTCACAGCGCCTATCTGCTCGGTGCCGATAAGCCTGTTTACGACCAGTTACAGGATTAATTGTCCCTTTTTTTCTGGCTCGCATTTTTATTTTTTTTTCTAAACGGACAAAAATTTAATACCAGGGGAAGATGACAGTGGTAAATGGGGTAAATGATGTGACGCACAATGCTTCGCTGCACGTCATCGCCCACACGAAAACAAACCTAAATAAACAGAGTCAGACAAACTGACCAAGCAAGATTAATGTCAGAAGATTTAGGAGGCAGAATTTCAAGACGGCAAACAACAGAGATTCTCTATGCATACAACGTCCGTTCAGATAAGGGCCATAGCAATACATATATTTCTGGGTTGTGATATTAGTTACAGATTCTTTTTGTAAGGATTCTGTTTTTATTCTTTAAATTCTTACCTTGAATGCCCCAGAGAAGGCCTGGGAGAAGAGGATGTGGTCAGATGAGACCAAAATTTAAGTCTTTGGCATCAAGCACGGTGGTGGAAACATTACGCCTTGAGGCGGTTTCTCCGCTAAGCGAACAGGAAGTCTTCACCGCGCCGGGGGGCCAATGAACGGGGCCATGTATTATAGAATCTTGGAGGCGAAGCCAGAGAAGTGACGGTGGGTGGGTCTTCCAGCATGGCAACAACCATAGGCATACGCTCAAGGTAACATGGTAAACGGAGTGGCCTAGCCAGTCTTCCGCTCTCAGTCCCATAGAAAATGTGTGGAGGGAGCAGAAACTTTTGTTTGTTTGTGAAGCAACAGCCTCAAAATGAAGGTGTGTGCAAACCTTGTAGCCAACTACAAGAATCGTCTAACCAACAAGGGTTTCTCCACCAAGTTCTCCACCAAGCCAGAAAAACTTCCCACCAGTCATTGAACAGCAAGTTTTCTTGAAGACCTGAATGAAAACTAAAGTCCAGATGCGTCTGTTTTAGCTTTGCTTCGGAGAAGAAGAATCGCTCTTGTTTGGAGAACCCTCAGTTTTTTGCCACTAATTACAAAGTTTAACTTTACGGCTCAAAGATGAATTAACAGCGTGAAGTTCACTTGCAGCGCGGAGCATACTCTCCAGAATGTTAGCATTTCTCTTTAATCAGGAGCTGCTCTGATCAGAGCTGCCACTTCTGACATTTTCAAAAATGCACTGTTATATTAGTAACCCGTTGGTCTCTGACTAGTCATTTGTCTGACTGACACTTCGGAATGAACTCTGGTGTCGCATGCATAAACAACTTGATCATTTCCTGTCGCCTGTATGTGTGTAGATATTCTTTGGTGAGCACATCTGGGCACTGTGTCTGTTTGTGCAAAAAATACAAAACACGATTCACCACATTTTGTGTGTTGTGTTGTTGTAAGTCGGAGAGTATCAGCATTTGTTTTCATTGTGTGTCCCCTATGGCTTCTATCTGTGGAAGCAGAGCGATGAATGGAGCCCCGTGAAGCAACGTTGATTACACAGACTATCTTCACTCTTCTTCTCTTCCTGCTGCACAGAAAGCTAGAAGAAAAACAGAAGGGACAGAGAGGAAGACAGGCAAATGGAGAAGGAAGGAAGGAAGGAAGTAAGGAAGGAAGGAAGAGCTAAGAATGATGAAGGAATAAAACAAAAAATGCTGTTTTTAGTCTGACAAAATGTTTATCACCTTATTCACATTTTAGTCATATTTAACTTTTGTAGTTTCAGTCTAGTTTAAGACAAAGAGTCATTGCCTTTTTGTCAACCTTATTACATGTAGTCAAACTGCAATTAAGCACATTAATTTTGGCAGCCATTTTATTCGTCTTTAGACAAAATAGAAAATATATTTCCTGGAACGAATTAAAGCAATGGGTGAATACATGTTCCTAAGATAACCTGTCTGCTTGTGTTTTGCAAGGGCAGCACTCATTACTATTATGATAATTCAATTACAAGCCATACTATATGCATACATTTTAAAGCAAAATAATTGAATTACATTTCAGGCTTGTAACATGAACGGTTTACCGCATTACTATGTATTTGGACTTCATTCCAGGAACTACATATATGGACAGTTTAGTCAATAGTAGACAATAGTTTGGTAAATGCTAATTTATACACTACTGCATAAATACTGTATCACTCCACTGTAGCAGCAGAAGGCAATAACTTCATGAAGTGCAAAACAGAAACTTGTAGATGAGACTTATTTAACTTCATAGCTAGCTTACTGACCAGGATGGAGACTGCAACAGCAGGGTGATGATCCTTCAAATGGACATATTCTTCCACGTAATTTGTAGCCATGGTGCATGCTAGTTTTGGTAGCTACCATCAAGTGTATGAACCTGAGCAGTTGTAACTACACGACATCAGATAAGCAAATGAACAAATGAAGTCTTTATGAAAGGCGAGCTGGGTTCTTCTCAAAGGTTCTTTCCTTTAAGGAGAGCTTTCTCGTCGCAGTGCTTTTTCTGGGTGTCCAAAATGGCGACGGCCAGAGACGCCACACTGGGCTTCAAAACAGCTTAAAAAAAAATTAATTCCTACAGCGTATGACCCCAGAACAAAAACATCCAACAAAGACAGTCGCAAAAGAAGAAGGTAAACAGAGGCAATAGAGGAACCACCTGAGGGATAACGCACATCTCACCTGCACCATAATTACTGTGCATATTACGTACTATAACTATTATCCATCTGTTGTTGTTTGAAATGCTGGTCTACCGCATGAACAAATCCTGTTTATCATATGATGTCATGGGTCAACTGTTAAGGGGGGCGTATTAACCCGCAGGCAAGACACATATCGCCACCTACTGAGGAGGAGGAGGAGGACATGTTCCCGTCACTTGTTCAATTTTCTCTGGTGCATGTAAACTGGGGTAAGGACCGTAGTCAGAAAGTCGAATTTCAAGCATAGCTCAATTAATTTGTGCATGGAAACACACTGAATGTGGAAGCTCAGCCAAATGCTGATATATATCTGTATTGTGGCTCCTACAGTCAGATTTGTGGGTGAATGTTGTTGCTTTTGCAGAATGAGGCCAGTGATCACTCACATACGGAGATACAAGGGAACAGAGAGCAGAACAGAGACACTATGAACTTGTAATGCCTTGCATCGCCTCCACTGTCAACCCAAGCCACACCCATATTCCTCCATCCACATTTTGATTGGTTGGGCTGCCAGCAACAGTCGTTCTCTCCTGGTTCCTCCTGCCCCTGCCCCTTCTCCTCCTCCTCCTCCCTTCTCTCCCTCCCTTTCCACCTCCCTCTGCTCAGTCTCTCTCTCTCCCTCTCCAGTGAATGAATCCAGTCAGACACAAGCTCTTAAACATCACAGCCTTCCTCTCTCTCCCCCCCCCCTCTCTCTCTCTTATCATCTCTGTCCTTTCCCGTCTCCGGAGCAGACAGTCAGTGGAGCATCGGCACAGCAACGGAGCAGCACCGGACTGACGGAGGAGAGAGGAAGTCAACGAAACCCCGCTGACAGCAATGCATCATTAAACAGTGCTACAGTTCAGGGCAGAAGCAACAGATTGCCCTCACTTGCAATTGTTGCTACAGCTGATCTTCTACTGATCTGACCTGGGCTTGGAGACGAAGCAGCTCCTGCACCTGGCATCTCCTGGGTTTTGAAAGTCAGTTTCTCCGTGCGAAAGAAATGCCTCCCCTCCGGCCGAAGCAGAAGGAAATAACAATGCTGAGTGACAGGAAAGAAAAGCTTTGATTCAGTCGGAGAGAGCAACACGTTTCTTGCTGGGCGTCAACATCACCTCTGCCACCACCAGCGTCTCCTCCCATCCTGCTTCTCGTCACCAGGATCTAAAGACATCTAAAGAGACCGCACGTACAGGGGGAGGATGTTAGATTGACATGCAGAGTTCAGGGAGTTTTTGCCGTGAAACAAAAACACCAGATCAGGTAGTATCCGTTGCGAAGACGCAGGTAAGGTCCACCAACAGACGTCAGTAAGTCCGCCAGACTTCCACTTTGACTTGTGAAGGGGTGAAGAGGAGGATGGACATCCGTGTTGGCAAAGAAGAAGCCAAACACTAGAGAAGAGATGACAAGAAGCGAGAGATACAACCCTGCTGCACACAGCCACAGATAGATACTTAGAGAAACACTTAACCTCATCAAAAGTCATCAACCTACACGCATGTCTTTCTATACGCTTGTTTTCTAGGATGCTTTTGCACCCGAGGAGCTTGACTCTTGTCTAAAAGAAGAAAGAGGAGCATCAGAATCTCTCACACGAAAGTCAAGTTTCTGCACCGGCGTCACTCGGTGCGAGCCGCCCAAGGGGGGGATTCTCGCTCGACTCTTCTTTTCGAAGTGAGGTGGATCTGCCGTGGGGGGCAGCTGACAGCCATCCAAGACGCCGCGAGCCGTACTCCGCGTGAAGAATGCCCAGCCGCGCTTGGCCAAGCCGGCCGACCCGGGCCCGACGCCGGGCCTGTACATGGAGAGATCACAGAGCCGGATCAGCCTCTCGGCGTCCTTCGAGGCCCTGGCCATCTACTTCCCCTGTATGAACTCCTTCGATGAAGACGATGGGGGTGAGTGAGAGTCACACACACAGACATTAAGGCATATGTTAGTTGTCCCATGTCCGGAGCTGTGTATATCTGGAGAAAGGTCTCATCTCAACGTGTTCACATCGTTCAGAAAACCCTAAGTGTTGTTCATAGTGTTCATCTTCAGAGTCATATTTTTATTGGATAAGAAAACAATTAGCTGATTGGTGGATCAGTCAACCAAAAAGAAAATCAACTGCGAGCAGTTTTAAAATGGACGCAAGTCATTTATCTGGTCTTGGATCCTTGTGTGGTATTTTGACTGTCGTATGCACAAAGAGAAGACTCTTACACGGAAAGAGTAAATGAGTTAAAAAGCATAAATGATAAAGATTTGCAAAACACGTGACTGATGTATGTCTGGCACTTAGGTGATAACGTTGGCATTTAGCTGTGTGTGTGTGTGTGTGTGTTTCATTGTGGTCGTATGATTCTCTCAGTGATGAGACTGTCAGTCCATCCACAAAGAAATCATGGGTTTTAAGAATAAAACCGTCCATATTACAACAGTAAAAGAAAAATACAACTGACTCAACTCCTCTGAAAGATCACAGTATTGTAAAGAACATCTCAGTTATTAACACGTCGTCTTTACTGATCGGGGATGTTTGTGGCCTAATTATGTCTCCTACGTGACACATGAAGAGAAAGACAGATTTTCATTTGAATTTGTTTCACTGCCTTCAGTGAGATGTGTCAGATGAGTTGAAATAAGACCAACACTGACAAGTCCTTTGTGCACAAACACACACACACACACACACACACACACACACAGCCTGCGCGCACACACCTCTGAGGTTATGTCTGGATTCTGTGATGAGATTGCAGGATCATGCATTTCCTCAAATTGGATGCATCAGATGATGTAATGCATTTTGCTCTGAACTCATATCATGGCTTCATTACGTTACTCCTGAATTTCACTAATCCTGTCCAGAAAACCGCAGGACTAAGAGGATCCTTTTGATACCGGGTGACTTAAAGGATGAAAAATAGGACATGAAAACTGACTGATCTGGAAGAATGTGTGTTTGCAGGTTAGAAGGTGCACTTACTTAGGTTTCTTTTTAGTGGAAAACAGATTTAACAGGTAGTGAAAGCTTCTGTCTTTACGTTTTATGTTAGAGACACATCTGTCAAACCACACAGTGAACAGCTATAGCTAACCAACGTGAGTAATTAAGTAAGAAATTAAGTGGTGAAAAATTCCCAAGTGGCCGCAGTAATACTGGTAGCATAAATGAGCTAATTTATTTCTTACCTCAGGAGGTTGAACTTCTTTCCTTCATGGTGGGATATGGACGTGTATCACAGGGTGTGTCGACGCAATGTGATGTCTCACTGCTACATCCAGTGAGGCTGTGACACGTCAGACACCTCATCTGAAGACACAAATCATTGTCCGACAACATGAACATCTAAAGGGAATAAAGTGTATATAGACCAGTACGTCACCATGATTGAGGAGAGACGAACTTTACAGACGCTTTGTAGCTCTAGCTTGTTTCTAAGCCTCCCGGCTAATAAGTAGCTCTTCCAGGTTTCTCCTTTTGAAGACCTATGCTACCATCACGTAGGGAGTTATTTCCTCTCATGCAGTTGCAGAAGCTACATTAAGTGCAATCGACCATGGGCTGCCAACTTTGCGCTGTAATCATCAGCATCCTTTAGGTCCAGACACAGGCGATGTCAAAAAACAGCAGCTCAGCGTCCGTTTGGTTTGTCTTTACCATTAAACTTTCAACCAGAAACAGCGCAACCTCGCGAGCAGCCACAATACGAAGCTGTGCATAATGACCTTAAAAAGTCTACGAAACACAATAAGAAAATGAAGTTAAAGTAGGTAACTGTGCCAGGGCCCCAGGACAAAGTGGCCTCAAAATCATGCCTCCTGCATGTCAGTGTATTCTAACAATTTTAGGATTCGCAAAGGCTTTAGAACAATTACATGTTGCAACGTTAATTTTTGGTCAATGAGATTCATCAGCTCTGTCCATCCAAACCATTCACCTTAGAAAGGAAAGGGGAAGACTTAATTTTGAGACAGACACTAACAAACAACACCCACCTTCAATGATTTTATAATAAATTATAATATGAGAACTGCCACAATGTGACAAATGGTTTGTTAAGAGGATCCTAGAGGGAAATAACACCTGGATCTGCTTCTCCTACCTGCACAGACATGAGCTTGTGAAAATATGTAAGATTTAGCATAATAATGAAAATAATTTGTGGATTTAAACACAACTATAAACAAATGTTACTGCATGGCTGCTTTCTGGATATAGGCGAACATATTAGTTTTAGGTTAATTGCCAATTAATCTGGTGGACGAACGGGGACATTGTTTTTAAAAATAAATGCGTCATTTATTATTGCAAGATTCACGTCACCAGAATAAACAACAGAGTCAGAGGTGAGGAAACTCGCCAGAGCTAATTTGCGCCGTCACCCTATTCCAAGGTGTCTTTTGTTGCTTCCACGGAGAGCAAGGCAAGTCAGTATCAAAACATGAAATCTCAAACATTTTGTGTGAGCACTGCACAGGAAGGCTCTCACTAACGCGGCCTACGAGCTCCCGCATGTCCGCTCCCAAGCCAGGACACGCTAATTCATACACCCAACTGTGATTGTAGCACATACGCAGAAATACTCAGGTAAGTCTACACACAGGCACACAGATATGAAAGCAGTGTGTGGGGTAATCAGAGCGGAGCGGCAGGCCGTGGTTTGTGGCTCTCGGTCTAATTAAATGCTAATACGGCCGCTGATTGTGGCTGACTGCAGCTAAATAGAGGCTTGATTGCAGGTTAATTCTTTCTCTCCTCCTTTCTGCCTCATTGTTTCTCCGTCACTCTCTCTCTCTCTCAGACACATTTGCAGTCTGTGGTTTGGAAATCTTAATCGCTTGTTTTCAATTCAGCTCAAATATGCTTCATTGACAGGACAAAAGTGTAATCTGTTCTCACAATAGTGAAAAATCAAGTAAGAAAAATAGAAGGTATAACACGACTCAGAACACAGACAGAGTTACAGCAGTAGTCATGAATCTTCTTAGCCTTACGTAGCCAGACCATTGTGGGTGAATGTTGTTGTTTTGATGGTATGTGTTATGGACAAACCCATCGTGACGTCCCCCAGTGGATTCTGAATCTCGAATATGAAGCCTGAAGTGGTTGCCATCTCGGATGAGCTTTACTCCACCGACGCTCCAAATATGGACATAAGGGTCCTGTTGGGGGCGGAGCTAAATCAGCTTGGACATTGAGACCGCCCAATCAACTCTCGCTACCTGTTGGCTCAGGCTAATTTATGTCACTTAGAGCAGGAACGCCCTGAATTCTGCAAAATTTTAAACCTTAATAAAAAATAAATGAATGACTTAGAAAAACAAATCACCCCTGTGGGGTTGTCATGAATAGTGAAATAAACTACTGAGGCCAAAATCGCTTTTTGTACCAGGCAAACTCCAGACCTCAAAAAAATAAAAAAAATGCATGGGCTGAAGAACTTCAAGTTCAACGTTCTTCCATAGACGAGCAGTCTACAACCTTTTTTTGCACCAAGAACGAGGCATTTCCAATAAAGCAATTTTCCATAAACAGGTCATCGTGCACATAAATCATAATCATGTTTTCTGCTGTAATCTGCCGTCTCATCATTGATTCACTTGACGGCTTCATCTACCGGGCATGAAAACCATGTGTGGTTGGGGGCCGCTGCTATGTAAGGTCATTCAAGAAAATAGGACTGAATTCTCTGCATTATTTTTATCATGATAAACTAATAAACTCACAACTAGTTCATATTAATCCTTCTGGTTGTGTTCACTGTGATCAGCGACGACTTTAAATAGTAATGATTTATGCCAAGGGAAAGTAAACTCTAAATGAAAAGGCAGGTTTTGATTTGACTCTAATTTGACCCCTTAATGATACAAAACAAACAAATAAAACATGAATTCTTATTTCTTACATCTCTTAGAGGATCACACTCAGCCTCATGTATGTGTTATCTAGCAGCTCAGGTGTCAGATTACACCATCCTAGGTGACAGACTGACAGCTGATTCTCCTGCATGTTTTACAGTAAATATCGAACATGAAAATCCACTCATCAGTCCACTCAATCCATCGCCTGTTTATAGTAATGTAGAAAATCCCAAAGGTTTTTATTATTACTTAATGTTATTGTTATCATTTTCTTTTTTGATCTGGTGTAATTTTCCAACTTCCTCATCAAGAGTCCACTTTGGCTCTTTCAGTGGGCTGTGGTTTTTACTGAAGTGGAGAGAGACAGATAAAACAGGGAGAAGTGTTCCATAATATGGTTCAACAACAATATGGTTCAACAATACGATTCATGTTTCTCAAAATCCACCACTGCATTTGATTGCAATGGGTTTCCTCCCTCAGTCCTAAATGTTGTCACAAAACTGACTGCAGCTCAAAATGAGCATTTACGTTGAGTTGGGATGTTTGTCCAAGGTTTTTTCTAACTTCCTGAAACGAAAGATCCAATACTTGACGTTGTAACGTAGAAAATGTTTTGAAAGTATTTGAAATTTTCTTTCTAGCAATCTTTTTATCGGTTACACAAATAGTTGAAAAACCAACTGAGGTCAACACTAGGGGCCTCTTCCTGGAGAGAGCTCAAAACACTAAATAAAAGACCACTTCCAAAATGAAAAACCCTGAACAGAACAAGATAAATAAAAGCAGGAGCAGCCTTGGAACCAGATCATGCAGCATGCGGTCAAAATCTGGCTTTACTCCTCTAAACTGGGTTCAGTCAACTAAACTAATGAAACTGGATTGCTGGTAAATCGACCAATAGATAAAACAACACTGCAAATCAACAAAGGACAAAGGTGGTGATGCAGGTGGATGTGAGAGGACGTCCCCGCTCCTGCTGATTGTTGCTGCCTTCAAATGAAACTCACGGAGCCCTCAAACTAACAGTTTACACATTAACGACAGGGTCATTTAATGTAATGATATCACCCAGTGGGGATCTTGATATTGTATTTTCCTGGGGCGTATCATAACATTCTAACTCTACACAGCTAAATGGCAGTATACTAACTTACCATCCCCCTCCAGCATTTCTGAAAACATTTTATAAGTTGTGAACTCAGTATTTTCATTTCACGAGGTTGTGAATTCTGCGCCAGCGCCGTTCATTGGGACGCCTCTCGTGAACACGTTAAACATGATTTGTAGCGTTTGTTTATTTCACAGCTCTAAAGTAGGGTGACCAGACGTCCACTTTTGGGACCTAAAAATGCTTAATTTAGCCCCCCCCCCCAGCCCCAGCTGAAGGGTCCTCTTTTTCACAAAGTCAAATCCAGTCACCCTGTCTAAAGAGGAGGAGGGGGAAAAGAGGGGAGGTCAATATAAAATGTAAGAACACAAAGGCGCAGGTAACAGTGTCAATGATAAAACTATTTCATGAAATAAATAATAATGCACTGGTTTTATAAAGCGCTTCTCCATTGGATGCTTAAGGCGCTTACAATTGGATGCATTATTCATTTGCTCACACAGTCACACCCTGGTGGTAGTAAACTACCTCAGTAGTCACAGATGCTCTGGGAAAGGCTGACAGAAACATGGCTGCCAATCCGCGCCTACAGCCTCTCCGACCACCACCAACATATGTTGTAATCGTCAAGAGTGTGATTTCTCAGACTCATGGCTGAACTGTTTTGTTGCACTCAGACAACCATTACACTGATTTCAATACATTTGAAGAATTTATAAATAAAGCTTTAACTTAGTATCTGTTGCTGTCCCAAGTGTTTCACTAGCAATGATCGATGTGGTTCATGTACTCAGCGTAGCACCATAGGATTGTCTAATCCAGACACTGTACTGGGCAATAGAACAGTTTAATAAAAAAGAGAATAAAACACCAGAGATGGAAAAAGGGTCGGAGACGGTGGCATCCCTGGGCAGCTTATAGGCAGGTGGTAGTTTCACTGAAGTCTAGAGAGAGGTTGGACCAGGTTGACTAAGGCTCAGCCAAGCAAAGAGACAAAGAACAAAACAGGGGTCAGAAAAGTCAAGCACCAAGGAGGAGGCACAAAAATCTGATTCAACTAATTTTAAAAGGCAGTGTCAAGTATTCATCTCTGAGAGAGCTGGGAGACCGGCTCTTTTATGGAGGCTTGATGAGCAGAGGTGGTGCAGGTGAGTTAAATCAACCAGGGCAGAGAGGCAGAAAGAGACAGAGATGCCTAAGGATTAGGAAAACACAACAAATATAACTCATTGTCTGAGCTTGTCTTCACATAGGAACATTTTCTACTGAGTAAAAATAGGATGGGGCAAAAATGTCCACAGTAGTTAAGAGTTAAGGCTACACGCATAGCAATCAGAAAGTGATTTAGTATTATTAATATTCATCATCATATTGTCTCTTCTCCTCTTCCTCTTTCTCTCTGATTTTCAATCTTAGAGGAATAAAGTCTTTCCATTTTGAATTGCACATCCTCTTCATGGTTAACTACTTCAAATAGTCGAGTCATGCCAAGTGCAAGCCCCTTATAACAGGAGTCTTCAATGTTTTTTAGGCCAAGGAATGAGTACCTCCATCTGCAGTACCTCTATAGACCCCCTAGGGGTTGCGGACCCCCTGTTGAAGACCTCTATGCCTTAGAGAGTTTCCCTGCTGTCATTGTAAACCTAACACATTGCCCCTGATGAGGTTTAATGTTCGTCATTCCTTGTGGGGCCCCTATACTGGCCCGGGGCCCCTAGCAGTTGCCTGCCCTGCCTGCGCCTCTGGACAAAGTTCAGGATAAACTATTTCCATTCAAAACTGCACCTATTAAGTACATCTATTATTATAGATCATGGTCCAAAAACTGCAGTGCGCAAATGAAAGCAAAAGTACAATTTCTTTTACATTCATTTTTTAAATTATAATGTTTAAGTGTGTGAGGGAAGATTTTTTTTCTCTCCTTCTTGTTCATTTTTATGTCCCCATTAATCAGATGGGAAAGAAACTTTCTAATATAGAAGCAGAACAGGTGCTTCTGGTGCTGCTGCTCCCGGAGACTAATTGAAGTTATATTTCTTAATGTAAGCGTGCATGCTGCTGTGATTGCCTGCTCGTAGGGAGCGAAGGTTCTCGCAAGAAGTGCAAAAAACAGGAAAAGTGAAGATTTTTCTAGATGGCTTATGCCAAAAGTGGTTTTCAACTGACTCTGTGATACAAACCTTAGTGGTGGGTCCAAACCTTCCTTTTTAGAGAAGGAAGTTATAAAGATTAAGAGCATGCATCAGGTTTTATAGCATCGTAAAACAGCTAACGTAATGAAGATAATGATGACATTAGCCATCAGCGAATCAGGGAATGGAAAGAGAGTGCGTAGAAGGAACGGCGCAGAGGTGCTGTGACAGGAAATGGGAGCACAGAGGGACAAGTGTAAGCAGACATAGGACTGATGGATGGGGCAGCATAAGTGGAGGAAGTAAAGATAGGACGGAGGATGAAGACATGAAGAAAGACGGTATTAATCACACATCAACCTGAGGATACAAGCATTGAGGTCTAGGAGCAGGTCGATAGAGGTGAAACAATGGCATGGGAGGGGGAAGAGGAAGTGAGAGTTGAAAAATTAAAAAGGCTCAGTGTGTCTCTTTTCCTCCTGCTCGCTTCTTATATGTTATCCTCTCTTCCTTCGTCTTGCACCTCTCGTTTTCTTCCTCCCTCCCTCCCTCCCTCTTCTCCTTCCTTTCATCCTATCATAACTCGATTTCTTTGTCTTCATTCCTGCTGTCATGTCACAAAAAAGGCCTACTGCGTGCAGGGAATGCGAAAGGAGGGACTTGAGAGAAGCACAAAGATTTCCGTGTCAGAAACGGGCAGCGTGACCTCTGTGCGGTCGTTTGTTCAGTTAAAGTATTAAAAAAGAAATAATAATGTCCCGGAATTTTTTTCTGTCCACAGGAACATGTGGCTAATAATGCATGGGGCCAAATAATGAGGCAGAAAGATGCATGGAGCTGGTGTCAAAGATGTGAGTTATAATAGGGAACGGAGGAGAAAGAGGGGAGAACGAGCGGAGGAGAGAGGTCTCTGGTGTGCTTCTGAGCTGGAGAGACGACCCAGAAAAGTCAGGAGTAAAAAATGGACTGCCCGGAAAGGAGGTCTACTCTATAGGGAGGAGGAAGAGGAGGAGGAGGAGGCAGAAGGGGTAGGTGAAGGCTGCAGATGTTCATTTGTTATAGCGAGCAATATGGCAGCAGGGAGTGTGTTCTTAATGTGTGTCGTAGTTTGTTGCAGGAACAGTGGGGTAGAAAAGCAGCATCAAGCAGCATTGTATATCAGAAGCAGGGCCACATGACACAGAGAGAGAAGGTTTGATGAATTACAATTTATTACCCGGAACATAATGAGATCCTCTCTCCCAAACCAACATCTTCACACCAACAGCAATCAAAGACCTGTGAAGATCTAATAATTCGTCTTAGCACTGAATGCTGCCTTCGAAGAAGAGGAAGAGTTTCAGTTTCAATCTGAAAGTGTTTTAAACCACTGACTGTATATAAAGATGGATAAACCCTCTGTGACTCCAGAGAGCATGGTTTTGAAGTTCAGTGTGGCGTTTATGGTCGCCACCATTTTGGCTGTGCCTGTCACTATCACGTTCTCAGGGGAACGCCCCCTTGAACGGCAAAAGGCCGCTGCCCTATGGAAAACCGTCATCCACATATTTGTAACGAGCACTTTATCGCAGGTATTCATTAATGCACAGGACAAGATGTTTAAATCTGTTGTGCCAAGATCCCAGACAAAACACATTTAGAAGCCCAGTCCAACTGAAAACCAACCAGCAGGCTAGCAGTTAGCTACCAGCTAGCAACCAACAAGAAGCCACCAGCTAACTAGCCTAGCCAATGGCAGTAGACAGTATGCCACACATCATTGGGCTTCATTCATCGATTTAAGTAGGCCCACGACACCTCAAGAAGGCTTAACAGTTCCAGTTCCAGTTCCTGGAGTCACTCCCCTCCGTGCTGCCAACGCACAACCGTGTGACCTTCAACCAGCGAGAGATTAGCTTTGCCCTTTTTGCTGCTGTTCAAAAAAAGAAAAGAAAACCCAATTGTGCAAACTCTAGTAAATGCTAAGTATGTTAATTGTCATAATTATAACCCTATGACACTGACTGCAACGGTGTTTCATTGCAAATGTTAACTAATTAGTTCTCACCTTTGTTCCTCACTTTCCAGGCAGCAGTAGTATTGACTCATCCAGATCCAAAGTCCATAACTGTCTGTGCTCTTGCACACTTTTTATCCCGGCAGTAATGTATGGTTGTGATATTAAGGAGAGACATTGGCACAATTATTTATTTGTGTGTGTGATTTTAATCATGTTAAAGACCTAGAAATGGGTGATGCAGATCTACTGAACGGGGCTTGATTCTAATATCCCTTATTGCATAGTTGAGACACCACTAAGACTCTGTGGGATGCTGAGCGAGTGATGGCAGCCTTTGGGTTATCAAGTGGGCGCCCCCCTTCTTCGGTGTTTCGCTAATAGGCCCACAACACCTCCAGAGGGTTCAGCAGTGAATCCCAGCGTCCCAGGTTCACCCCCGAGACGCCGTCAGCTCACTTTGAAGCCCAAGTGGAGTCCTTTCTTAGGTGTTTTCCCCTAGCGAGACCTAAAACGCTTAGATTCACATGTAAAGGACTCAAAATGGACCCCAGTATATTGAGAGCAACAATCTCTGCTCTAAATTAACCTTTTGTACATGAGAAACAGCTTTACACACTCAAAAAAGCAAAACATAAAAATGTACGAAAAAATAGAAGAACTGTACAACATAAATAAGGCTTTCAGAATAAAAATAGATACATCTGTATATACTATATATAGCTCAACCATGTGCATGCGTGGGCCACAATGTTGTGCAGTACCTTACCTTAATATGATTGAGAACTCATTTTGTTGAGTAGAAACGTAGGAGACAGGTTTGTCATCTAAGTTCACTCAATCCAGAGCGGGCTTGATGCATTCTGTTTCTTGAATCATAAAAAGCAGTTCAGACAGTTGCCTCCGTGTCACCGGCCCAGTGGGATGGTAAGTGGATACAGTGCGAAAGCAGCTGACCCGTAAAGTGTGCAGCAACCCAAAGAGCTTTTGATGGACCATGAGTGACCGGTTGATATATGCAGCCCATATGCATTGAAATAACATTTTGGGTTTTCAAATGAGCGGGCAGCATGTTGATAGAGGGCAAGCTAGTACCATCTGGCTCTCTGCAGTGTGGTAAGAATTGGGATGGAAGTGGATTTGCTGGATGTAAAACTCCTTTTATCCAGTCATCGCTTGCACTTGCGAGGAAGGACAGCGTTCAGAATGTCCAGATAACAGAAAGTCTGAGTGCTGTTCTTCTTACTGCCATGACAGGCTGTATTGTGCCAGTCTGAGAGCAGGAAGTCAGGCTGACGTAGGCCTTCGAGTGGAGACAAAGCCAGCCATGACAAGCTTATCCTTTGCCTCTTCAAGCACAAAGTTACATAATGAGCGAGAGTGTGATTTCATTCTTAATACCACAGCCGTTAAACAGCCATGCTTTGTGCGGTAATGACAGGAAATCACAAAGAGGCAATTTGAGTGTGTTGATCCGACGAGCTTTGACAGCCACCTCCTATTGTCTATGATGACAGGTTAAATCCTCCCTCCTTGCACGGGGAGCTTGTAAATTGTTGCGATAAGAGTGTCTTTTAGGAGAAATATTAGTTAAGAGGAAAAGAAAATGCTTAAAAGAGACACAGTATCTTCCTTAACTTCATCTGTCACGCCTATTGTCATTTTTCTCTTTCTCGACGTTCTCCCTTTTCCTAGTCAGTCTTAGCGCCTCGTCACTCCCTTCTTCTCCCACCATTCAACACCTGCTGTGATCTGGCACCTCGAAACTTCACATAAAAGTACAGTTTGGGTTTTATTTTTGTATCTTCTGTCAACATTTATGACATCGCACTAACCACAGTTAGTCCTGAAACCAGAAATTGTTGCCAAATAAATTTCTAACAGCAGATAACGAGGCTTGTAGAAAAAAGCACAGTTGTTCCTGACAACACTGACAATAGCACTGTTACGTTCAAGTGTCCCAGTAAGTCACAGGCATATAATTGCCTCCCAAAAATTACATCCATGTGACTCTTTTGTAGTTGGAAATGTATTGCTGTATTGTGACTGTATTGCGGGCCGATACCGTTTTTTTTTTTTTTTTTTACATCAGCATTTGCTGATGGCTGATACGTGCTGCCGATTTTTTTGAGTCGATATTTGGAGCCGATACTGCTTTTTGTCCCTCCATTTACATGATGACACAATGGTAACAAATGTTACAACTCTCAATTTAACCAAAATAAAAACATTTATTGAACTCAAAGAAGGCGCAAACTCCTCCACAACAACAACAACAAGAAAAACGGTCAAAGTTAGGGCTGTTGCTAATGACTGTATTGCGCTGGTGCTATATATCTGTATCAGCGAACACACCCATGTATCAGGCGACATAACTCTACAACGTCCTTCATCAACGTATTTAATGAATCTTTTTCTGTTATATCAACATTTGGCAATTAAGGCATGACGGCGACTACCATGAAAATGGTAAATGATTCATCTTTAAACAAGGAATTGCTGACTTTGGGCACAGTACGGGACATCTCATCTCATTTTCTACTACTGCTTATCCACACTAGTGTCGCGAAGGTTGCTGGAGTCTATCCCAGCTGTCATAGGGCGAGAGGCAGGGTACACCCTGGACAGGTCGCCAGCCTTTTGCAGGGCTAACACAGAGACAAACAACCATTCACATTCACACTAGTACGGGACATGTTGATTGTTATTTTTAAGGCTAAATTTAAATTAATAGTCTGACTAACACACTAATTCAGTGTTTAACCTAATTTGTACTTCAGCGCCTATACCTGATGTGCTCATCTCCAGACATTCCTCCGTTGAAAATAACTCGTAGCCTCACAGAATTAGGATTCACGCAGATCCAGCTCAGAAGTATAAACCAAGCTTATGATGACAAAGCACCCTCCTGTTAGCTTGTTAACTATAAACTCACAACTAGCAATTACTTAACTTAACGTAGCCTGGAGCAAAGACTGGGGAACGGGGAAACAACCTGCTTCGATCTCACCCTGTGCTCTATACGCCCTCACATCCACCCCGATCTCCTCCCTATAACATTTGACATCACAAATTCAGTTATAGAATATAAATGTAATTTATAGGATAGACTATTCACTTTCACTTTACCGTAACTGTAGAGAAACTTTATCATGGATCATTATCCACACCTTTCTCCCACATCTTGTTGCATAAACTGTTTCGTCTGTGCAGCATCCCCTGTTTCATGACAGATGAATGAGTGAACATATAATAAGCTTGGAGGGAACTAATGTGGCCTTGATTTAGCAGCGATAACGCTCATGTTCCTCCTTTTGGTGTCATGTTGCCAATTCGATTAAGCAGGAAAAACTGAGACGCTCATTTAATTATCTGACGCCATTATCAGGTCGACGCAATGAATGTAATTGAATTAAATGTTGTTATAATTTGCTCACACCTTTCTGACAAACCTCGAGGCCCCAGATGTTCGCTCTCGACTTTTTGTCGCTAAATAGTTTAATGTATAAATGGCAATGATTTCATTTTCTGTGTAATTTTTCTTTTTGTGACCATTGTGTAGTCAAGTGTATTGGAGGTACAAAATCTCAAATGTCACCTGCATGCTGCAATTTACATTTCCTTCAGCTTCAAATTGTTATTTAGATGAAAGTGACGAGTGGCAGCAATGGTGTTTTCATGGTGGGGTGCACAGCTACACTGGTGAGGTGAGCAGTTAAAACACTTGACTCTACAAAACACTACACGTACATATGCTGTCCAGTGGTGTTGTTTGTCGCTCACAGTGGTTGTGAGTCGGTGTGTTGAGCATTTACAGTCCACCAAGAATCTTTTAATCTAAAAACACATTGGTGTAATAGTAATAATCCCCCAATAATATGTGTAACCTAATTTTTCTAAGCTAAGTTTAAATAGTCAGATGTTTTTCACACTGTCATACACGTGTGTAACAACTTCATACCTGTTACTAATACTGTGAATTTTTCAGACGCTTTAAAACATATGGAGGTTGCATAAAGTGTCTTAAGGAAAAAAAATAGTGATGGTTATTTTTCTACAAAAGAAAATGTGACTTTTAAGGTTGACTATATTTAAATGTAGGCAAAATAAGGTTTTACTTGGCTTTGAAAGCTCTTATGGAGCATTTATTCTATACTCGAGTCTTCACAGCAGGCATTTCATTTGCAAAAGTCCTTGCTCTGGCATCTTCCTTATTTCAAAAAGTCCTTGTTGGAGCCGCTTCCTCTATCCTGGACCTGTTATTCCTCTTCACTGCCCTGCAGTTTCAATAAAGACCTTGGTGCGAACCATTCACCTCTGTGCCAGCTGTAATAGAGGATAGAGGTCTGTGTTGTGTGGATGTGTGCTAGAGTGCTGGCGCCAGTGCTTTTTGTGTCTGTGTTTGTTAGATCTCTTCAAAGAACTGGCCAAAATTATGTTAAATTTATTTCATTAGAAGCACCAACTAGATTGGTCCCCCTTAATGTGATTTATTGTCCCTGCAGCAACACAGTGAAAGTGTCCAGTCATCCCAAGCCAGCGTTTGCACTGAAACAGATTTTGTGGAGGCTACATTGTTGGATTCATGTCTTCCAGACGTACGGTCTGGTTCTTTGATTCTGAAACTTTATGGAGCTGATTTACAGAGTTATTCAGACACTAGTCTGATTGGACAATTCTTCAGTATTTCAGGACATTTGTCTTCTTTCTCTGTGTGTTTGATATTGAACTGTCAGCGAAGCTGTATTCAAAGTGTCTTCCAACATCAACGCATTTTTAACATGAAATATTCACTTTGTCTGTGTTTAACCACTTTGTGTCTTTTAAAGTTTTACTGTTTCACAAATGACAATCATAGCATTTTGTCTAGTGTCACCATAGGGTTGACATTTTAAGGTTTTCAGTCAGGTATCTTGACAAACTTACACACTTTCATGCCCCTGAGTTATATCACTGGTTAAACTTACATCTCCATCTTTTGTTAATTTCCAAATGTTAGCATGCTAACATAACTTGCTGGATGAAGAATTTGCAGGTCAAAATGCAACACTGATAAAAATTATTTGAAGTTGGCATGCTGACGCTCACCGATTTTCAAGCCCAGTGTAGTGTCTCAGGCCTCCGCCATCTTGACATGGCCGCACTGTCTAATATACAGTTTATACTTCTGTGTTAAGATGAGGCAGAAGCTACGCAGACAACGATGCATTTCCTAGTGACGTAACTGACGCGCACCTCCCCAGAAATATAACTATGCACCATGGCAACGCAAAGAACAGAGCTGTGATTGGTCCACTTGGTAGTAGTAATTTCTGAATTGATTGTTTGGATCAATAAAGAATAGGTAAGGTTTACCGAGGATGTCTGGAGATACAGACATTTGTGAATCCGGCCAAAAGTTTCAGTCGCCCTTGTTGAAAAGAAGCAGAAAGTAGAAACAAAAAAGACAGTGCCGACTAGTGTTTGGGTGGTGTTATTACAGAGCGAGCCAGACAGTGCACAAGTATAAATGGCTCGCACTGGCGCTGGCTATGTGTGTAGGTTATGGTGTCAAGGTCCTGCAGTACTCTAAAAGAACCTTAACTCTGAGCAAATTTAAAAACTAAATAAATAAATAAATAAAGGGTATCTCAAAGTGACCATGCCCTTAATTATTCACAGAAATTGTTAAACAGGAAGTATAGTTAAGTTTTTTTTTCTTGTTAGTAACACAGTAACTGCTGACAGAACAAAAACCAAAGGTAAAATAATGTTCTGGTGCATTTTAAAAATTCTTTACGTCACTTCCTGTTTCATTAAAGTACTTTTTTTTTATTTAAGTATCTTGTCCACACTTCAGTTGATTCAGTCGCATCAAACAGTGGTGTATTTCATGTAGTCTGTGTCACAGTGAAGATGAATATCAGTTTTGTAATTCTCTGGAAAGCAATTTATCACTTTGCAAATTGCTTATGCGACACAGTACGTAATGTTTGGAGGAGCAGAAATAGATCATCCGTCTTTCCCCCCTCCCTTTTATTATCGCACTTCACGGATGCTGTCAACCTCTCATTTTATCTCTTTCCATCTCATCTCATCTCTCTTTCACGTTCCTGCCAATCACCCTCCTTCATGTTATTTTTAATTTGAACATATTTTTTTGTTGTCTTTCCACGTTGATAGATAATTTTTCCTTCCTCTGTTTCTTTGTGTTTGCCTTTGCCTGCCAACAAACATATGAAACATTGCTCTACTAACACAATAAAACACACTCGAACGCCGTTGGTCTTCTGGTACACTTAAATCAAAGCAATAAAAATGGAAAGTTTTATGGAAATGATATGCACTGGAGATATTTAAGTTTGTGTAAGTAAATAATGTCCCTGATGTCAGTGTCCTCATATCCTCCCTGCTACAGCTACACTTAACATTTCCCCAAGGAGCCCACAGGGGTGGACAGTATCCAGCGTATTTCTTCATCAAGACTGAAATGATTATAATTAGAAATTCAAACTTAACTGTTTACATGGACGCTAAATTAAATGATTTTAGACAAACACAACACTTACATAAAACAACTGGTTATATTGCAGCAAGAAACCATCAGATCAAGTGTTTACATGATTTGGATTTTCTTGTTCAGCAGATTTAGTCATATCCAGTCCCAGCTTTGACACATTAAGTGTCACAAATTCATGACAGTCTCACAACCTCCCCTTAGCTTTAAATTTTAAGTAGCAGTAACATTTTGTCTTTATCTCTCATACCTGACTCTAATGTAAACACCATGTGCATAATATGGATGAGTTGAAATTGGTTCAGACTAAAATGCCCCTTTGAGGTCAGTTGCTGTCTCATTTGTCAGCGACATTTCTGTTGGATAAATTAAAGTAAATCCTTCATGATTCCTTAATGTCATCATCATTAAGGTGCACCATCAGTCCAGTGCTTTCATATACTTTCGTACGACTAATGACCCTCCTGCATAAATTGTGTTTAGTGCTGTGTTACATAGCCTTACATATACAGTAAGAGACGTAATGTTTACACAACAGATCATAATAGATTTTCTGTATTGATCTTTAGGTGCCATCTGTGTGTGTGTGTGTGTGTGTGTGTGTGTTCGTGTACGTTTAAAGTGCAGCAGGTCAACCTCAGTGCAGCAGGTTAAAAGTTCATTAATGAAGCACTGATGAATGAAGATTTTTTATGACATACTGTAAATGTCTAATCGATGCAAAGGATCAACCCGGGTATTGGCAACGACGGACCTGATCGATAAACTCCCACGGGTCACAGAGACGCTCTATTTAGCCTGAGTGGAGACGATGGAAGACATCCGGTTCAGTTTGGCGGTGATGTGTTGGCAACACACATGCACACACTCGTAATTACTTCACGGTTCGCACTAACGGAAAAATTCCAAAGGTTTTCGAAAGCTGAGGCATTGCACTTTGCAACCAATATGGTGCCATTATGGTAATTTCACTCGCGCCGCTGCAGGAAGGTTATTACACTCTTATAACATGAGGTAAATTGTTAATAATTGCCAGATATACAAAGTTCCAGGTATTGTGGGAAGAAAATGGGCAAAAACACTTACTGACAGGACGTTTTCTGACCCTTTTATCGACAAAATAAGTCCAAGTAGATGTTTTGAAGCTGTGTTGTCAAATGGGTTAACAAGAAATTTTGATAATTGGTAGGCCTATAAATGATAAAATATCCATACAAGTTTTGTAAAAACAGTTTTTGTTCTGCACAATTAACTATATCATCTTAATCTGTTCAGCTTCTTGCACGAAACAGCTTGTAAAATTTTATCACCTTTCTGTGTCTATGTCTGTTGAGCAAGGCATTTTGTCTTCAGCTCCTCCTGTCCAGCTCCCAAAGACTATGACTGTACTGTGTACATTAGCTCCCAGGTGTTCCAAAATAGCACCGCGCACTCAGCAAAACCTTTAATTTCAAGAAAGGTTAAAAAATGCTTATCTACCGGTGAAGTAATTAGCTGCGGCTCAGTCTTCCAGGCCTGCAATGTTCTGCTTTGTCTATGGTTTGTGGTGCCAAGGTATCAAATAGCAGCTTCTTATTCATCTCGGGCCTCATCTTCATCTGCAGCGCCTCCACAGGGAAAGTCATTTTTTAAACAAATGCAACTTTTGCAGCAACTCCCTGGGTCCTCCTCGTTCTTTCCAACCAAGCACCTTATGCCAGATTTTCTCTCTCTGTAATGAATAGGCTGATGGTGACGGAGCAGTTGCGCTCGTTGGATATTGCAGTACATCCATTTTATTTTATTTGGCCATTTATTATTCCACAGAGGTTCAGACCTGCAGCATCGCCTATTTCCACGTAGGAAGGATGTGATGAGTGAGAGAGCAGGTGACTTTCTGCTTTTAAAAAGATTACAGGTTAACGGCATTCAAAACTTGTTTACTGAGCTAATATCCAAGGCTGTAATGGGCATTTATTTTGTCTTCTTCAGCCCTGTCCACGTGAAAGAATTCTCTCGGTGGACAAAGCTTTGCGGCTGGTGGGTTGCCGAGGACACTCTCTTGTATTTTTCCCTATCCAAATGACAAAAATACCAAAATACCTTCAACGACACCATTGCTCCATCTGGGTTCACCCTAAGCCCTACATCAGCATGGTGAATTTGGTGGTGGGGGCCAAAGCTGTAGATGGTGCTTCATTGTATTATATTGTATGTTTAGGTAACTCATATGTCAACCAACCGTATAAGTCCTTGTCGTTGTTGAGATTTTTCCAACCTGTACCGGCCATGGATTTTTTCAAATTTCAGTGCTACATCTTGCAGAATGTCATGACGATGTCATGTTTTCTTGTTACTCTTAATTAGGTTGTTGCGTCAAAGAGAGAATCTGGCCAGCTCTGCTTCATGCCATTCCTGCAGCTGTATAATTTAGGAAAAGGGAACGTCTACGAAATATTTCCAGAAGCAGTTTTGGATGTCTACATGTCTGTGAAGGGTCTCAGTCGTGGAAGCAGCAGCGAAAAGCCTTCCTAAGACTCTACAAGTCAAGTTGCCGTTGTTTCTGCAGAAATTAAGCTAGAGGGGTAGATTGACGTCAGCTCTCTTCGTTTTTTTCGACACGGTGCAGGAAGGTGGGTGAGAAGTACGTCGCAACCCCTCAGCTCTGCACGGGAGGCAAATAGAGCCTCGCATGTGTGTGTGAAATTGAGAGTTTTGGAACTTTCTGAAGGTACCGTATGATGCCTCACCGACTGGTGTGTGGCACGAACGCAGACTGGGGCCCTCGAGCTGCTTGATGTAACACCCACTGTGCTAGATGTGGATGTTATTTGCACTTCCATCTCATGAGCCGTTTAAAGCCATGCATCGAACGAGAGTCGGGGAAAGGCTGCCGCATGGAACGCACTGTATCTCAATCAGCTCAGTTCAACTTCATTTAGTGGGACGTTATCTGTCTCCGCAGCCTAATGAGAAGAAGGTGCGCGAATTTATTGAGGCAAATGTCTATTGGTTCAGTAGTCCAGACCAATTGAGTGGAAAGTTTGTCTGTTTTTCTTTTTAAGATGGTCTTACTGTACAATTACAGCACGTAAATCCTCCTTAAACTTTCTGCATGGGAGTTTAAAGTGTCAAAAACTGAAACCCCTATATCAGAGACAAACATATATCACGTTCAGAATAATTTATTAACCCTTCAAGGAAATAGTTTTGTTGCTCCCGTAAAGCTGCAAGAAGAGTAAAATACAAAAAGGATAAAATAACCCCAGAAAAATGGAAGATGCATAAAAACTAAATATTGCAGGTAAAAAAAGTAAAAAAAAACGTGAGCTGTTAAAGCTACAGAACACTTACACAGTAATCTACAAAATACAGACTGTTTGTGTGGTCCTAGACATCTAGCTATAATTTAAATTCTCTTGATAGCTTTGTGTCTTTTGAGTGATTTAGGCCACGAGGTGTGACCTACCTTGTCTAATAGTCTGCCCAGCCCGACAGTCAACGTGTTGGCCAGATAAGTTGGCTGAATGGGGAGCGGCTATTCTTGTATCTGCTCCGTTTTCATTAAAATCCCTCTGCTGGGAAACAAACTAATGAGTCCTGGCTCGGTGATTGCTACATCACAACTTCCGTGCATCACCTCAGACACTTTTTTGTGCTACATCACAGTGGGTGCTCCACATCACGCTGTGAACCACATTCGCTGCAAGTGCGGGAGGCTATTTTAGATTTGAGTGGGACTTCGCTCGTATTCTTTTTCCTTCTTCCAGAGGCTCGGTGCAGAGAGAAGGACAGACTGAAGGAAATGTCCTGCTTGATGTTTACATAGAACTCGGCTTTCAACAGCAGTAGTAGAGAGTATTTCCATCACATTCAAGAAAAGGCAGAAAGAATCAGCAGTCCCGAGGAAACACGTGTTTGGCTCTGGGGGTGAACTGTCCCTTTAAGACATCTGGAAACAAATAAACTGCAGCAGCTGGTCACATCTGCTTGTCTTTTCAAGCAAATGATGGCCGGCCAACATCTGTGGCTCCTTACACCCGTAAACATTAGTGTTTCAGGGCCATTACCCGTGTTTGGTGTTCACTGTGAAAGGAGTACATAAACTGAATCTGATTTCAAAGGGAAACAGATTGATTACTCGATGTAACGACAATTATTGGACAGCCACAATGATTGCAAAGAAAGTGTAACACATAGCCGCTTTGAGTTCACAGTATTCACACAAGCTTGCACATTGTTCTCTGATCTTGATCCTTTTATTGAATGATTACAACTTGAAAGTAATGTGAAATTCCCAGTTGTCAGTTTCATTTTCTATGTTACAGGGTAACATTGAAATAGACTGCAGCCTCCCGGAGCAAATAATTCCACGACAAATTCTTCCGATGTGGGGTAAAAGACAGAAGGAATATTTTAAGACAGAAAGAAGTTTGTGTATGAACTTACGGATGAAGCAGGTCTGCTGCAGTGTGGATGCAGTTTGCAGTTTTTACAGTAATTCACCGTGTAGTAAATAAACCAAATACAAACAGTTCCTGTGTCTTGAACTGACACATGCCCAGTTGTGTTTCCTACTACAACTACTACTCTACTTTTAACACCTTAAACTCCTGAGACCCGGCGTCCTCATATGGGGACATTAGGTTTTAGGTATGTGTCAGCTTCTTATTCTGCTTTATTTAGACCTATTGTCCTCATAATGAGACACTGTTTCTCTCAGGTACTGGTAGCGAAGGGTCAATATACCTGTTTATTTATGCTTAATCACTTTTCTAGTTTGATATGACATGCACATTTGACAAATTCATTATTCAAGTACTCATTTGAGGACATTGGGATTTCGTCATTTCCAATTCTGCACTTGCATTAAAATAAACAATTTTATATTTTGGTTACACGTTGGTGACTTAAATTGCAATATACAGTGAAAAAAATCCCTGTGTCCACATAATTTTAAATTTTTTTTTAAACCTGCGTCCAGTACAAACATGATCCTTATTTATTATACTTCTTATGTGCTCTACGCATAAGAGAAATTTTTGTCATAGAAGAATTTTGTCATATTGTTCTTGACACCAGGCCAGTGTGAGATCTGACCTCCATAACCCCTAGCTAACTGTTTTTATTATTATTATTATTACTATTATTACTACTATTAGTCTTATTTATTTATTTAGAGGGTAAATGGCCTTATAAAAAAATAGTCAATTAACTGAACCTGTTCCAGATAAGATTTTCACTACAACAGTTTTAAAATGAGTGATATAGCACCTAAAATAAGATCTGGATCTGGATATATATGAACATAATATAATAATATTTGAAGATCAACATGTACTTAGACTTAAAACAGGTAGATCTTTATTGTTGCAACGAAAATTTGAACAGAACCATGAAATCAATTAAGATCATTTAAGAACAAAACACTCAAAGTGAGTTAAAACAAACAAACAAACAACAACAACAACAACAACAAAAACACTGCAAAGTAAGATGAATTATCTTGGTAGACAAAATAAAAACAAATATATTTTTGCCTTTATTTAAGCTATTTCATCTTAGATTTCAGTTTTTGTGTTCAGTGAAACAGAAATTAAGCACTACATTCTCTGAGCACCCTTCAACAAATAATAAAACAGATTTAATAAAAGAGAAAGTCATTTTCCCAGAACAATCCTCTGTGTCAAAGCAGAGGAACAGGAAGAGGAGCAAATGTGCAGGCAGACAGCGGGAAAGTGAAAGCATGGCACGCCTGGTGTTATGTGCAAAGCCTCGGCGACAAAGCGAATCAGTGTAGAGATGTTGCAAATAGGAAGAACTGTCAATCTCCTAAGTTTTAATCTTTTATCTTGATTGCCTGGTAAGATTGCCTTTTACTCAGCTGCAGATAAAGCACGTTGGTTTGGATTGAACTGAAATGAGATAATGTGCCATCAGTTCCATGAAAGGGTCGCCGCAAAGCAGAGTGGTCGATGTGTCTCCCGCTATTACCCACCTGCTGCATTAGTTACGTAACTCTACTCCGGCCTCAATACACCAGCGTGACCAGAGATGACAGGAGGTTACACACATGCACACAGCTTCGTTTGCACCACTTTTGAGGACAGCACATTAACTTGCAAACGTTTCCAGGAAATCATATCCACTACACGCCCAAGACTGACCTCACCCTCACTCTGACTCTGCCATGGAACATTGTTTTCCCTTTAAAAGTTGATGATTTATATATTAGCGCTTGTGTTCTTCCCTAAGAGGAAGCTGAGTCTCTGCATTGTTAAAGTTTAACGAGCTCTGTCCCCACAACATAAGTAATCCATGCACATACACAGAAAAAGAACAAGGTAATGGAGAAAATAACACGCCTCTGTGTTAAAAGGCTCGGAGAGAACCCTCATCACGGGCTTGGGTTCTACTGCGGTCTCCGTAGTAACCGCATCCATGTCCATGGCAACCGTGTCTATGTCACAGAGGCGGTTTCTGCCTGTTGACTAGTGACTTAACTTCAGTAATGCCACGCGCCCACAACCACCCCCCCCAACAGGCTAACATAGCTACACCTATCCATCCTGTTTCATTGTTACATATCATACATCACCATCACACACACAGCTGCACACTTTATTTGTTCCACATTTTTATTCATCTTCTTTTCTCTCTCTCTCTCTCTCTGTCTCTCTATTTTTTTCTACACTGTGCACCTGATGGCTTTGACCTCTTCTTCTCCATGGTGTTAATACGTCAGTGGAGAGTAACTATATTACCCATCATGCAAGAGTCAGGACTAAACCAATTCACCCTGATCCACACTGCCTTAGAACTGTGGGATTATAATCAGGAAGAGGTGCTTGCTACTTGTTATTTATTCTTTCATCGTCGGATGTTTTTTTGAACATTACATATCATATACGTTTCATACCAAGCATTTAAATAAAATGATAAAATGTTGGTGATTTAGGACACTTGGACACAGACAAGCTTTCAAACAACTAAAACACTAAATGTCGTTGCTACTCCGGGATCTATGGACTTCACATGGAGTCCTCCTGTCTTTACTACCTACGTGTAGGTTCTAAGTGAATGTCTTATTTATTTAAATGTTGGGTTACACTATATTAACCATATTGTACAGATAAAGTTTCTCCTTGCCTTGTGATGCATGCCATTCAGTTAATTGCTTCCAGACACCAGTGCAGAAAAACTAATTATCTGCAGCAACATTTTACTGCACGTTTTACATATGTTCTCTCAACAACTGATCTGATGCTAGTAAAGGCTAACGCAACTCGCGACCGTTGTTGCCACAATAGTTTGGCTGCAGGACAGCGAGTAAAGCAGATTCTGTCGCTCGTAAATCCAGATGCAGGGTAAGATTAGGATTAGGAAGTTCATTTTACAACTCACAGGGTGTTTATGCGGCTGTTCGGGTTGATCACGGGGTCACACCGTTATTAAACCTCACCTCCGTTCTGACCCCATTTCTTTGTGGCTTGTTATTTTTTATAAACCTGCAGGTTTAAGCTCATGGTCCAAAACACAATGTAAATCTCTGTGAGTGACAACGCCATATAAATGTTGACTCTACTTGCAGATGCGTACTATAAAACCATGATTTTGTTCGTGTTCGGTGGTGTTGTCGGAAGCTAATTGTAGCTAAATGTTGTGACACTCAGGCCAGTAGACCATATGTGACCAGGCTCTGGCCCCTACTTTGCTGTCAACTTTGTTGGTTTTGGGCATGAACATGTTGACAAGTGCAAGTGAGAATCAGTTCAGTACAATTAGTCAGTAGCCAGCTTCAAGCCCTGGAAATTGGGTTCAGTTAGTACAAGTCTGGCTTGAGTCAATTTAGGCCACTGTCAGCCCAGAGTCCTCCAAAGTCACACTGAACTACAAAATTAATAATTCACGCTGCCCCCCAACTCAAAAATACACTCACGACTTTGACTGCAACCCCCCTCTGAACTTCAGAATATACTACATTTATTTACTTAAAATGGAAATTTTCACTTTAAGTAGGCAGAACAAATGATTTCAAGCATGTTTGCTATTGGAGTATTGTGGTGAAAACTCTGTGTAGCACATAGCTGATGACTGAGATTGAATTTGGGACGGTGCATGTTATGGGGACAATTGTCTTTAGCACACTTCTTTCTTGAGTATTTCATCAATGTCCATCAATCATACATTCATGTTGTTTTTGGATTGTGATTGTGACATTTTCACAATGTCAAGACAATTTCTTCCCTTCGGCAAGTCCGGTCCCAGTGACTTTAACACTTATGAACGTGCATTTAATACTGACATTTGTTTTTGTGTGGGTGGACCAAAACATATTGCACATTCTGATCTATATTCACCTTAAGAGTCTCCTTTTGAGAACAGCGTCTGGTAGGCAGTGTCTCTTTTTTTCGCTTGCAGACAGCAAGAGTTGGGACAACTCCAGAGAACAAATCCAGCACCAGTTTCTATAAATACACAGCAGATACAGACTGAAGACAAACATCCAAACCTTGTGCCTAAATGCAATCAGTTGCTACGTTTTGAAGGACACTAACAGTCGTAATAATAGTCCAATGGTCTAAAAATGCCTCATGTAACAGAAAGAATTTTCACTCAGGATGATTGGTGATGTAAATATTTGATAATCGGTTCAATAGGAACATATTAGCACCTAATACTAACCCTGTAAACACTTTATCTGATTGTTTCTTACCGGTGGGAATAAATCCATTCTTTCCTGACATGTCTGAACCAAAGGACGGAAACACGGAGGCAACCAAAACAGTTGAAACAACAGTTTGAAAAGATGAAAAAAATCTTCTGTTGAATGAGTGTTGTGTATGTTATGGAAGTTCTATTCTTCTTGATGTTTCAGGTTAAATTCAATCAGAATGAAGAAATACTGACAGTAGCGGTGATTCGACACTCACACAGACGGACAGCTGCAAAGAGCTAAAATACAAATACAATAAAATAACACTATGAAAATACAGTGATAATAACGTGTTAATAAAATAAAATAAAATAAAATAAAATAAAATAAAATGCCAATGTAGAGGATCAAATAAAATACAAATAAATAAATAAATGCTGCCTTTAAAGTGTTGAAGTTATTGCACAAGTAACAGTGTTGTACATGTGTTATTGGATAATGAAAAAAAAAGATATATATTGCACAAAAACATTATTGCACCTGGATTACCGGGAAAAATAAAATATTTAAAGCTAGCAGAGGATGGTCGCATTAAATTATAGTCTGAAATGTTAAGACTGATCAACACTCCTCATAGTTGTTCACAACTGTGGTCCAGAGACATGGTATCTATAAGCAGAGGTAGAAGAGTCTGGCAGAAGTCAAGCGGGTGCACAGAAGAAGGGCACAACATCAAATACAAACTCATAAGATACATACACATGGAACCAGCCAGTGAGCAGGAGCACTAACCCAAATCTGCCAACGACCCGTCCCACATGAACGCGATAGAAATAGCCCCATTCTAGGTCGCTCTTTAATTTAATAACTGCAGAACTAACTTCACAACACTGTGCTCCTGTGTGTGCGTGAGAGAGTGTGTATGCGTATGTGTGCAATTGTCTTTCCTTGGATTCAATTGATTTTCTCCTCTTGTTTCATCAGTTTTAACATTTGTTCAATCAGTAAAACACACACACACACACTAAGCTCACTTATGAAAATTGGTACCATTACAATTTCATAAAATACAAACAAACATGATTGAAACATGAACAAACATGCTTTTGTTTTAAACAAGTGTGTATTTGTGCGGGTTTGAGTCGCCGCCCTTCATATTGAAGGGAAACCTGTCCTGTCCCAAAAAACAAGGTTAAAGACCTCCAGCTCAAGCACTTCATTATAAACTCAACCTCCATCAACACACACACACACACACACACACACATACACACACACACACACTCAGGACACCTTGAAGCCAGAGATAGGTCCCGTAAAGTGCGCCACGCATTGATTTTGCGGTCTATTTTGCAACAAGATGTATGTCCCTGCTCTGAGGAGGAATCGAGTGTGTTTGTCCTTGGCCTTGTTAAAGTGATTTCTCATCTCTGTGGTCGCCCTTCTTCTGACACTGATGAGGTCGGAGCCGGACAAACACATGTGCAGCTATAACTGAACAGTGCCATCACCAAAAGGAAAAGCGCCTATATATATATATATATATATATATATATATATATATATACAGTGGGGGAAATAAGTATTTGATCCCCTGCTGAATTTGTAAGTTTGCCCACTTCCATAGAAATGATCAGACTCTGGTTTTTATGGTTGTTTACTGGTTATGGGTATAGACAGAATATCAGTCGAAAATGCATAAAAAACACACAATCTAAAAGTTATAAATTGTTATGTATTTTATTAAGGGAAATAAGTATTTGATCCCCAACAATTCACTTAGAATTCAGGCTCCTACAGATTGGCTGGTGCGCATGTGGCACACAGCTGTGCTCAGTCAACTAATTACCAATACTCCTGATCTTAACTCGTCATGTATATAAAGCACACCTGCTCTAAGAATCAGTTTCTTACATTCCAACTTCTACAGCACCATGGGCAAGACCAAAGAGCTGTCAAAAGATGTCAGGGACAAGATTGTAGACCTGCACAAGGCTGGTATAGGTTACAAAACCATCAGCAAAAGGCTTGGTGAGAAGGTGACAACTATTGGTGCCATTATTCGCAAGTGGAAGACCCATAAAAGGACCATCAACTGTCCTCGGTCTGGAGCTCCCCGCAAAATCTCGCCTCATGGAGTGAGGATGATGATGAGAAAGGTGAGGGAGCAGCCTAAAACAACACGGCAGGAGCTTGTTAATGATCTGGAAGCAGTTGGGACCTCCGTCACCAAGAAAACAGTTGGCAACACACTGCGCCGTTATGGATTGAACTCTTGCAGTGCCCGCAAGGTCCCCCTGCTCAAGAAGGCACATGTACAGGCCCGCCTTAAGTTTGCCAGTGAACATCTAAATGACTCAGAGAAGGCTTGGGAGAAAGTGCTGTGGTCTGACGAAACCAAAGTTGAGCTATTTGGCATTAACTCGACCCGCCGTGTTTGGAGGATGAAAAAACGTGAGTATGACCCAAAGAACACCATACCCACGGTTAAGCATGGAGGTGGAAACATCATATTTTGGGGCTGTTTTTCAGCAAAGGGTACAGGGCAACTTCACCGCATTATGGGGCCAATGAATGCAGCCATGTACTGTAACATCTTGGACAAAAACCTTCTTTCCTCAGCAAGAACACTGAAGATGCCTCGTGGGTGGGTTTTCCAACATGACAATGACTCAAAACATACTGCCAGGACAACAAAGGAGTGGCTCAAGAAGAAGCATATTAAGGTCATGGAGTGGCCTAGTCAGTCTCCAGACCTTAACCCGATCGAAAACCTGTGGAGGGAGCTGAAGCTCCGAGTTTCCAAGAGGCAGCCAAGAAACTTGAAGGATTTAGAGACTGTCTGTAAAGATGAATGGGCCAAAATCCCTCCTGCGCTGTGTGCAAACCTGGTGACCAACTACAAGAAACGTCTCATCGCTGTGCTTGCCAACAAAGGTTTCTCTACAAAGTACTGACTTGTGTTGTGCTTGGGGATCAAATACTTATTTCCCTTAATAAAATACATAACAATTTATAACTTTTAGATTGTGTGTTTTTTATGCATTTTCGACTGATATTCTGTCTATACCCATAACCAGTAAACAACCATAAAAACCAGAGTCTGATCATTTCTATGGAAGTGGGCAAACTTACAAATTCAGCAGGGGATCAAATACTTATTTCCCCCACTGTATATATATATATATATATATGTATATATATATATATATATATAGGGCTGGCAAAATTAACACGTTAACGCAGATTAATCCATCAAGATGATTAATCTGATTAAATATTCTACTGCAAGTAACTCATCTGCAGCCCAGAATGAGTCTGAATGTCTCAGGCAATGCATTTTGGGAACTTTGTCCAAGTAGAGTTAACGTTGTGCATGCGCCAATGTTAGGTTGATGTGGTAGCAGCAGAACTGGCCAATAAAGATGGAAGACGCTAAGCAGCACGCCGACCCCCTCCAATGAACAGTTGACTGATGTGTATGCTCTACAGTATTATGTATGCTCTGCAGTCAGGAGTTTGCTTTTCACCAAACCACTTCCAGCTTAAAATACCACATTAACTGTTCCAAGTTGAAGGAACATTGTAAATAAGAAGCAGTCAGCTCTCCTCTTACACAATGTCAACAAGTTAGTTTGTCTTAGTAGCTGCTGAAAGAGGAGGAACAGGGCAACATTAATGTGGATAAATGTTTGTTTAAAAAAAACAGTTGTTAAGTTGTTTCAAGTTGTTTTGTTTTTGTTGTTTAATAAACACATTAAGTGCATATGTTTTCTGTTCTTTCTTGAGTGTGTTTGCTCATGCAAAATGAAATGTGATTAATAAAGATTAAAATACAACAAAACGATATTTATTCGTGATTAATCTAAATTAATCCAAAAACGCCTTTGTAATTAGATAGATAGATAGATAGATAGATAGATAGATAGATAGATAGATAGATAGATAGATAGATAGATAATGACAAAATTCTGCCTTAAGCAACTAGATTTGCTGCAATTTTATTGGCTACGGTGGCGATAAGTCCAATCCCAGTGGCAATTACACTTAAACACATGTTTTATTCACACGGGTCTACATTTACCTTAAGAATATGTTTTGAGAACAGTGTCCGGTGGAAGTGTCTTTTTTGCTGGGACTTTTACTCCAAATATTAACAGTGGCACACCTGTACGTACACATACAAGTCATTGTGCAGATATACAGCATAGATAAAGACAACCACAATAATTTCAAAAATAGTATATTTTCCTAAAAGACAGTTTCTCTTTTATTATTGGCAGCTGAATTCAGGGTTAATTTGGTTCTGTTCTTCTTGCAGTTGACACAGACGGCAGGAAGTTGAAGGGAGGCATCCAGAGGAGCACCGAGACGGGTCTGGCAGTGGAGATGCCCAGTCGGACTGTACGCCAGGCAAGCCATGAGTCTATAGAGGACAGTATGAACAGCTATGGCTCAGAAGGAAAGTGAGTAACCGATTTTGCTTTATTTAAACAAAAATACAATGTGAACTTATTTCTCAGTACATTAAACAATGCAGTTAATGCAAATTCTGGCAAAATTTCATAAAACGATTTTTTTTTATTTCATAAAAGATTCTTTATTAGTTTTTTTTTTTTTTTGTCAGATTCTGTGTATTACTGTAAGGCCATGGAGTATATTTTTTGCATAATGCAAGAGAAAAAGTAAAATCCAGCACAAAAACAACAGATGAACATGGAACAAATCCTCATCAAAAACTAGTTATGTGTTTCACTGGCCCAGCACATCTTAACTGGGACATACTCAGTTGCCAATGGAGAGACTCCAATCTAGTTTTCATGTCAAATGAACTAAGTCTAAGTCTAATAAATGGGTTGCTGGGTTTTCTATCTGAACTAAACTATAAATGCTGTATGTAGGTACCAAGTTAGACCTGCACTTGTCAATGGAAGTGACCATTACAGGCAATGATATATACTGTAACACAAGGACAGAGATCCCCAAGTTTACTACAACAGAACTTTGGTTCCTATCCCCAGCTTGGAGGTTTGGGGTAATTTGGGTGGACATAGAAACATTTGAGGATGAAGGTAAAGAGGGAGCCCAGGAACCGTTTTACCTGGGCATCTGAGTTTAAAAAAAATATACTGGTTATTTGGCAGCTTTGCCATGATCAGTTTCACACATCAACATACACGACTAATGTTTGGGCAATTCCAAAATGTAATAATAAAGCCAATGGACAATTTTACTATCATGCAATCATGCTGGACAATCCTAGTTTTGATAGACGCAGTCTGTATAACAATCCATATCTGTGTTATTGTGTCTCCTTTCTACTGATCATCCCAAATCATCCTGCCAGGCCTCTTTAGGAGATGACTTATTGTGGCGACACAGTCTCAAGATGCGTCATAATCTTTAGATGTGTCTGCTTTAGTTAAAGTATTACATTCATTGTAGATTCAGGTGGCTTGTTGGGATGAAATCAGGACTTTTTTTTTTTAAGTTTTCACATCAATGTGATATTCATCATTTTAGATATTCTGCAGCTGTGTCATAAACCTCATGCGCTCTGACTGCCCTCTGCATTCTAGTATGAACTGAAACATTTACCGACATTATGTCTTATGCTAATTCTAGTTATCTCAGAATTAAAGTCGCAGTAGTATTTATGTAGATATTTCATCGAAAATGTTAACCTTCATGTTAATTAATTCATATTATCTATCTAATAAACAAAGTCAGCAGGGGTATTGATGCACAGAGCGAGCATGCAGTCAAACCCAGTGGGAAAGCACATATGACATCAGCAACGATAGCGTAGTACTACTGAGCACTCGCTCATGCATGCACGGACACATGCAGATCAGTGCCAACCTGGCTACCAGCTTGAATTCCTGCAGTTACATAACAGACAAGGCTGACAGACAGACTGACGTGGGCTGGGAGGGTTTAAAGAGGAACAGAGAAGGGAGGAAAACAAGGAGAGGCAGCAAATGAGGGAGAGGATGATTGCATCATTGGTTGTGTTTACGTGCATATTAATATTCCATTCGCATTCCGATTATGCAGATATTTTGTTTGTGAGCTGCTGCATGAAAGCAGACGAGCATGTGTCTCATATGAAACAAAAATATGTTCTGAATATTCATTTATGTGAACCATTTTGACAGAAATAATGAGGCAGGATAAGAAATTATTGTGGGCCGTGAGAGCATATCATGATGCATCTTTATACAGTCTTGAGTGTGCATTATCCTCTGTATTACTGAGAGCATCAGTACAACAACAGATCAGCAGTGATGTGGTGGCAAGTGGTCTATTGATGTTAAACAAACTCAGCAAGTCGAATTGATGGTGGCAGAAAACAATCTTTGGCAACACAAGTGTTGTTTGGTAACAAGTTAAACCTGCGCTTTAGGCCATGGTCAGTGGAAGTTTACCACAACTTTGGTTCCTACCTTCACTTTGGAGGTTTGGTTGAATCGAATCGAAATCAAATCAGTGTAGTGATTCCTTTACAGATAGAGAGTGGTGACAATAAGAAGAGCTAGCACTGTCCATACACTAGCAATACTCTTATGTTCTGCTCATTTCACTTGGAAACAGTTTTACCTAGGCAACCAGAGCCTGGAAAATGCACAAGAAAAGCAGCCGATGGGCGACAAGTGAAGTGCTTTAAATGTGGACGAGGCTTAAATCCCAGCAAGGTAATACTAAGCTAACGTTCAACAAGCCTACAAAGCCATGCCTCAGCTTTGACTTTATTTTGTATCTATCCTCTCCACGGTTGCCTCATCGATGCTGTTTTTTCATTCTCTCCACAATCCCTGTATATTTAATTTTAAGTAAATACAGAATGGATTCTATCAAAACAGAGGTGGCTAAAATGTGTGTATCGCTTCAGATGCAAGAACTACAGTCATTAAACTGGCTGCACTACTGCATCATTTAAATCATCAACGGCAAACTGCTGCTTGCCTTCCTGTCTGCACTGTTTCCGTGTTTCCGTCATCTGTTTGGCTCAAGCTACTGATTGAAAAGCTCGGTGCCTGCGTATGCGCCGTCATGAATAAGCACTTTGTTAGCTAACACCATCCAATCACACTTATGAGCTTATTGATTTATAGTTGGGCCAATTCAAGAGCCAATGAGTGTGTGTATGCGTGTATGTGTGTGTGTGTGTGTGTTTGCTGCCGATGGTGAGGGAGCTAAACAGGAATCCTTTCATTTTATTTTACGCTCTTGCCGCTCTTACCATTTTGTGTTTACTGTGATTAACATCAATAAAAGTACCTTGAAATAAACATAATGGTGAAATCATTTTTAACAAACACATGTGTAACGAGTTGTCGACTGAATATGCAAGACTATCATGTTTAGAAAGTGGAAAATTAACTTAAAACATTTAACTTTCATGTTTGTGTGTGGATGACTCAGTAAGTAGACAAAAGATGGTTGTACCAACAACAATCCCTCCTTTCTATCTTGTGAGATACAAGACTGTAAAACCCCATTGACATATACAGATTCGTTCACCGTCCATTGTATGTGACAGTTAATTGCTATTGGACGTTTCAGACCCTGGTTGTCTAGGTAACCTTGTTGTATATGACACCTCTACTTCATCTGTGTTCATCCGATGTTCCAAGCCTGCTTTCAGCATGGTGAAGTTAATGGTAGGAACCCAGCTTATGGATGGTGTTAACTTGTAGTAAATGTTTACAGAATCCTGGGTTTGGGTCATATGTTAATAAACTGCCTCAGTCACATTGCCCCAGTCATTGTTAACAACATTTCTTGGTCTGTTATCAGCTGCAAGTCTCTTTTTGTATGAAATGCTAGATCATGATGCTTTAAAATTGCCATAGCCATTTTTGGAAAGATGGCTTACTCGTCATTCTGAGTAGTAGTTTATAATATTTTCAGCATCATCTGTCCACTGCATGCAGTTTACACTGAACGTCATATTTCTGTGAAACAGCAGCGTAATCCCCAGATGTGTACCACACACTAATGTTATAATCTAAAGCTCAGGATCTTCAGTAATACACATTATAACGTTGCTTCACTTATTGCATTTCAGCACTGAATGTTTGTGTGCATGCATGCACATGTAGGCACACAATGGTTGTGACCTCATTAGAATGAGCTGATTTATTAATTGCATAATTCATTTACTTATTGCATTACATCTGTGTATTAAGTGCCTTTGCATGCAAAGTCGACCTGTTGTGAACATGCATGTACCATGCACTCATTTTACTTGTTATTAATAGTTTTTACCCACTAAAAATGTCAAGCACTGCTGTAATATTGGCAGATGTCAGTATGAATGGTGTGAAATCAGGCTGGAAGACTGCCTCATATATTATTTTGAAATTACTGCAGTGTTTGCCAACTCAGTCTGAAGTTAATATTAAATGTCAGCCTTTGTGGGACTTTGTTGAAACAGTCTAGTAAATATTTCAACACTTTTCCCTTCATTTCACATTTAAGACAAAACTGCTGGGTAATTCATGTTGCAGGTTTAAAAAATAATAAACCTGTTTCCTTAGGTGTGGAGCTAAGTACTATCATCAGAGGAGGGATGACTAAAGACCAGAACAAATAATAAAATATAGAAATAGAGACGAGGGGAAGAATCATGGAGGATAACTGGCGAAAGAAGAAGAGATACATGTAGTGACATTAAGAGTTTTGTTGCATGGGGATTTAAGCAGCTGAAAACTGTAAAAACACAGCAGAAGCCGAGCAAACACTGTCTTATTTTCCACCCCCCTCCGGTAGAGGACATGTTAATTTATTTGATATGGAACAGCTGGGACGTCAAGCCACTTGGCTGCCACACAAACAGACGAGCATAATTGGTCCAGTTCTGCCGACATAGTTCTGACAAGCTGAGTGATTGGTCAAACCAGGAAGTGACACAATTATACTGTCTTATACTGGACGTGAGCACTTTACCTGGAAAACTAACCCCAGGTAGTTGTGAACAGGATAGTGCTAACTAGTGCTAACACATTGTCCCCCCTTCATTTAAGATTGCCATGGCTACAGTCACAGTAACTATTCCTGGCTTACAATCAGTTAGATATAGCTAGCTAGCTGACAGTGAGCTGTTATTAGTGTGATAGCTAGCATGCTATTATCTTGCTGGCTGTTAGCTGATGGTTAGCTAGCTGTAAACAAGGTGGCAGTTGGTCAGTTGATAAATAACCCAAGATCTCAAGAAAACAGAGGAAATTAACTTGTTATCATGGGAAAACAAACAATAATACGTGTATGCATGGTCGCTTAGGGCTTCTGTAGTTAACAACCTCAAAAGTAGACATCTTCCAAGTTTACATGACTGTGAACACGTATGCCCAGTATTTTGAGATACAATTAGATAGATTAGAAAGATATTAGATATAAGTATTCTTAGCCTTCTGTCTAAAAGTCGAAATTTCATCTGTTTTTCTGGCAGTCACTAGACTGACCAGTACCACGACTCAGCCCTTTTGTTAGCTGTTAATTTTTTTATTTTATTTTATTTTTTCATTTTATTTTATTTTCAAGAATAATGAACCACGTTTTTAGTTTAGACAAAACTTGCAATAATAAGATGTACTCTTGGAGTCAAATGATCTAAGTATTTCTCAGTTGCAACTGTTACAAGATGTGGCGGTGAACCAACTACTCTAAATAATACAAGGAGCTATTAGAGAATAGTAAAATAACTACTTTCCTTAATCACCCAGTGATGAAAGAGTTCTCAGTGGAAGCACCGATGTCTGTGTATGACACTTGAAAAGCACATTTGAGTCTATAGTGGATTCTTGGCAGTGTCCCAGTCATCAACAAGTTATTATTATTATTATTATTATTATTATTATTATTTAAATTTTCTTTAGAGATCATACTTCACACAGTTGTCCTCCACATTACTGATACATTACTTGGTAAACTGTGATATACTATGTCTAGGATAAGCTAAATTTAATGTGTAAAGGATTAAAGCGGAGGTATAGAAGCTATGCTGTGGTCTGCTACCATAAGACCGACACACACACAGTTATAGTACTTGGCAGTCGGCCACCAAAGCACTCTGAGCTGATTCCTTTGCATACACACACACAAAATAAAGACACATGAGGTCAAACTCTCGACCCAGCCATTTAGTTTCAGGAAGCCAATTACAATTTCTAAAGTTTAACAAAGTTGAAACCGGAGTGATAAATGGCTTCCAGTTATCAGTCCTTTTCTTTATTCATGTTTGTCTATCTCGTTATTCCTCTTGACTGTTTTCTCTGCGGGCCTTCACCTCTCTTGTGTCATTGTGTCGTTATCTTTCTGTCTCCGGCTAATTGAACTGCCCTGAGAGTGTTTAACCAATCCATCTCCTCTACTGCCTCTTTCGCTCTCTCTGCAGCCTTAACTATAGTGGCATGTGTCTGGCATCAGATGCCCAGTTCAGTGACTTCCTGGATGGGATGGGACCGGCCCAATTTGTCGGGCGACAGACGCTGGCAACGACATCCATGGGTGAGTGAGGACAGATATTTAAATGCTAAGCCATTCCTTCTGTTCACATCAGTCATGAAGAAGCTTCTTAAAAACCCAGTCCATCAGTTTTTTTTTTTTTTAATATTTATGTGTCTCTGAATTATACGTTACCTATCTTGTTTTTAAGTTTACAAAGAAATGAACTACCACCCATATTTTTGAAAATGTTACTGAAAAGAGGAACAAGAAAATCTCTCCATGAAAAATGTGTCTGAAAACTGAAAGTTTATTCCCCTGTGTACGTGAACCAAAAGGCTGCTGAAATCATTTTCACATTGGCAAAAAATAAGTGACCTCATAAATCTGAGCTGTGTCTCGCTGCTTTTCTCATCGTCCCCTGCATTTTTCAGTTTCCAGGCCGTGCATACTGGATATATAGCATGTTGCCTGTCCTCCACGGCAGTGATCTACTGTAAGTGGGTCAGTTTCCTCATTGGCAGCCAGACAGTGTCCTTGGCCCAACAACAGTGAAACTGACTGGACCAGTTCCATTTCAAACCTGCTGTCCAGTCCAGTGTTATATAATGTCAGAGGACCCAGAATAACTTGGTTGTCATCTGTGCTGTGTCACTTTCAAAGGAACGTATTTATCATTTGGGAGCAATTAGCAGAAACTGTTATTCAGAAGTGACTTCCAGTGAGTGAAATTAAGAAAGTCTTTTATTTTCCACATCAAAAATGGCACACAGAGGTAATATACAGTCTACAGAGTAGATATCTCCTGAATGTTAATGAGCTTGTTGGTCTGTTTAACTACATAATAATGATGTTCTATATAGATGACTTTTTCTAAGATTTTTTATTTATTTTTTTTTTACTGTAGACCAGGGTTTTGACAATTATGGTTTTGTAAATGAAGTGGTACCAATGAATCAATCTGAAATACAATTAGAGAAAACAAAATAGTCAAGAAATATGTGTTTCAATATAAAATTGCATAAATGAAATGAGTCAGATTTCAAATAGTATTCATAAATAGCACTCATTGTTAAGTGCAGTTGTTTTGGTTTCCTCTGATCCAGGTGATGTAGAGATCGGCCTGATGGAGAGGAACGGGGGCCTAGAGGTGGAGGTCGTCCAGGCCAGAGGACTCACTATGAAACCAGGATCAAAGGGCCCTCCAGGTGAGTGTGCATCGCTCTCGTCTGATGAGCGCCTGATCAAAGAAATCAAAGCAGTTTTCCACAGGAGGCTATTTTACACAAGAAACATCCATATTTTAAATTTTTTTTTTTTTTTTTACTGAACCACTCCCACATCTGGAACATGGAGGTTACCATAGCACCTGAATGCATCACAACAAATAGCATCAGCTACGCACACAGCAGCTTGCAGGGTACATTTTAAATCTAAGGCAATATACAGTAGTTTCACAAAAACACAGGTATGCTACTTGAATTACACAACAGTGAAGAAGGTGGGATTACATCATAAGATTATACACTAAGTAAAATAGAACAGCCCTGGTTTCTCCTAATGCTGTGGTGAAATATGCCCTGGTCCTCGTTCCTGTATAGTGCAAAAAAGTCTTCTCTGCATACAGTGACGCACGTAGTTCAATTTAGTTGCATAATATTAAAGCAGCCATTGATCCTAATTGCATAAGAAAAAAAATGACAGTTTCAAATTTGAAAAAAAATAAGCAAAACAACTCTCAAAAATCTTTGCAAGAACTATGACAATGAGATTGAAAAAAACAACAACACAGAAATAAACAGAGACAAACAGACATGAAAGAAGCTCCATCAGACAAAAGGCATCTTTGCTCCAGATTTCAGGATTTGCCATAATCTTCAAACATGCTGGACAAAACACTGTTTACACTTTCAGCACAGACGGAGAGATGACATCATAGTATCAATTTGTTTAAGAGACTTTAATTAACAATTTTTAGTTTCAACATTCAATTTAAAACAAGTTTTTACTTTTATAACGTGTACATATCATCATTACCTAAATAATACTTAATAGTGTGAACATTTTGCCGTGCGTATATTTTATATGTTATCTTACTATATTTATTGCACTAAACAGATTTTCAAGATCTTACTTACATTTAGGTACAGATTTTGTCATATGACCTTTATGTTGCAGATGTTGCCAGTCCCTTGAAGGCCTCTCCTTTATTTAAATTCTCTTCTTCTACAATGCTTCACCTATTTTTTTTGCCACTACAATCAATATCGAGAGCTAAAGTTGAACATTTCTGATCGCTGTCATTGCAGCGGCCTACATCAAAGTTTACCTCCTGGAGAACGGCATCTGTGTGTCCAAGAAGAAGACCAAGTCAGTGAGGAAGTCTCTGGATCCTCTCTACAACCAGGTCTTGGTCTTCTCTGAAAGCCCACAGGGGAAAGTGGTGCAGGTAGGCTAAACCATTTTTACATACAATGTAAGGCAGACATTTTAATCCAACCTGAACCCATTATTGGCTAAGCCATTAACAAAATTCAATAAAAACCTGACAATGATGAAGTTAGCATGCTAATGATTGCCAAGTGTAATCTTTCTCGTGCTCAGAGTCTTAGATTGTGGTGTCAGCTTGCTAACATTTAGCAATTAATAATTAACATGGAGCATATCTGAAACTCACGTGGGTATCATTAGTTTGGCAGATATTTAATCATAAATCTCATTTCTAGCAAAACATAATTTTTGACCAGATCGGAACTATACTATATGAGTGAGCACAAAATGTATTAAAATTTGCCTTGAGGTTCAAAAAACTTCAAGGAACTTTAAATCAACTACCAAAGTCTTTAGGAGTCAATATCTAGGGAGCATTCATTTCTGTAATTCACCTAATACAGGGGTCTTCAAGGTTTTTCAGGCCAAGGACCCTCAAACTGATGGAAAGATTAAATCGGGACCTCCTGCCTGCTGTATGTGTTCTATATTAAACTAGTGCTGTTTATAAATATACAGTATTATTATCATTTTGCATTCAACAGTAAGCTATTCATATAATACACAGGTTCAAATATATTTTTCAAAGAGTTGAAATGTTTGAAATTAAAACTGTCAATCTGTCAATTATTTCCTTATCTGTCAATTTTATATATATAATTATTTTCTTAACCGTTTTAACTTTAAACATAACTAAATACTAACATAATATGTATGTATATCAATTTCTTGTTCATGTGTATTTAAAGAAATTGAAATAAAATAAAATAAAAAGCCTTGTTGAAGATCTCAGATCTAATTACATTCTAAGACATATACAACAGTCAGCCGTGATATCATTTCCACCTTGTTGTAAGCACTGGTAAAGGGAATGGCAGCTCTTGTTGTGTGTGCCTGCAGTGGTCAATACATATCAAAAGAGTCCAAGGATGGGAAGGGAAGACTTGCCTTGGTGGTCCACTCCAGGAGACGAGATACTGTAGCTCAAATTCTTGACAAACTTGATGCTGGTTCTGATAGAAAGGAGTCACAGTTTGTTTTGTACGGGTCTCTGTAGACCAAACTGAGTGTCCGTGCTGAAAGCTCCATTCTTCCACCATGGAGGAATGGAAGAAGGTGGCCTGGTCTTATGTGCAAGGACCCCTTTGCCATTGCTACGCTGCTGTTTCCCTGTGCTAGGTCTTAAAAAATGTCCAGGTGGTGATGTTTGTCAAGGTAACATCCACATAAATGCCAAGACCCAAGTTTACTGGAACATTACACTGTAATGAGATCATTAATTTCATTCACTTCGCTGGTTGGTGGTTTTATTCTGGAAATGTTTCTCATCGTTCTAAGTCTAGACCAAAGGGGCGTTTGCACCTGCGTTACCACCTACAGAACGATTAAAGCACAGCTGGGTCGCTAAAACTAACAAATTCCCAACCCAAGTCACAAATCAGCCTCCTCAAAAACCTCCACCCAGATTTTATGGACTGCTGAAGGCAAAGTTAGAAGTCTGTCTGCCTGTCTCCTTGTGATTTTGAGGAAAAAGTTCAGCGAACGCGGACACAGCGGAAGTGGTTGAAAACCAAAGTTGGCATTCACAGTGAGAAAATCTGACCTGGGGTACCATCAGGCTGATCCAGATGATTTTGTTCTTTCATTTGTTTGAGCTTCGGCTGCTTTCACGATCAAAAATGTCACAAAAGGCCAACATAGAGAAACTGATTATTACCACGGATTTGGAGCTTTCCAGCTTCTGTGCTTTGTCCATTTTGTATTCTTTCCCTGCTTCTCTTCCGCTCTCTCATTCTCCATCCATTCCTTTCTACTACTTTTTTTTCTCACTGCCATTTTTCTACACTTTTTTTATTATTATTTTCTCTGTTTTTAATGTGTTCTTTACTTTTCCTCAATGTTTCCCCTTCCTTCCTTTCCATTTTTTATCTCCTATCCCGTCGTTCTTAATTCCCTTCTTACTGCGGTCCATCATAATGTTTAAATAACACATAACAAACTGCAAACACACGTGTTTTAACCCCATGCGTCAGTAATCAGCGGGTGGAAACAGTGGAGAGGCCTGCAGCTCTGCCTCGGGCTGCTCTGCCGCTCTTGTCGCTGTGTAATTAGCCACTAAACGCCTCCCTCTTAATTATCCGCTGTCTCTGTCGCTGTCCTCTGAGTTTCATCAAACTCATTCACGCTGGATAATGAAAAACGCTGGAATCAGCAGCACTTTTCAATTTGTCACTTCCAGATTTAGGAAAGCAGAGTGCTGCTTAAGTCTCATTGAGAAACCTTCATCTGACTCAAGGCCAGGCGTAGCCTCCTGCACCATTCACAAAACCTGACACATAATTTCACATGGTGAGGGGCATTTTTTGACGGCCCGTCCTGACTATTTATTAATGGAACGTTTTCTGTTATTTAAGATGTGGTTTTTGTATTACTTTGTTTATTATTGTAGAGCAGACAGAGCAGTCAATCAGAAATCCTATTTATATTAAAATTCAGTCAGTCGCACTCTATAACAAGTGTGCCTGTTTGACATGCAGTGAAACTGTTGCTTTAGTGAAAGAGTATAATTGTATAATATAACATCACTGAAACCAAATGTCAGCCCTGCAGTGATGCCGAACAAGAGCAGCAAGTTACACAAATGGGAGCACTCAACAACTTGTTTTTCTCCCGCTAACAAAACATAGAAAACTGGCACAATAGCCAGTTTCGACGTCTTTCAAATTGAGAGTTAAAGTACCTTCTTCTTCTTCTTCTTGTATCTATAAAGGAACAGGTGCATGGTATAGTGATAAATGCAGATGAGGTCATGGTTTTTAAAGCTGCTGGTTTGAACCTGTGTGCGCTCAGTGACGCGGCCTTCACATCTCCACATCGGCCTGAGGCTGCTTTCTTGGAGCTGTCGCCGCGTAATTAGCTGCTAAACACCTACTGTCCAATTATCTGCTGTCCGTCTTCCTCCTTCTGTCCTCTGTGCTGAACTCTGCTCGCTCTCATCATCTCATTTTCTCTTTTATCTTTTTGTATCGTTTCGAAGAAATGTCTCTTTTGCTTTGTGTCTTCTGCCTTTTTCTTTTTGTCTTTGAGTGCGTTTGGAAGGCAAGGATCTCTTTCAGGTTGTTTTCCTATTTTAAAATTTTAAAAAATCGATTAAGATAATGAAGCTTATTGTTAAGCTACTATTATTTTTACATTTTCATTCCCTCTTCAGCTAATGATATTGTTTCCTCTTCATTTTTCCACAAAAACAAAAAGTACCAAACCCAAGGTCTATATAGTTATTTATTTATGTCTTTTATTTCACACTTTCCATCATTCTTTATTATTCTGTCTGGTCAGACCAAGGGGACTTTCTACTGTCAGAACTGTGAGTGATTTCTGCACCTCAGGGCTCAGACACACCAGCATTTACTGGGGATATATTCGCCCAACAATCCACACAGTGCTTTTGTGTTTTGTTCAGTTTTTGGAGGTTTGAATAGTCATGACGCTGTGCAGAACTTGCCGCACCAACCAAACACGTTAGATAAACCGAGCATTGCATGCGACTGTGATTATCAAGCAGGTTGTGCCGTTTAATCTGCTGCGTACACCGACTCGACTCTTCTTGGAATTTTTTCCACTGCAGGGATTTGCTCACATTCAGCCACAAAGGCATTAGTGAGGTCCAACGCTGAGTGAAAGGGCATGTTTTCCCAAACGGCTTGCACAAAGTACACTATAATGTAGAATGTCACTGTATGCTATAGAGGAAGATATATATATATCAGAATATATCAGAAAACCCTATGTTTGCACCTAGCCAGTGTCTGGTGTTCAACCATACATTTTTCTCTCTCTTCTAATTTGAGGTCAAGACCTGGTTTGGAGGAATGGTAGTAGGCAGGCAGACAGACAGACAAACAGACAGACACAGAAATAGATTCTTCTTCTTTAAAGACGCAGAGAATAGATTGAAGCCGATGCGAGGCCTCTGTGTCTCTGTGGAAATCAGTCGCCAGCGCACAATCACCGACACCAAACAAATTGGTATGCTGGTACTCACAGACTCACAAGACCACCACATGAGAGGACGCATGCAAGGATGGGTATTGATTATTGTGTCCGCCCGCTTGACAAGATGTAGGGCAGTCTGAGATGAGACCTGATGTTATCAGGATGTCAGGAGACAGAGAGGACACAAGCAGGATTCAAAGCGCCGCTGTCGTATCTCCCTCCTCCTCCTCACACACACATGTATGCGACATTCTCTTCATTTACTTAATTTCACACCTCGGACCATTTTGTTCTGCTGCGCCGGAGATAGCAACTGTCGAGATCCAGATTTCCTGTTGCAAAAAATGTTCTAACTAAACGCGAATTGACAGGAAACACTGCTAACTGCACATCATCAGTCATCCTATTGATGATTGGCTTTTCCGTCTTTGTCTTCAGTATTGATTGTAAAATGTTCACATGCAAAAGCAGCCCAGCGAAAATGGTAGATGTTGACATGCTAGCTTTGTCATTGTAAGCATAGCAGCCTGCAAAGTTTGATTTTGCGTCACAGAGGAAGCAGTTCCAATATGTTTCCTTCAAAAGCAAAAGCAATTTCCTTTTCCTTTTCCTTTTCAAACAGGGAAATTGCTGGTTCATAAATGTAGTTTCCAGACTGTAGATCTTGACTCAGACCTACAGTCAGATCTTTTCATGGGCCTCAGGCTTCATATGTAGATTTCTTAAAATTATTTTGTGATCATACATCAATACATTTGTACACACAGAATAATGCTTACATACTTCGAAAATTTCACAACGCAACAATTACGTATGTTGGTTTTATTCCGCTAATCTTTATTCTGCCACTCTCTCCCGTAGCTCATTGTTTGGGGCAACTATGGACGGATGGACCGCAAATGCTTCATGGGTGTAGCTCGGATCCTATTGGAGGAGTTGGACCTCAGCACTATGGTGATTGGCTGGTACAAGCTTTTCCCTACCTCCTCTATGGTGGACCCAACAATGGCGCCGCTCATCCGCCACTCGTCCCAGATGTCCCTGGAGAGCACCATCGGGCCCTGTTGTGAGCGATCCTAAGACTCATGCGCAAAATTGTATAGTTTTTGATGTCATAACTAAGATTTCATTGCTCAGACAAAGTCTTTGGACTTGTTTTTAATTAGAGTAACCTGTAGCCCTGCACCCAGGTCAGTCAGGTGGTACTGCCACTGGAGCAGGAAGGTATTAAGTTTCTCACTAAAGGGCACACTGAGAGGTCCAACCACACTGGGGAATGAATCACTCCCTTGATTTGGAAATTATTTTGTAAACCAGAGGGTCATCCTGGTTTACATCGGAAATGTATTATAATTCTTTTGATAATTCTTCTTTCCTGAGACTTAAGGGATGCACGTTTGTCGTTGTTGCAACCGACCGCCCGTCACATTCAAAGGGAAGTTTTGCTCTCTTCAGATTTCTCTGATGAAGAAAAGAAAAAAACAAAACATACAACCCAATCCTTCCTAATGAGGATACTTCAAAGGAGGGCTCAGTTGCAGTCATTGATCACATCCTATTGAGGCCACAATACTCTGCGGGCTCAGCTTTGCTTCAGCTACGCGCCTTCTTCGCAGCCTACATTCGATTCTTATTCCCAGGACTGTTTGTTGTCTCTGTGTGTCCTCATTAAGGGGCTGGACAGCTCCTAAGTGTTATCCGTCTATCTGCCAGTCTGGAGAGAAAGTGAGACTGCCACTGGACTGTTTGAAAAAACCAGCTGCCCGTTGTGAGGGACCACAACAAGGGAAGGGATGTGCAGCAGGTCTAAGGATGACTTTTCAAAGAAAACATTTAAACTCTTCGTTTTAAATGAGAAGACATCTTTGTTTTGGACATTATTTTTTTTCCCTGTTACATGTCTGGCCCATTGTTCAATACATTTGGCAATATGTCAAAGATGTGATGAGACATGAATGAAAGCCTCTTTTGATTCTGGAAAGGTCTGGATCTTGACCTGATCTTGGGCATCCAGAGTATCACTCTGTCTGTCCTCTCAATTAATTGCATTTAGATGCAGTGGCAGGTTTAAATTAGTTATTCCATGGATTTATATAGCTTAAAGAAAGCAGGTTCTCGAAGCCTGTGTGCTGTTATGATGCAAGAGTTGGAACATTTTCATCGCGGTCAACACAGTATTGGCTGACTTCACTGTTTGTTTTATCATCTTTTCTTAAAAGGTGTTTTTCAGTCAAACTCGAGTCAGGTTTGGTAGGAATGAAAACATGTATCCATCTTTATTTATTTATTGTTTTCAGAAAGACGTGACGCAAGGCCTCGGTAAAGATAGCTGTGTCTTTAATCAACAGCACAGAGAGTACGTGCAGTTAGAGGTTTCCAGCGAATGCGACTATTGCAGTCAAAAAAAAGTCTGAAATCTGACTCACTGAATCACTTCTTCACCAACAGCTGATTCTGTGGAGAGAGTGAAAAACAGCAAACAGCAATAGCATCACAGTCCAATCAAACTGAATTTTAATGCATGTAATATACTGTATTAGAATATGATTAGAATTGGCAAAGTGCAAATGCATGTGATGAAACAGCCAAGTGTAAAGGGGGTCTGAAGCCTTGAAGGTGTTTTTTCCTGTTCATTTCTTTTCTGACTTTTAAGTTTCCAAATTCCACCTCACGGTGAAGGTCACATCAAGTGCAGGACCTGAGCTGTAGCACCGACACACCGCAACCTGACACAGAAGAGAGAAGCTGAGGATAGCAGCCTGGATGAAAGTGTAGGCCTGACAACGTGCTGTGTGTCTCGGTTTTGTTGTAGTTCGGAATGCTCTATAGCTAATACTCTAGAAATAGATTTTTAAGATTTCTCTTCTCTCTCTCTCTCTTTTTTTATTTTAAAAAAAGCTTTGACTAACAGTTGTCTAATAACAGTTTGTACTGTGCCAATTTCTACCAGCAAGTGTCTTCTCCTTCCTGTTCTTCAATTACCTTGCGGCATGTGCCATTGTGAGGGAGTAACGAAAACAGCAGTGTTCAGGCTGCGCAGAGGAGCGTCCCTTTTTATTCTAAATTACAGCCCTTATCCACAGACCGCCAAGACACCTGGTGATTAGCCACGCTACGACACAGTGAGAGAGGAAGGAAGCATGAAATGTACTTTGCACCATCCAAACAAAGGATCTGTCTGTGCTGACATCAGCTTTTATGGACTTCAAAACAAGGACACAAAAATAGGATGAATTTAAAGGGAACACAATGTGCACACTGTAGAGAAATTTATAGTTTATTAACGAACAAAGGTATTTTATTTGGGCATTTATGATCCTTAATGTATTTTTATGTGTAAATATTATGATTGTTAGTGTCTTTTGGAGTGAGCCAAAGTTAATCTATAACGACTTAGATGATTATCGTTAAAACTCTGATGGAGGGAAGTGATATTCTTGCTAGTTATTGTAAGATTGTAGCACTAGCTGGTAGCATCCGCATGACTGATTAAAAACTTCTAATGAATTAATTAGCGCACAACTTGATAAGGCTAAGCATGAGCTGTATGCTACACTGAGGGATGAAAAAAAAAGAAATACAGTATGCTGGGTCAAAATCCAGCTTCAACTGAGGAACACACACATACTGTACTGTACGTAGCAGTGAAATTCAAATTTTTACAAAGGTGACTCAATTTAATTTTTTAGCTTTTGTCATTAACAATGTCAAATCTGTAATAGGATACACAAAAAAGCAAAGAAAATCTGAGAATTTTTACGAATTATTGTTATTCGTCTTTCTCTGAGGCAAGATTTTGAAAGAAAAATTCTGTTACACTAATTAGATAATGTTTTATTTTGTTACCCAATTTGGAGTTTTTTGCTTTAAAGGATTTTTCAAATGTGTCCTCGATTTTGCCAGTAGCAGCGTTGCAGGGATATTAATGCTGTATCTGTTTCCTAACAAATTAGTTATATTCTGTAAAGCAATAATCAGCAGACATCCAGTCATTGCAATTTTTTTTAAATTGCTCTGTAGAAACTGTGGGAAATGACACGTGTAGCTGGTGATTGATTCATCAATTATAATATTTTTCCGATAAAGTTATTTAGATATGTTTTTTATGTATCAGGATTATTTTTTTTTTTTTCAACATATGTGCCACTGAAAGATGTTATAGGTCTGCTCATTTTAAACATGTTATGCTCTACAAGGAAAGTAACTGCAAGGTATTTTTCAGATTTAACACACACTTAAAATAGTTTTAAGAATGTGAAAATCACTTGTCAAAATCTGTCATTTTACCTCAGCACATTCATGTTTTTTTCCACCAGGGAGGATGTTTGGAATCTGAGGGTATCTATTAAAAGGGCAGACATTAAAGGACCTGCAAGTAGGATTTAGGGAGCTCTATTATCAGAAATATAAAACAAATATGTTTTCATATAAGTAACTCTAAAAAGGCTGCACTAGCTGGCCCTTCTCCATGCAGCTCACCATGTTGCGCCGCCATATTTCTGGAGAAGCCCAAAAATGGAGACAACAAACGTCTAAAGAGTCCCTTAAGCATTTTTTTTTTTTTTAAGTGAAATATTTTGTACCTTCCAGTGGACACTATGGCACCTTATTTCAGAAAAGAAATATGTATGGTAATCAATGCAGGGAGACTGTCCAATATATTTTGCAACGATGATGTTTGTTGCCAAAGCTAAGATAGTGGAAGATAGTTTACAATTATTATATTATTATGACATACTGGGTGTGTATTCTTTCTATTTGTCTGTTGCTATTGACTGCCGTACGTATTTTGTAAGGTCCGGTGTTGGTCCACCAGATGAGGCGGGCTTTGCCCCTTCCTTCAGTTAGTTGCAGTCTACAACCTCACCAGTAAAGGTCATCTAAATCCCACACGCTGGTCCTTTAATTCCCGAATGTGACATTAGAATTACTTCAGAATCATTTTTCACAACCTAAACTCACATGGGTTTTCTTTCAGTGATAACAATGGTTGTCTGGTAGTCAGAACATTAGGGAATATCTACAAATGATATAATGTTGTATAAATCAAATGATATATAAAATGATTAACTCCTCTTACTGTGACCCAAGGAATGTGTTTTTGTCAGTGTTCTTTGTGCCAAAAGTTTAACGTGTTGTGAGGGCTGATTTCCCACATGAGGACCAATGAAAGAGAAATGTTTACACACTTGGCATTGAGTTTCCTATCAACAAAGTCTAAAGAAATTGGCTTTGGATTCCAAAAGAGGCTAAAATATGGATTTACCGCTGATTAATCATGAGCATTTCTGCAAAGAGTTGCAATGGTAACATCATAGAAAATGTTCCACCTCTCTTCAACTAGCCTGCAGCAGCTGCCTGTGCAACACAAGGCGGCAGATATTTCTAAAAGCTATAATCAATTGTTTAATATGTCTTTGAAAATCTAACATGCTTTCCTCAGAGTTCCACTCTAAATGGATGATCATATCAGCAGTAGTATGGCATGCATGCAGTAAATGAGGGGTTTTCTATGATGGCTACAGCTGCAGACTCTGAGCATTAGCATGAATTTGTGTGTAAACATGGATATAGTTGACCCTTGCAAGATTAGTTTACGTATAATATAAGCCAACGGGATTAAGAGGAACTGTTTGTCGTTTTAAAATTGTGCGTACGTTTGCTCATCAAAAGCTTCTTCTTCACCACTCTTTCGTTTCTTTGTGACATTTTGTAACTTTGGAGGAAAACGAATAAGCTAATCAACAATGTAAAATGTTATCGACATATTCAGCACCACAAATGTGCGTTTTTGCATTCCCCCATGTTTATGATTGTGTCTGCTGTTTGGATGTTAATTACTGTATGTACTTTTACCAATTGTAATGTAAGTAGAGGCCTTAAACACTCGATATACATTTTGTCAGGGCTAAGGACTAAGAATTGTCACATTAACAAATCAAAATGACGCAAAAAAAAAAAAGGAACCCAAATCTAACAACTTCTGCAGTGTCACCATTTCAACCCATTACCTAAAACCGACTTAAGTGTCATCTATCAGAATTATTATCTTTGCGTATGTTCTTATTTCTGAATTTCTGATTTTCGGAAATTTCAACTGGCTATTTGAGCCCACACTCATCCCGGTGTGGGAAGTTAAATGAACAAACTAAGCAAAAAGCATACAGACACACACACAGCTATGTATATTCAAACATGGTGACCTGTTTCTTAACGAGACATATTCCTAAACTTGTTAGATTTGCTTTTTGCTTTGTAATTTTTTGGATGCTCATCACCTGACTTTATGGTTTCAAACAAATAGAGGTAAAATAAGTGTAAGAACTGTACACGAGTCCTGCTGAAGTCCTTTAATCCCCTTTTACGGTTGTAATTCTGCAGAAATAGAGATTTCTTCACATTAGTGCTTAATTGTATTTCTGTTTTTTTCTTGTGTAATAATGAACGAATGGCACCAAGATGAACCACAGTCCAAGATACATTCAAACGGAACTCGTGGGAACATTGAAAGCCATGTACGCAAAGTCTTAGCATTCAAGGGATAACATCTGCTGTAAGCTGTGAGAAAACTGTTGCTGGGAAACTGTTGGAGTCCACAAGTCATAGACTAAAAAAAAAACTGGACTCCACTTCCTCCCATTGGTCAAATTCCAGGGATGCGAGTGGTGCCATCTTGCAAGTTTTCTAGACAGTCTGTGCAGTACTGTCTGAGAGTGGAGCCACGGTATCGATGCGTGCGTGGCGTCCACTTCTTCTACAGTCTATGCTACAAGACATTAGGGGCCAGGCCAGTTCTGGTTTGTAGGTCTCCTTAGCTTCCCAGCCTTCCAGCTAATATTGTCCACGTAAACGTAGCCTGTGTTTCACTTTTTTACTGCTTCAGTCGTCATTATGTCGTCACTGGGACCCTTTGAGCTAACCTTGGAGCACTCAGAATGCAAAGTCTGTTTTTGCAGAAGAACAACCTAAAAGTGGAACTGGATAAAATTCCCTTTGAAGTTCTTCAAAAAAAAAAAAAAAAAAAAAAAAAATCTGTTACCTGAGCTGAAATCGTTCATATCTTTTTTCCTCTGAAGTACATGAGTTTTACTCATTAGAAAGAAAGCAAGCACTGTTTGTGTCCTTTTCTCTTTGGAGTGACAGTGTGTACGTTTCCAGACATATCATATCATGTTCTCTCTCGGGGAAAAGGTGGAGGAGTGGGAGGATGAAAGGGTAGACGCAGCTCCTCTGTGGCTGTTACGAAACGGTCGCTGGCAGATCCCAAAAGCAACACATCTCCTGCAGTCGGCTATGGTGCAGAGGCAGCGGCTCTTAAACTTTCCTTTTTCCCCTTGGAGCAACACTCCCTCCCAAACTCTCAGAAAAGCGTTCCCCCTCACACCATCTGGTAAATCCTGTCATCCAAAGCTGCCCGCATTAAATCTTTATGTTATGTGTCCCCATCAGTTTTTTTCTTTTTCTTAAATCCGATGTTTCTTAAAGTACCTTGCAGCTTTCTGTATGAATTCATAATTCAGTTGCAACTTTCATCCAGGAGGAGACGCTTTTTTAAAATTTATTTACAAAAACAAACATTCACAGCCTTAAATTCTCTTTTCTGACTCATTCATTGAGGCCTTTAGAGATATTTTTAAATATGATATTTTTCCCAAAGCCCCTAAGATACTATGCGATGGTGATGTTTTGATTTTGGGATATGGGACAGTTTACCAGGCCTTCCCATGTTGTCAGGGACATGTGACATGGGCAACGTCTGGAGGCAATGGTGATGGAAAATCTGTTTTCCTCCATGACGAGAGTTTATCGTTTAGCTACGTATATATATCTTTACCTATTTTTAGTTTTCTACTGTCAGCCACTGAATTCTGTCGTTGCACTTTTTGCTCAGTGGCACATCAACAAAATAACCAAGGGTGTCAAAATCATTTGAAAAAAAAAACAACCTTATCAGCTTAAGAATTTCAAACTCCTATCTCCAAGTATTTTGTCAAGTTTTACTTTCAAGCATAAACTGATGATGACTACTGTGAGTAGCAAAAGCCTATCAGCATTGCTTTCCACGTGTCGCTCACGTCTTACCGCCTCGAAGTGGGAATGATTGTTAACCAGAAGTGTGACGGGAAGGTTTAACTTAAGTTTTATTCACTGCACTGTCATTTAAACACAAATATATTTGCAGATTCTTTGGCAAACTGTTATATTGTTCAGTAAATGCACAATTTGGTGTATTGTTATTCTATTCCAGCTGTCAATAAAATAGTTTAACTCCATCGTTAGATGCTGTCCTTTGACTTTTGTTGTCTGTTTAACTTGTTGTTATGTTTAGGAAGCTACAGCTGCTGTGTACATTTGCTGGTGGGACACGATTTTGGGAAGGGAGAAAAAGTTCTGACTCTTTAATAACACACAGGAAGTCTTCCATGCAAAAACAGACACAGAGAACTACTTTTTCCAACAGGGAATAAGTTATAATCTGTATCTGACCTTTATTATTTTCCAATTTTGAGGTGAAAGAGTACCTGTTAGCATATTAGCTGCTATGAATACTGTTTAGAAGAGTTAGTTTTCCACAAATGGCAATATATATATATACCGTGCACTTGAAATACTGAAATACACAACACCGCTGACTCATTACACAGATTTATTTCCTTTTTAAAGTGCAAGTCAGGCCGGTTTGTTTTGAAAATGTACGTCTGATTGACTTCTCCACTAACGATAATGAGCGGTGCACAGCTGCTTCCTGAAGCTTTCTGAAGGCTGCCAATGTTTTTTTGCCAACTCGTGCAAACTAGCAACTCAGATCAAATCACTCCTGGCTGAAGTCATAAAAAATCTCACTGCACAATGTAACTACAGACAGAACAAGCTTGCTATATTGGTAAAAGGCACAGAATGAACAATGAGCAGCTTTATTATTTCACACCATTATACTGTCGTCCGCACTCTGTCTACTTTCCTGTGTCCTGGCCAGCCAAAAAAACTTTTCCCGGAACCTCAATAACCTGAAGACACAGGGGAGCAGGGAGATAAACACATCATAATAAGAAAGATGGAGGAAGAGAACGAGGCTGGGAGCTGGAGAGGCAAACAGAGGAGGAGAGGGACTCGTTTTATTTGAGAGTCCGCAACGAAGGACGACTGAAGGTTCAGCCTGACGGAATCGTCTCTCTCTATATGTCACTCACTTCTCACCTCCTCCTGCGCTCTTTTCCTTTCTTCTCCTATAGCATCTCACTTGCTCTGTGTCCATCTTTCTCTCTCTTATCACTTTTTCCCCTCTCTCTCCGTCTGGCAGACGTCCAGACTCCCTGGCCACAAACTGATCAGCTGGCATTAAGATCTCTCTCACGCACACACAAAGCATGCAGTTGCGTGACAGGAAGGCAGGTCACGATAGCCACACACAGACAGACACTGAGGCAAAGCCATCACTTTCATGCACATGCGCAGAGTGACAGACAGGGAAGATGCCACATCACACACACACACACACATACATACATGCAAGTGCATGGAGACTTCACACGCTGGAATTGGATGTCAGCAGCAGGGGCCCCTCTGATGGTGCAAATGCAAATTGAGACATAAATTACTTTCTCCACGGGGGAAATTACAGTTCCAAACAACAGCATGCTTCGCCTCAGCCAGACTCTGACAGCATATAGGAGGGAGCTGTGCTTCGACACAGACGGCACTGTGATTCACTCTAGCACCCCCTGCTGCACCGCTGCTTTGTGACGTGAACTTCTTCACTTCTTGACGCTCCCCTGTACTACTTCCAGCCCTCATGTTTCCCTTCTCTGTTAATTTGTTTGTTGCTTTGATCATCATCTCCTATATTCATCCACCTCCCGCTTTTGCACAAACACCAGGAGCTGTTTCCAGTTTCTCCTCCTCTTTCCTTCACTTTACCTCAGTTTACCTCCTCCACCTCAACCTTTTCCACCGCCTCATTCCTCAGCTTTTATCATCCCCATGCATGTCATTCTTTACTCCTCTACTCCTGTCTTTCCTCCAGAGTCGGCCTCCTTCTTTCTTCCCTGGGTCACCTGGGGGATGGATTAGCGGTTCGTGTGGGGATTAACTATATCCGAACTCAAACAAACAAACAGAAAAGGTTACAGCGTGGTTCAAAATCTCCCTCTAACTTTATGCATTAGCGATACAGAACATGTCAGCTGTTTGTGTAGAGAAAAAGGAAGGAAGGAAGGTGAGCATGGACGTGGATTGTCTTTCATTTGAACTGACTGAATGGGTCTGAGCCAGCGGACACGTCCTAGATGACAGGGAGAACATGCATACTTAATTTTCATTTTTAATCTAGGCAGAGAGGAGGACAAATGAGGATAAGCAGTAATAGAAGATGAAATGAGATGAAGAGGAGGTAGACTGAGGTAAAATAATGATGTCTGGACTGACTAAGTCTACAAGGGGTTAAGACGGTTTCTGTGCGGCATCGGCAAGCGCTTAAGACCTCTGGTGTGGATTTGTGTACTTGTTTCATGTTTTTGGATAAACCCTGACCACAGCAACAATATGACACAATGGTCCACCAGCCTCCACAATTTAATTATACGCCCAAATCTATCCTCCTGCACTTCAAAAGAAGAAAAATCTTAAGCACTTTAAGCAATTTTTTTTTTATTTCGACACATTCAAACAGTAACCGTCGTAAAAGTTAAAATGAGGTAAAGTACATTTTCACTTTACAACTATTGACTTCCATGTTGCACATACACCGACTAGACAAGAGTTTGACAGTTACAGTCAAGATTCACATTAGTATTACTCTGCCTGCTACAGCTGAGTTGTCTCTACAAACCAAAGAGTTACACGAGTTGTTATCACACAAGTTTTTTTTGTTCATAAATAAAGAAACATAAAGAAAGGTGTCAACGGATGATTCGACTGGCTCAGCTGGCGTTTTACTAAAAAAACCCGTGCGATTGATCGCATGAGCAAAAGGTAAAAAATATTTAAAATATGGTAAATATGGTACTGTAACAAAAACATGAGGTTCTCTTTTAAAGTACCACTTTAAAAACTTACTTTTATCTTTTGTAACACTACTGCTTAGCTTAGCTTAGCTTAGCCTCGTAACTTGCTACCAAAATATCAAAAGCTCAATGAAAAGAGGTCAAAAAAACCTTTGGTCTCAAAAAAAAAAAATTATGATGAGGTTAACCTGCTGTCCTTGTGCATGAATTAGCTTAGGAGGACAAAACGCAAACTTTGTCACATATGCCATGAATTATGAGGTGAAATCGACCCTGTGTTGTTGTTTATCCAGTTGCAGTCCGAGTAAAGCTTCCTAGCACGACTGGCATTCTGGTGGATTCTTAAGGCCTCTAATATATAGCATAGTTAGCAAGTCAAGCGTGGTTAGCATGGTAAAGATAGCTTCCCTTCACCACATGACCTGCTAGGTATATGAGAAGAACTAATGAGTCTGATGTGTGTTTGTGTGTGTGTGTCCCATTCTTGTGTACACTAGCTTCCCTGTTAATCCTATATATCACGAATATTTAAGTTGATTTTGTAATATTTGGGTTGCAAAAGCTGCGCAACAAATACCCTTTGTCCATCAGTCTTTGAGGAAACGCGATAAGATTTTATGCCACACAAGAGGTATGTCTATAAAACAGCAAGGCACAGTAAATAGAATTGTTACCAGGTGCAGCACTTCATCTAACAGCTCACTGTGGCTGCTGCTTCTTGTTCTGTGACTACTATTTCAAAAGCTCTCAAAAAAATGACAGAAATGACAACTCTTTTGTTTTGTAGACCACGGTTAATCTCAAAGACAAAACATGTTTCCTGTAACTGATTCATAATAAATGTCAACTTGTATATTTTCAGTTTAAAGCTGGGTATGAGCCTAATACAGCATTTTTCTTTTCTTTTCTTTTTTTTTTGTTGCAGGAATAGCACCACAGACAATAGATGTTTATAATATAAATATCTTCACAGATTGCCACTTTAAGGTTCTATCTTTGTTTGTGTATAAATGTACGTTCGTTATTATGTCAAAATACATATTTAAAATATCCTCCATCTCCATTGTCCACGTGATGTATCCGTTAGCATGCTAGCTTGTTTCTCTGAACTCTCTCGGAGCTCTCTGAATGTCCGTGACACAACCACATCTGTCCTCAGTCCCGCAGCGTAATGATGACATCGTCATCCTGTCCTTTCCACAGCATCTCCCCCTCAAAGTCCAGCATCTTGTGTTTGCGGCAGCGCAGCAGAATGCCCACCACTTTGTCCGAGATCTTTACGTAGCGGTCAAACAGGCGGCCGAAGCTAATGATGGTCCGGCCCTCTTTGTCCTTGAATCCCATGTCTCTGATAATCCATACCATCTCCTCCATCTCCCTGTGGATGTGTTTCTGGGCCCGGTCACCCCTCTCAGCTGTCTTGGAGCCGTCTTTGGGTCGACCGTAGCCGGAGTCACCTTTGCGGAGGCGCTGACCCATGGCGTAGTCGTAGTCGAACTCCTCGCTGAAAGGGTTGAGCTTCTGTCCCTCCACATGCTGCACGGACCACTTCTGCCATTTGCTTTTGATGTCATTCATGGTGGCAATCTTGATCTGCAGAGCAACAAAAAGTTTACAAATCAGTCAAAACTTATAACAGATATTCTGAATGAAGATGCAGAGCTTGATGAGGGATTAGCAACAGAGAAAGAGACTCCTAAAATAGATTTTTAGTTTGAGGGTCTTTAAAAGTTGATCCATAGCATTTATGAACGATAAAGCCAACAGATAACTCTGCAGTTCCTCAAATGGCCTTTTGAGGCTGGACCCTGAAGCAAGTCAGTCTCCATGTTACTAGAGAAACAAAACTGTTTCAGTATCTATAGGTTGTTTTTCCATTTACAGAACTGTACAAAAGCAAATTTCGAAATAAGTCACATATTTAAAATATTTGAAAGCTTAAGGTTACACATATAAGGACGAGATTTCATTTCACACAGGTGGCTAGCTGCTAGAATGCATCTACATTGACCATTTTTGAATTATACAGGGGTTAGGTGAATTCAAGCGACAGTTGGAGCCACTATGTCGAGCTTCAAAGCTTCTCTACAGGAATCATATAGGTGACATTAAGAAAGGTATGTCTATCTTTGTCTGTCATCAGATGGTTTTGTTGTTGAGCTTAAGCTAAAAAGCCACTTTGGTTAATATTCAGGCAACGCTTGAGGTTATGTCCTCAGTGTGGGAATTTGGTAGTTTATTAGACAAGAGCACAATCCAAGTCTGTACGTATGTATGTACAAATGTTTCCAGGATGATTGAAAAGACTGAATATCTGAATATCTCAGCTTTCACTGCTCAAAGACTAGTGTGAAAAACACGCATAAAGTGTTTAGCCTTTTTAGGTTAAAACTAAATTCGTGTCAGTTTATTCTGCTGCCCTAAATGTTCTGCATTGACACCACTCTTGTATCCATATTCTAATGCTGAAGAATGGCTCTCAATCTTTAAATAAACTCCATTCCAGTTGGTGAACTTGATCTCCAGCTTGGCCTTTGCTTCTCACTCACATTTATTTTCCAGTGAGAGTTCTGCAGAGCTCTACTGGCGTTTCTTCAGATATTTGGAAAGCTTAATGTCCTGTTTGCGCATTCATTATGTCAAATGCATCTTCAAACTGTTCGATTGCGCAACAGTCTGGAATTTGATGGTTTTAGAGAAAAGGAAGGACCATCTGCACCTTCTGATCTTTCATTTTTCTTCCCTTTCTCATTCCTCTCTCTCTTAATTCTTTGTCTCTCCTCTTCTGTCTCTTCTCGTCTTTCTCTGTGCTCCCCGTAATCATTACCACGTTCTTTGTCTGCTCTGTCTTTCTGTCCTGATTAATTTTGTCTCTCTTCGTTCCCACCTTCCCCCCATGTCTTCTCCTCTTTCTTTCCTTCCTTCCTCCCTCTGTTGGTATTTCCATCAGCTTTCCAAGCCTTCAGGTCAGTGTCATCAGATCTCTTTGGTATTTGCTCTATGAAAAGTGAAGACTTGTCACTGAGGGACCTTCCATAAAACTCTGCAAGCCTTTAAACTGCTAATCCTCCTGTTGCTCATTCTTCTGTGCTACGTCTGTTTGGTTTTCAACATTTGTGTCAAACAGACAATATCCATCAGTCCTTGATTGTTAGCCCAGTTTGATCCATTGATTGTATAATGATGGATGAACATCATCAATAGTTTCTGGCCACTGACATCTTGGCAGTGACTGACTGCTTCTAAGCTAATTCCTAGCTAACTCAAGAGATCTTCAAGAGATCATAATAAGGCATATCTTCAAGCCCTGATTAAAAAACAAAACTAAGTGATATAAATATCATTGTATAGTTGGCACAAATGGTGAAAATAGCAGTTTTTATTACCAGGCTGTTATTTCAGCTGTAAAGTCAGGTCTCTAGTGGCCATTACAGGAACTGCATTTCTGTTTCTGTCTGATTTTACTTGAAATAAAGCGATATAAGGGCTATGAAAATGTCTTTTAACTATTTAACTATATATATGTTTTTTTCATTTTTAAAACTTGCAACCAATGCACATACATTCTTTTTTTGTTGTTGTTGCTTGGTGAGGCAGTAATGCCATGGAAAGCAAGCAGAATGTGTAATGCAGTCAAAGTAAATACACTGTGGAGGATAATAACACATCCTGTAAAGTCAGAACGGCCAAAGATCTGAAAAGATGAACGCCAAATGGTTCCAAGCACAATGCTGAAAGGTATATTTAAAGCAGATTTTAGTCTGTGTGATTAATTTGTTGACAATAGAAATCATGCGATTAATCGCGATACTTTAATCTACTGAAAGCTGCATAGCTTGTTGCAAAAGAGTCTTCTTCGAGACTGTTTGCATGCAACCAAAATATTCTGCTGCACTCTTAAAACTAAATCTCAGCTTTCAAACAATCTAAAAGTTACACTCCCACCAATGCTGCCATGACTTATCTTTTTCATTATTATTTGCATTTAAATATTTGTATTTTTAAAATCACATTATGTCCATGACCTTTGCAATACATCCCATTCAAATATAGTTTTCCTCATTGGTCTCCTTGTCTCATATTAGCTTGTGTCCCCCACCGCCCCTGTCTCCCTCCACCCTGTTTTCCTCGCGCTGGCTGTTCCACCTGAAGGTCAGGTTGGGGAACACGTTGCAGAGTGTGACTATATTTATTTACATATATTCCATTGCACTCCAGTTCAGCCTGTGTTTTAATGAGCCGGACTTGATCTCTGCCCGACCCCGGTGACATGTCACGGAGGCCACGGTCCAGCTCCTTCGCCTTTTATAGGACAGTTTTTAAGTATTGAAGTTATGTAGCAGTTATGCTCGCCGTCATGTTTGATGTGTACAAGGGAGTTGGATTTTTCAGGTGACTTCAAAGGCACTTCCTGACTTGTTTATTCACACTGTATGCCTTATGTGGAAATACTTATGATCTGTTTTAGGTCATTTATGTTTAAGTTAGGAAACTTCTTAAAGTAGCAGTTGAACAGTTGAATGCACAGGAGACAGGGGAGGATCAGAAAAGAAAGACACTAACATACTGGAACTGGAATGCATAAATTGCTGCAAAGTACTTCTATCCCAAAATAGGAAGTTTGGGTGTTATATACAGATATCAAAGTCTTTTTTTTTCCCTTTTTTTTGTCTATCCTAAGCAGGATGAAGGGAAACACATTTGATGTACGACTGCCATCAAATTTCTAAAGATTCACATAATTTAAAGCTATTTTTTCAGCAATTTGTAAGCACTATTCCTTCACCAATTATTATTTGTTTGGAGGTGTGTTTCAGGCAAATTGATGAATATTAATCCAATATTCACTCATTCATTTGAGCGCTGGTTGTAGCTACGTTCTTCAGTATGTTCCTCAGATAGCTGCTAACTGTTTTGTAGACTACATCTGTAAGATACCAAGGGAGTAGTTAAGCTAAACCAGCAAGGCTGGAGAGATTCTCAGGGTAGGTGTTTTATTGTCCTTAACTGAAGTAAAATACTGATTTGGATAAATTCATTCATTCGTAATTTTTTGAATTATCTCTGGGGTTAATCACTCTACCTTAGGCCTGTTTTTGGGCTGGAGGTCACTCTGTTCAGTTTTTGAATCACTGTTGTCGCTGACGCCACCCTCCTCTCCCAGCCCGCTGTCCTCCGTGTCCACACTGCTGCTCCTCGAACCCAGCTTCTTCTCCTGGAGCATCATCTTCTTGTCTTGGATCTGTCCACCCCCTGCGTTCTGTAGCGCCCTCATTTGACGACGGCGTGTGGGTGACTCGTTGCCTAGGAATGGCTTGCTCTCCTCCGGACCTGACTCCATCTTTCCTCGGATGGCGTTGACCACATCGCTGCTGCTGCACTCGCTGCGTTTTGGCTGGATGGTTTTGGTCACGTTGCAGGTTCTGATCTTACTCGCGCCGCTCTCGCTGCCTTCTGCTGCGATTACACGTGGGGTAACGGTGAGTTTGACCACGTGGTTGCGCTCCTTCTTATCTTCCTCCTCAATAGATGTGGGCATCCAGCCGGTCGGGATGTTGTCTTGCTTGTCTGAGTGTTCGTTAGCCCATCCCTGCCAGCTCTTGGCTAAGTTGGCTACCATGGCCGCGCATTTTATCTTCCTCACAGCCCTTTTGAAAGCCTGCGGCTCCTGGGGTGAAACTGTGGAGGTCCCACCACTACTCATGGTGACAAGATACCAGTGCTACACTTGCAGGTGTTGTGGGGTTTTCTAGAGTCGCCGTACGTCTGTTAGTCCAAAATGTGCAACTGTTTCCAAAGATAAGAAGTTAGCCCAATCCAAGAGTCTATTTGAATCTCTCAATAGCAATTCTTGTGGTGAATGCAATTCAGGTTCTTTTGGTTCCAGGTTCTGATCAAGGACCAGTGTCAACCAGGATGGATGTTCACAGAAGCATCCACAGTCGTCCAGATCACCACTCGGTCAGTGGGTGAGCTGCTGGTGTGAAGAGTGTGAGGGCTTTGGCTTTAATCCTCCGCTGAATCCCCCCTGGCTCCACAGCGGCCTTTAAATAGGGAAGGGTCGTAAAGGAAGTGATGTCACGCGGTGTACACGTGAGACAGGAGAGTCCACTGTCAACATTCTTGATATTGACACACAGGTTCATGCACATACACACACACACACACACACACACACACACACACACACACAGTGACCGAGGAGTGGAATTTCTCCCAGTGGGATCCGGGGAACAGGTGTCCAGTGTTTTTAGCGACTCTGTGGTTTAAGTCCTTCCACACAAATACACTGAAACACAAACAGGCTTTCGCTCTGAGTCAGCCAGCTATAGACGGGAGACCGGCATGTGTGTGCATGAGTTTAACATGTATATATAGGGATGTTTTCACTGATTCACACAGTCTTTCTTTATTGCATTACAAAGTATGCTTAGATCACTTGGACGTACATGGCTGCTGTGTGACTGTGAATTCCTAAAGAGTGGGTCACTGCATACAAAGCAACAAGTGCGTTTGTCTACATGTCTGTGCATGAGGAGCTGTAGCTATTTCCGTCTCTGTGTATATTTGTGAATATGTGAGTGTGAAGTTCTGGAGTATGATTCATGTGCGATGCGTCGTAGGAGCTGAAAGTAGGATGATGTGAAGAGTAAATTTGAGGCGAACAGCACAGTTTCTCCCAGGGTATACTTACTGCCTGTTTTTAAAGGCGTTTTAGAGGCAGTATTTTTTAACCCCCTTCCAACACCTAAGCCTCAAAATGTCTGCCTTATTTCAACTTATAAAAAGGTCAGGAAATGTCCTGTGAGAATGTGCTTTTGGCTTTTTTATTCTAATATCTGGCAGTTATTAATAATTTACTGGGTGGTGACCATCCAGGAGAAGCGCAAGTGATATTATTGTAATGACACCATATTCACTGTAAAGTGCAGCCTCCAGCGTGCAACTGTTGGAATTTTTCTACAGGCTGTGACATAATTATGGTAATCCAAAGTGCGTTTGCGCAAACCTGTCCCCACAACACATTCAGTTTCAAAGGGCTGAAGCCTCTTGAAGAATTTTCTTCCCCTTGCATGGTTTTAAACGGACCAAGTCAAACTGGTCAGGCAGTTTGGGGCAGGCACAGAGTGTCTGAACTTACTTTTTGGTGTGCCTCTCACCCTGAGCCATAGTTTGAGGGTCCGCAAAATAATTTGTAATAAATTCTTAAAGTTGTGCTTTATCCTTAAAAAAGTACATAATTAAATGTTGGGACCAACAAAACAAACATTTTAAACCAATTATTTCCTCCTACTTTAGCTTTGGGTCAATAAAAAGTCTGATATGATTGTGACACCACATAAATCTGTCACAGGTCACTCTCCTGTATCTATGTCTTTACTCATGAGGCATTTGTCGCACAGCTCCTGTGCAGCTCAGCATTTCTCGCTTGCGACAGTGGACAAATATTTCAGTACGTCCTCTTCAAGTGATGCTAATCCCAAACCAGCTAAACTGAGAAAGTATGACAACAATTATCTAAAGTTTGGATTTATTGACAACAACGAGGGAAGACCAAAATGTGTTGTGTGCCTTCAGCTGCTAGCAAATGAAGCCCTGAAGCCAGCTAAGCTAAAACGACATTACAAAGCAAAGAGTGTACAGACAAAACAATAGATTTTTATTCCTCACGAAGGGCATCAAATTACGTACGCTGGAGTACTTAAGTTACGCATAAAAATAGTTTTGAAATGAACTGATTCATTTTGACTGTGCCAGTTTTGATACGGTTCATTTACAAGTTTTGAAGACACAATGTCATTTGACCAAAATTACTCTGCGTGTAAAATGAAATGATGTTCATTTCTCTGAAACAGGTCTTTTTAGGTTAGTATTTAGTTTGAAAAGTTTAAAACAAATAATTCCTATGGCATCTGGAATCACACATGGTACTAAACATGTGTTTAATTGGCGTGAAGAGTATGAGGGAGTCCTCAGATGTTTTCTCCCTTGTAAGGGGTCCCTGGTTCCAAAACGTCTGAGAACCCTTGCTATAGAGAAGCTATCAGTTCAAGGAGACTGCAGGAGGCCTCAGGCCTCCTTCCAGAGAAGAGATAACTTACTTGTTGCTAGGTAGTGTGACATGTACTGAAGATGAACCACCACTGTTTAATTTTTCTCTGTGTTGTTGGAACACTGATGTCTAATTGCAAGAGCGGGGATCAATCAGATCAGCATGCTCTTTTTGGCTAACTAGTTTCCTAACTACTCATGATTTGGGCTACACAGAGGTGGTAGGCCTCACAAGTTCTTTCCTTTCAAGCAGATGAAGGGCATACTGTATGTACTTTTGCAGTCTGTCAGGCACAGGTGACACAAGGCAACGTCTCTGTTGGCCTTTGTCACAACTGTTTAATATCTTAGTATCTGAAATCCCTGACTGTTTTCACGAGGTCGAGATCACACCATCTGCTGCAGCGGCCTTTGTTTTATTCATCTTTACTGGAGTCCTCATGATGCTCAGATCTCAGCTTAATTGATTTACTTGGTCCAGAAGTCTCTCAAAGAGCCCATAGCCCTACTCAGCATTCAGTGATAAATATAAGCACTCGGTGAAGGTCCTGATCAAACAATGTGAAGTGAAGTACAAAAATAGATGCAGAGTAAGAAATAGAAATCAGAAGAATGACAAGTTCATCTACATTGATTACACTTTCCACACCATGATTAAATACTCCACTGCATTGTTGAAATGAATCTGTTAATCAACAAAGAAACTACTTTGCGATGAACTAAAGAACCTGTTTATGTTTCATTATTTATTCCCCAGTGAATCACTCCAATGCAGCTTGTTATATTATCTAGAAATAGGTCTTCTACAATAGGTGAAGCTCATTACTCATTATGATCAACACAGAAAGTTTAAGACACTGTGGTGACAGACTGGTTTAAATTTATTACTAACAATGGTAAAAGTTATTCGAGTTCAACATGATTAAATGAATTAATCACCAACCAATATAAATAATAATTTACTATTCAACCTTTATACTGTAACAAATATTTATTCCCATTTTTCCTCCTTCCAGGTCATTCGTACGTCATCAACAGTTTTCAAAAATCCAAAACACGCCATGAAAATAGCGAACCCGTTCATTTAGGTGATAACACGAAGCCTAATTATTATTTTGCACACGCTCAGTAGGATTTTTCTTCTGCGAATAAAGTTTTTATTTCAGTTCTGCCGAAGCATTTTTCATAGGTTTGAAAGGCAGCCACAAAAAGCTGAATGTGTCTTCTGAGAGTCTGAAGACCAAAATAACCAAATGAGGAGCCGAGCCGTCACCAGCTCAGGTTTCTGACATATGTGTGTGTGTGTGTGTGTGTGTGTGTGTGTCTGTGTGTGTGTGTCCACTTTGCGTTCCCGGGCCTGTGCCAACAGCTGCTTCACATGCACGCTCGCCTGCAGTGCACGGTAGGCCTGCTCAGAAATAGACATGCCTGGCACTAGAAAGCAATGAGAAAGGTGTTGGAGCTGTGTGTAAAAGGTTTGAGTATTTATACCGGACTTAATCAGAGGAAAAGCTTTTATTATCTGTACTGTACGAGAGTCGTGAATAGAGGGCTGAATAATCATGTGATGTACTTGTGTGATTGTTGTGGGAAAACTTCTCACCTGCGGCACTAAGCAGGTTCAGTGGCAGAGAGTAAACTGTGTGTGTGCGTGTGTGTAGCTTTGGTCACTGACATGAAATTGACATTGAATAAATAACTATGTGAATGCATACTTAAATACACATTTCTTTCAAATTAAATACCAATGCCATCTCAACCTCCAGCAAAAAAAACAGAATCTTTTCAGAGCATGTGCTACATGTATACAAATTTGTAGAGGCTCCTGCAAAGGTGCTTTTAGAGTTTTACGGTACTGCAGGACATAGACGCACTAACCTTTACACTTAACCAACCTCTGTGTCAGTCATTTATACATGTATGCTCATGAGTCTGGTTCGCGCTGTAGCAACTCAATCCAAACCCTAGTCGGCGCTGTGTCTTTTCTGCCAGTCAATTTTTGTTTCTACTTCCTGCTCCGCTTTCAACAATGGCGACTGAAACTTCGACCTAAGTCCAGAAGAGAAGGAGCTGGAAATACTCAGCGGACATATGCAACAACCAAGCGGACCAATCACAGCGCTTGCACTCATCAACTTCCATTGGTCGTTGGGGGGTGTTTGAGGGTGCATGGGCTTCATTAAGGTGGATTACCAGTTCATCGCAGCAGTTCAAGTTAATGTGAGTAGATCACATTATTCAGGCAGGAAATCATTGGAAAACATAGTGGATCTGGGTGATTTTCAAAATAAAATACCATGTGCAGTGTTTAACTTTGAAACATAAACACGGCATATTGGCTTCAAAGCAACATTCACTTTAAATCCTTAAACTAAAACGATTTAAATGGCACCTACAGGCAGGTCCTTTTTTCTCCATATAAATTTATTTAGATAGAGTGGGATCATCTTATGGCCATGCAGTGCTACAGTCATACAGGCAAATAAGAGTTTTATTTGGCTGTTATTCTCTTTAAATACCTGTGGCTCTACATCGATTATCAGGCGATGTTTGAAGCCTTGTGGGATCTCGTCCAGTCGCAGCAGTAGACGCTCTGCTCGGAGATGTGCCTGGTGTGGCAGGGTACGGTGCAGTGATATAGGCGGTGACACATCGAAACATGTACGCGCCGCAGACGCTTTCAGTGGATCCAAGGCTTGAGAGGACACCATTGTAATTTTTTTTTGTTTCGTATGTTTTGGCCCTCGATTTGAACACAAGATCCTTCACCTGTCTTGGCTCTGGTTTGGTCTCTCCACTATTTGTTGTATTTCTGATGCATTCCTCCTACCTCGTGTCTCTTGTCTCTGTTTTGCCTCTCAAAGGCATGATGCACACACATAAAACAGCAGTGTTCTCAGTTCAGGAGCAGTGGTAGAGATGATTAGAGACATTATTACAGACATCAGCTGTTACTCGGTATTCTCTTGCCCCCAGATGATGTCGCTAAACTGAGATGGTGTGACGTCTGAACAGGCCATGAGTGTGTCTGTCTGACTGTGTCGAGCTCATCAGCCCATCCACCCATCAAACCCTGCAACATACCTACCCTCATCTCTCATCAACTCCTCACGAATGTGTTGTGTGTCTATCTGTGCGTTATTTTTCACTGCAAATTATCAGATGTACACAGTGAAATATTTGTTCTGATATTTCACATGAAAACAAATGGTGAGCGGCGGTGATCTTCTGAGGCGAGTGGCGTTTTTTCTCACGCCTTTCACGGATCATCGGCACCAGCTCCTCTCAAGGCTGTGTTCTTTCCCCTTGAGATGGTCATAGACTTTCATTATTCTCCACCATTATGCCTCCTGGAAGCCATTATCACCCAGGACCTCAAGTGGGAGCTGAACATCAGCTCTCCAATTAAAAAGGCTCAACAGAGGATGTACTTGCTGCACCAGCTGAAAAAGTTCAACCTGCCGGTGATAATGGCGCACGTCTACACCTGCCTCATTGAGCCACTCCTCACCTCCTCCATCATCGTCTTTGTCCATGCCGGTGCCGAGGACAAAGGCAAACTGCTGCGAGTCATTCGCTCTGCTGAGACGTTGATCGTCTGCCATCTCTGCAGTCTGCCGTCTTTCCGGGACCCGTGTACACCTCTCAGACACTGAGGCGCAGCCGACCCTTCTTTCCCTCTATTTAAAATAGTTTCTTCTTTATTTAAACCCACACTTTTTATGTGTTCTTTGTATATATTCTACATTGCTCTTATTTATTTCTTAGACTTATGTTCATTGGACGCACTTAGCCCATGCACTAACCAGAGAGGACCATTTAAAGATTTCCACATCTCCATCGATGAACAACAACAACAACAAGCACAACCTGTTTGCCTGCTGTGTCAACTGTCTATTCAAGGATAGGTGGATGGATAAACTATGAATCAGCTTCCTGTGTTTGTGCGCTCAAGTTTTAGCATCGCATTGGCTGGTCGCTTTATGAACTGCAATCCTTCAGCTCAGTTACACGACCGAAATACTTTCAAGACTACAACATCCAGTTGAAATCTGTCAGCGAGTTTAAAAAAATGAACAACAGCAGTTGTGCATTTAAAACATTTTGTCATGATTGGACAAAATAGGCTCCTTTTTCAATTGTTGAGCAGTTTTAGTCTGAAGTTAGGATTTAAGAAGCACACAGGGTCCAACATCCACCAACATACACTAGTTGCTTTGACGGCACATAACTGCGTTACTGCCTTATTTCAGCACAAGATAAAGATCACCAAAAATACACTTCTTAAAATGACTGTCTACTTTCAGCTCTATAAAATATACTGAACTCTGCTACTGTTCTCAAAAATAATTCGTCATTTTCTCCAAGTGCTCTCTGCCTGTAGTTTTTCCTCTTTAAGTTTGCATTCTGCTGTCTGAATGTTGGCTTCTTTTCTGTCCCTGCTTGAATAAAAAGAAGTGGAGCTGTGGTACAATGCACTTCTCTCTGCATCTGTGTGCTTACTATTTTAAGAGTTTTACATATTTACCGATCTAACCGAAGTTTTAGAAATTTAGGATTTGTTTCTTTGACCCAGGTCTCTGCTAATCTCACACAGCCAGACCAGTCTCCTCAGAAGCAAGATGATAAGCTGTTGGTTTACATGAAGGAAAAATACGCCATGAAATGAACGGCCAAGACAAAGTAAACTTTAATAGTTTGCAAGGAGTGAAGTTTTTAGCAACTTATTGATCTGATTTAATTGGATTTGTATGAATGAGAGAATGTTCTGAAAAGTCTGATAGCAAAAAACAGAAAAAAGGAGCATTTGGATGCTTGAGTCATCTGCATTAAAAAGCACTCACATCTGTAATTCCTCAACAGTTTCTCTCTCACAGATGGTGGGATTTCCTCGTTTAATCATCTTATCATGTTCCTGAATGTGACAACTTTGCGCTTGAAGTGTGAATGTGTACTTCTGACTGTGTAAACAAGTGCCAAACAGTTTTTCCTTCAGTTCTCAGTGTAATCATACCTCATGCCAACATAAAGGCTTTGAATTGGTTTGGTTTAAATCTACATTTGTCAGCAATAAAACAAATGTTTTGCAGCTGTCGTTTCTGTTGTACTGGGGCCTTTTGTTGTTTGAATTAAAGCACTGCATGGATGGCTTGATTTTGTTAACATTTCACTTCTGGCTGAAAGATCATATTGACATATTTAATTAAAAAAAAAAAACATTAACCAAACAAAACAAGGAGACTAAAAAACAAACAAACAAAAAAAAACAAAAACGTGTGACTCATACAAAAAATTCAGGTCTGGGACTTTGCTGTTGTATGAAGTGTTACCACTAGGCTGAAGGCCGGCAACAAAGAGGGAGGCCACACACAGAGATAACCCCCAAAACAGTTCATTTAAAACAATCAAAACTGCGATACTAAGCAAATCAGTGTGAGGTGCAACAAACCCCAAAAAAAGGATCAGGCAGAGGAAGATGCTTCCGATACCAGGTCTTTATCCTCTAAAATCGATTCTCAAATCAATATTTCGATACTGTTGATACTTCAGTCATTTGAGGTAATGTAGGAACGCAGTGGAAAGTAACTGAACTATTGAGTCGTGACGACACAACAAACCTTGTGAAACACCTCAGGTTAAATGACAACACAGAATATGAGACATTTATGATGAGGACACAAGAGGCAAGTTTTAATTTTTTAGTAGTTCTTAATAGTTAAACCATTACTTATGTTGATGGTCTTATTATTTTACTTATTCCTTTTTTAGTGTTTGAAACAGCATTTTCAAATCTTTTGTATGATTGTGTGCTCTGTTTGGTTTTTCTGTTGTAGTAAATCACCAAGAGCGGGACACTGACAAGGGCCGTCTTTTATGCCCTTCTAGACACCAAGTCCATATGGGAGGGTACATGAAGCAGACCCTCCCAACTCCACCTGAAAACCAGCATGAGATAAAGGAAGAGAGTGGGAGGGATCGTCACAAAAGCAATCTTTACGCAGAGAATCTGCGCTACAATATGTAACCAATATTATCTGTAGGCGGCATTATCTGTAGAGGAATACAGTCTGGTCGGCAACTAAGCCGAAGGTAGGTGAACTGTCTGTTAACAAGATTCTTTTGGCTTAGAAAAGTGTTGCAGATATTCTGCCTCAACCAGTTCCCACCTGGACGAAATTCAGAAGCAGATTTTGAAGACTTTAACAGACAGACTGAAACAGCACGTAACAAATACTGCAGTCTTTCACTGAGCAGAAGCAGGCGTATCTCAGTAGGGATGTGAGCTGCTCATAAGCTCACAGTACCCAGTGGACACATCTCAACCAGATGCCAGGACCATGGCGTTCAAATAATGAAAGCACCTTTAGCTGTAACCCTCTTTAATATATTGCACCAGTACTAAAAAAAAAGGGAACCATACACTCATAGAATCTGGGCTTACAATATGTAACCAGTATTAGCTGTAGGTGGAACAATGTACCTCCAGTCTGATCTGAAGCCCAAAGTAAGTAAACTGTTAGCAAGTGTTGCATATGTTCTGCCTGAGCCAGTTCCCACTTGGAAGAAATTCAGGTGCAGCTCAGTCAGCTTTTAAAAAGGCTCCAACAGCACGTACCATACGCTAGTAGTATTTAGCAGAAGGAGGAATATCTATTTAGACTCACCAGTGGACACATCTGGAAAAATGTTGTCTGACGAGAACCACTGCGTCAGAGCAATGAAAGAACACCCTTAGCTGCACTCTTGCAACTATACTTGAAAAAACAGCAGCACCTAAGACAGCTTCACAGCAACATGCACTCATTGAATCAGTGGTTATTATATGCAGCTAACGTTAGCTGTGCATCCAGGTGATGACAGTATGTAATAGCAGTACACCTCCACTCTGGTTTGCAAATAAACCAAAGGTTCTTTTGGTTTAGAAAAGTGTTGCTGATGTTCTGTCTGAGCCAGATCCCACCTGAATTAAATTAAGGTGCAGCTTAATCGGCTTTAAAAAATTATCCCAACAGTGCCTACCACTTGCTAGTAGCACGTAACTTGATGGTATAGTCTTTCATTGAGCCGAAGCAGGATAGTCTGGATCAGATATGACCTGCCCTGACAATCTTACACGTCACCAATGGACACATCTGGAATATTGTACATCTACTTAATTGTAACCCTCCCTACTACATTACAACTTATTTCATATAGTATTTCAGCAAGTATCCAACTTAATTATGCATATTTTCCTTGTCAATTGAAAAAAATAAATTGTTTAAAAAAATTGTTACATCTAAATAATTAGAACATTTTATAAAACCTTCACTTTAGTATGTGTTACCAAACCTTCTTCTGATTCTCATTCATTGCGTCCTTCTCATATAGTAAGGGGGAAGAGAAAGGATCACAAATTTCAATTTCCCAAGAAAAACATAAACAGTGTCCATCATAGTTTTCCACTGATCAAACTGTTACATGCGATGCCACATATTTGGGTACGGACGACAGCCTGGTCCTGCCATGTGCGTTCCTCTCCTGCTTAATGGGTGTATTTGTGTCTAATTGAAGGATGTCTTTTTCAGTGTCTGCTGACGCCATTGCTGCAGGAAGGCGAGCCAGGAGTGAGATCTCATTACTGGTTGGTTCCTCTGGCCGAGCCGAGTGCCAGTCCTGGCAGCGAGAAGGAGAAAGAGAGAAACACGCTGTGACTGCACAGCCTGTGACACACTCGTACACGTTTACACTTCAAAAACAGAAGTCTGAAATAGCCATTCAAAAAAAAAAATAAAAAAATAATCAGCACGATCACTTTTCCACATTTCACGTACTAAGAGAGGAGCACATAAATGCAGGATGAACACGTCCGAAGGGACAAATACACAAAGGTACGCCGCCCGAGTCTCACAGCATGAAGACAGATTGGAGTCAGTGTGAGAAGAGTGACAAGAACGTTTCTCCGGCTGCCCATGAGGCGGATGACATCAACGCGGAGCTGCGGCGATGAGCAATGTGTTCTGATCCATCCCTGGTGAAAAGAGCAACTGTCCCTGGCTCCGTTTCCTCTGCAGTCTGGAATTAGCTGCTCAGTTAACGGCTTCAGTGAAAACTCACGCACAACTCGCCTCTATCTTTTTTTTTTCTTGTAATAGTCACTGTTCCTTTCAAGGACTAAATTCTAATGTTTAATAAAGCTTCACATAAAGGACAGCATGTCCATCCAGTGATGTGCAGTTTCACACCAGTCGTGCAATTCCCTAAAGGAAAGAAATGTCACAATACATAAATTTAATCGTGCTGTGAGCTGATTTATTTGAACAAACTGCTCCGTGTTTGCTCACAAAGAAGAGCGATAATGACATACAGCGTCTGTGGTTGGTGATAGAAGTACAGGACAGATAATTATCAGATAGATAACTGTGGTAACAGAGAGAAGGAGGCTGCATCAATCAACAATTTGCTGCTGAATTTTATTGTCAAAGTTACTAGACCTTAAGCTGCAGTACACGGAGAAGGCTTCAGAGAAATGCTGCTTTATTTCTTACACTATTAAAAAAGAATCTTTTGACTCAACAAAGAAAAACAGCGCAAGAATTTCCATTAGTCTTTTTGCGTTCTGACAACTTCTCATGAAATTACTTTTAACCAACAGACGGTTTTGAGTTAGAGGAATTATCTTTTCTTCTACAATCAACAGTGTTATTAATTATGACCTGCTTAATATTTGCTAAACGATCATTTTTAAGCTGATGACTCTTTTAAGAACAATTAATTTGTTCCAAAAAGTTCAGATTTCTTCACATTATTTATAATAAATCTTTCAGTGTCATGTGCTTAATTATCAAAGTTGTGAACATAGTTCTGAAGTTGACCTACATTTTAAAATTAAGTTGTTCAGTCATTTGCCCACACGGTTTTTGATCATGTAGCAAAGATGAATGAATCCTGAACAACACTGATGGAAAGCACATTTCAAAGTGACTATAATTTCATTTGTGAATAATTGTACTGGTGTGTTTGGGAACATCTTAGTTATGACTTTGTTATGACTGACAGTAATTCCTGTAACTCAATATAGTCTGTTGGTCAAAAGTAATGTCAAGAGAAGTTGTCAGATCTTAAATAGACTAATGGATTGAAACCAGTTCAATGCAAAGTGACGCAGAAATATCAGTTTAGACTGCACACAGTATTAAGTAGATCTTTGTACCAAAAATTCAGAGTCAATTTAATGCATCAAATATTAATTGTAACTTAAGTTTAATCTCAATCAATATATATATTTTTTTGTTCTGTTTTGTATTGCGACAATGCATCTAATTAAGTGGTTGTAACAGGTCCTTTGAGTAATTTGTACCCTGGCTACACTACCCTACCTGGAGTACTATTAAATACTGTTGATGCTGCTGAGTTGCCACCTGTTTTTATGCAGACTATACATATCTGCAGCACACTGTATGCAGCACATGAGCTGTCTGTTCTCAGCACATGTATTCAGGTCAAGAAAATAGACATTTTATTATTTTTATTGATTTATTTTTTTTTGCCATGTAACACGGGGAGAAGCGAGAGAGAGGACGTGGAAGTGGGACAGCAGCAGATCAGAGCATGAAGCTGCGTTCACGGCGCGCCACAGAGCCAGCCGGAGACAGGAATAAACCTGACAGGCGTTTCTTTAGTTCTGCACTCCTCGCTCTGTTCCCTTTCAACTGTGAATATGACACAGCTGAGTCACACAGCGACCGACCATTGTTTGTGTGTGTGCGTGAGGGAGAGTTTTTGTGTGCTTGTGTGTGATGCTCCTTCAGGAGTGTGTGTGCATATCAACAGCAAAAAATCCTAATAGGATCAGTCAATCTTGTGTCAACGCACCTACGCACGCCTCCTCTTTGAAGTGTGTGTGTGTGAATCTAAAACCCAGCAGCTTGTCCTTATTTCCTGCTATGAGCTAAGTAAACCAGATTTACCATCTTGCTATTGTCATCTTCACTATCTAACTGCTCATGTGACTGAACAGACAACAAAGGTACTTTTTTATTTTTTATTAACTTCCCATCTCTCTTTTCCCTTTGACCTGTTTCTCTTCTACTTCTACGGATCTTTCTTTTACACGCCTTTAAAGAGTAATTTTTCCTTATCAACATGCAGCCAAACACTGCTGCATAACTCATGCTCTTGCCTCTCTGGACAGTCTGTATTACATTGTTTTTCCTTTATCGTTCTGCTTCATCATTAGACATTCTTTCATACAGCTCGCTCTCTCCTGGACCTCCAGGATGAAGCTGATGTATTCGAGTTTGCAAGAAAAGTGCTCCACCGTCAACTACCATCAGCAAAACATTTCCCCATCCTTCACCTTCAACCAAAGGGCAACTTTCCAGGCTGAGAAATGAAGCAGACACTGACGTGCCCCCCAAAAAAAACAAAAAACAAAAAACTGAGGCTGGCACCAAAATTGAGTCATTCACCATAGACCTATAAACATGTTTAAAGCCTGGTACATCGTAGCTGATTCCTTCAGTCAAAACAACCATAAACTGTTAGGTTTATATAACCTAAATTATGCCAAGCCTTAAAGTGTTGAATGATTAATCACGTAGACACTGTGAGTGACATGTGGATGTCCTTGCAGACTGCCTCATCTGCATGACTCGGCTCCACTTCTCTTTCACAATTTAGTGAGTTAGGAGGAGTCAGGCTCTACCAAGATGGTGGCAGCTGACGTCACCACACTGAGCTTCACAGCAACTCTTCAGGAAAGTCATGGGCATCAGAGAGGGTATGTCCATTGTTCTTATTGTTGTTAAGTGTTGCCACTTTCTTCCTCCATCTGGCAAAACATATACTGTGCATAAGTTTAGCTATGATGTATTTTGGGAATCTACAGTATTCATGCAGTGCAAATATCATCATTTAGGATGTTAAAATTCAAAAACTGGCATGACCTATGGGGTTGCACACACTGGTTGACTAGTCAGTTTTTCAACTTAACTGATGCGCCATGACGCTTAAAGCATCACAACGAGTTATCACGTGACAATAGCAACATAACAACGCCTCCAATAAGACAGGAGAGCAGCGGTTTATTAAGTGCGTGGAAATATTTGAGCTTGAGCTGTATCCCTGCATATGTATTCAGGCCAAGAATATACATTTAATTGTTGCAAAGCGTTACTTCTTCGCTGCATTTTTATCAGTGACGCCATCAGCCACTAGTCGGCTTGATTTTCATCAGGTCAGCAGTCGACTTTGTGCAGCCCTTATTATGAAGTGGGTAAATACCATATTTCACAGGAAACATTTAAGAGTGATGTGGTAGAAGTGTGCACTTCAAACAAATAGACAAACATCCAAGTGCGTTCTCAAAAAAGTTGTCATAAATCCACAAGGATGTACTGAAGCGTTAGCTCCATGTGTTGCAGTTGACTAATTTGCCCTCTTTTACCATTATGTAGTGAATGTAGAATGTATGTTTATGCTTATTTACTCCCATGGATTATTACATTTATTTTCTCACATTACCTCTGATATTGACAACGTACGTCAGTCAGTGTGTATGCGGTAACGGGAAAAAAAGCTTTTTGATTTTTGATTAAAAATCATTATCATGAACACAGTGTAAAACATTAAATCATAAGATACACACAAATACATGGACAAAAACACTGCATTACAGAGTTCTAAGCTAACAAATTTTAATGTCAAATTTAACACTGAAATGTTTTTGTTTTGTTTTTTTTTTTTTCCAACAACAATGTGCAGATGACAGCTTAACCGTTTATTCAGATTTCCTGCATGATATCCATCCTGGATATTTCAGTCCGTGTCAGAGTAATGGACTGACGCTACAACTGATACACCCAATGTTCCATTTTCAGAATTGTTTCCCTTTGGTTTAGATGAAAACTGCTGTGTTTCCACTCCATTCTGACCTGGAATTAATTCAGCAAACTTCACAGAATAACTATCCAAGCCACGCTCCATTTCTCCATCTGTCGTCTGACTCTCTTACCTCATGTGCCCCTCTATTGCTGTGATAAATCGCTATCACTGCACAATTGTTATCACTGTTTTATAATGGAGATTTATAAAGTGATATTAGACACAGCATTGGTAAACATTTCCAACTTTAATTTTAGCCCTTTCCTTCCTTCCCTCCTTCTATTGCAGTAAACAAACCAATAATTGAGTCAGTTATAGTGGGAAATATGTGATGACACACAGTGTTCCCGCAGACTTACTGTAAGTGCAGCACTGAAGTCGTTTCCAACCCCATTAGATAATGGAGCTAATAATGTGATGGAGTAGATAAAGCCGTCCTCAGCTCAACTTTGTTTGCACAATCTTAAATAATATAGATTTGTCGCTTTTTCTGTGGTGCAGCACTCAATTTTAATGGGATGAAAATCCTCAGTAATATCTTAATGTCATTGCAGCTGTTGCGAATATCCTTGTAAAAAAACTGACCAAAAGTAATGAGTATAAAAACCTGCAAAACCATTGTCCTCACTTACATGTGTCCCACACACTTATTTTGATTTGTAATTACATACTGTCAGCTTAATGCAGGAAAAATGCACCAAGGAGGCCGCCTGCAGTGACTTGATGATGCAGGATGTATGCAGATTTCATGTGTGCCAAACAGTAATAACTTCTCCTGGTCTAACAAGCTGCGTAATAAATGATCCTTTCACTCGACAACAAGCTCCACTGCACAGAAAAAGATTGCTGCTGTCGAATATGGTTTTAATATATTCATCATGTGCATCCTCTACTTCTTATGTGGTGCTTAGTGGTAACCATCTCTCTGCTTTAACGAGGCACTTGTGACAGAAACCGATAATTGTGTCGCCTGGATTAGGGTTGATTTTCACTGACAGGTTGCAAGAAGTGTGCTTTACCTAACGACCTGGGAGATAAATGATGTGTCAGTTTTTACATAGATGGAAAAATATCACTGCTGTTGTGAGTTTTTTGATGTATTGCTGTTGTCAGATGAAAAGCAGATACTTACAAAAAAGTATGGTTGTAGACTTGCTATCACTAGCTGCATTCCCATTACAGTTACTTGCAAAATAAATAAATATTTCTGAAATTTCGATAATGTATGTGTATGGATTTCCACTGAAAGGTGTTGTGCGAATGAGCTGTAACTCTCATGAAGTTTATCTAGACACTATCACAGTGAACCACTGTTTTGCTGTTTTGTGCACGACTCATGTAGTATTACCACCATTAACCACTAGATGTCTCCCATTCATCCACTGAGCACCTTTAAAATTGTTCCGTCAGTTTTCTATTATCACTTATCTGTTATTTGTATTTGTATATTTTTCTAGGTTTCTTCTTTTTGCATTGAGCAAGTGCTATTTACAACCTGGTTATGATCTACCAGCACGAAATGCGAATTCTTATAACTTTTCTCCCTCTTAAGAGGTTGCTAAGAAGTTTATTGTGTGGATTTTTGGCAAGGTTTATATGTAAAAGTCCCGCAGTCCTGCTTTAATGCACTAATGAAAAAGGCCTAAAGGATGCACAGGAAATTAATCAAGGACAGTCTATACCCAAACTCCAGAGGCTCTACTTTAATCAGGGAATAAAGAAAAACACCTTCAGTGGAAAATGACTATGTAGGTAATCAGTATGTTATTTTTTAAGTCGGTAACTGTACACTCTGTGTGATATTGACATCATTGACCCATAAACCACTATCTACAGAGACAAAAGTGCAAAAAAAAAAGAGAGTGATTCATATAAATAATTGCAGTGTGCTATGCTATGTTGAGGCTCAGTGATAAATGAATGTTGCTCCAAGGAGACATACTGCTGCTGTCCATTAGTTTTCATTGTGCCATCCTCCCAGCCAATAATCCACTGTGTGCTGTGAGGAGTCGCTCCACCGGCTCTGATGCTTCAATTAGTCTGCATAACGAGCTTTTTGTTATTACAGGCAAACATCTCCTGGGGTTTTTGTGCATGTGTGTAAAATGGTATTTGCCCTCTGATTGTGGCCATTGGCTCTGTCTATTTCCACACCTCTGAGTGTTTGCCGTTGACATTGTCGGAGCACATAGTCATTATAAAAATCCAGTCAATGTCTGTGTGCCCTGCTGAAAGTAGTCCTTGATTCACAAACACTCTGGGATATTATTAACCTGCAGCGAGATGCTGTCATCTAACAGCAGCTGGCTTTGTGATTCGGATTTATTTGGTGTTTTAATGCAATGCATGTAATCAAAAAAGGACGAGACCAACATTGTCAGCTATGAAAACAAACAAAAGTGACATTTTATATTTATCTCAGAGGCCATAAATGTACTAACCCAGTTTGTTTTCACTGGAAAGTGGGAACATTATTAGAGGTCTGTGTTTTGAACACTACAACGGCTTAACGGGCGCAGACAGAAAGAAAAGATTGCCAGTCATCTTTATCAGGGTAGTAGCTCTACCGACCTCTGAGGGCAATTTCATTCTTTCATTTTCTGTAACCACTTGTCCTTTGGAGGGTCAGGTGGGGGGATACACCCTGAAGAGGTCACCAGTCTGTCACAGACTGGCAGATAACCATTCACACTCACACATACGGCCATCACCAATTAACTGGCTTCAGATGGTGGGAGGAAGTTGGAGTACCCAGAAAGAACCCACGCAGACACAGGGAGAACATGCAAACTCCACACAAAACGACCCCAGTCGGCCAGTGGGTTTGAGCCCAGAACCTTCTTGTGTGAGCCATTTTCTGGTTCTATAATTGCTTAACCTTTTCACTATCATCACCTGCTATAGTCTGATGGTTGGTGTGAAGCAGGTAGTCTGCAGAGGTTTTTCTCTGGAAATAGTAGCCTGAAAGCCAGCCTAAAAGAAAGATGTAATGATGTTGCCTTATTGGGATCTACTGGACCAATCAAATATTTTGGTTGGGGTCTTTATGCAGTGATGGTCAGAATCTGAACGTTATGCAGTTAAATGTGTTTACAACGAAATAAATTCCCATTGGAGTGTTACCAGAACAACAGTGATGCTGTATACAAGGAGAGCCTAAGTAGACCCTGGGATCAATAAAGTAATTCTGATCTGCAAATTGATCCGAAAGAAGCTGGACGTGTGATTGGTATGGAGTTGGAGAGATTTGTCTCAGTGAGGGACACGGGGACACTGGAGAAACTGCTCTCCGTCATGAAACAATCCATCTCATGCAGTACACCGGACTATATTCCCAAACATATAATATATATTTACTTCCATCTCTATTTCTTGTACCTTTATTTATATGCTAATTTTGTAGATTTTTTGCGTATTCTATTTTATTTTAGTTTACTAGATTTTTGCTCATATTTTATTTTTATTTTACCTTTCTGTTTTGCTTGTGGTTCTCAAGAGTGTTTTTTTGTGTGCAACTAAGCTGCTGTGACCAAGCAGTTTCTCCTGTGGATGATAAAACTCTGTCTAAGTCTAAATTTAAGATTGAATTCTCTTTAGAGAATGTAGGGTAATGTTAAGTTCTGTACGGAGGATCACATTATTTTAATGCTTACTACATTTATTTCTTCAACCTGATCAATCGTTTTGATCAGTGATCAGTTTGACCACTGCAAGGAAATGGGGACTTGCCGTCCATATTTATACAGTCTGTGGTGCATAAATATGTATGTATGTAAACTGTATTGTTTTATTCTAACAATAAAACTCAACAATCTTTGAATCTAAATATCTCTCAAGATCTCTGCTCGTCCTCCACATGCCTTCCAATTTGCATACCTTCGTCTCTTTTAACATGCACCATTTTTCTTACCACTCTGTTTTCACCTTTACCTTCATCTCTTCTTCTTGGCTTTCCTTTGATTCTCCTTTACTCCTCCTCCATAAGCATAGGAAAAATAGCAGCCTTACCTCGTGACAGATAGCTATCATTTCTGTCTGCTCTAATTCAGATTGCTCCAAATAGCCAGCAGTGGGTCGCAGCCTAAATTACTGTAACTCCCTCCTCCGTAATGGCTTTCTGTCACAGATGGACGGGGCAAACTCTAGCAAAGAAACCAGAACTTATCTTAATGCGGAAAACTTGTGCTTCACATGCTCTGACTCTTTGCAGGTTGTGATGTTAATAGGTAGAACTCATAATGTGATCTACTGTGAAGCAGCGGGTCTTTAGTTCTGCAAATCAGATTTATAGAAGAGTTTTTATTTAACCATAGTTGCATGTCATTTAATTCTGTATGTTGAAGTGGTGTTTTAAGTTGGAGACAGAGAGATGAAGGAGATTCTTTCAAACTTACCAAACTATTTCAAGAGAACTGTTGACTTCTGATTGGTCGGTCACTTATCCTTCCTAATGACTGCAAGTAACTCCGATGGACAAATGCTGGGAAAAACCCAAGACTGATCGATAAGATTCGTAATCTACATCAGTGGTACATTATCCAAAACAATGGCAGCTGAGCTCCCCTGCCCCGTTGTCTAACACCCCTAACCCTAATCCTGCAATCAAATTGACCTTAAACCTAGCCCGTCTCTCTTTAACCCTCCTTTCATTTTAATTTGAACCCCAACCTGGGACATGCCACTAATCCCTGAGCACTTTCCCTCATCCGAACCCCTGAATCCCTGGCCCTAAACTTAACCCCTTAGCACCTAGCCCTAACCCTAACTCTTGCCCCTGCAAGAGTTAGGGTTAGGCCCTAACCTAAGGCCCTAACCCTAACCAGTGGTGGAGTCCAAAGCCCCCTTCTCCTAACCCTAACCCTCCTATTAAGCTTCTGACCACAAATGACAAATTCTGGACAAGTCTGCTCAATTAATAAGGTCTACTTTTCAGACATGTTGCTTTCAGTCATGGAATAGTGACGCTTCAGCTGTAAGGAAAATGAGGGTGAGCCAGGGTGAGCTTGTTTGCTAGTTGACCTGACAAGACTCGTTTTGACTTTAGTTGATATGTGCATATCTAATCTTGAACACCTCACGCCCACTTTATGATCACCGGCTCTCCTTAGAGAGCAGATCACAGTTTGGGACCCATAAATCTAGATAACACCCAGTCTCAATATAAGCGTATAACATTCCGAACTCTGGCGTGACTTCGTCGAGAGAGGCGGGATAAAGACGAATGTATAAATGTGAATAAATTGACCGTTAAACAAAAATGGATTCAAATACCTCCTGGATGTTCATGGATGTTTCTGTGTGGTTTGGTGTCACTGTTAGAGTGCCCCTCATTAAAGCCCATCTTAGAATGAATAATGAAGACTGGATGTTAATGGATCGTGCGTGTCCTCTGCTGTCCCCCGTCGTCCTCAGCTCCTCCTCAGTCTGCGTTTTTAAATAGATCTGGTAGAAATAGCCACAGATGAGACAAACTGCTCCGAAACAGTCCGCTGAAAGTGTGTGTGTGTGTGTGTGTGTGTGTGTGTGTGTGACTTTGTGTTTCTGCATACATATTAGTATGTGCACATGTAAATCCCTCTGTGTTTCAGTCTGCTCCATTGACTTTGCCTTCATCCATAATTAAACTGGTATAAATCAGGCTGTCAGTCACCGCTGTAATGCGACGAGCTGAATGACATTTTAATGATGGCGGGGCTATTCTAGGGTCAGGCCGACCTAACAGGTACACGCCTCCATCGCTCATTTTTCAACAGTTCATTCTTCTTCTTCTGTATCCTTCACTCTGTTCACCCTATTCTCATCTTGACGGAGTGTATTTTTAGTCGCTCATGTGGAATATAAATTTCATTGATGTTGAAGGGGAGCGGATTTTTACAGTGGACAGAAAAACAGTCACCAGCCACAAATGTAGCCATTTCCCTATGTTCACCTGCGCTGAATAGGAGGTTCAAATAAACATAACATGGGCTAATTTCTTCCTACCCAACCAAGTCTGTGTTTGCAAGACAGGAACTCACTGAGAGGGAACAGAAATATTAAGCAAACTAACCAATAACAAATTAATACATTTTTGTGCTGCTCAGTATTAGAATCAAAGTTATTTGGAAAAGACTAAAGTGGGTGAATAAAGAGGCTGTATGATCAATTCAAAGATAATTTTGAACCATTCATTATCTAATAACTTACTAATATGACATCTATATGGCTATATGTATATATATGTGTGTATGTGTTGGCTTTTCTGTACATTTGTTGCCTTGATTTGTTTACACGACTCCAGATCTGAATTGCTGCTTTCTAAAACAACTTAACTAAAAGTGTTGTTCCCAGCGGCCACTTAGAGCTTTGCACATGGGTTTCTGTGCTTCTTCTCTTGTTTTATTTATTTGATTTTATTTTGCATGAGCCATAAAATGCTACAAGACACAAACAGAAGTGAATGACATCTATGTTCCTGTGCTAGACTTACCTAAATTATTCACAGTCACAGTCGGTGACAGATGTTACCTTAAAGCTACACTTGGAAGTTTTGTCTCCCCCTTCTTAAAGTCAGAGCAATTACACAAGCACTGTCAGTGTGCGTCTAAGACTTACTGTATGTCTGATCTGTCCTTTTATCACTCTCTAAAAAAAGGTTAATGGTATTCTGGGTTTGGTGTCACCATCAATCATTTTCTTTTTTTAGAGTGTCATCCTTTCTCTGAATACAGTTTTGCTCCTTTTTTTTTTCTGGAGCATTTGAAACTCCTCTGGAATACGTCCTACTTTCCGATTTATTTATTCTAAACTCCAGAGATCCATAAAACTTTATTTCCATAGGCGTTGTTTCCACATATAAAATGTGTCTCTTTGTAGTGGATGTTCAGGGCTCTGTTTGCCTGGGTAACCCTCTTGTAAATACACCTTCTACCACACAGTGATTCAAGATTTCAGATACCAGATGTTTGTTGTCATATGCACAGTAAAAACAAATCATACTTTGCAAGTTTCCTTTACTAACAACGTGAATAATAGAGATATAAACCACACAAAGAACAAAAAATAAAAACCAGGGTGCAAGAGAAATCTTTTCAATCAGAACCTGACTTACAATGTTCTGTCACAAAGTCAAAGTCAGTGTGAGTGACGGGGAAGTGAGACACTGTGTGAGCTGTTTAGGAAGTACACATTTAGAAAAACTGTTATATAGTTAGTTTCTATGTACAGGTTGTGTGCACTATAGCTCTAACCAGAGCCATATATCATATTATTCTCCAGCTCTGACCTACCAGTGCTGCAGCGTGTCTGCTTCACTGTGACACTGGTGGGATGTAAGCTTCCCTTAATACTGTTTGACACACATAGATAAGCATTTGAATCCAAATACAGTTCAAAATTACGTATATATTGTAAGTATAAATAGTTAACAGTGTTCAGGTGGTGCAACAGTGACATAATGTTTGGCCAGGCCACAGTGTGTGTGAAGTGGTCTTCAGATAAAGATGACGCAGGCGGACAGATTGACTTACGGCTGTGGGTCTGAAACAACACCGCCAGTCCTCAGACAAATGCCGGTGTCGCAACTCTTGTTGCTGTTTATTTTTAGGTTTGGAGGAAGCTGCCAACCGGACGGCTGGAAGCTGCCGTGCTTTCAACAACATGTTGTTATGTCATTTGTGCAGATGGAAATGTTGCGCCATGAGGCTCTGAAGCCAGGTCCTGAATGAAATTCAAGAGTACGTGAATGAATGAACTAATTTAGATACTTGGAAGATTGGAGCTGGTAAATGACTTTGAAATAATTTAGTTTTCATCTTCATAAGTAAGTCTGTGTAAGTATTGATGCCGTTGATACATTTGTGTTGTGCATCGTAGCTTAGCTGTACACCCTGCGTTTCTCCTGATGACTTGCTGCCTGCGTACTCAGAAATGAAACGAGATGAAGTCGAGCACAGGCAGGATATGAGGATGTGAGGTGACTTTGGCAGCAGATTGTCTCCAAATCTTAAAAGCTTCTTAGATGTAAAATTTGTTGATAAAAAGCTAAGGAGGAAGGAGTTGGATGGGAATAAATGTTAGAGAATTATGGGGTTTAAAGTGAAACTTGGCACAACCTTTCCCTCTCTCAATGTCAGCCCTTTCTGTAAATTAATAGGAACATAATAAGAGGCATTTATTTATTTATTTAAAAAAGAGAATTCAGCAAATTCACCCAGCTCATCAAATTGAAGGGAGTGAACAAATGCAGCCGCCAGATGCTATTTAAGGATGGAGTGAATGCACTGAAGACAAGTTTAGCCTCAGATATTCTTGTTCACTCAAATATGTATTTAAAAATATTTAAATCCAGCTGTCAGCTGAATAAAAACTCCTCTGACAGTAACCAAGATGCACGCTGAAACTTTACACATTTGCCTCAAAGTCAACCTGATTGTTAGTTCTGCCACATGCGCGGGACATGCGGAGGATTGAAACTAGTTTCTCTCAGTTCCTGTTTCATCTCGGATTTCTTGGACTGTGTCTAAACAGGAGTGTGCTGTGTGCAGTTCATTGACATCATTAAATCATTTCCACCCCTGCAGTTGCCAGAGTAAAAAAAGTTGCTTAGCGCAGCTGCAACTGACCTGACATCCTTTAAAAAAGCTGTAATGTTTAATAAGGACCCATCAATCACTTTGTCAGACTAAGTGCCTTTTTTTTTTTTTTTTTAAATGTATGCATCTCATTTCAGAGGAACTCATTTACTTTGACCTCCGAGCAGCAACCTGGAAAGTGACACACTGACAAAAACAAGAAGGACAATGAACCTTGGAATAACGTCAAACGTTGAATAAAAAAGCAAACTAAGCAGTTATAGTGGACTCAATCACAATATAACAATGTTCAGCAGGGTCTTACTCCAGGGTAATCATGAAATGTTGTTTTCCTGGCTGCACATTAACTCGGCCGCTGTTAGAACATTTCATTCAGTCCATATAAAAATAGCCTCACGGAGAGAAATGAGTCTGTGTAGCTCGTGGCAGTCGTCTTTGGCTGCATTTGTCCCTGTTCAGACGGAGAAGATGTTATTCACGTAAATGCGTCAGTATGAGTAATCTTCATAAAACAATGCAGAGGAGCAGCGTCGGTGACGAGGTGTGAATCTGTGTCCTGTAGATTCTGTGTTTTAAGGTCGAATGTGTTTGAAGGGACGATGGGTCTGAATGGCTGGAAAAAAAACCCTCTCCCAAAACTCCCCATATAGCCAAAAAATAAACACTTATTGTCTGATACTGCTTTTCATGAGCTTGTGTTCTTCTTATTAAACCAAGGTGATCAAGTTTACTCGATTACTGATTATCGGTTTCGATTGACCCATTTTCTAATGCAAAGGAAGTGTAAGAATATTTTAGTCCTGCTTTTTTCCTGGCCTGTTAAAAAGAGGTTAATCATTTAACGGTGCAGAAACTCACACTTCACACCATCGTGTAAATCATTACCTTGATTACCTGAATACAACGCTCGACCTTTGTCAGACACTGTCTGGACAAATAAAGACTTCCTTCAGTGCAGTCTCTCTAGATGTTTGGATTTAGGTGACATGACCATGGCGGACATTTTCTTTTCTAAAACAATGTAATTTCCCAGATCAAATCTATTGGAATAAACAGACTGGACACAAGGAGGAACTAAGTAGGAAGTGTTTTTCTGTGCTCCAACACTGACCTCCTGTGGTCTTATGTGAGACTGCATCTGTTCCAGTCTTGCTCACAAAAGTATGTCTATTGGAAATGTGTTTGTTATATATATATATATATATATATATATATATATATTTTGTAAAAGGTAAAAGATGTGTTTACAATAAAGCAAATTTACCACATACGTCATTTTAAGACTGTTTTCTCTGGAAGTACTTTTCCACTTTTTTATTTTAATTGTATTATTTTCTTTCTTTTTTATTTAGAGGTAGTTTATTTGGTTGGTCTGTCTTTTCGTTTTATTGTGAATTATTTATGATACAATGATCAGACACAACACTAAGACCACCTTCCTAATATTGTGTAGGTCTCCAAAACAGTTGTGACTCATCAGAGACTGGACATGGTCCATTTCAGGGTGTCCTGTTTTTCATGTTTTTCTGAGTTATTTCATCCTGCTGCATCCTGCTGGGGAAGACGCCTCCCATCGAGGAGTGTCATCACTATGTAGTGGGGGCGCCTGGTCTGGTCTAGGTGGATTTGTTATGGGATGTGATCTTACGTACTGTCTTTTAGAATGCATTTATTTTTTACCAGTGTACCTAATGAACTGGCACGTGTATATAATGTGTTTTGAACCAGTGGAAGCTCCTAATAAATTCTACCACTTGTTTGCCTCCTAACTAAAAGAAACTTCGCAAAATCTCAATAATCTCATCAATTACAGTAACAAACTGACTGATTCTGTGGTTTAAATATAATAATTAATTAATTTAGATATCACAGCAGCAGTTAAATAAAAACAGAATAGGTAAGAAAAGAACAAAAATATAAAAGTAATATCTTATTTAAGATACAAGAAATATCGTGCACATCAATGTGGGCATCATGACCATCATGAATACTGACAAACATAACGAGGAGAGCTGGTCTTCAAAAACAAATACTGCACAGAATGAGCAGAGTACTTGAAGGCCTCAGAAGTTTCTACATTTCTACATAAAAATGACCATGTGATTGCTGATCTGTCATGAGAGGAACAACAGGACTTGTGTAACGTTTTGAGTCACTCTGATGCAGACATGTTGGAAAGGCTGCAAAAACTTGTAAGGGACACCGTGCATTTCTGCCCTCTATCCTCCTGCCATATGGCGTCATCTTTTGGTCGACAACTCACACCGACTGAAACCTGCAGAGACAAGAGAAGACATATGGTGTCTGCTGATTTCCAAATATAAAAACATTAACAACAGAGGCAGATTAACAACATCAGGGTTACAACAGGTTTGAATAAGTGAAATTTAAGACCATTTTAAAACCTTTATGGTTAAATTTAAGACGTACACGAAATATGAAAAATAAGGAAAATCAGGGGTGGGCTCCACTAATGAGGAACAGAAACAGAGGGAGTCATACTGCAAATGAAGTGGTAAATGGATGTAATGATTTCAAACTTGACCTAACATCATCTAAGTATTACAATACAATATATGGTCGTATTAAAGACTTTTTAAGGCCTTAAATTGGGATTATCCAATATCAGACTTTTTAAGACGTTTTAAGACTCAGCAGAAACCCTGGACAGGACACGGCTTTGCATCGGGCCGCGTGTTAAGTTGTTTGCTTTGTAGCAGGGATTTCTTCCACCACAGAGCTACGTATGCAGCTCAGGGAGGAATGGGTAATACCGCTGCTCTGCTCTGCCTCCTCTGCCTGCACACAAACCCAGTATGGAGCACTGGGCCGAACCGGGAGAGGAGGCACAAACACTATGGCACACTCACGTTCACATTTACACACAACAATTGAGAGGAAACACAGAGAGAAGAATGGTGGCAAAAATGAGACAAAAACAGGTGGGAGTTTAATTAAGAATAAGAAACATCAAAAAAAGATTTTTTCACATATTTTTATTCTTTTTTTCACCAGTAATAACAGCTTGTGTGTAAAAAGCAGGTAATTTAAATCTTTAACAAAATAGGGAAAAATAAAGATACAAGATAAAATAAAGATAAAAACTTCCAGCAGTATAAGCAAAGGACTAAGTAAAGTGGTGCAATGTTATTTTATTGTAGTTTCCTGGCTAAGATGAATGTTATAGGCATGTATAAAGAGACACGCTTCTCACAGAGAAATAAGATAAACAGATGTCACTAAATGTCTGGATTTGTCGAAAACTGTCACGCTTAGCTTGAATAACGATTAAAGATTATTGTGGGAATAGCTTCGGATTTATTTAGTTATTGTTAAACGTCCTGAGTAATCGGGAACTGTAGTAAAAAAACTAACCAAAACCCTTTTAGCTCAAATAAAATTCATCTTGCTGAAGGACACGCAGGCAGACACGTGGCACATGCGCAGTCCGAGTACAAACGTCAATGTAGTTTTTAAATAGAAGCTCGTACAGTATAATTAAATGCATGGACACGTGGATATAACCAAACAAAATATCCTTTAAATTTAGAGTGAACTTTTATTTATGTGTCTGTCGATAAAGTTTCCGCCTCACATAACAATACGGTACAGAAATTCGTACAAATAATAACTTACAGAAAGTTATAGGGGTCGATAAAACACTGATAATGTTTAATTTGTCGCTTATTATAACACGGTCGACCTGGTAACGTGAGGCAAATTAAAACAGAATAGTCAAGGTCTACATTTGGTGATGGAAAGAAAAAATGTTGAAAAGTGGCAGAAAGATACAAAAACTGAGGTTAATATACTTACATCTGAACAGCTTGTAGAGCGGTTATAGAGTCATGGTGGATGGAAAGGTCTGGAAAGAGAAGTAGAGGACAATAGTACAGCTTATCGTTTAATACAGGGTTGCCAGGTTTGAGCACTTTATCCTCTCACGCGTATTGTGAGAAACTATTGTGTTTCTTTTTCTTTTGCTCTTATAAATAGCATCAACTTGCATAGATAAATTGCAATGCATTTAATTCAGTGAATGATCATAAAACAAAGTGAAGCATTAAAGCAACATTTCAAACACACGGTAGTAGTCTACTGCACATGTGCAAAAATACACAAATCAGGAAAAGTAATATAGGATTTTTATATATTTTTTTGCCTTGATTTTTTGTTGTTTTGTTATTTTTAGCGTTTACAAACTCACTTTCATCAATTGGTTTAACCAGAAAGCAATCACTTGTGTGAGTGCAAATAGTTCCTATTCATTGCCATAAAGCAATAAATATGTTTAACAGAAGTTTAGTTCATGTGAAATACCGCATCTAAATTAAAAGTAAAAATATTGCAATCTCTCTTCACACGCTCCCCTTCTTTTACATCAAACATGTACTTGAAAAAACACACGGTAAAAACACTTGATTCGCCCACACTGTTTCCTGAAAATGCGTTGTTTCCCCAGACTTGGCAACCTGCGTACGGGCCAGCCTCTTCACGCGACACGACGCAGACTCAAAAATCATGGCGGACGAAGTTGAGCAGGTTGGTGTAGCTGCGCTTCATTTTACTCTTGTTTTTAACACAGCTTTTATTCAATTAACCCAAAATAAGGACAGCTGACAGATTTATTCGCGTGCTTCATTTAGTGCGTTTAACCCTTTTGTTTGTTTATTGTTTATGTGCAAACGGAGCGGAGCGGCCTGTCTAACCAAGCTAGCTCACCTAGCTGGGTTAGCATTTTAGTTCCACCGTCCAAATGACAAAACGTGTTTATTTGGCGGTGCTCTTCGGTTAACTTCACAATAAGTGTTATGAAGATTAAACACGTGAAATGTAGAATAGCACCTTTGCTTCGCCTCAATGTTGGACAGCGGGTAATAGTAGATGAATGAGTTTAATGTAGTAGAAGCCTGTTCAGCTTCACTTGCAGGTGTTGAGACAGTTTAGGTTTGTTAGAGCTCATGTAGTTGCCCCTACACTAAGAAAATTTAACTTATTTCATCTTTATATGTCGGCAGCTGTGTGGTGTTTCATAGCAGAGTTACGTTTAATATTAAAGTACAACCCATCTCTAAGAAGAAGAAGAAGGTGCAACGCTGTTCATGTAATACAATTTATTCGATACCTCGATTGATAGAAATGAACCACAATGAATGAAAGTTCCTACTAAGAAACTAAGGACTAAGAAATTGGATAAAACACCTGGAAACACATGAAACGTTTACATTTCATCTCGCTGTGTTTGTTAAAGTAGTCAAAATATTGTGAATGGGTTGATATGTGGAGTCATTGTAAAAGAAGAAACTGTCAAAAATAAATGGTTAATTCCTCTGTTGTTTAATTTAGTGAAAAACACAGAATATTGCATTCTTCTCTTTTTGTGAGCCCTGAGCTTTAGAAGCTGTCCATCGAAACAAAAAAAACAAACAAAACAAAACCTGTTTTTAAGCGTGTTTGTGTTCGTATCGTAACAGTGGGTCAGTAATTTGCCGATAGTCCTTCCTGTCTGATTTCCAGAATAATGTTTATCCACGCAGCAGGCTTGTGTAGTCAGGTGGTTTTGGTTGCTCTTGTTTGGCACTATTGACAATATCCAAACATCATTAAACCAGAAGAGGAAAATGTGTTAATGAAGCTACACTGACATGGTTTTGGTTTATAGCCGAACTAAAAAAAAAAAAAAAAAATTACAAAAGTTCAGATTCGTCTGTGGCCCGGTACCAATCTGATCGGGACCTCCATACAAATGACATTGGAATATTTTTATTATTTACCTTTTAAAACTTTGAAAACAGCAGTTTCTTTTTGTCTGAAAAAGTGGTTAAATGTAGACGTGCTTTGTATAAACTTGCTTGATAAAACACATCTTCTTTCATGACTGTTGAAACGGTGTCAGAAAGGTGCTGATTCACCTGGATGATCGTTTTGGAGGATGCATTTTATGGTGCTGTTACACTGGATTGAATTAAACACTGAAGTGTTTCTGATAGTTATGATATGTAGCGAAATTGGGTTGTCGAGATAATACTACTACTAGTGTGTGTGTTGAAACTATAACAAACTTATTTTATTTGTGCTGCAGCAACCGACAACCAACACGGTAGAGGAGCCTCTGGATCTGATCAGACTCAGTCTAGATGAACGAATCTACGTCAAGATGAGGAACGACCGGGAGCTCCGTGGCAGATTGCATGTAAGAGGTCTTCGCTTTAGTCCAGCTGCTCCAGGAATGAGGACAGTCACTTTGACTTCTGACAAAATTCTTTGAAAATATGCTGCTTAGTGACATGTCGTACATTTTTGTTCTTCTTTGTTACAAGGAGTGCAACAACTGGAGTGTGTTCTTCACTGTATTATTATTGTTTTTGTTCTTGCCAGGCCTACGATCAGCACCTGAACATGATCCTGGGTGATGTGGAAGAGACGGTGACGACAGTGGAGATTGATGAGGAGACTTATGAAGAACTCTACAAGGTACAGCACGGACAGTAGTGACAGGGAGTAATGCTGCTTCATGATTGTAGGGAACAGGAAAGACTGTTCCTGGCAGCGTTGACTTGTTAAACCGATACCTTTGTGTCATTCCAACAATTTACCTTAATGTTCCTTAAGCCTTCATCCAGACAAGACCAGTAGAGCTGCTTTTCCTCTGAAGTTATTGCATGTACTTTTTTTTTTATTTTTTATTGTAAGACGTTTAATAGTTTTTCCCAGTATCTCTGTACAGAATATTAAGTGTGCATTTTTTCTTTCATTTCAGTCGACCAAGAGAAACATCCCCATGCTGTTTGTAAGAGGAGACGGCGTTGTCCTGGTAGCTCCACCTCTCAGGGTGGGATAAATCCGAGCGTGTCCTAGTGTGAAGGAGGGTTTGTTTCAAATCATGAGGGAGAGGCCAGTGCTGCCATGACAGACTGAAACAGATCTCAGGCATCTTCATCAGACGTCCCAGAGGTCAGACTCCTGTCAGCATCAAAGTCCTCTCACTTTACATCAAAGAAACGTCACTTGTTATTATTTCGTTTTCTGTTTTGGCTGAGAATAAAAATCAAAGTTTGAGTAAAGGAAAAAATAGGGAGGACATCTTGGAAAGAATGAGTGTGTTTTGGTTTTTAATATTTTATTTGGGAAACTGATTTAAAAAAAAAAAAAAAGAAAAAGTATTACCAGACATAAAACCGAGCAAGAGTGTTATTTTTCCGGATTCTTGATTTTGAAATGCCTCAGTTAGTTTTATGTTGGTTCCCTCCAGAAGTGTTGGAAGTTTCTTTGAACAGATGATCTGTGAATATTTGGGACGTTTTTTTTTTTTCTCAGTTTCTGTTGGATGGTTTTAGTTAAATCTTTTTATATGTATTTTTGTAGTGTCGTATGGATGGAAATGTTGCCCAGATGTGTAAACAGACATTTTTTTTTCTCCTTTTTTTCGGTTAAGATAAAATTGAATAAAAAAAAGATAATTGGAAAAAGAAAATGTCTTTAGAGTCTTATCTGACAATCTAATTTAAACCACCTCCATTTTTTTTTCTTGTCAGTTGTTGCTTTTTCATACAAATCCAAACATACTCCACTAAAAGTCTTGTGTGGATACAAATATTACTTACCACCATTATGCATTTATTGTATTATAGGTTTATTATGGATGCGTCCGTGCATAATAATTACCACTGAAAAATAGATAATTAAAAAAAACAGTTGAGCAAAGCTCCCCTTTCTTTTTGCTGTAGGACTGTATCCTCTATACTCTTTATCAAGAGAGGTTTATGTTAATGGAAGGAATTTCAAAATTTTCACTACTGAAAATCAAGTACAAAATATATATACATATATATATTTCTTGTAGAAAGACCTTGTGTACAAAAAAAAAAGGTTGTCTAAAAATGTTTTAGTTGACATTAGGATTAAAAGACTGCCTGGAAATAATGTGTCGACAATGCAACTTTTGTTCTCCAGGGTCAACACTGACCCAGTCTCTTAGACTATTGATTATAAAGTCTAAATTAAAATCTACAGCGTAATTCTGTATTCATTGGCAGTGAACCGCATTTATATAAAATGATATAAAGACACGGAAAACGGGTGAAATATGACCGGGAGGACGATAGGAAGGTTAATAAAACTGCTGGTAACCAAACCACATTAATTTCTGTGCTGTGCTCCACAGTAAATATTTATCCAGCCATACATCTGGATATTATGTTTTCAAATTAATTAACTGGTTGTATTACTGCATTTTAGTCGCTAGATGTCAGTATAGCTCTTATTAACTATCTGCACTGTCATTCTGTTTAACAGGTGTTGCAATGAGGACTGGATTTGAGTAGGCTGTTAGTGTCCCCACAGACTGACGACTGACATTTGATAAAACAAAAATCAATTCTATTCAACTGTATCTATACAGTGTCAAAAACAATACTAATGATGAGACCAGGACCACGGATGAGTAGTATGAAGCTCCACAATCAGAAATACAGAACATTAGACACTCACAAGAAGATTGAGGAGGGAAAGGGAGATGGAGAGGGGGACACACAGTAGCAGTAGTAGCACACAATGCATAAGTAGTAAGTGAGAAGACATGAGATAAGAAGATCTACCAGGGTGTTAGTTTTGTGTCGATCATTTAAACTTCGTTGTTGTATTATTTATAGTAATGCCTTCAGGAAGATTGGGTAAAACGTTACCTTGGAGATGAAATGTATGACTCCAATCATTAGTGTTGTTTAGTCAATGTTAACATGCCGAGATGCTGAACCTTAAAGCCCGTAGAGTGACTAGAATGTATTTAATTTAAAGCACGGCCTCGCAGTGTTGCTTTCATTAATAATTCACCCTCCCTGCCAATCTTGCCTGAACCTGAAACTGATCGCGGTGATAAGCGCATTGCTCTATAAACCTTGTTCCAGATATGTGTTCAGTACACGCCACATACAACGAACGTACCGTACACGTTGTACAAGGCCAGAGTGAGTAGGAGTATAAATGCACTTTATATTAAACTGAAAGCGTTAACTCGCTTCACCTCTGTGCAGGTTTCGGCGCCACGGCTGTGAAATATTGATGGTCTCCTCACCCAGACTACAAAGCATGTTTCATTCCACGCGTTCGAAATTGCCGTTTTAAGAATTCAACAGCGACACGTTGTTCTAAGTTAAAACGGTTTCCAGCCGAATCATCAGTGTTTTAGAGCAGAGACCAGATTTCGTTAGTGGCTTCTGGTGTCTGCATATTATCGTTATGGGAACATTTTCGGATTTATTAGCAGTGTCTCTCCATGGAGGCAAATGCTGGTTCTTAATAAGAAATGGGGATGAATGGGAATCATTAGTTGTTCTTTTGTTTTTGTCTTGTGTGTTTTCCAGCTGTGGGGTTTGTATAACATAAGCACAATCCATATTAAGAAGCTGCACTGACCGTCTGGCTGCATCAACATCAGCGCCCATTATCGCTGTATAAAGCTACCTCCGAGGGACTATTACTGTAATGTAACATCGAAAGTGCAAGACCTTAATGCACTTTAATGAGGAGTTCAGCATTGTCTTGCATCCATAATCCAATTAGAGTAATAACAATAAAAAAAACTACTTTACATAGCACAACTAAAATAATTAATAAAAGTGCCAGTTCAAATTTCGCTTAGACCCTTCAGTCCCAACGTGCTCCATGTCATAATTCCATTTCCCATGAAACAATGACTATTGAGTTGCATTCATACTTTTTCCTTTGAAAGCAGGCAACTAGGGAGGTCAGTGGCAGGACATAACCATGGAGAATTGAACACTACATATCTGGCTGATTAATCAGGAAAGCTAACTACACTGAGAGCAGCCAACATCATCGCCCACGTCTGCGGATGTTATCGACTAATTGTACATGGGTGGAATTCAACAATACATCGTCCAAGTAGAATCTGAAGCCGGCAGAGCTGCTGTTGAATTTCATTGTCTGAAAAATGATTATATGTCCCCAAGTGCAGGATTAGTCATCACTGTTTTTCTGAAAAATATTAAAAATATTATATGAACACACCTCCAGTTCAAGACACCATTATTTAATAATAATAATAAAGTTCCAAGAAAAATATCATGGTGCAATAAAACCTTAATGTCGAGAAAGTTTATAGCGTAAAATTGCGCTTTAAAATGTTTCACTACTTCCTTATAGAGACACTCAGTACGTTTACATGCACGTGAAAAAACAAATTATTGCCTTAATACGACTTTAACTGGACAACTTAAGTGCATGTAAACACGTTACTCAGACTAAAATTGGAGTTCTCCTTATCTGGTTAAGGCAGCCAGATAATTTCGATTGGAAATTGATTTTCTCCGGCATGTATACACTTAATCGAACTTTAACTAGACAACAGGTGTGCTCATGCACAACAACCACTGTGCTGGTTTATGACCCTGGGAACAAAAACATTTAAGAAAGCCAGTTGCAGAAGAAGAAGGTAAACAGAGCTGGTAGAAGAACCACCTGAGGGATAGCGCACATCGTATCTGCACCATAAGTAGCGTGAAAAGAACGTACTAGATTAAAAAAGTGTACTATTATCCATCTTGTTGTTGTTTGAACAACTCTTGTTTATTATATGACATAATGGGTCAACCAGAAAGGGGGCCGTATTAACCCTGTGGGCATTAACCCACTGACAAGACACACATATCGCCACCTATGGTGGAGGAGGTGGACATGTTCCGTCAGTTATTCGATTTTCTCCGTTGCATGTAAACTGGACTGTAGTCAGAAAGTTGAGTTGTGTAGCTGTGCATGTAAATGCTGAAAAACTAAAAACTGACGGTTTTATTGCTGAGAAGTCAAGGCTCAGAAGAAACCAATGAGTAGCTCTTCAGGGGCTGGGAAGAATAAACAGAACAGACCTGCTGGAGGTCAGAAAATATTCCCAAACCCTGCCGACTATGGATGCTTGCTGCCAGTCTTTCTCCAGTTGCCAACTGGTGGCGCGTTGGCAATTTGCACAGAACCAGCTTAGTGAAATTGTTGACAGGACACACAAGGGCACTTATCCCTTTATAGCCAGAATTTTTAGACACACTAGCATCGTGCCTCTCGGTATGGCACTTTGTTCCAGGCAGAAATACCAAATATTAGATGAATAACCATGACATGACATTTTGTGCAGACATTCATATGACCCCCGGGATGAATTGTAATGTCTTCCCCTGCCTTTTCTCATAACACCATCTTTCTTCCCCCTATTGCTCTGCAATGCCGTCTCTTTGTTGTTCAGCAGCAGGAGGACAGGGAATTAAACCTCAGAAAAACCACTTCGGCTGCCTGATTTTATCTCATGTCGTTGCCTCAGATCCAGCGGCAGTATTCAGGCATTCATCAATGACAATGCAAATGTATTTTCAAGCATAATACTTCCAAGGATTTCTAGGCGCTTTCGCCAAAAGAAATCTCAAGCTCCGTTCGAAAAGGCGTCAACCTGTCTCAGAGGATGTCATGAGATACATTCTCTCCTTTTTAAATCTGAAATTAGTTTCATAATGAAATGGACTGAGATCTCGTAAAGAGGTGTGGTTGGATGTGCCTGGTCTTTAACAAATTCACAAGATATACTGATATCCATTTTTAAGTAAATGTACACTATACGAGTCAAACGTTTGGACACACCTTCACCTTCACATTCAATTCAATGAGATGGTGTGTCCAAACCTTTCACTGGTAGTGTTTGTTTACTGTCTTGTTTCTCATTTTAATGTGTTCTTGTGTAAGTTTACTGTGTTGCTTGATCGTTTGACACTTTCCATATTTGGATCCTAAGGACAGACTTGTTGTCAACCGTAAAACCATCATATTAGGCTTCAGTTCAGATCCGTTTTAAGCCCCAGTGGAAACCAAACAAGTCCAGTTACCCATGGTTCAGCCTTGTTTTGTGAACTGTGACCTGACCTGACCAACCCTAGGTGTTCCCTAACAAAACCCCAACAAGTGTTTTTGTTTTATTACCTTTGAGATACAGTTGTATTTTAAGCAAAAATGTGTTGCAGTGGTTTTGTTTTGCTGGAAATTGGGTGTAAGGGAAGTGAACTACAAGATTAATGCTACCGTTTAATGAACTTGTGGTTATGACCCAGAACTTAAATACGCACGATGCTTTACATTCAAGTGGTAACAGCAGGCATAAGGCAACTGCTGGCATCTAAAAGCCACACTGGGTAGTTCAATGTAGGATATGCAAAGGATGAGGCTATCAGGAATATCAGTATTTGACACATTTTAAAGTTTTAAGGAAAACTTATACGACTAAATTACAATATATTAACTCACCATCCATTTCTGTTGACATCGGCAAACAACACGTCACCTAGGGTTAGGGTTCGCTACTGGCTAGAGGGCATTCTGTGATGAGCAGGTTTTGCCATGTGACCTCAGTACCTTACAGCAAAGATAGATAATGCCTATATAAATGCCTATATATAAAACATTCAAACATGATGATGCTATCGTGCTATCGTGATGCTTGTAATTGATTGACTAAGACCACACCTACAAAGATCACAGCTACAAATCCAATTTTCCGTCATCTGAATTATTCACACCTCTAGACAAACACGAGGGTGGTATTAACCCTCTGATCTAATTCTTAGAAAGTAGATGAATGCTCTGCCAATTTGCAAACAATCCTTATAGAGATATTATGTGCTTGTTTGTAATTGATTGACTAAAATCACACCGACAAATCCAATTTTCCAACGACCAAGTGTTGCAAAACTGCTGGTGTTGTGTAATCTACCACCTTTATTTACATTTTATTTGGGTCATTAGGCACCAGGAAAAGCAGCCTACAACCCTGTTCACTGGGCTCTACTTTAAACGGTGCCTGGGCCCTAAAATCAAAAACAAAGGACTCTCAAGAGCTCTGTGAAACCGCAACGTCTGGCATTAATATCTGTAGATTGGAGCTGCTTTAGTGGTATAATATTACCACGTAAATTATAAAGATTTAATGTATCCATTTCTGTATTCATTTAGAGAATGTGTCATTAAAAAAAATGGAAACTGGACGCAAGACATCAAGTGTGATCAAAGTGTATTCATAGCAGGGATTTACAGGTGAGTGCTAAGGGCCTTGGAGCCTCTGTTTATCCTCTTGGCTTGTTGTTACTGGACTTAAGATGCTGTGTTCAAACAAGTGCTTTATATTCAGGGCATCTACATCTACATCTACATTCTAAATAAATCTGAACTTGGGGTGTCTGTGCATAGTGTAAAAGAGTAGTAACATTGGAAACGCCTCTAAATCTTCGCAAACACAGCATTCAGTAAACATACGAGTCATGGGGATCATCCGAGGGTACGCCATAAACGTGAAAGAGCTTCATTCTTTCATCGCCATTTATCACCTGTTTGTGATGTTCAGCACATTCTCCGGCAGCTGACTGACGGGACTGTCCCTCAAATGTTACATCATCCCCGACTTTGAAGCGGCTATCAAACAAATACTGAATGACTTCATGCTTCGCATGTCTTTACACTTGTGTCAGAGATGCTTTTTAAGCTTTAATCACTGGAGCCCTGATGTGATGAGGCCACATTGCTCAGCATTCACACTCAAGCTAAGAATGTCTCTGATGTGGCTGACGTTATTTAAATGTGCCCCCACATACCGGATTAGAGAGGTGAACTTTTTTGGTCATTGTCGTTGACTGCACTGTTTGTGCTCATATTGCAAATTAAATATGTCTAAAGAGACACATGAGCCACAAGGCGGCATTTAACAAACTTGATTTATACGTCCACGTTCAATCTATGCAGAGCCTTTTCATGTAGTAGTGGCCATTAACTGGTTTCTTTCCGCACTTTGAACACGTGTGACTGAAACTGAGGAGCTCAGGATGAAGTTGGAGATAATAAACGTTGAACAATAGTTGTTGTTTTACTGGAATCACTGCATCACTTTGCAGTAGTGTACACAGCTGTACCCTCTTGCTGGTTGAGATGGGTTAAGGAATTTTAATTGTGGTGTTTTGGTGTTTCTCTTGTGTGAAGTTGATCTAAGGTAGCTGGAAGAAGGAGCTGTGGTTTCTGATGTAGGGTTTTATTTTGTTGATTTAAGTTTGATTGGCCAGGAATTTTCAGTGTTATTATTATTTTTTTTAATATGGGTTTAGTTTTGAATGTACAGGGTCATACGGGAGACACCAGGTCCTGCAGCCTTTAATGGTCTGGCCCGAGTGGCTTCTCTTTCTTTTTAGCTACTTTGACCTGCCTACCAGGTTTATCTTCATTTTGACTTTGAGCTGCTTAATTTTGAATAAATCAAAGGCAACTTTTGTTTGTGTTAGACCTCTTTGTTGAGAGCCAACACAAGCAGGAGTTATTACGTACAAACATACCAGTAAATGGCGTGGATTAGTAATGGGAGGTCTTTCTTTTCAGCAACTTAATTAGCAATCTGTGACAAAGGTCCCACTGAGATTTTAATTCACACTATTGGATTCAAAGTGCAGAGTGTTAACCCTTACACCATAGAACCGTCATCTGAATTATTCACACCTCTAGACAAACACGAGGGTGGTATTAATCCTCTAATCTAATTCTTGGAAAGTAGATGAATGCTCTGCCAATTTGCAAACAATCCTTATAGAGATATTATGTGCTCACTTGTAATTGATTGACTAAGATCACACCGACAAATCCAATTTTCCAACGGCCGAGTGTTGCAAAACTGCTGGTGTTGTGTAATCTACCACTTTTATTTAAATTTTATTTGGGTCATTAGGCACCAGGAAAAGCAGCCTACAACCCTGTTCACTGGGTTCTACTTTAAACGGTGCCTGGGCCCTAAAATCAAAAACAAAGGACTCTCAAGAGCTCTGTGGAACCGCAACGTCTGGCATTAATATCTGTAGATTGCAGCTGCTGCTGACATGCAGCTTTAGTGGTATAATATTACCACGTACAGTATTTGCGGACTGCATGTCACTACATGTTCATAGGCACAGTAGATAAGAAGAACTGAAAATAGACTCACAATGTGCATTTGTCACATGATGAAGCATGGCAGACAAAGATAACGGTGACTAGAAAGACACGCAGCGCATGTACACAAAAATAAACCAATCTGAGGCTGAGATCAATGCGTGTCCTTAAATGAAAACAGCCCCCTCTCTCTCTCTCTCAAACACACACACAGACGCTGCTTTTCCTCTCATGGAGGTGTCAGAAATACCGATGACCTCCTACTGTCTGCAGCTTATTTCTGTATTTAACACTGAGCGGTGCAACAAAACCCCGTGTTTGAGTGTTTAACTTCGTACCGGACTGTTACAGGTTTCTGCGGCTGCTGTCAGATGTTGCTCTGTATATTTATAATCCACAGTATAAACACACGCCGTTGCTCCCCTTGGAGACTCGCATTCAACCGAATCCCTCTGTGGGCTGTTTTTACCAGTTTAACGTGAAGTGTCACGCAGGTGTCCTCGAATGCAGCTGCATCCCCATCTGCCAGTAGAGGGAACTGAGCAGGTTGCAGTTTTGACATTTTCAAGGTTGCCGCGTGGATCATGTTCTCCATAAATATTAACTAAGACATATATAACTTAGCCGCCATGATTGCCCATATTGTATGATTATTCCACTGGTCTGTTCTGCACATGAAACATCTGCTGTATGTCTCTCCAGGATGTACGAGTTTTAGGTTTCATATGCTATATGCTAATTAGCGACTTGTATTACCTGGCTAATCGAAATATAACTTCAATGTTTGCACATGCCCTTTAGTGGCATTTGCTCAACACTGTTGAGAAGGAAGTAACAACGCCCTCACCAGACTTATTTGTTTCTCTCTACATTCCCTTGAGTCAGTCTAAATGTTGGACAGTTAAACAGATTCCTGTGTACATATGTGTGTGTGTGTGTGTGTGTGTGTGTGTATGTGATGTGTTACATAACATCATGTCACGGCCGCTCGGTACAACGCACACGTGACCTCAGTGCTAAATCCCTGCTATCCTCTTTGTGAATGCACATGTTTGTGGTGTGTGTACTCTATGTTTGATTTACTGATAAGTATGTGCCAGTTGCTGTTTCTTTATGTACTTTCTTGAGTGGGACAGCCGTGTCAGCCTTGGTGCTTCATTGTGGGTTTAATGCTGCATTTTTACAGGTTTGGTTATTTCTCTATTTAAGCAATTGCAATAAAGTCTTTTACAACCTCTTCTCACTCTGATGTTTGGCTCTTTATGTTGCGGGCCCATGAAACAGGTTATGACAGAGTAGCTTCAGTACTAAGCACCTCAGTACTGCTTGCATATTGTAATTAGTGTCATTTGCCTATGTGTGAGTAGTTGGATTCCCTAATTTTCTTGATAAATAACAACTTAGTCTGAAGTAGCTTGAACCACCACAAGGATTCACAGAGGTCAATATATCAGCTTTAAGTTAATTTACGATTAGCCTAAACAGCAGTTTTAAAAAAAAAAAGACTTTTTGTACAGATCAGTGGTTAAGACCAACAAACAAAGTTGAATAAGGCGAGTGGGCAAGTTTAAAATTTAACCAAAAAAGACTCAGACTGTGCTTTCACATGGTTTGGAAGTAGTCACCATAAATAATTCAGATGCATTTTTAAAATGCAGCTGTGACCCAAAAAAATGAAAATGAAAGAAAAAAAAATGAAAGCTGAAACACATTAAATATAGGTCTCTCACCACTTTTCCTGTTTGCATCAAGACTTTATTAATCAAAGAATTCCTCAACAATGTCTGCAGCGATGGTTAGAAATTCTTACTGTAACCAAATTTGTTAAGGACCGCCTGTATGGTTAGGCTGAAGCCACACAGCAATCATAGACATACTTTCAGCCTACTGTAAATCACTGTGGTGAGGTAGAAAACCACAGAGGCTGCCGGCAGGCGCAAACATCCTTTAGCAACAGTAACATTTTCCAGCGTTTGCTTTGCTGTCTGATCACTGATAGATGTCAAGTATGTGTGATCGGTCCTGTTTTTGTCATTTGATGATGATGATTATAATGAACCAGTATAAATGTCTAAATGTCACGTGTCCGTTTAAGGTGAGAGCAGAATGTACACTTCTTTTTCAGTCCATTAGCTACACCAGTGAAAACACATGCATCCTGCTATATCAGTGCTGTGGGTCTTTGCTTCATTAAGTGTATGGTATTAAGTTTATGCTGAAAAAAGAAGGATTGGATTTCAACTTTCAATTTTAGAACGTCTAGTCAGTGATAATTTAAAACTGTAGCACTATTACAGAAAAGTGTCCCTTCTCCTTCTCTCTCAACTCTTTTTTTCATTCTGTACAGGATTGTTTTAGACCTTTTACATGTAAACAGCCAAACAAACACTTCTGTGGTAAATTCAATCCAGTTTAACAGCAACACAAACTACATCATCTAAGTCAACATGAGCATCAGTGGCTCATGAACTGAACCAATGATCATTGGAAGAAAGTGACTTGGTCTGATGAATCACATTTTCTTTTAACTCAGGTGGATGGTTGGATGCGTGTGCATCACTTACGTGGGGAACACATGGCACCACGAGGCACTATCGTCTATTTTGGGCTTGGATGAGACCCACAGCGAGGAACCACCGTTGAATTGTAGGTACCTGTGAGCTTTTGAGTAATAAACTGTTAAATGTTTGACTGCAGTCTGTAGTATTATCGCTTCCATCAGAACACTGAAGCCATGGAAGCCATGACATAAGGCAAACTAGCGGAAAATGCAAGTACAGTGATTAAAATACCTCAGTCTTTAAATTGGCTTTAGAAGCAACCTTCTGGCTTTACAGCACACCGGCTTTCAACTACTTGTTTACAGCTTGTCGGCCTTTGAATGATGTTGAACCCGTTCACTGATGAACCGAGATTTCTGTCTCTGCCTCTGAGGTCTTATAAACTCATCAGCTTTAAATCAGACAGACAGCACACTGAATCACACGGACCACAGAGCTGCGCACTCTAACTCATTATCAACGTTTCACCAAGTGTGATGACACAATCACATGAAACACGTCAGTCAATGACTATTGAATTGAGTGAATACAATTAAAAGACAAAAATATATCTATATATAGTGCATGTAATATATATAACGCACAGCATGTACCAATAAATCAGAAAATTAGTGACCACATCATTTTTTTTATCACGGTATCATTTCACCCGTAGTTTAAACCTGTAATTTAAACTGAAGGATAAATGTATACATAAGAAGTTCCACTCTGTGTGCAAAATTTCTTATTCATGGCTATTGCGCCTGTGCTCCAGTCCTTCTATAATGATGTAGTTTTTGAGATATCTGAAAATGTATTCAAGGCCATCTTCACTTCCAGACGCTACCAATAACCACATGGATCTGTCATTCAAAAAGCTGCAGGCCAAATATAGACCAGTCGAATGCCTGTCAGCAATGGACGTATTTTAGATGGACTCAGCCCTGAGAGACTTGTCCAACACGGTGTTGAGATTTCATCATAGGGTTGGATTTCGGACACAGCCATCATTTTAGTGGTGTCTGAAACCTTAGTGATCAAATTCTATGCCCTACATAAGACACTCGAAATTTCTAGCCTGGCCTCCAGGCTAGAAAGTTTCAGATTTGTTGATCTGACTGGTTGTAGGTAGCCTGCAACGGACAATGACGCACACATGGTCCATGACAGTGGCTCTCGAAATGGCTTCATACAACAACTGCCCATATAGTTCTGTGTAACAAACCATCTGTGTCCCAAGCTTTAAACATCTGTCCAGATAAATGGAAACCTCAGGTTGGTTGAACTGGTGTTAAGTTCTGGCCTTTTGACTTTAAGTTTTTCATAAATCTAAAATTGGAATGCTATTTACATAGCTATGGCACGTAGGACCTTGCATGAATGATCAAATGAAAGTAATAACTTGTCGTACATTTTGAAATACTTCCATCAATCAGCTGCAAAAACAAGTCCCACTTCAATAGAGACTTTGACTTAAGCCTGTGTTGCTTCATATTGTCAACGAATTGTCAGTTACTTAAGTTAAAGATGGTCGAAAATAGATTAATTATCTGTAAAGTCACCTCAGTTTAGAAGTTAGTATCTTAAAAAAAGCATTACATTTTGCACTTACGTTGTACTGATGTGGTTTCATCTTTACCATGAAACGTTCCTCACAGTGTTGTTGCAGCTAACCTTCCCCTTTATAGTTGATGTTTTCTTATTTCATTTAAAAAGGTTAAAAAGTTGAGAAAAACACATGGTTTCTGTGGGTGTTTCCTCGAAAAAAATTTTATGGGTTGGACATTGTAATCCTGTGCTACCAGTATTTATGTGGTAACCGCCTGCTGGGAGCCAGGACTCCTGTTGTTATTTACCATCCAGCTGATGATGACTCCCTGTAACTTTGAGCATAAACAAAAAATAGGCTCGCAGCCTTATTTATTTGCAGTCTGACTGAGATGCAAGGCCAAGGATCCAAAGTGTAATGCAAAAACAAATCCATTCACTGTTTCTTCTGTCTGCAACAAGTGACCCATTGTAGGGGTTGAAAATAAGAGCCCAGAGGGAAATGTTATACAAGAGAGCGGGACAGACAGCCAGAAAATACCAAGATGCCACAACCGTTTTATGATGCCAAGGCAGATCTGCCCGCTGAGCTCCAGAGCAGAGACCCAGGCACCGCTGGCCGCGCGTGTGTGTGTGTGTCTTTATGAACGTGAATTAGAGGTGCCACAAAGTCTTAAAATCCAGATGAAAATATTATAAAATAAATTGACGTCTGTTCCCAGTAATTTTAGTCATTATAACCTAGAACGTCTGTTACAATATTCCTTGCATGAGTTTGTGTTTTTCATCTGTTATTTTGCAGTTTTCTCATTCCTGGTCACACGCTACAAATACTGGAATTAAACCAAAGCCTTGTAGCCAAAACCAGACCGTTAAGCTGCGCTTTTCATGTCACAAACATGTGAACCGGGTGTGTAATTTGTGGTTTTGTCACACAATCTTTCCAGATACAAAGCGCATTACACACAGTAATATGTAATTACATGAGAAATCAAATGCTCAGATAAATGGTGCCCACAGGATTTCATAACATTGCAAATCATCCAGGAGCACTGAGAGGCATCTGTGGCGAGTCCAGACGCCCGTACCTGGGAGCTGCCAGTGCGGCCTCGGCCCTCTGCAGCAGCTCCACTGCAGCTGTCAGGAAGTTGACATGTCTTCATTTCGAGCAGATTTTCAAACCAACAACCAACTGCTCAGACACAAGCTCCCCTTAAGATTCTTCTGCTGCTGTTTCTCCACTCTGTTACTGTGCGGTAATGAAGGCTTAGGAGGCTAATGAGTCTGAAATTCCTCTGAAATTGACTACTGGCACAGTCAGCAGGACGCAGGCGACACAGCAGCCTCACGTTATATAGTGTTGTTTTTTTCCCCTTTAGTTTATTTAGTCAAATGGAGCCTTTAACTGGTTCTATTGCTTCCATTGGTTTATATGGTGCTACAACATTCCTTATTATCATTTATTTATTAGTCAGGTGTATGCTCATCCTTTCTGCCGGAAGGAGCTCATTACCCATTCCTTCACATCTCCCCAAGAGGGGGGGGGATTTTTGCGGAGCATCGGGACGACAGCGAAATTCTTTTTAAGTAACATTGTTTGCAGGTTTTTAATGTGACTGAGAAAATGAGTCGGCCTGTTTTTACATGTGCCTTTAAAACGTGACTTAATTTGGGTCGCGTGTCTGCGTTTGCTTTGATGTAATCACAGAAATGGCCTTTTATTCAGCTGAGGGGCAGCAGTGACTCATCTGAGACCAAATGTTCTAAAAATGCCTCTGTTTCACCCTGGACCCGTGTGCGTCCTCACCTACTGCTGAAGTTATGATGCAGTTGAATTCTTCTGTATATGAGAGAATGGGGTATGACACTTTAATCTCTCTCTTTTCATTTCTTTTTTATTTGCATCTCTGTTTTACCCTTATAGCACCCTTTACCCTCATTATTCATATATCATGTGTGTACTAATGAATGTAGAGAAAGTGACATGGACATTTACATGGACAGGATAGTTTTTCATTTTACACCTCCAAGAGTCATTTATAACATCAATCACAATATAATGTTTTGACATACGGAAAGCAATCCTGCTCACCGTGGAGTGTTGTATCTGACAGGAATACAAAATCTGAATGTGAATTTTAATCAGTTCTGTTTTAAAGAAGACGAATAGACACTCTTTTTTTAATGTTGCAACCCTGTATTCTGGCTTTGTTCATCTTTTCAACTGTTTTTATTTATTTTTACCACCAGCACGTTTCTGTCCCTCCCTGCAAAAAAAAAAAAAAAAGATACATCACCTGAAGATTGCCCCACGTGGGGTGAACATGCACACAAAGAATCTATTCATTCCCGCCAGAGAGAAATGATCGAGTGTTTTCCTATTGTGCATTGCTCTCAGTCTCCCTAATCGTGACAGTCTGCTCTGGTCTAGGTGGTTGCATGAGGTATTTATATCCCTATTTTGGACAATAATTACAATTATTAGAGGAATACTAGTTTCCCTTTAAATTTAGCCACTACCTTTAGTCTCTGGTGTTCTTTGCTGTGTACGACCACCATGCGCTCCCTGACTCTACCTCTTGATCTGCAGAAACACACAACATTTCTAACATGTTTTTGAAAATGTTAGAATAATTAGTAGTTGTGGCTTAAGGCGAGGCAATGTGATATTGGTGAGAGGGTCCTTCACAAAACTTCTGAACCTTTACAAGAACCTTAATGCATTAACCCCCAGTTTAATGGGTTGATCCAAAGGCTTAACTATACAAGCGCTGAGCACAGACTCATTAGAGCAAGTGATTGCACCTGTGTCCAATCAGGGCTTTGGAACTCCACTGAGCTCCCAGTTTAATGGCGTACATTTTAGGGTTCATGGACAGCCAGGCTCTTATGGCTGGCAGTAGCAAAAACAGTTTTCATGCTTCTGAGTGAGATTCCTAAGAGAGTCTGTGGCCCACTTAGAAATGACTGCTAGTTCTTGGCTTTGTCCTCAGCGTGAGGAAGACACTTCATCTTTCTGTGGATCAGAGCTTCACAAACAGAACCAAACAGCCCGAGGCCAAGTGTTCGTCATGGTAAGTTATGTACTTTTAAATAATTTTGTTAATCATTTTCTTATATCAATGCCCATTAGTTGTTAAATATTGTTAGAGGTGTTCAAAGGGTTTATTACTTTAGCTTGAAGCAATGTGTAGTAAAAGGTTTGAACTTCACGTCATGATGTACAATCACAATTAAATAAACACCATATGGCAGCCTTCAAGATCTAGATCTTCTAGAGAAATAATAATAGTTTCTGAAAGCTATCTGTCACTTAATGAACAAAATGGGTAAATGTCAGCAAACTGGTGCTAAACTGTCTGCAAATTTTCTATCATAGGAAGTTCAATGGGATTATAATTTGGCTGTATATGTCCTGCCTTTAGTCTGTGAGTATCTCACACCTGGGTCCTCTGTGGACACAGGTGACAGAACATGCTGGCACACGAAGAGACAGGAGGTTCGCTGACGCAGGCAGAGCATAAGGCCTTACAAGGGAAAAAAATAAAAGACAAAAGGTCACGTTGCAGAAAGAGTGAGCACATGTGGTAGTGAACAGATTCTGCTTGGCTGCAAGTGTTAAGTTGCATCACTAATTTCTAAGCAACCTCGCCCATTGTGTAGGAACATCTGAGAATTTCCTGAACATGTCAAATCAGGTAGATTCACTCAGTGCATTTACATGCATGGCTTAATCGAGCTATGCTCGACATTCGACTTTCTGAATGTGGTCCGGAGAAAATCAAATAACTGATGGGAACATGTCCTCCTCCCCCACGCAAGGTGGCGATATGAAACACGGCCCCCCTTCCGGTTGACCTAGTACATAATATAATAAACTGCAGTTGTTTGGGTGGCAGACCGGTATTTCAAACAACAACCAGATGGATAATAGTTCAGCTTTTCTTTCTTCTTCTGCGACCGGCTTTCTTGTATGTTTTTGTACTGGGGTCGTACGCCAGCGGTGCAGTTGTGGAGCATGTGCACACACATTATCCGATGGAAAATGCGATTCACTGTATACATGCTGGAAAAAACTCTAATTCTAATCGCATTGTCTGGGTGTCTCAATCGGATAATGAGAACTCTGATAATTTACATGCACTTAAGTTCTCCTGTTACAGTCCGATTAAGGCAATAATTAGTTTTTTTCATGTGCATGTAAACGCACTGACTATAGATAACCAGCTTGATCTTTTCTTTTCCCCCCTCTGACATCTGATTTGTTTTCAGTGTTTCCTTTAATTCGTTTGGGTGGTGTGCATACACCATGCTGAGCAGAATGCTGACAGTAGATGTGACAGGAGTCATATCTAAGCTGTAATTTCCTCTATCCTAATTACTTTTCCTTTGACATTTGTGGAAGTACACTCATTAAATTTGTGAGGACTCAATTTTCTGCCAAGTTCATCTTCACCTCAGTTTGCCAACGGTGCCACTAGAGAAGAAAAAAATACAGTAGAAATAGTAACAGCTGGAGTGGAGAATTTCTCTCTCCATTATTCACCTTGTGAAATCACCACAAACCACCATGCTAGCCTAGAAAAACTAAAACATTTGTGCTAAAAGAAACCATGTCCCCAACAAAGCAGTGTGTGTAATTTACACTAAACCACAGATTATGGTGTATTATGGCTCTAGAGTATGCTACAGTGTTTGATAATTGCTCCTGATTTAGATTTGCCTGTTGCATATGCATGGACTGCAGGATTTCAACAATAACCACGATAAAAATACCGAACAACTTCAATTAGAAAAGACTGCCCTGTTCAGAATAATTTTTGTTAAGACTGGGAAGGGTGGTATAAAACCTTGATAATCCATTCAGTAGGAGAATACTGGCTCCTAATTAATCATGTAAACACTTGATCTGATGGTTACTCTCAGGTTGGAATAAATCCATTATTTATGAGCATGTTTGCTCCACGTGGGGTATACATCAGGTGATGAGTTTCCTGGGGGGGCAGAAACATAGAACTGGCAACCAGCCCATCCATGTGGGCAGCAACACTGAAGGTGAAATCCATCTTGGTCTTCTTCTTCTACTGAATGAACTCTATCGTTAGTAAAACTGGGAAAATTCATCTCTTTTCATAATATTCTTGACATAATCCACGTTCCATGGCATCCATGTCCAATTTGCACATGTCATGTACATTTTCAGGCATGTAAATGCATGTATTTATTATATAATTTTGTAGATGGTGGTAATCTCTGATCGGAATGGCTTCAGCAGGGATGTATACATATTATCCACTTGGCAAAATGTAGAATGAAAACCAAACCACAGATTATGATGACAATATATCTCATATATTGGACTGAAATTTTCTCCAGACACTTTACACTCAACTCCTCTCTATATGAGAATCATAGACGCTGGAGCTCACTGTCAAGCCTTTGTGAGGTGTCGTGGGCCTAACTCATTGAAACATCGGTGAAGGGAGGTGAAAACCCCAATGATGTGCTGCACACTGCCTACTGTTGTTGGCTAGGTTTGTTAGCTGGCGTTTTCTTGTGTGTGTTCTGATCCTAGCAGAAGGGAGAGGCGTTGGTTGAAGTGCAGTCGCATGTCCCACCACCTCTCATTACCTCGTGCTGTGGACTAGGCTCTAGCTGGTGTCTGGTTGTATCTTATTTCTGATATTGGCAGAAGGGAGAGATGTTTGGTTGAAGTGTAGTCGCTACTGCTGCTGGCTAGGCTAGTTGGTAGCTGTCTGATGGTCTGTTCTCCAGTTGGACCTGGCTTCTAAAGGAGTTTTGCCTCAGATCATGGCACAAGGGATCATAACATCTTGTCCTGTGTATTAATGGATATGCAAGACAATAATTGGGAACATCATGTTATATTGATATATGACCAGACTATACTGATTTCACTGGAGGCCTAGACATCGCACTATGCACTATATTGTATTATGAAGACACTGCTATCTTTATTTCATGAACCTGCTGAATAAAAATGCTGGCCCACTCTGTGACTTGTTATTTTGACCTTCAAATGGCATCCCAGAAATATGCTCCGGTGGCAAATAGTATTTTGCTTTCAGAAGAAACACCGTGTGAGATTTATGTCAAGTGTTTCTGTGATGTCTGCAATTAAAGCCACAAAAAGCATCCATCCTCCAGTTTACCCTTTGGAAGCATTTTACTAAAATCGCTTAAGAGCAAAGCAAAAACGTACTGACCTAGAAATACTAATCCTCTCTGCACGGGGTTTTTAAAAATGCTTATGCATTTAAAAAAATAAGAGGGAAGGAACACAGCATTCTAAGTTCACATCTGGCCAATAAACCAGTAATGTGACGGTTACATGCACACCATCATCTTCAGAGGATTCATTTCTTTTCACTGTCTGGTTGCATTTCCCTCCCTGTGTTATTACTCGAAGGTAACAAGCCTTGCATCGCATTATTTACGCCTTCACAGCAACACGTATTTGAATTCACCTGATGATGTTATAAATGGTGAAGCATGAGCGGACCAGAAGCTGAGGTAGGAGCAGCATGTGGTGTCCAAGTCTGTTAACATGTCCAGCTCTTCGCTTGTTATGATCACGGCAACAATACCGTGTGTGTCTGAGGGAGTTAGTTTCAAACTGCTGGCTTCCCACTGAACCTTTGTCTGTTTTTGTTTAAGTCCGTTACAGGACAATGCTCGGCATTAATGCCACGTATGCGGTAATTATCAGGGACCAGTGGACAGGAGTTATTTCGACGTGGAAAAATAAAAAACATGTTTTCCGCTGGTGGATTGTGGTTGGTGCTTGCTGACACCACCCACAGGACGACAGACATGTCAAAATACCAGGACCACACCGATTGTTGCAATGTGTTTTTTATTTATTTTTTAAAATTAAAATAACATGATTTAATTATACATGCTGGGACGATACGAAATCAGCCAAATGCCATGAAAGGTCACTGCACATAAAGTTTAATTCATGCATGGCGGCAACTTTTGCTTTGGTACTGGATAAGGTGAAAGAGAGTGAATCTACGTTAGATGGGAAACTATCTAAAGCTTGGTGTTAATGAAACATGGTGAACATCGGCATCAGATACGCTGCATGATCGCCATCTGCTTCCTCAGCACCTGTGGAGGATTAATTGACTGCAGGGACAGTGGCCTCAGGAGGGAAGTCGGTTCATCAAGATGAAGGGTGGTTTGTAGCAAACTGAGGGGGAGGACAGCAGGACTAAACATGTACTGCTGAACCGCTAGTGTGAAATATTTTTCGTTTTTTTAATTTATTTATTTGTTTTAATTAAACTGGGTTCAGCTTGGGTAACACTACCTACCACAAAAAGCCACAAGCTACTAGAGCTGTAGGGACAGACATGCCTCGACTCAAGCAGAACATACTGAGCCGACTGGAGGCAAATCTCATTTGGGTTGGGAGCCCCATAACCATGTAAACACTTGATCCAATTATTTCTCTCCGGTTGAAATAAAACATTTGTTCTGTGCATATTTGAACCGCGTGGGGTAAAGGTCAGACGGAGCACAGCAAAACGGGTTGTTCAAACAAGTGTCTGGGCAAGAATGACTGAGTGGAAAAACGTTTTCTGTTGAACGAATTTGGTATCATCTAATAAGTTGTGGGGACAAAAAACTCCGCCTCTGTTACATTCTGTGGCAGGTTAACAAATATGTTTATCAGTTAAGTTGGAATCAGGAAGATTTTGGTCGGGTTGAAGAAATGTACTGTGTGAGTGTGTGTGAATGTCATAACTTCAAGGCTCCTACTAGTAACCTGTGGCACTGATATTTGTGTGTTTGCAATCCTTTTGTGCAGATAGTGTAGCGCTGGGGAAGACATACATTTTTAGAGATGCTTATCCATCAATCAGGCTTAACATTATAACAGAGTATTGTGATCTGTATATGCTCAGGGAACAAACATGTCATGCAGCATAGTGATGATGTAAACTATCAGCAATGAACTGTTTTTCTTAATTGGTATGGATGTTTAATTAAATGAAAGGTAAATGGAAAGTTAACCCATAAACATGTGTAGGTCTCCCTTGTGCCTCCAAAACAGCCCTGATTCATCAGAGAATGGACATTGACCTTCTGAGGGTGTCCTGTGGTGTCGTGCAACAGAATGTTGTTAGTGGGGGCCTTTGGGTCCTCTGGGTTGAGGGGAGGGATCTCTGTGGATCAGGTTAGTTCCAGTGCATCCCACAGTTTGGGATCTAGTGAATTTGGAGGCCAGGTCTTCAGGTTTTCATGTTTTTTGAGTTGTTCCTAAACCATTTTCATGTCTGTGTCAGGTTGCACTCTGCTGAGGAAGGCTGCTGTCATCAAGGAGTGTCGTTGCTGTGGAGTCGGGGTGCCTGGTCTGGTGTAGGTAGGTGCTACATGTCTAAGCAACATCCATATAAATGGCAGGTCCAAAAATTTCCCAGCAAAACACTGAATTGTCACAAGATGGCCAATCTACTTCTCCTATCAGTGGCCATAATGTTATGCCTGATCAGCGTAAACCCCCATTTGAAGTCCAGAAAATTACAACCTCAGAAAAGACTGGGGGGAAAAAAAGACTATTGCATGTAAACTTGGAGAGTAATGGAGCATGTGCTCGAGCTCAGACATGATAATTGTTATAAACAAACTGTTTGTTCATTTTTATAGAGTACTGGCTTTTCTCTAATTTCTAGTCTGCACCCCTTTCCACAGTTCCCAGGAAAAGACACCACACATTATGGGCGCAGACACTGACCAAGAAAACCCACTAAAGAAGGTGAGGCATGCTAAGAATTTGCATTTACGTTATGTTGCATGCCCTGCAGTTCACAGAAACGGGGCAGGTTTGGCAAATGATGCTTCTTAATCTTTTTGTTTATAATATATCAAACTGACACAGCATTTGAAGTTGATCAGTTCATGTTTTTGTGTATCAGCCCCCGCCACAAAAACATAATAATTCCACGACCCTCAGCCTTTTCCTAAATTGACAGTAATTTTGGTCATTTTGAGCTGAGGAACAGTGGGAAAACACATTTTATGTCACGAGATTTACCGTAAAGTTTGGCAATCAGTGATGACCACTGAGCTTAAAAATAGTTCTGCAATTCAGTGGATTGTTTTTTATTATATTATTTTTTATTTTGCTTTTCCTTAACTTTTTTTTTCTGTCTCTGGTTTTCTTACTATGTCCTCAATCAACTATGTGTCAGGCAATATTATGAATCTTTCCAGGCTTTTATAATTTTAGACGTACAGTATTGTGGAATACCTTTTAGTAAAATGTTTTTTTTACCACTTTAGCATGTGTGCAGGTCTAAACCAAGGCCAGTTAAAATCATGAAATATTCATGTTGTTTTTCTTTGACTATTCCCATTCACGGGAATTCACATTTAATCTTAATCAGAATCATTTCATCCCCCTGGGGCTCGACCGCTCTCTTTATGGGTAAGTGTCTGTTTTCTTCTTAATTTAAGGTGGTCACAGAATTTTCTGGATTCTTCAGCTGCTGCTTGATGGAGCTGTTTTGATTGTGGCAACTGGCCGCCCGGGGTGTCATTGTGCCGCCATGAGGTCTATGAGAAACAGGCATTAAGGCTTGGACCGCAGTTAACAATGTGGTTTACCCCAGACCAGGAGGAGGAGGAGGAGGAGGAGGAGTGATGGAGAGAAGGAAGGGAAGAAAAAAGGAAAAACTGAGTGGATGCAAACAAAGCTTTAAAAGTGTCTCCTATTTACATTTTACTTTCACCCCTGTCCTTCTCCTATCATCCATCACTGCCTTTCTTTCCACCATGACCTCAATCTTCTCATTTGGCTCTTCCATTTAATTGTAGCTTATAATAACTTTAGTGACCTGATTTATTAGCTGCAGGTCAAGGTGCACATATTTGTCACCTGCGTCTGTGAGCTTTGATGGCATCTGTGGTGATGGATCATAACTACTGAAGACAGGAAGGGCAGTAAGGAACAGACGAGCACAAAAGGAGGCATCGAGAGATGTAAGGATGGACTGAAAGTCATTAAAGGAAGAAGGAAGTGGAGAGAAATGAGGGATGTAAAACATGAAAGGTGCAGGGAAGAAAAAGAATGGAGTTAATATTAAGGTGAAGGTGACAAAGATGTGAAGGAATGAGGAGAAGGAGTAAAGGATGGAACCAAGGAATGCAAGTGTGCATGAGAGATTTGTAAAGATGGAAATACAGAAATATCTGAAAATGGTGCTCTGGCAGCCAAAGTGTGGGAACCAGTAAGATGGACTGATGGACACCACAACCGACACTGTGACATCCTGCACTTCGTGCAGCTATCTCCCTTTAAGCAAACTTACCCAAGCTCCCAGAGCAAATGGTGGACGAAATTTTCGACCGTCTGATTTGGCTAAGGTGACCAGATAAATTCTGACCTCAGTTACTGGCATGATTTTATTTGCATTTCACTTTTAACGTGAAACAATCAAACAAACAGCTGTGGCTTTGCAAGACATTTATGAAAGAGCTCATAAAAACTCTGCTATCTGCTACAGTATTTATGTATGCCTATATAATGCATAAGATTATTTAACCACACCTGACCTGGTTATTTAGTCCTTCCACTGATTCAGGTCATGACATGTTTTAAATTGCTTATCCCCTTGTAATCAAATGATTTAGATTGAATTAAACAAGGATAGGCCACCTAGTCTCTAAAACTGTGGGATAATTGTAAAATTGTTACAAATAAATTAAATGAACTTTCCTACACTACTGTGGATAACCACTAGGTGGAATTATAGAGTCCAGAGGGGTATTGCATCCAGTTTAAAAAGTCTATGCTCAAAAAGTGGGTTCTTTAGAAGCTATAGGGTCGTCATAATGTCTTATTTCATAGATGACAACATGAGACAAGAATAAAAACATTTTGCACGCCATTTATCTTGCTTGTACTCGCCATTTTAGTAGGTCATTAAACAAACAACAGACTCTCTGGAACAACAGACTGATGGAAATCCAGACCGGTTTGTGAGGCGATGCCCTGATTCCATGGTTCCAGAGTGAAATAATTTCTAGTACCAGAACGTTTCTGGTGGAAAAGCATTATCAGTGCGGGAAATCAGCACTGACTCCAGGATGTCCCAGACTCAGACTGCAAAATTGTCTGTTTTAACTTCAACCACAATTTGTTTTCCAAACCTAATCCAAGTAGTTTTGGTGACTAATCCTAACAAAAAGCCACTGAAAGTCAACCACATGAAAAAGGGTGAAAAACTTTTGCTTGGCTTATTACACCACCAAACCCTGGATGAAGAATTAATCACTCTTTGTTTGTTGAAAATCCACTTGTGCCTTCAAAACATTTGTGACTCGTCAGAGAATGGGCATGGGCCTCCTGAGGGTGCCCTGTGGTGTCTAACAGTAGTTAGTGGGTGCCTTTGGGCCCTATGGGTTGAGGGGTGGGGTCTCTGTGGGTCAGGCTCGTTTCAGTGCATCCCACAGATACTTGATCAGTTTGGGATCAAGGGGAATGGAGGCCAGGTCAACACCTTGTGCTGTTTTTTGGGTGGTTCCTAAACCATTGTTGTTAGTATGCATCCTTCTGGGGATGGCTGCTGCCATCAACGAGTGTCATTGTTATGGGCTGGGGTTATCTGGTCTGGTCTAGGTGCATGCTACATGTCTAAGTAACATCCACATGAATACCAGCAGAACACTGTATTGTCACAAAACATATGGATATAATTTGTTATTGCCTTAATTGGACTTTAACTGGACAACTTAAGAGAATGTAAACACGTTAAAATCAGAGTTTTCTTTATCCGGTTAAGACACCCACATAATGTGATTGGAAATCGATTTCGTCAGGCTTGTGTGCACTTAATCAGACTTTAACTGGAAAACGCGTGAAGCGCATGCTCCACAACTAGCTGTTTGAAATGACTCTTGTTTATTATGTGATGTATTAGGTCAACCGGAAAAGGGGCTGCATTGTATTATCCTGCTGAAAAGACACACATTGCCACCTAGTGTGAAGGAGGAGGACATGTTCAGGTCAGTTATTCGATTTTCTCTGCTGAATATAAACTGGGACAAGGACCGCATTCAGAAAGTCGAGTTTCGATTAAGCTGCGCATGTAAACACACTGCACATTGTTGTTTTCCAGTCTCTTCTCTCAGCCCTTTTCCACAGAATACAGTACTTGGATGCTGTTGGAAGATGAACTGACATGGCTTTTGCTGTGAGTCATAAATCATACATTATGTTTGTATTTCAAAACACTACCTTTGAGTGTTTTGATAATGGTGCAGTGAATTGTGTTTAAACCTGACACAAAGATGATACATCCTCCAAGTCTCTATGGCAGCTTTGATGACTGAACGGCTATTTAGCCACAAGGAATGGTAGTGACACTGAGGACAGTAATTCTATTGACGCACATCGTGCTCTGTGGTTGTGAAATATAGCACACGTCACTTTCTCGTTACTTTCTAAATTCTCAAGACCTTTTTAGTTTGATGTTCAGGGTGTGTCATAATCGCAGCTGGATTGTTGTCACAAACATGAGGTAACAGGTTATGCATAAGCAAGGCATGTTGGTTAACACCACACACTGATTATTATTGTGTCCCACCCTAAACAATCTTGCCGATAGCCCAGAGAATGCTGTAGAGTGTGAAAATTAAATCTTGCCTCAGTGTTGTTTTCTGGACATTACCTCAGCTGCCACTTGAACAGTCACGCCTGTGTTTCTGAGTCAGTTTACTTCCCCTCTGTCAAGTTTCTCTTTGACCAACAACATAAAATATGCCCTATGACAAGTTTATTCACACAACACTGAGAAGCAAATAACAAACCATTTAAAGAGCTGCCGGGAAATCTAATGAACCAAGGACATTTCTGTTATGTAGTAGAAGCCATAATGAGTTCTTGTGTAGCCTCAGGCATTTGTTTACTGGGGGTTCTGGCAGGAGCCATATATTCATGGAGAGTGTATTCAGCTACACACAGTATAGTACATACAAGAATCACAGACAAAAGGTGACTAGAGGTTGTTTTAAGGCCCCCAGTTACTTGCAAACATCCAACAGGGATAACTGTTCCCACGAAAGGGTGAACAAAAGAGGAGGGACAGAAACATTGAAGTAGCAAAATGCTGATGTAGCAAAACAACAAGATGCTAAAAGAAGTGTTTCAGGAATTCATGTGTTTCCCAGAGGAACAATGGGAACTCTCTCTCCCAAGATAATTTACACACACACTGGCCACATTATTCAAGGTTAATGCAGACCTTTAAACTGGTTGACACAGAGGTCAGCAAGAGCTGTGTGACCTAATACACAGTAAAAGAAATAAACAATTTGTAAGCTACAGCTCTGGAATGTGACCAAGAAGGGCAGCCTACACTCCACAAGCACATTCATGGGCCTTCTCCACCCATGAACCCATCACCGTTTCACCAACTGGACTCCTGCTAAGAGCTCCTGCTACTATAGCATACTAGCAGTTGCACAAGATTTATTTATTAAAGTTTACTGTTATGTGATGAAAGTCAAGTCAACACCGACTAGTCACTAGCAACAATAAACTTCTTACCTGAATACATACTGTATATACTGAGAACAGACAGACCATGTGCTGCATACTGTGTGCTGCAGATATGTATAGCCTGTATAAAAACAGGCTGCAACTCAGCACCATCAGTAGCATTTAATAAGTACTCCACAGTACGTTTTTTTTTTTTTTTTTTTTTTTTTTTTTTTTTTTTTTTTTTTTTTTTTGTTTAGATGGGATAGGGTAGTTGAGTTAAAAACAATGCAGTATTTTTCTGAAGCCTTCTCTGTGTACAGGAGCTAAAGGTCTAATAACTTTAACAATGAAATTCACCAGCAAATTGTTCATGACGTTGTTAATTGACTGTTGTTGAGATGACTTGTACCTTTCCTATGCTAGCGTTAGAGGACACCTTATCAGATGAGTGTGAGTTGCAGTAGTATTTTTTTATCGTATTTCTGGACAGATTTACATATTTGTGCTTGTCACAGTAGCACAGAATCCTCCTTCTTCAGAGGTGCCAATTTAATGAGATAATCAAAGTCATTCTCCTCACCTCAGCTGTGGCTGAACATGATGACCAAAAAAATGTTGTCTGTGAACACGGACCAGACATAATTAATTTTGCCGTCTGGACCCAATTGGGAAAACCACTTGGTACAAACAAATTAATTTCTTTGTGATAGCTGGCAGCTTTCCTTTGCCACTGTCGCCTTAGTACTTGCATTGGGGGGGGGGGGTCAAAATAAAGGTCTTGTGCCACAAGTGCCACAATGCCACAACAAAAATTTACTATTTTTTTGTTGGTTATTGTTGTTTAAATAATGTAATGTAATGTAATTATCCTGATAAGAAAATGTCATTTGATTACTCTCACAATGTATTAGAGTATTTTGCTAGTGATTATCTGATGGATTTCTCAACAGCCCTGGGCATCATGGCAAGTAATGAGTTTTTGGCATGACCCAAAAGCATTAGCCAGGTCTAGAAATACAACACGTAGGTCTCTCTCTCTTCTCTCGCTACGCTAACTGAAAATTGGTGCCAAATTGTGCCGGTTTGCTGTAAGCATCCAGAGAACTCTGGAATTTCAGCCTTTTGCACCAACATTTCAATTAGACAACCTCCGTGCCACAACACTAAAGAAAACCTTTCTTCCAACATTGAGTAGACTGAACGGTCTGAGCTGATTTATGTCCCTCTCTTTGAGAATGAATATCCCCCCTGCCCTGCGCCATGCCATGGAAATAAACTGTCTCTTCCATGCTCTTTCCACCTTGGTGGGCTGTCATCACACTGACTACCTATTTCACCAATAGGTGGAATATCAGATGGGAGTGACAATTTTCTAAACCTTTCTCTATCTTCCACCTCCTCCAAATACTCCCCGAGCTTCTGTTTCTGTACCACGAGGCTATTCTTCTCTTTACCAAATAGTAACTTGACAAATCTAAATGGATCCTTATAGAATGCTCTAGTCCTCTCTTTCCTTTTCCTATTTTAGTATCCTCTGGTTCTTGTGTATCATTTCATCAGTATCTGCATAACGTACGGTGGTTACAGCAGCATGAGACCAAGAACAAGTAGCATCTTGATTCTGTTGAATGTGAGCAACTCTGAAAGTGATAGTTTAGAGTTTTTCATCCATCCAACCGCAAACAAATCGGTTACCAAACAGCAGCTTGCATGTGAAAAAGAAATTTGAAGGAGTGTGTGGATTGTGGTTTGGAACGGTAATCCTATTTTTTTTCTTTCCCCCTCTGATAAAAAAAACCAATAAAAAAAAAAAAAAAAAAATCAGGAGTAAACAGGAAATCATCAGCTCAGATATGTTGTTTTTATCTTCTTCAGACAGCAATAAAGTTCCACTGTGGGAATGAAACCTGAAATGTGCATGGTTTGGTTTGGAAGCTGTAGATGTTTTTGTACAACTAATATGACCACTAACACGAAGACAAACAAATTATTGACTTTAAGATGGTTAAGGTTTGGAAGCAGCAGGATGTCAGAAACTGCCTGCAAAGAGTCACAGTTATCTTTCAGATTTTTTTATTAGAACACGTAAAATATGTAAAAGTGGTTTTGACTGTCAGCCCCGGTGTCACATTAAGTGGCGGACGGTTTAGGAAGCAGTGTGTTACAGATCCACAGCAGCAGCTTCATTTAAATTCATATGAGGATGCTCGTGACTTTTAGTCTGGATGAGATGGCTGGGGTCTGATTCGAGCTACGTTTAGCAGGCCTGGATGGAAGCAGCTTTGCACGCTTGCGGCGGATGTTGCTTCCCTCTTGGAGGATTTTTATTTTCTGTCTATTCTGTTTGTCGTGTAATCGCACCGACAAAAGGGTTTTAGGTCAGGATTTGTAATTGACTTTATGCACGAGACTGCTGTCTATTTCTCACTCTCCCTGTCTTTGATGCTGTCTTGGCAGCAGAACTGAAAAACAAAGTGGTCAAGGCGGTTATGCTTTTCACATGAACTGTAAACATAAAAACAAACGCACAAATATTTTGGCTACTTTAGTGTAAATGACTCTTGACACTTAGTCCAAAATAGAACTTTTTCAGGTAAGCTGCCATCTCAGACATTTTTGTCTTGGTTGCTTTGGTGACACCCTTAGTTACTGGTCTGATAGTACGTGGAAAAAGAAAGTGGATTCTGGAGAAAGCAAACATGCAAACTATTTGTGTTTAATAAAGATGCCAGCAGATGAATGGCCCCTTGTCCATCACTCTGTTAACAGTCATGATGGTGCATATGGTATGTATCCAGCAATAGCACAGCACAATAAAAGGAGTTGTAGATACGTGAGGCACAAATGACTCAAATGTCATATTTCACTGGTCATCCTTCCTTAGACCACTTAGAGAAGGTATCCTCTGAGCTGCTTTCATCCAGGACTAAAGCACAAAAAACTGATCCCAGCCTGTCTCAGAACCCACTCCAGACCAAAGCGCCCATGAGCATCTTCATATCACTGTTGCTGTCTGCATCACATTACTAATCATAAATGCCATAAGAAAAAAGGAAGGCCAGACAAACATGAATCTAACTGTACTTAAAAACACTCAAAATACAGGTTGACAGCTTCAAACACCTGGCAATAAGAATTTATTACTCTTATTCTACTAGTTCTAATAAAATATTAGAAAAAAAATGTTTTGAAAACCAAACTGCAGCTCTTTTTCTAGCAGCTGTGGCTGCTCCTTCTTCCATTACTGTCAGCAACATTTATTTAGTTAAGGTTTCATTTATAGAAACTATAACACTAAAAACAATCAAAAAAAAAAAGGTGGCAAAAAAAGTGCTTGGAGTAGAGAGAGTGGTCTGCTCAACCAATCAACTGGATGCTGTCCAAGTAATGAGACAGAAATACGACAAATAAACGCGTCATTTCTATGCCGATGACACACAGCTTAACCTCCCCTCAATTCTCAAAGTCAGACTGACATCACCTGGATAAAAAAAACTGTTCAAAGACTGGTTGGCTCAGTAATTCCTTCAGCTAAATGAGAACAAGACAAACATTTTACTCTTTGGCCCCCCACATCATATCGCTGCTACCCCCCAGAACCTTGACCGCCTCTCCTCCTATATCACACCATATGCAAAGAACCTGGGTGTCCAATTTGACAGTAATTTACATTTCAGCAGGAATGTTAATTCTGTTGTCAGGTCCAGTTTCCTCGAGCTGTAATGGAAATAAGTTATTAAACAGTTAAGTATAATAACTGCACTTGTCGAAATGGGGCACCACCCACAGATTTGGAATACACTGTGAGAATAAATCAATTAATATTGGATCAATGTTAATAATTTGTAATGAATCAATCTCATCATATTTGAGGTGTCAGCTCTCAGTCCAGGGACCCTCTGCAACGACTTAAGAAAAAATATGTGGTTTATTTACAAAGGTGAATGGTGAATAATAAACAAGATGATGAATAATGTAACAGAGTAATGGAAAATGACGAGAATGCCGAAATAAATGAGTTTAACAAAAGTGAGAAGTATGAACGGAAATGAGAACGCAAACGGAACCTAATTTCTCAAATTAATTATTCAGTTTTGTTTAAGGTTTCTTTGTCTTTGAATAACATTTGATCTGTTTTTATTTCTTCATCTTGTCACTCTAGGTCAGGGGACTTCAATGTATTTCAAGGACCAAGGATTAAGCTATTCAAAAAGTACACAGGTTGAAATGTTTTTTTTTTTTTTTAATTTTTTTTATTTTATTTCCAACTTGTGCAACAGTAGGTTACTGTGTTGTACAAGAGGCGTAGATTGACAGGTCTATTGTGGCACTCTGTGTGAAACGGTGCTCTGTTGAGACAGCTCCTGTGTCGTTGAATGAGTGAAGCGCCGACTGAAAGTTCTTCTGCCTCCATTTAACCATTTACTAAAATATGTTGAATTCATGTTAATCTGTGTTTAAAGGAATTTAAATTTCTGGGGGAAAATATTTAACAAAAAAAAAAGTCTAATCTGCGGGCCCCTGTTGAAGACCTGCCCTAAGTGTTAATAGCTTAGCTTATTTGTTGATACATTGATGTTGATCTATATTTTGCATGTTTTATATGACATGTTGAATGTTCTAGAAGTTGCCGCTGGTCTTGGCTGCTCTACTGTTTCAGTGCCACCATGAAAATGCACTTTTATGTATCTAATCTAATAGCACAATGTTCCTTTTTCCCTTGTCTTTTGTGACTGCCTGCATCTCCCTGATGTGTGATAATCCTTTCCCCCTCACCAGGTTAGTGGGTCAGAACAATCATCATTTCTGAGTGTGCTCTGTCCCTGTGTGCGGTTGTGTTTCTCCCAAAGTAACGGACACAGACAGACTGATGTGTGGTCTGATTACAGGTGACCTATATTGTGAATCAGGGTGCTGATGTAAAACTCTCCACTGTCACTCTGCTAACAGTCCTCGTGTATTTCTACATGTATTAGTTTTTTTTCCTCCATTCATTGGCAGAGACCACGATTTCCATCATCTCCCAATCCACATTTTTGTTTCTTTGGTCATAACAAGTTAAAGGTCTTTTTATATCCTAGAATATTAAAAAGAAATATGGGTTTTAAAAGTATGAATAATCTGACAGTTAAGTCAAAAACAATGCACAGTTTAAATTATAGAATAGTTTCAAACTGTTCATTTAAATTCACTACCTGTTGTTTTATTGTGGCTCTGGTGTGTGTGTGTGTGTGTGTGTGCGTGCGTGTGTGCGCGTGCGCGTGCGCAAAGTAAAACTAAATGCAAACATGATTAAAGAAAATAACATCACATAAGGAACATTTTAGTTTAAAACTGTTGAATAAAGTAATAAAGCTTGAATGTTAAAGCATTCTTCGCACACCACCTTTCTGGGAATTTTCCAAATCGCACACACACAGCAGGAAGCCAGTAAAACGTGACTTCCCTGCAGAGCTGTTTGTGGATCTAACCCCTTTATTCTGACTCCTAAAATATTTAAGCAAATAATTTAATACCATCTCATATCTGCTTCACAGCAGGGAGGCAGGAGTTCAAGGAAGAGCTTTTACATAAGGGATTATTCTATCCTGGGAGGGGGCAGCACATTTGAATTTTCCTGTTTCTGTTGAAGTTGTATTTAGATTTATTATATATCCGGTTGTTTGAGTATGGTTTGGTAGCTCCTTAGGGACTTCCCAGAGCTCCCAGCTTATCAAACCACAGTCAAAGAAGTGGAATGTAAGTGGAGCTGGGAGGGGTGGGTGAGATTGACGTAGTCACCTTTATCTTATTAATACATCATCTCTTACCCTGTATACCTTCCAAGAGTGGAGCCACGTTATCAATGATCCACCAATACTGCCACTAAACGTACTCACATTTTAGTCTGGTTAATACCACGCTGTGCTTTACCTCCACCAGTTACAAAGAAATGCTGGATTATTTATTTATCTTTGTATTTTTTCCTACTCTTAGTTTTGCTAAACCGCTACACAGGTTGTGGTATTGCGTCAAATAATTAACTAAAACAAAACTTCTCTCAGGAAAAACTACACTTTCACCTACATCAGCCTTACATTGATGACAGAGTCTACTTTAGGGTTTTTGTTTGGCCCAGGTCCCATTCACTAACAAGGAGGGTCTGGCGCTTGTGACCTATACATATACCAGCCACCAGGGGGAGCGCCACATGCTTTAGCTTCACTTTTGGGGAGCTGTCATGGCGTCCAATCTTTATACAGTCTTTGCCTGAAAGCTGCTGACTCATATTCTAATAAGTTAAGTTCCAGTGCATCAGCAATGAGACACAGCAGGGGACAAATCAAACAAACAAAAAAAAAATTAAAAAAGTCTTTTTTTTTTTGCCCTGGCAACTGTAGCTTCTCAGCTACTTATTTTCTTTGGTTGCAACACTGACACTTTTGCACTGTCTGTTTGTCCTCGCAGTGTCCGTCTGCACTGTTTGTGATTTTTTTTTTTTTTTTTTTTTTTTTTTTTTCCTGCTTGGCTTGTAGCAACTGGTGGAAAAGGAGACTACTGTGGCATTATATGAAATACCGGGTTCAAATGTTAATATAAAAATCATTGGCTTGTGCCTTCTCATTTTGGCTTCATTCGACATGTTTACTCCCACTATTCATAAATCAAAGTTAATACACTAAAGTGTCTCCCCATTCTTTAAGAGTTGAGGCTCAATAACAAAACGGTTTGTCACCCCTACCACAGGAAGTGGTTGAGGTAACGACTCCTTCTTATGACTAACTCCACATAAAGATGTTCACACTGAGATCTATGTGTCACCGTCAACACTTGTATCAGTGAGTCACTGTCTCGTGTACATTCGCACAACCTGTCCTTTCACCTCCGCTGTCAGCAGACGAGACCCACTGGTATAACTTTACACTCAACTGACTGATGGAAAAGTGAAACAGACCATTCACTGCTTCCCTCTCTTTTCTTATTCATGTAGTTACACTCTGATGGCGGAGGATCAATTTCCTCAGCACGCCCCCGTCAGTGTCTGATGAAGGACAGCAGGTAACTGAAGACCCTGGTTGACAAAATGACAAAGCGGTTAAAGACTGGAGCCTGTTTCTAAAAAAAAAAAAAAAAAAAAGAATAATGGCTGTAAAGTTTTGTTTTAGTTTAATTTGTACAGGAATGAACAAAACAATGTTTGCTTATTTACAGATTCTAGGTTTCTAAAGGACAGTTTGTCGAGGGCTGAAAGTGAAGACTTATGAAACCAATACTGCATGCGTGCTACAGATACACATACATATGCTGAGAACAGACAGCTCATGAGCAACACATTGTGTGCTGCAGGTATTTATAGCCTGTATAAAAACAGGCTGCAACTCAGCACCATCGGCAGGATTTAATAGTCATCGTCTAGTAAACTGGGATTGTGTAGCCGGGATTATTTATGTATTTTTTATTTTTTTTTTTTTTTTAAATCAATATTTCTCTGAAGCCTTCCCAGTGAACTGCAGGTCTAATGTCTTAGACAATGAAATTCACCAACAAATTCTGGATTTGCAGCCTCCTCCTCTCTGTTATGACATTTAGTGAAGTTGTTAACTGACTGCTGTTAATTAGCAGATGAGTGTGTGTTGCAACTAGTACTTTGGTTTTGCAGTATTTCATGACTGACTTATATATTCTGCATGTCACGTTAGCATGGGCTTCATCTTTGTTCTCAGAGTCCACTAGTCTGGACAATCATGATTAGATACAAATATTCTACCAATAACTGTTATAATAAACCAATACAAATAATAATAATAACACTAACAAAAACAATGGGGTTCCTGCAGCTTCGCTGCTTGGACCTCATTGTAGCATCTGCACAATTAATAAGTATGCTGTATTTAATAATGCATAGAGTCACATCTGCTAGTTTTTCTCTTTGAGTGGCTAAAGACATTTATCTCTTAGTTGGCATAAACAGGTTGAATTTCTACTAGAAACTAGTAGTTTAGTAGATATTTTGAACTCAGAGGAACATTCAAATCTCTTTGCAAACAATAGTGCAGGATAACATGTGTACTTCAGTCTGATCATGGAACATGTTCAGGTGGCCATTTGAAAATGCTTGAATTCTTCATGGTCAAGTTGTTCTGGTGAGTTTGGTTGGCAGGTCAAGTGACTTTTAGTTACATCAACATTGTTTTTGCGAAGCGCAGCTGTTCAATAAAAGAGTCAAAGGGCCACCAGTGACAGACGCACATATCTTTTTCCTTTGGAAAGAAAAGTGTCTTCCTATAAATTTATTAAAGAGTAAGTGTTTCACGCTGTTCTCATCTAATTTCAGTATCAAATAACTGAACTGTTCTAGAAGGTGAAAGCACTTCAGTGAGCTACTCTGTCTGATGAAGGAGGTTTCACATTGCAGTCGGACTCTTCAGATGTTCAGTTGTTTACGCAACCTTGTGGTTCTACTACTCCCAAGTCGGAGGAGTAGAGGGCCTTCAGCATTTGTCCAGACTGTCATTCCCACATGTATTACTGACATGCTGTTATTCACTGAAGTTTTGTTTTACTGCTGCAGGGTGCCGTATAGTATTTAAACTGAAACCAGTTGAGGTGATAAATTGAGGTTTTCAAAACATCATTGTACTGTTTTATTTTCCTGAACGACAACTTTTAGCTCCTAACCCGCATTTAATAATAGATAAATGTGTAAATATTCTGATAATATGGCTCAGTCCTGTCCTAGTCATGCAGGTATGCAAAGACTAATAGTTATTGCTGAAAATATTTGTCTGTTTCAGGTTAAAGTGGCATAATTGCAACATGAAATTATTGGTTATAACCAAGATAATTTGTCATTTCTCTTCTATTCGTTTAAGGAAAACAGTTTAAGGAAAACAGACTTTTTTGATAGTAATATATTTTTTAAGATGCAGGTCTGCATGCTGCAGCAGACACAACAAGTGATAGCAGCAACTACATTTGCATGCCAACTTGCTAACGTTACATGATATGTTAAATGATATAGATGTTTTTGCATTTGAGTTAATGTACAACTGGAATAACCATATCTTTGTGTTCACTGAATATGACTACAGGATCAAAGTCTTCAGGGCTCTAACCTCTCATATTCCTGATCATGCACTGCTGCAGCCCCTGACCCGTGCATCCAACCCACATAAAGTCATTGGCGGCCTAAATGATTCGGGTGTGGCCATTTTAAAGACCCATTTAAACTGCTGTATTATTCCATGAAGTGATGACATTTCATTAGTCTTGTTGCTGATCTTTTTTTTCCCTGACTGATGCTGACGCTTGGGTTTGTTCTCCTTTGAGGAACTCTATTATTGCATAAAGTGTGCTGCCTTTTTTATTTAGGAGCATTGTTGTTGTTAGTTGTTACACTGTTATAAAACAACCTAATGTAAATAGGCTCTGTGACATCTCAGGGGCAGGGAAACACAGGACACAGTGACCGGACTCTGTGGGAGATGCTTTCTCAGAAGGAAAGCAGGCTTTTGATGTAATGCTTGGTCTGAATGCATTTTCCTCTATGACGTCTGGTAACTAGGACCAGGTTGGTAACAGGACTGTGTGTTCTCTGCCTGACGGTCACACAAGAGCCCCTGACAGAAGAGAAAATTCCTACAGTTATTAAATATTTTGCCAAAAACAAATGAGCCGATATGAAAAACACTGAAAGCAGGAAAAGGGCTATCTGATTTAATCTGTCATGCAAACGTAAAGGACTTTGACGCATGCAACAGGAAGTAACCTTTATTAACAATGCAAAGTCCTAAAAGTGTACATGTAATCTGGATGTTGGGGGTGGGGAGGGGAGGGGGCTGGTCAGCGCAGAAAGAACATGGTTTCTTCTTTTTGCTTTTTTGCACATGTATGTTTTCATGTTAAGGTTCAAGGTTTCTTTATTCATCTTCCATATTCTTGGAAGAGATGACAGTGCTGCAGTGCAATCCAAAAACACAATACAAGGAAAACTCCTTTGCCACTCTAATTGTGTTAAATGTTGTTGGCCTACCTGCTCAGACAGGTCTTGTGGAGAGGTTAGGGAAGGTGGACCCATAAATTTAAAAGCAATCTTCACCAGGGAGTTGACTGTCAGATTCCTGAGCCAACAGGTGATGCCATACCTAATTATAGATTCTACAGCAGCTCTGTGGAAAATATCCATAATAGTTTTACAGACACTGAACGGCCAATTTCTGAGGAAATGGAGGCGTTGATGAGCCCTGGTACAAACGTTGTGTGTGCCAACTAATGTTGTCAGTGTACAGGCCAAGTTGTGACGTGTGTGTGATGTGACATGTTTGATGGGGTTATGATCATAGCGCTCAAATTCCCAAGAGAACAGCAAGCTTTGGGCAAGCTGAGGATAACGCTGTCTTTTGGTTGTGCTGGAGAGGATGTTATTGAATTTCGCCTGTTGTGACTGGTTTGTGAGAAAGGAGTGACACCATCTGATTTAAAAAAGGATTCACATTAGATCAATCAGCTTTGTGAGAAGGAGTTGTGGCTAGATCGTATTGAGGGTTATGAAGAAATAGTAAAATGTCATCAGCATATTAAATGATCTTGTGTTGTTTTTGAGGTGTTTGGATTCCTTTGATGTGCAGGTCCTGCCGTATGACTACAGCTAAAGTTGGAAAATGAAATGAAATCAGGTAAATAAAGAGGCACAGAGTAGGCATCCCTGCCTAGTCCCCCTGTCTAATTGTGAAGCTTTGTGATGTTAGTCCATTAGTAGTGACATTGGCTGAAGGAGTAGTGTAAAGAATCTTGACCCAGCTGATAAATGATCATGTCAAAGATATATTGCACATCAAGTCCATTACTGATAACCGACGAACAGGCGATGAACGAGGGACAAAAGAAAGAGAAAAAGAACAAACAAACATATTAAAGTGCAGCAAGATCTCTGCACCGTGTTGCCTGCAGAGCAGCGGCATCTTATTTATTGTTTCACAGTAGCAAACCGTCTGGATTCTCAACAGATTGTAGGATAATGAGCCATGATTAGTTGGAATTATTTTTGTATGTGTATTCATGTGTGTCATGTGTCTGCATATTCAGAGCCGTGCCAAAAACTGCAGATAAACTAAAGTTTATGTGTTAACTATTCACAACAACCAAAACTTAAAATGCAGTATTTTCTTTCAAATGTAATGATTGTTTCATTGCCATACCACAACTTTCCCACTCTCTGCAGGACGCCGTCTCACCCCCCAGCTGTGACCGGCAGAGATCAGCTACACTGTTGTTTCTGTGTGTCTTCCCTGGGCTGTCAGGCTCTAGTCACATTTAATTGAATCAATTTAGAGACGCAACAATGTGGTTTCAAGACTGACCTAAAACCCAGATGAATATGAGACATACTTCTCGGTGGTTCTCAAGTTGCTTTTCTCTGCAGATTAGTGGACGAAAAAAGGAGTTCAGACTTGTGAATGGATCTAGGAAGCTGGCCCGACTCCAATACCAATATTTGGAGTTCTTCTGGGTTTGGAGTGTTTGAGAAGTGAGTGTTATGATTTAAACATTTTTCTGCAAAATTCACACAGCTACGGTGTTTAGTTTCTAGTTGAGAACTTCGGGAGTCAGATGTATCGAGATTAAAAAATGTTAGACCCTGGTGGTGTACTTAAAGTTCAAATCCTAAAGTTTTCATGATTGTACCGCTTTTCTCAGACCAAAAAGTTAAAGAAATGCATAAAAAAACACTTTCTTGCATTTAGTTATTGTGTTTGTCAAACTTACTGCAACCACACATTAAATCAGTAAAACTGTCCACATGGAAGGAGCCAGTGGACTGCACCAGCACTGCATTAACAAACTTTTCATCTGAGGACTTTAATTCCTCTTTAATTGATGCACGGTAAAGTTTTTTTTTTATTATTATTATTTCCAAAGCAACTGGAAAACTATTTTCATCTCAGCAGGGAAGATTCACAGTGGCAGTAATTTCTCTCCAGCTGTTCCCTGTGACATATTTGTTCTCTGCTCATGTCAGAACATGTTAGTCACAAATTAGTCATACAGGAAGTGACGGGAAAAATAGGGGAAAATCTAATTTATGTGGCATTCGAAATTGCGGTATAAATGTCGTGTTTTGAGGGTTGGAATCACTATTCGTAAAGGTCCAGACACACTACAATTAGACTTGTTACTGTTTATTAGGATTCTCATGGTTTTATTCAGCCTTACAAAAGTGGTATGCCACACTTTTGTAACACTTTTGACTTTTTTCAGATTTGACATAATTGGTGGCAGCTATTTAGACTTCACTGTGAAAGATATGGGGACTATATTATTGCTATTATTAGGCCGTGACTGTAAACCAGATTGTTGTTACCTCTCATCTTAGTTAGTATTTTTTGTCTGAACATCTGTGAAAAAGCTGTCTCTGTTTCAAAACATGACAACCAGTCCAAATATAACTCTAAATTTGAGATGACACTGCAATCGTGGGTTGTATCAGGGATGGAGAGGAGGAGGAGTCCAGGAATCTGGTGAACAACTTCATCTCATGGTACGGAGTGAACCTGGAGTCCAGGACCCACCTGGACCTCCCATAGGGAGTGTGTAGATAAGTACCTAACTCTACAGCTGGATCACAAACTGGACTGGCCGGCTAACATAGACTCAGTATATAAAAAAGGACCTAAGGTCTAAGGTCATTTCCTCAGGAGGCAAAGGTAGAAATTAAATATATTTTATTTCCCATAGTTTCAAAAGCCTTGCAACCACTCTACAATAGAATGTAGCAGAACCTAACTGGTCCAAGAATAGACTGCTCAGATTTGTAATGCAAGAGAAAAGTGTAAATGTCATGAATTCCATCTGGATTTTACCTGGAAATGAGCCATTAAAAATGGGCACATGCACATTAGTACGTCCGTAAAGCCAATATATAATATCACCACTAACAGGGGACCTCCACCAGCAGGAAATCTCAGAATTATGCAATGAAATACTTTCATTGTGTGCACAGGAATGGAAATGAGCACCAGAGAAGCATCAAAACGCAGAGACTCATTCAAGAATGTGATAAACCATTACAAAGAATTTATTTGCAATGCAAAAACCTGCACAGACAATTGCACAAGTGGATGCAGGCAAATCTTCAAGCAGCATAACGTAGTCACCAAACAGGTCACGGAGAAAAGTAAAAACGTAGTATTAAGTGTATTTGAATTGGAAGAGCAGCAGTACTCCAGAACATTCACCTTGTGGTCTTTGTTGTCTTGCTGGAAAAAAAATCTTCTATCAAGTCGTAGTTCTCTTGCAGACTAAGTCAGATTACCTTGCAGGTTTTAGCAATGTTCCCTTCTACCTTTACAAGTTGTCCAGGGGCTGCTGCTGAGAAAAATTCCCCAGAGCATGATGCTGCCACCACCATGCATCACGTGGAGGATGGTGTGTGTGGGGTGATGTGCAGTGTGTAGGAACCTTCTTCCAATTGACCTAGGAATCTCCCATAGCATGTGGATTATGAGTTTTTTTCAACAGTGCCTTTCTCTTTGCAACAGTTGTCATATGTACAGTCTCTCCCATCTGAGCCAATGAAGCTTTTAACAAGTCTTCTTCTTGCCTGATCACTCAGTTTGTGAGTATAGCTAGCACAAGGCAGACATAAACAACTGCCATTTCTTAATGATGGGTTTAACTGAACTCTGTGGGATGTCCAGTGATTGGAAATTTTTTGTAGCCCTCCCTAACTTGTACTTTTCCATTACTGATGAACCAGACACTGGACCTGCCAGACACAGGTGTTTTTATGCTAGAGTCACTTGACACACATAAAGTGCACTCACGTTATCTCCATTTCACTATATATGACACCACTGGAATCTAGTCCAGTAACTAGTTGGACCTCTGTTAATTTAGACCAATAGAGATGGTGAATACTTATGCAAACATTTATATTACAGTATATATTTTTGATTAATTTACATTAGTTTGTAAAAATATTTTTTTTTACTTTAACATGAGAGAAGACATTTTTGCAGATCTTTGTCAAAAAAAAAAAATTATAGTGATTTTGGTTTCACGTACAAAATGAACGAATGGGGAAAACATCCAATAGGAGTGAATACTTTTTCAAAGCTGTGTATGTGTTAACTGTCCTGACAAATTCGTTATCCTTTTTGTGAAACACTATGTGAACAACAGCAGCCGTTGTACCGTCACAATCTGATAAGAGTCAATAAATTCACACACTCCAGTCATAAACTTTGACATTTGGACAGTGATACATCAAGAACAAAGTTAAACCGTGGTCTGGCCTCTCATCATTTCCAGCAACACCGTCAAGATATCACGATAGTCAGGGAATGTGTAACTTTTCATTGTTCATTCAGACCAGATGACGATGAGAAGTTAATGATTCCACAAGTGTTTACCTTTATTATGTCAAAATAATAGAATTAAAATAATGCAGTTACTCAAAACAGTCAATTCAACAAAGAACAGGTAGGTCTCCTGCTACCACGGGGACCACACTAGCCTTAACCTTCCACATCTGTTCCAGCTGCTCTTTCAACCCTTGGTACTTCTCAGTCTTTTCCTGTTCCTTCTGATGTTGGCGTCAGCTGGTATCGCCACATCTATCACCGCCACTATCTTCTGCTCTTTATCCACCCACACTATGTCTGGTTGCCAGGACCTGTTCGTCAGTCTGGAAGCCAAAGTCCCACACAACCTTGTCCCTGTTGATCTCAACCATCTTCTGTGGTGTTGTCCGCTTGGACTTGGGTACTTCCATTCCATACTGGGTACAGATGTTCCTGTACACTAATCCAGCCACTTGCCTCTCCGTGTACGCTGATCCAGCTAGCATCTTACACCCTGCTATCATGCTGGACACTCAGGGGCCTCTTTGCATAGTCTTTACCCTGGATCTGATCTTGGCCTCTATGGCTCTTGTACTTGGGGCCTCCTCTTGTGCCGCCATGATTAGTGCCTCTGTGCTGTCTGTCACTGTAGCGTTTCTTGATATCAGCCACTGCTTTTCCCTCTAGGTTGTCTTCTTCTCTTCCTCTGCACTCTTAAAACGGCAGTTCATCATTTGGGGCCACTTTCTTGGATTTTCGATGTTTCATCCTAGACTGTGGCCTCGATGCTCACTAGTCCTCGACCTCCGTCTTTCTGCTTAGTGTACGGTCTCGGGGTGTTAGCCTTGGGATGAAACCCTCCGTGTATGGTGAGGAGCTTTCTTCTATTTATCATTAGTCACAACAGAGTAGAATAGAATAGAATAGAATCACTCCTTCTTTACTGAGCCATCATATGGAAATTCTTTCTCTGCATTTGACCCCGTCCCTTGATTCACTGTGGTGTGTAAACACGGAAGAGTGGGAGTTAGGTGCATGCTCAAAGCAACTGCTACACTACAAATAGACAAAGACAACATTCATCGCCATTCTGTTCTAATGGTAGTTCTTTGATGTCGGTTTGATGTAGATGGAACACAGTGAACAAAGGGAACTAATTTTTATTTCCTTTCTCCGTTGCATAGAGACAAACAGCTTCATCAATGTGTTTTTGACCATTATCACATTTTTCAACAAAGAACCAGTGCATTGATTGAAGCAAAAAGTGCCAGATGACGACAGCATCTGTATTGTTTTCATTTTTTAGATTTGAATTGGTGTGGGTGGTGGACTGGAATAAATAATTGGCTTCCCAAGTAGCGAGAAAGAATATTAAATTGCAAAGAGAAGTATCACAATGTTTAATTCGTCTTAACTGCTACAGCGTCCGTGCTGGCTAATAGGAACACGATGTAAGGCTGAAACCATGAAGTCATGTTTGAAAAACAATAATTCCAGCTTAGATAGATTTTTTTATTTTTTTTATTTCGTTCTTTAAGGTGGTATATTTGCACACAGTGAACATATGATACAGACAAGTGGCTGCTCAGAGCCAATGACAGGATAAGTGACTAAACAATCTAACCAGCAGACTAGAAGATCATATGACACTTCAATACAGTGTGTGTGAGACAGTCTCTTTATAGAATATGAGATGGCATCACGACAGCCTCAACACAGAAAAAACTGACACCTCACTCTCTCTCGTGACCTTTTTTTTTGTTGTTTTAATTTTTCCTCTGGCTCAAGCCAACCCACACTCTCTCCAGCTCTCTTAATCTTTTCTCACTCTATCATATTCTTTCACACAATGTCATCCCATACACATGACCGCAGTATAATTTAACAGCACCGAAGCCAGAGCACGTTAGCAGGTTGCCAAGCTAGTGCGGTGCTGTGTGTCCCATTGTGCCTCCGTAGCCATCGGCAACATTCTGTAGTGCCAGTGATGGTGATCGAAACCTTCGCATAACTCTCAGCTACAGTTCAAGGTCTTCCATCTGGGAAGAAACACAGAAGCATGCCGGGGAGGAAAACAAACAAAACAAGGCAACCTGATTCTGATTTTCACATATTTGCATATTGTTTGCCTTATAAAGTGAGTCTAAATCACATGGGGTAAGTTTTCACCGAGACATTTTATTCTGGAAAACATCCAGTGGCGGTACGGAAGCCTGCACAATAAAACCTCAACGGCATACAACACTTTGGGAACTTTGAATTTTGCTGAAGAGGCCTTACTGGGGAGCGTACCTATGTTCCCCAGGTCCTGTGTTCCCTTTTCCCGGTCACATACAAAGTGGGGACCATAGGACCTGGGAACCATAGGGATGATCCCCCTCACTGTGCAACATGAGTACCTGACCTTAGGCCCAAGTGCAGGGGTCTTCAACACTTTTCAGGCCAAGTACCCTCAAACTGATAGAGAAATTAAGTACTGACCCCCTACCTAATGTGTCCTATATTAAAGTGCTATTTATAAATATACATTATTATTATCATTTTGCATCCAATATTACTCTATTCCTTTTACTAAAATATGTTGGATTCACGTTAATGAATCCCTATGGAGCACTTAAATCCCCATATTGATTGCAGACCTCCCTGTTGAAGACCTACTGTATGTCCCAGTGGTTCAGTGTTGTTAAACTGCACCCAAGTTATCCCCTATGGTTATTAGTGAATGCAAAACTACATAATGCTGCCATCGAGGTATTTTGTTCAAGGACGGTCTGGCTAATTTTAGTATGATAGCCATAACACATTCTACACGCGTTACAACAGCATGGCTTCATTGTAGCAGAGCCCAGGTGCTAACCTGCCCCCCAACTGATGCAGAACAAAGCAGTCCCCATAGTGCTGAGCAGCGGCAAGACAGGACAGGAAAACATCTCGCCTTTAGAACTACCGCAGTCACTCTCCTCTCTTCCCAAATGTTTCCAGTGTTGTTAGAAGAAGAGATGAAGTAACTTCGTTGAAATTTGCATATTGTTTGCCTTATAAAGTGAGCCTTATAAAGTGAGTCTTAAGCAAATTAAACTAAGCAAATGTTCATCGAAATTTTTTTTGATACACATTTCACGCTGCATCCTAACTCAATATAGTGTATCCAGAAACCCTGAACTCATCACACAAGAATCGCATGGGATTGTATACACTGTCTTGTAGGTACTTGTACTTGTTATGTAACAGTGGGTGCTGTAAGGTGATTCTCAAATAAAGTGGCGTACGTGCAGTACATCACATTAACCAGCAGCATGAGGCTAGCATGCTCCTAATGATGAATCCTAATTAATTCAAACTTGTCTTTGAGTATTCCGTCATCTTCAAAGTCACTATGTTATCCTATATTAAAATGACATGATTGGCAGACAGACACAGGCAAAGTGTTTTCTCAGAAAGCAGTTTCATACATGTCATGCAATGCATTTATATTTGTTCTGGGAATCAGGGGCAGAGTGCAGATGAAAAGTCAGAACTTATTACCTCAGTTGTGATTTGTGTTTGTTGTCAGGTTTTACTGTTAACTCCTTCCACTCTCTCATCTGGAAATAGCCCACACATTAAGCTGAAATGTGAGAACAGTACACGGATATAGTTACACCTATGTGTGCATTTCTGATGCAAGCGTAGATGTTGGCGTCAATCCAAAGTCTTGTATAATACGTGTCCGTGCGTGTTGTGTGTTTTCCACACATGTTCCATGTGTTATTCTGGATTGTTTTGTTCGTTTGTTTTTTAAAATAAATGTCACATATGAATTTAAGGGGAATTTAGCAATACAACATCCAGCTTTCCCCATGTACTTCCCCTTTTTGGGGGTGTTTGAGAAAAATATCTGAGGTTGATAAAATGCCAACTCCATTAACCAGACACATGTTAAGGCAGCACAAACAGGGTCTAATACTACAGAGCCTTATTCAGATGATGTATAGCGTTTCACTTAAAACATCCATTTGATAATTTTAATACTTAACACAAAGAATACCTTCAGTAGAACAAAAACATGCCATTTATAGTAGAGCACCCACTGTTCCCACAGACATACTTAAATATAACATAAGCATAACATAAACATAAATTACTAAATAGTTATATTTTATTTTTATTAATCAGTTCACTGTTTCATTAGATAAACAGTTTCCTAATTATCGTAACATTACTGTGCCTTCTCAAAACATTTGTTTTGGAGTCTCTTGCTCAACCCGGTGCTTTCAGTCACAAATGGGAAGATATGAAGTGTTGAAAAGTGTTGATTCATTCAGTGACAGTGACTAGTCAGTAAACTCATCGGAATCTTATTTGTCACAGAACTTTGCATTTAACAACTTAACTTTTTCTTCATCTGACTCACCGAAAAATAGATGTGAGAGTGCATAACATAATGTTTTTCATCTGAATGCATATCAGATGTCTTTGAACTCTGTTTAACAATCTGCATGAGAGAGCAATGTTGTTTTGAACGACAACCTTGGACTTCAGATAATGTAGGGTTTGACCCAGTTCACTACTAACTGAGGGTCAAAGATTTATGAACTGCACATATCTAACCAGTGAACCAACATTTACTCAGTGAACTATATAAGATGACATCAAGGGGTCTCCAAAACGTTACAAATTGTCCAAAATCCATGGCCACATTTGGAAACTTTCAAAAAAATATCCTTTAAATGCTAATGTAAAACATTAAAACAAAAATTTATAGCATATACACACAAGAGAGCAGTTCATTTGCCATCTTCATACTCCATTGTTGAGACCAGTTCATGCTAACATATATATGTAAAGGTTTTGCACATTTTAAGCATTTTGTTGATATGCAAATGAAAAACTGTGACTTTGAGTAATTAATGAAACCAGTCTGAACCACCGAACACAATAATGCTAAATGTTACAGTTGGTTTTGGTACATGCTGAAAGGGAAAAGCCTTGAGTTTCTTTGCTTTGCTTAAGCACAAAGATTGGAAACAGTAAAACTCACGTTCAAAACCATAGTTCTGAAAAAAAATTAGATATGTGTGTTGTGTGTTTACAACACAGGTGTTGGTAAATGGATTTAGCAAAATTGTAGGATTAATAATATGATATTTAACTACTAATCTGTTATCGCCACAGCTGCTAATATCAAAGCTAAAAAAAAAATACCAAAGTTGATCACTGGAGACAAAACAAGGCAGACATTATTAGATTATACAAGTCTTCAAGGGTCATTGAAACATGACGACATCTTTCATAATCAGAGAGTTGTAGCCGGGCGCTGCTGAAGATCTAAAGCATGGTAGGGGGTTGGCGCAAAGTCTGCTCATCCTGCTGCAAATCATTTGTGGAATGCTGTGATGACAGATGGAAGCATATGTTGGACAGACAGAGTAGAAACTATAATTGGGATTACTTAAACATCACATGAAAGTGAAATTTATGATATGTACAGTAAGGGTTGCACAACTTCAGTTTTTTTTTGAAGTCGACTGTCATGTGGTGAAAGTTAAGTCGACACCATCTACTCGCTGATGAGTCACTAATAAAAACACAGTAGAAGGTAATGCTTTGCAGCAATGAAATCTATATTATTGACCTGAATACATATATGCTGAGAACAGACAGCACATGTGCTACATACTGTGTGCTGAAGATATGTATAGCCTCTATAAAAACAGGCTGCAACTCAACACCATTAATAGCATTTAACAGTACTGCACAATGTATTGTAAGATGGGATAGTGTAGCTGGGTTAAATAAATGCAGTATTTCTTTGAAGTCTACTCCATGTACTGGGGTTCAGGCATTTAGTGTCAGTAGGATTTGAACCGTTCCGCTGCTAGCGTTAGCAGATGACTTTTCAGTTGAGTACTGTAGCAGTATTTTTGTACTACACATTTCAGGACTGACTTTCCATATCATGGTGGTTTGGGTTTCATCTTGGTTTGTTGCAATGACCCACTGGGCTCCTCGCCTGTCTTGTTGGAGGCATCCATGTTGTTGTCTCGTGATCAGTGACTAGTAGACGTGATGCTTAAAAGCACAGGAGTAAAGCAGACAAACTGTTTCAGGAAACGTACAAATAAGACTGAGATTGGATTTCTTCGGTGGTTTTAGACATATGAATATAAAAGAGTGCATTTATTACATGTCAAATCAGATTTTAACACACCATAGTGAGCTGTATGGTTGTGATTTTCAAAGTGAGGAGACAATGAGACACAGCAGAAAAACAGCCAATACTTGATCTACGCTACAGCCAGCATTAGAGGCATTAGAAATGTGAAGGAACATTGCGTTGAATAAGATTAATACAATAAACTAAATCCATTATTATAATAGATTATAAAATCATGTGTTAACAAACTTCTGCCTTCAAGGACAAATGAATCTATTTTAATATCCGTTATGTCACCTAACTTTGTTGGCATCACAGCCCTGCCCTACAGCGGTCAGTGGCCAATGCAGCAATTAGTGTCTGCATCCAACTTTTAGTATCTTGTCATACCACAGTGAGCCTATTTGGAAAAAAAAAAAAGAAAGTACTCTGAAATCATGACCTCCAAGGGTATGCAAGGCACAATAAGCACAAGCCTTTTTTTTTTTTTTTTCATTTGTGTAAGGGGAGGGGGTTAAATATTAATCGAATAAACTAAATTTAACTGAAGTGAGATGAAGGGGGTATTGAAGTCCATCCGGTGGACCTGCGGTCAGACACTTTGGACAGAGGACATAGGTTTACTGTCATGTGTAGGACACGATGAGCTGAAATGTGTGTTTCTACGCCGGCAAACATCCAACAGAAAAGAACTTTGTGGAAATGTGCAAAGTGTTTATCCTGTGGAGCATCAAACCTGCTGAGAAATATGACAGAATTTTCGACGCCTGTTCTTTTTTATTCACTCAAAAGGAGAAGGTCACCAAAATGCAGCCACATTTCCAACATTGCTGCTGACAGTGATTCTGGCTCCATTCATCTTTTGTTTAAACAACTAGTTGTTTTGCTACATCCATGTTTTAGTCCCTCCTGGAAACTCATCCTGTGGGGCTGACACGTATAGAACGAACTCAGGACAACCTGATTGGTTGGACAGGCCAACCATAAATTCTTATCGCAAGAGTGCAAGTGTTTACATGTTAATTATGCTGATTTATATTCCCCCTTTGAGCACTATCAAAGATTAACACCACTCTCATTCAGCGTTTTTATTCTGATTGTTACGGATGTTTAGTTGCAAACACAAACCTCTCAACAAATATGTTTCAAGTGTATGCCCCTAGAGTTAGGTCCCACTCTTAAAAGCAGACCACATATGCTTACATATTATTTTATTGTATATTTAGTACATTGTTGTGTTCCTGTGGGGAATTCCAAAGACATAAAACTGTAATGAAAACCTGTAGAAACAAGCAACACAGAGTCTGTAACAACCCTGAGACGCTGTCACTTGAGACACTCATATTTTCTGTCGTAGTAATTTACAATGGAGGTAACGAGATCATATGCAATAGTAACTTCCCCAGAAGCTGGAAACCAGACCCAAGAGTGTTTTGTTAGATAGAGTGTCTAATTATGCCAAAAACGTTGACAATACAACCCTCTATTGAAGTGGAATAGCCGTACATGTATGTCAATAGAAACTACTGCATCACATATTACAGCCTGTGTTTGCGTATTGTTTGTATTAAGATAAACTATCCTTTCCAGAGAGTTTTCATTATTAATTTGACTCCATTCTAGTATAAACCCGACAAAGGACACGCACTCTTGAAGCTGTGCATTTGACAAGATTTTTGTTGAGGGTTTTATGTCTAACTTTAGGCCCCGCAGTATGTATGAGGCTGTCATTTCATATCTCTAAAATCCTAATATTATATATATTAACTGTCTTCGTATCCCACCCTTGGTCCAAAATGGCCAGATGCTTGCTTAGCCGTTCTAGCAGCTCTGTAACTTTGTAAACTGAACTACATAAGCTACAAATAAGGCAATATTTGGATTAGTCTAACACGGAATCCTGAATTCGGTTTCAAGACCAAAGAAAATTAGTATTTTGAAAACTTTTCCAACACTTTAGAGTCCTGTGCAGAAATATTACAGCCCTCCAACATTCACGTCATGCTATGCAGACTTGCATGATGGGCCCTGGTCCATGACCCTATAAGGTCATCAGGGTCTGCGGTCTGTAGTCACAATGGCTGGAATGCGATGCCCCTGCAGTGATGACAGCCTAAACACACAAACACGTGCACACCCTAAGACATCAGCAACGCCTGATGAATGTGTGTGCGAGAGACACCTAACCCCTAAACATGTTGGTAGTTTTCCATGTCAGTCAAGATCACTTGCGGCCTGCTGTCTGCATCTTGATAAACCGGCCTCAGGTCTAAACACACCATGTTCATGTTTACCAAGTTTGGGTTATCTGGCTCCAATGTCTGACAAGATGGCAGCTTCAAAGCATTCCTGGAGCAGCATGTAATTGACACAGCGCTACGGTCCGATGCTTCTGCTTGCTTATATCAATGATATTCAAAATCATTTGACGTTTCGAAATCTGGGAACTCATTCCATAATGACTTCCAGGGGCAGTGGTGAAGCTAAGACAAGGGCAGAGTTGGAGTTGAGGGACAATATCTAACGGTTTAATTTAAGACTTTGAGATGAAGAGTTTAAAGTCACTACACCAGCTTTGTTCAAGGTATTGGACAGCCATGACAATTTATAGTGGAAGTTCCTGGTGGAACAAAAATGTTGCACTTGAGAACACTGACTACGGCCAATGGACAACAAATGGCTACATATGTTCTCTGCAAGCGTGAGAGGGACACCAAGCTAGGGTCTTAAAGTGTTTTAAAGCTACACGTATTATTTTTGATGTGAATTATCAGATGAGACAAAGAGTAAAAGACAGAAAACCTTCTTGATTTTGTCATTTTCTTACTTTCGTCACACTCGCTTCTCCTTTCATGCAGTGGTTTGCCAGGCTGAAGCGGCAATCTCAGTGGTCTCTGCCACTGAACTTGCTTAAAAGCCACCATCAGAAGTCTGAATAGTAGTAATGGTGAAGGACAAGAAGCCAAAGCTAGGGTCAAAGAATCTTAGTAAACACCAGCTTGGGGTGTCTTGAACCTTAGCCTACATGCAACCATAGCCTGCTCAAAAATGGCTCCCTGGACTGCAATCAGACTACCAATGTAGCCTGGAAATTTACAGTAAAAAAAAGGTTGTCCCTTGGCTTCAAATTCTGCATGTTCATATATCCATTTATAGAGACAGGTGACTGGTGGTTGCACTTCAGTCAGAGTGCACTGTTTTACAGCACAGAGAGAAGAAGTGGAAGTGGGTTATAAAACTACTGTGGATGTTTTGACCAAGCCTATCAACTGCAAGATAAGATAAACACATGGTAAAATACAAGATGTGTAGACATACATAGGTGTGACAGACTCAAGGTTATTGTTCAATTGATTAGGGACGTTAATGATTACACAAATTTATTTTTTCAGAGCCAAGGGAGCCTGACTGCATAGTAGCTGGAGAGGTATACACATATTCGACTGCATGCATCTACTGAGTCATGAATAGATTAGGCCCAAATGACAGTTTACTTTTGGGTTTGTGCTTTATGAATGTTGGAAATACCAGACGTTTTAATTTCCTAATTGAAACTTTTGTGCTGGGTAGCACACAGCAAAAACAAGGGCACTGTTCTTCCGTAGCAAACACGTTTAAAGCTTGACATCCTGTTACATAATTCTACATCAATTTAATTTGTCCTGATCTTAACTCTGTTGTATATTTGCTTTTATATGTCCTCTCCCTCAGGCACACAGAGCCGCTATGGAGTGTGTGGTGCAAGGCCTTCAAGATGTTTTGGCTCAGTTCCCAAAGAATATAGAAAAATGTCCCCAGTTAAGTAATCAAAGGAGCGATCGCTGAAATCTGCAAACTTCCTGCAGCATGCTACCCAACCTTATACATATGACTCATGGTGAACTTTAAACTTAAAATTGTAATCTGTAAGTGTCATATGCCTTCCTAGGAAAACCAAACAAATCTGTTTTTTGCGAAAAGATTACTAAACTCCCAAGACGAAACCTATCTCATGCCAAAAACCCAACACAAACATGATTTTACAATAAAATTAATTTCCCCTTGGCTTCTACTGATGCATTAAAAGCACAAATTACTAAATAAATTTTGTAAATTTGTTAATAATGATAATTCCTGACTGCTTATACCACTTTGTGTTTCATTATACTTATGTTTCTTTCTTTTTACTTGTGGTTTTTAAGAGAGTGTTTTATGTGCAACTAAGCTACTGTAACCAAGCAATTTTCCTTGTGGATCATTAAAGTCTGTCCAAGTCAAAGTCTACAGTGATGTTCTGAGCAGGGAGAATCATACCTGATAGTTGAAAGTTACTTTTTGGTACTACGAAAAGCTAGTGTTTCAGTGACAGAAGGCCTGTGCATATTTCAACCTGCGGGTAGCTATCAGAAAATGATCTGTTGCTTTTTAAAGAAGAATGTGGGCTGACAATGTGCAGACCTCATGCACACTCGAAAGCAGCTGTTCCCACAAGTGTAACCTATTCAGTCGTGAGGCTGTTTTCCAGTTTCAGTGATTTGGTTGTTTTGTTTTTTGCACTGTACCATATCTATGGACTACTTTCGTTTTTGCTGTTACGTAATGTGTACTTTTTTCCTTTCAGCGTGTTCTGAAGTGTTTGAAGAAAGATGATTCATGTTGTTTCACAACTCACTGGAAAAATATATCTAATCTGATGGATCCAGATTTCCTTCTCCTGAATGACTCTTTCATCACAAAAATGTTAAGCCTAGTTCAACGCTGACTTTGTAATGAGATCTTTAGTTGTTTGACTGGTAGTCTTTATTTTGAACAATTAAGCAATGAAAACAAGTAAAAAAGAAGAAAAATAGTGGAAAAAACAAAACAAAACAAAAACCAGAACAGGTAGACTAACAAGTAGACAAATAAATAAATCTAAAGCAAAAACTGTTTCCACATGCTCAAAAGGGGGAAAGGAGGAAGTAAAAACTTATTTAGTCCCACCCCTTAACTCAGTTCCATTTAGACACAATAGCCAATAACTTGTTACTCACATGTCAGTATATATACAGTGAGGGAAATAAGTATTTGATCCCCTGCTGAATTTGTAAGTTTGCCCACTTTCATAGAAATGATCAGACTCTGGTTTTTATGGTTGTTTACTGGTTATGGGTATAGACAGAATATCAGTCGAAAATGCATAAAAAACACACAATCTAAAAGTTATAAATTGTTATGTATTTTATTAAGGGAAATAAGTATTTGATCCCCAAGCACAACACAAGTCAGTACTTTGTAGAGAAACCTTTGTTGGCAAGCACAGCGATGAGACGTTTCTTGTAGTTGGTCACCAGGTTTGCACACAGCGCAGGAGGGATTTTGGCCCATTCATCTTTACAGACAGTCTCTAAATCCTTCAAGTTTCTTGGCTGCCTCTTGGAAACTCGGAGCTTCAGCTCCCTCCACAGGTTTTCGATCGGGTTAAGGTCTGGAGACTGACTAGGCCACTCCATGACCTTAATATGCTTCTTCTTGAGCCACTCCTTTGTTGTCCTGGCAGTATGTTTTGGGTCATTGTCATGTTGGAAAACCCACCCACGAGGCATCTTCAGTGTTCTTGCTGAGGAAAGAAGGTTTTTGTCCAAGATGTTACAGTACATGGCTGCATTCATTGGCCCCATAATGCAGTGAAGTTGCCCTGTACCCTTTGCTGAAAAACAGCCCCAAAACATGATGTTTCCACCTCCATGCTTAACCGTGGGTATGGTGTTCTTTGGGTCATACTCACGTTTTTTCATCCTCCAAACACGGCGGGTCGAGTTAATGCCAAATAGCTCAACTTTGGTTTCGTCAGACCACAGCACTTTCTCCCAAGCCTTCTCTGAGTCATTTAGATGTTCACTGGCAAACTTAAGGCGGGCCTGTACATGTGCCTTCTTGAGCAGGGGGACCTTGCGGGCACTGCAAGAGTTCAATCCATAACGGCGCAGTGTGTTGCCAACTGTTTTCTTGGTGACGGAGGTCCCAACTGCTTCCAGATCATTAACGAGCTCCTGCCGTGTTGTTTTAGGCTGCTCCCTCACCTTTCTCATCATCATCCTCACTCCATGAGGCGAGATTTTGCGGGGAGCTCCAGACCGAGGACAGTTGATGGTCCTTTTATGGGTCTTCCACTTGCGAATAATGGCACCAATAGTTGTCACCTTCTCACCAAGCCTTTTGCTGATGGTTTTGTAACCTATACCAGCCTTGTGCAGGTCTACAATCTTGTCCCTGACATCTTTTGACAGCTCTTTGGTCTTGCCCATGGTGCTGTAGAAGTTGGAATGTAAGAAACTGATTCTTAGAGCAGGTGTGCTTTATATACATGACGAGTTAAGATCAGGAGTATTGGTAATTAGTTGACTGAGCACAGCTCCGTGCCACATGCGCACCAGCCAATCTATAGGAGCCTGAATTCTAAGTGAATTGTTGGGGATCAAATACTTATTTCCCTTAATAAAATACATAACAATTTATAACTTTTAGATTGTGTGTTTTTTATGCATTTTCGATTGATATTCTGTCTATACCCATAACCAGTAAACAACCATAAAAACCAGAGTCTGATCATTTCTATGGAAGTGGGCAAACTTACAAATTCAGCAGGGGATCAAATACTTATTTCCCCCACTGTATATAGTAAAAAGCTATAGTAATTATAATTATCTTAAACTATCTTCAAAAATTAGCTTAATAATAAAAAGTAATAATAAACTTTTTATTGATTCGATCCGTTGAAGTCTTGTTTTCGATAGAAACTGAATAAATGATTTTGAAAAAGAACTTGTAGAGACAGGTGAGGGGCCCAGTGGGTCCGGGTGAACTGGCTTGGTTGGATATTCCTCATTAACTAGTGGCAGTTGAAGATCTGTGTGGCATCAACATGTCTGTTTGAATAACAGACATGTCATTGATCATCACAAAAAGAATCACAAAAAGACACATGGTACGGAAGGTCTTGGGTAAAGTGCTCGTAGCTGTTGACGTGAATGCAGCCGACTTCTGCTGTGTAACTTCTTGCTGTAATACACCAAGTGTGCTCTAACGTGTACAGAGGCATTTGAGAAGCTGCCATTTCCAATCAAGAACGAGAAATTATGTTTGTATTTTTACAGCTGAACCTCCACGTTGGCAAGATAATTCAACATTCAAGATGCATATTGTCAATTCTCCATATTTTCAGGACATGCAGAAGAATTGAAAAGCTGTTTCTATGTCACCTTAAAATAAGCGATATAGTTATAAATGGTCTATTAAAATACAATAAAATAAAATATAATTTATAAAATAATATAGTAACTTAACCTATGTACAACGGCGGCAGTAATGCAATAAAGCAGCAACTTGTTTAGATATGCATGGACAATAGTGCAAATGGTTCAGGGAGCTGCAGGACAAGCTGCAGACTGACGAGGTGGTGTCGACAAGATGACAAAGGCTTCAACAAAGCTTGCAAATCTGAAGAATGCAGGGTTTTAGGGCAGTGCAACTTAAAATGTCTCTGAGCTATTGTATTTATTGTGGAACAGTAAATTGTGCAATACTATTCTAGTGCACTTTCTGACTCAAATATTAACTGGAGAGGAGCCTAATAGGGCCACTTCAAAAACTTACAGATTGCATTTTTTTCACATTTGTTCATTTATTTATTTATGTTTTATCTTTATTTTACCAGGTTAGTCCCATTAAAATCAATGAATTCATTTTCAAGGGAGACCTGGCCAAAGCAGCAGCAGCATAAAAAGTTACAGACAGAACACAACACAACAAATAGATTAAAAGTACTATGGATCCAACACCAGTGATAATATTAAATTACCTACAGACAATGATAAGCACCAACCGATGTATCTATTGAGCTTATAAAAACTTTAAAATCAAGCAGCGGAATTTCAGATGAGGAGTGACACAAGATGTGAAAGATTCATTTATATATATGAATATATATAGATCATCACATCGATGGGGTATGCATGGAGCAAATTAATCAACAATCAACGCTGCGTTGACGGTTTATAGCTGCGAGCATCTTGGAGAAAGTGAAGAAAGAATGTGTACATTGTGCAAGTTTCAATAGGTTTGAATGTGGGTGTGTGCTTTTATGTTCTGTTTTGCTCAGAGCACACGTGGACTGCTCATGGTGTACCGCTCCTCCAACTGTCCCCAGCTTTGTCATGCTTAACTCTGATTGGCCGCTTCATCCGATCAACATCCTCAAAAAAAACCCCGTCTTATGTTTCACATGATGAAAAGACCTAAACTCTGACACTGCTGGTCATCAGATTAGTTTTATTTCCTTATTTTTAACTTCTTCTCTTTTCACAGTGTGGGCTGTAGATGTTTGTCAAGGGTTGAGGTGGCGTTAAGGTCAGAACCCACAGTGTTCTCATCGGTTACACATGTTTTTGGTTTATCTTATAAAATGATCACAGAATGGTGTTAGTTCCTGCTAATATAAACTCAAGTCCTTGGATTCATGAAGATAGAAGCAGATGTCTGTTGTCACCGTCGTTACCAACGTCCCCTTTGTCTTAAACGTAGCATCAGACTAGTTTCTGTGTTTTTAGCTGCAGCATTGTTAGCGTACATTTACTGCAACTTTCACATTGACTTTCTCCTTGCTCTGCTTCTGCATTCTTGGATGAGAAACTAGCAGCGATCTCCAATGTCTCCGTTCCAGAAGCTGCAGTTCCTCTAATGTCCACTCAGGCTGCAGGCTCCAAAAGTGAGTCAATCTACATAGACATCCATGTTTAAATGTCCGACGAATATACTTTATACAACTAAATCCTTGCAAATCGTTTTAGGTAGCACGCACAAAAGGCACTCTACTCCACTCATACACTCAGGAACATTTCATACTCCTACCTGTGGTCTTGGAACAGCTCTGTTTTGTCTCAAAATCGTATATGTAGTTAAACTAAATACCTTAAATATCCCACCAGCTTGCAAAGCTGTACCTTGTGTTGTCTGTGTACTATGCTGATAAAACATACATTTTTGTGATTTGAATCTTGCAGCCCTGCCTCTGACAGAATGAGGAGGTTAATCGCTTATCATACAGTCCGACTGTAATATTTTCATTTCAGTGAGTAACCAAATAAGCTCCCTGGCATTTTATTCCAACAAAACAACTAGCGAAAACTCATAACACATTCCCAGGCAACGCTATGGAGTGCTATAAAATGCTATTAATGGTGCTGAGTTGCAGCCTGTTTTAATACAGGCTATACATATCTGCAGCAGTATGTAGCACATGACCCGTCTGTTCTCAGCATATGCATTCAGGTCGAGAATCTAGATTTCATCGTTGCAAAACATTATTTTCTACTGTGATGTATTTTTACTGATGTCGCATAACAGTCAGCTTTAAATAATGTGCAGTCGTACAACCCGTACATAAAAGATAAACAGTAGATCCCCTTCATCTACCTGACACATTTACTGTATATTTCCTGTGTATGAATATGGATTTGCCTCCATTTGGTTAAATTTGAACACTGAAAAGCACATTTTATTTGGTGTTGTTTGCAGATAAATTAGACAAATTAGACACTATAACATTTCCAAAGTTTGAATGAAACAGTTTTTAAATTAAATGTGAGTAAATGCAGGTGACTATGCTGCAGCCACATATTTTACCTATAGCCCTTTTTTCGCACTGCAAATTACCTACCATAATTCTCGTAACGCAGACGTCCTCTGATTATACTAATCCAGTGCGAATCGACATCTCTGGGATTTAGGGGTGAGCTTTTACTTTTTCACAACTTTTGTTTGATTTGCGCCTTTTTTCTGCCTCTTGTCACCTTATGAATTATGAAAGATCTGCTACAATTCATGGTTTGGACAGATGTTGGTCGAGTTGTCGCTGAACTAGTCATCCGTTTAAATGGATGAAACCATTAAATCAGTCATTAATGTGTTCATCGGCAGAGGTGGAGCTGGTTTAACTGCCGCCAGGTTGTTGGTAATTTCTTCCCCGGGATAGATAGTAGTATAGGGAGTAATACTTGAATCACAGGACGTCCTCAGGTAAAACTAATCCCATGCGAATAGGACTGTGAGCGATAAAATTGGAACTGTCTCTGCTCTATGTGAGGGGGCGTAGACTATGAACTTGCAACAACAGCACCTGTCGCAGCTGGATATTTGGAGATTAAAAAGAAACAACAAGAACAACAACAAAAAATAATAATACAAATGCACACAGCGCAGAGCACAGACACAAAGAAAGACTAGGTCAGTAAGAGAAGTTCTGATGCCAGAGGCCTAGAGGTTGGACAGATCAGGGAGAGGTGATGTCGGGGGGATGGTACAGGTGGCGCAGGATAGTGGAACATGAGATCTTGGGTGGGCACTGAATCAAAGAGGAGGACAAGGTCAGTTGATGAGCTGAACCCCCACGGGTGTCACTCGTAGCAGCTGTCCCATTGTGGTCAAACTTCATAACACAAACTTCGTCATTTATCACTTGATGCACAAAATGCAATTTTACAATCCTCACATTTAGAAATCAATTGCTTTTTATTATCAGAATAGAATGTCCTCTGCCTTAACGTTTAATCGTTTCTGAAATCAAATTATTACCCAATTAGGGTTGCAAACTTGAGCAACTGCAGACGTGAGACTCATTTGGAGAGGATTAATATTCCAGTGGGAGGTGGAAAATTAGATGTGTGAGGAATGTCTTGAGTTCATGCTGCATGCTTTGTTGAAGAAAGTCTTTAGTCACACTCAGTCATTAGTTTCGAATTGTGATTTATCTGTTTATAGACTTCTGTAGGTTATTAACTATATTTGGAGAGGAACTGTCTCCCTGTCAGATAGGAAAACAACAATCTCAGTGAACGTCATCCATAGATATCTGGAGCATTGTGTTTCTCGGTGTAGGGGTCATGCTGAACAAATATTTTCCATGATGGAAAAACCTGAAGGGTGCCCAGCATTTTGGCAGATCGCAACGCTGAGGTCAATCTACTGCGACGTTAAGTGATTGACAGGCAACACTCGTGGTCTGTCTCGCACTTAGCAATATGTTAGCGATTAATCATAATGACTGGAGGCACCACTACAGGTGAAGTTCCACCGTTGTAAATCCTTTACTCTAAATCATAGATAGATAGATAGATAGGTAGATAGGTAGATAGATAGATAGATAATAGATTATCGATAGCATAGTTAGAAGTAGATATATGATAGGAGGTAGGTAAGGTTAGGTAGTTAGTAATAGTAGTATAGATAGTAGTAGATAGGTAGATAGGTAGATAGGTAGGTCTTTGCCTTGAAGATGAATTATTATAATAGTTTGAACATTTAATGCTGGTGATTAAATTAAATTCTGCAACTCTATCAAAAGGGTGAGACAGAAGTATAATGTAACCTCTGCTGTCAGCATGTCTTCTATACACTTTCGGTAACAGCAACAGCGATGGCATCTCTGGCATTTCGCAGAGTAATGCGTGGACAGAAAGTAATGTGGGCCTGGAGTTGCCCCCATTCAGAATGGCATTCCCGGCTAGATTTGTCTCCAGCACCACACAGAGAGCACGTCAGGCTTCCAGCTCGCAGTGACACACCGTGACAGATGGGGTGGAGGGGAAGACATGATTTATGGTCAGGGCTCAGCTTCCCGTTCCCCCCCCCCACCCCTCCTCCTCCTCCTACCAACTTCTCCCAGCAACTCCTAACACTTCCCACCAGCAGGCATCACTGACACACCCCCAACTGTACCGATGTGATTTATGTTTGATACGAGGGGTCAACACGAGCTTAAATCCCACTTCCTTCTCCGAATATGAAATCAGAGTGGATCACAGTCATTTGAATATTTTCTTTAAATTATGACATTACAAAAAGAAGTAAACAATCCATCAAAATCTACTGTATATTGCTGCTAATCGTTTATGTAATCAACACACTTGAATATTGATTTTTTATTTTTTATTTTGTATTTATATTTATGTAAGCGCAATTTGTAATGCCATAACACACAGTAACATACAAAGGGTGATTGTTCTGAAATGAATTAGAAAAAAAGTACCAGAAAATGTAACTATTTTCTCTAAATGATGTGAGCAGCTCACCTCTGTGTTTCTTGTTCTGTCTTCGTGTGTTCAGTAATCATTTGTTTTTAAACCTTTTTATTCCAGATTTGAAGTATTTGAGACCATAACAGCCTTTACTTTTATTTCTTTTATTGGCTTAGCAGAAACTTTAGCAACTCCTACTTTTGCTTTGTGACTTTACAACAATAAATTACTTTTCTAAGCCGAGAAGATACATTTATGTTGCTTCCTTTTACCTTAGCAAGCTGAGTCATAATATGCTGCAGGTCCTCTTAAACAAACGATTTCCCACAGCGTCACTCAGTTCATTTCTCAAGACATTTGTTATGTGACATCCATCGCAGACTATTGGCTATAAAACATTTTTTCTTTTCTTGAAGGTATGCTTAATTTCTAGCTAGAGACTAACAGATCAGTGAGAAGAATTTCAGGCAGAGTTATCGTCTCCGACTTTCCTGCAAAACATAACGGTTTAATGACCTCAACCGGAGTGTGCAAATATCACAAGCTACACTTGTGTGTATTCTCATCACCACAGCCTGCAGCCCCAGCCTCCCCTTGAACTTCTCACATCTATTGCACTGGTTTCCTTTAACAATATCCTCCCCTTGCTTTCAACACTTTTGTCCAGCCACACCCGAGATAACAACCAAGTGGAATTCACTCTTTCTTCGCTTCCTTCCCACCTTTTCTGCTGTTAGCACTTTTTGTCCTCCCTAAAGTCTGTATTTCGGTGCTTCTTGTTTCGTCAGTTGTTTTGCTGCCGTTTCTGAGAAGATGTGCCATCACAACATGCAGGAGTGGCCATTACCAGATACTGGAGTAATGGACAGGTTGTGTTACTTCTAAAATGACACCTATGGCACTACCACAGCAACATGCAATAATAAAAGATAATAATCATTTATTTCCCGTCCTTTAGGCCACGTTCACACGCACCAAAACAATCTTTTTTTCCCCCCAGTTTTCCTCAGCATTTTTGAGCGTGTATACTCCTGCAGTATCTAGATGTTTTGGTGTCTCCTTGCCCGTGTACAATGCTCATTATTGTGTTCGAAGTGTCATGATTTGGAAAAATGTGAAAATTTCCTTCATATGTTTTTTTTTATTTTATAAAGTGCTTCCTCTGTGTTTCATGTCTTGTTTTCCACTGATTGTGATTGGTTTCTCTTCACGTGTTCCTCCCTCATTAGTTTCACCTGTGTCTTGTCACCTCTCTGCCTCTTCCTGTGTGTACATATATTCCTTTGTTTCCATTTCCCAAGTTTTTGCGCTGTACCCACGTTATTCAGCCTGTTTATTTCCTACTTTTGCAGCACGTTTTCCCTAGTTTCTGTTTTTATTGCATTTCACCGGTTTTGGGTAGAGATGGGTGTCGTTAACGTTTTATCCGATATGGGTGCCCATCCGGTACTTTTGAAATGTTGATGGGGCTTAAATGGTGCCCAAACTGGTGCTTAATGAATGAAAAACATACAAACTTTGTCCAAAAATGGTATCTTTTTACTTTTACAGCATTTTGTGTCATGCAAGTTGAACACAATACTCATTTAAATGATATGAATACAACTAAGACACAAAATAACCAATATAAAAATAAAATAAAATTGACAACACACTGTCATAATTATAATAAGAAAAAAAGCAGTGTATCAACTGCTCTCCTCTCCCGAGATGCTGCTAACTCCACTGGCGTGGGGTCTCTCAGATTGTCAACGATGGTACATTTCTCAGCCACGCTGTCAAATTGGAGGTGTTACCTCGAACAGTACTCCTTTACACACCTTCGAGCACTTGCTGCAGGTTGCTGAGTCTGCATCTTTTAAGGTGAAATAGAGCCAAACTTTTGACCATCTGGCCTTGGGCATCTACGATTCTTCCGTCGAGCACACACAAAAAGACCTGGTCATGATCTGAGATCTGAGATTGATGAGGCAGCAAATGTTTCTTCCCGGAACACCTCCCATGCTGATCAAATTGGCAGACACGTGCACTTTGACACAGCAGCTGTAAGACTGATTATACCACGCACTACAATAGCACAGAGGGCAGCAGACTCAAGACGTCAAAAGCTTTGATGTGTGACCTGTTTGGAATTTGCGACAGCCCTTGCAACGCTGATGGCCATTAAAACTGTTCAACAAAACAGACTTAATTGACAGTCCAGACAACCTCACATTTCTTGGGTTTGTTTGTGTTAAGCCAGTGTGACTGCGGTTCGTACCGCAACGAAGAAGCAACACTGAATCATTTTCTCCTTGCATACGCAAAATTAAACCAATCACTGATGTGAAAATACTCTTGAGTGCATCATACTGGATGTCCTGTCATGTAGCGTAATCATTTCTAGCTCTTATTGATCTTCCAAGACGATTTAAATAACTTTTTACTGGATGTGATGTTCCATGTAACCTCCTCTGCCCTGCTGTCCTTACGGCAAAGATGCAAACAGCCAAGCACAAATAAATGCTCTCACTCCACTTTAAGAGCTCTAACGTTCAGCTGTCCATCGTTGCCTATTTCTCATCTATCTATAGCTGAGGGAAATACTCCAGGCTGTGATTCAGCCTCCATTAATGGGGCCGTGGGACAGGGAGCTGAGACTGGATGACTTATGGGCTTACAGTTACAGTTACAGTCAGACATACTGGTCATGCTGACTGCCATCCACTCGCACAGCTGAGGACTACTCATAGCAAACTGAAACTGAATGACTGGAGGTCAGTGGCAAGACTGTTGACACTTCACACCAAGAGTAATGTATTTAGACTTCGGGCTCTTTGTGTAATCGAGGCCGTATATGCTTTTAGCAAGACCGTTGACCAAGACTATGCTCGTATTTTATTTATTTACATACTTATTGCTCACATAGTACATTCTGTCATGTAGCTACGTTACGCATGTCCTAGGACACTTGAAAGCAGAAGCCTTATGCGATTACTTTCAAGCAAATCACATTATGCTGATACAAATTAGACAAATTGGTTATCACAAAGTCACAGTTTGCGCCAAGCTTCTTCTAAGCCCTGCTACTTACATGTGGGGCAGCTTTAAAAGCTGATTGTTAGAAAACCAGACCACATGGTGGAGGCCCTGACCTGCTAACCCCCACCAGAGAAACATGTCTTCCATGGGTATTAACCCCCCGCCCCCTCCAATTCTTACTTTGACAATCCCATTGTAGTCAGTGGGCTAGGCTAAATACTGTGATAAAGGTCCCGCAGATCTGTCAGACAACCAGAATTCAAGATTTGAAATCCTGCGATATAGTTAATTTGCCTGATGGAATTTAATTACAGGGAGAAAAAAACAATCAGTGTGTCTAAACTGATGCATCTTAAGACAGTCCTCTCATTTTTTAATCGTGCACAACACTTCTTGTCCTCTTGTCCAGTGGACGTTATCAAAGGATGACTTTTCCAGTGACGCTCACAGACGGATAGCATCAAATGACAGCAGGATAATCAACGAAACATCAACATTGTGCTTTGCATCTCCATCTGTGTTCCTGCATTATCCAGGCTGTCAGCCAAGAGATCTCTGTCAAGAGTACGCTGCAGAATCTCAGTGGGCTCCGAGGATGCCTTGTTTCCATGCCAACCATCTGTTAACTTGTATCCTTCAGCCTGCCCTCAAACTCTTCCTCGGTGGAAAATCACATCTGATCTGACTGAGATGTCACTCCTGAATGATTCTCAGAGGGCCGCTGCCACGACATGTTTGTGTGTGACGCTGCTGTTGTGAAGCTAGTTTCTGTTTAGCAGCGTCTTCTTGTGACTTGTCTTACTGAAAAAAAAAGCTGCTGGTTTACCGACTCACATCAAAGTTGCATCCTTGCTCAATGAAAAAAGTTTAAGATAGCTTTAGATAGCTTTTTTATTCTTCCTCCTAGTGTAACAGCCGAAATGGCATAATGTAATGTAATTAAATATGAGCATTACTGTTCACCAGGAGCGCCTGTGATAGGTGGATATAATTATATAGCAACAAAAAACACAAGGCAAGTGTATCTTCAAACATTCCAGTCATCAAACCAAACGAGAATCATTGCCAAGTGTGCCATCAGATTAAGGAACCTAATGTTTCTTGGAATGAAACAAAAGCCAAATCCAGGAAATCACAATCAAGCAGCATCTTGTCAATAGTTAACCAACATGGATGACATCAGTCTGAATGATCTCAAGTTATGGCACAATGTGAAACAGTGAGAGAGCCGTGTCATATCCTGTAGACAAGCAAACTAACATCACAAACAGAGCACAGATACCCACAGGCTCTATAGTGGTGTGAAACTAAATCAGAGGAAGGCAAAATTAAGAAGCGGCTCCGAATCACGAGCCAACCAGAATGGATGTTCATTTAAAATCAGACACAATTTGTCTTTTTGTCTTTTCAGCTTCATTATTATAAATCATTCATAAGACACTGCGAGATTAACAGTCCATCGTATGGTTCCCTAACGTTTGTGTATGTTGTATGAAAAGGCTAGCGGGGCTGACGTAGTAGTTACTATCTGGTGTGGAGCGGAGCTAACCACGAGGCTAAGATAGCATGCTAATGCCGTGTTAGAGGTGCGGTTGTTATTTGGCTGATGGACACTTTCTGTGAGTCTGTGTGTTAGCATGTACAGTGGTGGACACAAATTCCTCCCCAGCTAAGGTTGTACGACTTCACTGCTGCGCCATGACACTTTACGCTTCATGTCAACTTGCACTGATAGCAAGGAGACAAGTGAGGAGCCCAGTGAGTCATTGCAGCAAACAGCGGTTCATCAAGTGTGTGGAAACACTTCACGAAAGATGAAGCCCACACTATTGACGTGCAATACACAGAAGTACTACTGTACTGTGACGCTAGTTTCAGGGTTGCAGAACGAGTATAAATGCTTACAACATTATATACCACTTGTCTAGTTTGAGCTGTAGACGATTCATTGCAGTATAAAGCATGAGTCATTGGACAATCGCCGATGGGTTCCCAGATTGTTGTCCTGGTGACGGATCAGTATAATGGTATTTGTGTTTTATTGCACCATAGAATAAAGAATGATCTGTTCAAATGCAAGTTCAAAGCCAGTTCTATAGTCACAGGGTTCCTTTAATTAAATCCATTTGTATAAAAACCTTTTTGTCCAATAAGATGTCAGAATGAAAGTTGGCACCATAAAAACAGCCACTATATAAGTTACAATATTATTAATATTGTTAGTAGATATGCCCAGGTTTACATAAGACAAATTGTGAGCTACCATGTTTACTGACATATATGTGGTTGTATGACAAAACCTTTCATGCATCACTGAAATGATCATGTTCCAACAGAGAGTCTCACATTTTTTTTTTCTCAAAGCCATGGATGGTATATGTAACTCCTTCTATTATGTAATATTTATGCATACTCTAGCTCCATGAGTCGCCTGTTAACATCGCAGGGGTTAAGAGTTTATTTCCCACGTGATCCGCTCTTATCAAAACAACCAAATGGTGCGTTTGTGCTCTCTGGATAAAAGCATCCACCAAATGGCATTCTGAGCGTTATAAATGCTCTTGGACTGGAGCGAGAAAAGCTTCCAGGAACACTGTCAGGGAAAACATTAGCCGACATTACCAGTTAACTGTTCATCAATACCATGCTGGACGTTTCCCTTCTTCAATGCTGCAGCAACAGGAAGAAGTGTTCTGTGCTCTTATAGTTTTTCTCTCCACACAGTGCTCAGTGTGTTGCGTGAATATCCTGCCAATGCCTCTCACTGTTTGTTTTCTCTGTCTCTGTCAATTAATATCTCTCAGTGTGGTTTTATCTCTCTTTATATGTGCTGCACATCTCCCTCTGCTTGTTCTGCTACATTAATAAAGTGATGACAGCATTTTGATAAATTGCATTTGATCTCTTCCCATCAGTAATCATTTGTCACTCACTTTTTGCTTCATAGCAAATAATAGATTGAAACGATAAAAGGGAGCACTCACTGTTCAGAGATAGACAGACTCAGACCTAAAAATCGGTGGGCGGGCTGTGCATTTTCCACCTAGGCCTTTAATGCCCTCCAGCTTTAAACAGCTTTATATCTATAGAAACCATCAACATCATATGGATACGCAATAAAACAGAACGTTGCATCGTAGTCATGTATCTCATACAGCGAGATGAATGCCATTACTAATTCAAGAACAATTCAAAACACAGACAAGTCTCCTCTCCCTCAGTATGGCCACAGCTACACTGAACCTTTGCACCAGAATCACCAGTCAAATCCAACAGAAGCATCAATGCTGACTCAATAAAATGACATAAAGATACATAAAAGATGGAAATTTAATTCAGTTTACCCACCAGAACTTGGGAAACAATTTGAGTTTTCCTCTGAACCGTGTGAGCCAGGGCTATTGCTCCTAGTTAGTGAACTGGCTGATAAATCCTTCTGTAGCTTCTGATTTACTCAACCTTTTAACGATGTCCAGCTTTTCTTGAAAGGTCTGTCTTGAAAATTGCTTCGACTGTTAATCCTCAACCAAATCCGTTTCTTCTCCTCTTTCAGCCATTATGCAGTTATTCAATCAACACAACTCTATTTTTACTAATCCAACTCATGACAGATGCGCGACAGACGAATACGCTGACGTCACCATACGCCTGCTAGCAGACCCTGGGGACCTCAACTCAAAATCTCATTGGTTAAAGCAACAGTCTGAGCAACACTTATTTTATGGTGCAGGGCCTGCAGAACTGATTCTGAAGGCCTCCAGGCAGATTTCTTTGGTCCAAGCAACAAATCATGGCTGAAAAGTGATTGATAAGAGCTTTAATATGAAAATTCACATTTGGAAGCAGTGCAACTGGGGGAAAGCTATGAAAGGAAGCGAACAGACCTTAAGGAATTATTTAATAGGTATTTGTGAAAAATAAATTGATTCAGATATTTTTTAGGTCAGCAAAGAACGTGGGACTGCTAAAGATATTGTTCAGGTTAACAGGTGGAAAGTTAAGGCTAATTCTAGCACATTTTGCAGGTCATGCTACGCATATTATGCTTTTTTTGCATGTCAGTTTAGGTTGTTAGATGACATGCACTAGCACTAGCACTAGAATGTGTGCTGCATTCCAGTTGAGTAAAGGAGCGCTGCTTCTGCCTTTCAGTGGACTGCATAATCTCATCAAATGGCTTTGTAGTAGCCAGTTGTGAGTAGTTTTGTTGCTTGACTGCTGCCATTTGCATTAGATTAGGTTTATATGCTTTGAGAGCATTGCTTTCTATGAAAGGTTACATGCAATCTGAGCGGTGATCTAATATTTTGGGCAGTTCTATGTGCATTTTGATGTTTTTTTGATGAGTGTTTGGACCACACAAAGCAAACTGAGCATTTCCTGCTGCACACTGACAAAATTATGATTAAATTCATATAATTGGAAACACATGAATTGGTTATCAAGTAGTCACAGCAGACATGTAGCATGTTTGTCAGTGTGCAGCAAGAGCCAACCCCTTGCTAAATTTTGTTATCTTTTGACACCAAAGCAGCAATGAAATGTTTCAGGAGGCAACACATCTTCACAACTTCTGCACATCTTCTCAGCCAGGCCACCAACTTGCAGAATGATATGTATTTTACTTTCCAAAAGACAAAACTCTTCCAAAAATGTGAAGCTCACAGTCATTTACAGGACTTAAGACTGTTTGGACTGTTTTTGTTTACCATTGTCAGATATGTAATGTTAGTTGTGATGATCTTACAGATCCAAATTGTAAAAGCATCTTTCCAGTATGGGCCACTTTAACTCTCACAGCTTATTACCAGTGAAAAGACACCGCTATCAGGCGGCTGCATTTGAAAGCTTAATACTTTATTACCGACACTTAAAAAGGAAACGGTACCAATGATATCTACTTGTACCTTGACATAGTGCCATACATGTGACACAATGTGATACTCTGATTTGTTATTTAAGTTAATCAGGAGTTATATAAAAGCAATTAAGGCATGTGTGCTCTAATATCAGGTCTGAAGTCTGTTGTCTGGTGTTTAATTATTAAATTAAGACTGTTGCAATGACCAGAATGATTTCTAGAAATGGTCGTCCACATAATAACTCCTATTATTACAGTTATTTATTTTTTTAATAAAGTATAATACCTAGAAGGCTTGTTTAATAATGCTCTGCAGCACACAAGCCAGTCTGTCAATCACACCCCGAGGAGACGTTCACTGTCTTTGGTGCTGTCAGCTATTCTGTATTCATCTTGTGATCAAGACACAGCAGAATAAATATAGTTCTGTGTCTCTCTGATAGTCTGTTTTGTCCTTGTATATTCCAAATATACCAAGAATGTTTTTTTAAATAATCATCCTTCTTTTAAAACATAATTGTATGTCTCTTGTTGAGGATGAGGACCTGCACATCTAACCCATTATATGAAACTCAACCTAACCAGTGACCTTGGCTATCTAGTGACATTATTGGACATGGTAAATTTATATGTTGTTAAAAGTGCAGTAAGGCTCTAATTCTTCCCCCTTTTCCTCCACCCCAGATCAGGTGAATTCAGCAGGTATTTGCAATTGCATTACACAATCTCTGTTTGCTACTTGTGTAGTAGATAAAGAACAGTATGTCCTCTTGGTATGACCATCTGTCATCCTTTATTGGAAAGAGATAAAGTAAGTTGTGGATAAAATCTTGAGGTGTTATACTTAAACGTATACTTCATAAATGAACATCAGACTTGCAAATTCTCACTTGGGATAATGTCAGTCACAAGTACAAGACCTATTATCAGACAACTGCTGCAGACAGAAGCACAAAATGTAGAGGACTGAAATAATGAAACATATACATACCACTAAGACTTTTTGACTCGGGCAGGACACTGGATTGAATATGTCTCACATAAGAGAATAAGTCAATTCTTACTTGGGAAATATATGCGGAAGTTCACCTGGAGATTTTATGTTAAATTAAGTGACTCAACTTTATGAGTTTCTTTTTTTTTATTCCATACTTCCACTGTGGTTGAAATGTTCAGAAGGAGTTTTAATTTTATATTTCAACAACAACAAAGGACTAGAAATCAATGATGCCGTTCATGTAAGAGCCAAAGAAGTCTGTGGACATACCACCGCTAAACAAGGCAATTCAAAGGGCATTAAGGGAATGCATAAATGTCAAAATGAAAAAAAAATAAAAAATACGCATAAGTGCAATTTTGAAACTAACTCTTTTTTTTCCCCCTTCAAGTTTGAGTCCTCTCGCACATAGGTCTTCAACAGGGGGTCCGCGCCCCGTAAGGGGTCTGTGGAGGCACTGCAGGGTGATCACAATATGTTTGGTTGATTATACATTTTTTATATACATTTTGTTCCCCCACACATTTAAATTTCATTAAATACACATTACCATAAATCCAACATACTTTATTAAAGGAATAAGGGATGGATTAATATTGAATGCAAAATGATAATAATAATGTATATTTATAAATAGCACTAGGTCAATATAGTAATATGTGTATAAAACAATCTAATATGTTAATATAGAACACATATAGTAGGTAGGGGGTCCCTACTTAATCTCTCCATCAGTTTGGGGGTCCTTGGCCTGGAAAATGTTGAAGACTCCTGCTCTAGCAAATGCCTGGGAGCTTAAGGGTCCTGCACAGTGTCTGTAACTGTTTCTATTACTGCACTCATCTGGACAGTGATCTCAGATGTTGTTCCTGGAGTCAACTGGGGCCAAACAGTCTGTCGGTGACTGCCTCAAGAGTTTCTATCATCATGGGGACCAATTTGTATTTGCTCAGATTCTCATATTCTTTCTTCGTTGGATTGCTACCTCTATCACAACGCCCACATTCTGCTGTCTGTCCACCACTACAGCTGGTTAGCCAGCCGGTCAGTCCATACCGGGATTTCTTTCAGGATTTTTAGCTCTGTCATGCTCTATCACATTCTGAGGTGTCTCCCATTTTGACGTCAGGACTTCCATCCATACTCTGCACAAATGCTTCTATGTATTATGCCAGGAAATTGCATTCCATGTGCACCCTGCCTGCCAGCATCTTACACCCACGCTGTTAGGCACTGGACTGTCTGAGGGGCCGCTTTGTACAGCCTGCACCTGGAGTCCAGTCTGTTGTGGAACTCCCTCCATCAATCTTGTATTCAGCCTGAAGAGTTGCTGAGCCCATGTCTGTCCTTCCATTCTCCCTCATGACTGGTGTGTTATGCAGATTATGTAGAGACAGCACAGGAAATGTCATAATTCTACTTTATAATTATTTTGGAGGATGCAGAGAGGACACTGAAGGGTTTCTGTTACTTGGCCCAGTCTACTGTCGTCCAAATGACAGAAATGTGTTACGGTACAACAGAATATAATTTAATAATACTACAAACCATAGCCTCAACAATAAATACACAGTTTAATCAACAACTCTGAACACATTTGTGTTTCTTTTCTCTGGTGTACCTAATGAACTGTCAAGTGAGTGTACATACGGCAATGGATCCTAGTTGGACACAGCCACTGTCTTGTGCAAAGGTAACAACAACAACGGTGTGTGTCTTTTTATACGGGAAAGATCTAAGTTTAAAGAATGCAAGCTTTTCTTTAGGTGCTCAACACCCATAATGCATCAGTGGCACAAGCTGCTGGCTCTTGTGAACTTGTCTTGTAAGCTCATGACGCCTTGCTCTCAACCCTTCAACGGCTCATGACTGAAACTGGGAAGAAAATAAGAAAAAAAAATGAATCCCTCATTTTTTGAGTGTAAAAACAGCTGTCAAGGAATAAAAATATAAATACTGAGAAGGATTTATTTTTTTTTTAACTGTCGTTTCCGTTTTTAACACATGTCTGAACATGGATTTCAGGAACGTGGGAGTAGAAAGGGAGCAGTCAAGCAAAGTGACCCAAGAAACCAGGAGGTGAACTGGAGCCATGATCGGGGATAAACACATTCCAGAGGGCATGTGTTTATCCCTGATCCCTGAGAGAGAAAGAGAGGTAACAGGAACAGGAAAATGACATGGGTGACATGAAAGCAGAAAGCAAAGGGGGAAACTGAGGACAGATAGAAAAGATAAGAGGGGAGCGGAGAAACAGCAAAATGAAAGAAAATAGGAACGTTTTTTGGCGGCGACAGAACCAAAAGTCTGATCTCTTTATGCCCAGGACTCAAAATTAAAATGTGAAACTTCAAGTGGAGAGGCGAAAGTCTGAATGAGTGAGTTCTGTGAGGTGAAGTGAAACTGTTTATGGGTTATAGAGAGAGAGAGAGAATGTGTTTATCCCTCAAAACATGAGAGCCAGGAGAGATCTGACGTCTGTTTCTAAGGAGAAAAAAAGTAGCAACTTAGACAGTTTAATGAGCGAATGGCAGAGCAAGAGCTTAGCCAACCGGATAATGCTTCGTTAAGGAGACGCTGATTGGCCTGTCGGCTAAATCCCCAACGAACTGCGCGACAATAATGAGGTCTTTTGTTAAGTAATAAGTGAGGAATCATAGACACAAATTGCAAAGAATAAGTGCTTGTGCAGTATAACAGAAAATCTGAGTTTACAGTTTTAAGTGATTTGTGCTAGAGAGCCATCATTTGCAGCAGAGCTATGAACTTTTCTAATGTGTCCTAATACTAATATTGTCAGTTGTGCGGCAAATTGACGACTTGTTGACTGCATGTGATGGCATGAGACCATTGCACAGTGGGAAGTTGACTGACTTTGCATGACAGAAAAAAGAGAACCGGGATGACGTTGCATTGCTTTCCGATACATCTCGTTTGAGTGGCCCAACCAGTGAAAAAAAGTTTGGACACCGGTTTTGTACCAGTGTTTCTACAGTTAATACATTCGAGATCATAGTGTTGGGAAGATATTCGAGGACAGTGATGCTCAGATGAGGTGAAGATGAGGCACGAGACGAGCCCTTTAAACTTCATTTTATTTACTTTTGTCACTTTTGCTCCTTTTCTCAAGCTCTGCTTCGCTCAACTACAACATGCCCCATTTCCAAAACACTTTATCAGCACTGACTCAATACTTTGTGACAGCAGAACATTAACCTTGAACATCAGCCCATCATATGTTTATTCGTAGTCTTTGATATCTTTTAGACTTTTGTTGCCTCTCTGATTTTGTGCTGGACTCCACACCTCTGCATTTGCTCCTTAGATTGAACGCAACCCACCGCACACCTCACAGTGCTGTGACATAGACCCTCAGTGCAAGTCAAGAAAACGAGCAATGTTTCATGCATGAGCAACAGACTCTTCAGAAAGCAGATCTACCTCCAAGAATACCCTGCAAAACACAGCCCCTGCCATGGCAACAGATCGACTCTCGGTCTCACGCTCCGAAGCAGTGATCATTTCCATGGCAACATTATCAAAACTAGTTTGGCAACAATCATAAGCGTGCCAGGCAGATCTGAGCTTCAATTACTTTTCTTATTTTCTTTCTCTGCACAGCGATTAATTACATCTTGGTTTAACCTCTCATATTCCTTGTCATTTCCGTGTCTTGTTTCTGTTGTAAAAACGCCATAAAAAGGCCTGAGCGATCCATTTATTGGCATGTTTAAGTGGAGAGCAACAGAAACAACCAGAATCATACCAGAATCATAAGCAAGCTATATTAAAAAAGACACATGTACCGCAAACTCAACTGTGCATGCAGTTTACGGTAGATCGTAAAACAGCTTGTGCAATATCATGACAGGACATCCTGCCCTATTTATGTTTGATCAGCTATAAAACTGTCTGCCACTCTGCTTCCACATTTTCAGATGTGCATCATCTTCAGTGACTCTTCAGGTTGTTTGTACTGCTCAAGTTGTAAGAACTTGTTTTTGCTTATCATGTCAACATCAACTGTTTATCAGTTAAATTATTCTGCCCACGGTTGCTTCTGCAGCATAAAAGCAAGGGCTATGTTCACCTATTGATATTGCGTACCATAAACACAATCGATAATCGGGCATTACATAGACAGGCAGCTGCATAATATGGCTATGTACTTGAGTGCAGTACTGTCCTGAAGAAGAAATGTTTCCCCCAACATTTTAAAGGGTGGATGCTACCTGACTGCAATACATAACTTTCACGCAACCTCTAACCCCCCCTCTCTCTAACTTAAATTATGTATAAAACAATCATGAGAAAAGGAGAGGCCCTCTGGACTCTATGTTTGCTGCTGTGTGCAAATACACTGATCAGGCGTAACATTATGACCATCTTTCTAATACTGTGTAGGTCTCCCCCGTGCCTCCAAAACAGTCCTGTCTCATCACAGAATGGCCATGGGCCTTCTCAGGGCGTCCTTTGGTGTCTAGCAGCAGAAAGCTGTTAGTGGGGGTCTTTGGGTCCTCTGGGTTGAGATAGAATGTGAAGTGCCTGGGAGGAAGCGGAACAGAACAAACAGAAGTTACTCCCGTATCACACCCCAAGAGGAAACAAGGGCTCATCACAAATTTTCTGTTTGTATTCGAATGCGACCTTTTTCAGAGGTAAACACGAAGACGTAATTTTATGCCAGTGACCAGCGCTTTGTCTGTTGCTACCTGTTTATGTTCCCATTGCAGGTCTTTTTTAGTGTCAGTATTTCAAGGAAAAGTGCATTGAATTTGCATTACAATGGTGGCGTGGTCCTTTAAATAATCCTGATGTCATGACCCGGGGGAGCTGCATGACTGTTCAGAGCTGCATGACACCATGCATGAATGGAAAGACAGAAACCGGATGACTAATGAGATTGTGTGCTAAGTTGCAGGGAGAGAGGTGATTTTATCTCCATGGGGGATAAAGACTTAAACCTTTAAAACAATGTCGAAAGATTTTACTGAGTGAGGCAGCTACTGTTTCTTTCCAAGCCCACTGTCAATGCTTTACTCCAGGAACCGCTCTAGAAACCTCTAACATGCCAGCCATCGATCAACCGATGGATCTGTGGATCTATCTACACATGACGGCTTGATGCATTAGAGCACAGACAAAAAAATAAAAAAAATAAAAAAATACATTGAATATTTTCAAAATGTGTCTGCATTGACAGCTAATTGCTGTCTTCTATCTGAGATTGTCTTATTGCTAAGTGTCCCAAAGAAACATAATAAATAAAAGTCACAACACTCAGCATGTTTCTAAATCTGAAACTGTGGCCCCCTTGTCTGTAATTCTGGTGTTTACTGGGAAGTGGTGCATTTATTTCGGTTTAATCCCTCTCCCTGGCCGGACGGGGTGGTCAGATGACAGGCGCTAATCTCCAGACTCCCTGCCTGACTGACTGCCTGCTCACTAATATGGGATTAAAACCTAGCATGCCTCCATCACACAGCAAGCTCTCGACCCAACAAGTGGGGTGAGCGGAGAGGATGACGCTGATGAACTGAGGGGCGGATGATGTCACCTGTTGTTCTTCCCCCTCTCGTTCTCGTAAGCCCTATTTCTTTGTATGTGTTTGTGTCCTTTCTCTCCCACTAACCTGAGATGTGTCGCTGTTACCCATAATATGAGGCCGGCATTTGTAAAATCAAAGGCATTAGAGTGCAATTTTACATATTTTTATGTTTTTCTACTTTCATATACTTCATAATGTTGAGCATTTTTTATGTGTGTGTGTGTGGGGCGGGGGGGGGGCAGTGCTCAATGATTTATCACATTTTCCTTTCTATTAACTTCCCTTGTTAATTAATGGCTCTGTGTCAGCTGGATGTTACAGGCGTTGTAGAGTATGAATATTAAAATCAGAGGTGCACTTAGTCTTGGAGTCTTTTAGTGTCAGACCTTTTATAATGTGGTTTCAGGAAAAGGAGGAAACGTTCATTTCTTTTGCGTGCTAACCTTAGCAGCGTAGGATCATAGGGCATCTTTTACTTCCTCTACATACCTTCTTCAAATATCCAGTGTTTTTATAATCACAAGTGTGATGCTTTCCTAACGTTTATCGAGGATTTCCTTTTCTTAAAGGGAAACAGCTCATGTAAATTCTTTCCAACTTTCAACAAGTAAGCTATAATTTGGCCATGAGGATGACACCAGGAGCAAGTATAACACAATTGTGAATTCATGAATGAAAAAAACGTCATGAAAAAGTCAGTGTACCGCCCTTGCATCTGACTGTTACAGTGAAAACTCAATGAATGATTTAAGCTTGAGGTTGCATGTAGGTTAGTATGTAGCTGTTGCAGGCCTGCAACCTAGTTTGTGTTTTCTATGCAAGCAACACAGCTCTCAGCATGATGGTGCCAGTCTGTTGGTTGGCTTGTCCTCCACATTCATGTTACCTGAGGGATAAGTCCTCCTAACTGTGGAGGAACAACCTGAATTTGCATCTTTCACCTGGAGTAAAGCACACTTGTATGCTTACACTGCACAATTTCTAATGATCTGCTTCATTGGCAGAACATCTGTCATGGTTCCCTGATGATGTATCAACATAGGTTTGGTGATCTCCAGATTTTCTCTGTACCTTTTTGGAATGCCTCACAACTATTCAACGGCCAAGCGCCTAATACACACACAATGTGCACATTTATTTGTCCGGTACTGGATCACATACCTGCAAAACCAGTAGCATGGCTATCAGCCTCAGACTAAGCTAAGACACGGTAAATATTAAACCATTAGCTAAACATTAGCATGCTAGTGTTGTCATCCTAAGAATGAAATGCCAGCTCAGCGAATGGTTCTGTGGAAGTGAGGGTCAAGGGAGGGTTCAATCAGGAAGATTTGTCCTCTGTTTTTGTGAATGTGGACTATCCCTCTATTTCCTTATGCCTTCCATTTACACACACTGTCCAAACTCTGTCTGCGCTCAATATCTACTCAAATTCATTTTGTTCTCCTTCTCCGTGCCAATCATTCCCTTGTCTCTGAATTTTAAATTCACTGTTATTCTCTGATTCTGTCCGCAGATCCTCCACATCTTCACCTCTCAATGTCCATACAAAGACTCCATCAGAGGTCTCCTTCAGCCACCCATCGAGTTCATCAACATCTCCACCACCAGCAGCCTCTTGATTCACTTCCCCATATTGAAACCCCATAAACTTTTGTCAACTACCCAGTGTATTCACCTTAACTACTTGTATACAAGCAAAACAAAATTGCTGTTCCCAAAGTAAAAGAGGAAAGTGGACAAGTGGAGAGTGGTCATCTGTGTAGGGTAGGGGATGTAGAGACTAGTGGACTAGTCGGTTTGTTGCTGTAACGTGTCATATTGACTAGCCATTGATCAGTTGACATGGACAAATGTGGTCACCTCTGGGAAGACAGGTGAGGAGTCCAGTGGGTTATTGCAGACAACTAGCAGCGGTTCATCAAGTGCGTGGAAATACGTCACCAAAGATGAAGCTCACACTACCGTGACATGTTAGTCCTGAAATACAACAAAAATAGTACTGCAATGCACTGAAAAGGCATTACCTAACAGATGCTAACAGAGGAACAATCCAAATCCTCTCGAGGGCAGTCAGAAACAGGCTGCAAATCAACAATGTGTTGATGAATTTCATTTCCAAAGATATTAGACTAAGAAGGCTTTAGAGCAATACTGCATTTGTTTTTTGTTTTTTTTGTTTGTTTGTTTGTTTTTTTGGAACACTGCCAAACTATCCCACCCTATAACACAATGTGCAGTACAATCAAATGCTATTGATAGTGCTGGGTTGCAGCCTGTTTTTATACAGGCTATACATACGGAGCACACAGTATGTAGCACATGAGCTGTCTGTTCTCAGTGTATGTATTCAGGCCAAGAATATACATTTCAATGTTGCACAGCATTACTGTCTACTGTGTTTTTATGAGTGACATCATCAGCGACTAGTCATGTCAACTTGACTCTCGTCACACGACTTTAAAACATCTGATGTCGTGCAGTGCTATATTTTTTGGCTGATGTGTCAAACGCTACAACAATTTGAGGAACTGAGGAGAAAACTCAGGCACATTCACTTCCTGTAAAACTGAACATTTCTTGTTGACAATCCATTGCTTAGCACGGGGCAAAAACCCTTATCCAAGACCCTTTTAAATTCAAAGGAAACTGTCGTGATATCCATTGCTTAATCATTTTTAAACACACACACACACACACACACACACAAAAGTTAAAAAAAAATAATAAAACCAGGAATAACAGGAAATACTTGACATTATTGGAGTGAAACGCTTTTGAAATGCAGCTTCACTGGAAGCTGAAGCTCCCAACCAGCCTTCCTCTTTCTTCCGTGTTGCTTATCAGTCTGTCGAAATCAACCTCGCATGTCCTGTTGAGATAAACACCGTTATTTTTTTTTCTTTTCCGTCTTGTTAACTTTGCAATCATCTATCTATTTTTTTATTATTATTTGCTTCAGTTCATTCTTTACGTGATTGCTATCACGGCTGCAGCCAGTATATGGAAACAAAATAATTTTCATGTGAAATCGGTAAAAAAAAAAAAAAAGCAAACATAACACAGTAATGTTACTCAGAAATAGAACCAGACTAAAACCTTTTAATGACATCAGGAATAAAAATAAAAATAAATCTAAATACAGACGAGTTTGTATATCATTAAACAGCCTCGCATTCATCCTCTTGCTCTCTCTCCCTCTCTGCCACTTTCAGGAAGTGAACATGTAGATGTTTGTCACATTTCCTGTCACATGACACCCAGCGACGCTAACAGTGGCCGTGCAAACACAACAACACCTTTCATGGTGTTAGAGCAGGCAGTCTGCACTACTAGCTTTACCATGGTTGACGACTGGTGTTTTTCGACAGAGGGGGAGACTGACAGTAAGCCAGTTCTTAGAAGTCATCATTCTCTCTATCTTTTTATGTTAAATGTTACAACGAGGTGCACCCTCTAATACAAGTGTCTTGCAACAGTGTCCATTCAAAGTTAAGGTGAGCACATACAGACTTTATTTATATTATGTTCATCCACTAACTTCCTTATCTTTTAAATGTGTGATCCTCCTCACATGCGACCAGGATCACCCACCAGCATCTGAGTTGCCGCCAGTGACACTGACCATCTAATGGTTCTCATTTCATGCTATAGAGTGACAGACTGAAAGGTTAAGTGGTGTGCCGTTCACAAGTCTGCGATATCATGTAGCGGCCATCATATGGTGCTGCAGCTCCCTAGCCTTTTTTTTTTTTTTTTTTTTTTTTTTTTTGACAACTGAATTCACCCTTTATGGGGCAAGGGACCATATATGGCACATATTTTAAACTGCAACGCTGTGCCTGTGAGTGAGGTTTAAAAGCATGTGGTTTTCATTCAGCCAATCAGAGAATATCAAGGAAGCATTCTCATGTCAAATCAGGGTCAATGTGGTCTGCAAGACCCACACTGAGCATAGCTGCTTTATTAGGTACCATGAGGGGGTGGCCTAATGCTGTCTAATGTGATAATGTGAATGTTAACAAGTGCTAAATACATGTTTACATTTGTTTACCACTTAAGGGCAAAGAACAATATATGTTAAATTCATTATTCTTGATTTTCTCCACGAAAATTAAAAAGTTTGAAAAACTTCACTAAAGTATAACAGTTTTCTTACGTACAGCAATCACACTCTATTATATTAATATTAAGTATTTCAATGAGTGCCCTATAAAGGGTTAAACACTGATCAGAGAAATAATATATAACATAAAGTATAGTGTGGTAATGTAATATTTCATGTCTGTACACTGATCCAGATGGTGATTTGCAAGAAAGCAAATAAATAAATAAATAAATGAACACAGAAAAGCCTCCACAGCAACCAACAAGTTTGCATCTGAGATAGTGATGGAACAATCATTGGCCATAATTTGCATGCCTTCTCTTGTCTGGCCTGTACCGACTGTTCACCTGATGTCCACTCATCACATGTCAGTAACAGATGGCTGCAGGCTCATGATTATCTCGTGCCCATATTATAAGTGAGATTCACTGACATTTCCTCAAAAGTAAATAAAATCGGATTTCTCCCCATTTCAAGGCTAAAGTGGATCTTTAGGATAATATACTGGGAATGTGAATGGGTCACACCCCAACTGCCACACAGTGCCTGTACAAACATGCCCCTTTCAGCTTGAAGTAAGCATGGCCTTTATTTTAATATTCTGTTAATGATTGAGCAACCATGTGTTGAATCTTTGCCACCGATACTCAAGTACCACCTCTCCTTTGTTTTCAGTACGGAATACTAAAACTTGAACATGTTTCTTGGCAAAATGATCTGATATTACACTAGAAATGTTTGCCCCCAGTAAAAAGTTAGTTAAAAGTTTCACAGATGAGGATTAGATTAGAGAATCAAACCAGAATGGAGGACTTCGTTTAGAGAGCACATAGCATCCAGAGAGCTCTGAGAAGACGTTTAGCTTCAGTCCTACAGACAAATGCTACTTTATCATCCACATCAGACCATATCATTTGACAGCGTAGTGAGCAGGATGTTTGGTTCTTCTGAACAGATTTCAGTGGTCATACTGATTCATTTGTATGATGCAAAGTTGCCTTTGGGGACGGTGTGTGTGTCATATTTGAGTAGAGCAATGTGTATGTGTGTGTGTGTGTTTGTGTGTTTAAACAAATCTGTCCTGACAAGTTGAAAGCACCTGACATGAGTTTTGTGTTTGTGCATGTGTATGTGTATCACATGGGAAACTGTGGAAACAAGCCCAACTGCTGTGTTGTCATGCAGACTAATATGTAAATGCTTAAAATCAAAATCAAAATATCTCTTGTACACACCTCAGTCAGACAGACTGACTTGAGAAGATTGAAGATTGAGATTTGATAATCTTTTGAAGCGTTTATACGTGTATTAGCACCTAGCATCCACAAATGTCTTGTTAATCTTTTGCTTTTGAATAAAGTTGTAAAAAAAAAGTTATGTTTCTTCTACTGTTATATTTCCAGTAGATTTGTTGGACTGAGCCACTTTACGTATGACTGAAAAGTTCCAATGCGACTGATGTTTTATTGTGCAAACGTAGCAGCTATTCTGTCAGAGAGATCGTTTTAATGTATAAAATAGCTACATTTAGTTTATGGTATGAATAAATAGTTATTGACATTATTTTTATTTACATACAGCAAAAAAGCTGAACGAAAGAATATAATCCTGCATTTTCCTGGGTTGTCATGGATCTTTTCAGCAGTGTGAAAGCGTTTCCGTGGCATTTCTTCCCAGGTTAAATGACCCTGCAAGAGACCCGGGAGTTTAGCCGCTCTGCTCGCCTGCAGTGTGAAACGTGTCCCGCATCGTCCTGCCAAATAGACTGATGGCGTTGACGTACATGCCCGTCGCCTTCTGATTTTGTCACCGTTCAGTCTGTCAGGCTGTCATTGTAGAAGCTCCAGGGCTGTGAGAGTTGCTCACTCAGATCACATAACAGAGCAAAGTTTCGGTCAAACTCCCATAAGATCGGTCTGTCTGTTGATCTCCACAAGATCGATCTCCGAAGGGCCGAGATTTTTTTTTTCTCCAATTTTTTCAATCGACCGAATCAAATGTGTGGCTACACAATCTTTAATGGATGCGCATATGTGTATTAGCCCTACTTCCTGACTGGGAAACCACGCAAATCAGAGAATCCTGGTGTGAAATGTGCATGCACGACAGTTTATGTACAGCTTGTATAGCGATATGGCAAGGCCGCGAGATCCGCAAGCTGCTCAGTTCAGCCGCTTGGACATTTTTCCAGTTTGTATACTTTGCAAAAGGGCAAAATTGCAATGCACAAAACAACGCTTACATTCGACACGCTGACGTCCATGCTGTCCATTGTTTACCTCGCAGTGTTCTGGCACACATAAATGTGTGATGATGTCATGGTCATCGTGACCACGTATGAGAGGGAGGAAAAAAACAGACCCACGACTGCTGGCGGGTCGATCCTGGTCAGAAAATCCCGCAGCAATGCACTATTTTCAGTGTGTAATCAATGTAAAATAAACAGACACTGCAAAAAACATTTCAGTGGAACTTGAGATAGATATTTAAGGTCAAGCGACACAGCAATGATAAACTCATTGTTGATGATCTTGTGCAGAGTGTAAAATGTGAGCATGCACATGCTTTTGTGGTATAAGAAAGTGCACTTTCTTATCAGCCACAAATGCTTTCACTACATTCCACTGTCAAACAAGGTTATCTAGTTTTGACTCAAAAACAGTGTTTGCCTTCTACGTCACATTTTACTTCAGCGGTGAAAATGTACTGATAATCAGTTCAGCAAATTTCCAACAATCTGAATTATGTGTGGCTGTGGATCTGCCCACTCTGCCATGTTAGTGTTGATGTCTTGTTTTCGTCAGCTGCTAAGCTAAACTGTTTGGAGTGTTTTTGAGTGTCTTCCAACAATCATCTTTTATTTGATTAAATGTTTTGGTGTCCTAGGCAAAACCAGAGGGAACACAATGTGCCTGGAAGAGAACACATGGCAACGGACTGACAAGGGGTGTATTCAGTAATTTAAGAAAAGTTGCAGGCTTGGTCTGGTTCAGAGGCACCCACACTGTTTGAGCTTGCGGATAAGATCTACCTACGTTGAAAAAAAATAAAATAAATAAAATATATATATATACACTACCAGTCAAACGTCTGGACACACTTTCTCATTCAATTCAATGAGAAGGTGTGTCCAATCTTTACTGTACTCTATTGTATATATCTGACTCATTAGAGAATGGACATGGGTCTTCTGGTTTCCTATGGTGTCCTGTCGGCAATAGGATGTAGTGGGGGACTATGGGTCCTATGAAAGAGATGAGGGGCCTCTGTGAATCAGTCTTGGTATTGCAGCATTGTGCCACAGGGGTTCATGTAGTTATGCAAGATGTGCCAACATACATATATACTGAGCAGCCACATCATTAAAACCATTGAGAGGAGACGTAAATTACTTTGACAATCTCATGGCTACTCAGTGTTGTTCTGCGAAACCTTTGAACCTGGCATTCTTATGTTACTTAGACATGTTCCACCCACCTAGACCAGACCAGCTACCTCCACCCCATAACAACGACACTCCTTAATGGCAGCACCAAGCACCAGCAGGATGCAGCCTGACACAGATACACACACAAAAACAGTTCAGGAACAACTCTAAAAACATAATGAACAACACAAGGTGTTGACCTGGCCTCCAATCCACTATTTCCCAAACTGATCAGGTGTCTGTGGAATGCATTGAAACAAGCCTAATCCACAGAGTCCCCTCTGCTCAACCCAGAGGGACCCGCTAACATGCTGATCCCAAACCCCACAGGACGCCCTGAGAAGGCTCATGTCCATTCTCTAATGCATACCTGCATGAACCCTTATGACACAGTTCAATACATTTCTGGTCACTTGCTGACATGTTTGATATTGGTTTCTCATTTGGTAAAGCACTCCCACTCATTTTATAACTCTTATTACTCGATATAAATCGCAAGGCTAACCACTGAGCTCGCTAGAGTTTTGCAGCAGCCCTTGTATTTGGCCACACATGCAATGCTGAGATCTCAGACCGGACACCCATCGGGTGAAGAGGTTGTAAACCAGGGGTGTCAATCATGCTACCTGCGGGCTATAGCTGGCCTGTGGCATAAATTAGCAAAGTGCCAAAGATTAAACAGAAGACGTGCACTGCATTTTGTCAGTGATAGTAAATGCTATTCCTTATTTGTCCACTGTTTCAGTAAGAGTAGCGGACAGAACACAACACCTAGAGCTAAAGCAGACAGGAAAAGGATAGTTCATGAGGTCAATACTTAATTTGTGCATGCACTTACTTCTTTGCACTAAAACAAAAGGCACAGCTGCCATTACTTATCAGTTATTATGCTATTATGTTACTAGCCCAGCCCTCTTGACATGAAATTTGGTTCTTTGTGACCTGTGAATTTAAATGAGTTTGACAAAGTTGTATACTTAGTGGCAATAATATAAACAAATTACATAAACAAACTATAATGTGTAGTAAATGGAAGGAAAGGAACATCTCCCAGCTTATTTGTCATAATTAGTTTTTTTTAGTACGATTAAGGTGTGTTTTTTTTTCTCTAATATATTTGCCCATGTTAATGTTAACATAATGAAACGAATAAAGTTCAGCACCATACACCATATCTAATCAAGTGATCTGCACTCCTCAGTTCTGTTGAAATGTCTTCACTGAAGGCTCGATGTCAATGAGTTCTTAATGTTGCAGTGGAAATTAACTGTCCCAGTCATTTATGGCCAGAGCTCAGATGATACACTTAAAAATACACTTAACCACCTTAATCATTTTTTCCAGTTGTCTTCTTTTTTTACATCTACATGTTTTCTTCACATTTTCTCAAAGAAATGAAACAGAAACCATCCTTATCTTCATTGAACTGCTTTTGCCAGTCACTCATGCTGTGCCAGAATCATGTTTAACTTTAGCAACACATGGGCACTATCCATTTGTTCTGAAGAGATAAAGCTCTGTTGTGGGTGTCCTGGCCCAAAGGGGAAGTGGCAGAAATAAACATTTACGTTAAAGATGTTTGTGTAAATTTGATTTTGAAAATTTTGCCTACTCAAACGGTCGAATTTGAGAAAAACAAATATCAAGTTAAGTAAAGGCATCTTGAACCTTGTGGAGAGAAGCAACAATGAACAAAATAATGATACGATAATCAATTTGTACAGAATGTACAACAAGAAAGCAAGAAAGAAAAGGGTGGTGTTTCATGGGTCAGCTCGGGTCACATGAAGCCTGCTCCCTCAAGACAACGTTGAAGATTTGTCTTTGGTTCGTGGTGATTAAATTTACATGTACATCAACAAGACTTTAGAGTTTGCATGCCAAGTCCAACCCGGGTGGGTTCTTTATTCTAAGAAAAGTAGTTTAAACAAAGCAGTATTGGCATGTTTCCTTTCTTTTCTTTGGTGGTTTACTGAGGCACATGTGAAATGAAATACGTTTATGTTCCTTTTTTTGCAGATGATACAAGATTGTTTCTTTTGTGCAGCCACCTTGCTTATTTGAGAGGAAAATTCTATAAAACATTTAAACTGGTTACCTCAAAGCATTATCAACCAAAAGTCATATGTATGATTATGTTGCACTACAGTCCTCTGGAGTTTTTTCTGAGGCTTTTAACTCACTTACAGTCTCTGAAGGCAGCAAATATCCACATATCCTTTGCTCTTGTTAGCACACATACTTACTGCTTAGTGTTTTTGCAGCTTAATGCTGGATTTTAACGCAGCTTTAAACATCCCAAAATACACCGGATAAGTATAGGCCAATAAAAAAATAAAAAATAAAATTGCCGTTCAAGAGGTTATATTACAGTCTAAAAACAGAAAAAGGACCAAACATAACAAAAATGGATGTTTCCTTGCTATTCTTGAAGAGGTCGGTTATTTGTAAAATGATTGGAGCAGGATTAGCTCGTACTGGACATAAGGTTCATCTGGACACAAACATCGTCATCGACTGTTTCTCAAACTACTCTCACTGCTGTAAAACACAAGTCCACCCTGCAGGTTTAAACATCCAGATGTGCTTCCTATTGTAATATTATGTTTAAACAGTACAGTACAATATAAACCCCCTCACGGCCTACGTCACTGTGACGTCACAATGTTAACTGGAGGCAAAACAAAGGGAAGGCTGAGGCAACACTGTCACTTTCATCAATGGAAATGTCGTCTTGCTGTATTTTTTGATGCCAAAACCAAAAAATCAAAAAGATTAACAAGTTTTTCTCACATACCAGCCACTGCCATGCATCACCGATTTCAGCCTGGATGACATTATTGGTTAGAATAAATTGTGTCTCTTGTAACATGTTAATGCTAATGCTACCCATGAGCTAACACAACGTTAGTTGCATGTTTCAGGTGTGTCCATGCAGAAGTTGCCTTTACTATGTTACCCTCCACAGTGGTTCCACTTCATTCTTGTAATATTTTTTTTTGGAGAGGCCTCACTTCATAAAAACAAATTTTGTTTCTTGTGTGTCCTCCTTTGGTCAAATCGCCCATTCAGTGGGTGAAAGTGTTGGGGTTGGTGAAAGCAGTCTCATCAGTCTAAGTCATATTTTTTTAAAATAACACTCAAGGTCTCTAAAATACGCATTTTCCTAGTACATTCGTGACAAAACAGTCCATTGAATTATGATAACCGCCGTTTACAAGCTATAGTGTTTGAGATGTTTGGCATACAGTTAAGCTCCGCCCCTCAAAAAACATCCCCAGATAGCAAATGATTTTGGCTTTTTTATGGCATACATTTGGCCTCTTTGGGCTTGTTTTTGCAAAGGATCTGGGTTTTGGGACAGCTTTGGCTTTGCTATGATCTGCCATGATAAAAAAATGGTTCAATGTAATTTAGGCTGAGTTTTGGCTTATGTCTGGTTAACCACCAATGAGAATATACGGCCGATGTGATATTCTCATTTTCGTCCCTCAAAGCCACAGCATACATCTGGGAGGTCACTCTCAGTTATTACAAGTCTGTGTAAAGAAAGTGGAGAAGTGGTGTTTGAAAAAAGTGGAGGGTTAATTCCAGTCAAGGGCTTAAGATAAGAAGTGTGTGTAAAGAGTTTTTAGGACATAGGTTAACTGTGGCTGTCAACACACTGTCCTAGGAGAAAACACTGTCCATCGTGGCATCAGTAAAATATCTCCCTCAGACTGAAAAAAAAGAAGTAGCGACATTTTCTGAAAATCAAAAGGCAAAGATAAGTGCTGAAATGACAAAATAAATATATAAAACATGTGCATACGACAGGTAGGGCAGGCTGTTTCTACCTCTGCAACACAGAGGACAGGGCACTGGGGCCATCATTTGTATGTCCCTTCCCTCCTATCTGAATGTCATTTTGGATAAAAGAACCTCCGTCATTGTGCCCGCTCTGTTCCTCGTCAAACATTCTGCCAGCCTCGCTTTTATTATCTCTCTCCAAGTATTCAAATATTTTAACTACTGTTTTTCAACATGCTATGTCCATGGAAACACTTAAATGAGGAAAATCTGCACCTGGAGCAGTTCCAGGGAAAATGTTTTTTATCAAAATTGCATGCAAATATCCTAGCAAAAAAACAAAAACAGCCTTGGAAAACATACCATATGATAAAGTGACATAACTCCCTACTACTCTCTACTAATTTTTCCGGGATTTTGTAGATGCATTGAAATATTGGATTTATTCCAACCAGAGAGAAATTTGCTAATATTTTCCAAGTTAACTAATTAAGGCATAGGTGTCTAACATAAGGTCCACGGGCCAAAAGCAAAAGTCCATGGGCAAACATAGATGACTGTAATATTTCAATGAAAACAACTGCTGTCACTAATTTGTCTAAAGGTTTTAAATGGAAAAGTGGACAGAACATAACAATAGGACATAGGACTAAACAGCAGAGAGTAACACACCCAAACTGCACTTATTTTTCTTAAGAAATTTCTTTATTTGTAAAGGATATTTTATTAAACGTAAACATCCTTACTAGTTCTTCTTCGCACTACAACAAATGGAGGTAATCTGGAGTTGTCGCTACTTATAGCTTGTTGTGTTGTTATATTACTGGTCCAACTCACTTGAAATCAAATGGGGCTGAATGTGGCCCATGAACGAAAATGAGTCTGACACCCTGATTTAAGGTTTACGGTACCTCTCTCAAGAAAATAGAAAATGGAATGGAAACACGCAGCAACAACAACAACGTCCCCAGTCAATGTCCAATGTCTTGTTGACCCCTTCATCCACTTCAAGCTCCTTGTGCACAAACATTCATGGTTATGTCACAGTTAGAGCGTAGATGCAATTTATTTTTGACCTCTGAACGGACTCCTTGCCTATTTCCTGTAGAAAAGTTGTCTTTCTTATTGTATTTCTGACGTGCCACATTTTAAGTCACAAAAAGTCTGGAAAAGTGTAGACGGTAGCTTTTTTTTTTAGTATTGCTGACTATTATTTCCTTTGTGCGCGATGTAATCCCTCATCTCGCAGTCATGCAGCACACCTTGTTGAATGCAAAGAGCAACAAAAATACAACAATAAATATTGTTGCCCAGTTATTTATGCATCACTGGCCTGAGCATTGATGTACGTCATAGCTTTGCGCCAGAAAAAGGGAGCTAAAATTAGCGTGTCCACACAGCTGCCATGTTTCCATCACTGCCCATTAGGCCTTGATCCGATAAACACCCGTGACCGCAGCGTTTGACACGGGAATGAATGCCGATTGCACCCTGTCCCACTAAAGACAATAGCCGCACCAGATTTTTGACTTTAGTGGGACTAGATAGTGGGTCTTAGTGAAGTTTTTTTTGCCCAGTGTGAAAGTGGTTTCAGCAGGTAATCGTTGCAGCGACTGGATAGTACGGTCGCTTATGTGTAAACATACAGTATGTCGGCGCTTAGTAATGAAACGGAACGATGGTTTTGGGATAAGCTGCTGTAACGAGCAACAGTCCACCAACAACCATCATTAATACCACCAAGAATCATTAAGTAATATTCATTTAGCAGCACAGTTACAGTCTGTACAGGAATACTAATGTGAGCTGAGAGACCATGTGTTTTTAATGGATAACAGAAAGGAACTCATTATGTATAGAATAAGAGAAACAGCTGGGTTTCATAAAGTCGCTGTTAAAGACTGCCTTTGTGTAATCCTATTGCTAAAAGATGACTGGAAAAAAATGGCAAAGACAACTTGCACACTGTGTGCCTGTGTTTCTGCCTCCACGTGCATGTTCACGGTCGCGCGCATAAGGGGGGGTGGGGGGGTGGGGGGAGTCAGGAGCGCGCTTGACCATCTAAGCACGTGCTCGTGAGAGCCGGTTAAGATAGCTACCAACTAATGGGTGGGTGTGTTGGGGGCTGGGGGGTGGGGGGGACTGCCACTTTAATGCTCCTTAATGATACATTCAGGCGACCCTCGTAAATTCTCGCCCCTTGTTAGAAAACTGGATTTCAATAGTGCTTATTGAAGTGTTTGTAACTGAAATACATGCATCGTCTTTCTTTTTTTTTTTTTTTTAAAGAAACATGTTATTGCTGAAAAAACGCACGGATGCAGTAACGCCATTATTTTTATTTTCATTTTACCCGGAAAACGTAAGCTGTTAAAAGAAAGACTAACAGGCTACAACCAGCCCTGTTATAATACAAGGATGTGTTTATATAAAATAATATACTTTATAATCTTCGTATTACGAGTGCATCTTTTAGCTCTATTTTTTTTATATTTATTTCCATTTTCTTTCACTATATGCACCAATCTTCACTGTCCAAAATAATAATAATAATGTTAATAAAATGAAACCTTAATAACGGTCATTAATAATCCACTGTCACACGCTGCCGGAAAAAAACACCACACCTTAAATTTCACTTTCTGACTGTTGTGCTCGCGCTGTAACCGCGCACCTATTAAAAAAAAAACGACGCTAACGGCGGACCGTGAAGGCATCAGACACACAGCTCTCCTGTTGCTCTGTGAGGAGGCAGGCCGGTGATTTTCCATTGCCGATGCCTCTTGTCGTTTTTCAAAGGTCAGAGAGAAGCTTATAAATAGGGTAAAATATAGGCTACCGACGCGTCCAACCCTCACTCGCTCTCACAGACACAGGAGGACACGGACAAGACATCGCGCTCAGAGGACATTAAAAGGACAAAATATCACACAAGATCACATCCACGCAGCAGGTAAAGGAAAAAAACAAAAAAACAACCCACATCATCTTTGCACACCTAGCTGTAAAAACGTGTCCGTGAAGGATGACTGAGCTGCTTTCATTCATTTTCTTCTGATTTGTTTTTTTAAAAAAACAAACAAAAATAAATAGAATGTATTTAGAAGGTTTTATACCCGCTATTTCTTAATGTGTTGTGCCTGAATGGGAACATCTGTGGCTTTTTATTTTGCAACCCTAAACTAGAAATTAAGAAAAGTTTCTGTGTATTTAATATGTAATTGGCACTTTGTTTGTTTGTTGTTTGATGCGTGATAAAGGCCGGAATGCATTTCCTGGTGAAGCTTGCTGTTGGAAGATGCGATGTGTTAGATTTGGGTGGCAAAGGCTGTTCTCCTCTCGCCGAACAGTGGTTCGTGCGCTCAGGAAGAATCGCTGGTGGATTCGTTCCTTCCAATTAAACCCTCGATGTTTTATTTCTACGGTTCATCCATTTCTATTAATCCGCTATGTGCCTTCCTCGTTTGTTAAGTACACATTATTCTCACACGTGTGCATCAGATAAGTCCAACGGATATTTTTTTAATGTTTAATTCATTGTTGCCATGTGCTCGTTTTTTTTTTTTTTTTTTTTTTTTTTCTTGCTCGTCAGTTTTAGGAACTGCGTTCGACTGGATGTCTCCTTTTGCATTATTATCGTACATAATTACTCTATTTTTTTGTGGTATTGTCCTTTTTACATTTAAATCCATTTTTAAAAAAAAAAAAAAAAAAGAAAGAAACGCTTTAGGTTTGTTTTTGTGTGCCTCGTTTTTTCAATTCCGTTTTAATTCCGTTGCTGAACTGTTAACGAAAGGGGAAGTGAGGCGCTCGGAGCGGGTGAGAGGCGGAGATGCTCGCATGTCGCTCGAAAAGCATCCTGCGCTGTTTCTCCTCAGCACGAGTCTCTCTCTCTCTCGCTCTCTCTCTCGTCTGTGTCTCTCTACCTCCCTCTCTCTGCCGCTCTACCTTTGTCTCGCTTCCTCTTTGTTTAATTTCGTCTTTTTGGCCCCTCATTATCACGAACGCAGCACGCGTGCGTGTATTTAGAGTATTTAGAAAAAAGCAAATAAATGGTATTTTATAATGCCGTCTTTTGAAAAATCTTGCAAATAAAGACAGCGTCAGTGTGTTCTTAGCACCGTGTGAGGTGTGGCTGTTAAACGCTTGCCTCCCAGACTTACATAATGTATATGCCATCATTGGCTCCTTATTTGTTAGCTACACATGAAAAGTAAGTCAACCATAAAGAACAACTGAAATAACAAACGCATGCTATCATTTTTTTCTCTTTTATTTCATTTTATGTTTTTTCTTTTTCTCTCTGAATACAGTTTCATTTACTGGTTAGGAGGCTGTAAATCCTTGAGTCTGTTAGTGTCCTTTCAGTTCGTATGTTGCTCCCACATGTCTTGTAAAAGATTATTTTATTATTTATTTATTATTTTTTTGCATGGAGTTGGCCTGGCTCCATTTTGGGTCAGTTTCTTTGTTGGAAAATTACCACGAGTTGTCAGAGTGTAGTGAACCTGAAGCGGCTGTTGTTTCAGAGCAGAGATGCAGAAAAAGCAAAAATTGAAATTACACATTGACAGATCTGCGAAGATGTGTGAAAACTTGGTTAGGAGCCAAAACAAGCACAACATCGTTATCAACCGCCGACACATTAGTTCTGGGGACGTTTGGTGTTGCAGTGCAGATTCTGTAACATTAGCCTGATAAGGTGACCTTTTTGGAGCTGTTTCACTTGGCTCTTTGAGCCTCCATTGTGTCGGAGCTGGATGACACTGACTGGCAGATAAACCGCCGTCCAGCGTTGGTTGCTTGCTTGCTTGTGTGTGTGAGCTGTTGTATGAGTTTAATCTAATCTTGGCTGCTGTGGAGTCCTTGTCGAGCTGATGTGAGTCCTTTGAACCTGTCGCTGCCAGCTCTGGATCACACCAGAGTTGCCACATCCAGAGACGCATGTCACATATGACTAATGATGCCCTGTATCTGTGTGTGCGTGTGTGTGTGTGTTTATTTATTTTTTTGCCAAGTTACTGACTAATATCTAGGCACATGCCTGGACTTGAATGCGTCTTCCCGTCTAACAAAGCTGATGGGAACGGATTAGAACCGTGTGATCAATCAGTGATGGGCTAAGTCCTGTATACACATGTCAGAACACTCCCACGGAGTTTCATTGAAGTGGGGCTACGTATTTATGCATCGTCAGTGTATTACTCGTTGAATTGATGTTGGTGGTCGGCATGCCCCCACTTTTGGTGAAATAAGTAGGTAGAGTTCACCACTTCAGTTGCTGTGGATGTGACCAGCAGCAAAACGTCTTTTTAAATGCTTTCTATATTTAGAGTCCTCTAACCACTTTACATTTTCAGTGAGGAAATGAAGCAGTTATGTCGTTTTCTTGTGCATAGCCGGTCTACCACTGTGTGACTTTCAATGTTTAACGCATTAATTTAGGTCCAAGGTAACATGTTTACACACCACAGTCACACAGTCCTAACCAATCATGGCAGTGGTAGACCAGTGACTATTTTCTGCAAAGGAGTATTGGCAGCCTTAGAGAAAACACAGCCAACCATAGGCTTCTGATCTGCTACCACCATGTACTGTAGATAGTAATACAGTGACTATGGATAAATATCACCCCAACTCAGCCCCCATCCCTTTGCCGTAGGGCGACCAAGGGATACATTGGGAGCTGCATGGTTATAAACGAAACAGCTTTCATTGACTGGCTGTATTTCATAATTGCAGTGTTGTACGAAATAGACATTTACAGCATGTAAGCAAAAATAAATTGGATTTTGTTTTTTTTTGTTTCGGAGTAATGGCTGTTTGTCTTGCTGACAGTCTGTCACAGTAGCGCTGAAAGCCCCTTGGCTAACAACACGCTTGTTGCTGTTAAATGATTTATTAAGGCAGTAACCTGAGGTTAGCGGAGAGTGTGTGTTGGTGAAATCTCAGCCACAGACACGACAGGATTCCCTGAGCAGTTTATCTAAATGAAAACTGAGCAAGGCGGGGCGTGACTGGAAACATCACGGAGGAGCTGCTGCCTTCAAACTTTTATCACAGTGTGTTCTTGACCTCAGCTCTTGCCGAACCTCCGCTGCTCCTTTACATATTAAACAGCGTGAACCACTGACCCACATAGATTCATGTTAATGTCCTCATTGTCATGCGAGCCGCCCCATTAATCTTGTATGATTTTGTATAATTGTGTTGTCGTTTGACCACCTAATAAAACGGATGACCTCTTTAAAATGTTATATTTACCTTGGCAGCTGTAGGTGAGAGCAGTCAAGATGGTGATTAACACCCAGCGGCCGAGTGAGACGTGACGTTGTTAAAAGAATCATCCGTCATTTTTTCAGTTTGGAGCCACATGCACATTTTCATGCATTGTTGGAAGTCAGTCGGTTTGATGCAGCTCGACTGACGAAGTGTAACAGACCATCAGCAGAGGCATCAGCAGGAAGATCCTGACACTCTGTGCCTTTTTAAAGTCGGCTGATGTGCGGTGAGAGTGGAGTCGACGCGGGCTAGTTAATGATGTCACGCAGAAGTAGAAGGTTGTGCTTTGCAACAGTGAAATAAATGTCCTTGACTTAAATACACATTGTAGCGTCTCACTCAAAAAGAGCCATGTGGGATTTTCTGCAAGTTTACAGAAGCTCGAATACCTGCTACTCTCGGCCGTAGACTAAACACCGTAAACACCGTCAGTCTGGCGCTTCTAATATGCGGCTCTCGTTCTGCAAAAAAAAAACAAAAACAAAAGAAAAAATGTGTGCAATCAAGAGAACACAACTGAGCGTAAACAGATTTGCTTATTAAAACTATGCGCTGTGTATGTTTACCTTATATAAATCAGCACCATCCATAACATTTAATAGTACTTGACATAGCACTTGACAGTAGTTAACATTTGGTGAATTTGTTAATTGCGTGTCGTGAGAGGATTTGGGCCGTTACTCTGCTGGCGTTAGCATATTTGCTGCAGTGACCTGCGGGCTCTTGACCCGTCTTCTCCGAGGCGTCCATGTTGTTATTGTCACATGATCGGCGACTAGTCGACTTCCTGCGTACAGCGTCATGGCTCGGCAGTAGAGTCGACTAGTCGGTGCGACCCCTACTACATACATGTGCAGTTTAACCACATATCCGAACATCAGTTTTAGGCCTTTTAACAATACAAGGTTGTTAATTCGAGGTTAGAGTAAGGTTTTTTGCACCTGTTGTCGTCTTCCAATAGATCTATGGGTATATTACCACAGAGTACACAGTTAATGTGACCACACGTAATCTTAATACATGGATGAGAATACATGAGAAAACCATCTCTGGTTAATTGTGGTAAGCACATCTCAATGCATGAACAGTACTTGTGCAAAGGGGGGTGGGGGGGTTATGCAGTTAGTTTGATGGATAACGGTAAGGGGTGTCTGCTATCAGATCGCAATGAGTCAATTTTAAAGGTGGTATGTCAACAAATGAGAAAGCAGTGCTGTTATCTTTGCATGTGACACATTAGACGCTAAACATCTCCCGCTAATCTGTTCGCACAGTGACGTCTGCTGTGTTTTGTCCTTGCTTCAGGTGTTTTGTTAGCATTGTTTTCATATCCTGGCATCAGTTGTTTTCACTACTCTCTCTCTGACCGTAAAATCTGTGTTAAAAAAAAAGGCTTTCTTTGTGAAATATAGCATGAACTTCAATCATAATACTCCAGTACGCAGTATGCACTTGCACCCTGTAGCTGCAAAAAGGGTACTGCAACAAAAAAGTAACAAAAAAAAAACAAGTTGTGTTTTCTGGTGAATTAGACTAGTTTGTTATTGGTGTTTTAAGTATTCATGACTCAGACTTGCTGGCGCTTGTGTATTTTCTGTTTTGATTGTCTAGTTCAGCAGGGTTCGGTAGACATCTGTGATACGAGGTTTCAGTTTTCAGTGTTATTTATATAGCATCAAACTGTCAAAATGGTCTCTAGACACAGAGGGTTCTTCCTGTTGTCTCACAGTTTGTGTCCTTCACATGCCTGCCCTTTGCGATGAACTCTTCGTCACCTTCAGAGAAAAGCAGTGCAGCGTTATCTTCATGCGCGTTGTACTTTCACACTTTGTCACCTTCTCTGGCGCCCCGTTTCCTTTTTGTCCCGGTCTCTCTCTTTTTTTTTTTTTTTAAACAACCTTTTCTTTCTCAGTTAATTTTTAACCACTTTCACTCTTTGTTCCCCTAATACACCCATTTTCCCTATTGTTTCTTCTCTTTTTCCCCAGCCCCTCCTCCCATTTTCCCTTGCTTCGCTTGCCAACTCTTCTGCGACAGAGTTTTTATTTCTCTAAAATGAAAGCTTGAGACAAAAGGGACCAGGAGGCCGATTAGACGGAGGAGAATGAGGAGAGGCAAAGTGAGGTAGACTGAAAGAGACAAGAAGGAGCATCGCATGTGTAAGGGGGAAGAGGGAAGCTAAACGATGGAGGAGAAACCAGAACACGGGAGGAAGGGAAGTGTAATCGATATGGTGAAAAAGAAGCAACCTTGCGGAGAAAGAGGAGGAGAGACAACGAGAAGGAGCTGATTAAAGAATAAGTGACACACGAAGAAAAGGACGCGTAAACAGAAACGGAAGAGGAGTGGAAGAAGTAGAATGAGGCGTTGGACGATAAGAAAAATAGAGATGGAAGAAGGAACTAAATATATCAGAGTTGAAAACATGAGGGACAGATGATGATGAAGAAAAACCAGATGGGACAAGGAGGAACATGTGATGCAGGGAGGAGGGGGGGTTGATGAAAAAGAAGATGGCGAAGGAGGAAGAAAGAGGACATTTTGTAATTAACGGAACTACATTTATTGTGCAAACTGTTTGGAAGAACAGTTGGTTTATAAAGCATCCAGTCGGACCCAAAGGGGCTTGAATCCAACGATTCTGTCTAATGTTCATAAACTCATCACCCAAATAGTGCATCTGCAACAATGAAACACACAACACTGACACGAAACCATGGAGGGAGGAGAGTGAAGTTGGAGAAAGGAGATGAGGAGAAGAAGTGAATGAATGTGGAGCAAATGAAGAGTGAAAGAAATGCTGCGCGGAGGAGGAGGAGGGGGAGATTGGGGGATTTAATAGGCGGTCAGCCCAGTGGAAATGTACATGGTCTTAAAATAGGAGAGTGTGTTATGTAAGTGGTTGAGGGAGTGAAGGAAGTAGTGTGTGTATGGTGCTTCCTGGGTTCTGAAGTCACTGTATGGAAGATGGGAGTCTGGGGTCTGGTGATAGCACAACCTCACGGACGTAGAGCACCAGACAACAGGTCTCTGTTTCACTTCCAGCTTTCGGCGTGAGCATTAAAATCGTCCGACGATTCATTGTGGTTCCCACGACCGGTCCAGCTCTCTGGGGGCAAAAGCAACATGTCCTGCTAAAAATATCACCACTTCTGTTGTCTGAGAATTTATGAAGCCAGCTTCGACTTTCATGGGAATGTGAACATTACTCATCCGACGTCCAGTCTTGAAATCTTCTTGCCTGTGGATCTTTCAGACTTCATGAGTTTTTTTTTTTTTTTGGACTGCTCACGATCGCCACAGAACGTCACATTTAACCGGCTTCAGGTTTGTACATAAAGTAGCTCAGATGCCCCATTTCGCACATCATCACTCACTTCCTAGGGGGCGACAGTGTCTGTCTGCATTCCGAGGGAAGGTGGTGCTGGTGTCCACATGCTCGATAATACTGAAAATGCTGAAAAAAGACGTGTGTAAGGGACTGAGCAAGAGGGGTCCTGGCGGGTTTAGACGTGTGGTTGCATTGGTTTACTTCTATGTTGCCACATAATAATAATTTAATGCTAATGAATTCCAAATAAAGAAGTTCTCATTCACATATTTTACAGTTTCTGTTGAGTATGAAACGGGGACTAAAACACAACTTGGAACAAAATCCTGTCTGTCGCAGCGCACATGACTTTGAAACAACAGCTAAAATTAGGCTACATGGAAAATTACAACTCATATAGGAAGTTCAAAAGCAGCCGAATATCTTTTTTATTTATTTATTTATTTATTTTTTTGTCCCTTTCAGTCAATATACGGACAGTCCTCTGGCGAAGCTCAAGGCAATGTGAGATCCGCTCAGATTAAAAGCCAGTGACGTTCTCGCTCTCTCTTTTTCTTTTTTTTAATGCCACATTTAATGACGTAAGGAGCGGTCGTTAGCAAGGCCAGTGCCAACATAGAGTCATCGCTGGCGATGCATCACAGAGACGACCTTCCAAAGTTCAGCATTATTTCAAACAAGAAACAGGATGTTGAGCCTTTACAACCCGTGAAAGTTGAAATGAATTCTGTCAAACTGCCAGCAACTCTAACTAACTCTACTGTGCGACAGTGCGCGCTATCTCTTTAATATGTAAATCCATTTTATAAAATGGAAGTCGTATCAGCGCTGTTAACAGTTAGTCACTAGAGATAATGGAGTTCATTGTCTTTTCAAGCAGGGAATAATCATGTACAGACACAGAGCAAGTGCTTCCAGTTTCCTCTTAGTCTCATTATTGACTGTGTATAGAAAGTTAGTCATGAAGGCAAACCGTGTACGTGTACTGTACACTAGTACTAGGTGCACAGTACAATGCAGTACTTCAAACATACTATGGCAGACAGGCTGTAGATAGATGCAATCACAAAGTTATGAGGTGACGTGAGCACGGAGGGGGACAAAGGGAGAGAGAGAAAAGGCAGATTGAGTCAGATAAAGACATTTTCCACAGTGACAGACATCTGCTGACTACGAAGTATGTCTGCCTCTCCCGGACTGTCTCTCTCATGGTCATTGTCGGGTGGAAATTTACAGCTAGGGTTGTGTCATTTGCTCTGATCGCCTTGCTGTTGAGAAGTCAGACCAATCGCGGCCGCGTTGAACAGCTTTAATGAGGAAGGAGGGAGGGCAGGAGGAGGAGGAAGAAGAAGATAGGAACCAACTAGAGTTTCGTTTTTCTGTCTGTGTCCGAGTACTGTAAACCATGAGAAGTTGATTTAAAAGTGCGTTTCTGGGTTTGGTTTAGCCGTAGCTTTCACGGGGCAGGTTCCTTAAACGGAAAATGGCTTTAACTCCGTTCCACCCACATTGAGTGTCTTTGTGACTCTGAACGTCTTATTTTGATTACCTTGGATTTTCCCCAAGTAATCGCAGCAGCCATTTCCAGTTGGTATTAGCTCTAATCACATGAAGGCACACTACTAGCGTTGATGCATTGGGGTAAGGCTTAGCATGTTTTTCACTTCCTCATTTCCCGATAAATGAAAGGTATGATAACGGGCTATGATGAGAAAGAATCCAAAGCGCAGTTTGAGTCACTTGCACGATGAAACACAACCCTTCCCTGATGCCATCTGTGAACAGGTATTCAGTATATCTCTGATCTCTTCTGTCTCACTATCCCGGGAGAACATGAAATGTACTTTGTAATGAATTATTTTCAGTTGGGTTTCTGGTTTTGCGGGTTACGTTGTACCCTGAGGACATTGATATAATCAGATGAACCTCCCAGTCATGTTTTTTTCAGCCGACTTAACAGCTTGTTGCTCAAGTATGCGTCGTCTCCCCAAGTCCTAGGGTCATGATGCACATACAGCAAACAGTGCTGTTTCTGGTCCTGATAAAAACGTGGTGATACATTAGGGACAGCAGGTGTTAAAATACTCTAATGGTACAGGTGTGAGACTGTCGATGAATCTTAGTTCTGGCTCAAGACCAGCTTTGATCCAGAGGTACCTAAAGCTGAATAATTGTGATGGATTACTCAAGGTGGAATGTTAAAACCAGGTCTCAGGACCGTTGGGAGTTGGCGAGCTTTCAAGCTTATTAAACACTTTCAGTCTAACCAGGACTCAACTGAACACCGCGGTGGGAATGGCTTCAAAGCAGCTGTGTTGTCACCACTCCTTCTCGCATATCCAGCCTCAGAGTCAGCTCCTGGTTTTTAGATCAATCTTAACCTGATCCACTGTCTGTCTCCTTTCTCTACAGAATGGCTCAAAAAGAGAAACTTCAGTGCCTGAAGGACTTCCATAAGGACACTCTGAAGCCATCTCCTGGTAAGAGCCCCGGCACCCGGCCTGAAGATGAGGCAGAGGGTAAACACCCCCAGCGGGAGAAGTGGGCCAGCAAGTTGGACTTTGTTCTGTCAGTGGCTGGCGGCTTTGTTGGTTTAGGGAATGTCTGGCGTTTCCCGTATCTCTGCTATAAGAATGGTGGAGGTAAGCCTTAGAAATACTTCAACCCATGAACAGGGATTGTTCTGCTTAAAATTCCCATGGATTATGTTTTCATGCCTTTGTTTTAACTCCACTTCCCCTTCCCCCGTCTAGGTGCGTTTCTCATCCCCTACTTCATTTTCCTGTTTGGTGGAGGTCTGCCAGTCTTCTTCCTGGAGGTCTCTCTTGGTCAGTTCACCTCCGAGGGCGGCATCACCTGCTGGGAGAAGCTCTGCCCCATCTTCACTGGTATGTAGCCCTCTCTTTGGGCCATTCATGATAAGTTTATGGCACCATAGACACCATCCAGGCACCATTCAGTTTGTGCTAACCTAATGTCAGTCCTGAAATGACAAAGACAATTTCTGATGTCACTGTTAATTACTTAAAAACTCATTGTACACTACCTGCTGAGGACAACTAGCTGGTGAATCTAAAGCAGCTTTGGCAGATTTGGAGTCCTTAGGGGGTAGTGGCGACCATAAATGGAGCAACTATTGGACTTGCATACGTACACTCTACGCCACCATACATACAGACACAATGTACGCTGTTGCTGTCTGGATGTACAAGTGCAAATGTTTAAAGATGACAATATCTAAAGGGAGCAATTATTTCCCCTGCATGGGAAAAAAACATTATCTTTTCATATAAAAACACACATTTATATACAAAATACTATTTGCATCGTGAACTACACATTTTTGTTCGTTGTCGTCCTCGGCTCCACCCACATCAGTGACTATAGCTCCACCCACCGCCCCGCCCTAGCGATGCCTCACTCATTATACTGATGAGCATAATGCCGGTTGCAGCGGTCTTGTTTTTTTTTTTTTTTCCTTTCGACCAAAGGTTTTGAATTTTTCCAGACCTCTGTTGTTTTTCACAGAGGAATGGCTGTGCAACATAAGGCTGAGTCACACCAGACTCTCCTCCAATCAGACTTTACCCTGCAGCCGTTACCTGGCAACCAGGCCCGCACTGGTACACCAACACACTGAGGCCTCTATTCTGCTTCAACCTTCTCCAGCTCTCACCTTTTCTCCCGTGAAAACCTTTCTAGAAAGCACACACAGGGTTCTTGGACGTCTTCACTGATTTTTTTTTTTTTCTATTAAATTACTTATTTTTCGTTCGACACACCTGCATTCTTTTTCATCCTCTATGATCTGCCCCCTTTGTTGTATTTTCTCCATCATATTTTTTTTTTCTTTTGCAGCACTCAAGCACTCATCAGACGCACATGAATCCCTGTGTAATTCTGTGTGGCGTTAATGAATTTTGCCCAGTACTTTCATAATTAAGAAGGTTTATTGTTTTATGATCTTGATTAAATTATTTACCGGTGCTGCTGTTCTCACTTGCACATATACAAACACCGCCTTCCTTCATTTCAGACACATTATCCTCTTGCCGTCTCTCAGACACATATAAGCACACACACACGCACATATGAGACGGCGTACAGAGTGTCCCGGTTCACACGTTGCTACGGCAACAGCGAAACACATCAGAGAGACGACCGGGGGAGAGAGGGAGAAAGAAAAGAAGCAGAGCAGCGAGATCTGAGGAGCCGACAGATGGATTGATAAAGACAAGGGAAAGGGGGAGCGAAATAAAGGCAGGGTGAGGTTGTGATTAAAAAAAAAAAAAATACAGCGAAAAAGGTGGGGTCGCGGCAAAGAAGAGATGGTTTTGGAAGGAAGGGAGGATGAAGCAGATGGAAAAGAGTGAGACGGAGGAGAGGAGTAAATAGTGGAGGGGTGATAGAGGAGTGACGGCAAAAATAAAATAATTAATGCATGTAAAGGGAGGCGGAGAAACAGAAGTGGTTCGTGGACGAAGCAGAAGGAAAAATGGCGACTCATGTTTACACCACTTTGACAGTGTACTGAGTAAATGCGTAGCTTTGCTGTGCTTGTATAGCATGATGGATCTGAGAAACGGATAGGAAGAGAAATAAATAGGATTAGCCTGTTTCCAGACATCTGAATCGCGGCCCACACCTCCAAATTGTCGAGGACTGCAAATGGTTTTATATTGTGCTCATTGAAAGCAACCACGCTAATCATAGCTGCGTAGGTGGGATCAAAGCTGGGCTCAGACTGTGTGTGCCTATTCACCTACCTGATTCGCCCAACCTGGCAATATAATGGTGAAGTGAGGTGTTTACAGATCTAGTTTAGCTGCTAGTACTCTCACTGGAGCCGCCTAGATCAATGTCAGACATGACGGATATGTAGGATTTGAATTCTGGATGATTAGGTCTGTGCTTTGTCAATGGCCAGTGAGAGAACTGTGCCTACGAGGGCCAGGGGCAGCTGAATGTGTTCTAAAGCAGCGGTAAACATTCTAGTCCTCTATGCTAATGTTAGCTTAACTGTGGACGGACATTAAAACTGCCAGTTAAAATCTCGCCTCCAAGTTTTGGTGAGGAACCGGCAAAGAGTTTTCAACGCATCTCCCCAACCAGTCTATCTTCCACATCTGTTTAGCCTTCTGCTTTTGTTGCTTTTTATTAGTGTCGCAACGCTATGGCAAGCTGTTTCACCACCACGGTCTCCCATTTTGTTTACATCCACTTCCTCATCAGATCACATGAGATGGTGCCCGTTGCATGATCTGTTGCGATACAGTTTCCAAATCTTGTCGTGCGTGTAAGCCGTCTTCCAAATCGACCAAGAAGGAAGACGCCGGTTCAGTAGAAAAAACTTGAAGGAAAGAAAGACAGCAGCGCTGGTGTTCGGATTAAACTGAAAGAGATGAGCACAGGATAGATGCATTAAGTCAGTTATTACTGATTTGTTAGGTTCAAGCAGAGTGCAACAAGAGCCAGAGTGTCAGAAGGAATAATGAGGAGAAAATGCAAAGTCAACTCAGTGTGATTGTTTGCCAACTGTGATTTGATCCTGAGATCTTCAGGGAACACACCTACCTATGAGAGCCGTTTCCAACTATAAACACTGATTTGTTAGCCTTACCATCCATGAATGAGCACATATTGAATGACTGAGTAAATATAGAGAAACCACACTGAACGATAGGTGGGCCACGGTCTGCGTCTCTAGGCAACCACGGAAATCTCGCAGGATCCCAAATTCTCACGTCTTCCTGGACCGAGCCAGAATGAGTTTTCACTGTAGCGTGTGTTCAGCAGGGAAATAAAGAAGGAGACGTAAGCTCAACACTTGTAGAATATACCGGTCTTTAGTGGTATGTTATTATTGATCAGTTTATCAGTTTATAAAACAATCTATTTTAGTGGTTCGTGAAACTGATTCGCCTCCTCCAAAGAGTCGCAGCAGCCATTTTGTTGTGTCTTATAAAGACAAGCAAATCCTTTTAATCGTGGCTGCATTCAGTCTACTATACATGTTCTGTTCACCGTCATGGCTGACTGGGAGCCTTATGTAAATCATTAATGTTATTAATTCCACTGCTGCTGTCACCAGTCAAAACGTCTGCAGTGAAAAAGGGTCTCTTCCTTATCTAGACGATGAAATATTTTCTGGATTTAGTAAATAAAAAAACTTAATTAATTAAAATTATTATATATAGATATATAGATATTTTGAAGGATCAGCCACAAATTTTAACAAACTAAATGAGGTCAGCCAAGGTCGGCAGATAAGCAGAATAAATGACATCATGGAGGAGGACGCATCTGTTTGTTTGATCAGCACTGTACCATGTGATCCGAGCAAGTGTGTGAGTTTTGTGTGTGTGTGTGTGTGTGTGTAGAGAGATGTAAATGCTTGGCAGCTGCTAATAAGCCAAGTGATTAAAAGGACACGATGAGATGGTGAAACTGTTCACACATGCATACACACACACACTAACACAAAGACACACACAGATGGCGAATGAGACCAAAGAACTTTGTCTCAAATTCGTGCAGCCAGTTCAGACAACACACACACACACACACAGATGGTCTGTGACGTTGAAGGACATTCATTTGGATGAGTGGCCTCTGTCGACTTTGTGCGTCTAAAAAGCTTCTTCTAATATACTTATGAGAACCACAGTCGTTGGTTGACCTCCAACCAAAACTCTAATCCAAATATTGATCCAAATCCCAAATCCTACACCTGTTCTCATTTAGAGGGCTTTTCTTTACATCTGTGTGTATTAGAAACCATAAGAACACGTACCCATACACACGCTTAGCCATGGTTGGTGGGTTTACTGCCGACTTTGAGTTGAGGCCAGCAATGACACATCTGACAAATCACTGCTGATCACACCCCTAAACGCGTCAGATGCAATTTAAGTGCAGGTCAACAGTGCTGAAGGTTAAAAAACTAAAACATGATTGCTTTGGACCTTGAGCTGAATATATTGCATCTGCAGCGGTCACTGCCCCTGCAGCATGCTAATATCTAGCAGAACCGTTTAGATGAATGAAGCGGGATTTACAGCTTTCTTACATTTTATGAAATAAATACTGACTTGTACCGTGCAAATGAGGTGGAGCAAAAGTTAAACTTTTGACAGGAAGTAGCACATAACCCTCATAGCCGTGCTTAGTCAGGATGTGAAGATAGGCTTGCAGGAAGCGTTGGTCTTTGACTGGCAGCCCGCTACAGTGTAGAACGGATCCTCATGCATAGAATCCAGTGATGTAGAGATGCAGAACAGTAAAAACGCAGCTTGATTGGTTAGAAATAAAAGGATGTACCATTTAAAAAAATGTTTTTTTGTTTTGTTTTGTTTTGTTTTAAATGTGGTATTTTAAGATGATTACCCAATGCTAGGAGCGTTTCACAAGATGGAATTCACAGGGAACCAAACATAATCTGTCTTGGTTTTTTTCCATTGTGACACATGTTTCACCATAAACTGACTAGAGTTACATCCCGTTTTCTGTCCAATCAGCATCCAGAAATGCAGACTTACCACTTGCACGAAATGAAGTTTTGCAACAAAAAAATGGCGTTCATCTGTCACCTCACTGCATTACACCTCAAGCTGAAGCCCCAGAATATAAATACTTGTTATATAAAATTGTTGCAGATTGTTTTAAAGATAGCTAAATTCAGGCCACAGTCTCGTAAGCAGCTGATACTATCTTGTAGCTGCTCGCTCACTTGTTTACCGTGAAACTCTGTCTTCTCTCCAGGTATTGGTTATGCCTCCATTGTGATCGTGTCTTTGCTGAATATCTACTACATCGTCATCCTGGCCTGGGGCCTGTACTACTTGTTCCAGGTAGGTTCAGATAGATGGTGAGGGATTTTTTTGAAGATAAAGAGCTGTCAATAACTAAATCATAATTTGACACCAGCACATCAACTTAAGATTCGCGTCTCTCAAACCAATTAGAAAGTGAACACACGGTAAAGTAAAGTTTCCCTTCTTTGCTATTTTAGTGTTTCCAGCCAGAGCTGCCCTGGGCCAAGTGCAATCAGCCCTGGAACACTGATCGCTGCATCGAAGACACCTACCGCAAGAACAAAACCTTTTTGTTGGCTGCCAATATCTCCAACTTCACCTCCCCTGTCACCGAGTTCTGGGAGTAAGTTGCAGTAAAACCGTGTGAAACTCTTTAAGTGTTGTTTTTTGCAAAACATTGCCAGTTTGGACACCACCTTTCTTTGAGGTGAACAAACGAACACACACTTACAGAACTTTTTCTTTTCATTGCAGACATAATGTACTGGGTATCACCAGTGGTATAGAGGAAATCGGTCCCATTAAATGGGACCTGGCACTGTGTTTACTGCTCGTCTGGGTCATCTGTTTCTTCTGCATCTGGAAGGGGGTCAAATCCACTGGAAAGGTAAATAAATTCACACCGGCCTGTTATCCTGCACTGCATTCATTTATCAGTTGTGTCGACCGTTTCCACCATTTATTCTTGAACTTGCTGAACTAAAAGGAAATACAAGGGTTTGTTTTATCGTTACTGTATCATAATCGCTGCAATATGCTATCACAGGGTGATGCTCATATGATTTTTTTTTTTTAATGCTCTGGTCTGATTAGGAGAACAATGTAGGCTATGTTCAAAGTTTATTGGCAACAGAGAAAGGCTTTTATTTTATGGCAGAAGTGGGCAGAGGAGTATACAATGTATACATTTGAAAACCTTATTTTTGGTCGACAGTAACAAGCTGTTTTTCAAAGTGACCGAGGAAGCAGGCGAAATATATTACGTCATTAAGGTGTCATAGCTGACATGTTCAAAGAGTATTATTATTGCATGACTTTTAGTTGCACAAACTATGACGGTAAGTCTCAGAAGGAAGACTAGAATGCTGTCCACAACATCTGCTGTTGGTTTCCTCTCTGCCTTGCAGCATGATTTCCTCAACAAAGATACTAGTATCTTCTTTTCTTTTTTTCTTTTTTTTTTTAAGCCCCATCTCATAGAAAGTGCTTATCACATCCCCCCAGTGTTTTTTAGCAGTGAAATTACTGGTAGTGTGTGGACATGGTAAGCTATTTTTGCTGCCTCTGCTCTGTTTCAAAAGAAAATACGATCAAAGGAATTAGCACTCCATCTGCGTTCACCACACACTCGATGCCCTCTGTTAGGATCTCTATCCTTCCAGTAAACATTTTTACATGTTGGCATCACGTGTCGATTGGTTGTTGCCTCAAAGTAGAGATTAGTTGTGTTACCTGCCCACTTCACGTGGGTTTGTTGCACATCTCATTGCTACAACCTAATTTCATTATGTGGTCTCTTGTTGGTGGACTCTTACTGTGCGCCCACCCTCCTATACACTATTGCTTAATAAACGTGGCCTTGGGTAAATGGGGAAATTTCTGTCACCTCAACAACGATAACAACTTGTCCCGAGACCAGAGGTGATCAATCCCAGGCTCCTCTCTGTTTTCATAGCCTCAACACTCTTTATTGATTGGTTTGGCCTGGATTTATGCTTTCTGGCTGCTCCAAGCTGTAACTCTGGTAATAAGGACGTTCATCCAAGGCCAAGTGTGGTCACCGCTTTCCACATAACAGATACTGATACACTGCTATTGATTTAAGAGACAGCCTGTGGTCTGCTGTTGTCGTAATCCCACAATAGATCCCGGAGTTTAGACTTGTGTCGGACATGTCTCTATTGTCTGTATTGACAGAGAAGATATTAGCAAGTAGGGCAAATTAACAAATTAGATTGAGCAGAGAGCCACAGAAGGATTCAGACTGGATGACTTAAAAGTATATGTGCTCTCCTCAGGTCGTCTACATCACAGCCACGTTCCCATTTATCATGCTCATCGTGCTGTTGATTCGTGGTGTGACACTGCCAGGTGCTTCAGAGGGAATCAAGTTCTACTTGTACCCCGACCTCGCTCGCCTGAAGGACCCAGAGGTAGGTGACACCCTGTGTTATAAACCCTTCGCTGAGTTAGGCCAACCATTTCAACATGCGCATGGAGTCTAGCTGCCTGTCGCTGAAGCGTTGTGACGAAATTGTGGCAATTATTACAAGTTCCACACACAACAAATTGGTCGGCATGCGTCCGGCAGCTGTGGCTGACTGTGATGCTGCCTTGCAAGTGTTTTGCATAAAGTTGCAGAGACTCTACATTATGCGTCTGCATTAAAGGAAATAACTCTTAATATAGCAGGTGTCAATAGTCTGTATTTGTCATGAAAAAGGGGAAACAGGAAAGCCCCTATTAGCAGAGAGGCTAGGAAGCTAGGGACACCTACAAACAGTTGTGCAGAGCTGGCTGCTCATGAATCTTACTGATCAGGTGATCTACAGTTTATTCCTTCTGGATGATAAAGTGGAAATATATGTTTATTTGAATGTTCAGATTACATAAAAAAGAAACTTTCAGCTGAGCTGGACAACCAATCGTCGAGATATCTCTGACTGGCTTGTTCTACCAGAACAGAAATGGGGCAAAAAGTTACAAATATCTCAAGTTACGTAGATAAAAAAAACAAAAACAAAAAAAAAACTTTTAGGCTTGTCAATTTACAGACAAATAGAGTTAAAGAGTTGAGAGAGGTAAGTTTTGAGAAGGGTTAGAGTCTGAGCTGTAACACAAACCCTCTTGCCTCACTGAACATCAATGCTGTTCTTCCCGTCATCAGCAAGCCTCAGCCTTTCTATTCCCACTCTCCCCCCCTACTTGGCAGGTGTGGATTGATGCCGGCACCCAGATCTTCTTTTCCTATGCCATCTGTTTGGGCGCCATGACGTCCTTGGGGAGTTACAACAAGTACAAATATAACTGCTACAGGTGAGTCGTCAGTTTTCAGTGAGGGGGATTAGCGATAGGGGACAGAGGGGGGTTGAGGGATCCTTGTGTGTTCATTAACAAATCCTCCTCATGACATATGTGTGACATAGGGACTGTTTGCTGCTGGGAGCCCTCAACAGTGGTACCAGTTTTGTGTCTGGCTTCGCAATATTTTCCGTCCTGGGCTTCATGGCACAAGAGCAAGGGGTGGACATTGCTGATGTGGCAGAGTCAGGTACGAGGGTTCTGTAAAGGCGGCAGTGGTGGTGGGCGCTGCTTCCTGGTTAACAAATTAAACAACAGTAATTGTAAAGGGAAAAAAAAACAGCAACGAAACCCAAAAGAGAATTAGCCTCTATGTTCAGTCCCGAACTGAGTTGTAATTTGGAAATCGAACGGATTTACCGATTAATAACAAATGACGGCATCAAAATATGGAAGCTTCCGCAATCAAACACACCTTGACAAAAGCAGAACGTGAGAAGATGACATTAACATGTGGCCGGTTTGTTAGCACTTATTAGAGTTGGGGCTAAGCAAAAAGACATTGGAAAATGTACTGTGCATCTTGTGCCAGTTTTGTGGCTTAAACATGATACCAGAGATTTGACTCTGAGACGTTTTTCCTTTTTAAACTGACATCACCATTGTTGTGGCTCCTCTTAATCTGAGTGACATATTTGCAAATGTGGTTATTAGTTGTTTCTAGTGTGCTAGAACTATTAGCTTGGTCTGGTCTGCTTGGTTCGTTTTTACCAAAGAAGGAAAAGTCAGTTTAAAGCACTTTTACTCATTGCCACATGAGTTTGAGGGCTTTTAGAAAAGCTTCAGTGCAGCTGCAAGTGCCCACATCTTTTCCACGGACTCAGTTTATGTCCTACAGTATACATGATAGCTGGAGCCTTGTGACAGTTCAGCATTCTTTTGCAAAGGAGACGAAGTCAGCCGAGGTTACGTTGAAAGTTGTGGCTGGTTTTCTGACAAAATCTCGAGGATTTCATTTATACTTGCAGCAGATATTTCTTTAGACAACGTGTAGAAATAAGTTCAAGTGTGTTAAGACACCAACCAAAGTGAAAGATGCTTTTTTTTTGCTGTGTTATAATCCATGTGCTTCAGTTACATGTTTAAGTGGCTCAGATGGGTCACAAACTTGAATTTGCACAAATGGGACAAGGATTTGTCAGCATCAAGTATATTTGTGAAACGTGGGCTTTATCCAATTCCACAAAGTCAGACAGTTTTACATAGTCAAAGGTAGCTTAGCACAGTCTCATGCTGTCAGCCCAGTCGAAGCAAATATTGCACAGTTCTGCAGTGCCCACATAATGCTTTGCAGAATTGTCCAATGTGAATGTTGTTTGGCGAGTGGGCTGATGCCTCACAGGTTACTGAAGTGTATCATAAGTAATAACAGGGTATGTCATTAGACAGCAGAATATAATAAGTATTCCTGTTCTAGGTCATTAAGATCAACCAGGCAAGCACGTTAGAACAGATCAGGAACATTACAAATAATCAGTCATAAATGTGTCTGCTTGATCCTAACAGAACCAAGCAGTAGCATTAAAGTCATTGTTATGTATACAGAGAATTAGTTTTTTCCCACAGTGCCATGTTAGAACGCATACGCAGGCTCTTTTGACTTAGAATGTGCTAAAAAGAAATTCAGACTACAAATTCTAGTTTCTATAATGTAATTTGTAAAGTCTAGCAATAACACATAACACTGTTTGATTGATAGTTCTGCTGGCATTTTCCCTCTCGGGGACTGGAAGTCATATTACTTTTTTGAGTCAACGCGGTGTTTGGTTGGATGCCTTGTCATAATTTGCTACAAAAATGGAACACATTTACATACAGTATATTGCTCTCAGCTGCAATGCTGTTTTGCTGTTATGGCTGCTTCCTTGTTCATTGACTTCTCTTTTGCAGTTCCCAAAGTATCAAATTTGACATCATAAAAAAAAAAAAAGGAAAGAGAAAAATAATCAACCTTTTCTTGTTATTTGACCACTCCGTTTGCATCTGCTGCTGTTTTGCAACAGCCATTTTGCATCCCCCATAACAGTTTATGCTTATCTTAGTCAGGGATGCAAAATGGCTCGAGTGATCTACCGTGAGTGTTGAAGTAATGAAACGTTTTGGGACACCAAGTTGCGCTTGATTTACCTTTTTGTAGCTGCTGAAAGTGAATCAAGCACACCCTGTACAGACACAATTTTGTAAATAAAATTGCTGCAGTGTTCACACTTTTCTCTTTGGAAAGTTAAGTCACACGAAACACACACACACTAGCCACAAACATACTGCACACACATCATTTACAGAATGCTTCACAATTTCTTGTCATGACTTCTACAGAGATGCAGTTACGTAATACTAAGGAAAAGTTTACATGTTCTTTGTTAATCCTCTGTTTTTCTTCACTGTGATATTCTAAGATATATTTTGAAACTGTTTTGTTTCTTGAATGCATATAGTAGTGAGTTTTTTGTGTTAAAACAAGAGGTAAGTAAAGATGTATATTACATATATTTAATACACTATTTACGATAGCATCTAGCAGATGCATATGACACACAGAGATACACACAAACACACAGTGACACAGAATTTGTCCCTAGTATTCTAGTTAAACTTTGATAATGTATTCATATCCTGTTCTGCGTCTCCATTATATGGGGCTTCGTTTTTCCCCCCTACAGGGATGCAGATCAGATGATCTTATCATATGATACTAATGTTGTTCCTCCCCCACATCCCTCTCTCTGCTCTCCTCCCCCCGCCCACCCACTCCTCTGCAGGTCCAGGCCTGGCGTTCATTGCCTACCCCAAGGCCGTAACCATGATGCCTTTTCCGACAGTCTGGGCAATCCTCTTCTTCATTATGCTGCTGCTGCTTGGCCTCGACAGTCAGGTTAGGTTCTCTCACTCGTTGGTAGCTGCTAGAGCTGCAGGAAGCTAACTTAACTTGTCATTGCAGTGGGAGTAATTGTGGGATGAAAGTAAAGCTCAATTCCACAAGTTTATCCGTAGTCCACAGGTGCCTGGGTAGATGCACACCCACTTGCTGTGAATTCTCCAGACGATTAGCTGCACCATTTAAGCACGAGACAGGGAACTTGTGTGATAAAGTCTGTTAAATGTAAATTTACTGTCATGTTTGAAAACGGTTCACATGTGCAGTCGTTAACATGGGAGCTGACACTCACGCATGAAAAGCAAAACCAAACAAAAAGTAGCGCAACAAATTGACACAGTGCCAACAAAAATAGAAGTTACCCTTTAACAATGGGAAATTCTTCATGGTAAAACTCACCCCTGTTCAACAACACAGGGTCTGTGATGGTTTTTTACAGGGCAAACAAAAGATGTAGAGATTCTGGTTCTTCGGGTGTAAAACATCAGCTTATGCTGCCAGAGGATGTTTTCTGGTAACACTGCTGTGTCTCTGTGTTCTGCTGCAGTTTGTGGAGGTGGAAGGGCAGATCACATCACTGGTGGATCTGTATCCGTCCTTCCTAAGGAAGGGTTACCGCAGAGAGGTCTTCATCGCTATCATCTGCTGCATCAGCTACCTGCTTGGACTCACCATGGTTACCAAGGTAACACCGTGAATGTGAACTAAAAACTGAAACATAAACTGAGAAAACGAAGGCACATCGTAAAACATCTGAAAACCTTTATGGATGACTATGAACTCCAAAACCCACAGCTCTGTTATGATTACAGTATTTCTCCAAAACATACGCAAAGCATCTACTGATAATTGCATGTTTACGCTGAGGGTACTGACCTCGTTTCAGAGTACAGTCCCTCAGCCCAATGCACCAGGAACAACAGCGGTCTGATAGCTATTAATGCGAATCCCCCGAGAAATGACAAGCGGCTATTTATGCTGTCAAGTCATGAGAACTTCCATTCCCCGTGTAATAATAGATACAGTAGAACAGATTTAGCGGTTCCGAATCACGAGCAGACATCTCACGTGCCCTGTTTTTTTAATGAACCAAAATGTTTCACTGGATATAAAAATAACTAATACTGTAGCCATCACTAAATTTCCAACATGGCATTTCGTCTATTTACATATTTTGTACAGGGTTACTCTAGAAAGTCAGTCTTTGCTCGATCTTTCGACGACTTTTTTCCTCTATGTCAGTCAACATTCCCAACTTCCTCTGAGCAATAGAATTTTTTGTAAGAAACCCTACTTTAAAACTGGAAATTGTAATCAGCAGTGATTTTCTGTCATCCTTTCATCCTTTCATCCTTATTTTCTTCCCACCCTTCCTTCTGTTTTTGCATTGCATACAACTTTCTCTCCGCAATCTGTTCTCTGACTTGCCTCACTCCATTGTGTCCTCTCTCTCTCTCTCTCTCGCCGTTGTTCCCATGACAACGTCTTTTTATGGCTGCGGTGGCCTGGTTCAAGTTTAGGACTCCCTTGATTAACAGTTTTCACACCGGACACACACGTGAGGACATACAGACACTCGTGGTCAAAGCAGCCTTTATTGCAGTGATCTGTGTTCCTCTTAAGTCTTTGACTTATCATGTGCAGAGTTTTAGTATAGGAAGGTACTGAGGTCTGCCTTTTTTTTGTTGTTTTTTTTTTTAAAGAAAATGCCTGAAATATACCAGGGTTTAAAAGAAAATGGAATTTTCTCCTTGTCTTTCTACAGGGTGGCATGTATGTTTTCCAGCTGTTTGACTTCTATGCAGCTAGCGGTGTGTGCCTTCTGTGGGTGGCATTCTTTGAATGTATAGCTGTTGCCTGGGTTTATGGTAAGTACCAAATCCAATAAACCTAATGCCTTACAGTCAACCTCATGACTATATACTTTTTACTGCAATATCTCCATTCACTGGATATGCCGCCTGAGTATCTCAAAGTTTGAGAATAAATGGTCAAGACAGATCAATGTGTCACATAAACGTCTATGTGAAACAGCAATTCTTTCACATTAGACAAAACAGTAATTGCTAATAATCTATCAATCACAGAAGAAGGTTTTGCATGTGATCAAATATCTAAATTTGTGCATTACAGTTATTTCCGAAGGAATCGAGAAGTTGGTTACTGAAGACTTGGAAATTAAGTTATTGCAACCAAAAGCAACTTATGCTTATGCTTGCACCTATGAATTCAACAACATTTTATTTGTATAGCGTCAGTGGAGAGAGTTGGCATTCTATACAGTAGAAGTGCACAACAATGCAAGTAGCAAGAGAGGCCTATAGCATAGCATGACTAACAGGCCAGCTTCATTAAAAGGTCTTAAGCCTACCTCCCATTTTACTTTTTGAATCCCTAGGACCTACGTAGTCAACAACATGACTATTTAAATGCACAACGGGAAACAGCACGACTAGTTTTCCATAGCCTGTCTTGCCTGTTAATTGCTGTGAAGTAAGCGGTGCAGGTGGACGATTCTGTCACTCAGCTGGATGCCTGTTGTTGTCTTTCCAGGCGTTGATAATTTCTACGATGCAATCGAGGACATGATTGGCTACAGACCAAATCCTTGGATGAAATGGAGCTGGAGTGTTATCACTCCTTTACTGTGCATGGTAAGGGGCTTTGTTTTTAAAGTTTGCTTTAGGGTACATATTAAACAATGCAGGGCCATGTGTTAACCTCAGTCTCCAGATGGTGACGAGGGACAAAAGTTCAACTTCTGCTTCCTCTTTTCAGTTGGCAGTTCTTCTGCTTCCTGAAACCTGGTCTAGTGTGTTTAAGATCTTTCTCCTTTGTCGTGTGCTTCAACAGTGTTAAAGAGACACATCACCATGTTCATATTGCATATATGCATTTCATATTCATATTGTGTAATCCTTCCCCTCCAGGGATGCTTTATCTTCACGTTGGTCAAATACAAGCCACTGACGTACAACAAGGTGTACCAGTATCCTGAGTGGGCCATTGGAATAGGCTGGACTCTGGCCTTGGCCTCCATGATCTGCATCCCGATGGTGGTGGTCATCAAGATCATCCGCTCTGATGGGCCTCTCATTGAGGTGGGTGGATTGGCCATCTTTGCTCTTTAGCTGTTGCATGTTTGGTTTGTAATTGGTCTTAAATACAGTTTTAAAGCATCAAATGCTTTTTTTTTGATGTTATATTCACATATATTCCCTACATTGTCTCCATCACCTTTCTTCCCCCTCCCCCTCCTCTCCTGCAACCCCTGTACTCCTTCCCCCTGCAGAGGATTAAGGCCGTGGCTGCCCCGGTTCGCGGCGGGGCCAGCTCCCGTCCCGCAGATCACCGTGGCCCTAAGGAGCTCTCCTACCCACTGGACCCCAACGGGAACAAGGGCCTCCTGATGAAGGCCCCCACCCACACCATCGTAGAAACCATGATGTAAAGGAATGAGGCGGAGGCTCTCCATGAGATCGCTCTCCTCCCCTCTCCTGTCCTCTAAAATGCTTCTAAAGCTAGCTAGCTCTCTGTCTGTCTTTGTCTTTCTGGTGGACTAATAAGGGTTTTCAAGGAGAAAAAAAAAACAAGTTCACGTTTCAAATCTTTTAGGAACACTCTGCAAGTAGTTTGCCATTGGTGGTTTTCTGAAGAGGGTAGCCATCACATTTCAAATCTATTTCTGAAGTACTCACAAGCTACTTTTCCCCTGTTAGTAGTTTCCATGTGACTACGCGTCCCGCTGTGATCTTGTCTGAAGGCAAATTAACACCAGCCTCTGGGGACACATTGGTTGATTTTGGTTTGTTCCACCAGGTGCTCTTGCACATAATCAGCCATTGTTCGAAGAAAGGAAGAAAGTAGTTATTGAGTCTGGAATCAAATAGCCTTTTGTAGCCACACTATATATAATAAAAATGTTTCCTGCATTGATCGTGGATCACAAAAAATGTTTAAAAAAGACCTTTTTGGGGGGGAATATTAATTCCCTTTGAGACTATGAACAGGGTGCACTTATCTTCGGACATGTGCCATAGGGTTCAGCTGTGGCTCCTTCTGTCCCACTGTGCTCAGAAAAGGCCCTCCTGAGATGAAGCGAACGACTCAGGCACTACAGGTATTATTAGCTCGTTATGCACGTGCCCCCTTCTATCCTTGGAAATTAAATGTTATTGAAGCTGCACTTGGTAAGATTTTCCAGTGAAATGCAAATAATTTTGTGGCTTTCACAGGAAACGCGTCTTAACTGTGCAAATTTTAAAACGCGTAAACAGATTGTTCTGATGCAGCATTACACAAAATTCCCGGTGCAGCTAAAAAAATAAAAAATAAAACTAGAACATTTACACAGCCGTGATAGCTGATGGGCCTAATCAAACCAGGGTCCTGGTTTTTGAATGCACCTTAGCACAACTACTCCCATATTCCATAGTCATAAACTATGGGTCAAAGAGAAATCTAGCACTGAGACTGTGTTGGGGAAACCCGATTGTGCACAAAGAGAGAGGTATCTGAAAGGATTTGAAGTGTGGAGGTTGAACCCTTGAGTGTGTTGTCTGTGACGTACTGTACAGTAGTAGCTAATCAGTCTATCTATATCTCTTTATCTATCTTTCTCTGTCCTAGACCAGTTTACAGTACATTAGTGACTGCACTAGGCACTCTTGGCTTAAAATTTTGGATTGGATTTGTTTTGTTTTCTACAGAGGATTATACATTATTATTCGTTTTTTTTTCCTCTGTCGATGTTTAGATTTTTTTTTTTATTATTGATGTTATTGGTATTCACTATTGAATTGCTGTAGTTTTACATAGAAGAAGGAACACTTATTTCATCTGGTGAAAATACTAAGCTATTATATAAATCGTACATTTACAGTGGCAGCCATTGTAGTATAGTCCTCATTATGCATCTTCTTCTTCGGCCTTGGTCCTGCCGATGGTTCAGTCTTCAGTTGAACACAGAAAAACAATGGAACAGATTTTCCCTGACGTTTTCTCTTGTGGGGGGTTTGGGTCAATTGTTAGCGAGCCGTGTAATGTCCAGCAAAAAAAAAAGAAAAAAAGAAAATGGAAATTCTACAATGGCTCCATTTGTAAGATTGTAGGTGTTGGGGGAGTTTATAGCTTTTCCTCTTCTGTAAATACCAGAAGTCAGTATTTAATTTGGATGAATTCAGCCAGGCAGGGCGCCGCAACCAGTGGTTAAACGACGTTTCACTAATTCAAAGACTAAAAAGTGACCACCGTGTCAGCCAGTGTCGGACTCGTCAGAGTTGTCTGGCTGAGGTGGTAGCGGGCTGCAGACAGACCAGTCACTGATTGACTATTGGGTTTGGTCGTTGACACAGTCACATGTCCCTTCACGGAAGAAGGCAGTGAAGTCAGATGTGGGCTTAATAACCCTCACTGTCACTGGAAGTTCAAACTATTGCCAGCCAAAATCCAAAATGAAGAGAGAACAGTAATAATAATACTGTAGGTACAGTTTAAATCCTTTACTTGAAAACATATTAACTGCCCTTTCTCTTAAATTGCTTGTTTTTGATCCCGTATACCGTGCTGCCGACTTTAAAATGCTGTCATTACTTTGAGAGGTTGACATGGTTTCTGTAACGTAACCGCTGACACCCAAACTCTGTTAATCATTGAGAAGTGCCCTCTGTCTCCGGATCATCATCATTGCAACAAAACTAGAATGACATTCATCACAATAACATGGGGCCATAGCAATGTTGATGTGAACTGTTAACAATCAAGAGCAGACCACATGAGATGTGACATTCATTTTAATGTATATGTGTGTGTGTGTATAACAAGGGGTCTCCCATGTGTGTGTCACCAGCGTCCATCCGCTCAGGACTGTAGTGCTTTTGTCTACTGTAAAGCTGCATTAACCCAGCGTCCAAAAAAACAAACAAAAAAAACAACTAAATTTTTTTTGACTTTTAACTGTGGGTGAAAAAGAGCTCCACGATGGTAGCAATCAACAATCATCCAGCTTGAAAGGCCATTAGATCAGTTTTAGAATGGGAAAAAAAAGAAGAAACAACACACACCTGAACTGCCTATTTTATCCAGAATCGAAGGCAAAAATGCAGATGGAGTGAGTCGAACTGAGTTTTTATTGCACCTTACTTGTATAATTTGGATTTCATATCAAATGATGAGGCCAAAAATAACCAAAACACTGCCATCTTTTTATTCAGGGTTTGTTCTCAGTGGAAAAAAAAAAAAAGACTAACAGTGGACATATTAAAAATAGAAGAACACCATTCATGCACACAGTTGAACAGTACACATGCATGGCAGCAGTTTGACCAACAACTTCACATCAGAAGTGAGACCAGGGCCTCTTTCATGTTTCATCTAAGCGTTGATATTTTTTATTTTAAAATTTTATTTCTTTGAATAGATTAAAGTAGTTGATATCATTAAAAGGGATTTGATAAACCAAATCCGCAGCAGACATCTATTTTCATACAACTTTTCCTATATAAGTCGTCTTTGTACAGCTACGCTCCCATTGCAGACCTCCCATTTTAATACAGATACAAAGCTTCATTTTAATCGTAAAACTTTTGTACAGATCTGGTTCTTGGTTCTTCTGAAGGATCTTTGCACTTAGGTTTAAGAAGCAAAAAAGCAAACTCTTTTCACATCCCGTGAGAGTGAGAAGCATTCTTGAAAAAAATTGAAAGTTGCTGGGCTGTTAAACAAATTGGTCACGTTTTAAATTGAATGAAAGCTGAAAATGGAATGCGACGTTGCAAAGATTTAAAAGTGGACGCAAAGGACAGAGTCCTAGTGCAACGATCCTTCTTTTGGAAGACAAGTGTGGACCAGAAACGATAACTAATGCAGTCATTTATTGTGTTATTCTGCCTCTTTGTGTATATTTACAGTATGTACCAGCCCCTCTGCCTTCTTACACTCCCTGTCAGTTAGCCTATGTAAACCTTCCGTTGACCGAAGCTAACCGATAATTATTATTATCTTTTTTTTTTCTTTTTTTCTTTTTTTTTTTCTCTGAGATACTGAATTCGCAAGAAAATCTAAGCAGTAACGATGCACAAGTTTTTACCGCCGAATGTTTGAAATGTGAAAGTCACCTGCGGGGTGAACGCAAAAGTTTCTGAAGATTTATTTTTTAGAAAAATTAAAAAATAATTTCTTTTTATTGATCTTGTTTTGTTGAATTCTGCAGTTCTCTTGTTTTGTTTTTATTCCGTTTTCCAATTTGTGTTTCCATCACATTTGCCTTTTGTATTCCAAAAATAGTGTATTTGAAACCTCTGTCATTGGAGTAACATGTACAACTATCAATCAAAAGAAGAAAACAAAAAGATGCAGACACACACACACAAAAAAAAGCTATGATTTGTTATGTGCAATACTTTGTAGAAAGCTTTTATTTTTCATTCTGTTTTTGTTTTTTAGTTGTTTTTTTTTTTTCTTTCCAATAGGTGGTACTAACCTTTGAAGAACACAGATTCTTCTTCAGGGTCCAGTTAAATTAGAACCCACCACAAAATGCTTTGCAATGTGGAAACTAAACCAAACAAAACCACTATTACATCAAAGATCATGTGGTTTGAAATGCACTGAAAATAAAATGACTATTACACATTGTCACATCAAACTGAATTTCTTAGCAAAATTATTATTTTGTTTGTTTCTTTCTTTTTTTTTTATTTTTATTTCATGACAGACTAATTTGTGAGAGGTATGAAACACTGCCACTAAGCCCACCGTCTCTCTACCTACCTACCTACCTATACTTATCTCAGTACTGTTGTGTTGCTAAACATAAAAAAGAAATCGGGCAGCTTTCCAAAACCGCACTCTGACCAAAGTCTCCAGTTTTTAGCTGATACTTAACCCAGTACCTTATAATTCGCCTGTGCTCAATTTGATTTCTGAGATGGAACAAATACGTAGAATAATCTGGGTGCTTTTGGTAAAGCTGTCCATGAGCAACAAGAGCGGTCAATTCAATAAAAAAAAAAAAAAACACATATAGCACCATATCAGACGTGGGCTTTTCTTTAAAAACCTTGCATGCAGTTTGTACGTTGTACGCTCATTTCTGTCTAAATCACTTTGCCAAACCCTGCAGCCTTAGTGCTCTATCAAAGAAAAAAACAGAACGCCATCTACACAGGAACAGATCTCAACAAATTTCATACTGTCTACATTCAATGGCGCTACATATCTGATCTTGATTGTCTGTTTTTGTGATAAAGATGCAACATTAGATCAAACGGATGTGACCTTTGACCTATGCACATCTGATGTAAAGCTAAACTCTTTTAGCTCTGGCAACACCGTTCAAATAGTTTGAAATTGAAACAATACCAAATAAATTCAATTCTCCGTGCTAAGGCTTCTGGGAAATCGAGTCCCGCCCCCGTCCCCCCACCCGTCAGCAGACTAACTCTGATAATGATCTCCAATGACGATGCCTCTGTCTTTCCTGCATTGCCACCGTATACCAGCCCTTCCTTTTTGAGAATGTACATCGGGGGGAAAATGTTTTTTAATTCTTGGCGAAGAAAAAAACATTTTTAAAAGAATTTGAAAAGGTTTTATTTTTTATTTCTATGGCCAACCTGTAAGCTAGAAAAAACAAAAACTGAAAAAAAAAATATGTGTTTGAACAGGTTTTACATGGTGTAAAACTTTTTTTTATTTCTTAATAAAAAATTTGTCTTCAGAAAACAAAGTGTGGCTTTTATTTGTTATTGGAGTGGATCAGTTTTTACTGTACTTGTATCCGCCTATACGTGTTCAATTCCCCAACTCGTTCGACTTGTACCTAAATCCCCCTGACAACATAATAAACTCTAATCCCTCGAAGCCTGTAATACAAGATTTAAGGTATTAAAGCCGACACACGGGCCTGCATACCAACACATTCACCACTGCCAGGGAGGGAGCCTTACTTATGTGAAAGTAATCACATAGGGTGAAAATTCTCTCCGTCAGAGTAATTCGACTAAAATTAAGACATTTGTCATCTGCAAACTGCTAGTGAATGCTATTATACAGGTGAGCCTTGACACAACTAGAACATTTAAGTCTACATTGCATCACGGAGTGTATTGTTCCAGTTAATCAAACGATCATACGCAAACACTCACAACATGAATTGCAGGTCATGAGTGTTTAAGACTACTAGACTACAGATAATGGGAGAAAATATACAAACAAGCAAATTCATGATCCGACTGTTCTGAATCTTTGAAGGTTGAAGAAATGTTGTCAGTGAAACACTCATCGGTCCTGACCACATGTACATGAATGCATGCATGTGCGAAACGAGCATAAGATGTTGCATGAAAGTCACACGCAGCACGCCGATAAACTGGTCAAAAAAGCTTACGCGCCCACGTTGTTAACATGTACAAGTGTACAGATATAACATCTTAGAGTTATTTATTTATCTGGTTTCTATCTTACAGACGTCTCAGTGTGAACAGTGGCTTAGTGAGGTACAGACTGGTGTAAGCTAAAGCATCTGCAGCAAAGCGTATCACTTCCTGTTGTAGACTGCAAAGTGGAGATAGAGCTTTTTTTTCTGGCAACAAAAATGTTTTTTATACATGTGCGTCTCAAAAAAATTAAAGGAACACTTTCTTCTGGGATATTGATCTGGTCAGAGGTTGTTAATAAATTAACAACAGGTTAGCTAGAGGGGCAACGATGAGACGACACCCAGAACAGGGATGGTTGTACAAGTGGAGGCCGCTGACATCGTTTCCCTCCTCATCTTTCACTAATTTTGCATTTGGCTAGGGTCACTGTCACTACAGGTAGCATGAGGTGATACTTGGACCTTACAGAGGTTGCACAGGCACATCTGCTGGCGCATCAATATGTCCCAGCACCAGGAAACAGACAATTACTCTTAGAGAGGCAGGACCAGGATCTGCTCCTTTGTGCAAGGAGGAACAGGACAGGCACTTATAAAATGACCTCCAGCGATGTCTTTTACCAAACAATCACAAACAGACTTCATGAGGGTGGCCTGAGGGCCCAGCATCCTCTAGTGGGCCCTGTGCTCACTGGCTGGCACCGTGGAGCGTTTGGCAAAGAACACCAGTATTACCAGGTCCACCACTGGCGCCGTGTGCTTCTCACAGATGAGAAAGGTTCACCATGTTCCCTAGTGGCAGACGTGAAAGGGTCTGGAGAAGGCCATGCTGCATTGTAACACCACCCTAGCATGACCGGTTTGGTGGTGAGTCAGCTAGCTGTCGTCAGGGCTGCTCGTCAATAACAAAATTGAGTTTTGTGCTAAATTATCTGAAACAATATCCTTTGCAGCATTCACTTTTCACCCCATTTTTTATTTTTTATTTTTTTTTTTAAAAAGTGTTTTTCCAAAGTCAAGAGCTGGTGTTGGCTTCATGGCAAAAGCACAGAATGATCAATGCAGGCCATGCTTACCTAACAACAGAATAAAAAGAAGCCAAAACAGAAATCACTGAGCTAAGCTCCTAACCACTAAAAACAGGAGAAAAACAGAAGGACAAAAATATGACCCCTCCCAAACTTGTTCTGAAACAATGTTAGTAAGCGGCTCTGAGAAGCAGCTGGAAGCCGCTTCAGTTTATGGAATATTTTGACCCAAACATCCGTTTCACAGCGAGGGGCTAGAGGCTCAGACATGCTGGTGATTAATAGAAGCTGGGTACTGAACACAGCTAATTTTCCCAGACTGTAATTTTCCCTCAGTAGTTGCGGTTGCATGAGTCATTTTTTTTTCTTCTTCTTCTCTAAGTTTAGTTACTTTTCCCAAGCAGAATATTTGAATGGGAGCTATATAAAATGCTACTTTAAAATATCCTGTTTATGCTTCACATAGTACAGTCAGAAAAGGCAGAGAGCTCTTTCAGGCGCCGTTTGGATCCAGTTTTGATCTTGGCTGATCGTTTTTGCCCGGGAACACGGCACGCAAATAAAACAGAGGACGATTCCGAGTCTCGCAAGCGTGCGACCCAACTGCAGCACGAAGGATGTTGGCGGCTTGAACCTGCCGTGGACGTCTATAAATGTTAAGGCTGCTGTTCTGTTGCTGAGCTTTAAATAACCGACACTCCAGAGAACGAAACACAACATTGACATTTCCATTCACTGCCTGCCAGGTCCAATAATAGACTCTTCTGTTGAGAAATTTGCTTTCCTTTTCATCACCGCCAACAGTTTTTTGGCATTCTCACAAAGCTAAAGCTGCAGTCGTTCTGTTTATTTATCTAATATTATTATTATTCTTGTGATAGATATGTGTGACTTTGGGCTTTTCTTCTGCGGTCAAAAACAGAAAGATACAGGAAATGGGAGGGAAGATGTGGAAAATCGGACAGTTTTTGATCCCAGGATGTTAGTTGCACGGGGGACACAGGGACACATTATTTGAATTTTTCCATTTGTTTGTGCAGAAAGGTTGTTAATGGTTTCCAGATTGCAGCTCCTCTGTGAGTCCGGTTAACTCCTTTGTGAGCGGCTATTCTTATTATAGTGTGTAATGGGAGAAGTTTGTTTTGCACTCCCAATCTAGTAACTATAACTATAAATTCAAAATAAAAGGAGGAATACGTGCATAATCTTGGCTTCATATTGTGTGTTTATTTGAAAAGTTGAGCGTAACAGCGTCTTGAGATGATCATAAGACCTGTAAAGTAAGAGTTAATTCCTTTTTTTTTCTTTTTTTTTTAAGAAGAATCCTGAAGTTAACTCTTCGGCTACCTTACCAGACGGACCCATATCTTATTGATGATCATCTTGCATCTGCAGTACCGGTAACCATAGCGACCATTTAAAGATCGGCCTGCAGCTACGAGCATTTCCCTCCGAAACGTGGACGAGCATGTTTATGTGATGACCTCTTTTCTCGCTCTGTTCTGGTACTTTTTCACCCGCAGTCCGCTCTTGTTGTCTTCTGGGACGTCTTCAGCTTTCCGCGTCTTCTCCCACTGCTGTGGAAAATCTTCAGTCACATCAGCAAAACATCAGACGGAACTGCGTGTGCCAAGTTTGGCTTGTTTGTGTGCATGTTAGTACAACCGTTGGCTCGGCTGTGCTTGTGTGAGGCGTGCGCCGCGTGCGCCGCGTGTTAAACTTTCTGCATGCGTTTCCTCCGTGCCTGTATGTGCTTTCACGTGTGTGCATTTTAATGTGGCAGTTGTGCGTGTCGGGCCTGTTGCATAACAGTGGACGCTTGGGAACAATTAAGTCAGCAGAAGCAGAATGTACAGTACACACACACACACATAAAGTAATTCATGTTATTTAGCAGAGCAGGGGGGGAAATCACATGTACACACAGTTTGCACTCAGGATAGGAAACCCCATTTACAGTAAACAAGCTAGAGTACAGCTTACATTTAAACATATAAACAGATAAAAACACAACACACTTTGACTGCTAGATACATACAGTTTCTATACACAAATGCAGCTTGTTTCACCGCAACATGTGGAGCAAAGAGAATCTTATAGATGCTCACGAACTTTGTGCTTGCAAGTAGCGACCGATAAAGGTTACAGAGGCCTTTTTCGTTTTAAAGAAAAAAGAAAAAGGCACAATCATTCTCACTGAGGAAAAATATTTGGCTTAACAACTCCTTGGCAGAGAATGACTCGGTTTTCCACAGGATAACCCTAGAAATAACACACATCTCCGAAAGCTAAAATCTCTCCGTGCACGTGCTTTTGCAAATTAAATTGTTTGAGCTTATGAAGGATCTACTTGTTGATGTTTCAAATGGTCTGTGACGTGAGCTGGCGGGAAGTCTCTCTCTCGTCAGTGTTTTTGTCTCGTGTTGCAGTTGGCTGCTGGTCTTTCTGTGTGTGCTTGTATGGTTTCTACTGTCTGTCAGAACGCCTTTATTATTATTATTATTTTTTTCGATTTATCCAATTGTGGAGGATGGAAGGTCAAGTTTCTTGCAGATCCGAGCCGACTTCACTCGTCTTTGCCAGTTTTGCGGTTGCTCTGAGGAAAGTGGAGGCATAAAATTAATATTTCCCCTGATAGCTGCTGGTCAGCTCAGTTTTAGCAGCAGTTTTTGTAAATGGACTGTTTGTTCTTTGAAAAGAATAGCAAAGTGGATCCCAACATGGTTAGCGTTTGGCTTGGTTTTTGACAACCATAAATCTAGTTAAACCCAAAAAGGCTCGACAATGACAAATTCTGCTAGGTTGGACTGGGGCGATGGCACCCGCACGTCTTTGCCTGGGGCCACCCAGAACCTAGGATTGGCACGGTCTGTTTTTCACTTTCCCTGCCAACTATAGTTTTATCAGCCGTGCAATCCAAACCCATGACGCTATAGAAGAGCAAGATAAGAGCTGTAGAAGTGTGTGTGTGTGTGTGTGTTTTAAAACAAATGTGCTCATATTTGTCAGGTATGTTATATTTTGATTACAGAGAAAGCATTTTTTGAGGCCCACATTCTGGCAGATGTTAGCAAAAGTGTAGATCGTCACTTTAATAATAACCATGTGGCTATTTCTGTTTTGTTTTTTTTTCTTGTTTTTTTTCAGTGACTGATTAATTTATAGTCAACTTTGTTTTTTTCCTGTGGACTATAGTAATGAGCTTATGAACTTAATGTGCGGTCCATATACTTCTGGGATAGTTGTATATGGTGGAAGTGCAGTGTGCATCACTAAAGCCAAAATAACGACAATCCTCTCGCCCAACATAAAATTAGACATTTTATTTTTTCCTTGCTTTGAATCTTTTCTCTTCTCAAAAAGAGAAGTATAGCAGTACACTCTTTGTTTCATAGAAAAAAAAAATCAAATGACAACACCAACAAAGTTATACATTTTATTTTCCTTTTTATATAACTGTTTTGTATTTTCTTCCCATATTCTGGAAGAGTAATATTGTCGTCATAGAAAAATACTATATTACATAGAATAGAACTTTACACAGTTTGGAAAAAAATACACAATATCAACGCTTACATTATTCAAAGCCCAATCCAGACTCGTAACGGGGTTTGAAATGAATCTCAAAGTAAACACAGGAAAGGAAAATGTTTCTGGCTTTATGCAGAAAGTTCTCACGGACTGATCTGAAATATGAACCAAAGACTGGAGACAGTGAGTTTTGCTAGTTTAGAAATGTGAAGCACAGTTTTCACTAAAAGAAAATGATAGGAATACCTTATCCATCCAGAAAGCTGATGTTTAACTGGTATGGAGTAACAAGCTCATTGGTTAGCTAACAGTTGGTTAGCTTACTCCAAATTATTTGCTTAATGCAAATCTACCAGCAGTTAAATGACCAGATACTAATATTGGGTGGTAAACCCGCTTATTGCTAGTTTTCTTGCACTAAGCATATTGTAAGCTGATAATTATTTTTTTGCTTAAAGGGCAGATGTTTTATGTGCTAGCTTAATCGTTTGGCTAGGTGACTATAGGCCTAGCTTTTCTCGTGCATTCCCAATGCTATTTTTTATCTGAACAGATACTTTTGCCGCCTTCAAATGGCGTCAGCTTTACTGTGTTTACAAGAAAAGTTCCCTTGAATTGGGAATCAACGTTTCTTTACACACATTTCCTTAAACATATGACGGAGGGACTAAATCAGGATATGTCAACATACCATTCACCTCCAGCATTTTTGAAAACCTCAGCAAACGAGTTTGTGAGCTCAGAATACCCTTAGAAGAGGAAGTTCATTTGAACTTTTGTCGTGCAAGGTAAAGGAAGCCAGCATTACTCTCAATAAACAGCTCTCTTTTGTGGAATTTAAAACCCCACAAGGACTAGTTTGACCTGTTTGAGAAATGGTGTCTACTTAATTCCCAACAGCCTCACCATTTCCTATTATCCCCCCATTGCTATCCTCAGGGGTTTACACACAGCAACACTGTGTACACAATTTAGACTGCAAGCATAATGGTTTAAGTTCTAAAGACATTGTTCATGGAAGACACTAAAGTAATATTTAGGTAACCCAATTTAATTGCTATAGTTTTCCGGGAGGCATCCTGAACCAGATGATGTGGTTTTTGGGCAAACATTCAACACCATCAGATGCAGGCAAATACAGAAGATATAAATTCTGCATTCTGCTACCTTAAGCACTTGCAATACAATGAGCTTTTGTTGGTGTCTAGCAGCTGAGACTTTCCAATTTAGCCACAGCAGGGAGGAAAAACAAACCCCAAAACATCAAAACACAACTGAAAGCTTCATTTAGACTAACCGAAAGGTGTGGCTAAATGGAAACAGTCATCTGTCTTTTTCATGTGTCTCCAAAGTGGAGTTTGGAGTAATAAAAAAAAATACTGGCTTACATTGCAAAATAACAACTCATGCAAGAGGAATGCCAACACGTGCTTCATCCCCAACAGGAACTTGTTATAGAAACGCTCAGTAATGACCCGCCGCAGAAGCTGACATTAAGAGCAAGGAAGGAGGCAGTTGATGTAATTTCCCCTGCCTGCCTTTTTCCCCACTCATGAAGGGATGCAAAATAGCATCCTGGTGCAGCCTCTTAGAAAATATATTTAGTTTTTCAGGCAGGAATGATATTCATGGCAAAGCGCCTTAACTGCAGCTGATGATGTAATAAATGTTACATTATGCAATAACTGATGCTGTAACAACATCATCTAATAGGGTTTAGGGGGTAATGACTAACCGGCGTGCGTAATAAAACACTGCACACTGTCATGAAATTTTTAGAGTGACATTGCAAAGAGTGTCTCCCAAAAACTGAATACACAGTAGAACAGGAACAGGAACAGGAACATCAATCTTACATTGTTAATGTAATATATTATTTTTAGCACTTTTATATTATCGGCCAATCAGCTATAAAAGTGCTGTAATTACATTTTGTAGAGGGGTTAAATGGATTCATTTTCAGAATTTCACTCAAGTAAGGGACTTTTGTTACGGTTCTGGATTGGGCTTTAAACGGACCTTTGACCCAAAAATGCATAGGGAGTATGAATGACCACACACACATACACACATACATACATAAAAACCAACAGAACAATTTGGAAGGCTTTCCTTAGCATTTTCATTTTTTTGTCGATTTACAAAAGATATTTTTTTTGTCTTTTTTTGGCCACTTATTGCGTAAAAATCACTCAAACAAGTTTGTTTCATTGTACATGAAAATACTTACAGTGCATGGTATTCAACAGTGTGCTTCTCGTTCTGCTCAGAGAAAAAGAAATGTCCCTTTTTTTTTCATATGTGCTTGAGATTTGTGGTGTTTTCTGTCTGATATTAGGTTTCGATGGAGTGAACGGCCCACAGCCATGAGAGACATCACCACTATACAATGAAATGTACACCACCTAGTCCACGCTGTCTCGCACACATTTGCAAAAAAAGCTCATATGGAGTTTGCTCAAAATGAGTAAAACATATATGTATGTAGTGCACACACGAACCTCAGCACACAGACACACAAATGTATGCAGAGTCACATACATTTTCTCTTTCTCTCATACACATGGGTGTTCTCTAAGGGGGCAGCTGGATTCTAACTGTATTATGTAACAACGCGAGGAAAAAGAGAGAACAGAGGTTGTGATTGTTTCTGTCAGTTTTCCAATCCTTCAGAGGACAAAGACTACTCTGTACTCTCCCTTTCGCTCAAATATTCTCACATGTATTATTACCGTGTTTTATGTATTGTCTCTCCCACACACTTTTGGACACTCTATTGTGTGTACATACACTGCTGTGCAAAAGTTGTAGGCACTTTAGATTTTTTCCAAACCCCATCTTTGCCAACATTTCAGCAAGCTCGGCTTACAATTTGTTTTTCTCGGTATAGCTTTACAGTTTGAGCTAAAAGTTAAGTTTCATTGTTATTCTCTACAAGCTGGCAGCTTTAGGCCAGGTGGTAAAGTGAGATGTCTACTGATCGCAGGATTATCAATACAATCTCTGGCTAACTCATACCAAACCATCCTTGGGCAAGACAAAATTGCTTCGATAGCTTCTGCCATTGGTGCGTGAATGAGACATCCTGTAAAACACTTTCAGTACACCTAAGGTAGAAAAGCGTAATGCTGACATGTTTCCTGTTTGAATTCAATCACCACATAAGGTTCTCGCTGTAAAGCACTGTTTTAGGTTCTCGATTATCCTGTTTTTTTTGTCCTGTAACAGTATTCTTAAAATGTTGGTCAACAAGCCTTAACAATGGTCATCCAGCATCAGCGAGATCCTTCTCAAGCATGAGTTTCATGGCAGACAGCTATGTACAGATGTGCTGCAAAGGCACAAAGAAATGGGTAAGAATGGGGACAAGAAAAACAGTAGTCCATCAAGGAAACTGAGTGACGCAGACCAAAGTCACATGAAGCTGACTTCCCTTTGAAATTGGAAAACGTCCCGCAGCGCCATCCACTCACAACTGGCAGAAGCTAGGGGGATTCCGGTAGAGTCATTTACAGCTAGAAGAATAGTGGTCAGAATTGGTCTTTGGATAAAATGCCTTTCACAGACATCGAAACAAAGCCAAGTGACTCACCTATTCCTAAAACCGCAGAACCTGGTGTGCTTTAACAGAAATCGGTTTGTTTGTAGAAGGGCAGGAGAGTAATGCTGGAATGATTGTCTGCATGTAATTCTGATGCTCGGTGATGGAGAGTCAAAGATGGAGTTGGTTACATGAAAAGAAAGACTAAAAGGTCAGCCTAAATGCACAGGAGAATGCACAGCCTTTTCAGGATATTTAGAACCATCTCCGAAGTGCCTTGAAAAAAGGTGTGTAAGATAACTTACACAGACTTGGTGCTATTTTGAAGGACAAACATTGATTCAACTTTTTTAACGGCACCGTTCATGATAACAATAACACAATGAAATCATTCTCAGATTACAGCAGTGTTTACTTTGCACAGTATGATAGATGAATATTGAAAACCACACACGCTTGTATGGCTATCTTTGTGGGTTCACTGACATAACGCATTCGCTAGTCCATTACCCTAACCACCTCAACTAAGTGCCTAACTCTGACATTTACCCTAACCCTAACGCTAACCACAACTTAATTGTACCCTTTACATTAAAACACAATGTTAACCCTAACCCCTGACATCCCTGTAGAGAGGTGAGGACTGGCCCAAATGTCATCACTTTGCACATAAATCCTCTTATCAAAACTGGTCCTTAGAAGGACTACTGTACAAGAATGTGAACACACACACTCATTCTCTCACAAGTGTAGCAGCAGTGGCGCGACTGCCAGTCTCATTTCAGTTAATCCACAGATAATTGGAGCAGAGAGGATTTTGCCATTAATTGGGGAAAATCATGAAAAACAGGAGGTGAAGCAAGCAGAGGGAATGTACCAAACTAAAACAGAGAGTAATATGTTGTGCAACTGTAAGTTAAATTATATGATTTCTTTGGGTATGTGCTATTGCAATGCAATATTCCATAGAGCTGCAAAGCTGATGAGCTTTCCCAGTTTTATATAGTTTTTACTGACACGGATGTTCATGAAAACACCTCAATTTAAAAGCAGCAAACAGCAAAACTGTCAGAAGATATCAGGTTATACGGCAAAAAATGTCAAAGGTACAACCCTAGGTAAATAGCGCAGGGGCAATTGTAACATAAAAAATGATGTTTAATTGAATTTACTACAACTCTGATTTGCATTAGTAAAGGCTACAGAGGGCTATTAATAGTTTAGTGTAAGTATCAAGCCATGACACATGGTTTATAAGAAACAAAGCTGAAATTAGCAAAAGTGGTGGCCAAAACCTTCAAACTTTGGTATGATACACAATACTGAGGACATCATACAAGACGCACAAGAACTCCATTCCACTCTACAAATTTCTACAAATTAGACTTTCCCCTAAAGCAGCCCTACAAAATAAAGTAAAAATATAAAGTTCGCTATGCGTATTTTAGTTGGTCCAATCAAGTCTGTACAGCAGATACTGTATATGCACACTTCCAGACAGACACATAAACAAATGCGAAGGCAGATAATGATACAAATGTTATGATTGCATGTCCTTCCACTGTGCATGCTAGTCCTGTTTCAAAAATGGTAAGCGTGTGTGAGAGAGACTTATTCAGTGGCATTCTGGTGAATTCCCTCTGTTTGCTGATGACGCCATACATTTTGCTCATAATCATTGTGCAGCAAAGGAGGGACAGTAGTCTTCAGTGTAACCTATTTCTTTAGATTTGAACCATCAGCGATTTTGTCTGTCAAGGTTAACTGAGATGTATGCAAGAGAGAATTAAAAGGGAACCCATTTTACACATTTACTGCAGAATTTAACCATACTGTATAACTATGTTCTCATTGGTCAATTTTACCTCCACTGGACTTCAGACCTCAAAACCCAATTAAATGTCTAAAATAACATATGCACAGTCATACGTTTCAATACAGTGCACAGCACCTTCAATAGCATACCTAATCATGGTCTCTATTTAAAAAGTATTTAAAGTAACTACTGCTCTTTGAATTCATATGTAGGCAGTAAAAGGCAATGGGATGAATCCAGTGCTCTCAGACAACCTGTAGTGTGATTTGGCAATGTTTCATCAATGTTTGGCACAAAAACAATAATGATCAAACATTTCTAAAAATAGTGGGTAGATGTTCTTCTGTTGGCAACACAGTTTTTTCCCCCGCAAGGCATCTCCACATGCACGACTGCACATTTGGGATGGAGCATGAGTTTCCTTCCAGAAGGCTTGGAAATCATTTGTCTTCCATTTGATGATTGTAAGAAACAACAACAAAAAAAATAAATAAATAAGAACAGTTTGGCAGTTGTGATCTCCTTGTCTCTCCATCTGTCTTCCAAAATGAGCTGACAAAAGAGCTAAACATGACCATAGCAGAAGATAACTCTAGGTAATTTCAAGGGAGCAGCATTATTTGAGCTAACTATTAGCAGCATTACGGACTTCTACAATGGCTACATCTGTACGGCGTGGTTGAAACTCCTTTTGAGACATAGCCTTACATAAAACAAAATAAAATCTGCAAACAGCAAGGCGGTTTTACTTGTAATTTCTGAATATCACTTCGATATCTTATAATAAGGCAGATCCCTCTGGTACCACCAGCATTGTTGATTCATGTGAGCCTATGGACTGATATTAAAATCAGGTGATATTATCCCACCCGTATGACAGGTTTTTATTTATTTGTTTTAAAACAAACTCTTTAGAGTCAGGGTTAGTTAAAGTGGCACTTTAAATAACACAGTGAGGGCACCAAACCAGTTGTCAGGAGAGCCTTTTTCCCTGCACTGTGGTAGTGCTTATGTAGAGAATAATATGGTATGGTAACAGTTCAACCCAGAATGAATGGGATGATGTGACTGTGTGAGCATGCAAATGTCAGGATGTGTGTTTATAGTATGAGTCTTTGTGTTTGAGTAGAATTATTGCAAGCCGGTGGAGTGTGTCTGTGTGCATTTTGGCCAGCTCTGGTAGGTAAAGGTTTACACTTCTACATCAGTTGTGAAGAACTGTCTGAGTGTAGCGTAGTGTATGCGTGTGTGTGTGTGTGAGTGTATATGTCTAGAGGAAAATCTATTTTTGTGTTTGTGTGTGTTACAGGTCTAGTGGGTGGTCTAGAGTATTGTTGTTGTCTTCTGGATCTTCGTTGGCCAGCGGGTTGCGGCTGATGACCAGCTCTAGTCTGTCTCCAGCCTCTGTGATAAGAGGCACTGCCAGGCAGCAGTCAAAGTCCCTTGTCCGTACGTGGTTCACCTGGACAAAGATGGAGACACGACAATGAAAAACAATAACATAAACCAGCTGTTTAAGACTAACTGACAATTATCAAATACACCTTAGATCTTATTTTTGTGGCAATACTATGACTTGAATTTAAAATGAGTCAGATAAGTTGGAAAAATCCCAAGGTTGTTGTAAGAGTTTGTACAGGTGAAGTGAATCAACAATAGTTTAGCCCTCCTGGGGTTATCTGGTTTCTCTGAGCCTGATATCAACCAACCGGATAACTGGTATCACAAAGCTGGTTATCAACTGGCTCTGTTGACTTAAGGTTAGCCTTTCCTGACATGAGTGCCTTTGTGAGACTGAGGAAGATTTCTTTATTAAAAGTGACCAGAAAAGTGGTACTACACTGGGCAATGTAAGATATATTAAGCTAACTAACTCATTAATATGTAAAAACTCTAAAAGAAAATAAAAAACAATATAATAATAATAATAATAATGTCCAGTTAAAAGAGTAAAGCTAAGGATAAGAGTTGTTTCAGGAATATTTGTAAGAGAGTGATTATCATTGTATTATTTCATGTGGCAATGTGTGGTGGTGATCTGACTGGTCATTAGCCTGGCTCTGGTAAATACTCTTGGATTCGCGTATAACTAACATATGATCTATCCTGCTAAAAGTAAATCAACTTTATGACGCTGCAAAATCCGAAAATTAAATTCTATGCTATGTGGTTTATAAGCACACAAATAAACTGCTTACAAACTCCATATGCACTGGAAAGTAGTGGTGCCACAATACCCATTAGCATGTGCTCTGAAGCAGTCCTCATTTAGTTCGTGCTGTTTTTACAATATCGGTGTCATTAATAACAACTTCTAACAAGTACACTGACTCCCTTCTTTCTCACCTGCAGGATCCTGTCATAGGGCCTGAGCCCGGATCGGTCTGCTGGGCCATCAGGTCTGATCATGTTGACGTAAACGCCTTTCTCTAAGAAGCCGTCTGACACGCTGAAACCAAAGTCATCGCTCTCTGGGTCCTTTATCACTGTTACCTTGAGAAGGCACACAAGGATGTCGAGTTTCTGGTAAAACTGAAGTTAAGTTTAATCCTTAAATACACAAAATCAAGTGTAGCCTATGGGAAATAATTACTTGAGTAAGTGTTTTGTCAAAAAAGTCAACAAAGATTGTCTGCAAAGCAGCCAGACAAGGGACAAAATGATTCCTATCTAAAAATTCACTTACATAACTCGAAAAGTAGTTAATGGCCATCTGCTGTTTAGTAGTCTCAGTCTTCAGAAAAACTAAACTGCTGTGTTCATGTCAAACTGATCTGGGGAATGGTAATGTAAAGAGTAAAGATTTGCTTTGGCATCGTTAGCTATTGGTTGCACCTTTAGTAGGAAACAGGAAACACAGTAAATGTCTAAAATCAGAACTTTAGTGGGATAAATGGGTAGCCAAGTAATTAAATTGCTAGGTGTAACACACAGAAATATGTAAAAAGACTGCTAACCCCACAAAAATACAAGTGTTGATACAGGTGTATTGTAACATTAAACCATTCTGTTGTTCTGTTGTTTAAATCATTGTTAGTTTTTACCATTATTTGACTTCATACCAAGAGCCGATTGTGCAGTTACTGTACATACAATCCTCCTACAAATACAGAGGATTGGTATGTATTCTGTTTTACATACTGTGCATCCATATTGGTTACTTACTTGGTTACTGACAGATAACTGAATGTCGAATAAGTCCAAAACGGCTGCTGATAACAAAAGGCCTACTCTCAATATATGATTACAGGAAAAATACAACACAGAGGTCTTTACACATGGTAATGGATGCCAGCTGTTTTCATAATAACTGTGGGTTAGCAAAAAATCAAAAGGTACTATGGTGATGTATGAATAATGTACGATCTTTCATTGAGAAGCAGTTTAAGGCTGCAACATTCTGGATGTTAGCCAATGAGCCTATTGGTAAAACCACTAAGGATTTAGTTTGCTTTAATGTATTTTCTCCCTGTGGCAAACAAATGCATCTCTTGTTTTGGCTCTGGGTTTGACAACCCTGAATAGACTGCTGCACAGAAGCATGAAGACATGGAGCTGCCAGCCCAACAGTTGCCTAAGGGGGCTGGAAAACTGTATTGTAGATTCTACATAATGCAATGTAAAACCGTAGCAATGTCTTCTTAAAGTCCAAGTTATTTCTTCAGACTTTTCAAGCTTGAGCCAAAAACATTGTGCACACTAGCTCACTGGGACTTTTTTGGGCCAACCTTGAACTTATTAGTAACAATGATGTTTTTCCTGTGTATGAACACTTAAAATACAAGACACCCACACAACATAACTTAGACAAGTGAACATGTTTTTGTGTTGATAGTCATTCAATGGGTACTGTGGTGGGCAGAAGGACTTGAGCAGCTGGACAGTACAGAGCTGGAGGTAAGCTAGCTGAACCTAACAGGTTTTGTTTGATGTATTATGAAATGTGCTTATTCCTGGCCATAAGCCACCTTCCAAAAGTTTTGTGAGCACTGTCACGTTGCCAGGAATGGGTGGATGGATATGTCAAGAACAACATCACCAAACCGCAAAAATTAAATTTTGGCATTTCTATTTATGTATGGATTAAATAAACTATAGCACAGTAAGAAAGAAAATACAGTATGCGCATTTCCCAAACTGTTTTTTAAGCCGAACTAAGGCTCTTAACTGTAAACTGGATGACCTGGATTATGAAATCATCTAATGTCAAAAGCACACATCATTATTTTTCATTTTTTTTCATCTTCATCAATTATCATGATGTATTCCCAGCATAAATTGATGAATTTGTGTTTCTCAGCAAGGAATCAGTCCCAGTTCTAAAGTTAAGCTGTTACTGTACCTTGTCAAGGTCGGTCTTAACCCAGGACAGAAACTACGTCATATCAGAACCAGGAGAGGCTGAACTCACTTTGTGGAGCTCCAGAGGTGTTGGGGAAAGAATCCCCTGCATCTCCTCTTTGATCCGACGGGACTCCCACGTTCTCTCTGATACTCGTAATGAGGCCTTGGACTTGGGCTCATGGTGTAGAAGAGGGGATTGGTTATCTTGGAGGATGTGGGCCCCCTGGTGCAGGTGCCCTTCCTGGTTATAATGCATCTCCTCGTGCAGGTGGTCTTGTTGGAGGGGATTGATTTTAAAGTGAGTAATCTTACCAACATTTAGTAAACAGCGGCAAACAATTTGTTATGCACTGCTCAAGAAAATTAAAGGAACACTAAGGAACACTACACTACAAACAAAGTGTAGGGTCTGACAGTGGCTGTTGTCTAGCCTGTGGAGGTCTGTACATCTCTCTGTACGTCTCTCTGCAGATATATCTCCCCAGACCACACTGACCCATCACCAAATCGGTCATGATGAGTGATCTTACAGGCAGCATATCATACTCCATGGTTTCTCCAAGCCCTTTCACATCTGTCATATGTGCTCAGGGTGAACCATCTCTCATCCGTGAAAAGCACAGGACACCATTGGTGGACCTTATAATTCTGATGTCCTACAGACACCTTCATGGCCTACGTCACTGTGACGTCTCGGTGTTAGCTGGAGGCAAACACTGTCACTGTCAACCGGGAAAAACGTTGTCTTGCTGTATATTTGGAGCCAAAACTGAAAATTTAAAAACACTAACTTGATGTTTTATCACATACCAGCCACTGCCAGTCGTAGACAACTTTGGTTTGGCTAAAAGAAAGGATTAGAGTGAGACAATCAGCAATGTGCACACTTGATATCAGGTCAGATTAACATGTCATGCATCATCAGTTTCAGCCTGGATAATGTTATGGGTTAGAATAAATTATGACTGAAATTACATTAAGTTAATCATTCAATCAGTCAATCAGCTGCGTTGAGCAATGTTAGTTGCATGTTTCAGGGGTACCCAAGTTGAAGTTGCATTTACTACTTTACCCTCCACATTGGTTCCACTTACTTCTTGCAATATCTTTGTTGGAGACTCTTCACTTGATAAAGACAGACTAGACTTCGTTCCTTCTGTGTCCTCCTTTAGTCAAATCGTCCATCCAGTGAGTGAGAGTGTTGGGGTCGGTGAATATAGTCCCATCAGTCAGAGTCTCGGGGAGTCAGTGTATTAGTATATTCTCTAACATATGCGTTTTCTTCTTCCATTCTTGTGAAAACAGTCCATTGAAACATGCAAACCGATCTTTTGAAGATCTTTTGCCTCCAGCTAAACCCCGCCCCTCATAAAACATCACACATTCTGTGGTCATGTCCAGCTGTCCTAGAGTAACTGACTGCCTCCTGGAATCTCCTCCATGTTGTTGAGACTGTGCTGAGAAAGACAGTATACCTGGCAATAACATGTATTGATGTGCAATTGTAGAGGAGCTGGATCATTTGCCAAAAGCAAAAAAACTCCCTCTGCTACTTAAATGACGAGATGAATATCCCAGAAGTTTGACTTGATGCTAAACTTAACTCTGATTAAAAGTGTTCCTTTAATTTTTTTGAAGCAGTGGATTATGATTTTTCTACATTAAGAGGTCATTGCATTACATATTTTCTTTTCCTTGTCAGAAATTTGGATATTGGAGAAACAGCCACAGACCTTGGTGGAGTTGGGCCTCTTCATGTAGGTGCGCTTCCTCATGTAGATGGGCTCCTTGGTGGAGGTGTGTACCCTGGTGAAGAAGATTTCCTTGGTGCAGGAGAGAATTTCTTCGCAATGGGCTCATCCTGTTGTGACTCAGTATGGGCTCAGCTGGAGGCTTGTTGACACCTTCTACACCCAGACTAATGGCTGTGCCTGTCATGATGGATGCCTGTGCACACACACACTTCAACTCACGTGAATGCTAACACTGCAGTATCTACAATAGACACTGTGTATGCATGTGATGCTCCTCTAATGAATACTCAATGAGAGGTATTACATTTTATTTGAAAACATAATCAACATGTACGTTTGCACAACTACCACACAACCATAACCATTTTTTAATACTGTGATGTCTCTGCTGTGGACATGTTATGGTGTCAAACTCATTTTAGTTCAGGGAGTCACATACAGCCCAATTTGATTTGAAGCAGGCCAGACCACTAATATAATGGCATACTTATGTATAAATAATGACAAGTCTAAGATTTCCCTTTTGTTTTAGTGCAAAGAAGTACAAGTACATCATGACAGTGTTTACATTTAATGAACTATCGTTTTATAAAACACTTTATGAACAACCTGAAAAGACCTGAACAAACTGAGTGCAATCGTTTTGCATTGCTGCTGTTTAGCTCTGGATATCGTGTTCTGTCTGCTACTCTTACTGAAAGAGTGGAGAAATCAGGAAGGGCAATTAAACTTGTATATACAATACACACACTTTACAAATTCATGCCGCGAGCCAGATCAGACTGTCTGGTGGTCCGGTTTTGACCTGCGGGTCATAAGTTTGACAACCCTTGTCTACGTAGATGCTAATTCTGGAAAACATAATTAACATATAATGTGACTTGTGTGATAAATTCATCTAGTGCAGCAGGTTGTTGTTGAACAATAGGTTACACGGCCAAAAATCCACGTACGTGAGCTATTTATGCAGTTGGCTGAGTAAGTTAGATGTCAGTGTGTGCTAGCTGTGGGTGCTAAAATGCTAACTGACCTCTATCTCTCTGAGCAGTTCTGACTGGCCACAGGTCTCCAAGTCCTCCAGTGCCTGACACCAGTAACTGTCGTCTGGATCCAACAGAATACCGTCTGGTGGTTGGCCAATAAATCTGGGACACACACAAAAACAAGTTTCATCCATACAATAATAAAAAAAAAAAAATCAAATACCAAAACATAAATAACATGTACAATTGAACTGGGTAAAAATCACCAATGGAGCTCAAATAAGCATAAACCGATGTCTATGTAGGACAAGACTATTTGTTCTGGTTGAATCCAACATGAGTAATCTTTTAACACTCAGTGTCCCCAACTGACAAGATTAATTCACTTTCACTGTGCAGCTGATTTTTCTCTCCACCCCCACCAGTGTTATATAACTCCAGTGAATGTTATGATCCTCGCAAGGCTTAACCTCCTGATTCATCACCGTACACATGGATACAAACACACAGATACTTCGTCAGCCTCACTGACTCCATGACTCAACCTCCACATTGAAGTGTACAATGTACCACAAACACGTGGTGCTGATACTGCCAGAGAATAAAATGCAACCTTCTGTTTTAAAGCCTCAATATTTGCCTGCAGAAAATAAAATGAGGGAAGGATTACACAGTCAGCAGTTAGACCATCTCAATCAGCACGGTAGATGAACTGTGTAGACACTATTCCTTGTTAAATAAACATGTCCTACCCCGGTGGTTTGTCCCAATCATCCTCACTGAAACCTCCATCGCTGAACGGGTAGTTCTTCCGGCGTCCAGGTGGAGGTGTTGTGCTGCGCTGCTGTTTGGCGCTACGCCACTCGTGTGGATGGAGAGTGATACCGGCTGCCTGATGGCTGTATGTACCTGCACAGGGAGAAGACAATTACTGAATGTCACCCTTTAGTATTTTAAAACTGTTGTATTTTAAACCAACTGCCAAAAGACACACATTTGCATCATGCTCCATCTTTGACAAATGGTTGCTGCGTATACTCTGTACGTGTTGATATGTATATTTACTGTGGCCCTTTTACCATCTAGGGGCGCTAAAACGAAGCTCACCCTGACTGCCGTAGCCTGCGTCCAGACCCGAGCCATCCCACGACTCCATGGCTGAGTCGACGCTGGGTATAGTTGTGGAGTAGAGCTCAGATAGCTTATTGGTCTGTTGACTGTCTGTCAGATCGTCCTCCTCTGTGTCGCTGATCTCATTCTCTGTCGTGTCCTCTGCCTCTGCTGCTTTTCTTTCTTCTATATCTTGAAGAGAAAAAAAAAATTCAATTAGTTTTTCAGACGAGATTGACTGAGCATTTCTCAATACGCATTCTAGTCTGTACTCATTCGCTGCCTAAGTAGTGTTCCAATTTAAAGTACCATTTGACCATGTATGGTCCAGAAGCCTGGACGTGTTCATGCCCCAGTTATCCCCGGATGCATTTCATGGGTGTCACCACCTGCGTCCTCATGCCTGTGCATTAGGGTTGAACTCGTCAAATCCAAATTACAAGGAACGTAATCCTGAATGATAGCGTGTGCGTATTGCTGGAAGTTGTGAAAATAAAGTAACTAGGTCGAAGTTGACAGAGCAAACATGAGGGATGAGGGATCAAGATCGAGAGGTGAGGGCTGCGACTCCTAGATCTTAAAGGCTCAGGGAAACCAGCCAGCGCTCCCGGTTACCCAAATTGAGACCTGCACACTAAGGTACTTGCAGAAAACAGACAAGCAACAAAACAAGGCAAGGGGGCAAACACAGAAGAGGCCCTACTGCGGCAGACGTCATAGGTAAACACAGGTGGAGGGACGCAGACAGAATTTTCTTTCCAAATGGCGAGTGGTGACGCAGAGAGAAGCGCTCTAGCGACATATTAATGTCCTGCCACAAAGACATCGTTGAATGGATGGAGCTTTTCAACTGAAGCCACAGCAGGCTGGCTAACTAGTTCATCTTTTCACTGCATCTTTCTAGACGCCTTTTTTGGAAATGCGAATGCTTGCAGAACTTGTTATGCACCACTTCTGCAGAACAAATGTTTTATTATAGTCACTCTTTTCATACTCACTGTCGAGTTGTTTTTTTATCTTGAGGGTGACCGTCTCTCCGGCCATCTGCAGGAGGTGGATGGCTTCGCTCAGCGGCTTGCCTTTCAGGCTGACGCTGTTGATAGCCAGGATCCTATCCCCTACATGTATAGCCCCTGTCCTGAGCGCACACACACACACACACACCAAAAAAACATACAAATAGGAAACAGCATAGATAAAGGTACAAAAAATAGACCTGAGTGCCATTCCCAGACGCAACACGTGGCACAAGGTTAAATGTGTCGACATGATTACTCAAAAAGATTTTAATGAGCCCGCAACGCCTCCAGATAGGGCCCAACAGCATTGAGTTTATGCTCTTAATAGAGGGGATTAGACAAATACTAAACACTGGAGTGCCACAGCGGAGTTTGTCCATTTAATTTAAAATGGTTCAGATTTAAAGTCTGCTCTAGGGTCGCAACAAGGTGAAATAACAACACCGCTCCCTTTAATCCCCCTATCACCAGCCACCGTAATAAACCTGGCATAGCATAAAATGCATAACAATGCTGTTATCTCGTGGCCTATTTTGACAGAGATATCGCTCATTTTGATGTTTTATCTGACACTCGGGCTCGTGACCCCATATATCGCATGTACCCACTTTAAACTTAAAAGCGATTGAAGCCAGAGAAGTGTTAGGTTGCCTGCACTTCATCACTGACGTCCCTATTTACCTTCGATGCGTTTAATTTCCTTAAGTCACACAAATGCAGACGGACGTTGATAACGTCAGTATTCTTGCACCTTCTTCCGTGTCAAGCTGCAGAAAGTTTATATATAGAGAGCGGTTTTGCCATCAGGGCTGAAGTCTTTTATCGTCCACAGTTTAGAACAGGAAATAGAACAATTACATCACAAACTCCAAGAAACGGGGACACAGAGTGCACGCGCGCACATGTAGAAGGGCAAGCATTATGCTGCCTCCCTGGGTGTGTTTTCGGTGAAATAACACAGGAACCTGTTATAAAAGATGACATTTTGTAGTGAAAAAGTTGCTCTGCGGCAAGCTGAATTCACCGAGGGATGTGTATGACTCAGAGGAACCGAGAAACAGTTATGTCACCTTCTGCACGGTCTCGTTGCTGTGGACATTGGCTGCCGGCCCATTTCACATATATTATTATATCATCTGTCATCACTTCATTATAAATGGCGCCTGTTGTAAGCTTGGCTGCTGGAGGGGAACCCTTCTATTTATTGCCCAAGGCTGCCGCTATAATTTCTCCTAATAAGGTTATTACCACACTAACAAGAAGATCCTAATAAGCCCACATGAGCTGGTTCCTCAGCAGGGTATAAATCTCTGCACGTGTAGTCACGATACCAATAAGTTTTAAACATTTTTTTTTTCCAGCCCACAAAACAATAATTACTCCAATCCAGACACAGCTGTTCAACTGTCTAAATAGCCCATATCTCATTAATGAGTGGATGATTAATTCTTAATAAATGTTTCCAGGAGCAGAATGAGTGTCTTCAGAATGTCCTGTTTTACAAAAGGGATAAAAACCTACAAGCCACAATGAGTTAGGGTTAACGATACGATTTTCTGACGATTATTTATTTATTTTTGTTAACAGCATGAGCTTGTAGACAAATTGACAAAATCCTTTAATTATTGCAATAAATGCATAAACACATATATATTTAGATATATGAAAACTACAAACTATATTTTATCTTTAACAAATTAAAGAGAATCCCTTTCTATTTCATTTTATCTGAGGTAGTGTAAACTGCGCAATAGAATGCATATGTCTTTTATCTCAGCAACAAAAGCATAAATAAAAAAGTGGATCTTTAAAACAAATCCCACATCAAAATAACTAAATGAACAATACAAATAAACAAAATCTCTTCCAATAAACAAGCTAATACTGAATACCGGACGATGTCGGACACGTAGTTTGGTATGACGTCGATCAAGTGAACTCAAAACTTGATTACGCCCTCTACTGTTTAAAAAGGGAATCGCGATTTATTTTTCACCTCGGCTGATTTCAATCGTCACGCCTTCATATTGATTTTTAACTGTCTCGCGAAGCATCGTTACATCCCTATTGCAAGAGCAATAAGTGAATTATTACATAATCTAATCACTAGAATAAGATTAACAAACGATATTACAAAGTACTAGCTAAGGCTACGGATATAAACACAAAACGCTTACCACAAAAGACTTTTTGTGTAGTTATGCTCGTTTTGTCTGATGATGAACAAAAAGATCACAAATACGAGATGCTACGCACATTGAACAGTTAGATGTATTGTAAGACTGATGAAATGAGTATTAAAAAAGCCTTAATTGTTGTATAGGTCATTTGAGAGCCGTTACACTGGTACTGAAGAGCATCAAATCTCCAGCTGCAGCGGCTTTTTTTTAATGGGCGCGTCGTATCGTGTGTCTCTGTGTGTGTTTCTGTACCTCTCAGCCAGGCCTCTCTTGGTGAGGCCTGATATAGTGATGGGGTCAAAAGGCTCCTCGGTGCCTGAGATGGTGATACCCAGAGGGCCTCCGTACCGCTTCAGTTCCACCGTGTAGATGATGCTGCCTGACGTCTCCTGCTCATCTGGCACACACAAAACATGCGCGTTAATCTGAGGTTTCAGCTCCGAGGAGCGTGTGATAGTCTAGTACGTTCCTCATCTGATATGCAAACACACACACACAAACACACACCAGGTTCACAAGGCGATGCTGCACCAGATTACCTGCTCACTTAAGACGCAAACACACAAACAGATTTCGCCGGAGAAGTAGGTCAAAACTCAAGACTGCTGGTGAGGAAGATTCCGTTTCCATGGCAACCAGGGGGAAGACTGCCTTGTCATCACAGAGGGTGAATATATCACCACAGGACGTTATTCCCTGCGCTTGTATGTGTGAGTGCATGTGATTGCAGACGCCTAATAGGGCACGATTACGCAAGTGCTCTCTCGAGTCCACGTGTGCGGTTCTTTGCATCGCGCCACATCACATCGAAATGCACAGTGGAAAATCGTGACATGGATGCACTCATGACATTTATGCACATCAGCCGCAACAGTAAGACCAAAGGCCGGCCGCACTGGAAAGACTGCTAAGGAACAGCTCAAGAAAGACGGGTTTTATGCAGCGCCCACACAAACTGAGAATAAAATGAGCATTTCTGATCCTCTCAGAAAAGCTGAACATCTGCCTTAATCTTGAAAGCTGAAAAAGAGAAATCTCCATTGGACTACCTTTGTGCTTTTGTTTCCAGCCTGACCGTAAAGAGAGTAGGGACAACTGCAGCCAATAACTTTCAAAAAATATTAGCCAGGAACGAACATTTTCCTAAATAAAATAAATGTAAAGCTTTCATTCAGAGATTCCTACAGAGAGTGAAGTAGGCCAAACATACTGAACACTAAAATAGGCCAGGTGGATCAAGGGAGGCGAGGGTAGAGGTCCCAGCAGGGACACTTAAAGAGAGAGAGGTGAGCTATGAGAAGCAGCTTGACAGCCGGCAGGAAGCTGAGCCCCGCATCAGAGACTGAGATTATATTTTTATGAAGAAAAAAAAAAAAAAAATGAAATGGATTAACATGAACTAACATTTGATTATTTGTAGGAGGTCACTTCAGTTGAATTTACTGAATCACTCATGTTACATAAGGTAACAAACAAAAGTGGCTTAACTGCGCACAAATCAAGTTCGCCGTCATGCTTAATCATCTCCCGTAAAGGCCCAGTCCGGGCCAAAAACTTGTCTATGCAGCCTCCAAACTCCATCTGTGGGATGTGCTGCTACAAGTCAGATCCACAGAGACCACGCTAAGCTGCTCCCAGTATCCAGCAGATCCCGTTGCCTTTGTCCCAGTGGCAGAAAGAACAGGATCCGCTAATATATTCCCCCGATGTATGAGAGCTGTTTCGGTAGCGATATTAGGCAGGTGGCTTTAATATTGTGGCGCTGTATGTGTATTGAACTTGTTGAATCTTACATATTCAACTGCGTAGACGTGAGATTTGTAATGTATCCATGTGGCCTTGCACAAGGGTTGTTTGCCGGATTAATACTGCTGCACGTTGTTCCTAGCATTCACATCTTTGCATACATCAGATATATTTATTTATTTTTCACGTTTTGTGTATAATTTTGGGGTGTCAACCTCGTACTAGTTTGTGGACCACATACAAGCCAATTTGATCTCAAGTGTAGCTGGATCAGAAACATAATAATATAATAACCTATAAGTAACGACAACTCCACCCTTTTTCCATTTGTTTTAGTCCGAAGAAGAACAAATAAATTAAGAGAATGTTTACTTTAATTTAATGAACTATATTTAAAAAAAAAAAAAAAGAAATTCCTGCTGTATAGTCTTGGGTCTCTATCTTGTGTTTTGTCCACTTCTCTTTTTAAAGCAGTGGACACATTATTAATAATAGTTATTTTTATTGAAAATCCTGTGGGCCAGATTAGACCCTCAGGTGGGCCACTTACAGCCCACAGGCCTTATGTTTTACACCTGTGATGTACACATAGTTCCAGATGGAGTAGACGCAATCTACAGACAGCAGCACCACCTGGTGGTCAGACGCTGCTATTTCTCTATTTGAACTGCCATGCACTCAACTGAAAACTACTGTAAATAAATAAAAGCAGTGAATAATATTGTTTCAAGCTGAAACAAATGTAATCTTTTTTCAGTGACCTTTTTCTCAACTCATTATAATCACGTTTAGCACAAAGAATAAACTACAGTCACAGAACTACCTGAGTTGTCTTCGTCTTTTCGTATCTTTAGTTTGACCAGCTCCTCGCACTGCTGGAGGATCTGCTCCGCGTCATCTTTGGAGCAATTATCCAGTCTGATGTTGTCAATGGCCAACAGCTTGTCACCGGGCTCCAGCGTTCCTGTTCTGGAGGAGAGGAAGAGAAAGCAAGGAGAGAGGTCAGTCCCACCACGGTCGGCTGCACCACAGGATGAAATAATAACACAACCTACTCCGTGCTTCCCAGAGTGAAACCTAGAGCTGCACAGGTGAAGTTAGTCCAAATGTGCATCACGTAGAATATTTTCGTAATCATGCAGTTGTGCTTCAGTGCATTAATCAAAAAGGAGAAAGGAGAAATTAAGCTCTGAGAAAAAGCCTCGTGTTATTCCTGTAGGAGAATCTGACTGGAAGGTACCTGTGAGCCATGCTGCCCTTCTTGATGTCAGAAATGATGAGAGGCTCTCCCTGCTTCTTACTGGCTGTGGACGGAGAGGACATCAGAGTGTGTAGTAAATCAGTAGGAATCATTGAGGAGAATAATTATGACAGTAACATGGCCCCACACGTCAGGGACACCAGCAAAAATAAAATGTCTTTTATTAGTTTTAGATGAGAATAATAAATAACCAACTTTAACTGTACACAGAAGGAAATTCTTTCTCTACATGTGACACATCCATTCAATTGGAGCACGGCTGAAATCTGAAACAATCAAACAGATCTATTTATTTATCATATATTTATTTTTATTTTAATAACGACATCGACAATCAACTTGCAATTAGATATTACCCCAAAGTCGGAAGCCCTGAACAACCACTTGCAATCAGAGGATGGCACCATTGTACCAATCCTCTCTCAGAGTCTGCCACAGTAGAACAACCTTAACATATCACTACAAAGTGAAACTCTGTATGTCATTTATATTTTGACAGAACCACACCTGAGAGTCATCAGAGACGATTCACTAAATAAAGAGGTCAGGTCTAGGGGTGATTAGGGTTTACTTAGTTTGCATAGGGAAATCAGTTATACACGCCTACTACTGTCTGAAGGAGCTCACCAGTTTGAGGATTCCACTGAAGAATCTTCTGGTCATAAAAGCACTTCTCTGTCTTTGGGACACTTCCTAACGTACCCATGTTTCAGTTTTGTGTTGCATATTTCAAGTTTATTATGGGGACACGTAGGACAGGGAACATGTGGTTTAGCTTGGTAACAGCAAACACTGAAGACAGATGCAGATCATTACACCAGGATGTTAGTCTAATGCTACACTGTATCACCCTGAGCAAACATATATTAGACATGTATCATTCACCTAGACCAGGCAAGGCAACCCCACCCCATGGGCAATGACACTCCTTGATGGCAACTACAAAAAACATGAAAAACAGCACAAGGTGTTGACCTGGCCTCCAAATTCATTTCTGATCAACTATCTGTGGGATGGTCCACAGAGGCTCCTCCCCTCAGCCCATAGGACCCAGTCATGTTGTTATGCCTGATCAGCGTTAAACATAATTGCCATTTCAACATGATCAACATGTATATACAGCAGACATCGGCGCTACTTGTGAGAAGAACAATCCTGCATGTTAAAGTGCTAAAAAGAAGGAAAGTTAAACCTCTTACCAACCATCACTTCCTGTGACCGTCTATCGATCAGTTCATTTAGATTTCTTGCATCTCTGGCCATATTGCTGGAGTTATTTTATGCAAGTTTTATGTTTTATTCATTATATTTATTCATCGACCTGGCCAGAGTGCACAACGCAATCAATGTTTCAGCTGAACTGTGACTTTATGACTTTATCTATATCTGGTGAGTATTGCATTTACATACACTAAATCATATTGTCAAGATCCTAAGCATTAAATATCCCACACTTCCTTGAGAAGGCTGAATGCACGGACTCGACCAAAATATATAACAACGGTCGCTTAGATTGAACCGTACTGAAGTTTACCCAGTTGACTTCAGTTATATTGCAGTTGAAGATTGAATGTAAGTAATTTCCACTAAACCTTTACACTGAAGTGTGAGATGACTAACTTCATAAATAACCACAATAAAAACATTTTGACACGTCAGAGTGAAAGCTCTCTGTTTATGTTTTGCACTTAACATTTTGGCAATGGACTTCCTATTATTTTAAATGCACCATGGACAGATATCATTGTTGAACACCTCTTCTCATAACCATGAGCGATTAATCTTCCGCTTCAATGGTCTCCATTATTCTCAAATGATTAACAGGATATTTGAGCTTGACTACAGGGATTTAAGGAACATTAGTGTTTTATGTTTTAAGTTTTATCATGTCAAAGTCAGCACTCCAGTCCTTCTTTGAGGTGTTTATCGGACCTATTCAAGCTCTACGACACTAAGGGAGTGCTTTTCTTTATGGATTCTATGCATGAGTTGTCTTCACCAAACTGCTTCCAAAACATATGATGTAAATTATAACGCTGCAGGAACAAGATTTTCCTCAGCTGGAAGTAAGTGCAACAGATATAAGTAGGGTTGAGCTCACGCTGTGTAAGACCACAGGCATCAAGATGATAAACCGTGTCTATCGCGTTTTACAAACATTGTCGCTTTTCATAGCTGAACCTCCACAACGATACATGTCTCCTCATGTGGAATTTAAACATTCTGCGAGCTGCTGTTTAAAACACAGAATCGATGATGTGACCATGTCTGCAGTGTGTGTTCCTACCACTGATGGTGAGGCCCAGCTCCACTCCCCTTTTCTTCGGCAGCTTGACGTGGAAAGTGCCACTACTAGGCACCACTGACTCTGCGACAGAAACACACACACACAGTGTTAAGCACACGGAGAAGGGCCACTGGCATACTAAGAAACCAATAAGTCTGTTAATTTCTGCTAAACGTTCGTAATTACAAGGCATCGGGCTCTTGCTCTTATCTCCCCCTGAACTGCTGCTCCCCAGGCGTGACTCATGACTCCACCGGTGAAACGGCTCTACACCCACTCATAAGCATGCAGAGTGAAAACTTTAAAATCTGATGCAGCAAAAACAGACACTTTGGAATTTATTCCTGGTGAGGAAACAGCTTCTAAAATCCACCCGTCCATTACGTTTATGGTGACAATGTTTGTTGTTAACGTTGTGCCGTGGTTTAATCCTCTTTTGTAGAGCCTTGTTTCAAAGCTATCACCATATTATTGTATGGTAATTTCAGTCACATCAACATTCCTCCTCCCCCATCGCTGTTTTTAACTCAAAACTTAAAGACGTGAGTTAAATTAACGACGAAAATTAAATTGTGTTCAATATCAAAAATTTGCAATGAATGATGAAGTTAAGGAGAAGATATGAATTCAAATAACTGTAATGTTTAGATTAATTACTATACTGACTCATTAAATGAATGTTAACATCACGCTCTTTACAAAATTACAAAGCCTTGGAACTTTTGGAACCCAAATTTCTCGGCACAATAACGGCCCAAAAATGAATGAAACAGGACACAGCGGCTTCTTACATGAAATAAATTAAATGTCAGCAATCATCGATTCAGAACACAGTCTATATTTGAACAAAGTCCCTTTGTATGAAGACTTAAAGGATTGGCTAAAACCTTTGTGTGAGTTCAGAAACTTTTTTTTTCCAGATTGTAATTTTCTGTGGCTTTTACACAGCAATCATAGCTAAAGACCATAATACACTGCATGGACTAGGGAATGTTTTGGACTGGGTTAAAAGCACGGCGAGGGGGGCATGCCCTGCTGTGAAGAGCTGTAATTATGCTGTCCACCCCGGTCTGTACTGACTCAAAATCTTTGAGCAGCTGAGTGTGACCAGTTTATTCAGCCTGTGCAAATGCATTTACATCTATATACAATCAGACAAAGCATTCATTGGAATATAAATCTAAATATATTAATCTAAGTACGAGTTATATTTCTGATAATAGCTTTTCTCAGCCACCTAATGATGACATAAACCTATTAAAGAGGTGATAAGAGATTAGAGCCACAAACCTGCGACGTCGAACTCTATTTCTAGAGTGACCTTATTGGTCAGCGCTGCGTCTCGGAGAAGCTGATTGGCTTCCTCAAGTGTTCCGTCTTCTGTGGGGATCCCGTTGATTGACAGGAGACGGTCTCCGACCTGCAGCAGGCCACACCTACAACGACAGTTACCGTGGCGATGTCAGCGAGAAAGTGCAAAAAAAAATAAAAAATCCTTTCCATGCATGACTGTATGTTACAGTTTAACCTTTTACAGGGCACTGATTAAAATACTTGGAAAACCAAAATGTCAATGTGACAGTGTTACTGTCGGGTATAAGCAGACTATTTTTATTCATTTCATGTAGAAAATAAGGGCCAATGATGTTACCGCATATGGTTCATTGGACAAATGTAAACATATATTTATAGCATTAGAATACAAGTGCTGATTAAGACATTTGTCATCACACACATTAGACGACATTCGGGCTCCTCTCCGTGGTACCTAATGAAGCAGTTACGCTCAGCGTTCATACAGAGGTGGACCGAGCAGACCACATTAGACCCTGATTTGACCGGAGAATGTTTCCTTGATCGGCTGGGTGAAAAATATGTGTAGATGTTAGCGATTTCCTAATTAGTTATGGCAGTGTTCCCTTATCAATGCAGCCGGCTGTGCAACAGTTTCTCATTTATTTAAGATATCCAGTAACATTGTTTTCAGGTTCAGAGTCAGATCTTTTGCCACGTTAATACAAAATATTTGGGGGATCAGATCTGGACACGAACTCACGTGACTACTTTTGAAGGTTCCTTTTTAAAACTCGGTTCTGTTAAACAGAAAACTGTTCAAGCCAGAAGTCTGATATGTGATGTGTACATGCCTGGGTGTTTTGTTGTACTGCCTAAAATAAAACCTGCTCCCGTCGCTATTTTCAGAATTTTTTTTTTTGTAAATGATTAGCCTCAGGGTCAAAACGTTCTCAAGGGTGTTGGAGGGGGGGATGAGAAAAACTCAAATATTTAGGTTCACTCACTGCACATAGCCCTCCTACCTGGGATATTGTTTGTCTTAATTCAGCTTACACGACATGAAAAAAGCTTCAGAACACAGACTGTGTCATACGTCACGTTATTTTTAGCTATTGTCACTTTCACTGCGGCTGTTTCAGATTAAACAGTCTTCTCCATCAAAAACATCCAACACACACTGACTGAGCACTGCATTAAATACTAGGGGAATGTAGGAAAATCATATTTGACCTGACTTTTAAAATAACATATCATGTAAGGACAACTAAGCCCATAAGGTTTCAATTATACCTCAAAAGTCCAAATTGTGACCGTGGTTTCTGCTGACCACAAATGGATGAAAGACTCTCTGTTTCTGAGTAAGAAATGCACAGCACCATCCTAAATGTATCCAGTCTGATCCAGGTTGATTTGTAAAGCACAACCAAAGTGCTGTTCAGAAGAACTAAATGAAAGACATAGATTAAAAAACTTAGCACATGAGAAAAAAAAACAACAGCAGCTGTACAATAAAAATTAAGTCAACATCTTACATGGTGTCAAAGGCCAAGAGAGAAGAGATGGGCTTTTAAGAAATGACTAAAAACAGACAGAGAAGAAGCCTGTGATGTGATGTGATGTGATGTGATGTGCAGAGACAAATCAGTCCACAGTCAACAGCTAAAAAGCATTCTGTACCACCAGGAGATGAGCAAAGGAATACCCACTCTTTTCCACATACAGTAACCCTATCAAGTGGTGGCAAAAGCATCGAAAGAACTGGCTTTAATTTTGCCAGCTGCTTCATGTGGAAAAAAGGCAAACTTAACAACTGCCTTGACCTTGGCAACTTATATCTAGATCTTGGCCGGACGACAGGAGCATAATGGGCCGGGGCCTTCGGTGACAAGGGGCTACCTGACTCGAAGTGATGTAAACCCAACGGGATGAATGAACAGCTAACGGAATGTTTTGGGAAAGGGCAAAGGAGGAAAACCAGTCCACCATACTGTAGCGGTCCTGTAAGGATTTGTTTGAATGGCTTAAGAGGTAAAACGAGAGGATGAAAGGAAGGTGAAGTGTTGTGTCTCCCTTTAACATGTCGTTATCGTCCTTTGCATTTGCAGGCAAGCAAGAGACACATACACAGCTGACGTACCGCATCCTTCATCCAGTTATGAGTGGGTGACCCGTATTAACATGCAGACTACTTCATTATGATCTAGTTGGGATCAAATGGACTGCCAAAGACTCTCATCACTGTCCGTCCCTCCCTTCTGTTCCCTCATTAGAACATGTTCTGCGACTCCTCTCTCTGTTCTTTCTGATAGTGTTGGAAACTTGTCTCAGCGTCCGTTCATCTTATCATCTGTGTATCTCGGCTTTGTATCCCTCTGCTTTTCTTTCCATCAATTTTTGTTTTGGTTCTTGGTCTGTAGCGCTCAAAACCTGACCTTAATCTGAAGGCTCAGTAATGCTACATCCATCTAGCAGCATGCACCAATCAGGCGTAACATTATGACCACCTTGTGCCTCCAAAACAGTCGGGACTCATCAGAGAATGGACTTGGGCCTTCTGAGGGGGTCCTGTGGTGTCTGGCTACACCACATTCAATGTCTAATGTCACGTTGTCAAGCTGTTGTTGATTTGGGCACTTTCTTGTCCTGTCCAGTTTTCTGTTGTGTTGAATATGTGTACAGTCAAGTGGAAACAAATCTCGCTTCTGGGACAAATAAACTCCAACTTGAAGCTGCTCTTTGAGGATGTTGGCGCCAATTCTTGCCTCACTATCTAGTACTAAAGCTATTTTTGTTTTTCCATAGATTCCTCTTGGTGGTTTGTGGTTGGTGCAAACAAGTTTTGCACATTTTTAATGTTTTGCTCGGACAGTGTGAATTTATTTTTTTGTACTAATAAATAACAAAAGTAAAAAGATTTCATTAACTTAATTTGTAAAGAACAGATTATTTAAGTTTGGTAAATAATATTTCGTGTTTTCTGACTAATGTTGCTTTTAATATGATACACTTACAGCGGCACTGATGAGCAATAATTACAGGCGAAAACTTTAAAAAAGGAGGTCAAGGCTGGTCAAGGCTTGACACGATTTATGGTTTTAAAGGTTGTGAGTTGACTGTAGTTCAGCGCGGTGTGAACGCATTTATTTGGATTCACACTGTCAAGCAGAGAGAAAGGTACTTATTGATTCCTCCGCTGTGGGCGAAGGGAAGCTAGGTAATTAGTGTTGTTGGTGTGGGCACTAATGGAAAGGGGAGTGTGGCCTCAGGGTGCAGAAACACACCCAGCACTTAGAGAAGCTGTTAACATGATGGAAACATCAATCAGTGGACACACTAATAAACACAGGCATGCGCACTCAAATTACAATACATACAGAAAAAAAAAAATCTACACATTAAGGCCACAAATTACAGAGCAACTAAGGCCCAAATGTGAAGAGGATGAAGAACACACACACACACACACACACACACACACGCACACACACGCACGCACTTGGACGTCAATATTTGGAAAACCCTACCTCCACTCGTGAACATAAATTATTGAAATTGTCCAGACGCCCACACTTGGCACAGAGCCAAGGGGCTGTAAATACACTGCAAACTTAATCTCTCTCGCTTACGCACACACACAAAATACTACATTATAGTCAGAACTTGTCTTCACACACAAACACTGAGAGAGCCATTAGCACAGCTCTAACACAACAATAAGTCTAAGTCTAATAAATACTCACATGTTGTTTCTGTACGACCCTTAAATAACTGTTCTTGTGAGGACATGTTGGCTTCAGTCAACCAGTGTCATTGAAGTATCGTGATACTATTTTTAATCTGTAATGTTAGTACTTTTATATTTACTTTTACTTTGCTGTTATACAGTATTTATCATTGCTGTAGTACTGTTCCTTTAAGCATGCGATATAAATTTCAGTTACCCTAAAATAGATACACGGCCCAAAAATAAAATATGGAAAAACTATGAAAACAAATCTAAAACTCATGCTGGACATCTATACTGATATAGACTGAGTACTGTGTCAGAAATGAAAGGATTCCACATTGTTTGATGGAAATTAAAATAGTCAAATGTAATCCCGAGTTTGAATCATTACTAACTTCTCGTCAACCCTCACTTTTTTCCCAATTTTTCCACGACACAACCTACCGAGGGCCAAATTCAAGTTAGAACATGATGCGGAAGGCTGGTCCACTTTGCTGAAATTTTATTGCAGGAAGACGACGGATGGTGTCCTGAGGTGTCTCCACCGAGGGCATCACTGAGCCCATGGACAGTCTGAGATGCAAACAAGTGGCGTCGAACAGACTGATACTTAATGTCCCAGAGGTGTTCTATTGGATTTAGGTCAGGCAGGTAGGAGCCAGTGGGTGGTGTCAATTCCTCCATCCTCAATCCAGGATGCTGCCTGCATATTCTCAACACACGCACCAGGAGGAACCCAGGATCCACTGCACCAGTGTAGGGTCTGACAGTGGGACAAGGATTTGTTCCCGATACCTAATGGATGTGCTTCCCCAGACGATCATTTGTGCAGCCTCTGTAGGGTCCAGGTATCACCTTGTGCTGTCAGTAGTAACACTGACTCTAGTCAAATTTACCATTTGGCATAGTTGAGAAAAGGCTTCACGGATTTAGGGATAGGCCGATTTAATACATGCCAGGACACAGATGTGTTTCCACCAGTAAAAAATAAACGTGTGCGCTCACCTCTCTGCAGAGCTGTCAGGCTCTATGAATCGAATAAGCGGCGGTGCAGACAGTGTTTCGGTGGCGAATATTCCTCCTTGCAGCTGCACGCCAAAGCCATTGAGCGGGTCACCTGTTAAGACGACCTCGCTGGTCTCCACGTGGACCACCTGACCACCCGGACCCACCGAGCTGGACGCCAGGGACACTAGACACACACAGATTAGTTTGAGTTTCATTCCTTCACAGATCAGTGTGCAGACAGCATGCCGCCACCAGGAACCTACGGGAGCTCTTGTGCTCTTTCTTCCTCTGCCGTCGTTTGAGCAGCGAGTTACGAGGACTCATGGGAACTGTTGGCCGGGGTAAGGTGCTGGAGCTCTGACTGCTGGGGCCTGATGTGGTCGTGGAGCCGGGAGAGAAACTGGCAGATACCAGAGCTGCAAAAAAACAAACAAAAAAAAAAAAAAAAATGGAGAATGCTCTGAAACATGGCCATGACAGAGATCCAGGAATTAATTCAAGCCTTGAGGGAAAAAAGGCCGACATATAAATCTGTTTCTGGCTGCATGTGTGAAAAGAACAAAACAACTGAGGCCTACTGTTTTTCACATGTCTACTTACACTTGCAGTAGTCGAGGCTGTTGATAGTGTTGTTGTTGGAGGCGGTCCACGATTTATTGAGGGTGGAAGTCGTGTTGCAGAGGGTGGAGTTCGGAGGGTGAAGGAAGTTCACGCAGGGATCCCAGGAGTGTGGAAGGTCCGACTTCTGAACCTTCACTGGAACACACATGACATTTTTTTGTTGCTTGTGAGGACACTGGAATGACTTTTCATCAATACCATAGACACAATTCAAACCGGTTCATGTCCAAGAGCAACTTTTATCCTCAATCTTACATATTCTAATCTCGAATGACAAAAACATTTATGCAGGCCTGAAACACAACAGAAGTTCTACTGCTACGCACACTCATCTAAAAAGTCAGCTGCTAACGCTAGCAGAGGAACGGTCCAAATCAGCAGCAGTCAGTTAACAATTTCACCCAACGGCCTGTCGAAGGAGGCTGCAGATCAACAAGCTGCAGGTGAACTAGCTTCAGAGGAACCCTGCTTTTTCTTTAACCCGGCCACATTGTCCCATCGGACAATGTCCTGCTAAATTCTATTGATGGTGCTGAGTTGCGGCCTGTTTTTATACATTCTATACACATCTGCAGCACACAGTATGTAGCACATGAGCTGCCTGTTCTCAGCGTATGTATTCAGGTCAAGAATATATATTCCATTGTTGCAAAGCATTACCTTCTACTGTGTTTTCATTAGTGACCTCATCAGTTACTAGTCAGTGACAAACAGTTGAAATCAAAAAAATCTGAAGGAATAACATGATTATGGTATTAAGTGCAGTAGTAATGTAAGTTACCACAGTAATAAAGATATTATATTTTAAGAGCATAATAATACATTATTAAATATATTATTTTAGCTGTTTATTGGAAACACTTTTCTAAGTAATGCAGATTGATTTTAAGTAGTCATACTTGTGTGCGGTATCTGTTTTATCCGTTTGCACCTCATGATGAAGACTGTGAATAGGAAGATTATGAAAACTCAACCTACATATTTAGTTATGTGTTAAACTACACCTTTGTTTCTTCCAAGAGGATATCTTCTGTGCAGTAACCAACAGATCTTCGGCAAGTGTTCTGTTGACTGTTATATAAATTTGTATATATATTTATCCTCATCCTATATTATCTTTGTTATGCAAAGTTTAAATTAAAGTTTAAAGTTTAAATTTACCGTATATATTATATACTGTATGTATACTGTACTGTTTCTGATCAGTATTCCTGCTGGGCTCCGAGCCATTGCACCAAAATTTAATTTGGATGGAAATCTAAATGACAAATGAAGTCTGTTTAAGTTTATTCTTCTTATTAGGGGCCGTGATGTAATGGCTTTTATACCACATGCACAAAGGGAAGCTGCATCCAAACTGTTGTTTTTAATGCTTTTAACCCCGTGCATTGACTGTGGCGAGAAGTATAACAGAAGTATAAATTGTTTGGTAGAGTTATCCGAGATTTAAATTCCTATGAAAATCAAGAACAGCGGTTAAAACTGTGACTCAACTGTCCGAACATAACACACACCTCAGATGCAAGCCTTTTCCAAAATGAAGGTATTTTCATTGACTTATCGGATAGCATTGCAGCTTAGCTCATGCTTTTCTCACTGACTGAGATCAACAACAAGATGTCTACAAAAACCAAGCCTGATTAAAAGTGAGCAGATCCTGGTGGACTGTGCCGTCTACAGCCACATTTCCTCAGACGCCAGCGAGAACCTCGTCTGGGGGAAACTCTCTCTTAGAGCATCAGCATACAAGTCAAGGCTAAAGTCTGACAGCCTACACAGCTTCATGCGTAATTCCTCACTACACACACCTATCTAAACTCTGAAGTCGATCCTAAGCTGCCCCGTGCTGCCACATCCAGGCGGCGGAGCTTTTGTTTCCTCAGCATGCGAGTCGCCTTATCTAAACCGCTCTGATGGCGTGAAGTCTGAGGAGCAGAAGTATTGAGCGACCTCAGGGTGAGATATCTAAGAAATGTTCTCCGGTCTAATCCTCCCTGAGTAAAAAAAAAAAAAAGTGTGGAGAGACAGATATGCTGGCAGGAAATGGCTGCAGTCACAGAGAAGACTGCAGACACACACAACTTTCCGTTCAAACATGTTGCTCACTTGCACAAGAAAAGATACACGCATACACAATAGGTGAAGAGGATCTCAGGGTGTCACTAGCCTTTACCAGTTCACACAAACCAAACACACACACACACAACTGCAAAACCTTTAATCAGAGACTCTATTAATAAAGAGGAGGCAAGCAGACTGCAAGGACTGCTGCAAGGCCATCAGTTTCCTAATGAGCTGTGTTGATTTCCTACCACACACGCATGCATGCACGCGCGCACACACACAAACGAGCAAACACACAACTGTAGATTAGATGACGGAAAGAATGATTTTTGCTTCTTAGAGACAAATGAATGAGATGCAAGATGTGATGGCGACCTTTCAAGTATGTGTGTGAGATTTTTCCCGGACTGCTAAAGCTGTGGGGACATTTTGTCATTGTGGGGTCTTTGTGGCTGGACGTTAAAACTCGGTTTGAGGGCATACTTTAGATTACAACTATGGTTAGGGCAGGGAGTTATGTCGGTGTAAGGTCCAAACGAAGACAGGAGTGATAGTTTGTGCGTGTGTGTGCTGTTTTTGGCACTTCGGGATAATAATAGAATACAACGGAAGGGTAAAGGAGAGAACAAAGGAAAAGGAGAACTGAAAAATACAGATAATGAATGGAGACAAGTTGGAGAACGACGCCGAGATGAGATATACGTGTGGAATGAGAGAGTGGAGGAGAGGAGATTAAGAGGGAGAGAGGAGGAGGTGGAGGAGGAGGATGTAAGCAGTTTCGGACTGCTGGAAGAGAGGTGTAATGACATTAATTAAATGTCATCCTGTCTTTGCACTCCCTCTCACTCTCTCATTCTTCCATCACATGCCTCTTCCGATTCCTCTCCTTTTCTGTCTCTTCATGCTGAGAGTCGACTCCCACCCCGGACAGATTCGACAGAAAGCAGACTAAAGATGAGGTATTAGTCTATTTTAATTCTTGAATATCTTGTTTTTATTCACAGTCTTTGAATGTTTCCTTTAATCCTCTCTTCCTCAGCCTCCCTCATGAGTCTCTAATTAGGTCAACAAAATGCAGGGTAGATTTTGCCTACAAAACAGGAAGAAAAAGGTTGCGCGTATAGCTTGCAGTGATTCCGAAGGAGTCCATAAGGGAGTGCATGTTTAACCGAAGTTACTGCAGCGCTGTAATGCAGCCTAATCACAGGTTCTAGATGTGTGTCTGCTACTGCGTGTGTCCACATACTTGTGTTGAAAACCTCACCGCATGATGTGTGCGCACACTTGTCACATTTAAGCTCCCCAGCATTGAGCATTAACCTAGGATAATAAAGCTGGAATCAGAGTTTCCCTTGTAAATCCAGTGGCACTAATTCTGTCACAGATGAAAAGCGGTCTCTTGGCTATGGGTGAAGAACCACTCCTTCAACTAATTAGGCACAAAGTAACGGGCGCAGCCAAAATATTCCTCAATCAGTGTTTTGCAGGAGAGGACAGCACGATTGAAGAGACTGAAATAAAATGGTTATATATATTTATATATATATTTTTTATGTGCGTGGGCTGACCTGATTTGGGCTAAATCCAAACAAAATCTATTGCAGTTCTAAATCTGCTCTAATGCTCGGTCCTTATTTATACAAATCAATTCTAAAGAACCACTGATCTTAATTTAAATACGCAATTGTATTTATTTATTTTTTTTTTAACATTTGCTCTCCACTAATGCTAGCATTTTTTGAACGCTGCCATTTAAAAAGGGTAAGAATATTCATCGCCTCCATTTTATTTTCATTTAACAGGCCCAAGTTCACCTTCAGCGTCTGACAGTTCTTCGGCTCCTTTCACACGTCAATATCTAAATAGATCACACCCACACTCAAGCAGCTACATTTGGGAAAAAACAGAAATAAAAGACGGGTGCAGGTGTCCACATGAGCAACATCGGAATCAGATTAATAGCAGACAAGTGTGAAATGCATTCTCCGCGGGGTCGTCGCGTGTCTGACAGAGCTGACAGCTGCTGGTGGACAGCAGAAGGTGCGAAAGAAAACAACAACAACAAAAAACATGGCCATGGCCGCACAGTTTGACACGTTCCATCTGGCCGACAATCATGCAGACGTTAAGATGAGTGACTGAAGGATCACAGCGCTGACGTCTCACAGCAAGATGGTCCCGGGTTGGAACCCACTGGCCGGCTTTGAGGAGTGCAAAGCTCGAATGTTCTCAATGCGCATGCTAAATGCTACATTAGCCTCAAGTGTGCATGTGAGTTTTGTTTGTCTCTCTGTGGACTTAAGTATCAACGCTTCGATAATTAAATGGTAAATGTGATTTTCTACCTAGTAACTTTCCTAATGCACCCATCCACACACTTCAGGTTCAACGAGGGCACAAGTGGAGGGGATGTGAATCCAAATGCTAGCAGACAAACAGGTCACGGTGGTCTCTCTCTCTCGCGTCACATTCTGACGTGCCCAATATTTCAGTAACGCAATGAAGAAATTTCTTTGGCTTTTCACTTTGACTCAAATGTCACACAGTGCAGTGGTGCCGTGATGACATTTTATGTGCTCATTTTCACTGAAACACTTCCTGAAAAGTAAATATATCTAGACAGACCTGGAAGTAACTGCGACAATCACTCAGTGGTGATTCATTTATGCCATGATGAAACTTTCTGTCTCAGTTGAGTGACTGTCTTAAACACCTGCAAAACCCCAACAAATGACTTCAGGTCACACTTAAGTCATGCATACTCTAAGAAGGTATAATGGTGGCCAATGGTGTGTTTAAAACAGTTGATTCTGTGTACAGGAAGTAAAACTTTGATGTTATGTTTGAGACTGTGGAGCAAGAGCTCAAAATTCATTTCAGGACAAACTGCTGTGCAACTGTTTTTAACTTGTTTTAAAATGACATAATATTGGTTTAACAAGTTTAGCGTAGAAAAAACTCTTTTAGTGGATAAGTAAAAGAAAACTGTCAAGGTGGTTCTTTGGTGCAGTGGTGATAAACTATAGCAAACAAAAAAGAAGGCGACTGAGGTGCCCTTGAGGTCCACAATTTAAAATGCCTTTACCAAAAGTGGCTAATGCTTTGTGAAAGATATAATGCACCTACGCCTTCATCAAATCAGGAAGTGACATCATGAGCACATGACATTTTTAATGTCCAGAAGGAGAGTTTATGTGTAAGGACAATTGCAGAGTAATTTAAGTATAATATTCACAAAGGTGGTAGTGCTACATGGGTTAACAACGACTTGTTGTCGAGATAAACCTTGACACCTCTGAGGTAAAACATTAGATGATACTAATATTTATATTTACTCAATAATTCACTGTATGAGGGATAATGGATATTCACTAATATCAAAATCAAAGCGCAGTCAAGGACCCTCAAATATGGTGAACATATTGCGCTGCCAGTTTTTCCATTTTGTGCTAATGTTGTGCTAAATATGGTGCAGTACAGATGCTTGTTATAAGGTAACACACATTCACACACATTGAATAGTAGACTTCGTGTATTTTCCACCCACCTGTATCGTGCTGTTTCCCAGCTAGCCTTGTTTGATGGGAGGGGAGTATTTCTAATTTGACCAGTTCTGTCGTGCTTGCTAGTAGCTGCGTTGCCTCCAGGACGGTGCAGTGCTCTGTCGATGTCCCATCTATGGACAGGAGGTGATCCCCAGCATGCAACGCCCCGCACCTGGAACATCAGCGAGAAAGAGACAACAAGGAAGAGAATAGTTTCTTTAGCCTGATATGCCCATATCTATCTGATATCTCTTGAGTTGAGGGGTCAGATTGTAGAAAATCATTTGATAATGAACAGCGGCTGAACGTAGACCTCCAGATGCGACCTGTTCAGTCGGCTGAGATCATAGTAGCGCTTGCTTCAGCTTCAGTTCAACTGCTTCATCCATATTTTAGAATGTAATATCCAGCCTGTTGCTGTCGGTGTTAGTTATGGGGCCGTAGACAGCTTATGTGTGTTAGTCTGCGTGTTTGTTAGATAGAGATGATATACAGTGAGAGCTAGTCATAAGAACTAATCATAGATCCCTGCTCAGTCTCATGGGATTTAGCTAAACTGATTTGTGACCGGGAACATAAATTTAACTTTTTAAGGGTCTCTTTCATTTGACATTATATTTACCGCAATTTGAAAGGTTGTACATATATTTTCATCTCAAACGTGATGAAACCTAACCGGGCGCCGACTCAAAGCAGGAGAAAAGGGAAGTGCGAGTAAAGCTAAAATGAGTGATCGGTGGTCCCCCCAAACTCCCTCCGTGTGATATAAATCAGACAGTACCACACCCCTGAACCTGCACCGAGGTGGACTTTTGCTGGCCGCCATGAGACTGTCCTGCCTTTAAAAGACACGGAGCAGGGGCTAACTGGCTGATCTACGTATGTCACGTATGTTAATAGCTGAAAGCAACACTTTCATTGGACCTTCCCTCACCCTCTCTGCTTGATAGACAGTTGGAGAAATATGGACGAATAAAAAATAAAACCAGGACAAACTTCTATGTGAGTTTGTGCAAACGTGCTGCGTGTGAGAGCGCTCACGTGCGTACCTGTCCACCACGCTGCCAGGTTTAACCCTGTCGATGACGATGACTTGTTTGTTTCTGTGGTTGGCGGACGTCAGCGTGATGCCTAGCGTCGCCCCTGGCGACTTGGCAATTTCCACCAGCAGCGGGCCAGAGGCGTTCGTCACTGTGTCTGGAAAAAGGGGGATTTTAATTTGAATTTGTGGCTCAGAGTCTGCAGATGGACTCACATTAACACAGCAGAGTACCTCCTCTCAGCATCTGTGGCACCAATGAAAGTAGCCTGGCAGATGCGTTTGAGGCATAAATGTCTTTGACGGTATAAACCAGCAAACGTGACAACAAAGGGACTCTTAACGGCGTCTTCTGGAAGAGTTAACTTGAGCCGTTATACCCGGGGGGGAAAAAAGAAAGGCAGAGCTTAGCCTGAGGCGGCGGAAAATGCCAACGCATCAGCAAAAATAAGACACAACAAACCAATTTCTAATTTCAGTGGCATTTGAAAAAAAAAAAAAAAAGTTATTTTCGCTGCAGGCTTTAATTCATGTCTGAGTCTGGTTTCTGTGGTCTCTCACCCATGATGGTGACGTCGTACTCTATCTGGAACAGCGCCTCCTGGCCGCTCTGAGCCAACACACTGAGGGCGTCACTGTGGATGGCGTTGTGCAGCGGCACTCCGTCCACACTTAGGAGGCGGTCGCCGGGACGCAGCGTACCCTCTCTGGACACACAAACGAGAAGACAGCGACAACGTCAGACATTAAACAGCGATTACAGAAAGGTTCATTATATCATCTCTGTCAGCATCTTCTTCTGCCAAGTTTCATCAGTTCAGCTAATTTTCCCTCTGACCTTGAGTCAAAATCAGATATGCTTTATTTGCGTGACAGGACAAATTTGGCAAAATTAGTCGTACAACACAAAGTATTAAAATTATATCCTTCAGTCTTACACTCAGTCCTGTTTTTCCCCTGTTATCATCTTATTTCTTCGACTTTCTCATTTCCTTTCTGCCTAGCTTCATCCGAGCCTCTTTCTTCCCCTCACTCTTTCCTCTCCTCTCATCTGTCCGAGACTTAAGGCGTGATTTCACATTTCATACTGAGGACGCAAAGAGGAAAAGACGTCAGATTACACAGCTCTGCTTCTCACTGGTTTCAGTCCCTAGTCACACAGAAATCACTCAGAGACACTCAGTGGCACATTTCAGGCACTTATTCATCCCACCCGACCCCACTGAAAATCTAAAATAAAAAAATAAATACAAATGATAAGCAGCATTTTAAATATTTAATGCAGGAGGCTGTATTAGAGAGCTCATGGCTGCTTTTATGAGCGGTGCCAGAATGTGAGTAATACAGAGCTGTCACCGCACCAGCCAGAGAAGTAAGTTTAAAATATGACGCAGATAGCCCCGAAGCTTTTTAACAACATGATGCAAGCTAAGCTGGGACCAAAAAGGCTTTATCACAGCAGGAATTAGGTTACATGACACGAGTACCCGAAGAAAATCTGACCATTTTTAGACAATTTTGGAATATAGTTGCAGAATATTACCTCTGCATGGAAGTTGTTGAAGTTGTTCATTCCACAAAATGAGAAGATTAGAGTTTTTACAGATTTGGGCAGCCCTTACGTAAACTGTCGGATGAAACAAGCGGTCTGAAATCTTACTCCGCTGACATTTTGCCTGCTTTCGGACCTGCAGGCCCTTCTGTTTGTCTGTTTCTGATGATGCAGTAAAAGCAGTTCCTTTGCGGCGCTGCCTAAAACCCCAAGGCTCTCCATCTCCGCTGAGTGTTGGTGCTTTAATTCCCAGTGGGTAATGCTAAAAATGTAGGCTCTCCTGGGACTGCATGGTGCGGCGGATTAAGTTTTCTCCAATTGGCATATAAATGGGATATAAAGCAGCATGAATATCTCATTCGTTTTTCCTGGACTGACCCAAATTTTGAAGATGGATTTCTTTAGACCGTGTGTTAGATGAGCTTCAGGGCAAAATAACTCAATAACTCAAGGATTTAATCTTCAATCTCTGCCGTGATCTGTCAGCGCCGTCTGTGAACCTGTGGGGGTTTATTCAGTGAGTGAATGTAAAATTTTGACAAATGTATACAGTCCTGCCAGGCACGATACAACTTCCTTGCTTGATGTGCACGTGCCCCGATGTGCTGCTGCATGCCACTCGCACACAAATAGGTACAAGCCGAATGAGAATGGCATCTCATACACTGGAGTAAGAGTGAAGGAACACACTTTAGCACATGCTAACAGCCTCACCCAGGACCTCAGCTGGCACAACGGCGCCACCAGCAAATAACTCTACAGGCGTGCGCTGGTGAGGACAGAAAGGCTTTGCAGCGAGCAGAAAGGAAAGGAAGACCGCACAGAGGATGCGGGAAAAGAGCAGCAGAGCACCGTTTGCCCTCGCCTCTCGAGACAAAGGCTGCGCAGCTTCAGGCCCAGAAACAACAGACTCCTTCCAGAAGCTGTTAGACTCACAAACACTGCCAGCCAGCAACTATGTTCCAGGTTCCAGAACGCTTTTTCATGTGCAATGAAGAAGAAGGTTTCTTATGGGCAATTCTGTATATCTGATATTTGTATATTATATGCGATAGCTGTGCAGTCACACATGAACTTACACCTTTAACCTTTCAACAACTGTGCAGATGTTTTTTTATCCGTGCTTGAGATCGTTTAGTGTATTTGGCTTATAAACTTAACTGATGAACCTTGAAAACTTCGAGAAAAACCTCTTGCTTGTTATAGATCCTCCAGGACTGGTGCCTTAATGATGGGACAGCTCAATTACTCTAACATGTCATTTCCTTTTTGGTTGACATACAAATCAAATACGATTCACCTCATTTTCAAGCTCAGTCCACTCATCGAGGATTTCTAGCCCTGAGTTAAAGCATTTGTTTTAAAGAAGACTGACTCGCTCCATTGAAGTGTTAGTGCTACTGCTAATATCATGCTCATTTCACAAATCCGACCTGATGTGTTGGAGTGATTTCAATAAAAGTAACAATTAACAGAAATCACCCAAGAGCTTTGGGAGGACACTTACTGAATGATGCAGACACACCAGCACACACAGTATGTACGATGTAGGCTACGATGTCGCCTCTACGTAGATCCGTTGCAGGAGCATAAACCAAGTTTTAGTACGTCAACATGCTACATAGTTCCCACAACTCCACAAACAGGAAGTGGAAGATTACTCTGTTCAGGAGTCTCAGATCTAATATTGCTTGACTTTCCGTGCCAGGTTTAGTTTGGAAAATGCATGCAAAATGCAACGGTGCTTCTCTCGGGAGGACTTCATGGTTTGCAAATGTGTAAGGATTCATGTACATGTACTTGATGCTGATACTTGTTGAGTCCTCCCTGCGCTGCATCAGTTCAGCAGACATTTATACGAAAACGTCACAGATTATTACTCACACGCGAAGGCTGAGACAGACACATGAAGACAACATTAAAGGGATACGAGGTGATTCATGCCGATGCAGCTATGAGTAACACATAACTGTCAACATACCAGTGACGGGAAATGACACCATTAACCTTGGGGTTTATTCACATGAAGGCACAGACAAATCTCCCAGACTTACTGACTGGAACTATGCTGCTGTTAGTTTGTTCTAGTCGGAGGCCAGCGCTCGTCTGGCTTTTATTTTTTCCTAGACACTGACCCCGAAAGATTATGTTTGTGTGTTTGTCTAGGTGTCTGAGTGCAGCTTTATATGCACCAACACTGCTGCACCTGTGTGACTTTGAGTGAGGCTGTAAATACACACACATACTGTGAGTTTACGTTCGCCTGGGCATGCCTTCAGTTCTACCTGTCTGCTGGGCCTCCAGGCCTGACGTAGGTCACCACCAGGGGCCGTGACTTGTGCCAGTCCTCATGGGTACCACCTGTAAGAGGAGCATGGCAAAGCTGTTCAGACAAAATTCAGAATTTAAGTGAAAACATACAGTATGACAGATAAGGAATTGATCGTTTTTTAAAAAAAACTTATGTTACCATTTCCATGCGTTACAAAATCGTTACAAGGTTGGGTTATAATCTACAGTATATTTACAAGTTCAACTCTGAAACTTAAACATTGTCCAGGTTGAAGTTTTCTTTTTTTTTTGTCCTTTTCCTTTCAGGGTGATGTTCCCTTAACATTAACTAAGCACTTTAATTTAACTTAACTTTAGCTGGTTGTTCATAGCTGTTATTCTGAAAAGTGAGCAGTACATAATGTGTATGGGGATACATATTTTTATTTTATTTCAATATGGAAACACACAAGAGGAAAGTCTTGGCAATGAAGAAGTCAAGCTGACATGGGAGGACCTGCAGTACCACGAATGGCCACTTGAGGCTGGCTCTAAAATGGAGCACATCCCCATAGACTGCCATGTTAGCCTGGTACATAAAGTGGTTTTGACTATTTTTCCCCATTCATATATGAGTTCTCAAATAGTTTATCTGTTTATATTGTGCTAAGACTTACAGGCTGTGGCTGAGTGGAAAAGTTCTTTTCTCCATCGTGCAGCTCACACAACATACAACTTTGACATTAATGGCACCATATAAGGCATGACATTTGTTTCACACCTCAGTACACTGTGATGTACGTTACAAGCCTGGTATCATCTCTGAATACATGTAACACACAGTAGTAAATTATAAAATCAGTGAAGCATCACGCCAGTCGTAACTGTTCACATGGTCCCCCCTTTGGATCGTTTCACTGACAGTTACCTCTCATGACGAAGCCGAAGCTGTTCCCCTCTTTGTGCAAACAGATGTCAATTGTCTTTGATATAACCCCTGAGGAGCTGTCTGGTGCTTTGAGAACAGGGAGATGCACAGAGGAGAAGGAGAAAGAGAGAGATTTATATATAGCTGGTGACTATGTACCGTAGTAATTAGCTTCTATTGCTCGTACAATTGAGTTACAATTAAAATTTGCTCACAAAACATGAATATTTCATACATATATGAATGTATACACATAATGCCACTGTATTTAATTCTAATACTGTAAAAAAAAAAATCCATTCATTAGTTTAAAGACAGAAGACAGACAGAACAGCACATTATAATATCACCACAGAGCATTTAGAGAGTTATCACAGCCACAATCATTTCAACCCTGAGGACTTCCTGTTACAGTAAACAGAGTTACAGGAGCTCCTGGCGTACACTGCATGGCTTGATGCCATCACCATTTCTTTTCCTCAACAGCCCCATGAATCAGGATCTCCGCTATATTAACAGCTGTATCATTGAAATGAATGAACAATCCTCATGATTTATATCCAGTGCCGATGTTTACTAGCAGTGAAAAAAAATCACACTGAGGCAGACAGGATGGAGGGCTTGTAGTTCCCGTATTTGCCACTAACAGATGCATAATGTCACTGAATTTTAGCATTTTGGCCATTTTAAGCAGAACTCTTTGTTCTTGTCTTGTTCTTGTCATTTTTATCAATCAGCTGTCAGATCTGGCTCTGAAAACCACAGTAGAGGCTACACACAGTTGAACTATTACGTATGTACCTGTAGGGGGCAGCTCGTACTCCACCTCCAGCAGAACTCTCTCCCCCACGTTCTTCAGTAAGCTGATGATCTCCTCATGCCGCAGTTTGGTCAGATTGATGCCGTTCACCGACTTGATGTAATCCCCGACGTTTAGCTGGTCGCTCCTGTGCAGGAAAGGGATGGCGGAACGGAGAGGTTTGCAAAATGAGAATGAGTTTACTTAAAATAGTCATTTTGGAAGCAAACTGTTTATTAGATTGGATTAGATTATTCGACTTTATTGCCATTGCATTTAATAGAGGAGCACCCACAACGAAATGCGGTTTGGCATCTAACCAGGAATGCAAAAAGTGCCAAATTATCCCAGTTATAGGGAACAAGCTATGACTAAACGTATTAGGTAAGTAGGCATTTTACAATGTATTTTTTTTAAGAGTCCAGTTGCCTTTCTTTAACGTTTTTGGATATAGGATTACATGGATGACTGAGAACCTTCGCAGACAATCGTCTTATCTGTCTGCTGAACGTTACTCTGAGATGTTTCCTCCAGCAGATCTGAGGAAAATGTGCACCGCATTCTTTGCTGTGGTGCTCCTCGGCCTCGCCCACCTGGCTGCCAGTCCTCCGGGCCGCAGGTTTGACACCCGAGGCTTCCCGTCCTTGTCGGTCCCTCCTGAGATGGTAAGGCCGAGCGTGCTACCTTCCTTCTTCACCAGTTCGACCATGGTCACCCCCCGCAGAGCTTCTAACCAAAAACACACACACACATAAAGACAATACACAACACACACAAAACGGGCGAAGGGAAGGACACACCCACACACACCCACACACACACAGACACAGACACACACACACACACACACACACACAGATGTGTACACAGACATACACACACACAAAATACATCAGAGAAATAAGCTGTTAGCGGCTGCTCTGTTTATTCTCGGATTAAAGCAAAGCGGAGATACAAGAAAGATAAAACCAGAAGACGTTTGTTGCCGTGCGTGTCCTTCGGTGAGACACTGATCCTCTCCTGGCGCAAAATGTAAATGGGAATTTCAGATAAGATACGATAAGCCTCGGCTAATGAGGATGAACAATGCCTCAGTGTTTCTTGATGTCATTCCACTTCCTGCCAGGGACGAAAAGGTCATTAAATGTTAGAGGACATCATCACTGTCAGCGCGTTCATGAATTAGTCTTCAGAGTAAGTTAAAGGAATTTAACACATGACTACATTATGACACATATGAGACTTTTCAAGGGGAAAATGGAGTTTGGACTACACTTACATTTCACTGTAGCTATTCAGAATTATTCAGGACAACAGTTTTTACTTCTCACATACGGAACTTGGAGCTAAGTCACGGACAATTAAAACCCTCCACTGTACTAACCAGAGGGAATTATCTATGGGCTCTGATAATAAGGATCAAGGAACAGTGAACTGCTCCGACTGTTTCAACAGGAGGACAAGAAATCTGTTGAGCAATGCTATATTCCCTAAACTCCTCATTAAACCTCTGTATAAACAAAAGCATCACAATATTCAAAAGAATTACACGAAACCTCTTCTCTAACAACTACTAACTGCAGTGGGCCAGCTATTCTTGGGCCGAGCCAAGGCTTCTCGGTAAACAAACTAAAGTGTTGACTTGGGAGAGACGCCGTGGAGCGTCAGAGTTCAATCCACCTGCTTTGAAGCTAAAGTTCACAGCTAAAGTTTGTGAAGGTTGTAAGTGTGTGCATGATACGCATGATGTTTCTTCCACTTCTTCTTTTACTTCTGCAAAACATAAGCAGGTCCGGCACAACATCTTAACAGATGTTTAGTGTAAGTATGGTTAGATGCAACATGACATTAAAGGTAACAAGCTAATACTTAAATATAAAGACATTCATAAAATGTGACATAAATATACTTTTTATGTACTTTTCTATTAATCCATCTATTTTTTTTTTTTTTTTTTTTGGATTATTCACCATTGCATTTTTTGTTCTTTTTCACAAAACCTATTTATTTATTTTATATAATATATATATATTTTCATTCCTTTAAAAAGCTTTGATTAGCGCAGATTTGATCCACCACAGTACAAATGCCAACACATGATAGAGACATACCTGTGGCACGGACGAGAAAAAAACTGTAATGAATCTGAAGAGGAACAGCAGGCTACTTTATTTGAGGGAAAGGAAAATGCTGCCATGTGGGGTTTAGCAAAATTATTCCAATGCTAGTAAATGACTTGACTAAACACTAGGTGAGCTCATAGATGACGGAATGAAATTAAACCAAAACTGTTTCATTTTTCTACAAAACAAAAGACTTGAGTTCAATCTCACTACATTTGGTAAGAAAACTCAGGTATTAGGAAGTAATGTAGGGATTGTACAGACTGGTTGACTTATCGGTTTGCTGACTTCGCTGCTGTGTATAGTGTTAACTAGTCCAAAAAACATGACAACAACAACATGGACACCTCCAAGAAGACAGGTGAGGAGCCCAGTGGGTCACTGGAGTAAAGTAGCAGCAGTTCATCAAGTGTGGAAAAACTTCACTAAAGACGAAGGTCACACTACCGTAACAAGCAGAATATATGAGTCAGTCATGAAATAATGCACTGTGGTAACAAAAATTTATATTAGTTATATTATGACCATATCAAGCACCTGTGCAAGACCTCATTCCACCATCTTCACAATTTTTCCAGGCTCAGGCCCCACTTCAAACCTGCCAGATGCTGAGAAGCTCGTCCACGCCTTCATCTACTCGAGAGTAAACTACTGCGACAGACTCTTCACCGGGATTCTTGGCCAGCACATCCAGAAACTGCAATACATCCAAAACAGCGCTGCCAGGGTCCTGATGAGAGTCCGTAAATATGAGCACATAACTCCCATCCTTTACGCGCACTGCTCCGGCTCCCTGTCCCATTCAGGATCAATTACAGCATTCTGCTGCTCACCCACAAATGCCTCAGTGGACCCCCCACTCCCCCCACCTACTAGAACTCATCACTCCACAATCCTCCACTGCAGCCTCAGATCAGCAGGCAGCCTCCTCCTCCTCCTCCCCCCAGCACCAAGTCCTCCACCATGGGAGACCAAGCCTTCTGCTCGGCTGCAGCTCATCTTTGGAAAAGTCTGCCCATTCGGCTGAGGGCTGCTCAGAGCCTGGACTCCTTTAAAGCTGGACTAAAATCCTTTTTATTCAAAAAAAAAAAAAATGCCTTTGACTGCTGACATGACAGTGATCTGTGTATTTTAATATATATATTTTTTCTTATATTACTGACACTTTTAACTTGTAGCACTCTGAGATTCCTGGATGAGAAGTGCGTTATGAACATTATAAATAAAAATGACACAGCAGTAAATTTAAAGTCATGCAACCCCTAAAGCGAAGTATTAAGCTGCAACTATCACATGGATTACGGAATCAAATATTGCACTGTTAATACTGATACATGAGTATGTGTCAGGCACTTGCGACAGACAATAACAATATATATAAGTATTAACATAAAATGAGGTTATGTTTATGTTTGAAAAGGAATCTTAGCAGATTTAATAAGGAAGATGGCACTAAACTAAGAAATAAACTATAACCCTGGAGCTGTGCTGATAGAGAGCTACCTCTGCATCTGTCTGCATTTGTATCATTACCATTTACCCACATGCACACAGACGCACGCGCACACACAGGTGAGAGGGAGCTTTGGTGTGATAGATGGCTAGATTAGGTAAATCCTTCAGGCGACACTCAGGATCAGTGAAGTGCTTCACACCACAGTTATCTCTGCTGGGTATTATAAGGCACACATATTGATAGGAGCACATGCACATTATCTGCGGAAAGCCACTCATTCATTCATTAGTCCTCGTACTTCATGCGCATTTGCATAAAAGCAAAAAAAAAGCTTTTACAAATGTAGTCCGACGCCGCGAACATTCTCAGACGCGAATCCGTCGCTAAATGAGTTTTTCCTGCAGAGAGGCAGAACAGAATGCGTTGGGATTCATAAAGTTTTATCTTCCTCTTCATTTTGTTGCTCAGGGAATGGTGTTATGGCGAGATGTTCATCCTCCACAGAAAGGAGCTCATGAAATTATTTCTAAGAGGGGGCCGAGAAACAATATTTCACATTTAATGGAGATTAGACAAATGGAAGAAAAGGAAATATAATAGGATCTGTGTTGCGCAAATGAATATTCTATTAAAAAAAAAAAAAAAATAGATGTTATACTTATCCAGAGGGTCAACAATAAGGCTATGGAAGATGATATTAACATCTTCTGTAAACATAAACTGTGTGTCAGATAAAGAAAGTAAGAGAGCAATAAAGACCGAAAGAATTTCCACAACAGTTCAACAATGACAGATTAAGGAAGAAATACTAAAGAGTCCAAAGAGTGATGTGGGGTATTAATGCTGTAGACAAATCTCCCCCCTCACAAAAACAATGCAGAAAAGCTGAGATAAAAGAAGTACATACCTGGTATACTGTGTCTTCTTGAGGCCATGGTGTGTTCTGGTCCAGATATATCTTTAGTTTTTCCATATGGCCCATCATCTGCAGAGAACAGACACAGAGGAAAAAAATACTTATATAGATATTTTGTTGTGTTTATTGAATGTTTACTTTTCTGCCTGTGTGTGTGCACTGTCCTTTAAAGTATAGGCTGCTGCGACACTGCCAATTTCCCCACTATTATCTTATCATATCTCATCTCAAGTTAATGATCAAACGTTTTTTGTACGTGAACGACTTCCTAGAAGAACGCGGACGGAAAAGAGAAAGAGGCGAAATTGGTGTTGGCGCGAGAACACTGAAAACATGGGGACAGGCATACAGAAATAATTCATGCTAGCACTGCCGCTACACGAATCTCTGTCTTTTCATCTCCCTCTCAACACATGACCCACATTTCATGTTTTCCGTCTCTACACCCACACTCCAATTTTACAGAAAACAAGAAACTGCAAATCTGCTACCCCCCCCACCCTTCCAAAAAAAAAAAAAAAGATAAGAAATATCGCAACATTTCTGGTCTTATAGAACAGATGCAGACACAGTGGGCCATCCTGCCATTTAAAGAGCTGCAAATGGTTCTCTGCATTTTTCCTCCCGGAGGGGATTCTTCCGTGATGAGTGTAAAATTACTGACAATTGTACAAAATTGATGAGTACTTTGGCATAAAACATCCCTCACGCATAACCTATTCTACTTAATGAGTGTCACCGCACTTTTCAGTGAGCTGATACAATGCTAAAGAACCGCTATGGAAAATCCATAATGTGTCCTGCATAACCGAGGGCATCGCTGTTGTGCGTATCGCTTTCGAGGAACAGATGTCCTCTTTTATAGCCTCTGGCAGAGACATGAGAGGCTTTAAATATTCATCAAGTGATCATTTCGCATTTAATGCTTTACCTGAAATAACGACTTGAAACCCAGTCATGCATCACTTTCAACCTGTAAATCACCACCCAACCAATCAATCGACGCATAAATGTATTCATCATTCAGTCAATACAGGACAGTTTGGAGAGATTGAGGTCGTAGCGTTGTCTGCCATCCAAACTCTAGCGGATAACGCTCTCCTCTCCTTGCCATGGTTCTGTCAATAACAAAACAACGTTTTCGACCCAGTGCCACTGATGTAAATGACCTGAAACCATCTGCAGAGCTGTTATTTCAGCCGTGAAGCTGTAAATCCGGTCCAAAAGTGCCGACCGGTTGGCAGGAACACTAACGCCAACTCGTTGCCTGCAGGTGGTGTCAATGCGCCACGTCTGGAGGCCAGCGGGATTAACAGCTTTTGGAATTTTGACGTGAGGCATTTACTCTCAATGTCAAATTGTTTCTTTTCTTTTCCTTTTTTTTATATATATATATATGTGTCTGCGGGTGATTCTGCTCTGGATCCTTTAGCGAGGAACCGCATTGAAAACAATAGACACACATCAAACCAATGAAGCATTGCGGATACTCATTTCATCATCCACAGACTTTCTGAAGAACGGTTCTGGAGAATCTGATTCTGATTCTGAAGCTGAGCGTTGTAGCACCAGCTGTTGGCATCCGGGCGCCCTCTGGCTCTTCATAACCCTGGGCTAATTCAAGAGGTTGAACGTTAGTGGAGCTTAGGTGCGCGGGTGAATCGACCGCAGCTAAGCAGACAGGTGAGTTATAAACATACGCTGCACAGAGAAATCTTAGAAAGGTCTTTTTAGGAAGGCATTTTCATGACAAACTTTGATTTTAAAAGCTAGATATTGTGAGGAAATAGATATAGTTAGCCTAACCCAGTCAGGGAAAGGGTGTGTCCACAACTTTCAGGTCAACAATTAAGAGTACTATAAGGAGGACTGTTGTTTCTCAAGTCTTTTATGTATATTTTTGTCATTTTATTGGGTCGATATTGATGCTTCTGCCAGATTTGATGTATCTTGTTTTAGTAATGGCATTCAGCTAACTGTATGAGATACCTGTTTCCCTCGGAGTGACGTCATAACGATCATACTGATGTTTTGTGCACTGAAGGCCTAGGTGGAAAATACACAGCCCGCCGCTGCATTAAACTGAATTATACATTCAGCTTTACCACATCATGTACCATTAGGCATGTATAGACCAAGTATGGAGTTTTAGGGTGAAGAATGACTCTCTGTTGTTTTTACTATTTTGATCTTTAGGTTTAGGGTTAATTCTATTGAGTTCACTGTTGAGCACATTCAGATTAAGGTCTAATCTATGATATATGAGGGATATTAAGTATTTTGCTAACCCACACTCTTTAAGTGAGTCTGACAGCAGCTGTGACAGTGGAGCGGAGGCTGCGGTTGTTGTTATGGTTGTTGTTGTTGTTGTTGTGCCACTGAGGGGAGAGGATGTGTCCTATTTTACGACCTCTGTTCCTTCCAGAGGGGTGGGATGATTTTAACAATTCATCGGCCACTTCCCGGCAACTTCCACATACTCCAGAAATGTCATTAAGTTGCATTATAATCAGGGACAATAACACCAGAGGTTAAACACGAACGTCTTCGCTAAACGCGCACGACGAACACATAGGCATGTTTAACGCTCTTTGGCAGCTGAGGCGGCATTTTAAACCAGCTTACTATCACCATTAAAGGCGGTCGGAGCGGATTTGTGCAGGATGTCCTGCGAAATCCTTTATCTTCAAAGTTGTGCTTTTAATTCCCCCTCAAATTACATTCACGCCCTGTTCCGCAGGACTGCATTCAAGTACAAGCGTCAGTGTAAAGACACTGAAATGGTTAGCTTTGTTAGCTGACTCAAGCTCTCTCTCGGATGTAAGACATGCTGCCTCATACTGCCACCAAGCTAGACTAGTACTTTTATATATATATACTTTGAAAATCTTCTGCAGCAGCTCAGTGGATTAAGTTGCCTTGCAGATTATTCACCCTGACTGTGTTAGCTCCCCCACAGTCTAACGACCAGGAGGTTAGCAAAATCTATAGGTGATAGATTGGGATGTGTAGGTCCATCCATCCATCTATCCAACCATCAATCAATGAATGTTCTGGATTTTCAGATATTTTGTTCGTCTAAGAATTCAATGCTGTTTTTAAAATATATACACTATCTGATCTTCTCATTCCATCCTTGAGTCTGACTACTGTCTAATGTGTGACCCACAACAAGGTCACTAAGTCCCTAAAAGTCAGATCACACACCTGAATTCGTCGTTTGAAGAGTAACTAAACTACATTATGTGACACTATTTCTTAATGCTGAAGCGGGATTGGGTTCGTAACTGTAGCAAACGAAAGCAGAATTAAGTGTAAGACAAACAAACATTTTGAGGATGACACAGGTGCCGTGTAATACGAGGCCCCTTGGAGACTCCTTACACGTATCAGAGAAAAGCTGAGCCCTACCAGCTCACGCACACACACACATATTCTTGTATGGCCATCTTTGTGAGGACACTCATTGACATAATGCATTCCCTGGCTCCTTACCCTAACCCTGACCATCTCAACTAAATGCCTACCCCCAGCCCTAAACCTAACCTAATTTTAACCTTTACCCTGAAACTCAGTTTAAACCTCCTAAACACAGCCAAGAGTGAGGCCAAAAAAGTAAGGGCCGGCCAAAATGTCCTCACTTTGCACAAATGTCCTCAATCTGATGGTATAAAACTTAAACTGGTTCTCGGAAAGGTAGCTGTACAAGTACACCCACACACACACACACACACACACACACACACACACACACACACACATCCGTACTCTAGTTTCCACATGCATAGTGAGCATCTTTGCACAGTGTGATGTTTTATTCAGCTTTCTGGCCACATTCCGTCAATAAAACCACAATTCTGGTAACCCTAGATCTGCAGCCTTACTTTCTCCTCATGAATTATCCACACTTTTACGATTCTCGGTCATGTTGTTTCATTCATAATATAGTGGTCTTTGAACTGAGGGGACAGGAAAAATGAGACATTGCAGACGTTGAGAGGTCACAGAGGTTCAGCTTTCTAGATGTTAGTGCGAAACAAAATAAATACTGTTCTTTATGTGCATTTGAGGTTATTACATGAAAAAAGTCAACATTTGCTTCACATTGGCATGTGAAGCAGTTTTGTAGCACAGAGCAAGAGGTTTACCATCTTCACGCAACATATGAATAGTTTCCTCTCAAACAGTTTCCATACATGACACATTTTCCTGCCCTCCTACAACTCTGAAATATGCAACACTTTCCCACTGGTAAAGCTCGGAAATCAGTCCCCTTCCCAGCAGTGACAGCGGAAAGGAGGCCATTGTTGTTGTGTTTCGGAGTTGAGCGATCTCCACAGAGGTGTAATAAGTTTAATAATTCATTAGCTGTGGATTTAGTTTTGCTCTAAACCTCTTTCATAAGTTATCTGGCTGGCTTCTTTCCTGCTTCTGGGCTGTCAACGGCATAATGGACACTAGGGGCTGCTTGTCAACGCACACATAAACACACACAAGTCGCACACACAAACTGACAAGCAACAGCCTCAGGCAGGAGGCAGCGACGCGTCCAAAAAAGGATTTAGGCACCAAACGCACACCTGCATGTACACACCGGCAAAATGTGTGGTAACAGTAACATGGACGTTAAAAACAGACATAGAGGAGCTTTGGGCGACTTGGCCATCTCTGCCCCAGTGACTGGATGTAAGACAAACTCTCTGAGTCACAACCGCTCCCCCCTCAGGAGCACAAATCTTCAGCCCTCACTGAGAAAACCGCAGAATCTCTCATCACCTCCCAGAGGTTTTCTGACTGAGGTATCAACTGACTGCAGACATGTTTGTCACAACTGGCATTCGGAGGCCAAAGCACACAATCGGTTAGCGCTTCCAGCGTTTTTGAATGAATAAACACATCTTCTACTCACTGACTACTTTTCTTTCAGTCCCCCCAGTGCCTTCCCTCTCAGGTCATCAAATCCATCTGATAAATTAACGTCTCCTAGTGAATAATTTGAATGTGATTAGGCTAATGACTGCTGGCGCTGTCAGCTCACTGAACAGGTTGAGTTATGGGCCAGGCGTCAGGCCAGGTTTTACTCTTGCAGCAGAGGCACGAGCACGATGCCGACAGCATGGGCATCTTTTCAAGCAGAGACAATAATGACTTTAGAACGTGCAGGGCAGCTGGAAGTCATGTGAACGATCCACGCTAGTTCGTCTTTCGCATTTTTCAAATAACGGATTCAAATACATGTTTTGAAAAACATTCTAGACAGGCAACTGATGAAGAACCTGCATGTATTTAAAACTGAATGTGGCTTTTCAAACTATAATGGCACCTCTAAGCAAGGCTATAAATAACCATATCAAGCTATTGTTTCTTTTATGTACCAGTTTTGGAGCAGTTTCATGTTTATTGTGAAATATGGACACTACTTGCCAGATGATCGGTAGTTGCACATGGTTTACATAGTATCAGCAAACAACAGAACAGTAAGTAGCAAAAAACTTGAAATGCGTGTTGTTTGGAAGTGAAGCCAAGTTAGCTAACTTCTGTTTAGCACTATAATAAACAGTGGAAATGAAGGATGTTTTTTTTCCCTAAAACAATTACGGGGTGAATTTTTATTCGTTTTGTTTTTGAATATTTCCAGTTTTCCGTTTGCCAGCAGCAATTTCTGCAGTTGTCTTCACTGGATATATATATATAAATTAATAATTAGACCCTCAGGGACCATTTTTGATGCACATGAATTCAGCCAACTGCTGATGATGATTTTCTAACACATCAGAGGCGATAACATTTCACATAAAAAAAAAATAGTAAAAAAAAGAGAGTAAATGGCCAAAGTGGCCCTAAACTCTATCTTCAGTCTGGCAAAAACTATGAGAAAGTGTTCATGCAAATAAATAAATGTAAAGTATGTAATGAACAGTTAAAACAAAACCAGACATTCAATTGTACAAAGTCAAGACTATAGATTCCATTATTGAAAATCATTATTTTCTACTTTGTTTTTAGTAGTAACGTCATCAACGACTTGTTGGTGTCAACTTCCCTTTCATCACATAACAGTCGACTTTAAAAAATGAAGTTGTGCAAAGCCTACAAAGAATATACATCACATCAGTTGTGTAAAGTTTCACTCCAACACACACTGGACTACAGCCAGCTAGCATGTACGTTCTGTGCCTACATGTGTTTGAGTGGGAATAACTCTTCACACCAGCGGGTGGCAGTAGTCTGTATTCATCGCTCACAATGGGAAACCTGACCCAGACGTGCACAAAAGTTTCCATCACTTTTAAATTAGATGTCTGGCAAGTCTTTTGATCTGCATATTCTGATCATTTGCATTCGAAATGCTAATTCTGAGTTATGGAAGTGGTGTCAGAGCCCTCAGCGTCACTGGAATCAAGTTGAGAATTGGCGTGAAAACTCCTGGGACTGTGATGTCCGAGTGGCAGTGTAAAAAAAAAAAAAAAAAACCTAACTACTGACCTAATTCTCTGCTGAACACATTTTAAATGAATATTGACTTTCTAAACGGAAACCTGACAGGCAAATTTCCTAAAAGTTTGTAGTGCATTTTCCACTGAAAACCGTTCCGTCAAGCTTCCACTGAGCCTCTCCCACACACACACTCACACTCTTGTTGACATGCATATGTATCACGTCAGTGCACATTTTGCCGAAAGGTTAGTAGGAATCTATTAGACGGGCAGCGGGCTTGTGAGGGCAGAGAAAGAGAAAGAGAAAGAGACAGAGCTTGAGGAAATCCACAACAATGTACTACACAAACAAACATGTCAGACAAAACCCAAAAAGACACGCATGCATTCATTCTTTAATCTGTTGCGTAGCTTTGCAAGAGGAATCTGCAGCTGCAATGACCTTACATTATCTACAGCTAGAAACACACTATATACTTATAAAAAAACAGAAAATACATGTATTTATTCAAGATGCATATGAGCTCATAGGTGCACACATACGGACACATGCGAAAGCACAAACCCTGATGTGATTTCCCTCAGTGTGACAGGGATGTGGATGCGTGGGCGGGCTGCCTTTAATACGACACACATGCGTGTACACATGGCAGAGAGTAAGGCAGCGCCATTCCAGATTAGCATTGTGTGCGTTCGTGTTTACGGGAACGTGAAATTGGACGAGATGCTGCAATGAAGTCATGGCAGGAGCACCGCGGTTTTTCGAAAAGGTGCTGAGAACTGTGTTTATCTTGGAGTCCTTGAACAGTGCTGCTCAAACAACAAGAGGTCTGTAGCCTCACTTCAGCTACGGTGCCCAATAAACCGCAATTGGTAGAAATAATGTGGAGCCTTCAGGATCAAGCTGAGCTATGGGCTCTGGGCTGGGATTTTTCATTTTCAATAAAGAAGTTTCTTTATTGGTTTGTTTGTGTTAAAACCCTGTGCATACAGTGCAGTGCATAGGTTTTTAAGATGGGTGCCTGCGGAGGTACTACTTTGGTTGATTAGAAATCTATATATATTTTTTAAAATCCCCACACAAAGTTAAATTTCTTTAAATACACATCAGTGTTAAATCCAACATATTTTAGTAAAGGGATAAGGGATAGCTTAACATTAAATGCAAAATGATAATGTATATTTATAAACAGCACTAGGCCAAGCTTAATATAGAACACATATAGTAGGTAGGGGGTCCCTACTTAATCTCTCCATCAGTTTGGGGTCATTGGCCTGAAAAATGTTGAAGACCCCTGGTATAGTAGAAGCAATACTTAATGGGAAGAAAATTCATGTCGATGTCTGGTGAACTGATGTAATTGATGTAATATATAGAATAAACCAAACATCAATCAGTCTTGACTCCAGCCAATGATAGTTCAATTTTTAAAAAAAGCTATTTTTTGACTTTTTTTTTTCTTTAAGTTGGAGGGCAGTAGGTGTCAAGGCTTCAGCGGGGTAGATTTTAAAATACGAATTGTTATGGAAACTTAAGTCTTCAGCATCCTTCAGTGCAGAGATAGATTCTGGTGATAATATAAGGGACTGGACGCGTTCAGTAGCTTTTATGGTTTTACTGCAGGAAGGGACATGGTGAGACACTCAGAGCCTGCTGTGTCTCTGCTCATTCAAAGCATTAGACGTTCTCATATAGGTTCAACTAAACAAGAGGAAGCACAAGGTTCAACAGTACCATACAAGGCGTTGTTCTTTTACTAGAGGTCATTACCAGCCATTAATCAAGTCCTCTCATCTCGTCTTATCCTGACGCTGCATGGCAGCCATCCAAGTGCCAGGCGTGCCGTGTCTCTGTAGGTTCCCACAGTGCTATATTCCCAATTTCCTTTACAAAATCAAAGTAGTTGACATGTTTTCACTTGTTTTATGTATGGTATTTGTTATTTGCTGATCTTCAATATTCCCACATGTCCATCTCTGGGCTCTATTTAAAACAGCAAAAACTAAAAGTCAAAAGATCTGCCTTTACAGTGTACAGCTGTAAAAGCTGAACTGAAGACAAAGGGTTTCCTATAACTGCAGATATAAAACTACTGAACCTTCACAGCTCATCCCCTGGGCTTCTTTTGTATCAATAAAACATTGACGCATTTTTACAGCAAGGGAAACACGATTTTTTTTCTTTTTTTTGCGCTCATGCGAATTCGAAAGTGCGATATCTGTGAACAAACCATGCCTTTGACTATTTTATTCATAAGAGGATATTAAAAATTCTTCATAACTTCACAACAGAAAACACTTAATGAAAATCTCCCAACGGCAGTGTGTTTGGAAAAATAAATGAATTTCCAAAATGCTCCAGCGCAGTTCACAATAGTAAATATTTGCATAATAATGCCTTCTACGTGTGATATTCCGTTGCTCGTGTTAATATGCATTATGCACTCGACTGAGCTGAAGAGTTCACTGTGTCTTTAGTGAGCAGCTGCCAAGTACCAATATCTGTACAATAGCTGAAGCAGACTTCTGCTGAAAAAAAAAAAAAAACAGAATACCAATACTCCGCGATGCCTCTCAGGGTACATAAAAGAAAACACGAGATGCAGCTGAATGGGACTGAAGTGAACAGAGCAATACACTCAGCATTTTCATTTCTTTCTTGTTTTTTTTTTTTTTTTCTTAATAAGGCATTTAAGCCAACACAGCATTGCAATCAACCAGCTATTCACCAAGCCACCACGTAGACGTCACAGTACAAAGGAACTAGCATGGTGTTTGTTCCTTTGTTAGTTCCGCATAAAGACAAGAACACCTGTTTATTCAGGGCTACAATGCAAAAAGATTGGCAGAGCAGCTACGCTGAAAAATATGAAAAAATACAAACATGATAGAGGTTATGCATAATGTCAATCATCGCTTACAGTCACTTCATCTAAACTTTCTTTCTACTCAGCATCTATTAAACTGCTACCATTTCTTATGGATCAGAAGGAAGCCGCTGATGGATGACAGGAGGCAAAATTTCAACAAAAGCATGGGCAACTTTTCTTCAAAGGCCCACTTCTAGTTATGAAAGTTATTCCTATGAGCTTTCTTTTACTTTTCTCTTGTTTTTATGCAAAGATTTTCGGGTACCGACATATTCATTTAATCTAACTAACCTAATCCAGTCTAAGGCGTAGGGTCTAGGTGGGTGGTACAATGCCAGGTCCAAACGTTTCTCCTGTCCTTGGTTTTAATGTTGTGGCTTATCGGTGCATATTATGTCATAATAGAAGTTGAAAACTGCTCAGAGGGTCATTTAGAATCACAAGAGAAAAGAAAATCGAAGAGATATTTGCTACAAAAACATGCACCTACAAAAGAAACCCAAATGAGTGTGAAGGTCTCCATGAAGCACACACACGCGCAGACTCTGAGTTACTGAATAGCAAGGTGTCTGATTGCGGCCATTATGACGCTGAAGGCAGTGAAGATGTGTAATTAGCTATTGTCTGCGACAGCGCCTGCAAATGGTGTGACTCCGATTAGCACATAAACTGACGGATGAAATGAGAGACAGAGAAGACAGAGAGATGACACAATAACATGCACATGAACTGTAACACCCACCCACCCACTCACAGTAAATATAAACCAGGGGGGGAAAAAATAAAGACAGGATGTGCATAATATTTCATGTACAGTACCCACGTACGCACCTGATCTGTGCACGTACAAACTCTGCAACTGCTTGCTCAATTTTTTTTTTTTTTTTTTTTACACCCCCTCATGCACCAACTCGCACACACAGAGATGTCTCCACCCACACGCGGTTAGCGTCTGTGGAAGGAACAAGCAGTAATTAGGATGTTTAATGGCTCGTCTGTTGTGGTTAATTGCAGCCTGTATGGATCTGGTTGGGATGTTGGATATGGTGGAGGTGGGAGGGAGGGGGGGGGTCTGCAGAGGGGTATCATCACCACTTTCACTCTAATGATCTCACCACTTTAACTCTTTGTAAACTTTTCGCGTAACTTTCGGAAAAGCTGATGACGCAAAGCATCCGCTGATCGGGAGAGGACCGGTCTGAGAATCTGAACAGCTGTCTGCCTCGCAGGAGTTGCAGATGCTGTCCAGCCCATTCACATTGTCACTGCTATTTATGTGAGCATTTCCCAAAAGCATAGAGTGGTCTTCTGATCTTCTCTGAGAAAATTCATGAAAGTTCACACTAGATTTTCCAATTGCTAAACTGTACAGCAGAGTTATTTTGCATATATTCTCTATTTCTATTTCTAATTTCCAGTTTAACTCTCAAGGCTCTTTTAGAGGACTGCGGGACATAAATGGCGTAACCTACGCATGTAGTCTGCACTCATCAGTCTGGCTTGCCCTGCAGAAACACCACCCAAACACTAGTCGCCGATGTTTCTCTTTTGCCAGTCCGGTTGATTTTTGTTTCCACTTCCTGCTTCATTTTCAACAATGGCGAGTAAAAGTTTCGGCACATTTATATGTACGAGGCATACAAATGTTGGTACCTTTCCGCGATGTGTTCCATCTACATTGATCCAATACAGTCAATGCAAAAAAATTGCGGAGATGGAGAAGCAGCCATGAGGCGGACCAACCACAGCTCTTGCGCTCTGCATTTCCGCGGCGTGTAGTTACATGTCTGGGGAGGTGCACGTCAGCTGCTGCGCTAGGGTCTGCACAATCGCCGTAGCTCCTGCATCAATTTAACGTGCAAATCTAAACCACCTCTCACTCGTGTGTGAGGGGATCTGCCTCGCGGTCGCAGTAAAGCGACGGTGCTGCAGCTGCAATTAGTTAGTAAAGGGTGACACGGCTCAGTAAATGAAGACGAACCTTAGGCTGCAGCTAATGAGAAATCTGCTTTTGTGCCATTCATAAACAGGATAATTTAAAGGCAGAACCACGTGAAAATGCCCCCAAACGGCACAGCAGTCAAAATATATCTAAATAGTTTTACATTAACTACCACAACTCTGCCCCTGTGAATAGTTTTCCAGGCATTCATTAATTCATTTTCTGGAAATGGAGCCTATCCGAACTGTCATTGAGGAAGAGGTGGGGTACGCCCTGCACAGGTCTCCAGTCAGAGAGACAGAATACCATTCACACTCACACACTGGGCCAATTTAGAATCACAAATTAACCTAACAGGCATACCGCCTTTGGATGGTGGGAGGAAGCCGGAGTACCCAGAGGGAAAACCCACATAAGACACAGGGAGAACATGCAAACTCCATAAAGAAAGGCCCCGGTCGGCCGAAGGATTCAAACCCAGAGCCTTCTTGCCGTGAGGCATCACCTTACTGGCTTTTCAGGCATTTTTTTTTTTAAATTTGGGAAGCCAGACAAATTACAAGCATGCATAGCTACAGCATATTCTACTGCTGTGGCTAAGGCTGGTGAAATGAAAGGACATGCCGTCACTTAAAACGGCTGAGGAAGTCTCTAAAAGTAGCTTAGGTTGCAAATGCCTCATTTTTCAGATGCACGACACAGGAGCCGTTTATGCCAAAATTATACTGCAGTAGTCACAAAAACGTGGCTTTCTGTGCTGCCTGTGTTGATGTCACTCACTGAGGACATAAGACAAACCTGAGTATCTGTGAGAAATATTAAATGAGCTCATCCACGGTCACAAGGTATAAATTAGCTTTTTCAGCTCAAAGTAAAATTTTATCGCATTAAAAATCTGCAAGGTTCAGCCTCCACCAGGCTGCTCAAATTGAATTTCTGGGTTAGGGGAAGGACTGCAAGGAAATATGATGGCGTTTTAGAGAGCGGTTAATAAAATGGAAGTCTGAGGGCTACACATTCATTCACCTCCCAGCCTTCCAAACCCTTTGCCTCTCATGAACGGCACAATCCAAACATTAGTGGCATTCGAACGTAAACAGCGACTCTCGCTGAGTAAAGAGTCGAGTTGCGTGCGTGAGCTTTGCGATTCAGCCGTTAGACGCGCAATGTGTCACCAAATCCTCCGTAATAGGGGGCGAACCTCTATTAAAACATGACAGCCAAAAAGAAAGCTGGTTCTCAAGAAAAAGAAGCAAGAAACATCTCACAACTGAAGCAAAGTAGACACGAGGAGAAAACAGCTTGGTGGGTGTAGGACAGAAAAAAAAAACACATCAAAAATGGCTTTGAAGTTACAGTTTAGTTTTTTTTTTGTCTGCCAACACTTCCACACCGCAGATCCGACATGACGCTCGGTTAACTCTGTTGACAAGGTTCATCGGGGGGCAGGTAAAGAGACACAGAGAGACGGTAGATGAAAATGAGAGGTAAGTGGGTTTTGTGGTGTGAAAGATGGCCGCCTCATTAATAAGTCTGGCGGTTTGGTCCCCCACACGCTCTGCCACGATGTACCTGCAAGCTGCTTTAAGCTGCTTGAGGTAAGAACGTTATCTAACTGCCTAAAAATGTAAATGATGGTGGGAGGAGGACGTTATATGATGAAGATTTTTTTTTTGTGTTTCTGTCATTTCTCTCTTTTAACAATATGAAAAAAAAATACATCCAAGAACAACCTACGAGTGCGAGTTATAAATACGCGCGTACAGCGTTGTGATCGGCGAGCCCTCGTCTTTGTGTGCCGCTAAGCTGCATCGGCGTCACGCTCGTAATCAGAGAACAGATGCCCTGCTGGAGGATTACGGCTACAACACGCTGAGCAAAATGGGTGTTTGTGGGAGACAGCGGAGGTAACTGCACGCATCATGCGCGGCTGGTGATAACATCCAGCACACTCACGACAGCCGCTATTAAATTGTCACTGCGGTCAGCTCAGTAATGCTCGGAAAATGAAGTGGATCGAGTCCAGCAGCCTCATCATTCGTTTACTGTGCATTTCTGCTCCGTGTGTATCTTCTGTGCTCCTCTTTTAAGCAGGAACGAAGAGATTAAATCAATCCCCAAAATGGTGCAGTAGGCAGCGGAAGGTAGACATTTCTTTTAATAACATTTCTTTAACAAATACCTGACTCTTAAAAAAAAGGCGCTGTAACTGTACTCAACTTTTGTCTTTAATCCTTCACAGTAATGGAAACAAGCTACACCTTTAACAAAATGTGCAGTGAAACGTGAAGCCTCTGAAGTCTCTGTATCTGCACAAAACTAGAAGATATAAAAGAGGCAGCTTTGTGAGTTTCAGACATCCCGGCACTGTTATCAGCGTAGTTAGTCTCTGAGGCCACTGCGGAGAATATAGCCCCCACTGTGTTCGTTGGTGCATGAAATAGGATAGTGCTCACCTTATTAATACCTCTGATGCATCTCGTTAACTCGACTACACTAATGCACCGGATATTATAAAGGGACAGACCTAAAATAGCTTTATGATGATATGCTGTTTGTTGGGTTCGAATCTTGGTGGTGTGTGAAATACATTAAACGGCGGTAGTCGACACACTAAAGGTTTGGAAAAAATAAAGTACGGGCCAACATACAACAAATGTAAAATGATGGAGTGCTTGCTATGTTTTCTTTAAGTGCTTAAAACACAATAAGTATCAGCAGTAGCAAGAGAGACCCCATTATACTGCTGGTTTAAACTGGTTTCATATCGCTGGTCACATTTTAGAAGTTTGACAGTGGCAATATTCAATGTTAATTCCTTTTTCAACCATCAATGGTGTATTTAGTGAATGCGCACAGGGGTCATTCATTCTGAGAGTTTTCCATTATTGGTTTTCTTTCATTACTTGAGTTTTTTTTTTTATTAGATTTTTTCTTTTTTTAATTTTTCTTTCCATCTCCGTTCTGAAATTGGACAAACCAATCAGTTTGATTGATGCCTTTCAGCGACACAGAGGAGCTGTACACAACCCATAACCTTTCTCTGCATAGAGCTGCAAATACACTCACTGGCCACTTTATTAGGTACACTTTGCTTGTAAAAGGTTGGACCCACTGCCATAATAGTTCGTGGCATACTTTCAACAAGGTGTTGGAAACATTCCTCAGAGATTTTGGTCCATATTGACATGACAGCATCACGCAGTTGCTACAGATTTGACGGCTACACATCTATGATGAGAATCTCCCGTTTACCACATCCCAAAGGTGCTCTATTGGATTGATATCTGGTGACTGTGGAGCCCACTGGAGTACAGTGAACTCATTGTCATGTTCAATCAGTTTGAGATGATATGAGCTTCTGAAATGGTGCATCATCCTGCTGGAAGTAGCCGTCAGAAGATGGGAACACTGTGGTCATAAAGGGATGGACATGGTCAGCAACAATACTCAGATAGGCTGTGGTATTTAAACCATGCTCAGTTTGTACTAAGTGTGCCAAGAAAATATCTCCCTCACCATTACACCACCACCACCATCGGCCTGAACCGTCGATACAAGGCAGGATGGATCCATGCTTTCATGTTGTTTACGCCAAATTCTGACCGTGACATCTGAATGTTGGAGCTGAAATCGGGACTCGTCAGACCAGGCAACGTTTTTCCAATCTTCTATTGTCCAATTTTGGTGAGCCCAGTCTAAGTTTCCTGTTCTTAGCTGACAGGAGTCTTCAGCTGCTGTAGCATCTTCTTCAAGATTGTTGTGCATTCAGAGATGGTATTCTGCATTCCTTGTTTGTAACGAGTGGTTATTTGAGTTACTGTTGCCTTTCTATCATCTCCAACCAGTCTGCCCATTCTCCTCTTACCTCTCACATAAACAAGACATTTCCGTTCACGCAACTGCACCTCACTGGATATTTTCTCTTTTTTTCTAGAGATGGTTATGTGTGAAAATCCCAGTAGATCACAACCATACCACGTTCAAAGTCACTTAAATCCCCTTTCTTCCCCATTCTGATGCTCAGTTTGAATGCAATGAATTGCAGCCATGTGATTGGCTGATTAGCTATTTATGTTGACAAGCAATTAAACAGGTGTACCTAATAAAGTGGCAAGTGAGTATTTGCTGGATCTGTATCTTCAGAGGACCATCATTTATTTAGCATCAGTGAAGCTGAGGGACAAGCATTACTCAGCATTACATCCCCGAAAAAGAATTCGAATAAAATGGCGGAACTTAGGTATGCTATCAGCAATATTTTGCTAAACCTTCTGGTGTTCTGTCCATGTACATTCAGGTGCACTCTATGGTTGATGTGTCTTGTAGACACCTGCCAGATTGCTCTGGCATCATTTAACAGCATGTTAGCACAGATCAAGTCATGTTGCTGGCAATCATAATGCAGTTTCTGGTTTTGCTGTACTATTTCACTATTTCAACCTTGCCCCTAATCTTAACTAACTATACTGCATGTTCTTTAATGTTTTAAGATGTCATGCAACAAGCTCAAAATCCATAGAATGACACACACGATATGTAAATGATATTGAGTACCTGTTAAAGATAGAACAGGCTTCTCTGCCAGGGCATACTGTACGTCACGACCATAGACTGTATAAATATGGATGGCAGAACAGATCCTCAAAAGTGATGCCAGAGCAAGAGTTTCCCCTGGTGACTGGCTGCAGTATAGGTCATAAGCTCCACTGCCAAATTAAAACACTAAAAAATATTTTTTTCAAGAATGTTTCATTGAAGGTAGTTAGTATGTTGATGCATGTTGTGTCAATTTGTTGGATAAGTTTTGTTTTAGTTGGTTATAGAAGCAGGATGTGACCACCAGCTGATGGTAACCACCAGTCGCCATGTCAACTGCTCCGTGAGTGTTGTTGTAAAAACCATGTACAATCCAACATTTGCTTGTAACTGGTGGAGTGAGTCTGGTGCAAGTGTGGTTCGGTCATCGATATCTCAGCTCCACCTGGCTCCACTCTCTGGTTCCTAATTTGTTCCTTATTCCCGTGAAAATAACGTCAATTTGGCCTATAGCATAACAGTGGGGCCATCCATATTTATACAGTCTTTGGTCACGAGAGTACCTTGATTAAGCAGACTGCACATACAAAACTACCCAGACCTGTGACTGGTTACGTGCCATCTATTTTTTTTGACGCTCGCACAATTCATGTTTATACACATATTTTGTTTTTTTACACTTTTTTTGTATCTTATGATGATGTTGCAATGACATTTAAGCGAGTATAAGATAAATGAAAATATATATATGAAATATATATATATGAATTGGTTGTACTGTTAGCAAACATGCAGTTTGGCAGTTCACTGTATGGACGCTCAAAGTAGCACTGCTAACATGCAATAGTCACAGATACATAAATCCACCATAATTTCTAAAACAGAAGCATAAATGACTGGAAAAAAGAAAGAATTAAAAAAAATCTTCCTTTAGAGGTCAATATATACAAATGAAGAAAGCTGTATAAAGAAAAGAGTGCCACCTATAGAAAACTTCATTATCAACATCCAACCAAGAAGATGCCAGTCAGCTTTAATGCAATTTGTGAATGGCAGGTGATTGCTGGGAACTGTAGTTCAGAATCACCACAGCACTCAGATAAATAAATAATTATCCGATAATCGCTGCAAAACATTCATGAAAACCGTTTCCACACTCACCGACACCATTTGCTCCGACCTCTCTTCTCAAACCGCAAAACATGACCGCAGACATTGAGTTTTCCTTAACAGAGTAACATCCACAAAAGAGCAGAGTGAGACAGAGAGAGAGAGAAAGAGAGAGAGAGAGAGAGATGAGCAGAGAGGAGAGAGGGGAGAACGTGGAAAGGGAGAGACAGAGGGAGAGATGTGGACTGTCGAGCTCTCGGGGAACACAGTGGCGATGATAAGAGATGACTGGCGCTTACGTTACGACCACTCTACACCCGAGAGAGAGAGAGAGAGAGAGAGAGTGAGAGAGAGGGTAGGATGAGCTCAGGAGAGAGTGTTTAGTGGGAGCAAAAAATTAAAAGAAAAGGGGGAGTTAATGAGAGTTTACGTGGGAGTGTGAGTCACAAAAACATCACGTAAGATGGATGAAAGAAAGAAGGAGTGTTGATTTTTAAGAGAGAGCTCTGTAATTTTTGACAATATTTATCTTAAACAGGACTGGATTGATATGGAATCCCTGTCTTGGACATCTTTCTCTGGGTTTGCTTATTTCTATATTGTCACATTTTCTAAAACATTTCATTGACGGGCATGGTACTGGATGATCAGTCAAGCTAAATAGTTCATCCTCCATTCTGTTCATTTGTTCTTGTTTGAATGTAAATGTCAGTACTGCCATTTTCTGGAAGAGGAAATTAAACTAAATTCCTCAGATCATGTTTGCGATGTGTGTATATTTGAACATCTACCTGTACAAGAAATCTATTACCTGCATTTAATGAGCGTACTTATTGTAGTGGACAGTTTTGGTCATTTTAAGGGTATGCCTAAGGCACCTTAGCCTGACCTCTAGCTCACAGCTCCCCATTTAGGCAAATTAATTTGTTTTGCAGGTGCATTTTGCAGCAAGCTAAATGTACTGCAATTATTCATGTGTCCATATTTCCATATGTCATTTATAGATATAAACGGTGACTTTGTAATTTGGATTAGCATAGTTATCAATTAACTGGTAAGTTAACTGGTAAGTCTCAAATATCAGATATATTTTAAAAAAATATATTTCTTTCAATATTCAATATATGTAACATTAGAATATTTACACATCGCAAACACTGTGTGATAGTTATTTTCTAATTCTAATCTTCTGGATCAAATCAAACGGTAACAGAATACTCAGCTGAAAACAAAGTACTGCTGGTGAAACAGAGACAGTGGTTTTTTATAATGCCACAAGGGTCAAGCTGATACAGTTTTACAGATTTCTGCTATCTAGTCTTTGCACCTGTCACTTCATCCAACTATAAAACATCAGTGCATCAGTAAGGACCAAAATATGCTGTCTTTACAGAAATACAAGTACATTTTCATAAGGGAACGGCGCAGCTTGTCTTGCATTGGCGTAATGAATAGCAGCATGGAAATACTGATAAAGACATTCGTATATCTTTAATTTGAGGGATTTAACGCATTTAAAGGAACAAGGAGAACGAGCAGTGAAAACTGGAGGTGCGCAGAAAAAAAGCTTGAGAGAAAAGACACAAAGGAATTTGTGAGTGCAGCAGCATGAGTGGAGGTATGAATGGAGTGTGCAGAGATTAGATAGCGAGAAGGAGAGTAGATTGACTGGTTCCAGGCTCCTCACTTCTCCTCCTCCGGCTCCTCTCGCACTTCTGCCCACAGCAGTTTCTAGCACACTGAACAGAAGATTCATTTCCTCGGCACACAAACCACCAGAACTGATGAGAACACATGGCACTTTCACCTCCAGGATAAGGTCCTGTATAGATTAAGAAAGGAGCTCGATATCTGTTGCTTAGGGTTGTAAAATGTCGGGTGTAGGGCATTGACTTAAGCACTGACGTTTGATTTGGGTAATCGAAACAGAGCCATTAAATGCAAATTAAATGTCTTTGCAGTTAACACAGTGCAGATATGTTCTGTATAAACGCTTCCCTGGGCTAGAATGTTTGCAAGTGTGTCTGCCAGTGAAAAGAAATTGTATGTGAAAAAGCATAAGATAATTTCAGCATTCAGCATTCTCATTGTTTCTTATTTTCCTTTACTTCTCTTACTCGTTTTTCTCCCTCAGTAAGGTCTGCTTCAGGGTTGGGTTCCTCGACCCCCGTCTAAACACATCAAAGCAAAACACGGAAACTCACATGCATGTAGTAGCGCACTAATCTGTCTGCTGGCTGGGTGAGAGGGCAAACACACTAATAACCCTTGTTATATTCTCTCTCTCCCTCATGGCCAGTTCGTCATGAAGGTTGCCCGCCCGACACAGCCTGACCTAGATTCAGTCAACCCCCCCCACACATCTTTACATCAGCAGAGGTTCTGAGTCAGACTGCTCAGTCTCGTTTTGATACAAATCACTCTACAGTTGATGCCAGCACACATGCAACACTGCAAATGCTGTGGGTTTTGTTTTCTTTTTCTTTTCTGCTTAGTATAGAAAAAAATAGAGTGACTATAACATGAGTATCACCTGCCATGACTGGGGATGGGATCTGTAGCCCTCTTCCACCAGAAGGTACAGCTGCTTCTCTGAAAATACTTCAGGCACTTCAAGATGGGCTTCACCTCTGGCAGCTTCACTCCAAGCTAGCAGAGTTTGGAAGTCAGGATCATGACTGGATGAACTATCTCTGTGATTCTGTTCGCAGCTGCGGTGAACCTCCTGGTCGAGTCACTGGAGAAGCCAAGACGAAGAGCAGTACTCTCGAGTGGCGTCCAACGGGTCCCAGTCGGGCGCTTTATGGACAATTTGACAAGCTTTATTTAAGGATCAAGCTTTTTGATGCATCAAAATCAGCAAGCTCGGCGAGGTTGTGTGCAAGACCACTTCCGGTTTGAGATTGCCAAAGACACCATCAAAACAGTCAGAGAAAAACTGGTAAAGCACTTAGGATGGTGGTACAGGGACAATCTGAACGGCAAAGAAAGCATTAAGGAGATGCTCAACCAAGCAAAAGAGTGGCTTAAGGCCCTGGAGAGGAGTGGATTGACTGGCAAGTACAAGGCATGGGGTTACCAACATGGCATCCTCTCAATACTCCTGTGTTGGGTCTATCAGCATCTACAGCTCCAGAAGCAAGCCAATCATATCAGTTGTGGAGAAGTTTAAGACAGCCAAAGTCCGGTTAGCCACAACCAGGCTGTGCGGCAGGCAAATGTTGCGGTCAAGACAGGACTGAAGTGGAAGGTCAGTGGAGCTCTGAAGGAAGCGGAGGAGCTCCTACAACATGCAGGCATTGTGGGCATGGTGACCAAGGGGAGCCTGAACAAGCTGGAAGGAAGCAAAGGCAAAGAACCAGAAGATTCCTCAGAGAGACCAGCAAACCTGGAACGCATTCCGGGGAAGTGACCGTCCTGTCGAGCAACCCTGACTGAGGGGAGGTTCAAGTGGCGCCATGATCAGGTGCTGGCGCAACTCACCAATGGACTGGAGAAGGAGAGGAAGTGGAAAAGAACAAAAGCCCAAGACAAAGACCTCCGCTTCATTGGCTTTCTCAGGCTTGTGGGGAAGGCAGGCAATGAGGACAGAGATGCAGAGATCCTCGGTACCGGAAATGGGACCTGATCTCAGAAGGCAACTCAAGTTTCTAGAGGAGATTGCCGTCACAAGCCTCCGATCAGACATCATGCTCTGGTCCCAGACAACAAAGCACGTGGCCCTGAGAATCCCGACAAAGTCTCAAGGTCTGAATCATACAGCTCTGCTCAATTGAATGATGTCTAAAGGAAGCGACTTCTATGCCAGCCACACCACACAAGGAGCAGGAGAAGCAGAGTCCAAGGAGAAGCAGGGTTCAGGGTCCATTCTCTTGTGGTCATCTAGGCGATACATATATTTTAAAGACAGATTCTAACTTAACTGTTTACATACATTACCCTGCTATTCAGCGTCCAGGTTAAATAAGTCTCATGTGCTTTATACACGTTGTTGCCTTCCGACTTTTTATTGACACACATTTAAACAGTGTACAGTACAGAATATAACAGATTAGCATTTAGCAAACTAAAATTGTCCATAAATGCAGTTTCTAAAGTGAATCCTTCTCATGTATAGATGGTATGCACATGATGTCACAGCAAGCAGAAGTCTGTGGTTACAGCCACTGAGTGGCAAAAAGTGATAATAATCTACATTTTTCCCAGTCTCACTGTATTCACTGCTACATTTCGCCATGTTTTTGCCACTCCGGGGTCCATGGCCACAGGTGGACGTGACAACAAGGCATACCCTCTATATGTCCAAATACAAAGAAATGCAATAAACTGTACAAGCTGCAAACCTGCAATTTATTCTTTGGGATTTGAAATGTGGCTACGAAATGTGTACAGGCTTGATGGCTTAACCTCTTTATGTTTGTACTTAAATTACCTTAACAATAGTTATGAGTCCTGTTCTCTCAAATGCACTGGCAGACAAGTTATCTGAGGAAGATGTGTTCAGCCATTGTACTGCTTTTGAATGTCTGAGTTTACTGCAGTTTAATGTGATATTGTGTCCTAAGACAACATAAAATAGCTGCCAAAATGAATGGTGTTGCAGTTTGGCTTTTCCTTGACTAAAACTATGAAAGATATAAATGACTAAAATGTGACTAAGACTAATAAGCAATTGTGTTTGAAGGCAAAGACTAAAATGAGATGATGTTGTGAAAACAGCATGGATCTATCCTTTCACTCCTGAGTCATCTCATGGTTTGCCTGGTGATGAGGCTGACCAAAAGTCCTTCAGACCTACCAGCGCCTGTCTGCCACTTCAGAACTGACAACATATTTCACTCAAACAAAATCACAGACTGTAGTCAATCAAACTGAAAGCATCAAACTCTAAGTAACTACACAGAAATGACAAGAAGTACTCTCTTATCTCTTCACTTTAATTTGTCAAACCACCCTCTTGGGGAACCGATATGCACATCATGCATTTCCATGTACTTGCATATTTGCATATTTCTGGAGGAGAGATGACTGGTTTCTTATTTGATACACGGCCTTGTGAATGCTGACAGGAACTTCAATGTGCAACAGATCAGAGAGTGGAAACCCACAATGTCTCCAGCTGATACACTGCCCAAAAGTACGTTTGACTTCCATCATTTAGTTTTCCATGTTTATTATGATGATGTTATGTTGTGTACAAGCAGTCAGACCAGCCTGAAACCAGGGGGATAGCAAACACTTTGTTTTCAAGGCTGCTGTGAGGTTGGACAATTTCTCAGAGGCTGTAATGGTTTTAAAACTGGTGTGAGTCACTATATTAAAGAATACATTTGGGAGTTTTTGCCATTGAGCTCAGAGAGGGAACTACTAAAAAATAACTAAGTAAATAAATAAATAAAACATTCGGATATCAAGACTGTGAGATCATTGCTAATTCATGTGAAGATGAAGAGGAAAGAAACATAGAAAGGAAGAAAGAAAGGGTGAAAGTTGTGTATGAATTAATGGGGTTGCCAAATGATTGTGTGTGTGTGTGTGTGTGTGTGTGCGTATGTGTGAGAGAGGGTATGTATACAGTATAGAAATCCATGTACTCCATTAGTGCGCGTGCGGTAGTCAGGAAAATCATCAGCTTTCTCCTCCAGACACAGACACACACTTACACTCACACTCACACACACACACAAACAACCGTGCAGTCTCGAAACACTTGAGAGCACATTTTATGTTGCACATGGTCAGACTTTTCTCATTTTGCTACGGCGTCTCGTTTGCTCTCCTCTTCTCCCACTCTCTCTCTCTCTGTCTGTGGGTTTCAAGTGCAAATGAATCCACACTCCGAGGATTATGGGTAAGTACTTTGAAGTGGCAAATGATGGCCTCCTGTGGTTGTGTGCAGGAAACACACATGCACACATAAATAACGTAGCCACCCAGTCGTGTGCTTAAAGACCCCTCCGTTCACACTCAGATACCTCATGCTGGGCGGATGGTTAAGAAAACACACCGACAGACGAGGACAGACACACAAACACACAGAGGTTGGACATGTGTTCAGCGCTCTTCACAGGATCGACTCATGCTACATACAACAAAGAAAAGCCGAATTAAAAGCAGAAAATTCCTCTTCTGTTGATCATACTCAGATTCATTATTGAATTGTATTGAATTAGAGATTGATGTGTGAAATATTTATGTGTTTTTGTAGCACAGCACGGGACTGCACAAAAGATCGTTAGAACCGGTGAAAAAAATGCTTCCCTTTTCCAGCAGAAAGAAACCTCACTTCATGTGACGTGGATTGTGCCATTGCCCGCCCTTTTTACAAGATGAACAGACTATTCCCTCCAGGAGAAGTGGATGTATCTTGAGCACAAGATTATGACCGATCTTATAGGTCAGGGGTCGTCAACGTTTTCCCAAATTGATTGAGAGATTAAGAAGGGACCCCCTACCTACTATATGTGTATATTTTATTATTATTATCATTTTGCATTCAATATTAAGCCGTCCCTTATCCCTTTACTAAAATATATTGGATTCATGTTTTTCATGTATTTAAAGAAATTTTAATTTGTGGGGGGAATTAAAAAGTATATAAAAAATGTCTAATCAACCATATATTATTTTCTTGTGAACAAAACATTTTCAACAGTCCACATTTAAAGGAGCATTCACATTAGCAGAGAGAGAGATGAGCTGTAATATATTAATAATGTAAGCCAGAGATATGAAGCAACAAGGTGACGTTGAGGTATATTGACAATCCAAAAGTCTCCTGACGACGACGTCACGAAGCGTTTGACGACGACAGCGGCAATGTCCGATACGTAGCTTATCTCACCTGCAGTGCGAGCGCACACCAAGACACAGAAAGTGTATATCATTGCATGCCTTTAGCGTAACTTGTAATGTGCCATCTTTTGTGGTACAGCATCTTCGGCTGGACAACTTATGGCTTCAAATTGTGCATTTACAGTATCTATATCATGTTACCCTGTCGTTAGCATGATAAACATCTGGTTCCGCTAGCCGCTAGCCCCGGTGTTCTTACAACTCATGGCTCATGTCTACCACTTGAACGAGGAGCAACAACTCCCCATATCATAACCACCGGCTTACAAGTCCCAACAGGCATGAATCAGAGTGGTAGTTAATTCCAAATTCAGGTTATCATTTTTACTTCTTGAAAATGCGGCTCCACGGTTTCCAAATTCATCATATTCAAAAATTTACCCAGAATCCAAATGTAAATTCACTTAAGCAGCAAACTCTTGGCTCTTCAGTCACAGTAATCTTTGTCTTCCAGAGGCTGTTAGTGGCTCACAAAACAGAATATAAATCTTAATGATTCAATCTGTCCTTGGGAGTCATAACTTTTGCCTCAAAGTTTTTACCGAAAGTGCATGCAGAAGCCTCCTTTTTTCCTGATTTTTGTACTTACTTCGGTAATTTTCACATTTTGTTCTAGTTTGAAGACAATAACAGTTTTTTTTAGTGCTTCCTATGAATATCAAATGCCCGTGCTTCAACGCTCCGTCCCATTTTAACTTCTCTTTATTGTGGCTCTACCTCCTTTTCACTCTCTTAAATTCCCCGTGCCTTTCTCTCTGAGTCGATATCTCCCCCTGCTGTGCATCTTCATTCCATCATTCACGCAGCACTCTCTACGCTGCAGGACACAAATGAGGAGAGATGGAGACCAAAAGCCTCACAAGAGACAGGAGAGGACGACGTTGAGGGAAAGAGAGGATTAGTGATACAAGAGGCGAGGAACAGAGACAGAAAGGCAACCAAAGAAACCGCTCTTCAATTTAATAGTTCTGTCTGTCAATAGCATAGTGGAGCGAAACCCAGACTTTATCAGAACATCATAATGGGCGTGTTTCAATCATTAAAAGAAAATACACTGATCAGGCATAACATTAAGACCCCCTGCTTAATATTGTTCCTAAAGCTCTCTTGTGTGTGTGCCTGGGATGGGGATGGATACTGACATCAAGGAGTGCCATTGCTATCGGGAGGGGGTGTCTGGTCTGGTCTAGGTGGGTGGTACATGTAATATTCACAGAAATGCCAGGTCTAAAAGTTTCCCAGCTGAACAATGAACTGTCACAAAATGGTCAGTGTCATTTACTTATCCTGTCAGTGGTTTTATTGTTGTGGCTGATCAAACTTCCAACTTCACTTGGATGACATGCATAACTACGTCGCTGTTCCAAAATAAAATACATTTTCTTATGGTAAGTTTCAGGCTGGCTTCCAAAGAGTTGTTTCTAGTGGCCAAATTCTAAGACAATTCTTAGAATGGTGATGTTTTCTACGAATTTCCCCTAAAAGTAGATCCTGGTGAAGATAACGGGTATTCCTAAAGCACCTTAGCCCCTTAAGGTGAGATCAGTTAAGAGCAGGGAGAAGGCTTAGGAGTTTCTAAAGTATAGCTTACTGTTTATCGACAGAGATTTTCTCTTTATGTGAAATATTATTTATAATTGCACAGTCTTCACAGAGATTGTGATTCTTTGATTAAGTCCATTGATTTGACGGCCCATTCTATGTCCATTATCGCCAGAGCGTATTTTTATCAAGCTTTTAGGATCAATCACTCACACCTTTTGAAGTGATGACTCCTACCTAGCCACGGGGTCAATCACACCTCCGAAATAAGATCAGAGTTTCTGTCCATTACATTGCTCAGACTTGTCAGAATGTCCTGGAATCACTCCTAAGTTAAGACTCATGGCAGAAATTTCTAGGACTAGGAGAACAACAGCTGATACAAATCAATTCACAAAGAGGTAAATTCCAAATAATGAAAAATAAAAAAAAAAAAAGAGAAAACAAAACTCAAAAACAGTATATTCAGTGACATACCAGCCAGAAGTTCAACTAATAGTACGATAGTGTTCAACCCCGAGACAAAGACAGTCTGAGGCAATGCAAATAGTTATAGATCAAATGTAAATCAAAAAAAAAAAAAAAAAATCAAATCTGTAAGAGAAATAGTATAAACTGCATTAAATCAGGAAACTAGTGAAAAATGGAGATGGGGATGAAATGAGATAGAAAGCGAGACAGAGGAGAGGGGTAGAGTGCAAATCAGCAGGTTTCTGACACTGCAGTCTGGAAGTCGGGCAGGTTTGAAATGCAAATTAACCCCAAATCTGTTTTCTGCTCTTCCTCTGTGGAATCACGGCTTCTGCCGTGCCAGCTTCTCTACCTGTCAGTCGTCTCATAATTCACTCTCTCATTTCTCCCTCTGCCTGTCCTCTTATATTTCCCTTTTCCATTTTCCCCTTGCAGGTTCAGCTTACCAGGTTTGGACGAAACCCAAAAAGAGCAGGTTTTATCATTGTGTTTCTTATTAGGGTGAATGTTCTACTAGGGGTCATACAAGAACAAACGCCTGAGTATTTCTAATCATGAAACTAAAGATATGAGAACTGCTGCTGTTGCCACTTTCGTTAAAAATTAAAGCATGTTTTTGAATGCATATGATGGTGCGTTTAATGCTGCACAGAACTGTTTTACTGTGTACAAATCCTCCAAATATTCAGTGCGTAGTAATGATTGGTAATTTTGATTATAGGTATCATTTGATTATTAATCCGGTTTTCAAATGAACAGTTGAGAATATAGTGATGGAACTTTCCATTTGGTTATTGGTCTATGTAACCAAAATAATTAATAATCATATCAATTATGAATGCTGAGTACTATAATTAGTATGAAGCACAACTCCATGCAGTTTTTGGTACGGCATGGAACATGAAACTTTGCAAAAACCAATGTAGACTGATTATTTTTGCCTGAATTTCATGTATTTTAACAATACTGACCAATTTATTGGCCACAGGAAGTTAAATTGTACAGATTGGGCCAAAACTATTGCCGTCAACTAGAGATTAAAAGGAGTTGTCTAAAGTGCTGCAGGTGGAAACATATTGGCAACCACTTTTTCCCACTCCATGTTTATCAGACATGTCTTTCATTGTAATTATTTCAAATACAAATGGAAAATGCCATAAACAACTGGCAACTTTCACTGGTTACCACTCTTTCAAGATAATCACTCAAATATAATACAGCACTACTCTAGTGTATCCCATTCTTTAAGAGGAAGATGCTCCATTCCATAGATTTGGGTTTATGACAATATAAGTCAGAAGAGTACAGGGTTTTCTTTTCATCCATTCTTTTAGTTGGATGTTTGGAGTTGTTTTATCACGCCCACTAGAGGTTTCAGAACGCCTAAATAGTCTTCTGATTTCATTGTGTCCTGCAAAGCTGTGTCACCCTATGACTAAGCCTCCACATTTCATAGTCATTACTTCCCTCTGCGAACATGGAGCCAATGTGACTCAAAGCTTATTTTATTCATCTGCCCAATGAACATTCTCCCATAATCGTTGTGAACTGTCAACATACATCTTAGCAAACTCCAGTTGAGAAACAGAAAAAAACTGTTTGTTCTTCCCAAGTTGGCCTTCATTCACAAAACACTGTGCAGTGCAACCAGATGCTGTGGGGCACAGATCTTAAGACTCAGTTTTGCAAATATGCTTCTTTTCATTTACGTTTCCTATTGCAGCCTTGAGATTTAGTCACAAGAGATGTTCTCGCATCTTTTACCTTGACCAACATTTAGAATCACTGTTACTTTCCCCAAACTCTTTTCTTGTCTTTTGCTTGTCTGTGTTCATGGTGGTGCACTTAACACAATATATTTCTCTCTTTAATGAATGCCGAATGACAGACTTCACAGAGAATTAGCACTATAGTCCCATCATGCATAAGTTCTTCTTTTTCTACGTTGTACTAATCATTTTGCTAGACTATTTTGTAAGCTCTTTGTAGAATAGGAAAGAGTTCAGTTGTTTTCTCAACTTTTTATTTCTTCGACAAACAAAGCTACAAACACTGTTGGTTATCAAATTATTACATATTAGGCATTTTGCACTCCATTAATTGGCAATTGTCTTTCTCCAGTTCAGGTCATAGCTCCCTGTGGCTTATTTTACTCAACAATGCCACTGATTAAAACTCTAGTGTTTTTGCATTATGATCTTTTTGAAGAAGCAGGTCAAAAACCACCAGTGTTCCCAACAAATAACTAATAATAAGTATAGTCTCGATCATGATTTCCCTCCCTTCCTAACAAAGCAGTTAGTTTGTTTTCTTCTTTTTATGTCGTATCACATCAATACTGAGTTTATGCAGGACAAAATCCACTACGTTGTCCTGTCATCAAAAAACTACCACTGACAACCATGTGATATCTTGTTGCCTGTGTCTGGACCAAACTACACTACAGATTGGGTGTGAAGCACATATTCTATGTATTATGAAAGGAAATAACCCTCCATACCAGCAGGTGGCAGTAGTTTGTATTCCTTTTTGAAATTGCGAAACCAGAAAAAGTGGACCTAGCAAGTAATACCAACAAACTGTTTCACCTCCACTAAATGAGGCTGATCAGTTGGTCTACAGTTCATTCATCCCCTTTCACAGCTCTCTTACTGTGCACTGATCTCGATTCATAAAGTTGAGTGGAACATAAAGAATCCATGAACAGGCAAGAACTAGGGCTACTACCGCATTAATGGCTGCCCGACACTAGACAACATCCGACCCTCCATTTATGTTATTGTGTGAGCTCTGTCTTGGTGTTTCATGTCCTGCTTTACTTTCTGTGTTCTCTCCCGTTGACTGTGACTGGTTTCTCTTTGTGTTCTCAGCCCTCATTAGTTTCAACTCTTCAGCCCATGTGTGTATACATCAATCCGGCCTATGATCACTGACAGTAAATAACATTGACTATCTTATGATGATACAATGTCTTGCTGTGAAACATTCGGAACTGGCATTAATATGGATGTTACTAAGACATGTATCACCCACCTAGACCAGACCATACCAGGCCAGACCAGACCAGGCACCCCCGCCCCATAGCAATGACACTCCTTGATGGAAGGAGTCATCCCCAGGGGGATGCAACCTGACACAAGCAAACACACAGAAACGGTGTAGGGATAACTAAAAAAAAAACACATGAATAACAGCATAACGTGTGACCTGGCCTCCGAGTTCAGTAGATCTCAACCTGATCACACCTTCAAAAGGTCCATGTCCATTCTCTGATGAGTCACAACTGTTTCGGAGGCAAAAGGGAGACCTGGACAATATTAGAAAGGTGGTCATAATGTAGTTACCTCCCTTGAGTCGTCTCTGTTTTCTTACCCACTTGCTGTTATATCCCCGTATCTCCTAGTGTTTCTGTTACACCTCTTGTGATTCCTTCCTTCCAGGAAACCTTTGGTTTTTGGATTACCTTTGATACCCTGAAGCGCTTCCACCTCCCTGATCTTGTAAGTTTTTATTCAACTTCTTTTGTTTCCTGCCTCTGTTTCCCCTGGTGTCTTGTGTTAGGGTCCTACCTCACCCCAAAGCACAACATACTGTGTGCGACTGTCGAAACACTATTCATTTAAATATACATATTTTGTTCATTCTGTGTTTATTTGTGGCAAAAAAAGGAAAGAAAAAAGATGCCGGTTTGTGGAAAATGAAGATCTATGGATTGAACAAAGAATCAGTGCTCTTTTTAAAGCTAGTCTGGTTACTTTTAGTGTTAATAAATATAGAGATGATGGTAAACAAAGGTCTTCTGTCTTACTCACGTATCAGAAGGGCATGATTTCAAGCAATTCCGCTCCTCTTTGAGCCCTGCCATCCCCTCCGACTCTCTTCTTATCTCATGCTCTTTCTAAATATTACTCCCCCCTTTGTCTTTCCTCGTCCCCGCGCTGACTCCCTTGTGACATAATGAGGCCAAAGCGCCCAAAGTGTGAAACCTCTGTGTCTGTCTCGCTGCGTCGTCCTCTATGCTTTTATTTGTTGGCTTTACGTTTTTCTCCTTCGGCTTATTGTGTTCCCTGGCAGCGGGCTAAGGGAGCTGAGAATGGCCAAACAATGGATTATGAAAAGGTTTCTGAGCGCGCTCCTTGAAAAACGTCAGCCCGGGCTCTTATCTGCCTCCAACTGCCGAAACAACCCTCGCACTTGTCACAGCCTTCGTTCTTTAACCTAACATGAAATGCAACCTGTCATCGCTTCCCCGTACTCTCCCTAATATTCTGTTGCCCCTCTCTCTTTGCTCTTTTGTTTGGGCTTGCCTCTTCTTGTCTCCTCCGGGCTATGTTCCATTCTCTAATCTCTCCGTCACTTATTGAGGTCCTCACCCCTCTGTGCCTGTCCCTCTGGTGTTTATTGACCTTTCGCTACTATTTTGCTCATTCTCTCCTGTTGTTAGTGCGGGTTTCTTATCATTCCTAGTCACCTGTCCCTTCTTTGCTTTTATTACCTTATTGATCTTCATACAGACTTCATACACACAAAAAACCTGAAACCAGAAACTAGAGCAACCCGCCAACCGAGCATCCTACCACAGCTCATTTCATACCCGGTGTTTAGGATTTTAAAGTAGTAGCAAGTAGCAGCAAGCCGGAAAAACGTCAGCTCCACCAGTCGCACATTATATTGCCTCACGCCTGCAAGTTGAGGCTCTGCCACCACCAGTCACTTTGGTGGTCTGATAACATTCTGATGGGAGCGTTCCCAGCTCCGTCTCGAGTCTACACTCACCGTCATCCCCCAGCTACACCTGGCTGGGATCTGGGGCTCCCTCGACGAGCACAGTGCAGCTGTGAGCAGCGCACCGAACAGCAGGTGAGAGCCCAGCGGAGGTTTGCATCATTGCGGCTGCCACGCAAGTCGAGTTTGACAGCAACTCGGTCGGGTAGTCGAAATCAAGCAAACGGACAGGACGAGGCGAAGGGATATTTACAACGTCTCTCATCCTACTACTTTCCGTGCTCTTCTTTCACTCCACAAACTCCGTTCATCAGCTACTAATTCTGCCCCTCTCTCTTTCCACCACTTACCTCTCACCTCTCCTTTTCCTCATGTTCTCCCCCTTTGGGGCTCATAAATTATCACTCGTCTTTTCAGCGTAAGGAACCAGATCCGCTCGGGCGAGGCACTACATGTTCGGCCCGTATGTTCGCCTCCATTTGGAGTTTAACTTATTTTTTCCGCAATATGCTTGGCAGAGATAGCTAAACGCAAAAAATACCATGGCAGCACATCATCCATACAAAATAAAGTGATACAATTCAATCCATTCATTTGTATAGTAGGCGCAAAAAAGATGTAAGAGGTTTCAACCCGAAAAATATTAAATAAAAATACAGCTTTTATCAATTTCTCCAAAGAATAAAAGGACAAATCAAAACCTCTCTTCCGCTTCTTCCTGTTGTCCAACCAATTGTAAAACGTGACCTCAACATCCCCTACGTCACCTGGAAGCGCTGGATACTCAAGCAGATCTGTTACCCACAGCGGCCCTCCCATGAAAACCAGTAACGCTTGTCGTTCATTCGTTCCTGCGGTTTACAGCCTAGATTTTGGCTGACAACATTTTTCTATTATATAATGTCGCACGTTTCCCTGGAACAGCAGAGGTGAGGTTCTCATGTTTGTGTCTTGTTGTTCCTGTCTGTCCTTTTCCTGTTGCTCTTTTTATCTTTTATTTTTTTGCGGTCCCTGTCGACATTTTCCATCCCTGCACTTGCCTTTCTTTCCGCCCATCTCTTTTTATCGCTGCGTGTTTTGCTCATTTTTCCTCTGTTTTACTTCTGGCCCACTTCTTCCTCTTCCTCCAACTTTCCCGCGATCTCGCCACACTCGCCTTTTTCCCATCGAAGTCTGTCTCCGTCTCTCACTCCCACTCTTCCTCCTCCTCTCCCCCCTTCTCGCTCTCTCTCTCTCTCTCCATGACTCGACTGTGCTCTCTCCGCTGGAGGTATAAATAGGGCTCCTAATAAAGTGCTAATTAATCTCTGGTGACAAAATCAAAGAAAGCACATCTGCATCGCTGAGAGGAGCGACGGAGGAAGAGGGGAGGGAAGGAAAGGGGATAGACGGGAAGGGGCAAGAGGAGGGGAGAGACAAAAATGCAGATGAGAGGAGAAAAGACTGAGAAGAGAACACAGATTTAGGCAAAAAGCTTTCAAAGTTTAGATAATAATATTTCGGCGGAGTTATGATTGAAATATGTGGCTGTGATACGTACATTCAAGAGAATTTAAGTTCCCACACACAAAAATAGAATAACCTGATCATCACTGTATTTTTATTCTTTATTTCAATAAATTTGTAAACCTTCTATAAGGTTAGAAAGATGAAATGTATATTCTCAGATGCAGTTAAGAATGATGGAGAATTTCAGAACAGAGAAAAGGAGGTGGATGCCAAGAAGAAGCTGAGAGATGAAGTCACTGTAAGATGTGACCGGAGCAAAAGGAAGACTTCTACTCTCACATTAATTATCTCAAACTCAACTTCCACTTAGGTTCAGAGAGATCAGCCCTGTCGTCAGTCGGCCCATTTCTCTTCAATAATTCAAACAGCTCGCGTGGAGTCCACAGCTGAACCACCACAGCGGCCCATGTCTTTACCTTAAGGCCTTCACTGCGTTTAATACTCACATATACATGCATATACACACACATATATATATATATATATATTACCAGTGATGAATGATAGAAAGACTTTATCTACTTCACACTTTAGTTTGATCAGTGATTCCCCGGGGCCTTTTCGAACACAAACTGAAAAGTTTCCATGAGAACGAGGTCTTTGAAATCCCGACCGAAAGTTGCACGGGCGGTTCAAGCCTGCGCCGTTTCTCCTCTTTCTGACAGATGGGGGAATTCTGACGAAAGAACTGAACGTGCTTTTTCAAAATATATCTTCAGGGGCTGTTAACACAACAAACTCTAAGAGGGAGCTCCTTCCTCTCATGTGTTTACTGGGGGGACGCCCTTCTCAGTAAACCTCTGAAATTGCACTTAAAAGATACTCCAACCGTCAAATTAGACTAGACTTAGCCTGATCAGGCTAAGTGTATTCTGTTCCTTTATCTAAACAATCTTACACGTCGTATGTCATCACCAACCAAATTTGGATGGATATTGCTGGATGAGACTTTTTTATGTTTATTTCTTATTTATTTTAATGATAGACTCTCTGTGATAAGAGTGTCTGCTTATACTGCCAGTACCAGTGTGTCAGTGTGTGCACATACGCTTTTAGCTGCTTGTTTTATCTTGAGAGGTCTGTTAAGCTCAAGTGCTTCCATCTCTGTGGGAGCTGTGTGCACATTTGCAGGTCAACAAAAGTTGGACCCAAAGCACATTTTCGTGCCGTCGCATGGATCGAAATAGGACTCCACTCAACAGGAAGTGACAGACGATTTGAATGGGATGTTTCAACTGTTGCTTTTACCGTACAAGTACATGACATTGAGCGTACTTGTTGAGCTGAAAATTTTAAGGCCACTAGACTGCAGGCTGCTTTCAGCTGGGTTGGCCAAAAAAAAAAAATCAAACTCAGTCAGCATGATAAATCTGTGATACATATTATGTTTCTGTTTTTGCTGACAAGTCAATGTCTAAATTGAATATGCACATAGATAAAAAGGAAAGTTGCTGCATTCCTGAACCAACTTGTTTCAGCAATTGCCCCAAAAATGTCACTGAATCTTTTACAAAAGCTTCCTAAATGTGTGATATCTTTTCCCCTCGTACTGCGGATACACTGTGAAAACTGAGGGGGGAAAAAAAGGCGAGAGGTTCCCGGTGGACGGGCAGCTAATGCGCAGAATAACCATCAGCTGTCTGGAGAGAAGAGACTCTCTTTTTCAAAGCCACCGTCGCGTTAGCTATTCCCCGAGGTTCGGTGAGTAATAAGTTTGATGTGACTTCACAGGCAAACCTGCAGGACTTGGAATTATTAATCATCAGCGAGGCTTTGACTCGATCTACAAAAAAAAAATGAAAATGAAAAAAATCACAGGCAACCTGTAGCCCCTCCAGCACTACAGAGAAGAAGAGCTGCATTATGGACTGATACCAGTTTTTTCTTTTTTTTTTGCAGAACAACTAGAGGGCTTTGGTGTCTTTTGAGATCGAAGAAAGGAACATTTCTGACTTGGAGCATCTTGGGGACATTAACAGGAAATGGGTTCAAAATCAGTGTTTTCACGGAGCTCCCTGCTTAACTGAGACACGAGGAGAAACTGAGCAGATGGCATTCTGATTCTGACTCCTGACCTGCCGATAAGATAAAACAAAGCCCTAAAATATGTGCTAAAGTTACCACACATGGCTCCTTGCCCCATAAAGGGTTAAACAGTCAATGACTTGCCTTTTTTTTTATTTTGTCCTTACCACAAACTTTTTTTTTTCCAAACACAAAAATCATTAATTAATTCAGAAGTAACAGCACGGTCAATATTCTTTTTCGAATTGTTTTAATGGCGCGGAGTGCGAAACAAAAACTTTTAATGGACTTTGAGAACCCTGAAACTCACATAATTGTTTTGCACTTACTTCTAATGAGGTCAGAGTTACTTTTCTCAAATACTTATTACCAGGTCATGACAACACTTTAGAGTGATAGCAACTTACATGTGTTAACAGTTGCCTTGCGGAAAATCCTATTAGTGCGTTAAATGCGGTTAAAGTTAAGAGATGCAAAAAACTGCAGAATGCAGATGTCTTTGTGTGTCTGCATTTTGGGCCACAGCATGTATGTCTGTGTATGTCTTATTATGATTTGTCAAGTTTTTCATTTTTGCACTGAATAAGTTCAGTTAATCTCGTCGCACATGTCCTATTCTATCCTAACTCACACCATGTGTCCTTGTCATGTCTTCCTTGCTCTCTTCCTTCTTCACTTTCACTTCGTCCCTTTCATCAGCGTTATCTTTATTGATTGCCATCCATCATGCTTTGGTTTATTCTCTCTCAGTACTTCTAAATAAGCGCCACAGACAGCAGCAGAGCGCAGACTCTATAGACACATAAGAAATACTGGCAGCTTTCGCTTGTTTGGCCCTTGAGTGCCTCATCAACTCTGCAACAATCTGGCAACCAAGTGCCCTTCTGCGGATCGTCTCCTACCGACGGTTAGCATTACGAAGCAGGCGAGCCGCGACAGCGCTAAGTCAGCTCCGGCAATTATGAATTATATAGTTTCAAGCCTGCGAGTTGAGGCTTTGATACCAGTAAGCTTTCATTTTCGTGGTTTGAGCGCGTTCTCATCTGAACACTTTAAGCTCTATCCCAAGTTAATACTCACTAATCTTCCAGCGACACACTTCTGTGCTTGTTTCTAATGAAGTAAGTGGTACCTTTCTCAAACAGCGTACAGAGTGTTTTGTGTTGACACAGCTGACCCGTGTAAATCAATCATTTCAACTCATCATGCAGTTATGTTTGTGCGTCTTTAAACTTTGGCCTTTTCCCTTCAGTGTCACTGACCTTTCTACCTAACTTCGTTCTCTTTGATCAGTCAGGAAGAAATAATCTCCTTCGTGAAACTCCACAATATCAATTTACGAACAATGACGGTGAACGTCCTTAACCGTCGCGCTACATTCATTGCGGTGACGAATGAGAGCGTGAAAGTCACAGACTAGGTGACAGACCTGCTGCAGCAGAATTATTTTTCTCTCTCCTCAGAAAGTTTTTGTTTTTTTCCGCGGTGAGACATGAGACTTTTAAGATGTGACACGTTCGGAGATAACCCCACGGCATCAGCTCCGCACAGACACATGAAACGCGACAGTCATCTGTCTCCCACGCCGCGTGGCAATAAGGGCAGCTCTAACTCTCAATTTGCCTGGGAATTCAGATAGTTGTTATTGTGGTAGTAATCCCAGGGCGGGCTGCAGTGCGTCGCGACAGGCCGATAGGCGGCGTTTTGTCCCCATTTGCCTCGCTCTCCCCTGCATCTCCAGGCTGCACTTCAAAGCAATAGATCTCCAAATTCATAAATAAGTCAGCAGAAGAGGAGAAGAGAAAGCTGCACATCTCTCCGAAACAAACACGGACCGCGGTTGACTGGAGAGCGCTGCATGCACCTGGCATCATCAGTCATGGAAACCACAAACACAGAAAGATTGTGTGTGAGAAATGTTGTGGAATATGAAAAATAGGGGGCAACGCTTTTAATGAAAGTGCTCCAATTACCACACCACAGGAGGTTAATACAAGGGAGCCATAGAGATATCATAATGAGCAACTATCAAATACCATTTAAGGTCAATGGAAACTCAACACTGACTTGGAGGATTATAAACCTGTTAAAGCTGTGTCACATATACAACATGGAACATACTATATTTAAGCAAATGAGTGAAAATGTAGGCTGGTTTTGCATAATATTTCAATTAGTGTTATAATTCCACATAAGTCTCTGCAAATCCTTTCCATTCCACCTTTATATACCTCTCCCGTTGTTGTATGGTTTTGTCTTACGTGCAGCGGAACCAATGCGCACCTGAAGTCCTTTTATGCGTGTGCACGCGCGGCAAATTGAGCTGATCGTGGTTTGTCTCATTACAGAAATTAGAAAAACCCTGACAGGGAAATGTCACTGTGAGCTGCATTAATGAACAGAAGTAAGATATTTAAGGTCTCACAGGAAAACAAAACAAAAAAACAACTTATTGTCGACACAATGAGTGAAATCACATGGAGGAAAGAAGCAACGCAACTAGTATTCTAATGAGGCCAACCAAGAGCGCATTATCGGAAATGCGCATCGCAGTGCTTTAAAATTCTAAATTGCACCGCGGTGATTTAGTGCAGCGATGACATTAACCCCTTCGGACTCGCTGAGGAAACAGCGCGGCGGCAACTTTGAAGTGATCGCGAATGTGACCGGTGACTGCGGACGTGCAGAGGGAAAGTGCATTGACTCCAGGCGCTCCCGGAGCAATACGCGCAAAATAAATTAAAATAAAACTAATATAATAATAATAATAATTAACTTTCAATTTACCTTTTTGCAGCAGCCTTCTCTTCAATATAGTCTGAAGAAAAAGCATTTTCCCCCACACCGGTTCCAGCTTGGACGGATAATTCTCTCCTCATGGAAGAGCAGCGGAAGAGGAAGAAGAAGAGGCAGAACTTCTGTCTGCTTGCACCTCACTCACCACCCTCACTCTCCTTCTCGCTTTCTCTCTCGCTGTCTTTTCTCACCCTCCTCCTCCTCTCTCCCTGTTTACTCTCTCAAAGGGGCCCCTTCCCTCTTGACACCAGCTGAACCGGAGGCTGTGCGTGCATGCGCGCGCGCACGCGTGTGTGTGTTTCACTCAGAAGAGGAAGGAAAACAGGACTGAAAAGTCGTCTCTCTAATCCACTTTAATCAGATCTCTCCTCACTCTGCACCCTGATGCTTCCAGTCTGGTTCTGTTCCGAAAGAGATGATGTGTGTTTTCACATGTTCTCCTCCTCATTTTCTTTATGCACTAATTTAATTACAGAGTTTTTCTCTCTCTCTCTTGCTCTCTCGCTCTCCATCTCTGTCTCTTCTCCTCTGCCTCTCTCCTGATTATGCACAAAAAATTGCAGCTCAAAGCCTTCGGGACTTTTGATGCCCTAGTTTTTTTTTTTTCCTTCTTCAGAGTCTCTGTGTCTAGTGGGCTTGTATATATGTATGTGTGTGTAGGTGTGTGCGCGTGCGTGCGTGTAAGACCGTTGAAAGCGTAGCCAAAAGATGAAAGCTTCCCACACTGAGACCCACCAGAACATGACTTATTCCTCCGCTCCCCCGTCGGCTGGTGATCATAAGGTGACCAATGTCGCTTGATGTGACATGAAACCGGGAAACACACTCTCTCCCTCTGCACACAAACGTGTCCCGCGCGTCCGGCCTCCGCAACCGAGGGTTCCCGTTCGCCTTAGCAGGGAATGGGATCTGGGGTTTGAGGCCATCACGGTGTGTACAGAACAAAAAAAAAAAAAAAAAGAAGGCAAGGCAATTACCGCAGGACCAGAAATCGCAGCAAACATTGAACATTTTGGTACGTTATTACTTCGGTTTTGCGCTCGGGCTCGATGCCTTTGAAACAAAGCATTAGTTATAGGGGTGAAAATGCTGACTGGAAGATTTAACCTAAAGGCGTTTGCATCCACGTCGGACGAACGGTGTCTGAATTGCAACACTCTTTATAAATACCCTCAAGGGTAAAAGGGTCCACAAGCTCTACATTGACTCCACTAAATCTGAGAGTCAGCAATTTAACCTCGTACTCAGTGTTTCATTTCAGATCCTGGGGCACTGTGGTAGCAGCAGCTGTAATGAAAAAAAAAAAACACCTCACAACCCCATTACTTACAATGTATACTGCACTCTGCTGGCATTAAGTGTTTTTTTTTGTTGTTGTTGTTGTTGTTGAGATTGAGATTTCTGTACATTTTTCCACATTTTTCCACTAACAGCTGCGTTGCGTACAAGATCTGCTCAGCTGCATTCAGTCTGAGGCTCTTCCAGGTTGCTTTGACAGCTTGAAGCACACTTAAACTTAACTTAACCTGCCTTAATATGAACCGAGACCATAAGAATCAGGCACTAAGTCAACTGGGGCAAGGAAAACCTATTTTTTTATCGTAAAATCTGAGGCTTGTGGCCGGCCAGGTGGAGCCAGAAAAACAAAAGGGAAATGGGACTGAAGAGACGGGATGAGAGGGTGAGAAGAGAGATGTAGGAGCAAATTATATTTAGCGGTGATGTATAACACATCGGGGATGGATACTGGATTAAAATGACTAACAAGCTGCTAACATGTGCACTTGACAGCGCGTGTTAGCACCTTGCATGAGATTTGAAATAAATAAAAATAGATGCAGAATAAAGGATGTATTATTACACCCAAAAACCAAAACTTCAGCGCCGCTGATTGCGGCTACTACCCCGGCGCTGCTGCCCACGGCGAAAATCTCTACTTTTCTTCACCACCTTAATGCCACTTGGGACGGCAAGGGGCCGTACATCCCAGCATGCACTCAGAGAAGGCACCCCAGACAGGTGGCTGGCTGGTCTATTACAACGCACACAGGTCGAAACCCAGCGCACAGACTCAAAAACTCCTGCTGAGTCCTGAAGGGATTAGAGTGCTTCTGCTGCTGCTGCTGCTGCTGGACAATCAGCTGGTGATTAAAGCCTCTAGTGTGAACTTAGAGACACTTAGATCCGTCTGCAGAGTTTGCAAATTAAGTAAAATGAAAAACTATTTATCACTTGCCAGCATCTTATCACATTTTGTCCAGCGCTCCAGTCGCTTATATTTTAACCAAAGATACTGTGAGCGTGGAGGTCGCTACTTATCCAGAGTGAAATGCCCAGCTTACTGCAGCAGAGCAGCGGTCTATGTTTAGATATACCCATTAACCACAGACTCGTACACTGCCTAGCATTTGGTAGGAACAGAAAACCTTTTCATCCTCCGAGCTGTCAAACATTGGTGGGCCACAGTCCCACTAGGCAGCATCCACGGCGTCTATAAAGACGGGCACTGCTTAAAAATACGCAAGTGCTTTCCCTCAACGCCGCCTCGGCAGCATAAAGGTTAAAATAAAACTACAGTCAACAGGCTTCTGTCTTTCACATGGAGGCACTGCAGCGCTGGGCTGTGAGCTGTCACCGAGACAGGTTTCACAAGTTCCTTTTCACTGGAAGTTTTTTTTATTTTTTATTTTTTTTTCCTCCATGTCCTTATCTGAAGTAAGGAGAACACGTACACAAGGTAGCACAGGATGTTTTGACGGGATATACACCGGTGCATGCCACTGACAACACACACACACACACACACACACACACACACACACACGCACACACACACACACACATACACACAGTTTTCTTTATATAATACATGATATTTTTTCAGGTTGTTAATTAAACCTGTATGTGAAGTTGATATATTTTCTTTTACTTCATCAGTCTTTACTGCTACGGTGCGATGGAGCATCATTATCATTTTATCTGAGATTTACATAAACGCCAAATAAAATGATGACGAGAAGACGGGTGTATCTATTTACGTTGACTGAAACATCTCTATATGTGTCAAATCTGATGGAAATGTAACAGAACAACAAGGTGTTTTAACCCCCAAATGTACTGACAACACTGAATCTAATCAGTAGAAGAAGAAGATGACCAAGGTGGACACATATTTTCAATGTTGCTGTCCATCCACAGATAGAGCATAGTGACCTTTTCTACAGGCATTTGTTGTTTAAGAAAACAACAAGTCAATTTAAAACTATCAAACAAGGTCCCTGTAAAGAAAGTAAGTCAAAACTGATTCCGATTAAACTGCTTGGGATTGCTTACCCTTTCGTAGATTCGTCACTAAATCGCAAAACCACAGTTGAATCAAAACATGTCAGTGTCAGTCTTAACAATATTAGCGCACGCTTCAGAGTTGGTGCTTGTTGCAGCTGTATTGCATTACGTTGCATTAGACTACTCTGTTGTTGTGTCCATCCGCTGTGTGAGCATATACTTGACCGATAGATAAAATGTGAGAATAAAAAAAAAACTCATCCCTTATTTATCCCGTGTGATGCAATCGATTCTTTGGTTGTCACTGTATTCTTCTTTTCGTGTTTCTGTTTGCTCTCATTTTCTCTTTTTTTCCATTTAGTGGTGATAGATTTTAATAGTTTTCTTTATTTTATTTTATTTTCTTTTTCTTGCCTGGTCACAGGGGCACTGTCGCCTAGAGAAGTGTCAGAAAAGTTTTACCATCTGAAGGAAAAGGTCTTTTCATCTTTCTCTATGTCAACCGAGAACCATCTCAAGTGAGCGGTCCGTTGAGAGAAAGGATGTGGAAGTCTGCTGGCTCTGAGCACGGCTGCTTTTTTTTTTTTTTTTTCATCTCTTATCTGCTAGAAGAGAGCATGACCTCAAACTGAATGCTAAAAAATGATAGTTTTATGGGAGTTTTCTGTCCCTCTCTTCCTCACATCAAGACAATGACCTGTTGTTGGACTTGACTCAAGAATGTTTCTTATTTGAATTATTAAGGTATTCGTTAACGCAAAAGATGACAATACACTATACACAGACACGATATAACAATCCTGCAGTCATATTCAATAAGGTACAGTTTAGTCCCCCAAAACTGACATTTGTAAACTAATTTATCCTGCCATAAATAAAAAAACATTATGTTGAAAGTTGAATGTGTGTATGCTGTATGCCTACAGTCTATGGACGTTTGGCGAAGTTGTTAATTGATCGTCGCTAAGAGGATTTGGACCGCTCCTCTGCTAGTGTTTCCTTTTCAGGTGAATGTGCATTGCAGTAGTACTTTTGTTGCATTTCGGTAGAATGGGCTTCATCTTTAGTGAGGTATTTCTCCTCGCTTGTCTTCCTGGAGGCATGTTGTTACTGTCATGTGATCTAGTCGACGTGATGCTACATAAGAATCACGGAACAGCAGTGAAGTCGTCAAACAGACCAGTCAATCCTTCTGTACAACCACTAATAGCTAGAACCTCACTGCAGTTCACACTGGAGGACACAGTACCGTACTGTAATTGAAGCAACGGTGCCCTCAAACTGCATTCTGGGACACCTAGCTGTCCTAAGTCCACATAACCTACACGCTGCTTGCTGCGGGCATCACATGACTTTTTTTTTGTTGACGCCACCATAATGGCAGGAAAACTTTGGGGAAAACAAAAGGCGCCAGCACTGATTTCATGCCAACAGAGTTTACTGCACTTTAAAAGGACACAAAGTGAGCAGTACAAGGCAAAACTCGACAGATTACATGTCACAGACTCTTGTCATGCCCCAGTTTGCATTTTTTCAAGGATTAAAACAGCCGGTGGGGACAATGTTCTTGACCTGTAGGGTCCAGATATACTATAGAAATACCTCCGTCCTACTCCAGAGTCACTGAGAGCATTCAAGTTTGTTGGCCAAAAACAGCGTCTCTTCATTCCTACACTGTCATCATAATATAAAGAACTAATCACTGTGCTGAAGAGTCTCCATTATACGCCAATCGTTTATGACGTTAACGCAGTTTAAATGAACGTCTAAATGCACTACATACACTAAATTATTCTTTTATTTTTATTTATTATACAACTGTATTTATTGTATATTGCAACGGAATCTCAATAACAAATAACTGTTTAATCCCGAATTTATTTCTCATTGTGGGTAGTTTTAGTGCTGAATGAGCAACAATCCTTTGTAATCCATGTTATAAACATTAGCCTAACTCGCCTATATGAAAAAAAATCCGTTACACATCGTGTTGAAAACATGCTAAATAAACAAGACATCACGCTTGGAAAACATTGGATTCTGTCCCTCAGAGAAAGTGACCGATACACAAGAGAAACGTGTTCCTTGAGGGATCTCACCGCTTCGTTTTCTAGTTTTATTGCATTAATCCACATCTGCTGTCACGCGAGATCTTTGGGAATCCTATAAAGCGATTTCCACTTTGCTTGTCCCCGACTATTCTGGCATCCTGGGACACGACGGCCCCAGGTTAATTAGTTAGACGGCCACAGTTGTCAACGGAACAGTTATTAGAGAAGAACACTTTCCTGCCAATATGTCAGTGTTGTGATAAACGGCGTAGAGTGACATCAGCTCCCAGAGTTCTGTACGTATACCTGGAGAACTGGACTGCATGGATAATTTGAACTGGACCAGTACTTGGGCAGCGAAGAATAAGATGTCTTAAGATCCCCAAGAACACAAGTATGGACAAGGACACATATGGACATATGCCCCATATTCTCCAACTCCTGACTCTTCTGTCAGTAAACTCCAACAAGTAAAAGTCAAACCAGCCCTGGAATCCCTGTTTAGCCGTGCAGCTGATTGTTTGATGAGTGTGTTGTTTATCTGGAGCTTTGCAGATCTTCTCAGTCATCTACTGTTCCTTCACCCTCAGTTACATTCATAACTCTTTAACCATAATCTACTGCTGCAGCCTACTTTATCTCCTTTGCTAAAGTTGCAGCCCGATGTTAGAGCTAGAGCTTGGGCAAACAAATCATTGCTAGTTCCTGGAAATTACATCTCAAGGGAGAGATTTACCTGATGTAATCCAATGCGTGTACATTTATGTGTAAACGGTCAACACTATAACTTTACCCGCACAGGCAATGCGGCAAAGTGCTAATAAAATATCTGCAAAGATTAAGAAAGAAGAAAAGACAGAAGAAGAAGAAGAAGAAATAACACAGCACTAAGAAACACTGCTGGAAACATAATAATACAGGGCGTTTGGTTCCTTTGCCTGCAAATTTATCCTAATAAAAATATTTTTAAAAGGTTTTTATTCATTTATTTTTTATCACAGGACCTTCTGCGAATCTTATACAGCTACAGTTCAAATGATTTCATCCATTAGTCATGTACCGCTGGTTATCCCTTTGAGAATGCAGAAACTAAATTTAGTCCTGGAGACTTGCAGCTTAAAATTTACCTGCTCCATCTTAATTCATGTCAGCCATGAAGCTGTTACAAACGCACAAGTTGATGAAAGTTGGAAAAAGCAATGTGAAAGCAACAGTGAGTAAGAGGAACCTCTAGAAGAGTTGACAAATAACACACAGATACCCATCGCTTCTAATAAAACACTAGTTCACAAAGATCAAAAACGTAAGCAGCAATGTTTTATGCCTTCATTCTTGGTCCTTGTCAAAACCTTAGATTACCACAAAGCTTCAAAAGCTATGGACATTCACATTTTCTTTTCATTTATAAACTTGTTGTCATCAGAGCCGACTTGAAGGCAGGACGGTTCAAAACAGACACGATTTGTCTTATTCTGCTCTTTAGCCTCTGTGACTATTACGTTGAAATAGGCAATTAAAAACAAACCCATAACGATCAAATCACCCCATTTCCATTTTACCTTCAACCTGAGCTCAAATGAAGAAGCATATGGCTAACAGGTCTGAATGCGCGCACACACACACCTTCCGCTTTACCTCATTATGGTCGGCCTTGATCAGCAGCGCTTAGACTGGCAGCATAATTTAATGAGCACACGCATTCATGTCGACATCATCATCATTCGTTCTCCATCACTACGGCCACAGACTGTGATTCAAACCCCGAGTGTTGTCCTGATCTTTCCGTTTCTATGATGCAACCCCGTTCCTTTCAGAAGGAACATTTCTATCCGGTCTTGCCGCTGACCTGCTCTTTGAGACATGGCTGTGAGTCCGCCTGATGTAGCTGACACGTCCGTTGCAAGATGAGACACAACAGGCGCTCCTCATGTTCATTTTATGAAGGCAAACATCCTGTCATTTCTCAAGGTTTTCCAAACCAGAGCAAAGTAAATAAGCCATATGTAAATGCAGATATTAAAGGAGAAAGACAGATTGCACAATGAGTTTCTGTGTTTTTTTAAATTATGAATATTGAAAAAGAACACACTCGTTGCATCATAATTAAACATATGCACAGACACACATGACTAATATTACATTTTTAATGCAGCTTGATTTGGTCAAACCAAGATGTTGCGGAATCTCAACTCATCCCGACGGCCTTTTGTTATTCTACTCCAGAGGAAGAAAAAATATCTGTTTCTTTAGCTGAGGCGGCTCCGTGTTCTCTATGTCACCACGGGGGATTCCTGCCAAGGACCGGTCACAGACCAGTCGGCAATCTGTGTAGCTTCATCTGTAAGACAAACTACTAGATTAACTAACCATAAACCAAAACGAAGGCAGGCTGAGGTTAGAGAGCCGAGTAGAACGGCAGAGCTGGTGATAATTCCGCCGCGTGACCATGAACAGAATCGCATGACAGTAACTCGCAGAGAGGCCACACTGCAGAGTGCGTGAAGGCGTGTCGTTTCTTTCGGTTGATTGGTTTCCAGAATAAATGCGTTGGCTTTTTATGGCGCCGTTGGACTTGGGATGACTCCTTTTTTACCTTGTGATAGTGAACAAGCGCTGAAGTCTGGCTGTTTCTGTACCCGTGGATCCACGCGGGGCCACTGAATGAGTCATGACACGATTCAGGAGAAGCAAGCAGCTGATGTGGAGGTAGTTTATCGATTTAATTTCACTTGTACAGTCAACACAGTCTACCCAGTCCACGGTGTTTATGCACAAGTTTGATATTTTTTTTTGCCCGAGGCCTTCATATAATCTCTCTCTCTCTCTTTGTGATATTTCTCCTCTTGTTTAACACAGTAAATTCAAATCAAATGTTTCCATAAGACTCCTTTCCCCCCTGTCCAGGTGAAGTCAGGGTGATTAACTCCATCCCATCTGGCGTGTCAGGATGAATAAATTGTACAGCAAACTCTGCTGCAGACAGCAGCCAGCATGAGCTAAGTGTTCGTCACACATGCACACGCACAAAAACGGCGGTAAAGGTAAACAGAGCTAACTTGCACTGACTGGTCCCAGCTACTGACAACTCAACTTTATGCACATCTCCACAGTCAGTCGTGGGTTTTTATTTTTTTTAGACAATCAAAGACGTCTGGTGTAATCTAACTGGACATGTAGGGCTGGAGCTAATATAAAGGGGCTGCGTCTTGTTAGGAAACACAGGTGCTGCTCAGAATTGCTTATTCAAGTCTGCGATAATCAGTCCCTGACTTATGTTTTTAATCTCTTGAGATTTGCCAGAAAAAATGAACAAATAAATAAATCATTTTCCCCGTTTGCAGTCTAGAACACACCGGACATTGTGTGAAATCAGGTTTGATTTTGGGTGCACCCATCTCAAATTGGTGGGAGCGACTCTCTGGTTGTGTGTTTTTTGCAGTTGGAAAATGTATCCATCTGACCTGTTTTACTCACCAGCCTGATTCAGCAACATGTGTGAGGGGGGAGTGCGTGGGAACTGCAACGCAGGTGGGCACAACAGGAGTACAAGACTGCAAAACTATCATCAGACAAGAACACAGATACGGGATGATTCTGCTCATGTTTCGTTCTTTAAAGCCGACACTTTTAACAATGTTTCTGCTTGTTAATGGAAATATGCTGGTTATATAAACTATGATAAGGTAACTGAACCCTTCGCTTTAAGGGGGAAATACTGCGGCACATCTACCACCTCGATCTGCAAACCTTCATTTTCTGTTGGTTACATAAGGGGCAAGCTATTTCCTTGTTGGCGCTGACTGTTGGCGCAAGATGTGAAGTGTGAAATCATCCAATATGGATGTAATTCCGAGGCATACTGGGCTGCAACTTTAATGGATGCTGCACACAAGAACGCATCACTAGATCAATTTCTCATGCGCTTATTTCAGCACCCACTCACAAAAATGACTCTGGTCATACATTACTCCAAAGGTAAAAATAAGATTTCATACATACATTGGAGCAATGACCTCTATTACACATTTAAAACTGGTACATGGACACTATCTGATGGAAGGAGACAGCTCTTTTTATTTTTTATGCCACCACTTTTGTGGTATCCTCAGTATCTGCATATTGATATTGGTGTTTATGTGCTGCAGAACAGGGAAGCTCATACGTTTTATTCTTTATCTTTTTTCCCTTTCATGTTCAATGAAATTTCCCTGTGGCTATGGTTGGTTCTCTAGTCTTGGTATCCATGCACCCCACACTGGGGTGGTGGTTCTCAGGAGCTGGGGCTTCTTGACCTGATTTTGGGCCCTGGTAAGGGTCTCACTCATATTTAGGGAATGCTCACATGCATGTGTGATGTCACCTGCCAGCCCGTGCAGGATCAAATCAATAACAATTGATGAGTCCCATCTAATAAGGGCTGGACTGTTCTTTCACTCTATCACTATGTGATACTAGTTTATTTTCATCAATTAACAACATGCATTAAATGAACAGAGTCTAAATCTAAATCTAAATGACCACCATTTGCCTTCAAGACATCATCACTTCTTCTAGGTACTTGCACACAGTTTTTGAAGAAACTTGGCTGGTAGGTTGTTCCAAACATCTTGGAGAACTAACCACAGATCTTCATGTCATGTAATCCCAGGCACATTCGATGATGTTGAGATCCGGGCTCTGTGGGGGGCATGCCATCACTTCCAGGACTTCTTGTTCTTCTTTAGGCTTAAGATAGTTCTTAATGACCCTTGGCTGTATGTTTGGGGTCTTTGTCATGCTGCAGAATAAATTTGGGGCCAATCATACGCCTCCCTGATGGTATTGACGATGGATAAGTATCTGCCTGTATTTCACAGCATTGAGGACACCATTAATCCTGACCAACTCCATTTGCAGAAATTCAGCCCCAGACTTGTAAAGGAACCTCCACCATGCTTCACTGTTGCCTGGAGACTCTTGTTATTATAGCGCTCTCCAGCCCTTGAGTGAACAAATTTCCTTCTGCTACGGTCAAATATTTCAAATTTTGACTTATCATGTCAGAGCACCTGTTGCCATTTTTCTGCACCTCAGTTCCTACATTTCCATACATAGTTGGATCTCTTGGTCTTGTTTCTGTGTCAGAGGTATGGATTTTTGGCAGCAACTCTTCCATGAAGACCACTTCAGTACAATAGATGGGTGTAGCTGGGTCCCACAGGTTTCTGCCAGTTCTGAGATGATGACACTGCTGGACATCTTCCGATTTCGAAAGGGAAATAGGCTTAATGTGTTTTTCATCTGCATCTACGATCTTACAAAATCCCTGAAGTGTACCTATAAGGATTGATGCTGGTTCCAAGGCAAAGGGCAGTTAACTTACCACCATCTAAACTGTTTAGTGATGTTCATGTTGCTGCTTTGTATCACATCCTAACATAAATGACAGCTACTTTTCTAAACAGCACTGGAAAAGCATGAGCACATGGCATCAAGCTGCTACAGATGTTTGTCTGACCTTCCTCTTTTTTTCGATTTTCTAGTGTTGTGCCCACTTAACTAATCTTCCTTTGGTTTTTTATTTAATGGCCATGTTCGTGCACACATAGCAAAAACACATTAACATGTGCGTGTAAGCTGGAAAAAGTCCTGCCACCGTTAATAAAGATCCTGTAGATGAAAACACACACACACACACACACACACACACACACACAGAAATAAATAATTCCTTGTGAGTCGTGCTAGACTTGATTAGGATCACACACGCATGCACGCACACACACACACTTAATGAAGCATGCTGCAAAAGATACATAGGGTCCATTGTTTTCTGTTTTAAGAAAAAAAAATGTTTATTTATTATCATTATTCAGAGAAACTATGGTAGACATGCAGCATGATCTGTATCATTTTTGCATTTTTCCTCCCTTCCTACCAGAGAATTTATATACCTGTAAACTGTTCTACTCAGGGGGCAGCAGGGGCAATAAAACAAGGGCAGGTGGCTCCAATGGCCCCTGAGGCTGGCTCCAGGAGAGGGTCAACCACAATAAACTTTGAAATTAAAAATGCCCAACTTTATGCCAGCATGTAATTTCCCCAACTGTAACTGGGTGATTTTTTTTTTTTTTTTTAATTCTTTAAATTATGTACAGGCTTAGAATTATGCATAATTAAGTGCTACTTTGAGTGACAGGTGGATTCCCTCCCAGGTTGCTAGCTGTCTGCCTCTGCTCCACTTATTCTCTTCTTCTTCCACCCTTACATAGATATCGACCACAGCCGGAGACACCACACTTCCAAAATCCTTTGGTACATATTCATCCTTATGCACTCAGTCATCGCAGATTATTAAAATACATATAAATAAATATATAAAGGATTCCTTCTGCTCATGTGTACATTCGACCTTTTGCCTATGTGGGGTTTCCTCGTCCCACAAAGTCATGCTTGTTAAGTTAATGTGTGATTCTAAATTGTTCGTAGATGTCAGCGAGAATGGTTGTTTGCCTCTTTGTGTTAGCCCTTTGATAGACTGGCGATCCAACCAGGGTGTACCTACGCCACTAGGGTCATTGACTACATTTAGCTGAATGTGTACGTGAGAATGTGTATTCCTGCCAGCACGCACTGTAGCTAGTGTGTTAGGACGGCATAAGGTTGCAGCAAGTGAGACAAATTTGAAATCATCAAAATGTTTGCTTACGTTAGACTATACCTTTCTGTTTCTCCTTATCTGTACAGACTAATTTAAGAAGTTATTTTGTTCACAAAGAGAGGGACAATTTGCAGTTAAGTAATTTTTTTTTTTTTTTTTTTTTTTTTTTTTTTTTTTTTTTAGTAAAAGTGGAACCGGAAAGAGGTTTTAAATACACTCTTAAATGGAATCATGCTCTTTTTAAATGAAATTTAATAAAAATTTTGTGTTGAGATGAGATGGGCAGACTAACAGAAAACCTAAATGGTAAATGGTTTTTATACAGCGCTTTTCTACCTATTGGTAGCGCTTTACAGTCTCAGTGACACATCTACCCATTTTGCTCACACAAGCACAGTACCGAGTATTGGGAGCTACTGGGTGGGGGTTCAGTCTCTTGCTCAAGGACACTTCAGCATGTGGTGTGTTGTGTTGCACCATGTAACTTTCATCTGGACTGCACATGCAACCATAGCAGCCTCTTTCATGCTTTAAGGGAAACACTACCCAAACCAAACATTCGTGTGCAGACCTAGAACTTGAAACAAAGCTAGTGTTGTCTTTCTCTTTTGATTGCCTCTTTAGGTTTTTTCACAGCAAACCTGAAAACACAGTGACTATTTCCTTTGTTGTATACAAACTGAGTGACCTGTTTCTTTCTGACTGTGTGAACTAGACTTGAAGATGTAGCTTCAGTAGCACAGAGAGAATCTGCAGGCTGAAACGAGCATGGCGTATCCACAGCGTTTACCGTGTCATCCACAATACTGGAGGAGAAGGTACATTCAGGCCGACCTCAGACGGTGGATGCATCCCTTTATTACGCTAATGTGGGGTGAGAGTGAACTCCTCCATGAACGAACTGAAGTTAAAACAGTGTGTCCTCGGGATCTCAGTTGCCTCATTTCACAGGTCTGGATAGACAGCAGAGCTCCAAAATGTCACAAGATGGCCTTTGAATAACAAGCCTTTTTGTGGCCAGTGGTGGCAATTCCAACTGCAGATAAGGAGGAGCATGCTGTGCTCATGGAAACAATTGTTTGTAAAGGTTCTCTGTCATCCAGGTCATGGTATATCAGAAAAAGTGTTTAATAAAGGGAACATTTTGCCACTCATCTGCGTAGAACTAGAGAAGCTACTCAGGTGAGTGCTGAAATGTCTCAAAAGACTCTACAGTCCAAATCCAGAAGTCTTTGTTAAAGGTCCCATATTATGCAAAATTCACTTTATAAATGTTTTCTAACGCGATATGTGTCCTCAAAGCCTGTATATGAGGCCCTAGAAGTAATTCAGTCATTTCCCTTGCTTACTCCATTTTTTAGCATTTTTTTTCTTGACGTCATGCAGGGAAATAACTACTCCCTCCAGTAGTGGATACAGCCTTAGACCCACTCCCCGGATGGATGAGCCTAAAATTACTGAGCGGGTGCCATTTTTTGTCATCGCAAACCCTCCCAAACAGACATGGCAAAGGTACGAGCAAACCACAGCCATTGCTCTGTTGTTGGCTGCATCAACGAACCGCAACAATTACTCTAAGTAACATATTCAGACACACAATATTTTTAACTAACCATTCAGAAATGTCCTGCTGCCGTAAACATTAGGGCATGGTAATGTCAGCAAAAGCTGAATCCTCTCCCCAAGAAGGGTGTGGAGTAGGCATGGACTGACACAGCTCATCAGCATTTAAAGGTACAGGCACAGAAGCAGCCTGTTCTCAGTAGAGCTTTTTGACTGGCTGAAATTCAGGACCAAGACAGAATTTGGAGTGATACACTTTGAAAACGATGTTCAACCTCTGACATCTATTGTTGAAAAATCATATAATATGGGACCTTTACACACTTTTTCGATATGGAAACAGTTGGTCTAATAGTATTCTGAAAATGACAATGTTCAAAAGTTGATCTATGTTATTTAAACAGCAAGTCCCATTTGGATTTTCAGAATCATGCCTTTTTCCATATGAAACTTTTTCCCTTTTGAAAAATATGTATTCCATACTCTATATCTGCTCATCTCTGTCCACTGGAGATAAACTAATTATCCAAAAGTTTGTGCAGCTTTATACGTAGAAGTAGAGATGCATGCTCAAAAGAAGCTCACAGTTCTGCTCGTAAGAAAAACACAGCCATTGTTAAACATTATTAAAGGCTTAAATATGAACCCGTTAATATCTAAGCAAAATATTGTTGATGCATGTTGATCATCCATCTGAAACACTTGCTGAAACTTTATCTTAAAAGGGAATATTGTATGCATGTTAAATATAGTGGTTGAGGTTGTGCGTTGCCAACTGCAATAAAGACTCAAATAAGATCCACATCCCAGAAGTCCATAGAATGCTCCTTAAACCTGACCAACATCTTCACGGCCCACATGTCTAACTTTGAGAGTGCTACATTGGGATCAAGGCTTGATCCGGATCATCCAAACACAACATTAAGGTTCAGATTAATTGTCATTGAACAGAATATACTGCACAATGAAATGTAGGTGCACTACCTGAAACGGTGCCAAAGCTGTAATTTGTTCTCATTTATTATCTAATTTCTTCTTCCTTTTCTTCTTCTTGCTCGTGCATTTGTAGCGGTGCGTCCCTCTCTTCATCTTTCCCAAGTGAAAACACTGAATTAAGATGGTGGCTGTACATTGCCTGGTTCTGCTTTCTTTCATGGGTAATTGTGGAGGATGTTCTTTTTTGGCTGAGCATGCTTTTCATCTGCATCTAGAGGACTTCTGATGTCCTTTAAAGGCAAAAAAGCATGAAGAAAGCCAGCTGCATTGCGCCCACACCGGAACAGTTTGGCTACGTATAATGATTAATATCTTCTTTAGTAATAAAGCTGAATGGCTGGTCAGTGAAGGTCAGGATTTCAGTCAATAAGCCGAGTAAAGAAAAGAGCACCTCCTTAGTAAAAATGTAAGGCTGCTTTAGGAAACAAATTAAAACTCCTGAAATATCAAACAAGTCTTTCATTCAGTCTTGCTGCTGAATAAATAAAGCGTCCACAAAGAGAAATTGGATCTGCTGGAGTTGTTTGAAGTTCTAAAGTCACAGTGTGGCCTCAGTGATCCTGCTCTCCAGATCCAAAGGCGCAGGCTTACTGTTGGCTCCATTCATCAGCCACGTTTTCAGAACATTCGAAAATGAATGCCTTGTGACTCATTGCTGCTTCCCGCAAAATACACCATGCATCTTTAAGCAAGGAATGCATGAAAAAAAAAAAAAATCTACTTTCTGGATTTATGACTTCTCTCTGCTGTTCCTTCAGAGTCATTTCAAAGCTGCAGCACTGTAATTGCAGAATTATCATAATTACACAAACTTTAAATCACTGTAATTATAGAATTATTATGGTTATTATTAGGTTCCCCACTTACACAATGATTGTGTTAGCGCTTGATTCAAGGACTGACAGAACCCTAATTGCTGCTGCTTGTTTCTCTTCTCTTTTGACACTTTTCCCCACGGTTTCAAGTGTACCCACATCTCCTTAGCCATCCCTCCTTTCACACCTCTTTCCTATCTCTCTGTCTTCAAGTTTGCGGATTTCGCCGTTTCCGGTGCGTCGTTCTTTTTTTTTTTTTCGTAATTATTTCTTGCCATAATATTCTATCTATGCCTCCACCCGTCCGCCCTCCCCACTCGCTCTCTCATTCCTCATCCATCTCTCACCTTCCTTTCCCTCTAATGAGCAAAATGTCATCTGTTTCTGCTCCAGATATGTCAGAAATCTCCCCTGACACAATCAAACATTCATCACACAGACGTACACACACACACACACACACACACACACAGCGGGCTGTGCTTCCCCTCAACTCCGAGGCTTCAGAGAATAGTTTGATCGTCTGATCAGGACTAACATAGGACTTTCACTTCCTTCCTCCCTCGTCTACTTCCTTCCGTTCTGACGGTTTAAATAGGTTATGGTATATTAGGAATGACATCCTGCGAGCTTGTCTTTGGGACGGTGCAAATGTTTCCTCCGGGATTCAAACCAGCCATAACTTTAATCATGCCATCATATTTAAAATTATATGTGACACAATAGGAAGCATGTTGTATAATAATCACGGTTATACGGAGGCAAAAAGCTGAGGAGTGCCAACTTCATTACAGAGGTGCACAATAAAAACATTTGGCAATATAAGATAAGAGTACAGTGTGCTGTCCTGTGCAGAGCCAAATACATAGATTCTGACTGCAGTGGATTAATAAAACATCACTCCAGAACGGATTCTAAGTTTTAATGTTCAGTATGAGAGTTTGGCCACAAAGTGAGCAGAGCCAAAACTAAAGACACCGTTTCTTCTTTTGTTTACTTCGTAACACGAGCAGCTGCATTCCAAGACGGATCAACCCTGCGTGAAGTCACCCATAGGTTTCACCAGGAACAGTCTCGAAGCTCAGTGTGGAGACTCTGAACGCCGCCATCTTGGCAGTTGCGTGACTCCCCACTAATTCACACCGACATCGACACCGAGGCAAGCAGGCAGACTGCTGACAACCTGTTTGTGTTTATGGATACTTTTAATTTCGATATGATGTAAACAGGTCAGTTTAACTATATAGACAAAAAAAAAAATTGTCCTCTTATGTTTTTTGTTATAGATGTTTATTTCTGCTGTAAAGTTGGACACTGATGCGGCTGTGGACTTAAAAATAAAGCTGCAGCCGAGTGACCTGCATTTCACCTTATTAAAATTTGACTACCGACATGCAGTGTTGTGATTTATTCACCGATTCTTGTCAGAGAGCAACAACATCACAGCAATGAGTAAAATGTTTGCTTGAAAGTGGACTCTGCAGTTTTGACAAGGAGCAGATTACTGAGATGTTGCATCACCATCAAACACCTCCATGCGCCCGAGTCGTTCAACAGAAGTTCTTCTGGCCCTCATTTGTTAACAAACAGTTTGATGTGTTAACATTTTAAAGCCACCCACAGCCGGAATTCGTGTTCCTTCTAATCAGAGCTGGATCTCTGCCTCTTAGTGGTTAGCTCGGCTCAGCAGTAGGACCCATAGTCTTTGAGTTAGTGAAAGGACCAGAGAGCAGTTCATAGTCTAAGCAGAAACATGTAAGACTACACCTTTCTTATTTTTTTCCCCCTCTTGCAGAATTAATTTGATCTTAAATATCTTAAAGCAGAAAACGTTAGAAGAACTTTACTTTCAGGTTAATTCAGTCATTCTCCTCATGCCACTGTAAAGCTTCATGGTGAATATAGCCTAAGTAGTCTAAGTATCACCCAGTCTAAGTATTGATGTCCAGAGGATGCATGTAAGAGCAACAAAAGCAAATCCATAGATGGCTCCACTCTGTCCAATGAGGCAAACAGCATAGTGAAATAAGGACATTTTTCACACAGACATGAAGAAATGGCTGTGAGGGAATAGAGATTAAAAAACAATACAAAAAAAAAAAACAATCTGCATTTTGATTTCAGATGCTCAGTAAAACCGCAGTCCAACACTGTTGGACAATGACTTCTGCCTCACTGGGATTTGAGACTTTGTGAAAGGGCATCTGCTGAAAAGCAGGTTGCACAGAAATACTGTAACCAATTATGTGAAGGTTGTGAAGCTGGCATCAATCAGCAGAGGGCACTGAAGGCACAGGAAGCACATAAAGAAAGGAGGAATCTCAGCGGGTGACTTCAGAACAGAGGAACAGAGGAAAAGGAGAGAAAACCATATAAGACAATGAGAAGAGATGAATGGAAAGGCGTGAATAAATGAAACGCTGGAAGGTGAAGTGGAGTTGAGGAGCAAGGAAAAGACATAAAGGTGGTATGAAGACAGTTATAAAGGAAAAGTACTGAAGGAGATACTGGGGAGGACACAAGATGTGGTGGGGGAAAGAATCGAAAGAGAAGGATGCGAGGAACAGTAAGCTAAGATGAAGATGAGAGTGAGGGAAAGAAAGGAAAGCAGACAGAACATAGACGAGGAGGGGCTGGGTGAGAAACGAGGAGAAACATCCAGGTGCCTTCACTCCAATTTAATTAAATACCCGTAAAATGTAACTGATTACTGACTGGAACTTAATTATATACCTTGGCTGATCCCACAGAGGAGACGTTTGGATCTCCGCATTTGACCCACCCATTTGTTGGGTTGTAATTTAAATAACATTGATTGCTGTCTCTAATATGCTGATGACACGCATCGTGTTTGCTAATATCACATTTCCAGCTTAGTTAACCGAACTATAATTACCATAGAGTAATTTGCCTACCGCCAAGGTTTCAAAACATTAATTCTAGTTCAAGTGTGTGTAATGTGAGTAACTAACAGCCACTTATGTGTTTGTCTGTTTCTACTGCCGAGTCAATATTGGTGAGAAATTTTTTTGTTCTCAGACTCTTCATCAAAATACAACCTGAGAGACACGATGAGCTTTGCAGTTACACTGATTTCAGTTGCATTTTAATTTTTAAGACTTTCCTTTTTTTTTTTTTTTTTTAAATAGCTGATATTATAGTTTTGGCCTGTATCTCTTGGCCTTAATTTGTTTTCTGAGAAAAGTCAATTCTACGCTTGCATTTTATTAACAAAGATACATGAAGTAAATTTGAAGCTGTATTATTTATTTCACTATTTCAAATGCTATATTTACACTGTTCTAAAATGTGGTATTTTTATAGCAAGACCAGGAATAATTCTTCAACTTACAATGTTGAGAAAAAAAAAGATGTAAAAATAATGCTAAATCTGAAAGTGAAGTCTCGCGTGATGAGATTTTAAGAGAATCGTGGGATATCACGAGACGAGACTTTACGAGAGTTACATCTCATTCGCACATGTCGACCCAATTAAATGGCAAAAACATACATAAAATATGTAAATATGATTCCTTATGTTCATCAGAACTTAAGAAGCAATTCAGAAGTTTCCTCATAGCGCTCATAGCTGCTGCCCTGAAAGTGGCGGACACACCGTTTCCCGGTTGGGTCAGGCTAGCTAGCTAGCTCCCGGGTTGAGTGGTGGGCTTTTCCTCATAATATATCCAACTTGTCCTTCAAAGTCTAAGAAGATCTGCAACCAAACCGTTTGCCTCGTCTCCTTATGCATTAACAATTTGCTTATGCAACTCATGAACATGAACCGCTAGCTTGGCTTAAACGGAGCGTCTCTCTGGACCTCCAATCAGAAGACGTGAAAACGCTACAGACAAGGCCTAAAAACATGAACCTGAGATGTGATTAGTTAAGGGAACAGCGTCATTAAGATGTACTTCTAGCTTCAGCCGCCTGCAGTCTTAATTGTGAAGACCCAGGCAGATTCCTTTGGCTGAAATGTGATTGAATAAAACCTCTAATGCAAAGTTACACAGGCAGAAGCTCCGCAGCTGCGGGATGAAAAGAGGCTGAGAAGAATAAGTGACTGGGAATAATTTAATATTAAGATTAATGGGAAAATATTAAAATGTAAGTCAGTGATTTTGATAAAGTTTAGGCCTGCAGAGGAGGCTTTGCTGGCCCTGATGGCCCACCACCGTCAAAGACATATCAGGACATGTGTGCACTTGGCGCAGCGAGGTATCCCAGCATGCATTTCAAGTATGCTACTGTTCAAGTTCCAAACTGACTGTCTTCCAGAGTATGTACTTCAGAGAGTCTAGAGTTTGTGCACTTGGTACTGAGAAATGCCTCGTCTTTTGTCTGTGTGCTCCTCAACTCATTAGTTTCCCCTGTCTCGCCTTCCCTAGTTTCACCTGTCTCTCATTATCCCATCAGCCCTTCTGTGTCTGGGAGTATAAATAGTCCCGTCTTTGCCTTTGTTTCTTGTCAGTTTGTGTACCCATGTTTCCCCAGGATGCACCCAACTTGTTCCACGGGTCTTGTTTCAGCGTCTGTGTTTTTGTCGGTTGAAATGATGCTTTAGGATTTCACCTGCTTAATGATTTCAAAGGCATCCTCAGGCGATTATATAATTTTATTATTAGTATTTATTTATTTTACTGAATTGGCTTTTCATTGTTCATCCTGCCTTCCCCCTTAGCGGGTCCAGCTTTTGGTGGCTACCTCCTCTTGCAAAGAAAGACACGGAGTCACACTGCTAGTGTGGTTCTCTTGGATAAAAACTGCTGGTGACAAGTATTTAAACGCAAATGTCCACTGGATGCGCTGCTTTGAGAATCAGATATTAGATAAAAAGCGATTAGGGGCAGATCCTCACCTTCACGTCCTTCGTTGTTTCAGGACTAATTTTTACCGTTTACCGAGAAAATGAAACAAAAAAACAAACAATGAGCTTCCAAAGCTGGCTTCTGTTGACTGTAGATTAACAAACACATTAAATGTGTAATTATGCAAAAACCAACAAAAAAAATAAAAAAAATAACAGGAAGATGAAATACTTACCTCTGTGCTCTACTCTCTTTCTCTCCATTTCACAGTGGTGTGAAACAAACTCCTACCTCGAGCAAACAACAATGTGTCAACAAATTATAAATGGTTATTATGCAAACGCATCTGGACATAATATAAAGCCGGTTTATTGTTTCACAATCTGTGTCTTGCCCGATTCAAGTCACATAATGGCTGCACACAATCAACTCTCTGAGACACTCAGCGAACAAATAAACATCGTTACAAACACTCCATATTCATGACGTGCAACCGTATACGAATGTGATGATTAAGTTGGCTTAACTGCGGCTGCACTGTCTCTCTTACTCCGACAAGTCACTATTGTGAAATGGCCCAGTCGAGTGTGAATGAATGCTCCACGCCGCGGGTTGATGCGTCGGCTTCACCTTAGGAACAGCTAACGGTAGAAGCTGATAGTGTTTGGATTGCTCTACCTCGAATGTGGATCACACCGTTCCTGCAAACATATTATTTCAAACGGACATGTCAGAGCAGGGTGTGTCAAACTTGGCATGAATTTTCAAAGTGTAAAAATTACATATAGGACTACTAGTATTCTTTATGGTTCATGAAGTATCTGGAATGTCCTGTGTTCACATCACATCACGACAGCACAAGTGTCAATCTGTCTCATTGGCCATGTAGTGCAATTTAATGCAATTTAGTACAATTTTGTTATTTATGAATCTCTGACTTTTAAAGTTTTATACTGTCTCACTTTTCCACAGGTGGGCATAATATTAGTACCTTAGATAAACGTGTACTCTATGCAATGCGCAGTTAAAATATTATTTAAAATATGGGAATGTTTAACAAGAAGGAGAAGAGACGCAACATCAGGATAAAGCTCACGACTCATGAAATAAACACACAGACCGTTTAATTCACAGATTCAAAGCCGGGAAGGGGATTTACCTTAAACACCGCGTAAAGGTTTAGCAGACTAGACACTTTACATGTGGTTTCATTGCTCATTATTCCTTCAGAAAGGTCAAGCTCCACATGCCAGCTCCATTTAGCAGTGTTTAGTTTGCGTTTCCGCCACCGCAGCCACGGTTGTTAATGTTCCCATTGTGGACGCGGCTGCAGTCAAGCCGCTGTAAAGCCGGCCCCTTATCTTTCTCGCTTCTGTCACATGTGACAGTTGTGTCATCATGCGCCACAGGAGGTTCACCTCAGCACGCGGCCAAAACATCTCTTCACAGGGCAGACTCACACCCTGCATGTAGCCGCTGTTGCGTCCTCTAAAAACAGCTGTGACACAAATAATCATTACACGCCAACGTCAGCCAGCCCAATCAGACCGAGGTAACGGAAAACAGTTTACAGGAGAAGACATGAGACAGTGAAGCTGGGATCATGGCGTTAAGTATTTGTTTGTACAATGACAATGTTGTTTTTTTAAGAGTGTGTACACCCATCAGCCATAACATTAAAACCCCTGACAGGTGAAGTAAATAAATTCCATCGTGTAACAATTCAGTGTCCTGTTGGGAAACTGTTGGTGTTGACCTTGACTCCAAATTCACTAGATCCCAAACTGACCGAGTAGGCACAGTGGCCCCTCCCCTCAATACATAGGACCCTAAGGCCCCACCCCCCAATAGCATTCAATGTCATTCACCATTGAACCATCTTTGCTCTAATTATGGTCTTTCGCACAGGATATAACACGATCCTCAGTGTGTGTGTGTGTGTGTCAGTGGATGAGTGTCTATGTGTCATATGTCAAGATACCATGAATAATATACGAAGCTAGTCTCACAGTGCAGTGACATTATAAATAATACATCTTGTGAATGGCTCACAGTGTGTGTGTCATGACACTATGTACTATGTGCTAAGCCACAGCAGCATGATGCTTATGTTCGTATCTTATGGAGCCGAGGCGGCAGCAGCAGCAGCAGCAGGAGAGAACAGGCTCCGCTGCAGACTTGACATGTTGTGTTCTCGCAGTTTAAGAAGGCTAAGCTCCGCTCATACTGTGTGGGCTACGGCCTCAATTAAAAAACAAAAAAAAAAAAACAGAAACAAAACAGTAAAGTCTTAAAGAGATCCTGGAAAACACATCCCCAGACTCCCATTTAATGCAGAAAGCTCATCTCCTCAGGAAAAATAAAATCACTATCAGGCTGCTCTGATAACTACAGTAGCTTCCTTCTCTGCACATTTTAATCTGCTCTGATCTTTGCTCTCATGCAGGCTAATCCACTGGCCTGGACGTCCCTACTTTTCCACCTGAGACTGTAATTCTAGAATAAAAGCTAACACAAATACAAATACATTCTAGAATAAAAGCTAACACAAACACGCAAAAATTGTATTTAAATATGCAAATGAAAAAATAAATAATCTGGTCAGAGACTTCACAGGACAGTGAATGAGAGTAAAACTATGACATAGCAGAGCTTAAAGTTCACAGCGTCACCTTGCACCAATGCCACCTGTAATCACTAGATGGTTGCCATGTATAGGTTCAGTAGCTTTTGACGTGAATTCAACTACATTTGCATTAAGGAAAAATAATTTGACTCCTTGCAATCATCTGCTTCGGTGAATCATGATTTCTTTTTAGGTGCAGCAAATCCAGATTAAAATACACTGAGGCTGATAATGAATAACAATATCTCCATTTCACCAATACACGTATTGCACAACAAACACCATTTAAATTACACCAAAGACAACATATTCTGATTTAGCTTCTCTCTTTCAAAGCAGCAAAATGATTATTACTACTGAAGTTCTAATTAGAGTAGATGAGAGTGATCTAGGTGACTTGCAGCCATATTGAAATAGCTGGCAGTGCTCCGATGGGCACCTTAAAGTCGGCCCTTCCATTTTTCTCCTCAAATGAGTACCACAGCTTTAATAGTGTCAGCAGTTGAATGTCCTCCCTCTGTGGTCAGGTGTGTAAGTGAGCGCGAGTGAATGAGCTGTGAGAAGAGCTCGGGCCTTTTCTGTTTGTTCTCAGTCAGTGCGAAGCGAAGATTTCTCAAAGTGCAATGTGATAAAGGGATAAAGGTGCACCCAGTGTTGTCCCCACAGAAATCTCTAATTAGATCTAATCATAATGGCCTCTAAAAACTAATGGAAAAAACAACAACAAACAAAGAAAATGAGCCGGATCAGTCAAGTGTGCCGGACAATGACGGCCCTCTTCATTAAAGGCAGGGAGTACACGGGTCTGCAAATGAGACTTTAATTATTCTGATGAATACATGAATACATTCATTAAAATGTGTTCATGTATGTAATGTACACAAAAATCAGTCTCCTCGTTTGCACAGTGGATCCTACAATAACAAATAAGCAAATTTCCTTACGTTCCAAAGGCCCTGCAATGAAAACCAATGAATATTTATCCATATGGAAACAAAAATAGGACCAGAGCATTAACAGGAACACAATCTGAACATCTAGGAAAGACAGGAGAGAACATGCAGGAAACACACAGACAGACTGACAAAGGACAAGGGAAATCATAGGGTTAAAGATACCGAAGCACTAACGTGGTCATGAAACACAGCTGATACCAGTGAGGCCAGTAAAACATAGAGGATATGCAGCACAACACAAAATAAGAAGTAACCTGCCAAGTAAACCAGGGAGAGCAAGCGTAGGAACCCCGAACTGAAAGTGACAGCAAAAAAAAAAAAAAAAAAAAATCTAAATCCAAAATTCAGTGTCACAACATGCAAGTCGCTACAAATGGTGAACTGAACTGAATAAGAAACAACAAATAAAATAAAGTCAAGCTCTGTATCGGCATATCAGCACCGTCCTGACCCTCTGACTGACAGAACCTGCTGTAAAAGCTGTACAGGTACCGACTAGAGCTACAGTAACTGCTCCAAAGAAAGTAATTACTTGAATATTATACACACTTTTCTGCCATTATGTTCATTTTTCTGTACTGTCGATGAAAGATGCAAGTATCCACATTAATGTTACCTGCTGGTTTTTGGACAACTGTTTTGACACCTAATTGTAATTTGCCGTCTTTTTTGTAGAGCAGAAAATGACCATATTTGAATGAGAGGGAGGAGGTGGGGTGGAGCGAGGGGTGGACTGAACTGACAACCATAGACCAGATATGTCATAGATATGTCAAACCTGTCACACCCTCAATCACACTTCTGTTTGAGGCCTAACAGCTATTTAATTATGCATTGTTTTTATTTTATTTTTTCTACTGATGCAGATTTTGACAATGATGTCATAATAAAAAATCACGCAGTGTCAGTCTATTATGTTTTTCGGCACCATAGGGTTCTTTCCATCTAGTGCAGCTGAACCGCTGCAGTAGTGGGCAGAGATGTAAAACATGTACAAAGTGAAACCTTCACGAGATCAAAAGTGAGCACATTTATTATGAATGATGCAGCCGCTGCCTCACAGACAAATGTAATTCAAGTTAGCTGCATCTTAACACGATTTTACAGACGCAAGGGTGTCGGAGTTTTTCCTTTAATATTTCAAGAGTTTAGTTCCGAAGCGATTTATCAAGTGTTTGGAAAAAATGGGCCACTTAGGCTGACAAGATGATTGCTGGGATCAAAGTAAAACTCCCTACTAATTACAGTCATTTGGTGCGTTGCAGGGGATGCGATACTGTATAGAGTAACCGGTCCAAAGTCCTTCTCCTCTCTCACCAAATATGCATTTATACAACTTCAGAGTTCCAGGTGACATCTAGCTTTGGCAACAGATTTTGAACACTTCTAATAGACTTCATAAATATCAGTCATTACACAGCATGAATAATGGATCGGATTTGGATTTACCGTGGAAACAAAGACTACACACAGCTGTCAGGGTACAGAAATTTCAAAATGAAACGTAACCAACGAAAAAGTGAATGTAATGGAAGGATATTGATGAAAAAGGATGGTTCACTGCAACGGTTCAGTTTTGATATTTAGATGTGACATTTAATAGATTTAGTGCATTATTGTACCTTTGGGCTGAGCCTGTTTGATCTGGGAAGGGATTATACACTGTACTGTACTTATTTTTAAAATTTGTTTTTACAACTCTCACAGTCCCGCAGGACCGCCTTACCAAGCGGTTGGCATGGCAACCGGTGGTCACCATTATGTCACATCCTGTTTCTATGGCATCAAATAACTGAGCTAAATGAAACATCCAAGAAATTGACACATGAACTTGCATCAACATCAAGATCAACATGACAAAAAAAAAACAATCCTTGAAAAAAAAAAAAAATGATTTGACATGTATTTTTGTGTTTTAGTTTGGCCCCAGTCCCATCTGCTAACGCTCTACTTGCTTTGGCTTCACTTTTGAGTTCCAGCATATTTATACAGTGTATGGTGTTTAAATAAAAAAAAAAAAAACTGGGCTGGTTTCACACAGTCCGGAGCACAATTCCCTCCAACAATATTGGGATTAACTGGAACTCTAAGCCAGACTTTATCACCCAACATCAGGTCCGTTCATCTCATGTGGCTGAATGGAATCAATTCCCTGCACCCGTGATCTGGTATGAAGCATCTTATAGAGAAGATTAGAGGCTGAAGATCCTTGCACATTGTTGTGAGAGGTATCCGACATCTGACAACAGCCATCGGCTCATGGATAAGTTACATATATGCAAATTGAAGCCTTATAGAATACAGCTTTACAGTAGAGTTACACCTTATCCATATACTAAATGATTTGCTGCATTAGTCACAATGGCCGCAAAGTAAAACTTAGTTTGACAGTAGAAAAAAAAGAAACCAAACCATGTAGCGCTAATTTGACATTAACTGTTATCCCACCCTCGTTATCTGCACTAATACAGTATTCGTGGAAACAGAAATGCCAAAGTAAATCCACCGGGGGATTCATGCTGTGACAGAGATACGTCATTTGAAAAAGCCCGAGGATGGAATTAAACTGAGCTGTGACAAATGAAATGAGGCTGAGACAGAGAGGCAGTCGTGTTTCCTTTAGGTAAAAACAGAGGCATCAGAGCCATAAAACATAATCCAAGACTCGCGTGTGACAAATCGCGGGAGAAATACTGGAAACAAATCTGCATGTGGATTTTTGAATTCATCCGAGCACGAAGCCATTCTCTACTGTGAAGACACTGTAGTCATCAATCTTATCAGCAAACACTCTATAGTCCAGTCAACGATGAAGTCATTGCGCGAGACTTTTGAGTCATCCTGCTCGTGTCAGAACTTTTCCCCTCCTCAAAGTTAAAGAGAAGCGGTCACGCCCGTTCGGTCCTGACGCGGAAATGAATCAATCCTGAGACCTGTTATCTCCATCCTGCCATAAGACCAAAGCAATTTGGCTTCAACGTGAAGGACAACGGGGCAAAAGAAGTGACTGAGAGGTGCCCTGAGATTGATTGACATTTGCCATTTATTTGTCATCCTATGCATAGGCTGGAGCTGAGCCCTGGGAAAGCTCTGATTTGGTCTTGACTAATGGGGTTTCAAAAACGAGATGAGAGATGTGTGACTGCACAGGTCACATTCATCCTCTCACTGAGAATACAATAGGACACCTACACAGATTGTACACTGCACCAGTAACTACAGCTTCTCATTCAATTCAGGGAGAAGGTGTGTTCGAGCTTTTGACCGGTAACTACTCATCTGGGGTCCTGGTGTCATCAACCTACCCAGACTTCTTGGCCTATACTTGCAGGAGTTGTTCACTCCTACACGGATGCATCGTTCTCCAGCCTGGCTATGACATCTTCTTATACTCAATCATTATAGCAACTTATTTCACCTGGGACTGAACCACAGTTTTCACTAACAGTTCAATTTAAGCACATAATCAAACTGTAACATCAGTTATATCTCATATTTGTGTCACAATTACATTCTACATTAGTCAGATGTACACTATGTTCATCTCGTTCCTCCTGACGCTCTCTTCTCTCTCTTTTTCCGTCTCTATCCAGCCCACCTCAACCAGATGGGTCCCTCCATACGAGCTCAAGGTTTCTTCCCTTTAAAAGTGAGTTTTTTTTTTGTTTTGTTTTTTTACCCTCCACGCACAGTTTTTGCTTCACAAACATAATGCGCGTCAGTTAATGCAATGCAATCCCACGCGTCCGTTTCAGCGATTCGGAGATGAGTTGCAGCTTACGGCCAAAACCCCTCTTACATCTGAGGGCAAGCAGACGCAGGATTTGACGCCGCGGCTGCTTTATTAGACCAATAACTCTAATCCAGCAGACAAACTACTCAAGATGCCCTCTGGGCTCTGCTTCACCGCGCACGACTCGGCGGTTCCTGCGGAGCTCAGTGGGCAGAACAAAGCGCTAACAAGGACAAGGTTGGGGGTTCGACCCTGCCAGCAAAGTGCGTGGAGCAAAAAGGGTTATTGCTGGGAATTTTCATTTCTTCGGACATTTCGAATATTTTACCGTCGCTAGATGTGTGCGCGATTCCAACATTTTGAGCGAGTGAATTTAAAGGAGAGGAATTAGCGAGGTATTAATATTCTGAATGTCTTCTTAGAGGGAGTAACAAGAGCACCTTCTTTCCTCCAAGCCACAACCGCCATCTTCTTATCTATTTGTGTAGTTTCTTGCTTATATTTCTATCATGTGGAAGTGTCGTACTTCATGGATCTAATCTAATGCTCGTCAGGCACGTGTAGAATTCACTTGGGCACTTTAAGCTCAATTTCCATTTCCTTTCTTCCGCTTTCTCTTTCCCCGGTGCCTTCTAACTTATTCAATCCTTCTCACTGTTCCTGCTCATCATCCAGAAGCTCCTCTGTCGTTTACCGAAATAAAAAAAAAGTTGCAGTTAACTGATGGAGAAAAAAAAATCGAGACTTATAAGCAAGGTGTGGGGCCATCAGTGTGAGATGGGCAGCGACAAAAAACAGGGATGGAGAAGGGTTTAAAAAGTTGCCGTTTCTTCGGCACCCACTGATTACCTCAGCCTCGGGTTAGATGACAGTTCATTAGGACGGGTGACAACTTCGGAGGTAAGACCCAGACTAAATGGAAGAGAAAAAAAAAAGACATTGTGCAACTTTTCTATGCCCGCAGCCTTAAAGAACCGGCAACTCATTAAAGATTGAAAATGGTCTTTGCACAGCTCATATTCTTTGCAAGGTGAACACAGGAAGGGTGTATCTTATCTGGAAAGCTCTTCATGACAGTCCCCCCCCGCCCACCCATCCACCCACCCCACAGCTCCCGCTGACATTAAGTTTGCCACAGAGAAGTATTTATATTTAATTAGCTGAGGAGGCAAGGTTGGAAAACAGGAGCGCGTACGAGCACCCTGATGAAGTAAATCCACACTGTGCGTTTTTCCGCGCATCCCGCCCCGAGCCTTGTTCACGCTCGCCTGATTTAACCTCCGCGTCAATGTGCTCCCGGGGAGCAGAGTGTAGCGGTGCATCGGGGCATCACCTGTACCGTCTGCTCGAGCGAGAGGCCGGGGTTCGTCCGTGAAATGCCTCCTCCCCATTAAGTAGCTTTGTTCGGGGGCCTCCGGAGCTCGCCGGGGGACGGGAGGAGGGTTTAGCTAACGCACGGCGGAATCTGAGAAGTGCATTATGCGCACCTTAGATTAGAATACGCTTTGAGCACGGCGCCGCGGGAACAATGCAGACGAAAATACCAGAAACTGGCAGCTCGCATTGTTCCGTGAGCCAGCCTCGTCTCGGGGAAAAGGTTACCTTTCAGGAGGGACCATTTGCAGCAAGTGATGCTGTCCACTTAACAGTACACCGCTGTCATCCCGGACGCGCCGGCTTTTTCCCCCCTCACTGCTAAACCAGAGAGCGCCGCATCCTGAAGTGCTCCTGCTGGAACGTCTTAGACATGCAAACACAAGCGCTTTTTTTTCCCAAGCAAGGAGGCTTTCTTCCAAGAGAGAGGAAAGGGATGTTGGAAGAGAAACTCAAAGATGGTGTGCGAGCAGGGTTCAAAGGTTCATTTTTAGATGCTGGTTAATGAGGTGGTGTCTGTCGTTGTACTGGAGTAGATGGCAAAACCAAGAACACCATTGGATTATTTTTTTCTTGACATTTCAGCTCACATATACATCAGAATGCACATTGAGAGCCATAAACCGAGTCTGTTAGACAAGTTTCTCAGTGATCATAATATTCTCTCTCTAGTCCAACCAACTGGATGATCTGTAAATAGTTCCTCTGAGCCACAGAACAGCATGAGTTGAGTTCTGCAATAGACTCTTCTAAAATACTCAGAACTGGAACGTCTCGGAATAATACTTTAATGGGAAGCTTTATGATAATGTTGCAAAGCGAAGCCCTTTTTCCATTTGCATTACTCTGAAAAACCTTTCAGCTACAGGATGAAGTTTTGATCACGTTGTAACCAAATTTAATTACAATGTTCGCAGTTGCGAACGCGTGAACAGTTGTTTGTCTCTCTGCGCCATCTCCGGGATGCAGCGTGCAACCCGCCTCTCGCCCACCTCCAGTCTCCCGCCCCCTCCCTATACAGTGACCTTATACAGGATGAGCAGTGATGGATGGACGAAAAAAAAAAAAAAAAAAAAACTTTGAGAAGTTTTGAAAAGCAGACAGTTTTCTGGCATATGACTCAGTTGGACTGAGTCCAGCACAGCTGTTCCTGGGGTTGACTAATCGCCAAAGGATCGCTGAAATCTGTCCAGTCGGGCCAGTTTATAGATTCGGGCCAGAAGGAGGAGGTTTACCTGGGTTGACCTACACGAGTTACTCTTAATGATCAGGTTTCAGAAAGGTTTTTTTTATTCTCACTCAAAAGATTTCTGTTTATAGTCAGACGAGTTTAAATGCAGTGTAGCGCTTAAGAATAATCATTGTGAATTTTAAAGAAAACTTAATAGTAACTGTCAATAATGTTATTAACCATTATTAACAACAATGGAAGAACAAAATAGGCCTATATGATGCATTTATTTATGACAGAAGACACAGTCAGTCACACACAAGCATAGACACAATATACTCCAGAGTTTACAGACAACTGCATTTATAGAGTAAGGCTCCTAAAGCATTTAGCTTTAGCTATCATCAAGTTTACTTTCACTTTGCTTAAGTGTTAATGTGAAACTGGGTTAAAAACAAATTAAATTTGATTGTAAGCAAGCTAATTGGTTTGAATTTACACAAACAAACATTGTTTTTCTCCTTAAGTAATGCAGTGTCACACACATTTCGGGTATTTTTCTTCTGTCTATGAAATAACGTACGCTGTGTCTGCATGTTCTTGGATCTATATAAACGTTGTGTTCATGTGTGACTTTGACAAAACTAGAGAGAGAGAAAGACAGAATGAAACAGGAAGAGAAATCGAGGGGCATCTGCAGCACCCCCCTTGAGGAAACCGTGCGCTCTGCTTGGTTCTACACTGGGTTCTCGGGACTTTGAAGCAGCACCTGCCGTCTCCTCTTGTGCCTACACTATAAAACCTCTGACGCAGCAGGAGACAGACAGTGACTGATTACGGCGGCCGCGAATGGATCGTCAAATAAAATCGTCCGAACCCTTTCATGCTCCCTCCGCTGTATTCCCAGTGCTCTCGTACAGAAGGACACTACAATGAGGGAGCTGGCAGAGAACTCACTGTTTTGCCTGAGGACGTTTCGTCAGCTGTTGTTTTGGTCAGTTTTGCTGAGAGGCCAATCTGTTGCCACTTCTGTTTATTTATGCGGCGTCAAAAAAAAAAAAAGAAAAAAGAAAAAAGACCGTAGTGGCTCTTTCCTAATAGATTGAAGGGACTGTCTCAGATTTCAGTGAGAAGGAGGTCTGAAGTGTTTTTGAACACATCCTAGTCCAGGGATTCAAACTCACGACCCTTGTATCTCCCCTCTACTTCTCCAACCACCAGGGTGATGTTTCACTTGTTCACCATTATTAAAATTGTTAGTCTTAGCTTTGGGTTAACCGATGTGGAATCACCTTGAATTATGGGAAATCATAATTTAACATGGTACACCGCCCCCGCTAGCTGTATAAGTGCTGCTCCCTGTTACACTCTGAGATCTAACCTACCTCCAGACGGGCAAATAAGAAGAACGTTTACCTGCACTAATCCGCGAGGAGGTCTCACCACATCATAACAGCAGCATACAAATGTGCCTTCAGCCAAGCTTCCTTGAAAGCAAACAACAACTCTGACATCTATTTTTTCGCTGTATTTGTCATTTTTTTCCCCGGCTCTTATGAACTTAGTCATAGCAAAAATGTGAAAAGACGGCTACAAATTACAAGTTACCTAGCAACTGGTGCTATGGCTGTGTATGCTTTATTTAGCAAGTTCACAACTGATAAACATCAGAGATTTGAGGGGATCTAATGTGAGGCATTTTTCATTTTGTAAGAGATCATTTACTTTCACTGTCAGCTAAAAAAAAATGCATGACGCCATGGGAAGACAATCAAATTAAAATGTTTTTTTTTTGAGAATGAGACAGTGGCAAAAAGGGCAAGAAAAGCATGTTATGTTGTCTGCAGGGATAAACGCGTGTCTCAACACACGCTGCGAACGTGGAGGTCAAGGTTTCAGAGCAGGTTAAGCGTGTGCCTGTGCTGAATAACAGGCTCGGATGCTGCAGACGGCGTTCCAAGGCCAGAGATCAGCACCAAGGACAGCGCCACGGGCAGAAAACTCAGTCAAGTGTGGCAGAGAGTCTATTTTCTGGTCCAGGTGCTCCGGTCGTACAGGATCATGGACTTGGGAGACACAACTGACCGCACAATAGTAAGCAGCACAGACTTTTTTTTTATCCAGGAGGAAGCCTCTGCTCGGATAAAGAAATAGTGGATAGCTTCCACTGCAGCTGAGGAGGAATAACCAACCCAATAAAACAGGGAAGTCTGGCTCAGCGTTTAGTTTCTCATTTCTCACAGCAGGACAGACAGATTCCTACCAGCTGACAAACACAACACAACAATTTCAACCCAAGAATTTCCCCCGTTGTGTTCGTAGAAAAGTTATGTTCTAATGTAACTATGAAAAATAAATCCAATTGTAGTTATCAGTTTCCTCTAATGGACCATAAAAAAAGCTAAAAACACAGCTGAGGCCAAAAGCAACGCAGCTCAGTTCAAAATTTTGTCTTAAAACAAAACTCATCATCGTTTCTCTCTCATGACATGACTGACGTCCAGTTGTTTGTTACATTGCTTTATTTTGTAGCGAGATACCGGAAACAGCAATTGTGTATTATTATTATCATCGATCATTGCCTCCTGATGCAGTCTAGCCTGGAAACCAGCCCAAACTTCCTCCGGAAACAAAAGTTGTGTGGGTTAGAGTTGGTTGTTCAGAAGCGACTGCACTTCCCACGCAAAGATCAAATTGTTTGGGAGGGTTTTATTCAGCGATGGGAGCGACAGAACAGTGAGAGTTTCGTAGCCGTATATACAACATCTGAGGGACGTGGAGTTGAACTTGCGTCGCTCAAAATGTCTCAGATTAGTTTCAGGACTGTCCAAATGTGCAATGTGTGCCTCATAATGAAATCCAAAGGGTTTGCTACGTCTGTCAGCAACCTGTGACATCCCTTTTCCTCGCTCTGTCTGTATATTCCTCTACTTTCTCCTCTACATTCAGCACAAATGAAGCACAACATTTCAGAAGTGGCGTGTCAAGCGAAAGTAAGGTAAAAAATCTCTTGACTCTTGATCTCTGAGAGGAAGGAAGAGCGTAGGCAGCTCCGCAAGTTCAAGCCGCGTGATTCCTTCGTGGGAATGCATCTGTTATCTGATTTAGCTGGACTTCGGCGATATTAGCAGGAGACTGAGCTTTCCTGGTTTCTTTAGTAATCACTGGTAGGAATATATCCGCCTACAGAATCCGCCTAATGAATCATTTCGGAACTACGTACAACTCTTAAACCATAAATGAAAAAGCAAGTGAACAATACGTTGGTGAAAATGGTGCTTAAGCATGAGCTAATCATCCCCATTCAACCCAACAATGGCTCTAGATCAGAAACAAAACCAGAAGGAGATCCATAGTTTTTAATCATATAATAACATTTCTGTATAAAGATGTTTTTTGTTTTTAGTGATAGAGGTTACCTTGTTATGAAGGAGTGTTTTCTTTTAGATGTTGCAAACCTGATTTCAAGTGAAGCTAGATCACGTGTATTCAGGAGGAGAAAAGTCACTTCACACCGTAAATCCCCAAACCAAACCTCCGTGAAAGGTTCATACATGAGATGGGAGTGTGATGGATAGCAAGTAGCTGTGCAGGATGATAATTGAGACACACCGCAGTGCCTGGGCTCAGCGAGCCATGCGAACCTTGTTATCTAACGCACCCAGGGACACCTCTGCTCTATTGATTTCTGCACCTACTACTAAGCGAGGAATCCGGCAAATGGGAGTTTTCCACGCGAGCCATCTCAGCCTTATTTTAAAGATGTATTTTACCTGGGAAAGGCTTGCTGAGCACACCTTTCTCATTTTCAGCAGTGACCTCCTTCCTATTCACACACACACACACACTCCTCAGTGAACGGAGACCAACACAGTTTAAGGAGCACCGGCTTCATTGCAGCTTGGTACTGAGGGGGAACACATCTGTCACTGTCTTCCCTTTAATTTTTTAAGAACCACACATCAAATTAACAATATGAATATCTTTTTTTTTTTCGCTTATTAGTTAAAGAATCCAGCAGCAGACGATAGTACCGGACGGCTTAGAGCTGGACTGGAGGCAGGAGAGTTATTGTAAAGGGAGTAACAGTGTAGCCATTTACTAGAAATATGAATGAGGCAGAAATGACTGTGGTTAAATGGTTAGCACTGTCATCTAATGGTTAAAAGTTTGAGTGAGTTCCTGTGGGGAGTTTGCATATTCTTCCTGTGTGGGCTTTCTGTGGGTTCCCTAACTTCCTCTGTGGGCAAATGCACATCGCTCTCAGCTTCATATTACTCCTTCCTTTTCCCCAGTGCCAGCTAAGACAGGCTCCAGCCCCTGCAATCCTCTACAGGATTAACAGTTATGATGGATGGCTAGGATAATGGACCAAATGAAAGCAAATGCTGTAAATACATTGCATGCATTTTCTTGTACTTACTACACTGGTGGGTCTTGATATTTGTGCACATGTTCTTGACTTTGGAAAGAACCAGGAGAACCAGTTCCTGTGCGTTTGCAGTCTCTGTGCTAAGCTAGGTAAGCTAGGGTCAGCTTTGCATTAAGCTAACAAATATGTCGGTACTGATCCTTGGCAAGAAATAACAAATGCAAAAATGCATGCAAAATGTTCAAGTTCATCTAATCACAGAGGGCAAAAAAAAAAAAATTATTTTTTGTTTTTTTCCACCTTTTCATCTTTGGATTTAAGGAAAGCCAAACAGGGAACAGCGAGATGACTGATGGTTTGTGTAAATCCTCTGTTGCACACTCGTTTCTCCACCGAGACCCAACACCATTCATCTCAACACGCGCAGCCGTAACGCAATCCTTCATGACACACATCTCGCTGATTTGGAGCCGAACACGCCGAAGCGCGCACGCGTGCGCCGCAAACTTTTCAAACGGACCATATGGACACACCGCCCTCATCACCCCTCTTTCTGCAACATTAACGCACACACAATTACCCCGTACTGTGAGCGTGGCCTCATTTGTTAAAAAAAAAAAAAAGGAAGTCAGAAGGGGCGAGAGAGGGAGACCGAGAAGGAAAGGAGGAGAGAGAGGGTTTAGTGGTCCCAACAGCTTGCAGAGATTTGGAGATCAATCTTCACCGCGCACAACAAGCAGACATACACAAGAAACTGGCCCCAAGCTTCAGTTGCAACAAACCATAGATCTTTTTCTGTCTCTGACATACACCAACACGTAAACATAAAAAAAAAAAAAGAAATAAAAATTCAGTCCCAAAGTTTGTCACAAAAGAAACGTCACACACAGCTGCCATGTAGCAACCTCCAGCTGCAGTAATGTCTAGAGGTGGAGAACTGAGAGCGTTTTACACGAACACTACGATCAATGTAAATTCACATGGAGGCACAGAGGAGATCACTTAATAAACTTTATCGAAGATGAAATGTGCAGGGTCCAGACACCTCAGGTGCATATCGCCTTCTGCAGTCTTATCGAGTGAAAGCACACCCTGAGAAAATAAACAGAAAAAGCGAAGTCATCGAATGCATCAAAACTTTTGTTTATGACGCGTTTTATATTGAAAAAGCAAAGACATGGGCGACGCATTCAAATGAGGCGGTGCTAGACAGATGTGGACGGCAAGAGCTGCGAGGAATGCAGAAAGAACCGAGGGAAGTAAACACCATCTGTAAGATGAACTTGATAAGAATGTTTCAGTGCTAAGCTAATACCGGTTCGCTGACGGGAGCAGACTCGGTTAAATTTGGTCTAACGACTTCATGTCATATCAAATCAGGGCAGTAAGAGGCAAAAGGAGCGGCTGAAAAGAAGTGGAGAGGACGTTGGCTTTAGAGTTATGAAGATGAATAAAAGGTTCAGGAACTTTAAACTACAATCTGGAGAACAATTGGCAACATTAAATAGAAACAGATCCAAGTTTGGATCAGAGAACGGTGGATTTAAGGGACTTAAGCATCAACTGGTCATACAAAAGGCATAGCCTTTCTGAGTGTTGCTGTCGATCATGTCCATTCCTACGTGACTACGGTGCATACATCTCCTGATGAATACTTCCAGCAAGTTAACCACGTCACCAAGGTAAAACCATCTCTTGAACATGAGTTCCTTCTCCTCAAATGTCCTTGTTACGGCCGCCTCTCTGCCTGGAGGGGCTGCTCTTTTTTCAGCTCCCTGTGTCCTGATCCCACTTTTATTTTCTTTACATTTTCTCCTTAGTGTTGGCTAGTTGTTTTGCTTGTTTTTGGCCACGCTCACCTCCAAACTTAATCCTGCGCCAGATAAAGAATGCTCCGGACTGCAACTTAATCGAAGTATTAGTTCTTTCTGGGAGCAGGGAAAAGGGGTTGTGTGGGTTTACATATTGGTTTCGCCCGTCACCAGATCCCACAGCACACAAGAGAGCACCCCAGGGATGTGATGGACCGGGAGATTCATGTCAATCCACCAGCCACCGCTTGACGCTGTCACGTCAAATTTCTTGGAAACGTGTCCACCTTGTTGAACCATTGCCACAAACGATTAACCCAGAAGACAGGAGAGGGTATAACAGTACAAGGAAGGTTCACCCAACGAGCTGGCCATGTACAGCATTTATATAACAGTTTGTTGGTTTGCTAGAAACAAGTCTGTTTCACCGTGTGTTCTTCTGTGTGCCAATCCACTTGAGAACAATAAACAAAAAACTCTATTAAAATGATAAAAGTTATCTTTGCAATACCAATTTGTAGTCCTGGTTAGTACCTGGGTTGATTTTTGGTTTAAAGCATTCATTTTGTAAGTCGTCTCAGGGAAAAATACACCAGTTCCCCCGGTGATGAATAATAAACAGGCATTTAGTTCCATTTCACAAAATTAAGCGAATTCGCTGTATAAAACAAGAGCCATGAACTTCATATCTTCCAGTCATAAAAGTTTATGAAGTGGGATTCAGCACGACAGCCACTGAACTGTCTCTGTCTCTCAATCACAGACACACCTTCAGCACATTTTCCATCACTTCTTATCACGTAACGGTAAATACGCTTCCACCAGCAGGCTGTGTGTAATATCTCACAGCACAGTGATTTTCCTCAACCTCTACAGCCACTGGAGACACATACGCATTCATCAGGAGCGGAATGAAAGTCATTTTGTTGTCACATTGTTGTCAGTAATCTGAGGACTAACTGATGAGAAAAACTTTTTGTCAGCTGTTCCCGAACAGCGAACAAATCTTTGTCCAGGCACAAAACTAACAAAACAGCGAAAAACAAATATGCTTTATGTGACGTTCGTTCACACATCAGCCAAACAAGCTGCCCGTGCGCCCGGCTCCAACATGAAACCGTTTCCCTGGTTCAGTGCAGCATTCTGCATTCAAAGGGCTTTGAATGAAGGTCACGCTCTTATCAGGCGATCCGATTCCACGCGGACGCAGATAAGCAACCTGTTGAGAAGCCGATCAGCGTGACTCAGTGCGAGGAACAAAACGGGAAGTGGTTCGCGAGGAGCCAAGACGCCTATCGCTCACTCGCATCGGGGAAATCTAATTTACTTGCTGAGAAGAAAATGAGTTCTTCTCATCTCCGGCTAAGAGCAAAACTCATTCGTAGACTCGCCGGCTCCCTGCGGATATTCGGCATTCGTGGAAAACAGTAGTGGAGCGCAGGCTGAAGGAGCGAAGACAAATATGAAGAAGAAGAAGAAGAAGTAGAAGAAGTAGAAGAGGAAGAAGAAGAACAACAACAAATGAAACCAGCAACCTCAGCAGGAGGATAAAGATGCAGACAAATTTAGCCCCTTGTGTGCATGCACCTGCAAGGACTCGCACATAAACCTGTTAAACACGGAGAAAAAAAAAAAAAAAAGTCACGCATAGACGCATACACAACATGGAGAAACAAACTGTGCACGTCTCTACCCATGAATGCACCGCGCACATCATCAAAGATGAGCGATCAAAGAACACACGCAGGGCAGCGTACAGTAGAGACACACACACACACGCACACACACACAGGCACAGTGGCATCCTAGTTGGCAGCAGTCTACTCTCTGACACACACAAACGCACACACACACAAACACACACGTAAACACACACACTGTACCCTTGATTCGGCGTCTGATGACCCCTAAGCGGCACTTAAGCGAAACGGAGAACATCCTCTCTCTTGGTTTTCTTCCTGCTTTCTTCCTCTCACTACTATTCCTCCTCCTCCTCCTCCTCCTCTTCCTCCTCCTCAGTCAGACATAATGTTTGGGGAGCGAAGGATGGACAGAGAGAGAGAGAGAGAGAGAGAGACAGAGAGAGAGACAGAGAGAGAGGGAGCGGTATTGGAGCTCTGGACGGTCACATGGCGAAGAGAGAGACAGAGAAAGAGAGGGAGAAAGCGAGCAAGCGTTTTTCTCTAACAGGGAGAACTGATTACATTTCTCTCTCTCTGCATCTTTCACCTCTGTCTCTCACTCTTGTTGTTCCCCCTCTCTCTCTCTCTCTCTCTCTTTTTGTGTGGGAAGTAGTGTGAAATTAAGCTCCTTCCTCCCCTCTCTCCCCTCTCTCTGTCTTTTTCACTCACGCTCAAAGTCTTCCTCTGTGTTTTGATGTGACTTCTTTCCCATTCCCTTCCTCTCTCTCTCTCTCTTCCTCTTCTGCACGCTATCTCGTCCTCCCTTCTGATCCTCTCTTAAAGTGCACTCTCTTTCTCCCCTTCTTTGTATTTCGAGTCTCTTAGAATTTTTTTTTTTCATCTGGTATTCTCCTTTTAGTCCTGCTCACTTGCTATTTGTTCTCTTTTCCATTTCAAAGGAAAGTGGCACAGCCTTTTTTTTTTTTTTTTCCCCTTCTCACTTCCATTCTTCTCCCCTTTCACCACGCTGCTACCAGTGGAGCTGGGTCCGTCGATCAATCCGAACCCTCTGAATCGTCTCATCATACGTTAGATGGACTGCTCTGGAATTTAAGAACACACCTCTGGCAGAAATGTTGGGCTACGGGTGTAATATCAGTAGAACCGGTGGGCTAACAGTGAAATCAAATATCCGTGGTGGACGGAAGCATCCTTGGGCGTAGTTTCTTAGGCGCTCGCTTTTAACTCGGCGTTCACGTGCCCAGTTTGCAGCGTCCATTGGCCACATCTTCAGACGCAGCTTGCGCGAAACGAGACGCGATGCTCTCGCGAACAGCGTGGGACCTGTCAGCCTGAGATATGAACGGCGAGCTTTGAGGATAGGCTTACAGTCACCCGCATCTGTTCGATCCATCGCCACAGCTGCACACAGATACTTTACTGAGAGATCAGTAAAATAAGCAGAGAAAAGCCCGAGTTTCTGTGCAGTGCAGCAAATGTGACGGCGCTGAGGACGTTTAATCTGGGCCCTTCTGAGACCAATATCCCTCGAAATAAAACACAGAACAATACAAGTACGTGAACAATTATGTTCGCCAAGTAGCGGGTTGACTGCGCAAACCCAGTCCCGGCCCTAAACTTGGAATACACCCCTGCAACGGAGTTAATTGTTCCCAAGCAATTATACCTGAGAGTGCTCCGCTAAAGCTTCTCTTCGCGGCTGCTGACAGGTGGAAACGAGCGGCTCGTGTCGAAGTTGGCGCCAGTGCAGTCACTTCTACGGGAATCGCTGCGACGCACAAACGAGAGAAGACTCCTGATCTAAAAGCAGATGTTGCGTAGAAGGAAGAGGGCGCGTGAATTAATAAATAATGAATTACCAATGATATTTCAAACATTCCCTGGAGTTTCTGGTTTGAAATTGAACCTGAATCTGATGAAAAATGAGCTTTCTGCTTAATGTGATGCAAACATCTATTCATGTCTTTGACACTGTTAAATGTACGTGCACACTGTCCATGAACCAAAAAAATAAATATATAAATTGTCTGTGCTCGTCTGGCCACTAGATGTGGAAGTGCATTTTGTAACCTGTGGTCTCTAGGAGGAGGGGAAAGTCAAGCAGGTCCATTTAAAATGAATTTACTTCCTTCGTCTTTCTTGCACCTGCGAGAGAAAGGTATCTGCCTCTCTCTCTATTTTTATTCCACAAACTCTCTCTCTCTCTGCATAGTGGTGTTTCTCAACCCCAACGCTAATCTCCTCAGTCACTCTTTCAGTCACGCCTGCCTTTCTTCAATTCTGCAGGGCTCAAATTCTTACGATTCACAACTTTCTATTTCCCCCTCCGCTCCGTCAGGGTCCCACTCCTTCTTAGCGTCATGGAAACAGTGTTGAGGGTAGCAGGAGGGAGGGGGGGGGAGTGAAGGTTAAGCTATAGTAAAATGACAGAGAGATCAAAGCTGCAAACGCCTGGGCTCAGAAGAGGAAGAGAAGAATGTAGGGATGAGGAGGAGGAGGAGAAGGAGGCGGTGGTGGAGGTGGATGGGGTATTGAAAGAGGAGGAAGGAGCAGAGGATGGAAGCGAGGGGTGGAGGAGGAAGGAGGTTAGAGCAGAAGGAAAGGTGGCGTTGAGAAGAAGAAGAAGGAGGAGGAGGAGGAGGAGGGGGGGCAGAGGAAGTGAAGAGAACAACCGAGGAGAGACGAAGCACAACAGACGACATGACTGGAGAAGTTTGGAGGAGAAAACAGATGCCGTAAAGACAGTGGGAAGAGTAAAGCCAAGAATAAAGCTGTTTAGATGGCGTGCGAGAGGAGACAGATTACAGCCCAAGGAACAAAGGGGGATGGAACGGGGACAGATGGCTCAGGGAGAGGTGGCAAGCGAGGCACAGGTAACAGGTAATGAATGAGTGAAGAGGATGCGCCGAGAGGGAGAACCCTGTTTGTGTGGAAGGTTTGTGAGGATGACACGCCTCGCATAAATGATAAATACGCTCTGAAAATGGCGTTTCCTAATCACTGAACGCATCCTCACACTGAAAAGGGAAAGAGTGAAAGGGTTTGGAGTTTAAACGCAGGAGTCAGAAGGAGTTGGCTCAGTCTTACAGTGATACTAAGTAGACCTACACCCACATAGCAACGGTCTATTTTAGGTAGAGTATGTTTATTTTCCAGTCTGGCTGTTTTATACTTGGGTATAAGCTGTAAAACAAGAAAACAACATTATTTCAGTGGCTCTCCGTGTTCTCGCTCTGTATGAAATCTGCATTTAAAACCCTTTTAATTATTTTTCTTCCTTTTCTTTTCCTTTTTTTCACATACCCACACGACCAAAGTAATACAAAAGCAGCGGTCGGTTGAATGATGTTCGGAGGCATTGTTCCATTTCCCATTGAACACTTTTTATTTTTTATTTTTTTCCATCCTGAACATCCACCGAAATGATTAAATCGTGTTTTCACAGAACTGAACCGAACAAACAGGATCGTTGTCAGACGGGGGGAGTCTGACGACGGTGCAAAGCCTCCTCCAGCACATCCCAGAGATCCTCAGCGGGGTTCAGGTCTGGACTCTGCGGAGGCCAATCCATGTGTCTTAAGCTCCCTGAACCACTGTCACAATCTGAGCCCGACGAATCACGGTATTGTCATCGGGGAACAAAAAAAGGTCTACCGATGGAATAACGTCGCCGTTCGGTATATTCAGGCGGTGTTGCTGAAAACCTAGAGCTGAGCAACTGCAGCAACCCTAAAAAAATTTGATTGAGATTACAGCCTTTTTAATTATTTTTCTTCCTTTTCTGTGCCTTTTTTCACATACCCACACCACCAAAGTAATACAAAAGCAGCAGTTGGTTGAATGATGTTCGGAGGCATTGTTCCATTTCCCATTGAACACTTTTTGTTTTTTTCTTTTTTCCATCCTGAACATCCACCGAAATGATTAAATTGTGTTTTCACAGAACTGAACCGAACAAACAGGATCGTCACCGCGTTGCACTATTAATATTAGCTTGAGTATCTGTAATAAAATGGCGATAAAGTGCATGTTGCAACTGTGCAACTTCGTCCCCGCGACCGGTAGCGAGCTGTCACTGATCAGGGTCGGGTCTTTGCGTAAAGAAAGCTGCCCATGCACCAGTTGCAGGGCGTTGAAGCAGCATAAACAAACAGGAAATAGTACATTTTTTACATATAATTGTGCAGTTATATTGAAGTTAATTATACTAATAAAACTAAGTAAATAAATGAATATCTAATGATGAATGGCATGGCACTATGTGTTAGACTTAGACTTATGATCCACGACGGAAATTACTTGGTCACAGTAGCTTCGTTGCACATAAAAGTAAATAACATAAAGCACTTTTCTTTTATTATTATTATATTCTGTCATTAATATACGTAGCGTTGGAGTACAATTCAACTTCAGCGATTTCCAATTACAATGATTTACAAAAACACTTGTATTATCCTGTAGGGCGCCACCATTCACGCATTCAAGTGAACCTAACATGCACTTAGACCAAATGTGAGAGTAGGCGCAGCAAAGACAGGGAGAGAATGTAAACTGTGCGCAGGAAGACCCCAGCGGGCCAGCAGCATACAACCCCGGACCTTCGTACCGCGATGCGAACGCTCCCAGAGGTTTGCCTCCACCCACGTGCAGCATCGATGAATTAATCTTTATGTGGTTTCATTCTGTGGGTGAAGTAACAAACTGCTGGAAAACCACAACGACGCCAAATCTCTAATCACAAACCAACGATAAATTAACAGCAACAGTTTGAATTGTCAGCAACTCTGCCACAGTGGAAAGAAGTTTTGCTGGTTATATTACTGCCCTTTGCTCAAGGTTTTAAATGAAATTCCTCACTTCTATCATTGGGGTTTTTCATTGAACATTGTGACAAGTGAACATATTCCACACAAATCAGTGTATTTCTGTAGTCGACTGACAAATCCTTACAGCCGTGCTGCATAGATTCCTTGGTGGGGAAAAAAAGTCATACCCTCCACCTTTAGCTTTGATTAAAGCACGAATGCTGCAACATTGTTTCAATAAGAAGCTTCTGCAATGTCACAAGATTTATTTCCATCCAGTGCTGCATTAATTTTTCACCAAGATCTCGTACTGACGACTGTGCAAAGCCTCCTCCAGCACATCCCGAAGATCCTCAGCGGGGTTCAGGTCTGGACTCCGCGGAGGCCAATCCATGTGTCTCAAGCTCCCTGCACCACTGTCACAATCTGAGCCCGATGAATCCCGGTATTGTCATCGGGGAACAGAAAAAAGTCCACTGATGGAATAACCTCGCCCTTCGGTATATTCAGGCGGTGCTGCTGAAAACCTAGAGCTGAGCAACTGCAGCAACCCTAAAAAAAAAAAATCAGATTGAGAAAATTTGTTTTCCTCAGTTTCAGAGTCATCTAGCATCCATCAGCGGCACGCCGCATCCCCAGCTGGCTTCAACCCGTAGCTGTTTAGCTGTAAAACCAACAATGTACAACGTCGAGTAAAAAAAGAAATGTAGAAGAACTAAAAAAAAAAAAAAAAAACTGACCCGGAGGATATGTTCCTGTATCACCCTGAGGGAGTTTTTGGCACATCCATCTATCACCGACTGATCAATATTTATGACTCTCCCTGCCTCCCCTTGGCACCCACCTCAACTTTACACATACAGCAGATATGTGCTTTTTGTGTATGCACACTGCGCAAATGCACTAACGCGCGATTAGAAAACCCACACAAACAACACGCCTTTGACACAATAGCTGCAGACTGCCAGTCAGTTGCATGACATCCTCAGAAAAATTGTAGGCAAAGAACACACCCACGCATCTGCCCACACTGGAACAACACACACAGGAAATATAACACTGGCTGAGGGGGACGGAGTAAAATGCAAACAGAGAATATAAGGAATGCACTTGATGAGAAGGGAACTGACAAACTACGAGCAGATTTTATATATATATATATATATATATATGTATAAATGCTGCCTTTTGCTTTTGTTATCTTTATTTGACATAACTGTTACTTTGTATGACCATACGGGATTTACCCAAACGGCTGACCATGTACAATATCCTGCCTGATGAGGACAATCTCATCACTGCAAGATTTCAAAGCTCCGGTTAAAATTAGCCGGACAGCGTGAGAGAAACTAATTACACACAGAAGACTGGAGGGTGGAGGGCGGGCGCACTGGAGAACCACCTTTAAGTAAGAGGCGCGCACAAAAACTTTGCACAGAGTGCAAGTGCGTCATTTTCCGGTTCACATGAAGAGCCTCTTGTGTGAGTGCTCAGCAGAGTTATTAATCAAAGCGCCGCCGCGTAGCTAGTATACTTTATCACCCTTCAACAGACTCGGGAGGGCAGATGTGCACAGAAGCGAGCCACTGTAACGCTACTTGTACAATTAATTGGTCCAAAGTAGAAGGAGAGAAAAAAAAAATCCAAGAGATGCTGCATCGAGCTAACGCGATGCAGAGGACAAAACAACACAGCACGGCTCACACACAGGAGAGAAACTCCATTCTCCTATCGGGTAGAATCTATCTGTTTGCCGCTCACTCGCAAAAGACTTTTTGGCAGGTGTTCCCGTCTTTTCATAAATGTGAAGTAAACGTGGCTTTATCTCCAAAACCCGGCAATTCAGTCGCACGGCTGAACTTCAAGCGCTGGCGTTGTGAAAAGGCATGGAACGGTTGGAGTTGGCACGCGCAGCACAGACAAGCAGAGCAGGAACCAAGAGTCCAGAGTTCGTTTAATAAATCATCACAACAGCGCACGGTCTACAGAGAATAGCAAGGAGCCAACATGGCCGCTCAGTGCAGCTCCGGTTTCACTGTGAAAGCAGAAATGCGTTCTGGGCGATGCAGATTACTGGGGAAACTCAATCTCACGTTACAACGAATGAAGCCTGCGCCTTGAAAGCTACGCTTGGCAGCTTCTTCCACTGGAGTTCCCGTGGTCCTGATGCGCTAAACATTCCCCACAAGCTCCTGTAAGACGGTATCTGAGCTTGTTTACTCTCTCAGACGAGCGCAGACTGGCAAAATCAAATATCTGAGTTAATGTGACCTTGAGTCCAGAGCGGCGTTCATGCAACATGCCGAGATAAAGAAAATAGATTGTTGCAAGGTTTATGATGTCCTCCGCCCCGCAGCCAAACGCTGGCGAGATGTCTGGCTCCTGAGCAGCTGAGGGCTTCAGCTGAAATATCGATAGCAGGTCTTTATGCCCTAAGATTGATTCTCAAGTCGAAATATAGATACTTTCGATACCTCAGTCACTCGAGGTAAAGTAAGAACAAAGTGAAAAGTCACTAAACTATTGAGTCGTGGCAACACAAAAAACTTTGTGAGACACTCCAGGTTAAACCACAACACGAGGCATTTATGATGACGAAGACAGAAGAAGAGAGCAGTGTCAGAGTTAAGTTTTAATAGGTTTTAATTTTATAGTAGTTCTTAACCCTTAAACACGAGTAGAAAACAAACTGCAAAAAAATAATTTTGCTTCTATTTTTCTCCTATTTAAGACAAAGTTAAAAAAAATTTTCGTTGTTTTTTTTTTATTATCTGGTATATTTTGGATTTTATGAGTTGCATCTACCACGATACGTTGCCTTATTAAGGTGATAAACAGCCAACATTGTAAACATATTAACTTTTAATTTGAAGAGGACAAATTAGACATTGCTGTCTGGGCATAACATGCACTTTCAATAAACGCAGGACACGTTATTTCCTTCTCCTTCCTCCTGTGCGATAAGTGTACGCCCGAACTTGGAACTTTTTGGGTATGCAAAGAACTTTTTAGAACATTTCATTTGTACAATTAATCGAAACACAGCACATACAATGACAACGACAATGCATTTTCTGTCTCTTTCCCATTTCTGTCTATAGAAGTAGACAGTTCCTCAGATGCTTTGAATCCAATGGTTAAAGTAAATAAATAAATTACTCCGATGTCTTGGATTCTTTATGAAGCTATGCTTTGAAATGCACGGCTGAAGGAGAGTGGAACATTGAGATACTAAAAAAAAAAAAAAAAAACAGCAGCAATGCTATAAAAAGTGCAATAAGAAGTGTCCATGTTGTATTTATGTGACTGATTATCGCGGGTTAATAAGTGTGGGCCTTAACAATATAGGGTGAGTGATTTTAATTAAAGCTGTTTACAATCTAACTCAATCATCTGCAAATCCAGCCCCCATACCCACAAACCATCGCGTGGGGTCCGTATAGGGCTTCGTTAGAGCCAATGCGGTGGCTGGATTAACTCAGCTCTGCTCTCATTAGCTTAGTCCTTTGTGAGAGACGCACACTCGCTCGTGCACACTAAAGGATGGGTTATCAAAGAAACACACACATCTTCAGCATGAACACGGGGCTAATTGACCGCAAGCCAATGCCACATTTTATATTATTATTATTATTATTATTATTATTATTATTAGGGAATTAAATGCTCTCTCCTACTCAAAGCCTTTTCAAAAATCGCATGTGCTTGTTTAGTTATTTATTATAAGCTACAAGGAGAAATGGCATTAAAAGGCTCTCCCTGCTAATGCGCATCTCTTTTGTGTGCAGTGCTCAGGCTGCTGAAGGAATGTAGCCACAGGTGGCGCATCCATGTGGTCCAAGAGAGGATATCAAATCGCATCGTCAATGCCCCTTGGGTTTAAATAATTTATTCTATATACAACCAGAACATACTGCGAAAAAAACTTTGAGTAACTCATGACACATGCAAGTAAATGCATGTATTTAATACGGGTGGGACTACTCCTCACAAGTGAAGCCAAAACAAGTAGAGCTCCCCCTGGTGTTTGGTTGCAGTATAGGTCATAAGCTCCACCTCCTCCATGTTAGTGGATGGGACTTGGGCCAGGGTTAGTTATTTGACGCTATAGAAAACAGAATGTGACATCATGGTGATGACTAGTTGCCGTGCCAACCACTGCTTAAAGCAGTCCTGTGGGACCTTGACAGTTATAAAAAATAAATAAATAAATAGTACAGTATATAATCCAACACTTCCTTGCAATCAGTGGAGGTGGAGCGGAGCGCAGTGCTACTTAAACAAAAACGTGAGCGAGTGCGGAGGACGTGGGGGCCGGGTCACCGACATGAACAGTTGCCAAGGTAACCATGAGATTGGTGCGTTTCTCGATAAAGCTGGGAGGGGGAGCCGATCGGCACACCTGCCTGATGCCAAAAGTTCAGCTGCTGCAGTGCAGTCTGGGATTTGTAGTGTCAATGCTGCACACGCAAAATACCCGCGGGCAAATTCTGACGGACACGAAACATTATCTCGTCCTTGGCTAAGCGGAGTGAAGTGGGCGGGTAGGCATTCAATACTCATCGCTGAAAACACTACATCAGCTTGAGCTGTGGCCAAATTCTACATTTACTGCTATTATCTTCCACTCATACGCGCGCCTCAGCTTTCGTTCCCCTCGTCTGCGTCTGCAATCATTTCATTAACGGTTCTGAGGCCGCTCCTCTTTGCCTCCTCTAGCTTTGACTAATGGAAATCAATGCCAAACGTGTGTGCTCACGGTCGGCTCACGACGCATATGCATAAGCACAAAGCACTCAGTGTTTTCCACCCACATTGTGTTTGTGTTTTTTTTTCACTTTGTGACTGTTTGCTGCGTGTGTGTCCTTGTGCGCTCTCAGGGAGCCATAACGGCACCGCTGTTTATGCCTTTACGCAGCGTGCGTGCGTGTATTGTTAAGACGCAAGCACTTGTATGTCTTATGTCTGTTTTTCGACATGTGTGTTTCGCATTCGAGCGCGGCCAATATCTGTGCATGTGTGTGTATTTTTGTGCTACGCGCATCTTGAATCTAGGCCACATCTTCCGATCTCGACACCGGCTCCACATTGCGGCTGCATATTTGGAATGTGAAAGCAGTTCAGCCGCCGATGGGAAGCAGCGATGATGAGAGCGGCCCGACCTCGGCCTGCGAAATCGCACGAGCGCAAGGTTGAGGCGGCGGCGAGGCTAAATGTGCAGCAGCTGCAGCGAGTCCGTGAGCGCACGGCAAAGTTAACAGAAATCAATCAAGGCTTTTGATATTTTATGCGTTTTTTTTAAAACTATACCTTTCAAAACATCGGTTAACGTTGCAATTTTCTCTGACGTGCAGATATTACTCTCCTCGGCGCGAGAAAATATGACTTCCACAGAACGCCAGGACTCGTTAGAAGTAAACGACGTGATTTAAGAGTTTACGCCGGCCATAGTTTAATCCTGCTGAGCGGTTTCTCATATTGCTGCCGCACCACGCTCTGCTTCCTGACACGTTCCTGTCTACTTACTGAGGATTGCTTTATAAGCCCAAGCAGGAGGCTGGTGCGCTGAGAAGTGAAAAACGTCGGCGGAGACACGCGGCGTGGACTTTAACCGCGAATGGCCTGCGCGGAGCGTGCAGCAGCGCCGACGAGACAGCACGGACCGTTTATTGCAAATGAAACGGTGCCCGTTTCAAGTCCCACCGTACGTCGACGGGGGAAGATATCACACGGTTCAGAGTTAAAAAGGTCTTAAGTGATCCATTACGAGGTAAAGCCAGAGTCGTGTTGTATTATTCAAGCAGGGAAAAAGGGGGGGAGTGCGCGCGTACGTGTGTGTGAGAGCGGGGCTGATGGAAATTGAGGCGAGGGGAATGTTAAAGCTGATTAACTCCTCGTTTCTAGATTGGAGAGTGAGATATACAAGGGACGCGGCCGGTTTTCTCAATCTCTCTCACACCCTCCAGTGGCAGCACCAAAAAAGTGCATTGAGATGAATCATAAATCATCTTCTCCTGTCTCCCTCTCTCTGTCTCAGTGGCTCCCAAAGTACTGGCATATCCAATTTTCTAAAACTCACAAATTCAGTGAAATTTACTTTTGCTGTAATTAAGATTTGAATCACGTTAGGGGCGAATACTGCTTGGAATTTGAGCGGTCTTCCGTGGGCATTTGCCACACCCACCAGAGCTCCCTGTCAGGGAAATATGTAATGTTGCTTCGACAACCGAACTCCCTTTTACACCTCATGTCGGGTACCTGCCTTTTGTGGCTCCGGAGGGAGCCGGAATCTGATAAACTGCCTCAGGCAATGTCACTTGAGTCACCGTCGGGGGGCTGAGGACTACATGTTTCAAAGAGAAAAATATATGGGAGACGAAATGAATGGAGCTACCAGGGCTCCTCACCAGGGCTCCACAACTCCGCTCGAGGCTATTAAAGCTGCATTTGCTGCTATCGCGTAACGCACTCAAATGAGATCATCAGTTAGTTACTAATAGAAATTGACTTGTCGTTAGCTGGATCCCTCGTGAGTAGGCGCAACTCTCGGCGTCAACTTGGCAGCCATAAAAATATGTTTCTCGAGATGAAAGCGTTTTCAAGACAACAAAGTAATGTACTTTGATTATCCACAAAAAAATAAAAAAATCAATATGGAGAGATCAGCGGTTTCTCTGTAAACCAGTAGAAAAAACAGCAGCCCACAGAAAAAGTAGCAGGACTGGATCGTGCAAGCGGAATAAATCACAGCAAACAGAGCTGGACAAACTCACTCATGAGTTACACCGGTACACAAACATTTAGACAACGTGACGAGCGTGCGGATGCGTGGGCAGGCAAATATTTGTAAGCTGAAATGCAAATATGAATATGTGAGCAAGCACAACAAACGCGCATTAATAGCCTCGCCCTGCCGCTGTAACGCAGACCGACAGACAGATGGTCTTGAGTAACTCAAGTACATCTCATTTACTTCAGAGTTTTAGACAATTCCCTCAAGTCCCATTTAAGTCAAATGTCTTCCTTCTTCTTCCTCTAGACAGTCAATCGATTTCTCCCTCTCTTTGTCCTCCATTATCTTCCTCTCTTTCAATCAATTCTTTCCCGCTGTTTCCTCTTCGCTCCTCTTGTCTGTCATCTAAATGCCAGACGTTTCTTCCACCTCCACCCGACTCCTCCACACCCTTGTCCCTCATCCCCATTACGTCCTCATCTACTTTCTCCTCTCCTCCTCCCGACACTCTCCTTCCTCGGTCTATCCTCCCACTTCATTTTTTTTTTTCTTTCATTCAGTCCTCTCCTCTGACATTTATTTGAAATCCATTTTCCTCTCCACCCTTCATCCATCCCCTAATTCTGTCCTTTCTTTTCCTCATATATCTTTTTTTTCCTTTAGGTCCCCGAATCAATTCTCCGTAACCATTACTCTTCCATCCTTTCCAGCTTCTGTTATTCTTTCCTTCCTGTCCACCTCTAAGTTCCTTCTCTTCTTTTTCCCCCCCTATTCTCCAAACATTTCTCTGCTGTTTAATCATCTGATGCAACCAAAGGCAACAGCACCCACTGCTGCTCCCGTGCCACAATGCAACAACAAACCACCACACCGCTGCACGGCTCGTGACACAACAGACGAAGACGGCAGCTGCCGTGTTATTCCCACAGAGGCCGGGGCACAATAAGTCTCGCGTAATATCCGCCGCGACTTTCCTGCTGAGTCTGAGACCGTCTTCCCCCGAGCGGAGACGTACGTTGCCGAGAGACTGCAGCCGTCCGCGGTGTATGGTCCTAACTGCAAATGTTGAATGTGAAGCTCGCCATCCGTAACTTTAAGGGCACAGAACTACGACGTGCCCCTGACGGTTTGAATCTTAAAAAACGTGTGTGTACCGGAGATGAAGTGATGAGAAGTGTTTTCGGGAAAACACTGCGCCAGCTTTATTAATTTAAAGGCAACGCATACTTAATAATATGATGCAACAGTTGGTTTGAACAGATTGTTGAGTGCGTTCTTTCAAAGACAATAAATCAGACCTGAAGCACGCTGTGTTTCAAATGAGAAAGAGCCAGAGAGAAAAATCTTTTTTAAAACAGAACACTGAGGATTCAGTTTATACATTTTGTGTTTCATAACATAACTCCCCCTCCCCCATTACGATCTGAAAATACTTGAAAAACAACAGTCGAAGTGAGTCATCACCGTCTGATGTTGAGCTATGTGATATAACCTTGGACCATTTGGTTTTCTGGGCCTCTAATAGATCACACACCTGAGCTTCTGCCAAAAGCTACCACCTGCAAATCCACCCTCTTGATCTGTAGCCGTGTCAAGGCTCTCCCCGAAAGTCCCGTGTTGTGAATGGCCCTCTCCCGTTACGCCAAGTGCAGCATAAACCATGTAGAGGGATTGCGCAGAAGCACCTCAGGCGTGCTGCTTTCCAGTCCCTAACAAGGCGGCTGTGCTCCCAATTTATCTCCTATACACATTTGTTGAATGGTACCTTTGGAAACTCCGGCACAATGCCTCACCTGAAGGTAATCTTGGCTACACGCCGCCGTAAGCTGCCGGTCCAGCACTGGCTTGTGGAGGCCTGTTTTCATTGGCGTCTTTCCTACTTTGATGAAGCAGATGACTGGCTTTGTATGTTTGGCTGTTTGGTAAATATATCTGTGACAGCGCTGGCGATGTCCACAAAAGCAAAAAGGTATATAAAACAGTAAAACACACAGACACCATCTTAGTGAAAAACTTTAGTGTCAAAAACATCAGTTCCACAAACGACCACTTGAGGCTGGATCCAAAAGCAGGTCGAAGTCCAAAGACTTCCATGGTAGAATTCCCATCTATACAGGAGCAAACAAACATGTTTAAAGTGTGTTGTAAGGTATGATAGTGCAGAAAAAAAAGACAGAGACGCCACAACGAGTAACAAAACCACTTTGGTGCAGGGGCATAACTTGGGGTTGAAGCACAAGCTAATGTAGTTTTCAAGTGATGTCACAAGAACAATGTGAGGTAAATAAAAACTGCAAAACACACTGTTCTCAAGTTCTGTCTCACAAGCTTTAAGGGGCCAAAATCAAATAACATCTGGAGCAACTTCAGTGATATCAGCAACACATTTTGCAACAAACACGCGGTTGTTCCATCATTGGCCGCAATCTAAGCTTCCGTGATAAACACTCGCTGTAGCAGTGTGTCCTTTCCACTCCATAGGTGCAAGGATGTGAAAGAGAGACTCCCAGTGGACACACATGAGAGGAACTTCCCTAAATTTGAGAGGAAGCATTGCGAGCCAACCAGCTCAGATTGCTCTCAGGTGTTAGAATTTGCAACTGGAAATGAATCCAGTCTGTTCTGTCTGTGCCACCTTCTCTGCATACAAATCATCTTCTTGATGGAAAAAAAATAAATAAATGAAAAGATGAAGGAAAGACATTTTCTGCCTCTCCCCTCCTACTCTCCTCCTATCCAGAAATACTCTTCTCCTCGTCCCGCTCCTCTTCTGTGTAACCATCTTTTCCATTATTTTTGCCATTATTCTTATTCTCCTACTTTGAAAGTGAGTGCCAGTGAGTGTAACAGATTCTGTTAGAAAATGGCATCTGCTATCCTTCCCAGTGATGGATGGCAACAAATTTGACCAACAATAGTTCTTTTAGTCGCAAATTGAAGGAACCGAGATACGATCACGTTTCTATTCCGGTTCCACATTTCAAGGTGATCAGTGATGGGCTTTGAGTAATTAGCTTTTCTTTCTGAAGACGTAAGTCTGAAAAATACTCTATTTTTACAATCAGCAGTGGCAGATGTGTCAAAAATATGATCTCCTTCATACTGCTGTTGGTTGGCCGTGCGCCGTCAAAGCAGCTTGAACCTGCTCTGTCGTAGACTCGACACCCAAAACCCAGAAAAGCAGAGTGTTTTAGTCCTGTAGGTTGCACTTCAAACTTGATCAAGCACTTCCCCCTTGGTACCAGACGCCTTGTCTTGCCTGTTTGTAGTCTGAGGACTGTTAGCAGGTGCACAACAGTTAAACCTATGACCCAATACTCTGGGCGTGATGATATTGCCTTCATAAAAGTTACTCATGGCTACTACGGCTTATAAAAGCTACAACCCAGTCAGGATGGCCAGAGATGGACTGAAGGGCTTTGTGATGAAAGGGTTGTTTGACTGTACATATATATAACATGGGAACAGGTGAAGTAATTGCATGCGATCGCTCGATGCATCACTGCATCAGTGGAGCTACGTTTAAGCCAGCTCAACTCGCATAAATTGGCAGGTGTCGGCTTGTTGCCGTGCTTCGACGTTAAAAAAGTAATCATTTATCCATCTATTACTGCTCATCGTGTAGAGCACTGTAGGCGAGGGGGCTGGAGCTGGGAGAGAAGCGTGGTGCAGCCATAATAGTCTATCACGGTCTAACAGAGAGCGAAAACAATTCACGGTGACCAATTATTCCGAATCACCACTTAACCCAGCCTAATTTGACGGCATGTGTTTGGGATGTGGGAGGAATCGGGGGCACCCAGGGAAAACCCACCCGGGCATATGGAGGCTAATAGGCTAACTCTGCACAGAAGGACCCCAGACGACCAGCATCAGTGTTATTCAGAGGATTATTGTAAAATCTTGAACACACGATGTCAACATGACTGAAGACATTTTAATCTTACCAACTCGAATGTTGCTCATGAAGGGAAAAGTACAGGACATGGTAATGAATAAAATTCAAACGGTCACTTGTGACTGTGATGGACGGAAAAGAAAAAATGTAATGCTGTGTTAATCCTATTTGATTAAAGCATAACTACGCACAGATTTTGTCATCCAGTTTCCAGTGTTAGAAGGTGTGAAACAGGTAAGGGCTTGTCATTTATTTATTTTTTTTTTTAATACATTTAACCTAAATCCCTTACTCTGATGGTGACTGTTTACAGACACTGTGAACTATGCACAATTTCAAAATCTAGTGCACTGGACTTAATTAAAATTAATAGGAATTCTTTGAAACTAGGACAAGGGAATAATAAGATTCTTAATATTCTCACAGCTTTAACAAGCTGAAAGGAAAAACCATTGTGACCTCTTTAGATTTTGTTTAAACCCATACACATAGCTGGACCGTTAACGGACAGCCACGATGGCACGGAGGAATGTGTTACACTGCTATCCAGTCATTTAACCCACCTTGATTATTATTATCATTTACATTATTTAGTATGAACTCCCCAACATACAGCGCAGAGTCAGACTCCGCATTATAAATTCATACTGCAGTACTTATTCATGCTGTTCCCTTTGATCACTGAGTGGCAGTTAAACTTCGCCGGCTCCTTCTATTGAAATAATCCGTTGGGATATGGGCTAAAATAATAGGCGCACATGTGGAGCACTTTTGAAAACACTTTTCACAATTCTTGAAAAACATGTCACAGCAGTGTGAATTACTCATGAGCAGTGTCCTCACAAAAAAAAAATGTCAACTCTCTCTCCCGAAACCGCCGGCTGCGAGTTTGACACATTAAACATCGAAAGCAGCTTGGAAAATAACAACTCAAAGAGTTACCCCCCTCCCCCCAAAAAAAATCACATGAATGAAAGTGCCAGGCAAACTATTGCGTGAATGGTCACCACGCTTGTTATCCGGTTAGCGCATAGGTGCTAACATGAACTTCTTCATGTGATTTCCTCTATAAACAGAGACAAAAGTGTGCTCAGCAGATTCGCGCCTCCCCCACTCCGTAAGCGAGTTCCGCGCGCTCATTTTTCAGCTTATAAAAAATTTAAAACCCCACAAGACAAACCACAACAGAAACGTATACAACTGTCACTGTGACTATCTCCCCTCTATAAGTCAGGGATCGGTTCCGTCGTTTATTTTTCCGTTATGTTGTATACGCTGCAGGTCAAAGGTCGTACATGGTTGGTTGTACCTTGGATCTTCTCACTAACTCACACTGCAAAGTGCACAAGCACAAATACTGAGTGATTTGAGCTCAGCAACTTTCGCAAAAAGTTGTGAAACTTTTATGGATAAAAAATAAATACATCCAACCCCAATAAATAATAATGAAATAATAAAATATGTGTTCTAGACCATGGGAGGAAGCCGAGAGTGATGCGGGAAAGTTTCTTTCCGATGACAGCGAAGGCAGATGTAAAGGCTCTAACAGAACACATGATGTTCCTCATGCTCCAAATAGCATCAAGGAGAAAGAGGCAGAGGGAAGGGAGTGTTTTTTTTTTTTTTCTGAACACCAATGGTAGAAAACTCTTATTCATCCCCAGCAGATCAAGGTTTGAGCGGAAAAGAAATGCTCCCGAATTCTTTTCTCCTCTGCCGATGTTTCTGTTTCTGATTCAACGTCATGACGTGGAAGGTGTCTGGTGTCATTTGACATGTCAGCGTCTTTAAGGTGGAAGCAGAGAATGAACAGTAGTTGTCAATCAGTCCACAAGAACAATGTGTTTGTGGCATTTTAAGCTTCTCTGTCCATTACTTCCTCACTCCCTTAATGTGCCAGGTTTACTGTAAAACGTTCACGGTCCCCTTGTGTGCCTCTCATTACAGTCACAATCACACTGTGACTAAACGCTCCCCTTGGAGACTGAAAAGAACATTTCATTCTAATTCTGAAAACACCCTACTTTAACATCCATAAAACATTTACGACACTGGCTCTCGGCCCTGTCAGTTTATGTCTGTTCCTCGATTATATGATGTCTTGTTAATCTTTACAGGCGCCAGGAACCTCAAACTCCGACAGGACAGCTCATCGGGATGACTGACAGCCTGGGAAGAGAGGACCCGACAAACTTGTGTGGCTTGAAGGTAAGAACGACATTATAACCACTGACTCAAGGTGAAAAGATCCAAACTGAAAGAGTCCCTCAGTCACTACAGGTAGTTGTGTTTGGCTGAACATCAGCCCCCCCCCCGGCACAGGGGGGTGAAACAGATCGACCTTCCCAGTCAGACGTTTCAAACGAGCAGCAATTTGCCAATATTGCTGACAGTTCAAATGAGAGAGGTCAGACTCTATTAAGGCAAGCAGATGGCAGATCTTTAAGCTGCAAAATAACACGTTCGCGGGTGAAATGGGCTTTTAAAAGCACCTCCGAAAAGGTGTTATTAAAACAGAGCGGAGGGCCTGCGTCACAACTGTTATAACGCAGTCCCAAATGTTTTCACGAATATAATGTTTCTGTGTATTGATACAGACACAGTCGGGTTGATAATACTCGTTGCCGGCAGGCGTGACTGCCTAGTGGTGCATGACTTGGTTATCTTGATTCTATCATGGGCGTCTGCCAGCCAATAGACCTCTTGACCCAGACAATTCAGAGAGGAAGCAAATTGCCAATTTCGTGGGCAGAGCCTACTGAGTTGGCTCGACTTGTTATAAGCAGATAGCGCTCCTATTTTTTTTTTCTTCCCCCCTTTGGTGAGCTGCCTGCACTCACTCTCAAAAGTGTGAACTACACCCGATAATCCATCAATTGTATCTTAATTCTGTAAAATATTAGTACTGTTTCATAAAGAAAATTCATATGCAGATGTTGCAAAGCTAAAAAAAAAAAAAAAATCAAAATCATTCTAAAACAATGACCAAGATTACGTGTAAAAACAACCGAAACCCATCGAAAATCAGCCATAATTTTACTTACTTCCAAGATCAGCCAGAAACCTCGAGGATTTTTCAGAATTCATGATGTGACACAACATAAATTATTGAGCGGTGGATCACAGCTGGAAGCATAAGCCAGTAAAAGAACCAAAAGCGTAAAAAGAAAATGACAGTGAACCTTTCAAAACTGGAATGAGCTCAGACAACCCTCGTAGGTGCATCTTTGGGGAGAACAGTTTCCACTGCAGCAAGATAATTAGCCCAAACACTGTTGAAGTTTTGCAAGAACCACTTGAAGATGGAAGAAGACCAATGAGTGCAGATTATCATGGACTTCCCTCCTCAGTCATCTGACCCTAACCCAGCTGAACATTTTAAGGACCACTTGAATACACAATACCCTCCTCCTCAGACCCTCTGACGCTGTCAGATCAGGGCAGAGTCCATGCAACCTCAAGTGTGTGCTGTCATCAAACTAAGAATCAATTTTCACAGTTTTATATTCCCATTGCTAAATAACCAGACTTAGTAAAAGTAAAACTCAAGTCTGTTGGCAACCTACTTTCCTGGGAGATTTGTGACACAAACACATCTGTCTGGAACTCAGACTAAGCCTGATGGACTCTGACGAATGGGCTCCTGATGGATGCGCTCTTTGTGCAATTACCTCCTGTGGTGTCCAGAACGGATTCAATTCTCGACCCGATACTAAAGCCCTATTTCACCTTATGGTGTCCTCATTTAAGTGTACCTTCAGCAATTCCTTTGTAGTGAAGCTGGCTCGATAGCTGTCGGCATTTGTCCATGTACTCACCCTAATTCCTTGTTCCTTGGCTGGTTTTGTTGAAGCTTTACGTCCAAGAGACCATTCTCCCAATGAGCAAACTTAAACTCAATCAGAGGAAATTAATATCAAGTTCTATTGAATTAAATAACTTTCAGTAGGTCCTATCTTCACTTCAGGTCTTGGTAATAATATTGATTCATGCAGAACAGTTTTCAGATTTCCTTACGTTAAGACGTTCGCCTTGAGCAAAGTGCAGAATTTGAAATGAGCCTCACGTCTTAAATTCAACCAAAATGAGATGCACAGAGGGGAGGAGGAAGAGAGAGGTGGTTTGGACTTTTGAAGATCAGTTACACTTAGTGGAGGAGATGGGGAATTTTGAGTCCGTGGGGGGAGAAAAAATCTTCGCTTCGATGAGTTTTCAGCCTGTGCCAGAAACTGAGAAGTTATGCTTCTCTTAACTGGTGTTATGATGCTAGATGATGTCTGTCACTGGCAAAAAGAAGACCTCAATAAAGTCAGGAAGTGGATTTCATAAATGTGATTGTCTTCTGGTGGGAATCTCCCTCTGGTGTGGAGTCACAGACGTTGAATATAAAGGAGGCAGAATCATCCAACCCAAAGACGCAGGCATTCTGGCTGAATTCTGAAGTGACTAAACCTTTTTATATCCATGCAAATGACTGAATGATTTCCAGCACATGTCAAGGACGTTACAAATGATATGATGATACAACACAAGACATTTTTGGATCAGACACTGCTACGCTTATTCTAGCTATATTTTAAATAAAAAATAAACACTTGGTTGAGATCAGGATGGAGCTTGGTTCTCGTTGTGATGCAAACAGCCTCACCCGTGTATAAGTAACATTCCCTGTTTGTTGTATATCACACCCCAACCTTAAAAAGGAAGGGGCGTGGGTGGTGCTATGGTGACACCAACGCTGCACCCTTTCTGCCCTTGTGTCGTACAGATAACGGTGATTAATCATGTGGCGACTTGTATAGCTTGAATTGAAACTGGACCTACACAAAGCTGTAGCTGTATAAACGATAAGGGAAACTGGCTCGACAGAGATTGCTCGACAATTATATAGAAGCTAATCCGACGATGTGGTTGCTCCAAGTTGCCAAGTAACCGTTGGTTCCCAAAGTGTTATCAAAAAAAAAAGGCAAAGCAAGAACGTGATTGTAAAATTAGTTTAGTACTGGGTTACTTTACTCTACATCACATAAATCCAGAAGGATTCAAGTACAAGAACACGTTTTGAAAAAGGCCAAATGCTACAACTGTTATGTCTATATTATTGTGCCAGTAGGTGCTGCTATTAGCACCATAACATTCAACAGAAACAAACAGTTGGTGGTGGAATAAAAATAGATGAATACACGATTAAATAGACAATAGTGTACCTACACATACACGATAAAATGAAATGGCCTGGTAAAAGTTAAATTCTTGTCATAACACTGTCATATTATAAATTAATGTGTAATAATGTGTAATAATTTTACCCTAGCGTTGAAAATATTATATGGAATAAGGAGGAAATTAAGACAAAATAAAGCAGCTGCACAGTCATTTACACATGGAGCTGCAGTCGGTGATAGAAGGCTGGAAAATTCTAGTGCTGCAGGAAGCGTGAGGAAGGGATGAAACATCCACCCACACATGGCTGTAGTAGAGAGACAGAGAGTGAGACTGGGGGCAAAGCACACGAGAGGGAGCGAGAGCGAGGGTGACAACGAGAGCAAAAGGGGTGAGTTGGAAAGAGGGCTGGGGCGGAGGGATGAGAGAGCGAAAGAAAAGGAGGATTTGACTCCTAAATTTAGCTGCTTAATGTGTCTCTCGCGAGCGCACGCTCAGACACAGCAGCGATAGCATCCGATATCCAGCGTTGAGCGCCGGGAGGATTTCCTCATTCCAAACCACAGAGACAGTTATCAAATCCACGGGACATGATGTATCACTCCTCCAGGTCTCATTAAACATCCTCTCTGGAAACCTGGTCCCGGTGTTACAGAAGACTCCTGGTTTAAAGAAAACGCTCTTTCTACGTATATACAGTACTGACATGTCTGTATTTAATGAAAAGTAACTGCCAGGTGGTTGTAACTGATCTTCATCCATGCTGATAGCAAAGACACCGTCTCCTGATGAGACAGAATTCACAGTTCTACAATTCAGAAGGATAATGTATTAAAAGATAAAAATAACTTTGGTGTGACATTTTCCAGTGTTTCCAGTGACTCTGTGTGGAGGGTAATACAGAACAAGAACTTGGTACTAAAAGACTAGATGATATTGATTGGATTCAGCTTTCTGCTATTAGCTACATTGATCTTATAGGCCACAGGTCTTCAACATTGGTCCACGAAGGTACTGCAGGGGGGGTCGTAAAATCTTTGGTTGATAAGACATTTTTTTATATATTTTTTAAATTTCTTTAAATACACATTAACATGAATCCAACATATTTTAGTAAAGGGATCAATGGAGGCAGGAGACGTTCAGCGATACAGAAGCACCCTTGCATACAGTGTGCCACACTAGCTGAGACCTGTCAGCCTAAGCCAACTGGTGCACTGTAGGACCCCCCCATATCGCTTGAAAATCCCAGAGGTATGCTGCAATATTAGCAGAAGAGAAGCTAAGAGTGTAGCTCGCTCCCATCAGCCAACTACTGGGGCCAAAATGGATCGCTTCGTCACTAAAACAATTTGAAATTGTGTATTATTTGAACAGCTTAATATTGAATGCACAATCATAATAATAATAGTGTATATTTATAATTTATAGAGCACATATAGTAGGTAGGGGTTCCCTACTTAGTCTCTCCATCTAGTTTGGGGGTTGGCTGGAAAGTTATTAAAGACCGCTGGTATAGGCAGTTTAGACATCTGCATTATTCTAATGCATTAAGGTACGTGCGAAGGTTAAAGCCCCGGGGTCCTGCTGTACTTTCAAGGAGACCTCAGCAGCAGAATTTGGTTGGGTTCTTGTATTCAGACACTTATATTTAGTAGTAACTAGAAGCATGAGTAGCTTATTAGATATTTAGAACGCCTTTAGCAAGAGGCTTATATACTCGGACATTGTGCACACCAGGTTATATTTTATTCTGCATATAATACGAACAAATATCAAAAGTGAGGAATTCATTAAACAGACCCAGATGCTTGTATTACTTCTTTTTTTTTTATCATGCAGAGGGCAGTGATATAAGCAGAACTAAGAACTGCAATCCTAAAAGAAGAAGATGATGTCTCCACACTTCCCATCCGTTGATGAGCTGCTGAATATAAACTTGCTGACAAGAGTCATTGTACGTTTCAACCACTGTCACCACTACCAGGGTACCCTCGCTGCTGCTTTCTCTTCGGTAAGATGACATGATAACAGTATGATCAGTCGTGTTACAGATGCAGCCAATAAGATGAGCAACAAGATATGAGGAGGTTTGTTGATCCCCGAGGCAAAACTGGGTCAGTTCAGTTACAAATATAAACACAACTGAACTACGTTTAAGACTAAAGGCGGATCATCAGGGTCACAGCCACACGTTTCCTTTTTATTATGATTCTCAATAGATGTCTTTTAACTAAGTACATTTTAAAACGTTTCCATGTACACATCCTTACTGATGAGAGGGCTGGTTTAATTTAACCGCAGTTGGGTTTTCTGGAGGTCCACAGGAATTTATTTTTTCTTTCTTCATTTTACATCAAGTGTACAGTTGAAATAAATATTTCAGTTTAATATCACTCTTCGTTGTTGTTTTCAGAAGATAACGGGGGCTTTAAATCTCCTTTGCAAAAAGAGAGGTAGTCCTCTCTTTAGACAAGCTCACACAAATAGTTCATCAACAACTACTAAATGTTTTATAGCTCCCTGAATTAATCATGAAATACAGCAGGAATACATATTTATAACACTTTTATTGACCATTACATAACTGGCTTATAAATACTTTATGATTTATGGATTGATAAAAGTATGAAAATGCAAGTATGTATGTATATACTGCTGAATAATATCTATCATATCTATATTATTGATGCTTTATAAGTATTTACCAATGCTTTACAAATGCTTCATAGCGTGTAGTTATCATAAAGTGTTACTGTTGTGCAAAACGAAGTTAAAAAGTTTCACCAGTGTCAAATGGAGGACACATGTATGGTTTGAACGTTTGCGAAACACTTTATCATATTCTCACTTTTCTAGACTTTCCTCTCTTTCATGTTAACTCATCAGCTTCGCCCTGCCATCATTCTGCGTCAGGCCGCGCTTTAATTCCCGCTTACGTATTCATAAAGCAAAAAAGGCACGCATGCATTATGAAAAAGTCAACTTGAGCACCGAGTGAAATCACCGTCTCTGCGCTGATTCCTGTTGAAAAGGAGAAACATAAAGCTTTTGTTCTTCTCAGCGGGGAGTTGTAAAAACTTGAGCGATGCCCGTGAAGTTTCGGTCTTTCCTCCCATGGTGAATGCAAAGTGTTTTCAAATGAAAAATGTGGTTCCAAAGAAGGGGAAGAAATCCAGCTTTTATCTTACCTACAAAGTTTTCCAGCTACTTTTAGTATGTCATCTAAAAAATTCAAAAAGCAGTTGATTTTACACCCCAATGTACATATGCAGTAAATTTAACAAAGATTTGATTCTGTACGCCTATTTAGAACCAAATATCAATGTAACAACTTTTCTCAAAGGTGAATTATTGTTAGTTATTGACCACAGACCAGTTTGCACATGTGTTTGCATGAGCCTTATAAAAGTCCTAGTTTTCCAGACACTGACGTCTGAATGAAATGGTGAAACAAGAGGCAGGTATTACGCTGGATCTTAAGTGAGGCAAAAATAAATACAGAAATACTGTGAGGCAGTGAATTTTAAAACCTAAAGCTTAGCTACGTATGATTTTCACACAAGCAATTTTCTATTAGAAACTACTCCTGCAAATTTAACATAATAAGCAGTTCTAACATTAGAACAACAGCACAGAAGATAAAAAAAGCGTAACGTGTTTCTACACCTAGAACCCAACCCTTCTAAAACGTGAGCAGGTTTATAAATAGCAAACAGCTTTTGTACTCACTTATTATTCATGCCTGTAAGATCCCAATTAATTTCAGCACATTTTTTTTTTAAAGTCAATGGTTGTGTGATGGAAGTCAACACCAACTGGTCCCCGGTGACATCACTTATAAAAACATGGTCAAAAGCAATACTTTAGAACAATAATATCTATATTCTTCACCTGAGTACATATACTGAGAACAGACAGCTCACGCGCTACATACTGACTGACTGTGTGTATAAAATATGAGTAAAAACATGCTGCAAGTTATTAACTGGCTACCTGGACTGACTCCACTAACACTGCTAGTGTTAGTGGATGCCTTTTCATATGGGCGTGCATCTCAGTCGTAGTCTTGTTCTATTTCAGGACTGACTCACATATCTTGCATGCCATGGTAGTATGTTGAAGTATTTCCTCACACCTGACGCTGCAATGACCCACTGGGCTCCCCACCTGTCTTCCATGTCGTTAATGTCACTGAGTGGTCGATACAGCGGTGGAGTCGACAAACAGACTGGTCCATCCCCAAGTAAGAACTTGAATAAAACGTATGGATGGCGATGTGGTGTCTAACAGCATGGTGTTATTTACTCATTTGAAGCACTTTTTCTATTGTCACGTTTCATTACCTGCCCTGTTTGCTGCCTCGCTGTTTGCTGTGATCTTTTCAATTATACCCCCCTCTCTGTTGCGCTTTTGATGCTAATGTAGCCATTTAGCGCTGGTCCCGGACGCTGTTCAGGCTCTCTCCAGCCTTTGTGAGCGACTTTCAACAGGCTGATTTCGATTTTTCCCTCCACGTGCAGCGCTTTCGATGCGACTCCACTAATTTTTCCCGGTTAAGGGGCCCTTTCAGCCACTTCAGCGGGGAGCTAATTTGTTCCGTTCAAAGTGGCAACGATATGAAATCCATCAACAAAAACACCTGCCGGATTTTTTTTTTGTAACAAATAATAAGATGGTTACAATGAAAATGCTTCTGTTTTCTGCCAAAGTGGGTCAGAGAGCAGGAAAGCAGCCAAGGCACATTTTTTTTTAGAGGGAATAGTTTTTTTGAAAATAATTCCCACTTGAAAAATTCATTCATATTACCACTGGAAGCTTTCCCCTGCTGTTTATTTTTTTTCCCCCCAGCATTACCTTTACAATCATTTCTGGAGGCGTACACATACGGAAAACAAACTACGTACGCGGAACTTATTTTCGTAGGTTATTTTGTGTCAGTTCCCAGTGCCTTAAAGTCAGGCTTCTCTAAAACTCTGGTATCTGCGTTTTATTATTGTGTTGTGGATCCTTGTGCTGAAATTGTGCTACTCTTACACTGTGAGTAACATGTCCCATGCTATCAGCTACTCTTTTAGCGCGCCATTTCATGCAAACTGTGCCAGTTCTTGTCACGACCGCCTTGCATATCAATCGACACTGCAAAATGTGTCTGCGGTGTAAGTGGCGTAATCATTGTTTGAGAGTGGCAAATGCTGCACCGCAACTTTCCATCGTTCCTAAAACACAAAAGCTAGCTGCTGGTGTGCCGTACATATTGTGCGATCTACACACGATGGGTGGAGTGAAACGTGCGTTTAATTAAGTGCGGTAACTGTGTAATGTAATTCCATTTCATTAGTCACTGAAGAGTGTGGCATTGCACTGAAAAGCCACTGACAAGCAGATGAATGTGATGTGGTGTAATTGGTCTACCCTTAATTAGCAATAGATGCTTCTTAATGTAATATCGCTTCACTGTATTGAGTTGCCGTTCCCGAGAGGAGATATTTAACCAGCTCCACCGACAAGAAGCTTCTTCAGCACTATTTAGTGGGATTTCTGCTGATCTCACAAAGTCCTGACAGTGACTCACACCTGGAACCTGAACCGGAATATTTCCAGTTTGTCACTTTCTTTCCATGTCTGTGATTAAAATACGTACAAAACCAGCTAACTGGGATATAAGCATACAATGGTGGTAGAACTTCAGAAATTCACGGAGATACAGTGAAACGTGACGTCAAACGACATCAGATAAGCAGGCTAACTGTGACCAAGTCCAACTTTCCCCTGTCTCGAAATAGGCACAACGTATTCCACTGCTGTCTTCAGCCATAGGGAGCTTCCGTATTATCCACTGTTTACAGTCTCTCTGCAGCTTTTGGTATGCATCATGATGTCTTTGAGGTGAAATGAAAAGGTCACAGAGAATCAGTTTAAATGCCTTTCTGTATCTCCTGTCTGGGGTTTGTTTATCTGCAGGTCCTGCGCAGCCAAAGGTTTGATTGTCGGAGCAGGACATGTCTGGCAGCTGATGGTAATTTTCCCACCCGCGTAACATACGGTATCTGGTTTGCATTATCTAGTTTGAGCGTCGACGCAGATGTCGAGTCTTCTCCGCTGCAGAAGATCATTTTTCTGCATCTGGCAAAATTAAAAGATGCAGATTTGAGAAGAAAATCCGTTCTCATGAAAATTAATGCAGAGGCTCGGCAGTTTGGGAGAATATTTAGGGCCCGGAAGACACAACGCAGAGAATCACTGTTCAAGAGGAGGGATGGATTACAGACTCACAATCTGTAGCACGGATCCGTCTGATTCTTCTAAAATACCCTAAACAATTAGTGTTTACAGGAAGAATTACTAGAACTGCAAATGTTCTAATTGTAAAACAAAATGAGCTATACACACCGATCAGCCACAACATTAAAACCATTTGGCAGGAAAAGTAAATAACATTGACCATCTTATGACAATACAATGTGATGCTGGGAAACCCTTGGACACTGGCATTCATATGGATGTTACTCAGACATCCACATGAGACCAGAAACAGCACAAGGTGTTGATCTGGCCTCCAAATTTACTAGATCCCAAACTGATCAAGTATCTGTGGGATCCACAGAGGCCATTCCCCTCAACTCATAGGACCCTAAAGACGCCCACTGATGACATTATATAGCCAGACACCACAGGACACCCTCAGAAGGCCCATGTCCATTCTATTATGGGCTACTTTGGAGACACAAGGGAAACCTACGCAGTATTAGGACATAATGATACGCCTGATCGGTGTATGTTTTGTTGAATGATCTATTTTTAATACCAGAATCTAACAAAATGGAAATTAATTCCAGCGATAACCTGTCAGGGAGAGAGAGAGAGAGAGAAATCTCTCTCAGGAAATGTGTTTTTGAGCAAAGACTTTTTCCTAAGAGCTTTGCTCCTGTTTGTAATTATGTTATACAAAGAAAGAGCATAACAACTCAAGAACAGTGATGGAAACTATTCTTTCTTTAATTAAAAAGCAAATAATCTTTGACCACAGTGAAAGGAAGAAATTATTGTCTAGACCCAAAGCTTTGATTTCAGACACCTAGGTTTTGTTGTGCTACAGTTTTCATGAAATCGAAAAAGGCTGACAGAGATGCACCTTGTGCACTTCATGGACACATCAGCAGACAGACAGGCTTATTGAGGTTCATTGTTTTTCTCCAGTTGCGAGTGCGCCTGCCTTTTACCTGTGCCTTACCCCAGCTATCAAGCAATTTGCCTGAGGTTAATATGAATTTTACTGCAGGGCACAACCCGCCGTGCTCGCCCCAATTTAGAATCGGCTGATGTTTGGTACTTTTGTCACCGCTCGCTTGAGGAGCAGAGCTGCTCTTTTCTGAGACGGATACGACGGCGCAGCCTGGTGTCAAGCCGAGGTTCGTCATTTCCAGCATTTACGTGAATTTTACTCCATCTAGTAATTCTCCTCTTCATCTGTCAACACACTGCGTATGTTGAACACATGCATTGTTCAAAGACAATATTCTGAAAGCACCACGCTGTCCTCCTCTCACATTATAGTGTCACCGCTTGCGCTTCGCTGGGGAGGAGAGGCACCCCACACTCGGCTGTCTATAAAAATGTTTCTGTCAAAGGACAAGAAGAAGAAAATACGATTTATAGGGCTTTTTAGAAACTGACAGATATTGTTGCACGATAAGGAATCCGGCTCCAGTGTCGGTTAATGCGTTTCATGTTTCTGCTAGAACTACACATCACTGAGATGCCTCCATTATCCAGAGAAGCTGCAATACTGCCACTGTTTTCTCCAGGAATTGTTCAATTACCAACAAACTCTACCCAAGACCACCTGCAAAAGATGGCGTCTATAAGGAAATGTCAACCTTTGCAGCTGGAAAACTGAAAACAATGCAGAGCCACAGCTGCAGTTTCACAAACGGCCACTTGAGGCAGGAGAAAATTAGTTAATTAATTCCCCGATTTATGACCAATGATTTCAATATAACTCAATCAGTTACACATATTAAACACGTTGGCTGCTTTGAGCGGGTGCAGTCTCAGCCCACTAGCTGTCACCCGCCCCCCGCCTCAGCTCCAGGAGCTCTCTGTCTCTTCCGCCATTTTTGAAAACTAGTCCAGAGTCGAGCTTGAGGTGGTGCTAACACGGTACACTGGGCTTTAAAACTGCTCTTCCGGAAAACCATTGGGGGACGTCACGGAGGGCTCATCCGTCTTTAAGTAAAGTTAGTGGGCGCAAGCGGAGAATAGATACTGTTAAGTTCACTTACTTTTCGAACACTTGGAAACCAGGAAATCAATGTAAAGAGTTTTTAAGGAGTGGTAAACAGCTGCAGGTTTTCATTTATTCATTCAAGTCGAATCATAGAACACTGGACAATCTGGGAAGGCGTTTGAACACAAGACACTTTTGTTCCCAGAATGCAGCTTTAATCATTTTGTCAAGCTAGAAGACCAGGGCACCTACAACTGGTTAACATGCCTGATTAAGACGAATATAACTCACTGGTGAAGTGATCCATTGATTAAACACTCCCATTCATACCAAAGATACTAAACATTTCATTGATCTCCTGTAAGATATGTTGAAAGCATTCTGGAAATACCATCTGCGGCGTGAATCTGTTGTGCTGGGTGTTCTGGCTTTACAGGCATAAGTCCCCTCTTGATTTCAAAGTGACCTTTAGATGCCTGCAGTGTAACGCTCGGTTCTCTGAAGGTTGTTTGATGCCGTTTGAAGTCTGGCTGCTGCAGTTTCTGCTGAGTGATTACAAAGATTGTTTGATGAAAGGATGCGCGGTGGGGAGGGGGGGCAAAAAAAAAATAAAAAATGTGCAAAAAAAGAGAACACGATGTATCTAACGAACTGTAGCGGCAACGCGAAGCATCTCAGGGCTAATTAAATCGCAGAGGCTAGCTAATTAGGCCGACCGAACAGCACTGTGGCGAATGCTGGAAAAAACAGGCAACAACAAGAACGGTGTCACAGATAAACAACAAACTTACTTCTCTGCCTCTGCCGAATAAAAATATCTTGGGCGTCTTGTTAGTGTCTTGGTAAGTTTCTCCAAAAAAAATTAAATATTAAACATGGGACACGTCAAGGCTCTAGCAGGGACTGTGCTGATGTCACGCGGAGCTTTGCAGATATACCTGTTGCAGATGTTGCACTTATATTGATTTCTTTTAAGTGGCTAAACTAGGCTTTGCTGCTGACCCGCGTCCGCAGCTTGGCATCTGCGCGAGCGCTAACCATCTGCTTCTCCAAAAAATCGGGGGCACGCTGACCAGCATCTCCTGCGAGCAACACACCGGCTCATGGATAATTATCTCGAGCAGCCCCACTTCAAAGAGCCCAACTCCAAGTCGGCGAGCCACAGGAGCCCACTTCAAAACACATGAAACGCATCTGAAAAGCCATCCAGACACACGCGCGCCTCGCTGCCGCCCCCGGGAGGCAAAACACATGTTCTGTAATCACACCCGGTCACCCACCCAGCCCGTCATTTCTTTTCCGAACCCTCTCACCTCAGACGCGTCGGCGAAACACGCGCACACATCCGGCAGCACAGCACATACATCACTCATCAACGCGCGGCTTCACACGTACACGCACGAGGACGTGCACCCCCCCTCACCGCTGATGCAGAGGCTGAAGCGGCAGAGCTCGTCACACAGGGTGTCCGGGCTCTCCAGCTCTCCCGGTCCTCCTCCTCCTCGTCCCCCTCCGCCCTCTCTCCTCTTCTTCCTCGGCGACATCCTCTTCACCATCTTCATCACCCGCTCCACTTTGTCCATCCCGGATAACCGCGGTTCACCTGTCGGCTCTGGATCTTCAGCTCTGGACCTTTCCTCGCCCTCTTCTCTTCCCTAATCCCGTCTCCCTCACTCTTGTCTTTGTTTTTTTTGTTTTTTCCTTCCTGCCTCTTTGACAACAGTTTTTTCGGGAACGCCGAGAAGTTTTCTCCACTCCGCGTCTCTCCGCGCCTCGTCTCTCCCCTCACTTGTCTCTCCTACAGAGTCTCGCCTTTGCCTTCCCCAAATCCCTCCTCTTTCCTCCTCCCCCTACGCTCTTACCTCCTTCAACACCAATTTTTTATTTTTTTTCCCCTCCCTTTCGGGTGCAGCACTTAACTGCTCAGGTTTAGTTTCATCAGCACCTCAGCCGTCCTCCCGCTCCTTCTCTTCTTTTCCTTTCTCCTGCCTCCTCGCCCCCCCTTCTTCAGCTCGCGGGGAATCTGATGAACGATACGACCCGCGAAGAGAGACACAGAGGGAAAAGAGAGGAGAGGGAAGGGAGAGGCTGCACATTCCTCCCCCACCTTACCCCCCCTCTCACTCTCTCTCTTTCCACGCACCCCAGTGCCCTCCCATTACACCACCCCCACATCCAACCTTCAGAACTCTCTTTGGTTATGTTTTCCCAAAAGGGGTTAAAAAAAAAAAAAAAAGGGAAAAAAGACTCAGCATGGTGCTAGTTTTTATCTCTCCGCACTTCTATGCTTCATTATCTCGCTCTCAGAGATACTTTTTCATTCTGTCAGCGCACGCACGCGTCTCTTTGGGGACTTTATGTAGACTTACATGATTTTCCTGGAGACTTACTTTAATCTTAACACAGTAACCTAACCCTAACCCACCCACAAGTTTGCCCTTTTTTTTTTTTTCTTTTTCAAATTAGACGCACAACTTTTGTCTCTGACAGCACAAAGTGTCCCTAGTGAATTGGTCTCAAGTCTAGTGTGTTTCCCCCCCAAAAGTAGTATGGATTAACATAACATATAAGACCTATCTCTGCTGCTTTAACATAAAACCTGAATCCCTGTTCGGACCTGTGTCAACGTGCGTTAAAGTGCGTACAAGTGCGTACAAGTCACAAGTGGGCTGCTACAAGTGTTCGCACCTAGCATAAATGTGTGATATGATCACAGTCCGGCACAATTTGCAGATAACACGTGGCCTTACAGTAAAAAAATAGAACTTCGCCTCACGGCAGCTCTTTCAGCACCACGGACAGCGCCCTTAGTTGCACATGGTAGCATGCAAGAGCTGTAAAGTCTTTCTCAGGCAACAAAAAGACACTTTAATTTATCCCCTCTGTGACATCACTTTGCTATTTTAGAGACGTCCACCATCCGTAGACAGAGTGATACCTCTGCTCTGCTCTGCTCATTGATGGCAAACGTCACTTATAGTGCTTTAGTCTTTTCTGGTGATGATCCATAATCGCAGTTAGAGCTTTTCCACTCGAGTTCAGTTTTCTCAGGACGCTTGTTAATACCAGGCCAGAACACGATCAAACATACGCACGGTTTCAAATTGCAGGGCAGCAGACTGCCCACCTTCCTCTGTCCTGTCCTGTCCCCCCAACCCCCGTGTCCTCACCCCCTTCATCTCACTTCATCTGTGCTATTCCTATCACTTTCGTTCCATTCTTCCTTCTTCAGCTCACCCCTTCTTCCGCCTCATCTGTACCTCATTATTTCATTCCGTCCCTTCAGCTTCATCTCCTTGAGCGGACCCCTTCCCCGTCCTGTCCTCTGTAAACACCTCCAACCCGACACCCCTCTGTCCCTTTATCCGCAGTCCTCTCACTCTTTCCTTCCATTTCTTCCTCTGTCTCTCCATCCCTCTGCCTATTCTCATCATCTCTTTAATCTCTGCTTCGTGTCCCTCCATAATAAGCTCATCATCTCCTCTGGAAGGAGAGGCCGAAAACACACACACACACACACACACACACACACACACTACACGTACACTCCTCGGTGTACCATTTAAGGAGGAAGTGACGCACCAAAGTGTATACCTCCTATTACACGCGCACACTCAGCCTTTCGCGGCCCCTCACTCACACACCGACACGCTGCACAACCGAGGGCGGGAAATCCCTGGTAGTAATGAAAACTCAGCCCGAGGCTTCAGGACATGCTTTTTAAATCACTGACCTGAGACGATCCATACACGGTCCCGCAGTGAAGGCTTCACTCTTTGAAAAGTCTGACACCTGACAAAATCGGTTGCTGGCAGGAAATTAACAGCCACCGCGTGAAGATTATGGAGGGTCCCGAGTGTCTTGGGCGAGCTGCTTCGGGGAGAGAGGCACTTTTATCCGTTTCGTTTGAACGTTAATCGCAGGACATCGGCGAGGTTTCATCTAGAGCCATGAATATGCATCTGCAGATTGTTTCGCGAATTATGACCACGTCCGCCTGTGACGCTCCATCATTTTTGTGAATTGTTTTTTAGAAGCTAAGCAGTGGTAATTACTTTTGTGCAGCGTTTTTTTCCCATTATCTTGGAGCCGTTATCGATTATCATTCTTCAATATATCAGTATATCACCTAGTGTCATGTACTTTTTTGTATCATGTAAAGTGTTGCATACATACTTTTTCCAGACTGTTTTTTCTCTCCCTTTACCCAGCAGATGAGTCCCCTATATGAGCTGCAAAGTTTTTTTCTTTTGTTACCATTGCCTTAAAGAACATTAATAATGTTTCATCATATGCCTTAAATGTTAGATATTCTGGCGTCAAGCAGCCAGGGGCAGATGGCGGATATTTCACAGAAACGTGGGCAGAGGGAGTCTGAAGTAGTCCATCAAAGATAAAAGGTACTCAATGTTTTGGCCTAATGTTGCATCCATGTGGAGAGCACATGAGTTACGCTTGGATTTAATGTACTCCAGACAAAAAAAGCTTCAGCTGACTCTCTTTATTGATGACTGAAACGCGTCTGTACGATCAGATAAAACTCAAGAGTTGAATTTCTGCTTCATTTGTCACCCGTTGGTCGAAGTCTAACACTGTCACCTGGCTGAGGACTCCCTTTAACTTTAAAAAATTTCTCAACAACAACTGGAGTGAGACTGAAGTGAGCAGGAAAAGGAGGTCAGCGGCAGACTGGCAGACATCCTGCGCCGTGAAAGGACTGTCCTCAGATCTCACTGTGGCAACTTTCAGAGCATTAACGGCGCTGCAGGAGTCGAGGAGACGGAAATAGAAGAGTTCAGCGTTTGGCTTTGTCAGCGGATTGCAAGACCTAAAACCAGTTGTTTCTTCCTTGCTGCTGCAGTGTATCAACAGAGGGGATATTAAACCCGAGACAGATATTGGGCTCCACAGTGGACCGAGCAGCATTTCATCTAGTTGTGTTGCCTGTTTGTTTCTGCTTTGTGGGCTATATTTCATATAATTCCTCCCGGACACAACTGGGCTCAAATGTGAGATAGATTACTTGTTCTAATGTAACCTTGCTGTGGTCCTCTATGGCTTGCTATGGAATCTCGAATGTTCCTGTATCACATAACTTGATATGAATGTGGTGTACTGCAAATGGATTCCAAAAAGGATTCTTCTCATTGAGAAGTACTTCACTTGAGGTGTGTAACAGTCTGGGTCGGTTGTGACCCAGGAAAACAAAGGTTGCATGGTCAACATTAAGACAATATGAGGGTAAGGAAGAAAATCCCACGGCCATTTGAACAACATGTGACTTTCTTTCACTTCGTGAAAGTGAAGAACAGTTCTTCGCAGGGGGCGCAAAAAGCCAACAATACACCCATAACAGCCCGTAAAAGCTCAGTATTCCTGTAATAAAATGGTTCAGTTCAGAATGTCTACATGTGTATTACTGCCCTGTTTTAAACATGTTTCTCTCACACAGCAGAGAAAGTGCTAAACTGTTTATTATTTTTCATTGCCGTTGCTGAGCCGCCAGCGCTGGTCGCACAGGCTTCCTCTGACGGAGCGTCAGGAAACATTAAACAAGAGTTTCACTCGCAGAGCGACGTTTTATTGCGCTTGACTCATTTCACAATAATTCCGCATTCCTGCCAATCCAGCACACTTTGAACTTAGCAGAGTCGCATTTGCATCATCTGTTTTTGTCTGTTTTCACACCAGCCTGTCTGCGCCATAAAGAAACAAAACGGCTAACGGCTGAAACGGGGGTTTGCTTGGTGATTACCTGACCTGACTGCATCGCTAAAATGTCAGAGAAAAAGAATTTTCTCATTCATGTCTTATTTCAAAAAGAGAAACACGCACGCACACACACATGCACACACGCACAAACAGACCAAAACCACCCACTGATATCACATACACAGCAAATTTCTTTCATTAATTCAGTTAGGTGGGTTAAAAGTGGATACTCTTTTTTTTCTGATGCCAAGGGGCTGTTCAAAGTTTCATAATGAGATATATGCAGTTTGCGTTCATGCGTGTGTATGCGTGTGTCTGTGTGTGTGTGTGTGTGTGTGTGTGTGTGTGTGTGTGTCACGGGGACTCTACATGAACTGGTTATGAAACTGTCTAACTATGTGTGGGTGTGAATTAATCACTGCAGTTCAACTTCAAATGACTTTGTACGCACACACACACAAATCCACACGCAATCTACAGTGACCCAATTGTGACTCATTGATACCTGATTAAAGCCACGCAACAAGCAGAAATTCAAATGCATCCTTTTAATGACTGTGTGCGGCAGCTGTGTTAAAAGACCTCTCTCTCTCTCTCTGTCTCTCGCTCACAGAAACGCTGTTGCAGTGCGTCTTAGGCACAGAATTTAGCATCCAGCTGTTCCATTTCACATGTCAGCTGTTCACAAATGGGAAACTAGCGGCACTGGGAGGCTCCCTGCTGAAACCACGGAGAACTGCGACAATGCCAGACAGTGGTCATGATGATGAGCCTATTCGTGAATGGGAAGGATTAACCTTCTAATACAAAAAGCAGCAGACTATAACAGTAATTAAGAGAGAACACATACGAGGGATCCTATTATACACGGAAAACGTCTCGTCTTTTATCTCTTCCCGGTGTATTTACCGACATTTTTTGTGACCATCATCCTGCATCAACGCAATCTATTCAGGGAGAATCTAAATCTGGTTGATGGACAGCGAGCTCTGCAGCACTACGGGAAATTTTGTTCAGCGCATTTGGTGTCACAAAGATTTTAAGGAAAATGCATGCATTGATACTGAAAATCAATTAGCTGCATGGAGTGAGCTGTGGAGTGGCGGTTAGAGAAGCAGCTTTGGTTCGGATGGATGCGTCAAATGCAGAGAAAAAAAATCCATTTCCCAATAAAGGAGAAAATAAGAAAGTTTTAACAGTTTCATTCTACTTTTGTGTCTCCGTCTATTGCTGCATTTCTTGCTCTAGTAACTTCATCTTTGGAATTAATAATTGAATTATAAAAGTTTTTATAGTGAGTTATGCTATTGTAAGATAACCATAAATCTGGCACTGTGTTGTTGTGATATTTGCTGGATTCGTGACAGTCAGTGCTCGAACGCACCCTTCAAACTCTTCTTGAGACTGTTTCTTCATTAGGCAATTTGACTCTTGGCCCCTGGAAACAGCGTGGTGCCCCGCGGTTTACAACTTGTAGTAACTATAGATATTAATGATTATTTCACTTAATTATTATTATTATTATTATTATTATTATTAATTGCCAGGAGCCAAATTGCGCCCCCTACTGGAGCCCTACATTAGCATGTAAATGCAAAACAGTGTGTTCAAAGAAATAAAAACGTCAAAATCGTTACAATCAAAACTGAGAAAGATCCCAAGATACATTTTTTTTTCCTTTTTTTAATTGTCCCCATTTATGGTAGCAAAAATTTATGGTAGCAGATAATATGTGAAAAAGAAGGTCCAGAATATGAAAGTTAGTGTGGACTAGTTGTGTTATAGTTGTGTCATGAGGATTTTTCTGCTGTTGTTGTTGTTGTTTCCACCGTTTCTTCCTTCTAATTGATAATCAAGCAATTTGTGCACTGACGCAGAATAAAGGAAAGGTTTAAATTTAAACAAACCTTTTAAACTCGACCATTAAAAAAGCAGGTTCTTCTGTTTTTGAAGGTGATGGCTTTTTTTTTACATGTTTGGATCCTCTGTAGTGTCTGGTGTGAAAACGTTTGCACAGTAAAACCAATCATACATAAATTCAAACACTTATTGATTGAGGAATCCAGCCAGGGGGGGGGGCACCTCCTGAATAACTTTATATCTGAGCATCTCACAGTTTTGATCCCATATTCACTTTGCATTTGGTGCAAAGCGCCCTGCGACACCCGGGGGACCGGGCTCATCAAAACAACCTCGTGTCATCTTGGCAAACCAGGAGAAACAAGCACATGACCCATTTTTCAGCTGGACTCTGCTCTAAATTCACTTTCCCCGTTCCTGGAGTCGGATGGCGGATCGACTGAGTGGATGATAACTCTCTGACAGGTCATTTGCTGTGGCGAGAACAATGCCAGTTGGCCACACCAGCTCGCGACAGGGCACAGAGATATCGGAAAATGCGGTACTCAGTCAGTTCTCCAAGAGCTGAATTACAACTAAGTTGAATCCAGCCAACTATAGCTCAATATCTATTATGCAAGAGGTAGGGGTATGAATGGATAAATGAGTAAACCTAACAGCCAGCAGTTTCTCATGTTTAGACAGCTAAGCAGAAGCAACTGAGGCAAATACACTTTGGATAAAGTGAATTTCGCCCTCGTAATTGTGCTGCGGAATGGTTTTTGATAAGCCTTAGGAGCATAATTAAATATTGAAGCCATTTATCAAAAAAGTGGATTTTTTCTTTCATTACCAGTGGAACAAATATTAACTCCCCCTCCACCGCAAAATGGTTACGTAAGATAGCTAAACTACGGCTGAATGCAACTCAAGCGAGTGAAAGAGGTAAATATGGGACGGAAGATCTGCCATCTGCAATTATCCACGTGACGTTTGCACAGAGATATGCAGAATACGTGGAGAATAATAATAATTCAGCTTTATTAAATTAAAACTGAAAGCTGAATCTCTGGAAACTGCGACATCATTTTTTTTTTAGGTTACATTAGAATTATGGGTCATATGTTTGACACCACCACTGCGATTAAAGAGCAGTTTTGCGATAAGGAGTTTTGTTATCCTGCGATAACAACATAAATGTTGCTGTTGATGTGTAATCTCAAGATAACAACACAAATGACATAAATATTAATGAATAATAACCATCTAATGTCATGTTAGATTTCTCCCCAGTTTACAGTGACCCAACGCAACCAAACGCACGATTGCATAAAGACTAACAAAAGGCTCACGTTTTCTATTTTATCGGTCTTCATTGTCTCCACATCATTGTCTCTTCCCTCCATTGTCCATCAATCTCTCCCACTCTCCTTCCTGAGCCTTTGTTCTCGTGCTACCCCGTCAAACTATGATCTAAGCCCACCAAGTGGGACTGTGGAAAAGCGCAAAATTACAATGCAGCGCAACACGGGGTGAATTGCCGAAGTGACAAGTCTAACGCGTGGCTTGACACCTTGGATAAATGCGCATGACGTTTCCTGAGGCACATTTACAAACGATACAAAAGGGGATCTGTGTGGGGCTAATCAACGTTTAACAGCTTCCTTTCAGTGAATGTCTTGGCATTGACTTTGTGTGCACATGTGACTTTCTGCTCACTTCCAATGCCGTGTGGATACAGGAGTGAATCTCAGAAAAGGATATTTTGTAGCCTGGACAAATAAAAGTAAAAGAGTTTTTTTGATTCAGGGTGAAACAATTTTCGAACGTGTTTGATACTCAATTTTCACCTGATGTTTCCTGTATTGATCTGTCACTCTGATAACGGCTGCTGCTCGGAATAAACTGGATCTCAATACGATCAGAACTCAATATTTCAGAGACGGTGTGAAACGTTGTTGCTGCAGGTGCTCTTTGTATTTTACTTTTGCCAAGAAAAGACTCATCATTTTCCTGTGATTCCAGGAAAAGAACAATTTAACATTTGGCTTTGATTTTTAGTCTGAATACGGCGGCCAAGCTCTACGCATTTCATTTCCAGCGCAGCGAGAGTACATCTATATTAAGACAGTGAGATTGCTATTGCAGTTTTATCTATATAAAAACGCAGCTTCTTGACCTCAGCCCTAAATGCAGAAGTTCTGCATCAAGTGTCTGACTAACTAACCATGAATCAGGAGTATACTCAATTTGAAGCTGAAAAAAGGGCTGTCGAAGTTAACATATTATCATTCATCTCCTCCCATCTGGACTACTGCATGGTGTCCTGTCTGGGTAACCAAACAAGGCTCTTGACGGGTTGCAGCATGTCCAGAACTCCGCTGCCAGGCTGCCAACCCACACAAAGACCCCGGCAGCATCAAAGCAGGCATCGCTTACAAAATCCTCCTCCTGACCCAGAAATCTCCCCACTCACTCGCACCCAAGCACATCACTGATCTCCTCCCACCCTGCTCCCGGCCACGGTCCCTGCACTCCACAGAGAAGAACCTACTTTCCATCCCCTATGGGGGGATAGGGCCTTCTGTGCAACCGCCTCCACCCTGTGGATGAATTTACCACTTCAGGCCCCCTCTCTAGCACCTAAGAACAAACCTCTTCTCTATGACCTACTCTTCCTTTCACTGTTTTGCAGAGGATTATATTCATCATATTATTTGGAAAACCAAACCTTAGATCACAGGTCTTCAACAGAGGGTACGCGACCCATCGGGGGTCCGCGGAGGCACTGCAGGGGGTCGCAAAATCTTTGGTTGATTAGACCTTTTATATATTTTTTCTTTTTTATTATTTCCCACACACATTTAAATTTCTTTAAATACAAATTGACATGAATCCAACATATTTTAGGGGGTTAATCTGTTCATCAGTTTGGGGGTCCTTGGCCTGAAAAACGTTGAAGACCTCTGTCTTAGATGGATATGACGATGACATCAGCGCTTCAGTGTCATACTGCCACCCTGTCAGAAGAAACCTTGGTGTGACTTTTGACTCTTGATGACCCATTTCTTCTCGCTGGCCTTCAGTCCGGGTTCAGGAGGACGTCTTAGCCTTTATTGTCGTATTGCTTGTTTTCTACGTATTTGATTTATATTAACAGGGATTGCTGATTTATTCATATTTGTTCTGCTTGTACAGCACTTTGGTCAGCTGAGGTTGTTTTTAAATGAGCTATAGAAATAAACTTTTGCTTGACCGGAGTATTGCATTATTAAAGCGTCAAAACTGCCAGAAATCACCACAGTGTTGAAAGAAGTATAAGAAGAAAGCAGGCAGATACACAAGAAACACCACAAACGGAGGCAGGAATGGGTGTTTAGACTGGCAAGTTCTGCTTCAAAGCCTTGTCAGGTGGTTCTCTCAACAAGAGCAAAGATATCTGCATTTCCTGTCTACGCTGACAGAAGAGAGCTCTCAGCAGTGTGTTTTTAGAGTAAAAAAAAAAAAAAACATCCTTTCACGGTACATTTAAAACTGAAACCGAAAAAATACATTAAAAAAAACATTTCAAACTAAAAAAAATGTGCAGTTAATTAGCGTTAATTGCACATTAGTGTGCATTAACTATGGAAATAATGTATTTTAATCTATTGATAGCCCAATTTGAGAATGTTATTAGCTCAGTTTTAATGATCTCTCCAGCGTGCCCAAGCTCCATTTCCTCTTACATACTGAGTAAACTAAAACTGGACCAGTAATAAGCACCCAATTTTATACTGTCAACTTTATCATCCACTGCAGAAAAGGTCCTTTCCATGTGAACTATATTTAACTTAAATCGTCCTAGATGCCCTAGGTTTGAAAGGAACATATTATTTCAGAGATTATTACTTTTTTAATTTTCCGCAGAGCTTCTAAAGACATTCTGGACAAACACATGTAGTTTTGCTTGTAAAAGTGGTCGCAGCAGAGCACTCCTATCATTGATGAGTCAAGTTAGTGCTTAAGTGACTTTGGGACGATTGTGCACTGCATCAGTGGAAACGATTAGTCACGGACACACATTCCATTGACTAAACTGTAGATATATATATATATTTTTTTTTAATAAAGAGAGGAACAGAGGCACAGCGGGAGATGTGGTGAAAGAAAATGAGGTAGAAAGGGAATGGAAAAGGGAACAAGAAGAGAAGCAGAGTAAACAGCAGAGGAGGACAAATTATTATGAGAACTGCAGCGCAAACACTTCCCGCTGCACCCTCTTAATTCTTCTGGGGTACAGACAAAAACACATACAGTACAGATACAGATGCACATACAGTCCCCGAGAATGTTTTCCGGCTCAACGTCACATAGAAAAATTCTGGAGAAATGAGCACAGACATATTGTGAGTATAAACCGACGAGGACGAAAAAAAACCAGGCCATGTTCCAAAATGTCTGAGCCTTCTTCTGTTGCTTCCGTTTGACTGATAAACATCTACCGAGGGTTGGGGAGCGTTTGGCTGCAAGACGACTGAAGAGAAGCGGGATGGGGAAATCCATTTTCTTTCTTTTTGACGTGACTCACAGACACCCCTGGGTATATACATATACATATATATTCAAAAAAAGCGAATCACTGACTCTGCCAGAACAGCAATATAACCAATATAAATCATCATGTACGCCATGACAGTGCATGCACAGCACCGGGAACGTGAAACAGGTCCATCCAAATGGAATACAGTTGCTTCAGGTTTGTACCCAAAAACAAACTGATAAACTCTGTGTGTCAATGGTCATCGAGCTGAACGATATTAAAGTAATATCTGTTTGTTGCCCATTCCCTTTCACTCAATGAAGTCTTTCGTAACTTAAACCAAAACAACATAATGTACCTCCGATACATAGACTGAAGAAAAAATATAGACAACATGTCTCAACTTCCGTCCATTGGTCAAACTGACGCTATAATTTCAGGGATATGGCCATCTTGAGAGTTTGGAGACATCTGAGCAGTAGTGTCTGATCATGGAGCCACAGTACTGATGACGTGTTCATACCATCACTACACGCACTCGCGTTTGCATTTGATTAATACTGTGCTCTGATCTACCTCCGCCGGTTACAAAGAAATGTTGAATTATAGGCTGTACTTATTTATTATTTTTTTCCTAATCTCACGAGCCTACAGGACGAAACAGCCATGGCAACAGTTAATCATCATGATGTCACATCCTGTTTCTGTAGTGTTAAATAACTAACTAAAATGAAACTTCTCAGTCAAACGGACACTTGGACATAAATCAGCTCTATGTTAACTACCTGACATGACAGAGGTCGTGTGTTAAACTGTAACACAAATAACCACGCAAGTACCTCTTAAACCAGGCCCTCGTATCTGCTCCACCACCGCTGTATGCACCAACTCCCAGTGTGACGTGCGCTTTTTCTGAGCCACGTGTTGTCATGGGTAACGGGAGTGTGTCAGCGGCGCACAGAGGAAGTCAAATGGGACATGAGAGGAGCGGAGTGGTGTGTGCCGCGGAGATAATATCGAGCAGTCCTTCACACATTGCAGCACACCTGAGCATGCACGGGCACACACAAACAAACACGAACACACACACACTCACGATTCACAGAGGGTGAGTCATATAGTCCAGAAATGCAAATGGGTGGATTAAAGCTAATGAGTGGATAAGCTAATGAATGGCATATGTGATGCATAATACTGGCATGGATGTGTCTCTATACGAGCCTATGAGTATGTGTCATTTTTTGTTGTTGTATTTCAAACATGTGCAACATAAGGGGGACCAGCTGCCGTAAACCTAAACACACCTGACATAAACATAGCAACGTGTGTGGACTGAATAGGATCTCGGACAATTGCAGGGAACCTGACAGAGTCAGCTGACAATATGCAGCCTCATGATTGGCTCAGTAGCGATAGGGGCGGGTCCTACTGTGCGCAGGAGGCTTAGATTGACAGGTCTCGGCTAGTGTGGTAGTTGTTGAGGAAAGAAAGATAACGTCTTCCGACTCCATTTATCCCTTTGCTAAAACATTTTGGATTCATATTAATGCATATTTAAAGAACTTTAAATTTGTGGGAGAAAATGAAAAAAATGTCCAATCAACCAAAGATTTCACGATTCCCCCCTGCAATACCCCCTAGGGGTCACGGACCCCCTGTTGAACGGGTTAAAGAAAGCATGGTGTCAATGCAATGATTATCTTTGCGATTAATTTGCAGGATTCCAGTTCATATTATGCAGGACACACACCACCTCCTGTGATGTCCAAGTAGAGGTTTTGCCACCGCATGATAGCGTCAGATTATCAAGCGGCAATTTTCTGATGGTCGCATGAGGCTCTGCCAAACACTTATACACGAAAAATTCATGCATCAATACTTGTGGTAAACTGCATCGGTCTGCAAAACTGAATCTAATTCTCAGGCAGGGTTTACCACAGGGCTGCACGGGGCTTACCCATCTTCCGCGAACCAGTGTCCACGCGCACACACAGGTGGTTTTCACACACGTTGCCAAATTGGCTCACTCAGCCGCCTTTCTCAGTCTGGAGGGAGCCCGAATTTGCTTTGAACATACTGTGGAATAAGCAGTTTGTTCAACTCACAAACACCTGCTCCTTTTGTTCTCCCCGTAAGCCGCCACTCTGGCAGCTTACGTACTACTCACCAGCTCTGTCCTGACACACATCAACCCCGCACATATAAGTACAGCTGTAATCACATTTGTTTCGGTACGTTCTGGATGCGGTACCGTGACCCGCTCTGTCTGCACGACATGTTCACTGTGTATTTTGGGCATCGATGAACACACTCTCAACGACGCTTCATTTCATAACACTCCCATTGTGCGGTGCACTTTAGCCTTTATATCCCTTGGCTGTCACTCAACGGTGACGACAGTGTCAGCAAAGTTACATAAATATATAACGACCCATGTAAATTTAATGTCTTAATATTTTTTTTTTTTTTTTTATAATTGGATATGTATTCATAGCAGGCACTTGACTGGTGGTTTCCACCCTGATGATAACACACTAAAAATATTACAGCGGCTGGTCTGCTTGCCAGCTTCATTACCTTTCACTGCCAAACTCATCAGCTTCGGGCTACGTGCAAATTACAGTATTAGTTGCGGGATTAACGTATAATTTCCATGCCAACTCTCTTTTATTCTGCACCTCCTTTCTCTCTCTGACATGCGTAGTCTTTCAGTCATTCCCTCCCTTACTTTTTTAGTTCCTTTCACCTTTCCTCAGTTTGAGTCACACCCTTGGCTCCCTTGTTTCGGCTTCTTCGTCCACCTCTCCTCTCACTACATCTCTCTGCTTCTAAAGCATGTTTCAGAGATATCTTGTGATTCCATATTTATAAAATGCAGAGTAATCAGTAAAGACTTTAGCCTCTAATCAGTCATTTCAAAAGACTGGTGACCATTAAAATGTCAAAAATTTTGTTGAAGCCTTTTACAAAGGTGGGGTTGTGTATAAAACTGAATATAAGTAGGACATTAAATGATTTCTTATCCAGCTGGTATTGTTAGAACTCCAAATAAGAATAACACTCATTAAAGCACAAACTGGTCAACATCCAAATAATTTTCCCCAAAATATCATTTATCACAAGAGTAGCTGGATGCATCATTTTAAGAAACCTTTCGAACACACACGTTTTTTGTTTTTTTTTTCTGTAAAAGTCACATGTTTTCCATTGACATTTATGAAACATGCCAGAATGTTTTATTTGGGAGAAAGCATCTCCAAACCTCTGCACATGAAACGGGGCTTGTATTATTCTGAATAAATTATTTTCATTTGATGTAGAATTATATATATATTTCTGTAGAATATTTTAAATTTGAGCTTAATAAATAAAATGTTTACCTTTCGATTGATTTGAGCAGGGGTTAACAGGACAAGTAGTGGTAATGTGGGGGCTGGTCCATTATTAAAACTTGTGCCCGGGGTGACAAGAAAGAAAGAGCTATCTATCTAAATAGTAGACCAACAAAGTTAACAGCCTATCAAAGCAAACTTTTGGTTGCTACAGAGGTAACAAGAGCTAAATCGTGTAGACATACTATTGGACCTGCATAGTTCTTTCTCTTCTAAGTAGCCACATAAATCTATTCTTGCAGCTGTAAATGATACAATATTCGGCTATGCAACACGAGCCTAAAGCTACGCACACACTACCGCATTATACCAGCACAGACTACAATGGTGATTCTGTTCAATCTTCATCTTCATCTTCATCGTTTATCAGACAACACATTCCTGTGATCCTGGAATGGTTGGCTGTTTGGTTGTTTGCAATCATACTGATCTGGGTAGCGTGTTTGATTGTTACAATCACTGGAATTAATTTAGGGATGGAACATGGCCTACTTAAAGTTTAATGTAACAAATTTGTCTGTGGCTTTCAAAGATTTTATTTTATTTTTTTAAAAGGAGTGTGCATGTTAAAGGGATTCTTCTTGCAATCAAAGATGGAACAAACTGATGATTAAATTTAAATTAGTCCCACCAAGAATGGAATTTCTCAGCTAACTTTAAAGTGTGAATATTTGAATGTATTATAACTAAAAAAGTAATAAATAAAGAAAAACAATATAGTTGGAGCCTTCTTCTTTTTTCATTTGTCTACATAGTTAAACACCACAGGGTGTCAACAATATATGAGACTGGTGCAGTTATATTCTTGCGGCTGAATATTTTATTGTTTCACCGGGCCTCCCTGGAGTTAGTTTGTTTATTTTTATTGAGTGGCCTGACCTTGTGTGGCAGGGAAGACAGTGCAACACCTCAGTGAATCGAGAGAACAAAGGACAGGGAAGATGTGGAAGGACGGACAGAGGAAAGGAGGCATTTGGTGCTGGTAGGAACTGGTGGAGTGAAGGATCCTGTGCTTTCCACGTCACCTCTCTCAGGATTGAGGAGGTCCAGGGGGTTTAGAGGTGTAGATCTCTGGAGGGATCTACAGTCCAGGACAGTACGGTAGTCCCAATAGAGGAGCTAAGTCAACAATAGGTCACATAGTGATAGAGTGAAAGACACTTATTAGGAGGGACTCATCGATTCTTCTTGATGCGGCCCAGCACAAGGTGGCATGCATGTGGGCATTCCCTAAATATGAGTGATACCATCACCAGGGCCCAGAGTCAGGTCAGGGGACCCAGTCCCCAAGAACCCCCACCCCTGGGAGCCCATGGTTACCAAGCCCAAAGAGCCACCACAGCCACAACCCCAGCACACATGGCAGATGACGGCGAGTATCCCAAGACCACCCAAGCCAGCACAAACCAGTGCAGGCCAGAAAGGCCCCCACACCCCCATACACCTCACACCCCCTGTCCTCCACCCCACCGTCCACCTACCAACACCAACATCCCACCTGCCAAACCTGACAAACCCAGGAGCCCAGTAATGCCCCCCACAGACGGGCACCAGCAAAGCACCTAAGGAGCAATGGGCGGCTGGGGCAGGGGGTCATAATGCTGGTCCCGCAACCCTGACGCACTCAGGCTAGGGAGACCGCGGGAGGAGGAGACCCGCCCCCCCCAAAGAAGGGAGAGGGGAAGCGCAGAGCCACCCCCCAAACCAACAGAGGCCACCAGGGAGCCGCCACGGACCCATCGTCATGTGGTGCCAGGAGACAAAGGCCAGCCAAGAGGACCTAGATACCTACCCAAACCGTCCGCCGCAGGGCCACAGACCGCCTGACCAAGAGACACCCACCCACAGAGGACAAGGGATTATAAAAAGAGATAAGTGTCCCTGTTTTTGTGCTTCCTCATTCTTCTTTAAAAAAAAAAATCACAAACCATGCAACGTGTCAGTTTGACATTTTGTGACTGGAAATAGCAAAAAGCCCCAAAATAAACCAATGAAGATGAAGTAGCTTATCTTCAAAATCCAGTTAAGACATGAGAACTTGCATCCGTTTCGATGTCACACTTATGTAACTACACAGAATCTCATGAAAACTAACCAAACTCACAGAAAAGAAAATATCATCAAAACAAGCAGACACTGAGACCTTAGGGGCGCCTAAAGCATTCTCCGTATTGACTGCAAGTTTAAAGTTGCTGAAACTCTTGCGCAAAAGAAAAGTTAGTTCATTGGTTTGAAATCCCATCAACAGCCTGCTGTGACTTTTTTTTATATTTTTTTAACCAAATTGTGTGTCTGTATTTCTGAGATTGTCAAGGATGACAGGAACAGTTAAATGGCTATGGAAAAATGTCAATTTAAAGAACCAAAACTGTTGTTTTTTTTCCAATCCACTAGGCAATTTTTAATAGTTTTTCTTTTCACCGAAATAGGATTTCTAAATTCCTGCTTACCTGCTGTGTGTCCACGCATGTGTGTGTGTGTGCGTGAGGAAAAGACTGTGTGCACTGTGAGCTAGTGGCTGTATACAGCTTGCGAAAGCGGTGATATCTCTAAGGCTTGCAGGAGGTGACAGGCTTTCTAATTAGCTCCACGCTGGGTTGTTGTATAGGCTAATTAATTAACACAATGACCTAAGGACTTAAAAGAGTGTGTGCGTGTTTGTTTAATGTGTTAAAGAGGATGTTCAAGGGGTCCGGTGTTAAAGCGCTGCATTGTACTAGAGACCAAATTAACAAAGTTTACAAAAAAGAGTGACTGGCAGTTTGTTCAGTGTGTGAGTCTCAAAGCGAGAACAATGGGTTGACTTGTTCAAACATGGCTGTCTAGTTTGTGTTGTGTACTGTGGCTCTGAGGTCAGAGAGCTGCTTACAGAAACAAGAGGATTCAACTCACCCTTCACATTATAGAAGAAGAGGATGATGCCGCACTTCAAGTTAGGTGGGTGGATTCAGAGGTACAACGGACTCACAGCCCACATTTTGAGCTGTGAAGATTAGTGCATTTCATAATGAGCTGCACTGTAAGTATAAATGATCCTAGTGCACTTAATTTCTCTAATTAATCAGGTGTGTGTGTGCGTGTGTGTGTGTGTGTGTGCAGAAGCTGATGCAATGGCCTGTAAACAACATTAATCATCCTGTCAAATCTGAATCTCACGGCAAAAGTGTCCATATGTTGGGTTTGGCAGCTTCTGAGTCGTCCAAGTTGTCATTATTTGCGTTGATACTGATATAATGTGTCAAAACTATGGATTAAAATAAATATATATATATTACACATGACCAAAGCTTTGGTAATCACAAGAACCTTAAATCCCAGACACACAGAAACTAGCATCAGAAACGAAGGCTGCAACACTGACAAAAGCCAAGTGAAAGGAAATAACTCTCCACACCAGTAGGTGGCAGTATGATGGGAAAAAGGAAGCACAACCATTAGTGGGATTAATTCTAGATCATGTTGTCATGAAAACATTTGTGTATTTGAATATATTTCACATCTCATCATATGAAAAGACAATAAAAAAAAACAAACACCAGCAAACGGACCAACCATTGGCTTGGTGTCTCATGGACTTTTACGGAGCTGGAGACCGATATTGATGAGACAAACCAAGCCACCTCTCTACCCTGTCTAACTAGATTCATTCTCATGAAGAACCACAAGCACTGCTTTTTACAATTGTGTACATGATCGCTTGCCATAGCGACGAAAAGGCAGATGTCACTACCTCAATTACAAATCGTCTCATTGAGTTTTATTCTACATACGTAATGTAGGCGTTTTACGACTGGATATGAATGAGACACAGTCATTATTATGTGATACATCGTACCTGAGTGGCCCATTCAAAACGTCAGTAGAAAGTCATATCACTACAAAGAATGTGGCCTTGGTATGACTAAGGTCCTCCAGAGCATTCAACGGTAGTTAAAATTGCATTAGTTGTTAGTTATATTGTAATGGAATGGCGGTTATCATATCAGTACCCCATGCCCTACAGCTTACACAATTACACTGAGTTCTATTCTCAAGGGAATCCATGGGAAAGAAGAGAAAATAAATCGTAAAATTTCATCCCTGTCTAATGAAATCTATCTGCGGGGTCCTTACAGAGAGTTGATAATTACAGTGTATAGAATCCCGGCTGCAGCTCTCAGCAGAGCATAGAGAGTAGAGTGTATGTCTTATGACACACAGCCTAATTGCTAGTGCCACTTCTTCCACTTCAGAAGTGTCGTTTCTCCACCATTCGCTGTCACATAAAACTACAACGAAGCACACAAATGAGAAACTTCCCCCACGCGGCAGATATACCGGGTATTATTTGCTGTCAACACCTCAGCGTAGACGCTGTCAGCAGATCATTTACAGTGCTCCCCATTTCTGTGGACACTTTGGAGAATCCGCAGGAAAGATTTTACAGTTTTTATGTTTAACTGAAAATCATTCGTCAGTAATGTCGTCCAGACCAAGTCTACTTCATCAGTTACAATATTTGATATTATCATTATCTCAAGCCAAATTATCATGTTCTTTAATGTCGGATAATTCCACCCTCACCAATAATGACTGAAATTTTGAATTTGGAAATGTTAGCATCCCCAAGAGCTGACAAATGTCTGAAGTGTTGTCCTGGCAAAGATGACCAAGTCAACATTGTGCTTTTTCATTGGGTTGTGTCAATTGGATGTGGTCTCTAAGGGCTGCAACTAACAAAATGAAACTTGTCCGTTGCCCTTTGCTGGGATTTCGGGAATTGTCTGTGGCCTTAGCTTTTGCAGTTTGTCTTGTACAGTTTGCCACTAGTCTGACCCCTATTCAGCATGTTAACAACAATCATATGTATTTCAGAACCTGAATTATAACTGATTTTTGAAAGACACAGTTAGTTTAAGGTTTATAGGATCCAGTCTGATCCTAGAATAAAAGCACTTGACCATTTGACCATTTGGTCACCTTTACATGAGACTCTTCTCCGCCTGCATTTGTCTGGTTCTCTTCCCCTTTAAAATCTTTCTTTTTTCCATTTCACCCTCCCTCTCTCAGACCTAACTGCGTTGAGGAACCTCCAGCTGGCTGTGTGATCGACTCGCCCTCCTGTGGCGACACCCTTAATAAGCTGTTCGCTCTTTTTGCTTTCCCGTAGAGATGATGATCACACACCGGGTCTTGGCTCATCTCCCCACCCCCGAGAGCTCCTCCGCGCACACAATCGCACTCCAGCACTCCTTCGTTCACCCTCAGCACTGCAGTCTTCGCTTGTTAGTCTGTGCTGTGATGATTAGGCTTAACTACACCGGTATTTCATCACTTGGCTTCGACCGTGCCTGCTGCCGCGTGGTGATTAGTTTGGTCCATGCGGGACTGCATCCGCAATTGCCCAGGACCAGGAATTTCTAGAATATCATCCGTTTAGAGGGAGGAAAAGACACACAATGGAGAAAGTTTTTTGACGAACTGGACAACTCCTAAATGGGGGGGGAAATATTTGTATTGCATGAGTTCAGAGGTTTCACAACTGTGGCAGAAACCAGACTGTTTACTCCTGTGGAGCTTTCCGGGCTATAAAAAAACATACATTAACAAGTCAGGCAGGAATACCATTTTGGGTCAGGGAAGCTCCAGTAAACTAGGCTACGCTTTCCCTCCATCAGCCCCTGAGATTTATTCAGTTTTCCACTATAGAGATTTAGAAACTGAGCAGAGATCAGTAGTTTGAGACTGTAGTTATGGATACATAACTTCAGAGAAAGTCTGGGATGCTCAGTATATTTAAGTAGCACTGTGCTATATAGACCTTTGGTATTTAGTATCGATCAAGCTTGAAAACCTTAGCGCTTGACTGGTTGTGCATTGTTCATTTACCGTTTTAGCAATACAAGTACATGCATTTTATATAGCTGTTTCTAGATCTGTTTACAGGATCTATACGTGTATTATGTACATACATAACTCCATGCGTGCCTCTTAGTTGTCACCACTGAGGCCATTTGAGGTTAGTTCTGATATTTATATTCCTCTGTTGTCCTTTTAGTTCAAGTATTTCCTTCGTTAGAAATACAACAAAATATTAATCTTTGTAAACAGTGAATATGACACACTCCTGCACAGTGCTATTTGTCAGCTAATTTATCTGAGAGTTTAGCAATAGCCTGAAGACAGGAAAGCAAATTAACACCAACTATGTAGCTACCAGGCGCTAGTACAATACTAAGAAACGGGATGACTAACACCCTGGACTGAAATCTGGCAGTATTTTCTCATTTTCTATCTGCCCTCATTTTGTATTTATTATTCACTTGTCTATAGGAGGAATAAACGTGAAGAGAAACGTAAGAAAGAGAAATAAATTAAGAGAAAGAAATTACACTGAATTGCCAGCAAGACAACAAATTGTTCCATTTTGTAACTACGAAAAGGCACAAAGCTTTAAACACAGACATTTCTGGAAGGATGAGGGGAGTCAGATGATACGTCGGCGTTCTAGTCTCTAACTAGTCTGCATTAGTGTACACTAGTTCCTCAATAACAGGACAGGACGCCCCAGTAGTAATGAAATTAACCACCACTCAGGTTTGTTTTCACTTCTCACTGCAATATTTGACAAGGCAGTTCAATGAGGAATAACCGTATCTTTAAGTGAACCTTTTATTGTGTAGTTATATTCTGTTTGCGAAATGAAAAAATAAAATAACGATAATAATAATAAAGGAACTTAGCATAAGATGTGGAGAAGCATGAATAAAAGTGAAACAAAAATAAGGAAATGTAAGTGGTTGTTGTGGAGAAAGCAGACATGAGGGAGACACAAAGAGATGGACACTGAACGAAGCAGCACTATCTGTGTGTGTGTGTGACATTTCAGTAAAACAAAAACTAAAGCTTAGAGTGGGCTAATGAACTCCACATATGACTTGACAGGACAGGACTTCACATCGATCGGGCACAACATTATGAACATTATGACCGCCTTCCTAATATCACACTTGTGCCTCATCAATTTCAAGTTGAAAACGTTTAGAATAACTCATGTTTCTATATATTCTAAGGCAGCGTGAAAGCAACATTTTAGGTTGAACTAATTTGAAAATAATAAAATCTGCATGTTTTACCGTGCACATGACTTGTTTCACATATACATAACACTGTAACTGGTTTCAAACAGTAAAAAGTATGTTTGTTTGAACGTTTTGATGTAAATGTGGTTTAATACTTTGTTTTAGGGTCTAGTTTAGCGCTAGGCTTAGACTAACACTGGGGGTTAAGGGATGTATTAAATTATCAACAATTGCCACGAGCATAAGACACAGGGGCCTTCATAGGCCAAATACATATATATATTTATACTAGCGTGCAAGCAGTTTCCTCTCTGAACTTAACCAATCCATTTGTAAACACGATACACCTGGCAGCCATACAGGGACCCCCCAAGGAGAGGAGCAGCTTTAGTGATTAAGTGCCTTGCACAAGGACAGACTGTGGTGCAGAGGGGATATGATCAGTGACCCTACAGTCCTACATCCCTAACCACTAGTCTGCAGCCTGCCAGACATGTGTTCCAATGTGATTATGCAGATGTCACGCATTTACTGTTCTGAGATTTGACAGCACGATAATATATATGATAAAATATTCAAATGACTACAAATGCATTCACAATAAGTAGGACAAATCTCTTCCCACCGCTTCCCTTAGTCTTCCCTCTCTCCCTCCTCCCACCCACCCCTCTCAGCTCATCTTCAAATCTCCACTGCATCCATGATTCCCCCCACGAAACCCCACCGCCCCCTTGTCCCCGAGCTTTGTTCCGCCGTATCTCCAGTCATGCCCTCAAACCTCATCTGCTTTCATTTCTCGTTCTCTGCCGTCGCCCCTCTCCTAATGCCTCGTCTCACCATCCTCCTCCCTGCCTCATTTACCTCCATCCTTCCTACTCTGACGCTTCATTTCCCGTCTCCGGCTGCCTCCTCTCCAGACGCATATCGTGTGAAGGTGGTGCCCTCTTGTGGGGATGTAAATTTGCTTCTCTCTTCTCTTTATTCCAACTAATAACACTAATGTTGCCACACTGGCAACTTTTCATTATCTGTATTAATCGGTGTGAGCTAATACAATGCCAATGGATACGTCCCAAATCGCTGTTTGAGTGTATTTAAGGCTCAACTTGATGACTCAAAACATAGAATGTGGGATAATGATCTCAGGTTAACATTAAAGAACCGATGCCAATTGCCTGTACATTTCTTATTGTCAAGACAAGAAAGCTGTTTTTCGAAAGCCTATACGTCACAACACTGTTGAGATGAGGTCAGTCTGAGAACTGCTTCTGAGCAAACTATGGTGCCCAGATTCATTGTAATGAAACAGATCGCCCCTAGCATGCTGATGAGCCTGTATTGTCTATTTGTTACACCAAATGTATAGAGAGAGACGCAGAGTGGGAGGATATAAAGCAATGGGTTCCCCAGGCTGAGATGGAGAGCCAGGCAAACAGGTATCGCTCCACCTGAGACCGAAACGGCTTTCGCTAATGGACCAGAGGATAAAGCAGAAATGCACACTCAATACACACTCTCAAACGACATGAATGAATTTGTAGAGCGATTGAAACGGAAAGCAATTCAACGACACTGACCAAAAACAGATACGCAAGCTCGACCATATCAAGCTGAGATGATCACATCCTTTTTCATGGCACTTATAGACGACATTGGAGATCAATACTTAATGGAGATCTTAGCATATACTCATGCCTCACTAAATGTCATTGTGTGTGTGTCTGTGTGTGTGATTTGACACAGTTGCTATTATATTTACTGTCCCTGGACCGTGGACTCGGCACACACACTGCTATCTGGTGCAATTTCAGATGGATTCAGCAGCAAAGTGTGTTTCCATTTCTACATGGGCGAAGGAAAGGATGATGTGCCACTGAAGTCACGGCACGTCTGAAAGAGCGGCCCTTGGCTCAAATTCAATCAAATCACCAGACCTGAAAAACTGTCCAGCTGTAGTCGTTTGGTCTGCACTAAATTCTGGTTCTGTCAAAACACTGCATCGGCGGGAGGTAATGTAAGTCACGCGTTTTTGAACCTGTTGGGAACTCGCGCAGTAGTTTCACGCTTTAAAAGTGAAACCTTGAAATGAAAGAAAGGTGGAATCCTTCGCAAACGCACTCGTTTTGCAATTCTTTTCAAGAATACATTCAGTCCAAGGGATAAGCTTATTACATGATCAAAGACGTCGTCTCATCGCTAAGCTCAATCAAACAGTATTTTGGAGATGAGAGTTTCAGTAGACAGTGTAGCTTGTTATGTCGTTTTATACCACAGTGGTCTCCATCATCTCCATTTTCTTGTAAAAAAAAAAAAAAAAAAAAAAAAAAATGCTTGAATCTGATTAAATTGTAAGGCAGTCAAGCGAAACGTCTGCAAGAAGTCCAGCCAATTATCTGGAAATCGGTTCTCTGATACTTCCAGCAATTAACAGCCGTGTGATTCACCAATCAATCTGATAGAACAAAAAAGCAAAAAACAACAACAAAAAAAAAAGAAGCTGTTCTGAGATTAGTAGTGGGTGATTAATTTAGATTTAAATTCGGGCCTCGTGTGCACAGCGTCTGTCCAGCCTGACACACGTCGTGCAGACGCCGCATTACTTTCCCTTCAGCCAAACGCAGCAGTAACACTCAGACTTAGCATTATTGCATCCCGCATCCCACTAAAACAATGGGCTGTTCTTATCTTAATTTATTCACATTACACCCTGGGGATGGGTTTAACTTGTCCTCTTTCACTCTCTCACGTGCGCACACACACACACACACACAAACACACGTACACACACACACACACCTCATTAACCTGGAGAGAAGCTCTTAGCGCACAGGAAGCTTTACACTCCATTAGCCAGTGTCATTATTGCGGGTACTTGGCCTGTAAATGGGAATGAGTACAGGTATATGCTTTCTGACAGATTGTGGAAACAGGTACAACAATCGAAATGAGGTATTTGAGTCGCTGGGAGAAGCGTCTTTGGTAATGTGAACGGGAAGTGGCATACCAACAGAACTCTGCGCCCAAATCTCCATCATTGTCTAATGTCTTAATAAAGCAAATAAATAAATAAACAAATAAACAAAAAATATGGTAAAAAACCATCAGCAGTCCTGCTAAATCCTTTCAGTTCCCAGTTAATGTTCCATAATACATACTGCTTATATATAGATAAAGTTAAGGGAAAATAAAAGTACTGCCCGACAATGACAAACAACAACCAATTTATTGTCTACAGGGCCTCGTATGACTCAGAGAGGAGGGGAAATATATAGCCTTGGGATTAACAAGTTGATTCACCATTTCAATTTCAAACAGTCCTTTGTTCTTTTTTGCCTGTTATATCTTAACCGATGAAGCCCACATCAGCAGAGCGAGATCACACGTAAACGTCCTCCAAAACCGCAATGAGTCACATCTCAAAGAGTCTTCAGATCCGTCACTGTGTAGACATAAGACGGCTGTGATGGCTGTAAAAAAAAAAAAAAAATTACAGAATAAAACTTTTAATTCGGGGCTGCAAACACAACGTAAGAAGCAAAGACGTTAGTAAGAAAAGAAAAGTTTGGCTGACCCATCGATCCACCCCAACCTCCTCTCTTTGTTACAATACATGGACTTTCTCCAGCTACAGAGCCAAAAACTGAAGCAACTTTTTCGGTCACTTCTGTGTCATCAAGGCCATCTAAAATGATGCTACGACAAAGAAAGCTCAACTTGTTGGTGGTTTAGTATTTTTTTTAATGTAACCAACTAATTCAGAATTTAATTTATGCCCAGAATGTGTAAACATTTGTCCTCAAAATATACAGGTGGTTTGAAAGAGGACTAAAGGAATCTATGTAAAACTGAAAAACCTGTCTCTGAACAGAGGAAGTGGACATCACTTGTCCACCATGTACAAAACAGTCTAACATCCCTCAGCTTTATTTAGCAGGATTTGAATGTATTCGTCTCTTATTGACTGGGTCAATAACAGACCTTAGTTACAAGTGTCCTAAAATGAAAACCTAAACTCCCTACAAGTCCTTTAGAACTAAAGAGGCCGCTTAGACGATTGGTAAAACGTGTAAAACTCAGACAAGTCTAGTTACCTTTGTTTTAGCCTGTTTTTAGATACGGTCAATGTTTAAATGCTCTCTGTTATTATCTGAAAAGACCTGCTGCTGTTTTTCTTGGTGGAATCGTCTCGTTTATGAAGCGTGACAATTTATCGAACCCGAGCAGTACCTTGGTCCACGTCTTCTTTTATTCCTGCATGTAGCTATTATTCCGTCTCACCCGCCCCTCACGGAAATTCAATGGAACCAACCACATCACGCGCGCGCGCGCGCACCACGTTTTTTGTGAGGCGGACCAAATCAATAACTTATTTATTTTCCTCACTCTCTCCAGCTTTCTTTCTTCTCCATTTCATCACACTTTGTCTCTTCATATCCTGACTGCGACGCCCACACACGGAGCGCATTCACACACAAGAAATCAGTCGCAGTGCTCGTTCGGAGGCCAAAGCCGAGGCCAGGCACTCAGTCACCGTCAGTGACGGAGACAGGGCCGGGAGACTTTGGGAGCAAACTGCAGCGAGCGGATCCACGCTGATGGGACTGCCACCTGGAAGATCTTCAACAATAAACAGATATATTGTCCATGGTATTGTCTGTGAAACACATTTTTATTTATTCATATTCATTACATCAAGCTTGGTATTTCCAGGAGTCAAAGACCCACCTCCTCTGTCCCAATGATATGGCTGTGATCATGTCTGCAAGTCAAACCCAAATGAGATATTTTAACATTTCTTATGTTAGCAATGTCTAATATATTTGAAAAGGCTGAGGTTAAATCCCACTAAATTGGACAAGTCCGCCACCTGATGTTGTAAATTTGTACCTGTACTAAGTACTAATGACAAGGGATTATGGGTAATCCTTAAATAAAGAGCAGGCTTTGATGTTGAGGTTAAGCGTCTGAACGGACAAAATGATGTAAACTCCTGTTTATTTATACATTAAGCTGGCTTTATTCAGTGCAATGTGAATCCATTTGTCTTTTCACACAAGCAAAGCTATTCAAGAGCCCCGAATAATCCAGTTTACTGGGGTTTTATTGGAATATGGTGAAGAAATAATGGAGAGTAAAAGTGTTTTAAGATGTCAGAAGAGTGATAAAACTCGTGGTTGAAAGATATTAGGCCAAATATTCAAAATGTTCCAGTTGTTTTTTTTTTTTGAGTGATGCATGGAATCAAATCTGCACTAGTTGAAGTCATAGTATATGAAACCAGAATCAACTATAATCAATAATTGAAATAAGCAAAACTACACTCATGTCTTCTTCCAGCAGTGACTCTTCTTCCAGCAGAGACTCTTCCTTGTCCAGGAAGAGTCTCACATTCAGACCTCACACGAAAATACAACCTTTACTGTACTGTCCCACACTGGACAGTATCACACATCTGACCAGGTCTTGAAAAATAACTGTTCCACGCTGTCTGCTTTAAAGTCTGTCATTAACTTGGACAAAGAACGGGCAGTGTCACTGCCGGTGGTCGAAACTTTCTGCACCGATCCACTTAATCAATCCTCCGTTTGATGCCTCGTTGCAGCGGCAATAAATCTTCATAAGTTGTTTGAGGCATCTGAACAAGCATCATTTAGAGAGATCGTTGGGAAAGGAGACGTCACACAGAGGACAGAAATGCATTTTTACTTTTTACAGAACTGTGGAGCATTCACTCGCATTTTGGAAACCTTGCAAATTACACGTCTCAAATTGAAATCTAGTTTTCTTAAAAGGCAGTTTTTATGGGAGCTCTGTATCACTTACAAAGCACTGCAATAACATTATATAGCATTGGTACAGATCCTAACATTATGTTAAAGTTAGGTTTAAGAAGTGTCACTGCAACAAAAACACCAACTACGAAAATGCTGAAACGGCTCAAATATATGCTTCTGTAGCAACACTTCAAAAGTTTAAAACTGGAACTGCAGAGTTATGCTGTAATTTATATGATCACTGATACTACGCTGAAGTACGGGTGTTAAAGTTCTGACACACGTTTCACTATTTCTCTTCATATTCCCAGTAAAAGGCAGAGAGCTGGACAGTAAATTAACTAAAGGAGAGAACACATTAGAGATTGACACACTATTACGTCAGCGCTGCGACTCTCCCGAAACCACTGAGGTTTATACATATACAACAATAAAACCGTAAACTGGCGGGCGGGTCCGAAGAAAGTTCAACTTTTCAATTTCAAAATCTATCTTTTCTTTCCTATGACTGTGCCACAGAGCGGAGGGCAGAAAGCTACCCGGCTTATTTCAGTTTCAAACCTACGGACGGATAATGTAAAAACTATTCCTTTGACCACGGAAACCAATTTCCTCCTCTCCCTCCCCCCTCACCCCCCATCGAAAATAAAAGTGCATGAATATTATGTAGCAGTCGTCCAAATTACACTTTATCCAAGCTGAAGGTTAACAGTTAAGTCACGTCACTGCGCTGCAAAAATAAAAAAATAAATAAATAAAAAAAAAAAACATAAAACAAAGTGTTCTCAACCTTGTAGTTGCTGGACTGTTCCTTCTAACTTTGGAGTGAGCGCGACTATAATAGATTAACTCAGCAATTTCCTGTTGGGTTTTTCTGGGCCAGCGAGGAGGAAACGGTAACGAGCAAGGAACGTATTATCTGTCCAAACATAGAGCGAGCACGGTGCATTACCTCCTCTGTCCCTGTCTTCCATGACTGCAGCTGCAATAAAACCGCTTAAGAGAGAAGAGAAGACAAACTATACAGTACTGTGACAAAAACTGAGGGGATTATTGGCTGACAGTTAAGAAAACATGTCAGATAGTCCCAGTCAACAGTATAACCACCGCTCTGAATTAGTCTTAAAGGTATTCTAAATTATAGGTATCCATAGCAACCACACTTTCAGACAGCTAACTCCTCAACACTTTCACTCCCTCGGCGAAACTGGCTTTATTATAGATAAAACTTATGAAATAATGACGTGACAACCTATCACAGTAAGCAGACAAGTTAAGATTCAGACATTTGATATAAAGAATGGATCCGACCCATGATTCTTCCCAGTCAGAACAACTAACTTGCGTGCGTCACTGAGTACGTTTACATGGGCAGTATTTCTTCACCCTGATTGAAATCACTTCCGCCTTAACTGTTTATATGGACACTGCCTGTTCAGATATGTGCGTGTTTATATGCCCCCAGACACCAATCAGACACAAAGTGCTTAACCCCACTGTAGAACGCTCGATCGACCAAAATTTACCCCAGTGACACCGCCTCTCTCAATCTGACTGAAAATACCTTTCTGTTCAGGCCAGTTCGTTCTGAATGAGGCGTTTACACGAGGCACTTCCTTTCAGAATATTAGTGGAATACAAGTGTCCGTGTAAACACAACAGTGTCCTCACATCTAAATGGCAAACAGATTTTACCATTTTTTTTTACCTGCTACTTGTACAAACCATTCAAAATGAAAGATCAAAGCAATTCCAGCCCCGCCGCCTATAGTTATTTGTCCTTTGCTGGATTTCAGTTTGTTTGCAGTAATTACATCTAGTTATGAATGGGAATTACAGTTCAAGGCCTGTTCCAGCCGCATTAATAAAAATGACAAAGGAACAGAAGTCGTTTGTGCGAGCGGGATAACAAAACCCGCAGGGCGTTTCGCAGGCTCGACGCAAGAGGAACGAAAGGGAGAGAACGCGAGGAAGAAACGAGCACGACGTCAAGATAAAGAGCGATTCCATAAGAGTCTGAATGTAATGGGGAGGAGGAGGATCAGTGAATGGGAGAAGGCGTGAACTGAAAGTGGAAGGTGAATTGAATAAAACTGTAAAGGCAATATATATCCCTGTTGTTATATTATTATTTTAGCAAATAAACCGTCCAAACACAAATGTCCTACTTATATACTTACTATATCTGTATATCTTATATATCACATGGATATCATATCTATACACACACACCAGCACCATTTGTGATGACTGTAATTCCTCCTGTCTCTGTGTAATGATGCTACTGGATCCCAAATTTCCCAAAGGATAAATAAAGCGTCTGCCTGTCTGTCTGTCTGTCTATCGTTCATAACAACAACCAGGAGTCAAAAACAATACAAATGTCATCACAAGTGAATTCTGTGAAAAATACAGTGACACTCACAGTCCATCTTCTTGAGGGATTGAAAATACACGGCGCTTGCCGGTGGGCCGCGAAGCAACTGTACAAGCGTTTCCCGTTTCCTCTGTCGAGTTTTCTCACACAGCTTAATGAACTCGGGGGTTTGAGGTTGAGTTTTCGAGCTCCTGGGCTGAACCCTGAGGCGTCGAGCACCATCAGCGGTGCCACGTTGTCTTCCCGCCACTCGACCCGACTGACCGACGGAGCGCCGCGGCCCGGCCCGCCCGCTCGCCACACCTTGTTTCACACCTGATGAGGCGGAGACGCCGCCCTTCAGTCAAAACTGTGGAGAAATCTGAATAAAAATCAGCCGGTTTCCACTGGATGTTCAACCAGAGACCAAACTAATTCATACACGCTCACTCACTGCCAGTTCATCAGGTACACGAGGCCAAGTTAAATACATTTGAATGCAGCATTGCACTAAATCTCACTCCATGGCTGTTACACTGAGTGGTGCCGTTAAACTGCACTGAATTAGCCCACTGTCTATCTCCAATAGAAATGTGTCAATACAACACAATACAGTTCAATACTACATCAAACCACAGCCTCCAAAATAAAATAAAAAAATAATTTTAAAAAAATCGTGTTGAATCAACAGCTCTCGGTTATTTGAAAGAAATGCTGAATACCAGAAGCTTCATGAAGGTAAGACCGTTATATCATTTTTATGTTGGCATGTGAACAGATACATGCGCACGCAATGAGAAAAGAGAATAAAGGCAGTGACCGTGTGTGTAGGAACTTTTTCTTTCACAGCTACAGAAATGAAAATCAATATCACTTTAAGAATTAACAATGATGAAGAGACGCATGCTGACATTAGTCGCTGCTTCCCAGCCTGACATCGCTTGGACCGTACCAGATTTCTAATCAGCAAATTAAAAAAAAAAAAACTATGCTACAGCGCAGCAAGAGCAATGGCAGCTCATCAGTTGGGCGACAAGTTAATATAAAAAAAATAAAAAAAAGACGTTTTGCACTGCTGGCTCCATTAGGGCTTACAGCTCATAAAGGCGCACTCAGCACAAACCCAGGAACAACTAAAGCTGACAATTAAACACGTTCTAGCAACATAAGGAGATCATAAATAACATCCCCGTTGAATGTCATCCACGAAATGGACCGACTCCAGCGTAAACACTCTCAGCTCGCACCACAACCTGGAAACCTGAGTACGGTTCAGCAAAACTAATTTAATCCGCGACTTGTAATAACCTTTAGATTTTAGTGCAATTAAAAATGCAGTTTGTAGTATTTTTAAAAGATTCATTCCGCACCCCCCAAAATAAAAAGGTTCATCCACAGATACTGGATTGAAACGTTAAATAATAATAAAAAAAACAAAACATCAGTTGCAAAGAGTTTATTCTGCTCAGAGCTGTTTGGTTTTACAAACCTGACAATCTGTTGAGACGAATACTGGAACATACTGTATTGGACTCCAGTTAAACCGTCTTCAGGGGGAAATAGGTTTAAAAAAAAAAGAGAAAAAAAGACCGCTTCTCTACTTTTACACATGTCAGCAGGGCTGTAAAGGATCAGGGACGGAGATAGAGGCGTATCTGGGAGAGTAATAGATGAGATGGGGGAGGGCTCAGGGGAAGGGAGAGATAAAGTGAGGGTGGGAGTCAGTGCGAGAGAACAAGAGGAGAATGAGAGCGGCTGTAGCATAAAAATCAATTCATATAAGAAGCTCTATTTTTTGCTGCAGTCTTAATCACTGTTTCAGCATGGGCACACACACACAGACACACACACGCACACACACACACACACCGGGGAGTTTTAATTATATCCCGTTCAATGAAGAAGCTCTCAGCCACTGAACCATCTTCCAAACGCACCAACAGTACAAAGCACCAGGGAACAACACTCATGACTCAGTACATATGGCTCTCTCTGTGTGTGTGATAAAGCTGAAGGAAAGCTAAGTAACACAGCGTCTGTAAAAGTTCTCAGTCATCCAGACTAAGCGGACTAGGTAACACATATATATAGCAACATTTCCACCGCCAATTCCAAACTACCTGGAACTTTGAGGTGGAGGAACTTATTTCAAGGAACTGCAGTTTTTTTAAGGCTGTTGCCGTCTGTCCTCGGCCTAAACACCGGTCAAGATCAGACATGGGTTTTGGTGTTACTAAACATGAGACTGTACAGCTATAACACTGAATAAAGTCGTGACGCTCAAAGAACAGTGAGATTGTAGGGCCGGTTTGTCAAACACACACGACCAGGACCTGACACCAAGTTCAAATTTGCCAATTAAATTGACACGTATTCTTCAGAGTTGTGAGAGTTGCGGACATGATGCAACACTGAGACCCAGGGTTAAACTGTAGATGGCAGCAAATCGCACATATTTTCTTTAGATTGTTGGTAAAATGTTTTGTAAAAGAGTTAACTGTAAACATTTCCATCACGCGCTTTTGCCTCTTTGCACTAAAACAAAGGGGAACTTTTAGAGATGTGCTCTCAAGTTCCTGGTCCAGCCCCCTTGAGATCTAACTGGACCGTACGCGGGCCCCGAACTACAAAAAGGGGTTTGAACTTGGCTTCAGTTGACTAAGATTTAGTGACTTAACTGGACACAAGTCACAAAAGTTCTGGGAACCCCACCCACAAAGTTCTTGCGTATTTCAACTAGACGGTTTGGAGGATAAAAAAGTTTTCCTGGAAAATGGCTCAGATCTGGTTGAAACGCAGAAAGTTCCTGGACCTAGGGAAACGTTCCTTCAGCGTCTTTGCTGGTTTCGTAGCATCCTTGATATGATTGTGTTAACTCGCGCATCATTTAGCGAGCGCCAGCGTCCCGTCAGACAGCAAATAGTTCACAAAAACACAAGAGGATATTTCTTCCAACTGTCAATCGAAAAGTTCATAACCCCAAAGTCTACCGTGAAAACTGGAACTTGATGATGATAAATGACTCGATGTTCATTTCATTTTCTGACACTTTATTCCACTAATCACGTCGCACTAATCGACACTGAAGGCGGCCATTAGTCGCAGGCCCGGTGCGGACAAGCCGCTTACGTGCCGCTATAATGTGAGCGTATGTGTTTTCGCTGCGTATTCCCAGCGGCCGCGCTTGAAGCAGATTGAATCGGAGCACTTAAAGACTCCCCGGGGACGAACAGACGCCGGTTGCATCCAGCTCGATGAACACCGCTGCTGCTGCTGCCGCCGCCGCCGCCGCCGCGAGTCTGTCGGCTCGCGCTGTATCTCCATTCTCTGGCTGTGATGTACAGTGTAGCCCTGGGCCCTGACACACACACAGACAGTGCTTTACTGAAGCAGGCACCAGGCCAGGTTAAAAGAGAACGCAGCGCCCGCAGCTCTCCTTGTTTCACACATTTCGCTTTCTGTCCTTTAACGCCTCTTTTTCTTCAACGTCTTTTTCTGCCCGCGCTGTTCTGAGTCCACAGCAAACATCCCTCTGCCCCCTCGTCCCTCTCTCCCTGAACATACAAGCCGGGGATATTTTCGGTACTCTTGCCTACACCGTCGTCGCCTCTCTCTTGACCTTCATCTGCCCCGTATATTTATTCTTCTTCCTCCCTTCTCTTTACTTTTCCTCTCCTCTGACTCCCGCCCTACCCTCATTTCCTCTCCCTTCCTTCTCTCTGCATTTTAATTTTCTCACACCGCTCTCTCCCTCCTCCCCGAAATCGCTCGTGCCGTTCTCGCCTTCATCCTCTTCCTTTTTCACTTTCCCTTTTCCTCGTCGCTTCTTTTTTTTTTTTTTCCTTTCCTGGTCAAAATGAATGTTTTCCATCACTCCATCCTCCACAGTATTAATATGCAGCCTAAAGCTAAATTAACTCACCTGTCTTACACTGCGCCCGCAATTTTTTTTCTTTCCGTCTTTTCACCTCTTTTCGCTTCCCCTCTTCATTTATTCCCTCCATCCCCTCGACTGTAGCCCTCGGCTTTGTATCGGTAATAGTAAAAGCCTCTTTAATAATGCAACAGACACACACTGCAACAAGGCTACACACTGACTGAGTCACATGTACATTTCTACGCTGAGGGAGCATTTGCATTTCGGTTCCACAAATAACTGTTAAATGATGAAACGTATGAGAAAGTCACTCGCTGGTCAAATGTGTTCGGGCAGAGAAACAAGCGAAAGGTCGTTCGCGTGCAGTCACCACATGACACGTGACAATGTTTCCACTCAACTAGCAGCTGATCGCCAAGTTTAAAATTCTTGGATTTCATTAAAAACTGCATTACAGATTACACCTAGGGCATTCACCGATGCCACTGCACACCGATCAGACAGAACTTTTAATCCACTGGCAGGAGAAGTGAATAACATTGACCGTTTTGTGACAATTCAATGTTCCGCCGGGAAACTTTGAAAGACCGGGCACCCTGCCCTGCAGCAACGACGCTCCTTGATGGCAGATGCAGCCTGACACAGACACACACGCAAAAAACAGTTCAGGAGAAACGCAAAAAACATGAAAAACTGCACAAGGTGTTCAACAGGCCTCGAAATTCACTAGATCCCAAACTGATCAAGTATCTGTGGGATTCCCTGGAATGAAGCCTGGTCCACAGAGACCCCTCTCCTCAATCCATAGGACCCAAAGGCCCCGCCCCCCACTAACAACATGCTGTTGCACAACACCACAGTACACCCTCAGAAGGGCCAAGGCCATTATCTGATGAGGCATAAGGGAGACCTGCACAATATTATGTTACGCCTGATCAGTGTATGTGCTCCATTGTACTGACTGTTCCTTAGAAAGGTTGGTTTGGATGCGTAAGTCCCATTAAGAGCTTTAGTAACTGATGACACTGAACCAGCACTCACGACAGAAAGACCTCCCCTGAGTGGAATGAAGCCATCTTTAGTAGTGCTGCTCCATCCAAGTGAAGTCCAGATGTCTGCTACGAAAGAACAACGTTACCGTTAAGTGCAACGTCCACAACGGGATCTGTGTATTGACACCTTCTATTTTTTTAAATTATATATCGGAGAAAAAAAAAGAATAAAATTTCTAATTCTAATAAATGTCATGTTTTTATGATACATTTTAGTCAGAGTGGTCACTAGAGTTGTGTCAATTGGGCCAAGATCTTAACACTGAAATAATCCAATAAATGTGCAACCAATTGAATAGTGATTTTTTTCTTTTTTTCATTTTCAAGATCAGACTTTAATTCCCATCAAAGAAGATTAATTATATAAGTAAATTTCTGTATTTCTGTGAATAAATTGGAGATTTGATCATAAAAAAGTGTCACCGTGCATTAATAAATAACACTGTTTCCTGCAACTGAAAATCTTATTTTTATGTGGTCCTGCACTCTAAATCCTAGTTTTCCCCCAAAAGTCTTAAACTTTAAATGTATGCACCATCTGTCCAAAACACAGATAAAAGGTGGAGCAAACTTCCAGCTCCGCTTCCGCCTGCGCCGCCGTGAGAAGCCAGACAGTCGCAATGAAACAGGACTGGGACTGATGCTAACATCTGCCATTAATTATTAATCAACTTTACATCAATGCAGAGATTGCCTGATGAGATTCAACACAAACAGTAACACCTTCTGTCTTCCAAACATTGGCATTCATGAAGGCGACGGAGCGTGGGGCTCATAGCTCGGTGTATCCATAATTAATGGAACAATCTGTACGTCTAAATCAGACCGCTCATCGCTGCTCATTCATTCACGAGGAAGGTGAGAAACTAACATCATGCAGAAGATAAAAGATTATGTTAGCAGGATTTAATTTGGAAATGACTGCTTTTGAAGTATACCTCGGATAAGGTACAACACAAATTACGATGCAAAGAAGGTACTAAAACGTCTGATTTGTATTCAAGTGTGTTCCTGTTGGGAAAAGAAATCTGACCTGAAGTACTTTAGTGGATAATGCTGATATTATTTCCTCTTTTTATTATCATTTACTATAAGATATTCCCCAGAAGAAGACGTCTTCATCCTGGTACTGTCTGTGCAACAAAAAATATTGGTTTGTTCCAGCATATCCCACAGATACTTGATCAGTTTGGGGTCTAGGGAATTTGGAGGCCAGGTCAACACCTTGTGCTGGTTTTCATATGAATGCCAGGTTCCCAGCAGAACTGAATTGTCACAAGATGGTCAATGTTATTTACTTCTTCTCTCAGTGGTTTTATTGTTGTGGCTGAATTGAGTACACTCCCAACTTTACTGCTTCTGCTGCCCCTGATTAGATCTCCTGTGCTGTGCACCGTTTCACAGATGTCAAATGACTTCTACTGTTGACATTTGACTTGGCAACGGTTTGCTTGTTGCCCAAAATAAAATTTAAAACCACTCAACTGGTCGTGAAAGTGCCCCATCTACCAGCTCTTGCTTTTTAATTGTTCTTTAGAGCAGCACCGGGAGCTAGCATCCGAATCTCGATGCGCATTATGGTCTCATCCACTGCGTTCTTGCTTTCCAGTGCAGGTCTGCCACAGAGCTGTCCTTCAGCTACCTTTAGTCCCAAGTTTCTTCACACTTAATACAAAAAAGCAGTCTGTCCTACATAAGACACTGAACAACCATTTCGGTATCGGCGAAAGAATGCGGCTTCTTATATCTGGCATAATTTTCTTCAGGTCTCAGGTCGGGTCTAGGTCCAGCGACATTACGCCCAAAGGATGAGGTCAGCTGACTACCTGAATATACTGAATGACCAGATTATTCCGTCAATGGATTTTTGCTTCCTTGATGACACGGGCATTTTCCAAGATGACAATGCCAGGACTCATTGGGCTCAAACTGTGAAAGAATGGTTCAGGAAGCATGAAACATCATTACCACACATGGACTGGCCACCACAGAGTCCAGACCCCAGACAATCGCTGGGGACCGGCTGGAAAAGACTTGTGCAGTGGTCAAACTGGTCAGTTCCACAGCGAATGTTGCTGTAATCACACCTAAAGTCGGTCCAACAAAATATCCGAGGGTGCAACTTTTTTTTTTTTTTTGGTGGCAACTTCTTGTTTGGCCAGACACTGTATGTGTGTATCAGTATAATGATATGGTTATGTGGTTGAATCAAATTAATTACTGTAACTGTTCAAGCTTCCAGGAGAGGTTTCTTCAATTGAGTTTCATTAGCGAGGTTATGTTTTTACATTTCAATGAGGTTTTGGGCTCCTGGCTCCCTCTTCTCCCTTAACTCTTGGTCTCAGAGGATTATTGTCCAAACAGAACAAGGTATAATTTCTCTCCGTGCCTCTAAAGCATTCCGACACTTTTTCCTTTATTTTTTTTTCTACTTCTCATTGTATGTTGGGTACTTGTGCTTTCGCCCTATATCCACCCTCTTTCTCTCCCACTTCACTCATTCATTGACTCCTGTTTTCATGTGTCCAGCCCTCTTATTTTGCACCATGTCATTGTAATCCACGTAGTTTTGCATATAAATTAGTTTTCAGTTCCTTTGTTCATATATTCTCCCTCCATCTTCCTTTCCGCGCACGGCGATGAAGGACATGCTCCAAAGGGAAAAGTTATTCGCACCGTCTTTCTCTTCCTCCTCGTTCGTTTATTCTCTCATGGCTGCAATAAATTCTGCCGCCTTATTGAGGTTACAGTCTGTTTGCTGGTTTGCATTCTGATGAGACTAACTTCTGCTTCTCTTTTTTTCCATCTCCTTTTCCATTTCTCCTTCACCTTTCTCTCACTTTCTGTCTCCCGGTGTGTGTTGATCAAAGGCTTATTTCCAAGGCGTACATTTGTCGTATTCGCTTTAATGCAACACGGCAAAAGGTGGGGACTTTTATAGAAAGAGTTTAAACCTTCCATATGGGCAGAGACATGGGTGAATAGAAGTCTTTACTCTGGCAGTAGACATAGAAACATATGAATGACGATGTCACAAGAAGACACCAAGAAATTTTAATGAAACTCAGCGAGTTCTAGGGTTGACGGGTGAAAACACAAGGTGGATGCTACCCAGTTGAGGAAACTTCAACTCTGAGGTGGCCACGATCACTGGGAGCAACTCACACATGTGATTAACATTTTGACACATGGCACATAAAAGAGTTCCCCAAACATTTACCACAAGGAAACACCGCCCGCCACATTAGCTCCTTCCACTTAATTCACCGAGCTGAGCCGAGGGTGAAGCCGGAGTAGCGCCGACGACCGTATTTTCTGTTCAAACAGAGAGCGGCCACGGCAAGAAGAGCTATCTCCATCCGTACACTAGTAATATTTTCACGTACTGCTGGTTATATTCAGTAATATTTGCCGTTGGAAATATTCAAGAGGGGCCACCTAGGCAAACGCAACACTGAATTTCCAATAGCGTCCAACTGTCAGCTGCATAATCTCTTTGTTTGCGGAAGGGGCTTCATCGCCTTTGCTGCATCTTTCAAGTTGCTATCAACCCTCTAAGCCAGGAAAGGTGAGATGTTTAAAATCTGAAGAGACTGTGCGGTCGAATCTTACCGTACCCTACGTGCACACACTTGTTGGTAAAGCTGCAAGTCATGAAGTTTACAATGGGTTTGTTTTCACAAACACGGCACTTAAACCATGTGACACGATAAAGTAGGAGAATTACATGCAGTTAATTTAGTAGCCCCTGAAATCAAGTCTTCTGCCGAGAAAAGCGAAGTAATGGAAGACGGTGACAGCGGTCGACAAACGGTTCCTACCACTAATCTTTCTGACATATAACACATGAGGCGTGCGCTTACGGCGCACATCTGAAATCCGTTTGAAATGATTTGCTGACGCTGAATATTGTGGGCATTTTTCATAGGCGCGGGGGGGGGAAATAAGCAGCCAGGCTTGTCAGGAATAACATGCATACATATCAAACGGAATGCCGTCTGAGCCAACAGAGATAACCACAGCGCTGCTGCCGCAATAAGTCAGCCAGCGCGCTCACCTCCCTCGAGGAGGAGTGCCAGACCGGGAGCCTACAGGTGGATGCAGGGGGACGGAGGCGGGATCGGTGGGGGCTTTTGAAACGCAGACTGAATGGGCGGCAGCCATGGCAGCAAGCGGTGGCGTAGCCTTGGGTAAGCTTTGCGCAAAAGCAATAGCGTAGTAGTAGTACAGCAAATGTGACAGAAAACAGCCAGAGCATGTTATGTGTTAAACACAACACACTACAGGAGGTCCGACGCGGCCGACCGGCTGATATGCATTTCTATTAACGACTAGATCGGCGCTGTGTTACGTGTCGTCTGCACCTCGACTGTTTCACTCATTTATCTCATAACTGCTTTAGTGGGTTTTACATGAACACTGGAAGCCAAGGTTCTCTCTCCACCTCCCTCCCTCCCTCCGTCCCTCCCTCTCTCCACGCACTGAGGAAAGAGTGATTTTCTGGGGGCGAAGTGTTCACGGTAAGTTTCCCTCAGAAGAGCTTTCCATTTCCTAGGCCTTTGTTGAGATATTGCCACAACTAATCCTAAAGGCAGAGTTCGCTTTATTGTTGCATACTCTGCGCTTGTGTGTGTGTGTGTATTTGCGAGGACGGACGCAGAGCTTGTGTGTTGTTGCTTGAGCCTTTATGTGTGTAGAGACTCTGCAGTATATTTCAGTGCGTCACGTGCAGGTGTAGAAATTTGATTAAACACAAGTGTGTGTCCATAAGCTGTTGGTACACGTCCAACGTAAAGAGACTGATTCTGCCACTGTGTGTGTGTGTGTGTGTGTGTGGTGTCTGTGTCACATCTTACAAAAAGCTTAAATTCAGCAGCTTCATACTGCGGCAGTGTTTCCCGCCAAGTTGTACGCGTGCGTATACGTGCGTACGCGCGCAAGTGTGCGTGTGTGTGTGTGTGTCAAAAAGGCAGTGGAAAAAAAAAAGAGCGTAAGACGGAGAAATTGAGTGATAAGCTACAACTGAAGAGAGTGTGAGCATGAGAGTGTAAAGACTGCCTTTGTCTGTGTGTGTGTCTGTGTGTGTGACTGTGTGTGTGTGTGTGTGTGTGTGTGTGTGTGTGTGTGTGCGCATGTGTGTGTGATAAGCTGGTTGACAGAATCCCATTCAGAGAAGTACAGGAGGGGGTTATCCCTCTACTGCAGAGGCTATACACACACACACACACACACACACACACACACACAGAGAGAGATTTCTCTCTCTATTTTTTCTTTCTTATACACACACATACTCACGCAAACTTGGAATCACTTCCTTTTCAGTTTCATACCCACCATATATTCACTCAAAGCCCATGCTCAGCTTTTTGCCACTTTGTCCCTCTTTATCTTTCCAGACTACTTTGTCGTTTCCTCTCTGGCTAGATTCGCTTTGTATCACTTACTCCTCGTCCCTCTCTCTCTCACACACTCACACACACACACAGAGAGAAAACTGTGGCTTGGCAGGAATGACTACCGCAGTACCAGGGTGCTGAAGTCAGATTTGGTTGCAAGACAGGCACGTGATTGGGAACACACACGCACCCAGACACACACACACACACGGCCCGGCAGGTACACTGCAGCAGCGGGTGCAGCGAGGAAGCGAGCGCCGTGATTACCTGAAGGTGATCCTGCTATTTCACCCTTCAACGGCCGACGGCAGCAGCTCAGACAAAGAGCGACACACGAGCTTCTAAAACTGTAAAATCCCCATCCTCACACACACACACACACACACACACACACACACACACACACACACACACACACACACACACACACACACACACACACACACACAAACGCACACACGCACGCACAGATGTAAAGAGGAGCTCCTAGATGACTCATGTCAGCCAGGGAAATACCCACGATGCCACCGCCTTAAAATTCTGACACAACTCGCACGTTTTTGGTATTTAGGTGCAACATCATCTTTGACTGCATTAATCTCAGAGGCAACGATTTCAGTGGCACATTTAAGAAAAGCATCATAAGGCAGTTGGTAGGTAAAAGACTCGGGTCAGCAGTCTCTAGATACTGCACAAAGATACCAGATAGATAAAAATAATATACCTTACATTCGGTATGAACGTGTTCAAACGCGACAAATGCGTTTATGAGATATCCCAGTTGCAGTCGATTGGAGTGATTTTTTATGTGAATCCGGTTGAACACACACATGAGTATGACTAAATATGTCTGCCGTGTTGAAACACTTTGCAGAACTGAAGCCAGATTTCTGTTTGAAAGTGTTATAAAAAATTTTTTTAAAAAACAGGATTCAGTATTTACTATGACAGTGTGAATATCCAACATAGAAATAGAAGTGGTAATTTTAGGAAGAGTAAAATCCAAACATTGCAGTTATATTGCTATGCCTGATTGGTGTATAATAAATGCTCTCCTTTTTTACAGCATTTTGTTATGTTTTTTTCGTCATCTATGTGACAAATTTCCATGTTTGATTCCAGCTCTGTGAACCTGAGCTCACGGTGGACTGTGCGGCGCCGCTGCCCGTTTTCCAGCCGCTCCGTTCCAAATACCGCAGTGGACTGACTGAGCCAGATGAGGCTTTGCTGAAGGTAATCCCCGTTTTTAAAACAATTCCAGAGTACACGATCGCATCCTCTGGAGCCGACAATGAAACCAAATGTCAAATTGGACACCGTCCTGAATGAAAGCATCAGGAGCTTTGAAATTGCAATGTCTCACGTTGTATTAAGCGAAGCTACTGTAAGTGAAGGCTCACTTACGGGTATATTATTTTATCAAGCACAGTTTACCCACAGACAGGAATGAAATAGATTTCTCTTCAAATCTGTCCAAATCTATCTACCATGCAACCATTTGTCATTTTCTTTTTTGAAGCAGCTCCATCTCCCTCAGTTAGTGGCTGCCAACTGCTCCGTTAAACAGGATTATATTAAGAATTGCTAAAAGATGAAACAGCGACTGTGACATGAGCAGAGGATGCGCATGTGACAGGGGCTTCCTGCGCATCACATGACCACAAGCTAATCACACATTCTGTGCGTTTGTTTAACACACTCGGGTGCATTAAGTTTAGCGGCATATTTTTACAGAACGCTGCCATTACCTCCCCACTGTGATTGCTCTATAACCATGGCAACACATGTTCTGTAACCTTCATAAATGAGCACACTAACAAGTCACTATTATCTTCAAGGTTTAGGCAAAGGAAGCTGCAACAGCGAGCAGCGGAGAGATGTGAGGACAGTGGTCTCGGTCACGGCCGACTGACTGAAGCATTCTGAAGAACAGCAACATGAGTATTATCTCTTCAACCCAGTTGGAACCATCATGACCAGATGTTCCAACTTAACTGTTTACATGGATGCTAAATAAACAGATATGATGATATACTGTACACGTATGCATTTCAAACAGCAAGAAGAAGAACAAGTTACAACGAAATTTTGTTTGGCAGCAAACTCCAGTAGCAGCTTGATGTCAGGTGTTTAAAAGGTGATAAATATATGTATGAAAATGTTTTGTTTATGTTTTTTTCAGACACATTTTATGATTGACTTTAAAAAAATGTTGCGCTAACCCTCACGAGGTGGTATCTGTGTCATCCTCGAGCTTGAGTCCTCTACCAGACGCCTGGAAGTTTGAGGGTCCAGTATCTTAGCTGTTCCCAGGACTGCGCTCTTCTGGTCTGAGGCCTCAGGTGCTGTTCCTGGGATCTGTTGGAGCTGTTCTCCCAGTTTGGGAGCGCTCCTACTACTGTGGGGACCACGTTAGCCTTAACCTTACACTTCCATTCCAGCTGCTCCTTTAGCCCTTGGTACTTCTCAGCCTTTCCGTGTTCCTTCTTTCTGATGTTGGTGTCAGCTATCACCACTACCTGCTTCTGCTCTTTGTCCACCACTACCATGTCCGGTTAGTTAGCCAGGACCTGTTTGTCAGTCGAACAGAACCTTGGCCCTGTTGTTTTCGACCATCTTCTGTGCTGTGGCTCATTGGGACTTGGGTAATTCCATTCCATACTGGGTAGAGATGTTCCTGAACACTATCCTGGCCACTTGGTTGTGCCTCTCCATGAACGCTGACTCCCGCTAGCATCTTACACCCTGCTACTATGTGCTGGACTGTATCAGGTCCATCTTTGCACAGTCTTGGGAACCTGTTTAGTCATCAGAGACTTGCCCTTTGTTTCCATCTTCGTCGTTGCCATGGGACTTGGGCACTATGAAACACAATCTCTTTAACATCCTGGACTTGGTTGTGCCCTCCATGAAGCTCATTCCCGCAGCATGTATGACCCTCACTAGACTATTATTTTCCTTTGGAACAGAGTATCAAAGGTTAACCCCACCCATCGCAATCTCCCTAAAACCAATCAAGTCAGTCTGGATAGGACAGATGGAATCATGGACGGATGGACGGATACATAGATACTTGCAGCAGAACCAATGCCCAGCTTAGCATGCCATGCATAATGGATGACAGTAGAGCAATCTGCATACAGAATAATAAAAAAAGATCAAATATCGCAATGAAATGAGATAAACAAAAACAAAATACCATGTGCTAAATGTGCCAGTTACGTCAGTCCAGTGTCACCTGTCACGCTCAGACGAGGAGATGTAGAGACTGATGGCTTGTGGCGGGAAAGATTTCCTGCAGCGTTCCTTGAGACAACAAAGTTGCCTGGGCCTTTTAGAGGGGGCTGCCCCGTGGTGTGTCTAGCACATGATGGGGAGGGTGGTCGGGCTTACCCATGATCAATAGCAGTTTGTTTCGGTGTCCTCCTCTCCACCACGTTTTTCGGAGGTCTCCAATCTGCAGCTAGTGACAGAGCCAGCCAGATCCGTTTATTCAGTCTGTTGGTGTCAATGGCTGCATTGGCTGCACCCGCGAGCAGACCACAGCTGAGATAAAGGGCGCTGGCCACAACAGACTGATAAAAGAGTTCCGGAATCTTGCTGCACACATCAAAGGACTTTTAAAATAAAAAAAAATCCCTCAGTGGGATACATAAGTAACATTTTTACATTTGGAGTTACAAGTACCTGTTATGCCTCCGTGGGATTATTTTATCTTAAAGGATTGCCTTATTATCGCATCGGTCTAGTCCTGATTATTATTGTAATTCTAGTGGCCACAGTCAGTAACAACAGTTTAAAAACAAATACTGAGTCATTCTAATGCTCAGGTTAAACGGTTGAAACAAGAAACCAGTGAGCAAAAACAAGAGCCACTTATAGTAGAGTTTTCCTCCAGTAGGAGAGTCTAAGTTTGCATCCGTCTGAACGCATGCACATGGATAATAGCCTCATGTTTGTGTCTGCGTGTGTGTGTGTGCGTGCGTGCATGTTTATGTCAGAGTCTGTAATTGCTTGCGAGCGTTGATGCGTCCTCCCGTCAAAGTGAGGGTCCGCATGTGTGCCGTGACGACTCTATCTGCGCACGGGAGCGCCCCGATGCGTGCGCCGGTGTGTGCGCACGTGCATCCGCGCGCGTGGGAGTCTGAGCTGTGGGCTCTAGGCCAGGGCATCCTTGGCAGAGTTAAGATACTAACAGAGACAGACAGGCTGCCATCCCCCTCAGCTGCTTGGCTATCACACGGGACCCCACACTCACATGTACGTTGTGGGCTGGCAACTCAAGAGGCACACAAAAAAAATACATGGAATTAAAGACAATCGCAGGATTGTCTTTGGACTGTCGCTCCCTCGCGCGCGGCAAAATGCTCACGTCAGCGGGAAGGACGACGTCCGTTTGCAGAGCCTCTTCTGTTCATGTGGTTAGCTGTAAAATACGACACGGAGAATAAAAGTACAATCCAAATGAATAGGACAGGGGAGAAATCTGGGAAAATCAGCAACTCATGAAAGAGAACAGTCACGGTTGGCTTCCAACTTTAAGGCTTTTTTTTTTTTTTTTTTAATGAATGAACAATACTTTAATTTTATCATAGCACCTCACCACCTGCAAACCTAATTGCACGTCATAGCTGACACTTTCAGAGCCAGATTGACAAATATGAAGTTTAATGACAACAAAGTTATAGGTGAATAGCTTCACCATTCAGTTGGCTGCTTCCACAGCAACTGGTTTCATACCACAAATGAGCATTCTTTATATAGTATAAGCAAGTTACATATTTCGCCGAGGAAGAGTGTTAAATCTACAGAGGTTCAGAGAGAAAGAGAAAGGTATTCACTGTGCAACAGCAGGACCTGTGGCTCACTAGTGCCCTCTTCTGTACTGGCTGCCTCATCTGCTGCCTTTTCATCGTGGTTTAATGTCAGATACAACAATGTTGCATGAGTCTAACCCAGAAACTGCAAAACACAGGTGAGGCTCAGTCACTGCAGCAATTCACATTTCGTCCTGTATTTGAACAGGAAATATGCAAATTTTACTACTGATTGAGAAGAGAAGAGATTAAGGACTTGAGAGTGTTAACATTGTTATAACCTAGTTTACGGCTGACTATGGCTGTACTTGCGAAGCAGAATTCCTTTAACCTCTCCAAATCTGAACCAAAAGCTTCTTTGTTGGGTAAATTTGACTACATCTCAACTCGTTCTTCATTTTTCCCAGCACTTGTGGTATACAAAGACCGAGTGAAACACAACAAGACAAGAAAAGGCAGATTTGCTCTCCTATCTGGAAACAAGAGCTAAACTAAACCAAACTTTCACCAGGTGGCGGTTCAAAAAACAGGTTTTTGGTATAACAACATTTTGTATAATACACTGCTTGAAGGACCCTTGTGGTTCCATTTATTGTAGAGTGAAGCCGTAAACTGACTTTATTACACAGACAAAGTCGCACAATGTTTGGGAACGCGATGAAGAGAAAAACAACATTCTCCACCCACCCCTTCAGTCACCTCCAAAAAAAAAAAAAGAAAGACTGAGAGTAGACAAAATGATATGCAAACCACAGAGGCAAAAAGTGTAATGTGCCAGAGGGCAGAAAAACAAAAGTGAGAAAAAGCTTAACTTGTGTGACAGTGGAAGAGACAGCGTTCCGGACTGATGTCCGCGTGCACACGAGCACGAGGCATTAAGAGATTGTGCATGCATGTGTGGATGGAGGAGGAAGATAGTGACGAAGTAATTGAGGGAAATAATGCCAAGACTGAGGGTGATTTTCTGCAAGTGTGGGTGCGTGCGCACGCGCGTCTGTGACAAAGAGATGTGTAACGCAGGCGAGGGAAGCGTATGCTTATCTGCAGGTGTGAGGGAGATCCACGGCAGTTCATCTGACAGTGGAAAATAACTGGAGAGTACTAGGATGTGCATTGAGGGAGAGAGGCGGCGGCTCAATAAAATCACCTCGTGGCTTCAATGACGAGCGCGAAAAAGAGAGAATATCGAGCCCACAAAATGAGTGTTCATTTTGTCCGCAAACCGCCATCGTCCGTCATCTTCTCTTCAAGTCGTTTGCCGTTTTTGCCCGTTCCTAGCCAAGTTCTTTTTCTAGAAAAACAGAGCAGTGACTATTGATGCAGAGCTGTGACAAGATCACTGTTATTAAAGGACGATTGCCAGCTGAGCGCTCTCTGCTCAGTCTGGAGAAACTCACAAACAAATGCATTAGCGCTCAAACTTTCAAATGAGTTCACACGCTAGCAAAAATTCAAACCTGGAAAAAGCTAATAGCCTATGGGCCTGTGGCACTACTTTCATATAAAGTAATCAAGGAGAAAATGCACTTGAGTGTGAATAGCAGTCAACATGTAGAATTTCATGACATTTTAACATTTTAGGTTCTTAGGTTACGTCCTTTAGTATAGCTGAATTGAACTGTATGTGCATAATAAAAGGTGCTTCATGAGCTAGAAACGTTTGTTTGGCTGCCGAGTAGAAACGGCATACAATTAAAATAACTGACAATAAGGCGGGGGAAATGCTGAAATAAAGCGCACGTACACACAGTTACTTTAATTGCCACCACCTCTGCAAAAAGAAGAACAACAAAAAAAGAAGTAGGTGAGCATCTGGCACATGTAAATGTTGGTGGATTTCTCATATGGTTTTAGCAGGTTAAATTACACTGGCCAAAACACATGCACTCTAGTCTAACAGACCTGCACTACATATTAGTTTCATGAAGTTCTGGTATTCAACATTCGTTTCATTGTCATTTGTTTAATTTGTTTTTGTTACTTCATTAAAAGTGTCCTACTGGTATGTTTATAACATGTTCACAACCCAAATTCAGTAAACAGGCTAAATAACAGAAACACTTGTGTTGAATTCAATCCAGCTTAACAACGTCATCCAAAATGATCATACAAGTGAATTATGAGCTTTCTTGCACTATTTCAGCTAGGGCTGTCAAAAAATAACGTACTAACACGGATTAATCCATCATCATGGTTAGGGATTGTCATCGATAACCGGTTCTTCCCGACTGGTTCAATTCATCGATATCATTAGCCTTCATGCTTATCAATAGTTTTCGCGCTGAATCTTTACGAAAGAAGAAAAAGAATCTTTACTAAAGTGTGACGTGATGGCAGAGTGGCTGAAGTGGTCCAAAGTGTGGTTTCATGTAAAATACAGAGAGCGCTATGTGTTCAACAATCTAACAATAAGTCTCCACAGAGCAGTGTTAGTGGGAATCCACTGACAAATTTCCTATTTGTTTTCTTACACAAGCTCTTATCTCTTGTTTAGAAACTCAATAAAATGACCGTTGTTTACGCGAAACCACAAACAGCTACTGTTTCTAGACCAGAATTCCACAAGACATGACATGGGAATCAAGAAAGAACCGGACCGATAAGCAGAATCGATAATGGCGTCGGTATCAATAAAATCTCATCGAAGCCCATTCCTAATCATGATTTATCTGATGAAAACTTTTAAGGAAATTAACCGATCTGCAGCACAGAATGACTCGGTGGCAACGCATTTGTCCAAGCAGAGTCACCGTCGTGAATGCGCAAATGAGCAGTTGATCCGGTCGCCGTTTTATCAGAATGCATTTAGTGAACCTAATGTTCACTGACTGACTCACGCTCACCGAAGTAAGTGAGTGTGAGTCTGAGTTAGTTCAGAACTGTGTTTGTGGTTGAGAGGAAACATGTGTTGACCGCTGGGTAGGAAATGAGGTATAATTTACAGCATTAAACAACACTTGGTTATTTCTGGGCTAAGGACAGGGGCAGGCAGTCGAAACTACACAGCATAAAATAACCCACCAAAAGTACCAAATTAACTTCAACGGCCTTGAGGAAGACATGGCGGTGTTGTGATATAACAGGGGGCTGTCTCAACTAAACAACCAACACTGTACTGCAGAGTTTCCCCAAGAGGACATTCCTACCCAGGTGATCTTTGCCTCCCTAGCTCCATTTACAATTCATACAAACAACCACACCGTGACCGTCCAGTAGATATCCGTGTCCTGGTTTCAACACTTCTGAGACTAAAGTACAAGAAATGCAAATTAAGGCTGAATAAATGACCCGTGGGCGCTAATCAAGTCAACACCACAGACTTTACACCGTGTAAATAACGAATTATGTACAAACACAGGACTATTGCTTTATTTCCACAAATAAATGTCCCACAGTGAAACAACTCGCAGCTGTTACTAGCTTCAGCGGTAACCATAACAACGCCAACTACTAATATTCTAACATTTCATTGCTAGATCCGAGCTGATTAATTCTGACTTCCTAATTTGTTATTGCGAACTCAATTTGTCCCGTGCAGAAGCAAAGACAATTAATGGCTTGCTTTCATTAATAAATCAGAAGGATAAATTAATCTGATCTAATTGGATCTTTAGCAGTTAATCAATCTGCAATCAGTACAGTGGCAGTAATGAATTTCTGATTAGTTTCAACTTTAAAGAAAACTTAAAAAATTTAAGTTGGGGCGAAACTCGCGGGCTGAATTTTCGTGTGATCAATGGGTAGTCGACGGAGGGGAAATATCAGCGCTGGTTCGAACTGCGCCGCTGACTTTTCAAGAGCAGACGACTCTCACTCCAAGTGGAGAAGCAGAGGGCTGAGCAGAGAATTCTGGGCGCCTCTCTCCCCAGGACGGATTCAGTCCTTCCTAGGGGGATCCAAGGTCGGCTGAGATATATAATCCCTCCAGCCAACGCTGGGTCTACTCTACTCTCCCCGAAGCTGGCTGTGCCCGGTAAACCTCCGAAGGGAAGAGCTGAAGAGACGTCCTACGGGGACGCCCGAACCACCTCAAACGACCCCTTTCAACACAAAGGAGCAGCGGCCTCGACTGCAAGCTCCTCTTGGATGACACAGCCCCCTTCTCCTTAACTCCGAGGTTGAGCCCAGGCAATCTCATTTCATCCACTCGTATCCGCGAGCCCATTGTTTTGGGCGCTACCCGTGACGCAGATCGACTGGTAAATGGAAAGCTTTGCCTTCCGAGCTTCCGGCTCAGTTACTGCAGCCACTGCACCAAGCCGCCTGTCCGTCCCCCACTCTGTTCTATTCTAACACCTGCTAACAGTACCACAAGATACTTATCCACTTCAACCAACAGTACGTGTATAACTCCTGTACGACCCTCAAAACTTTCAAGAGTAGATGACTGTGCATCTTCCCTGCATGAAAATCAATGCAAACACAAGCTGAACCTTAACCCGTAACAATCCGAGTCTGCCGGTGCTTCTCTTTCAGCTATTAAAATGCTAATCAATTCATTACTGAGAACATAATCATGCTCTCATTGCAGTTCACTATAAATCATGTCAATCCATGCAAACATCCTTGATAGGGAGAGAGAGAGAGAGAAAAAAAGAGAGAGAGAGGAGGAGGGTGAGAGAGGAGAAGAGCAATATTAGTTTGTAAATGAGGCCTGATTGAATCCTCATTCTCAGTTTCATAATGAAAGTTCTCCCCCAATCTACTCCCATTCCTCCGCTCTCTCCTCCTCTTCTTCTTCCATCTCCCACCACCCTGTCCGTCCGGTCGAGTCAATCACCGCACGTAATGAGGGAGCGAGGAGAGGTACGTGCACGAGCGCACAAATCCAGGAAACACCCACCCGGGCAGAAAGTCTCAGAGGTGTGTTCGCGCTCAGCTGATAACCAGTCGCACGCGCGTCCGGGAGAAATTAGCTCTCTGTTAAATCATTCCCATTGTCTAAATGCATGCTAATTTCTTGGACTGGTGGTGTAGCGGGGGAAGTGGGGGGTTGGGCTGTGAATCGGGGGGGAAACTTCAAAACTAACTGCAGTGTGCAGCAATATAGGAACAAACTGTGCATTACGGCCCTGGCTTAATTACTATGCTAATCAAGCCGCCCGGGGGGGCTCAGAGAAGTGATGTAACGCGGAGAAATAAATATATAAACGCACTTTAACGCTGTTTCGGTCGATTCTGAATGTATTAGTGTGTAATGTTTTCACTATATTGGATTGTTGTTTTCGTTTTTTTTTTTTAGCTTATTACCGACACAGTGGGGAGTTGAGACAGGAAGGAGGAGATGAAATGGGCTGCGAGGTGGGATTCCAGCTCATGACCGAGGAGGAAAAAAAATCATTTTTTGTGACTAAGGACTTTGTTTTATTAGTTTCTGCAGCTTGAAACATTTTTTTGTTATCTACAACGTAACACTCGCTGTATGAATCCCCTTCGGTCCTCGGCAGTCTCCGAGCTGAAGAGCACCTCCGCGCCGTTAACCCGAGTGTTCCTTAATCGACAGTAAGAAATCATTACGGCCTAAACGAGCTGAGCTGACTAACAAACCACGTAATTACTAAGTTCTTAAAAAAACAACAACACTTAATTATTCTCCAAAAAAAATAAAATAAAATAATGTACAGTAAATAAATTCTCATGGAGAGGTTGGATTCAGCGGGTGACAAGTTCCGCTGCAGAATTACAGATATTAAAATGTCCACAGCATCTCGGCTCTTTCCCACAAGATATTACCTGCCATTCATCCGCCAGGTAAAGTGCCAGGTACTCATATTTCCAACATGCCTGCTGAAAGAAGCAAATAGACGTGCAAGTTATAAATGCAAGTCATGTTTTGAAGTATATTCTGGTGACCACTGGTGCAGCTGTAGTGCAGCTGGAAAACTGTATGTAGTAGCTGCATAAATGGAGTTTAGAAGCGGATGATGTCTAAAATAGGCATTTAGTTTAAGGACAAATCAAGAGAAAAGGATTATTTTAAAGATTTTATTTGACATTTATTTGACAAGGCATTTCTCATGGCTTGTCAAAACATTATATTTCTGGTATCAGACATTTTTCTTTAGCCATAAAGTGATGATCAGGAGCAGAAATAACAACTAGACTGAGGCATTCCACAATCAATAGTAACTGACCAGATGTGCACAGGCGTGAAAATGGAACGCTCTCCGAATGCATTTAATTTTTTTATTTTATTTGTTCATATTTGACACAGCAATGTTTCTGTCAGAGGCCATTCTATATATATTTATACACTTGTGGCCCATTATTGCCCCAGTGAAGTGTCAGCGGTGGAGGTTCCAACATACTTTAGTGTACATGTGGAGGATGCCCCAGGCACCAGGAAGGCAACAGTCAGACTGACATTAACACAATCTGAAAACAGAGATGTACAATACCGTGCAAACGTTTTTGGCAGGTGTGGAGAAAAATGCTTTCAACGATGGAAGTGTTGTTTTGCAGTTGTCTCGCTGCAGAATAAATTTGGCGCCAATCATGCCCTGATTGTAATGCACGGTGCCTTTCTCATCATTTAGGACGCCATTAATCCTGACCCCATTTGCCCCAAAGTGGCAAAGAACCACCACCGTGTTCCACTCTTGCCAGCATGTTATTCTTTTTTTTTTTTTTTTTTTTTTCTCAGACCACCATGTCAGCACAGTTTGAGGATTCTCAGAAAATAGAATTAAACGTGATCTGTGAAGGCACCGTGCTGATTAGGTAGATTAGGTTTTAATGTGAAAAGCTCAACTGTTTACATTAGTGCTTCGTATGGTTGGTGCTTAGGTTTGAACACATGCAGATTTCCTTGCCTTAATGCAGTGAGACTAAATGTGTAAAGTGTCCACAGCGGAAGGTTAAATGTGATGACTTGCAATTATTTTCCACGCGGGGGTCACTTCGCAATGCATCCATCAAATTCACGTTGGATGTGGGTCACATTCACAGGTGCCAGTCAAAAAAAACGGGATCCAAGCAAAAGGTGAAATTGAGTGTAGCTGTGTAGCCCGTAGAGGTGCCGGAGCCAGCGGCTTCTTTAAATGCAGTTATAACAGAGCAGCATTTCGGTGTCTGGCTACGCACGAGCCGCCGCCAATCATCCTCCCGTGGAGCGGCGTGGGAAAAGGTGCGTCGCCCCCGTGCTTTATGCAAACGAGACGGCCGCGGCTGTCAGCGACGCCGCAGCTGACGCCAATCAACCAACACGGGGCATGTAGATGTATGGGCGTAGATAAGTGGGGAGATCACGTATGTATCCCACAGATACTTGATCGGTTTGGGATCTAGTGAATCTGGAGGCCGGGTCAGAACGTTTTTCTTTGAGTTGTCCTTAAACCGTCTTTGCGTGTGTGCCTGTGTCAGGCTGCATCATGGCGGGGAGCGTCATTGCTGAGGGGTGGAGGTGTCTGGTCTGGTCTAGGTGAGTGGTGCGTGTCTAAGTGTCACCCACATGAACACCAGGTTCAAAGATTTCCCAGCAAAACCTCGTACTGTCACAAGATTGTCTTTAAGTGACCTATTGCGTCTTCAAGGAAAGAGGGAAGAGTCCTATTTTTTTCCTTTTACCATGACAGTTTACTCTACGTTCTGTTACTTTGGACATAAATGAAGCATGAACAAAGTAGAAGATCCTTATGATTTGTTAATTTAAAGGGCTGGTGACTGAACAATCCTCTTAACCACTGAAAGGGACACACGATATATAGAAAGAGCATAGAAAAACTGAAAGAAGTGGCCCGCGTGCCAAAATCCTGCTCTCATATAAACTAGTGAAAACGGTAACTAACAAAGGGTAGCAATTGACTCGGTCTTCCCAATCTGATGGCAGTGGGAAATGGCTACAAAAAGGTAGGGATGCCATTAAAAGAGACATACCCAAAGATTCCAGGTTGTGTTTCACGCTACTATTTCAGATTATAGCCCCAGTCATGCTGTTTGAAATAACATGCGTTAGTTGACTCAATTCATCCATCCATGAAAAACCAGCTCGCGTCGCTTGCTGCTGTGCTCCAGTCTCGCCTGAGCTCGGCTGCGCGTTTCATTTCATTTATTGTCCACACTTGTTAAAGCAGTTATTTCACCTCACGTCCGGTCCATCGGGGCTCACGTCAACACGAGCACTTGGTCGTCGCGTTTTGTTTGGATCTGAGCGACGGCCAGCTTGGACATCAGTGGTTTGTCCTGTTTGCGTCACTCACTAAAGTCTTTTTTTTTTTTTTTTGGAAGTCTGTAAAAACGAACGGATGGCAAAAGTCGAGCTCGTTTCACAGGTAAAAATCCTGCCCATGCGTGGCGCATATAAACATCTTTCCGGATCGTCCTGGTTTCCTGCGCCGGGATGTAACACGTTTTCAAGACAGACTGCTCAGGCAAGACACGAGCTGCGAGGCTGGCGGATGTACAAACAGATGTTGCGGTCTCTGTCTCCGCTTGACCTGATGCCCCCGGCCGGCTCGAGAGGAGACAAACAACCCCCTGCAGATGGTAAGGAGTGGTTGTACTATGCGAACCTTTCAACCACATAAACATCAGGAACGACACACAGTAAACATTCAGTCCTACCAAAAACTCAGTAAAACATGTCAACGTCGGAGCCCCCGTGCACTTTTCATAAATGTCTTTGGTCGCATATATTTTTTTTTTGGCATCAGCAGTTATTAGGAAATTGTAAGATAAACTACTCGGTCACAGTTTTACATCAGAGTCATTTCTAATTTAAATACGGAAGCTTTTCTTCCTACACTTACTTTAAACGGCAGTCCGCTGGAGTCAAATTTGAATCTTGCCCAAGGCATTCATTTCCCCCCTCGCAATTTTACAGCCACTTTACAAAGGACTCCACACACTGTTCTCAGCGTGCGGACACGATCCGAGTGTGACGTTCCGCCTCTTTTTTGAATAATAGCAGGTCCAACGTGAGCAAAAATCCCTCCGAGACGGAGGTGTCGCTTTAAGGGGAGAGAGAGTCCAGGGTTAATAATTCTATATGCTAATGGCTTCATCCGACACCAACTGGGAAGCAGACGAGGAAACATATGGGCCGTGGACGAAAGGCCCAAAGGGGACAATTCGCGCTAAAACACAATCTGCATACGCAAACGGATCCCTGGAAGTGGGCCGCAACATAATCCTCCAGATTAATCGCACGTGTTAATACGCCTTAAGGGTGGTCCTGCAAAGCCGACACACTGAGTGGTGAAATTGGTGTTATTTTCTTAAATAAAAGATTGGAATAAATCGCTGTCTAAACATACGTATGCCCTCCGGGGATAAATAAAGTTTCTTCTGATTCTGTAATAACAACGAGGCTCAAAGCCTGGATCTAGTGAAGCTAGTGCTTAAGATGCTGAGAAGCGACTTGAATTGTTTGGTGTGAAAATCGGAAAATCTCCAGATGAAGCGTCGAAAGCAGCGCAAAATAAACAATCTTCAGTTAACATCTACAATTAACTGTTTACGTTAATCATCTCCCCATCTTCTCATTTGACGTGGGATCTGATTCAATTATGAAGAGCTATGAGCAAATAGGCTCAACCCGAAAGGTGCTTCATCAATGACAAATACTCACAGATGAAGGAAAAAAAAAAAAAAAAACTTTTGCATTCACAATCCCTGACCTCAAATTTTATAGATGACAACAACAACACAAAGAGCAAAAGAAAAGCGTTCTCTGAGATGGCACACAAACTTATTTACCGGTGACAGTTTCGGCAGATAAACTGACGGCGCTTCGTATCGACCAAAGTGTCTCCTACTGACAAGTGAGGAGCTGCTCAAAAACAGGGTTCAAGTTTGAGATATCCACCAGCGAGAATATAATTGCCGGCGTACAGCGAAGCGTTCCAGGTATCGCATCTACGTCGGCGCTAAAAACACATTTCCCAGCGCTATCAGCGCACCATTACCATGTTAATCCCTCGAGATAAAGAACCATCAATCTCGCTTCTTTGCCCTCCGCCGTAAAACTCTTCATCTCTGACGAGAAAAAGAGCGATGTTGGCCTAAGTCGAGCGTCTCTCCGCGCGTAATTTACGGGCGGAAGCTCCGTCTCTGGACGTGCTTTATTTGACAGAGGCCTTAATCACGACATATGGGCCCCCGCAGTCGCGGTTAAAGTGCTAATAAATTGCTCAGGCATGTGATTGGAAGAGTGCAGCAATAAAAACACACATTAGCGGGAACAAAACGGGACGATCACCGCCTCTTAATTGCGTCGGAGCGGGCGTGTGTGCGGAACAAAAGCAAGCAGAGGGAGCAGAACGTACCGGGCGTGAAGGTTGCCCTCATCGTTTTTAAGAGGGGGTCATCCATGACACTTTATTTTTTTTTTTGAGGTTACGTCTGCGGATGCACAGATACGCCGTTGGTATGGCTCACATCGCCGCACCACAACAGCCTCTAACTTGTGCGGACGCACAGTTGCATCACTTCTCTTGTTTAACAGATTTCCTCCAAAACAGAGATTCACAGCAGCTGAAGACGGCCGCACAGACTCTGACAAAACCATTTCTGGCATCAAAGTAAAACTCTCTGAGGATTCTTAATGAAGTCTTTTATCCCGATTTTCTACCCGTTTTTCCTTTTGAAAAAAATATATATACTAATATAAAAATATACTGTGTAAGAATGGAGGACTGGGTGGCTGTGGAGGCTCGCCTGTTTGGACCAGTCACTTCCACATTCAAGCAGCAGTTTGGAAGCTGTCTGGTCCTGTTCTGGAGAAGCGATCCAACCGCTACGTTCCCACGTAGATGAGTTTAAGCTGCGCACGTGCTCACTCAGAGGCAGAGCTGCTCTTTTGTCCCTCGTTTAAAACAGGGGAACAAAATATAAAACGACGTGTCTTCAGCTGTGGATTCTCCTCACCTCCCCCGTCTTCCCCGGCCTCGTCCTCGCTCCCCCCCCTGATCCTCATCACCGTTTTATCTCTCCTCCGTCGGCCTTCGTCCCCGTCCTTCTCCCCTCCGTCCATCTGTTGCTCTCCCGTTGTTCCAGCTCTCTTGACTTTCTCCTCTTTGTCTTGTCCTCCTCTGCGAGCCAAGTCCACTTTACTCCCAAAGTGCTTTTATCAAACAGGTTTGTCTGAAAGTGCTTTAGATCAGAGGACAGCAAATACAGATAAAAGCAAAGAACTGCAAGCACTTCACAAAAAAACAAGATAAGGTCAGTTGGATCCTGTGTGTGTGTGTGTGTGTGTGTGTGTGTGTGTGTGTGTGTGTCGTCCACCTCGTGGAAGCTGATTATTTCATAAGTAATATAGGAGCAATCATAACAACATCATGTACCTGTAACACTTCTACTTTTCACCACTGCCCAGAAGGGAACTAAATTCTTAATATTACAGCTGCATATGTATCACGACTTAAACACAAAAAAATTCCCATTAGGCTTCTTTCCTCACATTACACTGGTTGAAAGTGTTACAGACTGGGGTCACTGGAACGTGATCACATCGGCTTCTGATTGAGCTCGTTCCATAATCACTCCACCACAATCACCTCACAGCCCAGAACTGGTCCTGAGTGAATAAGTATGAATAAATAATGATCCGTGCACCACGAACAACTCCAACGCGCCCCTCGCATTCATCAGTATTTGGAGCCCGTTCTCATTCCCAGGGTGTCCAGCGAAGCCATTTAGTCAAAGCTGCTGCTGCTGCAGAGAAGTGCGACAAACACAAAAGAGGACCTGTGTCTTGTAAAGAGACATCGATAGTCGATAGATTTCAAGGCAATAGAAAATATTGGTTTACATTTTATAGATTGAGATTTTAATAGATTTTATTTTGGACAGACTCTGGCTCAGGTTTTTGTACGTGATCCAGGGCATTTTATGTATGCATCCGGTGTGTTTTCATGCCTTTCATGTCTGCTATGGGCTCTGAACTGTTCTGAAACTTTGGCGTTGGGACAGGCACGGCTCAGGTCTGCTGCTCACCCAACGTTAAACCAGTCATGACAGGGCTGGATGAGACCGTAGATACAATTTTCCATGTCGCACGTCTTCTTTAACCGCGCACCACGACCTTTTCTTAAAGTTAAACGAGTAGCTTAAGAATCTCAACCCAACAGCAGATGAGAACATAACTTAAGCTAAAACATAAACTACTTATTAAGCTTGTTCTACATGGGACATGAATCCCAATTCCAATGAAGTTCAGGGACTTAAACCGTTACTATGCCTTCAAATTCCTGCATGGATTCTGTCAGCTGTAAAATAACATGTTGCCAGAGATTTTATCCCTCCACCTCACTTCAACAGGTAGGGGAACATCGGAGAAAGTTTCAGACATGCTGTATGCCTGCTCCAGAGAACTGTGCTCAATAGGATAGGTAAAGAAAAAAAATAGTTCCCTGGGAGAAATTTAAACTGGACTGAATCAGGCACTATTTTTGAGAACAACATCCTCTTCTTTTCGTCACTGTCACTCTTCAGGCGACAAGACTATTCACTGTTGTCACTGTTTTAATATATAAGCAAGTAGTTTATGGGTCCAAACCTAAGAGTGGGTGAAAACAAAACATAAGGAAATGGAGTGAAAATGTAATATTCCTACCTAAACCACAGACTCCTGGGTGAAAGACTAGCGACTTAAATCTCCACTTTCCTTCCAAACTATTAATAAAATCCAGTGAGTCGACAGAACTTTTGACTTTTACATCTAACTTTAACATAGGAGGGTTAACCTCCTAGGACCCTGCGTCCTCATATGGGGACACTAAGTTTTAGGTCTAATGGCAGCTTATTCTGCTCAAGTAAACCCATTGTCCTCATTAGTGGACACTTTAGCCTGCCATCTAGTGGTAGCAAAGGTTAAAACTTATTTATTTACGCTTATTAACATTTAGTTAATAATGCTAATATGATAGAATTATGCTTTAGTTAATAAACAAGAAGTTAGCAATTTTTGATACTTAGCAAGTACTTATTTGAGGACGTCGGGACGTCATTGTTTGCAATTCTGTCATTGCTAAGCCATGTTCAGGTATTAAAATAAACAGTTTTATATTTTGTCACACATTGGTGTCTTCTTTACAATACAAATGATGAAATAATCCCAGTGTCCCCATATGAGATTGTTTTTTTATTTGTTTGTTTTTTTTTGTTTTTTTTCAAAAACTACTACTTCCGGTTTAAGGATGATGCTTAGTTTTTATACGTCTTAGGTCGTACGAATCCCAAATACCACGGAGTAATGAAAAACTCTCAAGAGGTTAACATGTGAGTCAAGGGACATCTAGTCCACATCTCTGAAGCCAGAGGTTTTGTCAAGACAAACGTACTTGTATCGGGAATGAGGAAGCATTGGTATTTCAGCAATCCGATCACTTACGTGTCAATAGTGAGCAGGAAAAGTTGGTCATATGCGTGCAGCAGGTATTCCAAAAGACCAACGGACCCAAAACTACAGAACCCTGAAAAAAAATGTTAAGACAAACGTACACTGACTGGACTCAATCAAGTGGCAGACATGTAACAAGCTCTGTTCATACAATTACGGTTCATTATCTGCACTCGATTTTAGGATACCTCAGATTCATCCTGTGAAGCTCAGCTTTAATCAGACTTTGTTCACAGGTCAGGTTCGCCGTACTTAAAATACCACATTAATGTAATGTGGCTGCCACTTTCTTGCACTTTAAGCGGACACGGTTATATTTGCAGGATCCAGACGCACAAAGAAAGGTGCGGCCAGTAAGAGTAATATTCCGACAAGTGGCAGGTTTGAAATTAAATAGCTTGAACCCAGAACCTCTTCTATCAGCGCGGCGTCTGGTCTGACAGCTATACCCTGCTGTCCAATTACCTGAAACCTCCTCCACCCGTTCCTCTAGAGTTTAGTCTCGCCCTTTCATTCCGTCTCCGTTTATATTCGGACCACATCCCCGACTTTTCTCTCCTGTGCCTGTGTACGCCTCTTTGGTCTGTTTGTCTTTTCCGTTCACAGCGGTTATCCTATGCTTTTCATCCTCCCTCTCCCTCTCTCTATCGTTGCCTTTTCAGGCTCTGTCATGCCATTGTTTGTTAATGTCATCACAGATTAAAACATAGAGGCCGTGTGTGTGTGTGCGTGTGAACCTTTATGCGTTGCTTGCGTGTACTCAGCCATTCCGTGCGTTTGCAAAAGCAAGTCATTTGTATGCATGTGCATCTAATTCTACGCGGGTTTCCGAGTGCATTCGTTTGTGTGTGCATGCGTGCATGCGTCTGTGCATGTCCTCCCTGCAGCTGTGTACTCATGCATGGCTGCCACTGGAATCTGCCTGCTGCTGCCACTGAAGGCTGCTGCCCACTGCTATTCAGGACAAACACACAAATTAAAGCGCACTCTCAAAGCATGCTGAGAATTTCAGTCCCCGATGCACAACTCCCGCCCTCCATCAATCGCCTTTAGATTTATCAATGAGGTAGTATGACAGAGGTTTCTTCCAGTAATAAATGACACGTTTTAAAGTATATTTAACACACAACTGGCAGGGAGATGTCCTCTGGAAATTAGTCCGGGGAGGAAATAACTTTCTGAGCGGCACACGAGAGCAGTGCTCTAGTGAACATGGAGTCAAGTGTCACCTACAAAGGAATACAAGCAGCAGAACACTTTGCTTTTTCACCCCATGTAAAGATGATTCAGACGACGCATTATGGCGCTATGACATTACCACAAAGGGCAAAGCTGGCATATGACAACATAGTGTCTCAATGTCTGCGTGTGGAGCACACAGGAAACAGTGCAATCTGTCATATTTATTATTTAGATTACATTTATTTGTTTTTTTATGGGATGCTATACTGTAAATGATGTAGCCTGGCAAAATAAAACCAGCACGGGAGATAATATTATTATAATATGTTGGCTTCCCTGTTCTGACATCAGAAGACAAATGTATGTCAAGATTTATCTGCTGAATCAGGCCTTGGAAACTCTAAGTATCAACTGCATAGTCTTTAGTGCAGATGCAAAGCAGGACTCATTCCAGAGAACGAAATAAAAACTAAATCGACATGAAAGGCTGTTCAGAAATAACTGCAGTGTCTCTTCCTAATAAAACAGGGTGCACATTTACATATTTAGTTTGAATTCCAGAGTATTGTGCAAACTAACATTGGTAACATGGTAATGGCTCAGTGCATCACTTCAAACCAAACAAACCAACAGCTCCGCTGATGTTCGACAAATACAATCATAGTTACGGACAAAACCATTAACGTACTTGCGTCTAATTCTTCGCAGCCCATTGCGAAGGAAGAGCCTCATGTAACCACCTCAGTCAGAACAGAACGGTCTGACGAGAAGGAACTATCAATCATATTGAGAGGGGTGGTGTAACCCATCCATAATAAGTTCCGTGGGAAATGATTTGCTCCTAATACGGCAGCGTTGGGCCATCAGGGCCAACAAAGCCTTCTCCGTTCATGTTTATCTGCAGCTAGCTGCACAAGCAACTCGTACCAGTTAATGTTTTAGCTATTTTTTTGAACCCACGACCGCATAAGGAGGAGAGGCTGTCAGTTTGGTTACAGATCTACTTAGAAAGACATTTTCACAGTGGACTTTGGAAGAAAAAATGGCCGCCCAACCCCGGGGCTAGCTAGCCTGACCCCAGTTGTGTGTCCGCCTTGGCTAGACTTGGTTGACAGGCTCCATTGTTTGTGTATGTTTTTACTATTTTTTTTGGGTCAACATTGATGCTTTGGTTTCCTTTGCTTGGTATGACGTACGTGGTGTTGGTGCGCAGCTGAGTCCAATGTTTTGATTTGTTCGAAATGAGTTTCTTGCTTTTGTAATGGCATTTACTATATCTCGCCATATAAGACGCCAGTCTACAATGCAATGTCCTGTTTTATTGCTTGGCTGCATGATGTTGATGGTTTCTGAAGCAATGGCGTCAAGACGATTGTATTAACACGTGTTTTTAATGAGGCTTGAGGACACTGGAGGCCTAGGTGGAAAATGCCAGGCTACAGACTGTAATACAATAACTACGTAAACCATGCAATGGTAGTTCGAACCGTCTCTCGGTTCGACATGACGTGATGAGTTTCCAAGAGGGACAACAACATGGCAGTAGCTTGGGAACAAGCAACTGAACGGTTGAACAATGGCAGAAGAGATGAGTTCATTTTGCTCACATGTTTTTGTTCAACAGATTCAACACCATAAATAAAGCTCGTGTGACCCTACACCATAAGCAGAAGCATCCATTCTAATATGTTCTAGTGTGACTGATGTTTGGTGAGCACATATCAGATGATTTTATTCTGTGTCCATGTAAACAGTTCAGTTCTGATCTGATCAAAATGATTACAATCAGTTCAGGCTGGAGACTTACTGTCGAAGTGAACATAAAATACACATAAAAATAAGGCAGCCGCACCCCGAAAATGCTTCTCCGCGACATAAATCACACGCTGTAAAAAACCAAATCACTACTGCAGCGGTGGATTTAATTTGACAATTTTGCGATTTTTCCCATGACCACACGTTGGGTTTATCAAATACTAAAAAAAATACTTTAATAGGCTGCACACTCGGCATTGATTCGATGCGTGTTATTTTCCTGGTGGAGTGAGCAAAAGAAGGTCGCACAAAGAAGAGGGGAGAGAAAAGGGAAAAGAGATGGAAATCGTTTGAGTCTCCCAAGTAGTTCATTGACCGACTCTAGCAGAGGGAGTTGAAGAAGAAGAGAAAAGAGTGAAAAGATGGGAGATGGGTTGGGCGTAAAGAAATACTTTCATCTACCTCAGCTCTATGAAAGGCGCTATGGGGATTTAATGATAATTGCAGTTCTTGTCATTTCTGTGACACGTTCCCGTTTTTCATCTTTTTTTCTGAGTCCGTTTCTTTTTTTTTTTTTATTTTTTACTGAGCAGTCACCACTTTAACACCAACGGAAAACTGTGGCAGAGATACGTATATCAAGTTGTAGAAAGCAATTTTAACAGATAAAGCAAACAATAAGTGCATTGTGCTCATTGCGACTGGCAGAATTCAGTGACCAATTCTGTGTCAATGATACGAGCAATAGAAGTTACACACTGGCCATGGGTGGCTAAATTAATTGAGAAGTCAGTGCTGAGCCGAAGCTCCTATCTTTTTTCGCAGTATTCAATAGGTTTGCTTGAGAATTGGATTGAAATTTTTGATTTCTTTTCCCCTTTTGGGTTACTTTATCTCTTCCACTTCATCGTTCCTCGTTCTTCGCTTTTCTCATCTTTATCAAGTGAAACACGCGGATGTAATTCTACTTTAAGGGCTTTTGTGATCCCGACAAGGTCTGCTAAGAGCGACAAGAGTGTGCGGCTGCTGTTCACCTTTGAAGTGAGGTCTCCTGAGACCATCCTGCTTTTTAGTTTGAAGGAACAACGGTGACAGATGTACATGAAAATCCTTATACATGTTGAGTTTCGCTATGGCTCTTATAAAAAATACAAAACATAACAGATCAAAATATATGTCAAGTTTCACAGGAGTAAAACTAACCATAACCACCATGAAGATTCATTTCTAGAATTTTAACAATTTCACTGGAAGTAAATGTCAAATGAGGGTCTGACTCCTTAAAGTGAGGGGCAATAACTGTGATCTACAACTAAATCTATCAACTAAACTTAATAATGAGACCTTACTGAATGCCTTTTTATTTCCTATGATTTAATCTTACTTTCAATTTTCAAATTTCGAGGTGCTGCCATCACATGTTAGCGTTTGTAGTCTCTGTTAAACACGCAGCTCTGTGAAACCCCCAAACCTGACAGTATGTTTTAATCCGATCTGACTGATTGTGAGAAGTTTATCCATCTGCCAGGATAGAGCAAGGAAACGCTGTCTCTGTCTACGCCTTGGCCTTTTTTATGAGATTTTCTCTACAGAATGAAGGATCCCATCTGAGTGAGCCAATAAAACGTGTCCCTCATTTTCTAGGATTTACATCTCTCTCATTCCAGGGGCTGGCGAACCATCCAGACAAGGTGTCTTGAATAGAGAGATAGAAGCACTCCGAAACGGAAACATCTTTTTTCGCTCCTGTGATAAACAAGATGGAAATATTTGTCACATGAAATGGGAAGAGAGTCCTGGCCCGAACACAGAACCCTCCTCGCTTCTGAGGTTGAAGGTTCGATCCGGGCTGAGGGTGAGACTTTTAGGAAGGCGAACTAAAACATAAAGCGTAACATGCATTTCGATCCTGCCTCGAAATGGAGAGGAGAGGAGAGGAGAGGAGAGGAGAGGAGAGGTATACCAACACCTTGGGGGGCTTATTAAACACAGCCTCAGAAGAGATGACTGAAATCAAATGATGAAAACAGAGTGACATAATGATGGAAATTCCCAGCTCCACATCGCAGAACAGGCTGCGAACAGAAGAGTGTGATTTGATATACAAACAAATTCTTATGGAAGTAGATGTGTTCATCTTTTAAAAAAATAAAAAGAACGGTATGTTTATTGTTATTGATGCTGTATTACATTGCAAAGATTGGGAATTTTAGCTTTAAAACCACTAAAACAGCAGTTGGTTCAGCGAGTACTGGAAACTCTACGGAGGGACAACAGTGAGAAACGACGGCCGAGCCCATGTAATTACTTGATCAGGCTTCCAATAGTCACCGCCGAGCAGCTTTCACTGGTTTCAAAGGAATCCTGCCCTGCCTTGACTGATAGCTGTAGTGGAGTCGCCGTGGATGAAAGCTGCAGCAGCTAAAATCACTATAATGTACAAAAGTGGTGACCGCCTACATTCACCTGAAGTCGGGTTCCCAGCTGTTCTGGATCGAACGTGGGGTAAGATCCTGTATATCTGGCACGCTGGGGGGTTTTATTCTGCCTCTTGAAATTCGTGTTTTGCTTTGATTACGATTTTGACAACTCTATTTGTCTACTCTCACTTTTTCTTTTTTCTTCTTTAATCTGCTCTGACCTTCCTTTCCACCCGGCTCGTCCATTTTTACCCCCTAAAGAGAAGAGTTCAACACCCTCAATTTAAGTTGAATCAGAATTTTCACCGCGGTTCAAGGATGTCTTCCACCGTGGCTTAGCGAAAACACAAACAGATTTAAAGGTCGTCCGACACCGACCAATCGTTTCTCTGAAGAGTCCTATGTAACAGATGCTGCGTTACAGCGTTTCCGAGCAGAAATTCATTGTCTCTGGGAAAATAATCCTGATCAGATTGTCCTTCAATTAACACCAACAACCCTAATACGAGCCGCTGTAAACAGTAGTTGAATAGTCATTTTGTCGACTTCTGATCACGAGACAATAACGACATGGACGTCTCAGAGAAGACATGCGTGGAGCCCAGTGGGTCATCTGAAAAGTCACCTCATTTGCAACTAGTCAGTGTCGACTTTTATTACACAACTGTTGACCTGAAGCCGTGCAGCTCCTATGTAACACACAACTTTTAGCAGTCACGCGACAACGTCTGTCAAGAGAACAAATGCAAAATAACACGTTTCCATTCAAGTGACACTGCATTACACTGGCTAAAGGAGGAGGTCGGGGCGGATGGATGGATCAGCAAAACATTGGGCTTCAACACGAGGAGGCCGGTAACAAGCATCGACCTTGCTATTTTAGCAACGGCTGCTCCAGAACCATTGACAGCATGTTTCATACAGCAACGACGGCGGTAACATGAAAGAAAATAATTATTTTCAACTGAAGGGTAATTTTTCCCAGTACAGTGTATTGTTTAAGAGAAAGAGACAAATTACCATTTTGTAGAGGCTGGAAATCTTTGCCAGTTTCATTTATCAGTTCAATTCAGTTCATCTTCTGGGTGTAACAAGGAAAGCAGGAGCTATGTTTTGTAACCATTAAGTGCCAACCATCGACTGCCGTTCTTTCTCCCCAGAGCTGCGAATTAAACATAAGTGGCACGAGTCTGGGATGACGGCCGTTTTCTGAAAGGTTATTCTGTTTTTCTGGTTATTTTTGGTAGTTTTTAGTTGTGCAATTAGTTATTTACTTCCGAGCCGTTGATAAAGAGGCTTTTGTTATTCTCCCGCTCTTAGTTTTCAACGCTTCCTCCTGGAGAGAACACACGAGCACCGAGCATCCAGATAAGATTGGCGTGAACAAAACAACGCAAAATAAATAAATGCTGCGCGTATGCACTTTAGTACACAGGTAAGCTGTCACGATAAAAGGGAGCCAGCGAGTTGAACTGGAGCGCACAAACACACGGGGCTGCACACTGACAAAACACATTCAATCACACATGAACAAGCAAACACAGGCAATTACGAACACCGACACCGTCTCCCACCGTCTCTCCATCTCAAACACAAACACACAAACAAGATCCTCCGTTGTGAAAGGAGCCGCGGCGGTTACTGACCAGCCGAAATCCAGCAACTATTAATTATTCCGATATGTGTTCAATTATAAAATCAAATCAATTATCACTCAAACGCCGCCTGACACTGTCACATCCCCGCCAGGCAAAATTGCACCACTCGTGCAAGTGTACAGTGTCAAGACTGTCAAAAACAAATTACTGTTTTGGTAAATCAAGTCACTGTGATTCCAGTATTAAAATCTCCATCACAGAGCGTCTGCTCATTAACCAGACAAACAGCTAACGCTGATGAAGGAGCATGCGGCACCACGGGCTTTTATGCTAAACGTTACCGGGAGGGGGGGGGGGATGAATAGAGGCGAACAGATCATTTCAACATTCTTATGTAATTATTAGTGTAATGCTGATCCAGCCGCTGCGGTTTCCATTAAAAAACATATTTAGGGGCAGAACTGTGATAAAACGCAAAACTGTACAAAATGACATTTGCTTGATATTTTAGCCTCCTCTGAATCGTCAGCCCCTGAGAACCAGAGTGTGTCCACAAATGCTCATCCGTCTATGTCAATGACTAATACAATAAAAGAACAAAAATGGTTCACTCACCCGATGTCACATTACATCAGCGCATCAGCTAAAACGACTTAAACGTATAAATGTCAAAGGTATAACACAGTTTATGCGACCTGCTGGGAAACTAATCTCATCTCAGTGGTACAGAAATCCACTTAGACGTTCCTTAAAGGTTCGAGACGTACAGCTGAGGTTTTGGATATTTTGACCTCCGTGCGCCGGAGCCCGAGGACATGACGGAGGAATGATGGTTCGGTGTGACAGGGTGACGACAGGGCCGACTCTGCAGCTGCAGAAACAAACATACACACACACAAACGCGTACACACACACCAAACTTTCATAACATCATAAGCCGTCAGCTGGAGGAGGTGTGAACGTCCGCCCGTTACCTATTGTTTTTCCTGTACCAGTCCCACGTTGTGGACCCAGCCGAGCGTGACAGACCATCACCTTTAGCGAGCATGAAAACAAGCCCGCTGCCCCACGGAAACACCGACCGGCTGAGCGGATCAGACCGTCCCCCGATGGAGTGCGAAGATAAGAAAACCTCACATCACAGAAATGAACCGATGCATCCGAGCGGGTCTTGTACCAGCACGGTTTTAAACCAGGAAGATTGTGCATTCAGCTAGATTTTATCTGGATTGTATTTGCATCTTCACATAAAAGTGAAGTGTAGGAGAAGAAAAAAACGCAAGCAATTGTACGGAAACTGCAACTTAAAGAATGGATGGGAAAGAGTCCACGGACACACCAACGTTTTGAGATGGTCTCAGGAGGAAGTCTGCTTTCATTGGATGACCAGCATGCCAACACAATTGTGTTGTTAATATGCTGAAATTTAGCAGGAGATATTTACCATGATCATGATCTTAATTGAGCTCATTAGAGAACAGGAAGAGAAGAACCATGAGGATCAACTCCTTCCTGTGAGGACAGAACGGGACTGTCAACGTGTAACATACACCACCACCATCACTTCAGCTCAGGCGAGAGGACAACTAAGGAGGTTCCCAGAAAAGCAGCTGTCCCAGACGGAGCTGTCCCAGGCGGACTGTCCCCGTGATTACTCGAGCTGGGGGAAGCCCCTTCAGCATGTGCACTACAAGTCAAAGGTTTGGCCACACATTGAATGAGAAGGTGTGTCCAAGCTTTTGACTGATACTGTATTCAACCTGAACCTACACTTACCTCACCCTGCAGTTGAAGACATCCTGAGTCTTCCCTGTCCCTAAGGAGTCAAACCCGAGGGAGTTAAAAGGCTACAGACCGGTCGCCCTGACATTCAGCATCACGAAGACCATGGAGGACCCAGGTTCACAGCGCATTCGACCCACTGCAGTTTGCGTACCAGGAGAAGGTGGGGGCGGAGGACGCCATTATTCGTCCTCTCCATTGGACTCTCTCACACTTTGACAGGGAGAATGTTGCTGTGAGAAATATGTTTTTGTTTTTCAATTTTCCGAGCACATTCAACACCATCCAGACCTTGTTACTGTGTCCTGAGAGACAAGCTGATAGAGATGGGAGTGGACTCACACCTGATTCCCTGGAGAGTGGACTATCTCACTGGGAGACCTCAGTATGTCAGGTTGGGGAACTGCACATCCTGGACTACCTTCATATATATATATATATATATATTGACATATATTCAATATTCAATATCTTATATTGTAATAACATAATATATATATTTATAATTCTCAATTTATATCTTACGCTGCCAGTTTAATGCGTGCTGCGTTTTTCTTGCTGCTCTTCGGGATTTGAATTTCTCTCATTTTATGCAACGCATTCAGACATAAATGGAGTCAGTGGTAGTGAATGTGGTGCCAAGCCCAGGGTGCATAGTGTTCTTGCCAAAAAAATAAATATAAAAGCGTTGGTGGTGGTGGTGGTGACTTGTTTTGTTGGAAGGTTTGCACTCTGGGAGGCGAACACTGTCATTAAACGGCTAACTGTCTGGAGAAGAAAACATCGTAAAAAACCAGCAGTAAAAGACGCCCAGTACGTTCACGGCGTAATACAGCGTTTACTGATATAACATAATTTGTTAATTGGTGCCCCAGAGGTGAACCCTGCTTATAATTTCGCTTTGGAGAAGCTAAGTGGACCTAAACCAGAGTATTTGCAGGGTCTGTGTGGCCCTCGCAGAAACGTATTAAACAGACATCGCAGGCGCTTGTGAAAAGTGGAATGTGTTGGTACATTAGTCAAGTAAATGTCACTGGTGCATGCCGCTGCCACGGTGAAAAAAAAAAAAAAAAAGCTGTGACAAATAAACTCTGACGATTATTCCGATCATGCAAGAACATAATGTTCGTACGTTCAGACAGGAAGGACCAAGCTGGCTGATCACACTTAGCAGAGCTTGAGTCAGGGTTTCATCATTGTTAAAAGACACAAACTTGAACTTCGTGCGTCCTAGTTTACATTTTCACGCGGCGGACGCATCCGGGCGGATCAGACGTTCCGCTTGCCTTCACACTCGTCTCAAATCATCAGCCGAGCCCTCGGCTGTAGCCCAGATAACCGTGTGTTAATCGGTGACTTGTGTTTTTTTTTTTTTTCCCCAGCATTCTGAGCTTCCGTCGTAGATCGAAATCGAGCCCAGCAGACAAGAATACTGCTTGTGTGAAGGAGTGAAGAAAAACAACACCACTTTTCCCCCCCATCCTCTTTTTACTCCACTTGTAAAATTACAGACCAAGCGGCGCAGAACAACACCATAAGATAATATCAGGCCTTAAGCAGATCGAGCGACCCCACGCATAATATGTGGGCCAACACCTCGGCACGCGCACACGGACGCGTCATGACGCCGTAAAAGGATGAGGAGGTCGTGCAGAGTGCAGTTTAGCCACGGTTCATGTAAAGACGTCTTGTAAGCTGACACTCTTGCGGTGCTTTATTGTTGCGGGGGCGAAGCCTCTTAAAGCTTCTGTTGAGTATCCAGCTCTGATAGTACCCGTGTCGTGGTTTTTAAATTATTTTCACTGATTACCCCTCTCTCTGGCAACAACCTGCTGTTCATCCTCGAGACAGACGCCATCTTACTTCACCTAAAGCACCCTTCACCGCCACTGGTCTCTTGGGTAAGAGCCTAGCTATCTTCACCCTGATGTCGGCGGGAAGATATTGGAGAGTTTACAAACCTCTGCAGCTGCACTTAATTTATTCACAGGCAAACCACTAACGTATTGTTGGAAATTACAAATTAATTTGACAGTGTCTAATATTTTGACATGAAAGCTGCATTTTTTATTTTTTTATTTCTCCCAAAAGCTTAAAAAAGTTTACCTGTAAAGTACAATCAATCATAAAAATAGAACAACTAATAAAGGTTAACATTTGGTTTGGTTGAGAAACACAAACAGTTTGGGTAAAGTTTGGGTAAAGTTTGAAAAAATTGGGTGCAAACCACAGTCTGCCAAGCCAAAGTCCAAATATGTTTTTATCACGTATAACAGTTTACTTATTCTAATTAGGGAAACCTTGAACTGCAGATGAATTTCTACTGAGCAAAAACCACAACAGCAGATACAGTGTAAAAATGCTCCATTAGAATGAGCATGCGCACTCAAATGCACCGTTAGAAACTAAACTCGTAAAATGAAAGTAACAACTAAGTTTCGCAAAAAAAAATAAAAAACCTGGTCGTGAGAACTAGCACGGCAACTGCACGCCCACCATTTTACTAGCAAAGGAATAAAACACACACGAGCCCCATTTTACATTCAACGCCGCGGAAATGATTAGTTTGGCAGCCTGCAAGAGAGTCGGGGCAGCGGCGGCAGGCGGCGAGACATGCTGAGGGAGGGAGGTGGGGTATTAAAGTGCGTTATTCCTTTTCATGGCTCGCGATCAGTTTAGCCTATAATTGACTTAGAGGCTGCGTGTGGGCGTGCAATTAACTGAAACCTAATTAAGGAACTGAATCTGAAATCTGCATAAACAGTTAAGCCGAGCCAACAGCAGAGAGACGTCCACTACGGAGGCTTCCTCTTCCAGGCGTTTGATTCAATAAATACACTGACCTTTGGGTGAATGAGCTCTGTGATCAGCGAGCTCTTGATAAACTGGACTCTTTTTGTTGTATTTTTAATATTGATTGTTGTTAAATGTCACTTATGTTGTAGAAAATGTTCTTAAACATGACGCATCTTTTTTTTTTCCTTTTTTTTTCTCAAGCTGCTTCTATTATGGCAGTTTATTAATTGACTATGCTCATGCTCAAAATGTTAAAACTGAAAGTTACAGTTAATTCTTTCAAAAGTAACCAATTATTGCTAGTAAATTGTTAATAAAAAAGCATTAAAAAGAACATTGTTTTACTATGTATCGCAAAATAATAGAAGATTAAAAACACATCTGAAAAACGCATTAAAAAAAATTAACCTTATGTTGAATTTCTGATCGGTCTGCTGACCACCAACCAGCTTTTGTCAAAGCTGACTTTCTATGTTAGCTAGTAGTTAGACAACTGAATTAGACAAAACTAGTGCAATTTGACAGGTCTCAAAGTAAGCACTGACACAGGAAAACTGTTGTACAGGCTAAAATGACATTTGGGAGGCCCAATGACATGCATTAAACATAAACATGTGTCCGGGAAAACAAAAAATGCTAAAAATGCAAAAAAAAAAAAAAAACAAACAAGCTGTAACGCATGAACCTTTAAAAGGTTGTGAGGGAGTTTGTGCAGCAATTCCAACTGCATTTGCAACATGGAAGAAACTGATCCCAGTCCAGAAAGTTTGCATGTTGGGATGTTCTAGAGTCTGGACATATCTACGATTTCAGTCCGCGTGCCCCTGCTTGTGTTTGCACCGAAAAACTCACAAGGTATTCGGCTGGTACGTATTCAGCACTGGATCCGTGGCATGACGGGGAAAAGGTAAAGAACAACACAGTGTAGTGCAAGAAATGAATCAACAGCATAGGACAGTGGAGTTTAGCGTCTCAAAGCAGAAGGGGCCCTTTTCTCACAAGATTATCTGATGCTGGCAAGTGCATGAGAACACCAGCAGAGAGAATCGACAAAACTAATAGCAGCGCCCCAGGGCAGCGCAGGGAATGGGATCCGGCCAGGGGCGTAACCTGCACACAAACAGGCAGCGCTAGGGATTCCAAAAAAAAAACGGCTCTGTGTTTTGCTTTTCTTGCTTTTTATTCCACGGCTCTTGATGATATTGTAGAGCCTGCATCACGACCAAGATTAAGACTAAGAGGACGAGGAGGCAGAATCCACAGCCAGCGGGTCGGCCGGTGTTTCTCAGGGCAGAGGCCACGACGTGAGCGTGAGCGGGAGCGGCCGCGGTGCCGATCTCGTCGACATGCATTTGGGAGGGAGGCGGCGAACGGGGAAACTAACCGCGCGTGGTTTGATTCCCTCCGAGCGGGCAGATGGCGAGGCCAAATGCTAGGCAGGAGATTTCGTGGCTCGGAATAAAGCGCGCCGTTTTTTTTTTTTTATGCGGCGTCGCGATCGGACAGGAGCGTACCGGAGACGGCTGCAGCCGAAACAACGCAAGCTCGGTTTGTGAGCAGTGAAAGAAACGCACGGTGAACACTGCCGGGTCACACGCATCACGCATCACACACACACACACGCACGCACAGAAAGACAGACACAGGCGGACAACACTCAGAAAGATGTCACACGCGACAAAGTCACGTGCACGGACGACTGCGCGTTCACCAACCGACACACATCCGCTCGGCCATAAACAAACAGAGGGTTCACGCACGCTTAGACAACACAAACACGTTTCATAGCACGCGCACACACACACACACACACACAACGTTGCTGTAAAGGCCAAAAGGCATAAATCTCAGCAGAGTTGCCCAGTCTGTCTGTAGGTCAGGCAGCTAAAACTGCAGAACAGAAGGGGCCACACACACACACACACACACACACACACACACACACACACACACACAAACATTCAAGAACAGTCAGCGAGCGACGCACACACTCACACTCGCACCTCGCGCTTTGTCATCCAAAGAGAGCAGCAGTCGCACACACGAGCACACGGTGAGGTTAGTGCTTTTTACAGCCGCAGAGACGCGGCTCCAAACGGGGGACGCGAGGGACACGTAAGGACACAAAATGCTGATGCCGCGCGCGCGCGCCCTGCGCAAACGCGCGCAAAAACGCACACGAGATATGATTTATTCGACTCGAGAGCGGAGTTTAAATGAAAGCAAGGCCAATACCGTCCGATAAACGCTCACTGGGACAAAACAAATGAACGGGCTCGCGTGAGACGAACAGCGTCTGTCGCTGATGAAGTGCGTTTGATGAATCGCTCGGGCCACTTGTGCGATGCTTCAGACGCGCGGCCGGACTCGCCGAAATGCCATCAGCGAGGAATCCGTCTTCCTCGCGGTTATAGGACCATTAGTCGAGTGTCATATTAAGTAGCAAATGTGTTTTCTTTTCAGATCAAAGTGTGAGTTATGGCCGGCATTATCGGAATGCAAATACATCTCGCCCCTAAAAGTAATACGTTCCCCGGACGCTTCCCATTCATCTTGTGAATCCAGGCTGCGTAACAGTCAATAAAATGTTTTACCCTCACCTAAGTCCTATTTTTCACTTTTTTTGCAATATTTATGAACTTCACACGAGAACTGGATTGAGAACGTATTTCTTTCTCTGCTCTGGGTTTCTGTATCCCCTCCGTTTCATCTTCACTTGTCCTTGCTTTTCTCGTCTTTATCAAGGGAAACAGGCGGATCAAATGCTGTTTGAAGAGCACCCACAGCACCCAAAGGCCCCCACTAACAACACGCCAGACACCACAGGACGCCCTCAGAAACAATATTAGGAAGGTGGTCATAATGTTATGCCTGATTGGTGTAGACAAACAGAATGGATATAAGAGACTCCAATTCTGAGAATTAGGTTAATTACATATTGAGAAGTGCTGAAACGATTTGTTCTATCCTGAGCCTTTATGATTCCAGTTCATGAGTGAGTTGAGTTGAAAAGACAATAATTAATATTGTAAATTTAACACCAGACAAAATAAACAACAGGTGCACAAGTTAGAGGCATATGTCGCTACCTTAACATCTACAAAGTCAGAAAGTTGAAATCAGTCAGAGCAGACGAACGATGACTCCTAGACCACTTCAGCAATCACATTCAAGCAAATCTCGCTAAGGCAAAAATTGGCCAATTGGACCAAGGACATTGTGAAGCTTCCCAAGCAACGTCACATGATTGAACGGGGGCGCCGGCTGATTGGACCCATGAAAACAAATGGTCGGTCTAAAGAAAGTCGAACATAAACGGAAAACGTGGAGCAGCATGTGAAGTTAGCTGTTTGGGGGGATTTTGGGGAATTTATCAAAACGCACAAGGATCAGCAAACAGCACAGCATGACCACATGAGGCAGCGAGGCAGAGAGCGTTTCACTCTTGCAATTAACATCACACGAATGAAAGAGAACCAGAGGGGGGAAAAATGGCGGGAAAAATGGCGGGAAAAATGATTGGTGCATTTGGTCGTGCGTTTACCCCGGCTATGAACCACGTGACCAAACAGCTCCGGTGTGAGCGTGACCTAAGGGGGGAAGCCATTTAAACGCGGGTAGGATTTTGAACAGTCACGGTGCAGAAGAAGTTTGGGCATAAAAAGGCATGAAGTTTTTGTAAACCTTGATTACTTGCTCCACCACACATCTGGGCGACTGCTGAGTGAAGTGGGCGTGAATGTCGAATTGCTGTTTTTTGTTGGGGGGGGGGAGGACTATTTCCTGGTCAGCCAAATCAGGTGTTCACAACAGCAAGCTGCCTTTTGAAATGACAGACTTTCCCCGATGGTCACTAGCGCCGGCAGAGGAAATTGGGTTTGCTCGCTGGCGCCTCGTCTGTAGCTGCTGAGGGAGACCGAGCACCACTTCCCTCCATCATCCCTCTTTATCCTTTTGATATCCTTCAATCTCCCCGCGTTCCCCGGCTCGGTTTTGTTTTCAGATTTCAGAGTTTTTGATGCTGTTGTTTTCTTGTTATCGGGGGATAACACGGCTGATGCAAGCCCGCGCCTCGACGCGCTGAAACGCAGCTGTATCATTCCGCCACTGGAACGATGAAGGGGCATTTTAAAATTCAATTACTTTTTTTTTTTTTTTATTCCCCATTTTCCCCCTCGCAATCCCTTACGACTTTCTGTCTGGAGCTCATTGCTTTTCCCCATCTCCCTGGCACCCTGCTCGTGCCTCCCTTTACTCCAGCGCCAGCAAACACACACACACACACACACACACACACACACACACACACACACACACACACACACACACAGTTCTCTTATCCTCTGTGATATTGCTGAGTTCTGCGGTGGAACTTGCCAAGAATTTGCTTTGTAACTAAGAGGCTAGGTCAGAGCAGCCGTGGAGATATGGAGCGATGAAAAGGCATTTACGCATTCTCATTCATCTGACACTAAGTTTAAATATTTGTTCAGACATGAATTGGTTAAATTCATGAAGGTTGAAAATGACTACGTTGATAGACATTCCCCGAGTGTTTACCACAAGGAAACACAGTCCACAACTTTGGTTAGAGCTTGATATCAGTAAGCAGAATTAGCTCAGTCCATACAACGGTAATATTCTTTTAATGTCACGCTTCCTTCACTTGAAATTATTTGGGGAGACTCGTGCCTCCAAAGGGGTTCTGATTCATCAGAGAATGGACATGGTCTTCTGATGGTGCCCAGCAGTGTTTGGTAACAGAATGTTGTTAGTGGGGGGCCAGGTCCAGGTCAACACCGTGGGGATGGCTTCTGCTATCAAGAGTGTCATTGCTATGGGGTGGGGTTGCCTGGTCTGGTCCGGTCCGGTCCAGGTGGGTGGTACACGTCTAAGTAACATCTACACAAATGCCAGGTCCCAACATTTTTCAGCAGAACATTGTCACGAGCCTGGTCAGTGTTATTTAGTTCTCCTGTCAGGGGTTTTAATGTTTTGGCTGAAAGAGTACATAAACATTAAAGTAAACTATTCACAAGAAAAAAAAAAAATCTCATATTTTTTATTGTCAGTGTCCACTAGATTACACTCAAGACCAATATCATGTTAGATCAACTTCACTACACCACGAAATCTGCAGTTTTGACTGCAATTTTGTATTTACCAGTAAGGAAAGAGAACAGAATTATCTACTGTACGTGTGGTTTAATCGCTTGAAAACTTAATCTCTGCGTCCTACATATCCATTTGTACACACACACACAGAATTATGAGCACACTCTTAGCAGCGTGCCAGGGTTAGGACAGCTTCCATGTATCAGGAACTGCAACGCAATGGACAGATGCAAGAATATTGCCCATTGCACTTCCAATGGCAAGCAGAGCTCCCTGATTACAAGTGGCGAGTATTTTGATGACTTTTTGTGCAATTTCTTTTCGGTTCATAAATTTGCAGCGTTAACCCAAGACATCATTTTTAATCCAACGTTGGTTTCCAGCTCTGTTTTCTTTTGTAACATGCAGTTATAGTTACAGCAACCTAATTACTTTTAGGGTTTTTCAGGGGTCATTTTGAATTCTCATTAAATTCTCGCCTTCGTCATCAATAACACAGCAGCCACTGACTACATTCCTCGCGGCCGCCGTCACCCAATCAGCCACCAACAACCATCATTTAACAGGGGTTTAATTAATTAAAAAAGACTTCATTAAACACTGTATGATCCAGTAACCGCAGAATTTGCATTTTACGAGTGCATGGAAACAGCGGCCGCGTACGACAGCGTCCGGCAAAGAGGGGGCGGATCATAACGGAACGACTTAAAACACACAACAGGATGGAGCGTTTGCCAAGGCAGCCAGAGGACAACTCGAAAGAAGAATGCGCAGAAAAGGAGAGCGGATATGGCAGGATATTACCATTAAATGGGACGGAAATGGTTGGGTGTATCGGGGCAGAGATTGGAGGTGTAGCGGGGCATGCGGCAATTTGAATTTAGGAAGCGGTGAGGATGAATGGACGGGAGCACAGATGAAGCGTCCCGCTCGAGACAAATGATTGCCTCTGCTGGAGGATAATGGCAGCAGAGATGCAGATGGACAGAAAGGCAGACAGATATAACGGCGCGTCAGACGGCCGTAGATTGAATGTGTGCGTTCGTGTAAAGAGAAAAGAAAATGACGGAGGTGAGGACGAAGGGCGCTGGATGTTTGCCGTATTCAGGGGGAGTTGTGTGTGACCATGTGAAGGTTTGCTATATTACCAAAAAAGTAAGGCAAGAAAAAGGGAGCAACAATGACGAAAAGAAGAGAAAGATTGATTAGGTGTAGTTATGAGGTGTTGTGGATTTGAGTCTTCGTTTCAGGAACCTCTGTTGGATATCACCGCTCTTTGCGCTTTCGATCACTCTCAACTCTATTACCATCCAAAACATATTCAATAAGTGAGCCGCACTGAAGCGCTGTTGATGTGAAAAGAGGTAAAAAGCACAAGATGAGGGGAAAAGACGAGACAGAGAGAAAAAAAAAAAGAGGACACGGGAACAGCTCAGATGAAAGCCGGGGATTAAAGATGACATTGTGAGACTGATAAGCAGATGACCCTCGAGATATCGCGAAGGAGAAACCTTCACAAGCTTCAGTCTGCGCCATCAAGAAACGGGCCGTGATGAAAACCGCGTCCCTTGGTCCCTTCTTTGCGAAATAACGCTTTCCACCAGTTTAAAAAAAAAAAAAAAAAAAGTGCCGTCTGGGTCATAACAGTGACGAGAATTTCATTCTGAGGCACATAAATCTCTCGTCCGTGGGGACACGGCTAATCTCAGTTTGGCAAAAGAAAGGACTCGTGGGGCAGTAAAGACGAGAAAAACTTGTTGACGCCGACGTGTTTGCGAGGTTGAAAAGGGCCCAAGGTTCATGAAACAAATCAACAAAATGGTACTCGCTCTTTCCGCGAGAAGTTTTGTTGTGGGCGCCTCGGCCACTCGGAGGAGAGCCTCAGAAAGCAATCAGTGCTGAGCAAGCACACCAGACTTTAATCAAGAATGAGGCAGGAGTTCAGTACTACTGTTACATCAACCGAGCAGGAACGTGTAGTTCTGCATGGTGGAAAAAAGATTCTAAATTATGCTAACAGGCACTGTCAGACTGCAAGAAGGGCCTCCTGTTATAGGTGATTTATAACTCTGTTAAGTTGACGCAGAGGCTACGTCGATAAAGCGAACACCTACGCAGTCTCCCTAGAAATGTAACTACGCGTTTGGTAGTAGGGTGTTTGCTCCCATTTAGTATTTTAGGCTGCTGCTCCACCACCACAATTTTTGAATTGATTGTTTTGGGTCAATAAAGAATCAGTAACATTAACAGAGGAGGTCTGGAGATACAGACATTTCTTTGACTGGAGTTCGGCGAAATTTCGGTCACCGAAGCAGGAAGTGGAAGGTGAAGTAGAAACAAGATTGAACCCAACTGGCAAAAAAGACACAGCGCCGATATTGGCTACGTTGGTAGGTCACTGCGTCCCACACTACTCTAAAACCAGTTTGAACCATTTGTTAGCATCTCTGAGCAGCATCAAAATTCAGACATGTTTAAACAGGTCATTGACTCGACGTTGTGCAACCATCCCTGACGATGCCAGAGGAAGGAGTAGTAATCGTTGGTGTCGGAGCCACTTAAAATGTGACTGAACCGATGCGGTGTTGCGTTCGGTGAGAATGGAAGACACCAAGGCCGACCTACACCTTCACTCAACAGACACATTTCTGATTTGTTCAACAACAGTATCTTTGGTAGAAACTAAGCTTTACTCAGCTGCAGTGATTTTCTTGCGGATGGCGCAACGTGTCACCAAGGTGCTCCGCGCAGTTCAAAGAGATAAGCCGATGTTCTGTAAACGTGTCACGTATGGACTGTTAGTAGACAGCCAACTAAGAGCAAAGTGAAATGAAAGAAAATGGTCCACAGTTTGCACCAATAAACAGAAAAGGAAAGATAAGCTGTGCTTTTCAAGGCATTAAGCCATAAGATCCGGCTCCCTTAAAGAGCTGTAATTCAATATTTGTCAGTAATTCAAGTCCCAGTCGAAGAAGTAAAATAACCAATAAAAGCTACGTCAGCTAGACTGACAATGAGCAGATAATATTACAGCCTGTGATAAACAAAAACAACAAAAGTGTATAGGACTGCTTTAGTTGTACAGATGTAAGCAATTTGAATTTTTCCAGTTTTTCCAGGCGAAAACCTATGTGTAGTTTTATGATGTGTCTAGTGCAGCATCGAAGCACAGGTGGGTGAATAAGTGAACACAGAGACCGTCTTAAACACAAACCTTATCGCAAATAAGGTTTGTATCAATATCTCCACCTTTGTTAACCACAGTCTGTTTGGGGAGGAGAACTATTATTCGGTCGGAGGCTGCAGAATAGAGAGAAAATGACAAAGTGGACGTGAAATGAAATGGGGCAAGAACAGGAAAGGGACAGAAAAGAAAAGGCAAAACGGTAAGCGAAAAGAGAAGAACACAACTGAAAACTGGGATTAAAAGAAAGGTATACAAACAAGGAGCGGAGAGGAAGGAAAAACGAGCTGCCACGGGAGGGGAGAGCTGCAAATATGTGGGAAGATGAGAGAAGACGTGAGGAAGATGAGAAGAGAAAGGGAAGAAAAGTTAGCATACAGGATGCAAAAGGGCGGCGGTGCGTGATTAGATGGGGGAAAAAAATGAAAAAACTAAGACGAGGAGGAGGAAAGATGATACGAGAAAGAGCACAAGAATTAAATCTAGGGATACTGGGAAAAGAAAGGAGAAAAAAAAAGAGAGGCTGAAATGAGACGGTGAAGAGGAGATGAGAGGAGGGAAGAGAAGAGCGTTTGTTGTTTTTGCTGTGCATGAGTCATCGTCAGATCCTATTATGACTGAAGCAGCGTTACCGCTCTCGCCCACTGCTAACCTACGGCTACATGCCTTCTACACGCAACACACACGCACACGCACACGCAACACACACACACACACACACGCACACACACAGGTTGCCACTGCTATTTTAGTGAGGACGTCACAGAATGCCAAGGTAATGGCTTTTCTTTCCGGGTCGACAGAAACCCATTGACAACATTACAGTTTACAGATACATTGACTACAAATTAGGCCCCTCGAAATACACAACACACTTGACACTGAACCATCCCCCCATCACCGTCTTCTGTTTGTCATTTGTTTTCCAACCTTTAAATCTCATAACACGGGAATTTTGTAGCTACAGCGCAAAGTAGTGAAGGACGTCAGCACTGCCGCGCACTTCAGGTGTTAACACTGCGCTCGCACCAATTGTATACATACAAGTGCTTCAATTACATTGTAATCTAAATGTGTTCATGGTTCACAATCGATGGCCTTTCCAATGGCACGGAGAAGCGATCTGCTTCCTCTACAGCACATCAGAGAGAAACGTCGGACGTCTGCAGAAAAGTGCAAAACGTCATACCCATCCGTCAGTTCCATGAGCGATCGAGTCGCTTTGCGGTAACTGAAGAACCTAAAGTTCTTGGAGGTGGGAGCCAGTACCAGGACATGTTAGGGTAGGACTGCTCAGCCTCTTCCGTGCTGGTTCGGACTATTCTTTATTTCTTCTTTATCTGTCTTTTGCAAGCCCCAAAGACTATGCAATACAAAAATTCATTACACAAATAAAACGTTTCTCCGTCTGTGCTGCGATGCAAGCCTCCGCCGACCATCAGGAGTCACCGGGCTTCCAGCGCTTTGCCAAGGGACGCTTCAGGGACAGAACCACCAACTACCTCGGATAGCTGGAATAACCGCCTCTACCAAGATTGTGTGTTTGTGTCCAGCTGAAAACGGTCCTGTCTTCTCTTCTCTGATCATGAAAGGAAAGAGCAGCGCAGTGGCGCCGAAACATCTCACTTTCACGAGAGAGACGGCTTTTCGCCGCACTGATCGCAACGGTTCGCCAAGTTGAATAGGTTCAGTTGTAAAAGTGGAATCAGTCCTCAACCTTAGAAGTGACTGATCACAAAAAGTCACTCTGATCGTTTTAGAGGGCGCCGATAAACAACCTATTTGACAATTAGTATGATTGATGGAGCTGTTTGTCCCTGGCACTGAAAGGAGAATTTAGTCAGTATTGAGCCCATTAATAACACATTTTAGCTTTTACACTTAGCGGCTGCCCTTTTTACCCTTCCTTTAAACGGCACCGTCTTTGTCACAGACTAATTGCGCGTTCGCAAAAGCCGTCCCCACGTCGACGGTCAGGAAAAGCACGGGCAAAAGACGCAAAACTTCTACGCTTACGGCATCTGCACCTTGGCATGAGAGTAAATGACATTTCTCCTTTGTGCGAGTGTCCTGAAGAATGACAATAAGCCGTCGCACGAACAAAACGCCTCCGAAATACCCTCCGTCTACTCTCTGCGGCTTGAGCGTCTTCCATCACTGACAGATCCTCCAGATAAAAACTCATCCTTCTGAGTATCACTAGAACGCAGAGCTCTCTCAAATTCGAGTGCCCTTCTGTCCTAATAGCGTCGAAAATCGCGTGTGTGCGTTTGTGCTGCAGCGTTTCAAATTCCAATTGTGAAGCCCTCCTGACCCACTGAAGCAACATCACTGATTGTATGTCCTGCAGACAGTTTATTTAAAGGAAAGTACATATGGACCAGAGGCTGCTCGACTGCTATGTGGTGAAAGTCAAGTCGACGCCGACTGACTTGATGATGTCGCTAGTAAATGCACAGGAGAAATCAATGCTTTGCAACAATGAACTCTGTATTTCTGACCTGAACACATGTGCTGAGAACAGACATACTGTGTGCTTCAGATATGTATAGCCATATAAAAACAGGCTGCTACTCAGAGTGCCATCGGTAGTATTTATACGTGGTATTCCTCTGAAGACTTCTCCATGCTGAGGCTCAAGGTCTGATGGGTTTAACAATGAAACTCACCAGCAAGCTGTTGATTTGCAGCCTCCTTCACTCTGTTACCGCAGGTGAAGTTGTTAATTAACAGCCGCTGAGAGAATTTGGATCCTTCCTCTGCTAGCGTTAGCGGATGCCTTTTCAGGTGAGTGTGCATCGCAGCAGCGCTTTTGTCATATTTCAGGAATGACTCGCATATTTTGCGCGTCTGTGCAGACACTGTCACTGTGGCATGGGCTTCATCTTTAGTGAAGCACCGCCACACACGTGACGAAGCGCTGATAGTTTGCCGTTTGCTTGTTACTGTCACGTGATCAGTGACTAGTTGACATGAGGCGCAGCAGTGAAGCCAACGAGCAGGACTAGCCGACCGGTACAACCCCGAATACGAACGAGCTTTCTTTACCCGCATGCGAAGTGCTCCCCGAGAGCTTTTCATAGCCAGAGAGGAGTTGCCAATTCCGTCTTATCGAACGAACCTGACCATCGACAGACAGTCAGTGGCTGCTGCACGGACCAGTCAGGTGACATTTACCGCGAAAGGTGTCATTTGAATATCTGAAGATTGACACCGATATCTTTTTCCCCCCCCCCGGAATTGGCTGACATATGCCGAGGTACGATAACTGCAAACACAGGAGATTTGTTTGACACTTCTGGTGGAGTAGTTAATTGGGAGCGATTATATCTGCCAACCCGGGGTTCCCTGCTCAGTCCGAGTTTAAATGGGAGAGTAGAAGCGCAGCACTCGCGGGGCCTGAATGGGAATTCATCTCGCGCTTTCGACACAACGAGCGGCCGCGCGGACGAGGAGCGAGAGGTCAAACGCAACCTTGGGAGAGTCAACTTTGTTCCGCGTATTAATTCAGAAGCAAAAGAGCTCATCAACAAAATCAACAAAACACCAGCTGAGTGCGATGAAAAGACGGCCACGGGCTCAAGGCTGACTTTTAAAACCATTAGCCCACCTTCACATTCTGGTCGTAAGCCGCTACGCGCGTCACGCAACTCAAACTTCCCACCAATGAAGGGCTCCTGTCGTGAACAGCCACCGACACCGAGGAGCGCTGACATATATCCTGCAGCTGCCGAGCCCGCTCGCTTTTGTCCAAGGAATAGTTCAAACCTAAGTGGATTCATTTCTGAAAACTGAGGGAAGCAGCGATTACTCACACGTAAGAAATGTCAACAAGACACTGGCATTTCCGCTTGATAAATTACTTACAGAAAATGATTAAGCAGTTATTGATGTTGATTAACTTTCTGTTCATCAAGATAAAGATTAATTGCCTGCTCGAGAGATTCAGATGAGAAAACCGAGTCCCCTGAATGCCGTTAACATTTTCATTAGTCATTTGCATTTATCCCCTGGCAAGGAAACAGTTTCTCGACTCTGAAAATTTCCAAGCGCTCGCGTCGTGTCAGAGCACGGCTCGCCGCGGCTAACGGCTCACACCGCCACAACGGATCTACGCGAAGCCTACACACAGGTAACCGGATTCGGTTCTGGAACCACACCATTTGAATATCGCTGTGGGGGCATGTTTCAAGAATATGGAGGAAATAAATGCTTCCACGTACAAGCAGATAGTCCTTTAACCAATAAAAAACCATCGCTGCTACTCTGCTTCCCATCGCCAGATTAGATTAGCCCGGCAGATCATCAGACACAATGAATTCCAGGGTCATTCCACAATGACAATTCCTGCACAACAATCTTGTGTGGCTTACCGCGTTGATAACATTTAATCCTACGCGCTGCCGCGTCGCCATCGTTCGGTAATAATGCAGCAAAAGCCATAAAGTCCTATTCGCGCACAATTTTGTCCACCCCTACGTCTGTACTGTGCGGCGCAGATTTAACAAACTCTGTGTTTTACGTAAATTTACTCGTTCCATCCACTATATCTGACGCCTCTGCCACTTTCCGCTTCACTCCACTGCGTGTTACAGGTAATATCCTACATTTTATGCCTCTACACTTTCTGACAGCTTTAGTTACTTTGCAAATTCGGATTAACAATAAATAATCAATAATCTTTGAAAAATAAAACATGTGATGTGATTTATGAGTCTGCATTGATCCTATGGGGGAAGTTACGCGCAGCCTGTCAGTGTTTAAATCAGGCCCACATTTACTGAGGCGATGAACACGGGGATACTTTAAATAAAATAAAATACATTTAAATACACGCTGCCATACGTGCATTCATGCATGTCATCGTCTTCAGCAGTGTTGTTCATCAGATGCTTTCCGGCTTTTTCCTCTGTATGAATGTGTGAGTGACGTCTTAACAGCCGTCCACACTTTGACTCATGGCTCAACCTTTATAATCCTCAAATCAAAAGCCAAAAAAAAGAAAAAAGAAAAAGCAGCGAATCAAACAAAACTCAAAAGAGGCTCTGAGTTAATCGCGGGACTTCTGTGTTAGGAGAACTAGGGTAGGTAATTTGCAGTGTAATTTTTACTTAACAGAAATACAGACATATCTGCACAGGATTAAGACGCAACCTCTGCAATTATTACAAATTACTGCAGGTAAAAGGCTTTAGTGTCCTGCTAGTCACCTAAATTGAGTTTCTCTATGCTTCAAATATGCTGTTTCTTCTAAGCCTTAGGCCAGAAGAGCCCACCTATGTCCGTAATTTGTAAAGTAAAAATTACACCACAAATTACCTATGTACCCTGTTTCTCCTAACACAGAGGTCCTGTGATGATTCTAATCCAGGGCAGATCGGCATCTCTGTGAGTTGAGGGTGCGTTTTTACCATTTCAAGACTTTGAGTCATCTAAGAATCATGAAGAATGTGCTATAACACACAGTATGTACAGGTGCTTGGGTGCAAAGTCGAGATATCGCTGAACTATTCCCCCGTTTAGACGGATGAAATCAAAGCATCGACGTGTTCATCGGCAACGGTCGGTCCGATTTGAACACTGCCGGGCCCTGTGACACGCAGCGGAGTGAGGAGGAAAGCAGCAGAGACATAACTATGGATAGTAAATTTGAGTAAAAGACAGGGTTTGCCTATTCTGTGTGGATGCACCACATGAAACACAGACATAGGAGTGAGATTTAAGAATCACAGGACATCCCCGAGTAGAAACTAGTCACATCAAATTAGGGCTCTACATGCATACGGTGAATTTTCTGAATTTGTCCACTGAGAGACACGATTGGACCAACCAACCTTTGTCCCTGCAACATGTCGTTGCTGTGTAGTTTTACATCAGACACCAAGAAACAGAGCAATTCAGAGTAACCAGAGTTACGAGTACTGTGGAGCCAGCAGGTGTTGCATAAACACTCTGTTAGGTGGTTACCATGTTATCATTTAAATACGGTTAATTAAATCGTAAAAATGATTCATTAAATGCGGAACAGGCCGGTTCTTTTGCAGTTCGAGCTCTCACTCCTATAGTGTTAGACTAACAATTACATTGAAGCCTATAAATAAACACACTAAATGTGGAAAGCAGCACCTTCACTGCTCTGACTCACATCAGTCCTCTCCCTCTCCCTCATCCACTCCCGTCTCCTCCTCCGAGCTCCCAGGACCACCTCCTCTCCTCCTTTCCCCACCTCCTGCCTCCTGCCTCCGCTCTCCATCCATCAGCGATAACACAACTAAGCCTTATTAAAAGAGGTTTTTGGGGTTGGAGCTCAATCACACGCTCGCAGTTTATTACGCTCCCGCACATCCGTACAGTCTCGGGCTTCGCTCTCCGCTAACCAGCACATTATTTGATCTTCTAGTCTCCTGATTAATGGGATCTCCTCCGTCGGCCGATAAGGACTACAAACCAGCTTTCTATCTTTCTCCTTCACACTCTCCTCCGTTTTTATCGGTTCCCTCCTTATGACTTTGTCAGGTCCCCCTCTCCCTCTCTCTCTCTCTCTCTGCCTCTCCATTCGTTTTCCGTTTCGACCCTCTCATTCCCTTTCATTCCTCCATCCTTAATGCTGATCACGGAGGCCATTATTATTTGTAACCTTAAATTTCTTCCCATTCTCTGCGTGATGGATGAGCATTGCACGCGCAAACATTCTCCCTCTCTGGCGCACACACACACACACACACACACACACACAAACAAACACACACACACACACACACACACTCTCTCTCTCTCCTTCACTGTTACTCCCTTGCTTATCCATAATCTGTCCTTCAACAGGGCAATGAGATGTTGTGATCAAACTATTGTTAAAGAATGCCGGCGAAGCTGCTTATAAATGCATTGCATACCGGTCACTTCCTTTTAACCGCACACAACTTGTGCACTCCCACTCTGACACACCCACACACACACGGTGCAACACAGTGGCCGGCTCTTTTTCCCCGTCTTGACATCAGTACTTGTATAACTCCTCCCTCTGTCTAGTGTATCTGCTTGCCTTTTCATGTCTGAATGCCTTAGCCTCGGGCGCCCCCGGTTTAGGGGTCTCGGGGAGAACATGATTCGTTACATAACTGGCTGCTGATGTCATATTCTTTGTGACAGTGTTCAAGAGTTTTACTACAAACTGATGTGTGTGTTTTTTGTAGTTGCGGCCCAACAGTACGAAATGGTATTAGACGACCAATTATTGAATGTGGCGATTGATGTAACAAAGTGGCAACCTTTAATAACTCTGGGACCTTTGACTGATCAAGAGTCTCTGTCCACAACAGCAGCAGCAATAACAGGTGATATAACAACCAAACCTTGACTGTCGCCAATCTCAGTAAAGTTAGGTTACGTGGAAATTTTGTCTCTTTAGCTTGTTTGATGCCTTAAGGCTGATTTACGTACTGTGGGACATTGACAGCGTAACCTAAGCACGTAGCCAACGCCGGCGCGAGATACTCAGCGCTAGTTTGCGTCTGTGTCACTTTTGCAGGTTTGCCAAAATTTCACCGAGGCTAGTCACGTTAATGTTTGTTTCTCCAAACCTTCCCAGTTAACATTTCCTCTGTGTGTTTCGTCTTTATTGATCCAAGACAACAAATTCAAAAACTGTGGCGATGGAGAGGCAGAAATATGCTACTGCCAAGTGGACCAATCACAGCTCTTGCTGGCTGCGTTGCCGTGACGTGTGGTTACATTGACGGACTGGCATAAACTCTTTGCATTACTTGTGTAAGTGTAGCACAGGGGTAGCATGCATGGTAGGTATTCACAGCCTCACAAGTTGAAGTCCTTGAGTTGTGACGTGTTTGATGACATTTTCAAAAATGAATAGAAATAAGTACTTTTGTCTTATACAGCTTTCTTTTAGTCTGACGTAATATTGATATGTTCCCTACGGCTTCATCCTTTCTTTATGCCTTTACATTTTCTACATTAGCTTACTCAGTCATTAGCTTGCTAGGGGTGGACAAATGTTAGCCTCTGTGAATTCTGGTGGCCAACATTTACCTGGCAGTGGTGTTCTTATGATTTACGGCCAATATTACCACCGGGACATCAATCATTTTGTGTACACAACCAACTCGTGAGTTCTATTTGAAGACAGGAGCAGTTTCTTACTTTGGTTTTCCATCCATTTATTCATCTATTCAAGTGCTTAACTTAAAGGGATACGCCAACCCTAAGTGAAACTTAGTCAGAAACCAAGAGTTGGATAAGTAAGAAAAAGTATTTTTAAATCAGACCAGGCATTGTCCTAAAGCTGTTAGTTTTATCTTGGCATAGGCGCGGTAATGCAGTGTTGCCACTTAGCCAGTCGTTCGCAAAAGTGATAAACAAACTCAAGAATTTTCCTAATTAATTCTTGTGACCTGTACATTCAAATTGAGTACAAATGTCAGATATTGACAGGGGACTATATACCAGCAAAGCTAAAACTGCAAATCTAGTATCGAGTATCCCTTAAAGTCAGGTTGTAGTGGCAACAGGCTATGCATGGTTACAAGCAGGGGTTTTGTTTTGTGAGGTTTGATGATATATTGGTGTTGTATAGTAATATTTTGTGAGTTTTATAATACACAGTTTTTAATGACATTAACATTGTGTGCTGTTCTAACTTCGGACGAGTGTGTACTCTCCTGTTCCACTGGTGCTTCAGTGCCTTGCTCAAGAGCAGCCACAGGGTACTTAATAAAGTCAAGGATGCACTCGTCTTGTTCACACACATCTTAGGTTGCCCCTATAAAAACGGAAGCCCGGAACACTATGAGGACTCCGAAAGCCATTCATGGGTCCATAAGGCAGTTATCACCGGACAGCAGGGTCACCGCGCATCCAGCATACTAATGCAAAAGCTACATCTCGCGCTCACACACGTACGCGCCACGCGCAAACACCATTCTCGTACCATTTCTTCCCGTGCCTCACACCTTTCTCTGTCATTTCACACGCACACAAATGCATCACTCTTGCTCTGTGTCGTTCTCTCTCTCTCGATCACACTCATCTTGAGCGAAACCCCTTTTTTTTAACACACACACACACACACACATAGATGTAGCCTTACAGCCAACACAAACACACACACCCAATCACTCTCTGGCACCCACCCTGCGGATCAATTCTCACTTCGCCATCCACTACGTCTCATTCTCACACTCACACATATGGAAACAAAGTGGAGGATTTTTAATGACAAGGTAAATATGTGCGCGGGGTTAGCGGGTGCATGGTCTGCTGGAACAGATGACGCACATTCACACTTTCTGCAACAGCGATGGAATAAATTAATTTGACAGCCCAGAACACGAGCACATCTTTGGACGCCGCTGTTACCTATCGGACGGTCCTGTTACACCATGTGCAGATCTGCGAATGAAATAAAGCACCGCTGTGGTTTCTGAATGAGCCACTTTGTTTTAATAGAATTTTATTCAGGCTTTCAATTCTTGTTACACGCGCTCAAGTTATTTCTTGCATCAGGAAGACGTTAATTAGTTCACTCTTATTAATTAACTCAATCCCGAAAAAAAAAATAAAAAAATAAAAAAGCGTATGCAAATAAAAAAGAAGGACAAAGAAAAATTAAACTGTTAAAGAACAGGGTGTGTTAAACGTTGATACCTTTGACTGATTTTGAACAGGCGCATTAAAAGCTTTTAAAAATGACAAAATGCATAAAAGTCTTAAGGTAACCTTGAGCAGAACTCCAGCTCCCCGTTTGCACACGACCTTAACATTCAGAAACAAGTGAGAAACCCAAGGTACTGATGCAGAAAGAAAGCCCTGCACCGTGCCACCGTCAACACAATTTTGTCTCAGTGTCACATGCCACACATAGGCCACTCTCACATCTGCACGCGTTCGGATTACGCACACTATGCCGCACGTACGCACGCGCACTCTATGGCCGACCAACATCATCACTGTCTGCCTCCTCCTGTGTTCATGCTGCAGGACCAACACACACGCAGCCTCTCTCTCGCTCTCTCTCTCACACACACACACACAAACACAAATATGCACCCTGACCTGCCAGCATTAGTACCCTGGCACACCAGTGATGTGTCATGCGCAAAGCAGTCAGACCCAAGAGCCGATGCTTGGTAGTGAATCAGAAGAGCTGATTCCCATCGATTAAGAGCCGGCTCCCCACTACTGTTTATTTCCTTTTGCCCGTTCATACCTGCTCCTGTCAGGATTGGGGTAGAACTTTGTTTCGACGGGCACGCCATGTGGCCACTCACTTGTTAGGATTTAGGTTCATGACCGCACACGTACTAGGACTTGCAAGTTTATTACGCACACTAGTGTATGATAGAATATTTCACCACTCGTACTCCAGAGGTGGCTCCGATGCTTGGCAGTGAATCAGAAGAGCCGAATCTCATCTCAGCGAGAGCCGGCTCCGTGCTACTATTAGGCTTCTCATAAAAAGAAAAAAAAAATAGTGCAAATGTGCTTATCAATTCACAAACTATGTGTCTTTACTGTGTCGGTTTAAAATACTAGACCATAAGCAACACTAAATAAAGAGGAGTGTGGCGGCCGAAAGAGCCGACTCTGCTTTGGGAGCCGTGGCAAAAGAGTCGACTCTCAGAAAAGAGCTGAAACGGCGGAACAAACCCGCGGTGACACATGTGCGCACAGCGCGCACCTCCAACATGACCAAGCGTGACCATGTGCGCGCGCGCGCACACACACACACAGAGACACGCAATTACCAAAGCTGCAGGTGTTTCTCAATCAGCCCACAGAACGCACGCGCAAACAACGCCGGCGCGCGCGCCCACACACACACACTCGCGCGTCCACACACACACTTCCATTGAACCAGAAAACTCTGAAACAGGCGAGGCGTAAAGCGCAAAGACCCAAAGTGTCTCGAGCCCCGCTCGCATTTCAGACCACATTTTGACAAGCAAAAGAAACCCACGTTGCACGCCGCGCGCACAGACGCGCGCGGGCGCACGCACGCACGCACGCATTCACACATACACAGGCGCACGTTCGTTTGTTTTGCCTTCCTTACCTTCCTCGTGCATCCGCTGCAGACAGAAAGTGAGGTTCCGCCGCCAGCCCGGCATGGTGATGGGGGACAGGGGGGTAGAGGTCTCGGTGATGATGATGGGGGTGAGGGTGGTGGTGGTGGTGGTGGTGATGATGAGGAAGAGGAGTGATGAAGATGAAGGGGCAGTAGATCCTGTCCGGTGGAGGTGAGGGCTCGAGGCTGGAGAGCAGCCACTGGAAACACAACGATTCCCTGCGTTAGTTCTTAATCTCCCCCTTTCTTCCTCTGCCACTTTCTCCCCCGGTTTGTCAATAGGAAATCGGCGAGTGGCTGCTGCTCTCTCCGGCTACGACCCCGCTGACAGTCCGTGTGACAGTCGGTCCCGCTGCGGCACCAATGCTCCCTCTCCCTCTCTCTCTCTCACTGTTAACAGAGTCCAGACACTTCTCCCTCGCTTTCTCTCTTATATTATTTCTCTCCCTCCCTCTCTCTGCGTGTGTGTATTACCCCCGCTGTCCTTCCACCCCTCCCTTTTAATTTACTCACTCTCTACTTGTCTCTTAGTATTTGGTTCCACTGGCTGCCCTCTCACCGCCCGACCATGTTTCCTCCACTGGGTTCGTTTTCAGTTCAAATGTTCACTCTATCGAGACCGGACATTTCATTTCCACGGCAGATGACACGGAATGCACTCTGGCGGCTTCTAACAATGTTTGTCAAGTCATTTTGGATTCAGGAGGGCACACACAGCGACGCTTTGATCCTGCATTAAATCTGGTCTCATATTAACCCTTTGGAAAGACAGCAGCAGCTGGGGAGGCGTTCATTAACCAAGTCTGCACTGGCGCATTTTAAATCCGCAGATTAGCCACGTCTATTTCTGGAGAACAAAGTGATATAATGTGGGCCACGGTCCATTATGTTTTAAGAATTTGCTGCCGGCCTGTTCAAAATGAACCGCCGGCAGCAACTGCGCCCCTCGGACGCCCCTGTTGTGATTTAGAAGTTGAAAGGCCGATGGAGCCACGCAGGTAAATACGTGAGGTGACCAAACTCAGTCCCACAAATTACGCGCAGACACGTCGAGGGCGTCTTTGCGTCGCGTGTCTTCTCGCCACAAACGTTCCACGCTAAAAGGGCCCTTTCTTAAATAAAACTAAAACTTACTTTCTCTCACGTTCTGTTGTGACGCCGAGCCATGCGCATTGTTCTCTGTGACGGTGAAGGGGACGAGAGCGGCGAAGGGGCGACGTACGGGACTAGTTTGTCAGCTGACCTGTCGGGACAGATTGACAGCCGGGTCACACAGGATGAGGGGTCACAATGTTCTTTTATTTATTTATTTATTTATTTATTTATTCATTCATTCGTTCATTCATTCATTTTTTAATTGTATGCATTTCACATGCAATTTAAATAAAAAAAAAAAGAAAGAAAAAGAAAAACTTAAAAGAATGAAAATCCATTGGGCGTTTTTATCATCCTGTACTTGAATTTGATAAACATAGAATCACATTACACCTGTGTTCATAATTTTTTTTTCCCTTACTTTCTTTTTTACTGCAGGATTATAGTAAATTGTACACTGTCCCTGGACATGGAAGTCAGTAATGACTAAAATATTACATTAAAGGTACTGAATCCAAAGCTAGGTTTAGACAATGCTGTGAAATTATCTGACATGACTGATACAGTGAGAATAAACACCATTGGTTGCATTTTCTGATTTCTCTGGAAGTAATTCAAAAGTAAGTTTAATACAAGTTAAAAAAATAATAATAATAATAATAAAAAAGATAAATCCTGAGAAACTGCCTGATATCAACATGTAAGCAAGTCAAAAGCGTTTTTTTTTTGTTTGTTTGTTTTTTTTTTTTTTCGATTTTATTTTGGATGTTAGAAATGAAGTGAGTCTGACTACCAGAGGTGTCAGTCATGAGTTCAACTTAAGGGGTTGTCAGCATCCTTCAAACAAGGTGGAACAGCATTTGAAACTTCCATGCCGTCCCAACATCAGAAGCAGGGCCGCTGTGTCTGTGCTTTTTGAGCTTTCTGACACTGACAGGCAGCATCTGAAGAGGAATACAGTGGTCATTACATATCCTGGATACGATCTTTATTTTCCTTAAGCTCTTTCCCTCACCTTACTCCATCACTTTTGTGAAGTAGGGACAGAACCAAAATACAAAATGAAATATCCTATATCCCTAAGAGGAAAGGCTTTTCCTATTTTTTTTTAACAAGCAATTCTCTTTGATCTACGAACTAATTTGTCTCGCATTGAGAGCTGCATTTTTTTCCATTCTTGCCACTTGATGGCAGTATCAACCTGCAACATGCTGACACACTCGGGGCCTGATGTACCTGACAGAGTTGTCCAGAACCTTGCCGCCAGCTTGACACACAGGTTCTGTAGGTGTGCCCATGCTATCACTAGCACCAGAACGTTTTTAACAGATCTTCTGAGTCCTGCAAGTTGCACGTTGGGGCCTCGTTTGTCGGGCAAATCCCACATATACTCAAGTGGATTGAGATCCGCAGGGTTTGGAGGCCAAGTCAACACCTTGAACCCCTCGTGGTGTTCCTCAAACCACTCTTGAACCCCTTTAGCTTTGTGGCGTGGCACATATCCGGCTGAAAGAGGTTGCTGCCTCCAGGTACTACAAATCCAGTGAAAAGGGTGCACAAGATCTGCAGTAGGTAGTCGGTAGTTGTCAAAGGAACATCCTCATGAATGGCAGGACCCCCAATGTCTCAAAGCAGAACATCACACTGCCTCCACTCACTTGCCATGCGATCCACCCCCTGACAGGGATATAGTGAGGGAGTCAGTGTTATTACTTTACCTATCAGAGCTCATTATGTCATGGCTGACCAGTGTAACTGCGACCATTAACCCTCACACTTCGCACAGTTGCGGAGTCTCAAATGTGTCCATGTAGTGTCAACACTCCGAGTTACTCTTTCCTCATTGCGTTTGCTCATGTCATCTGAGATCCAATCTGTAATCTGGTTGGTGACGTGTAATCTCTCCACGGCCGCTCATTCTCACACCAGGAATTTGATCTCTGCGGCCCTTCAGAGTGACATCACTCACGAGGGGGTGGAACACATGCCTCTCCTTTATTTGGAGACGGAGCGTTCACAGGTACAAACTGAACAGCCTTGAGGTGCAGGGAGAGCAAATCTGAATACGTACTTTCCTTCCGACCGCCTCATCCGCGGGATCACCGACTTCAGCGTGAAATGACACACACTTGCAAGAGCACGCGCAGTCCCACATATTGTGGACGTCCTTGGACATATTGCAGCCTCTCTCTCTCTCTCTCTCTGTTCTCATCTCTCCCGGTCTCTCAAGTGCAGCCCCGTTTGCATATGTCAACATGTCAGTTAAATACATGCGGGCAGCTACAATGTGACATCAATAAAGCAACCAGCAAACACATACAGACGGGGGGTGTTTGGCCGTCTCGCTGTAACTGACATAACTCCATAACTCCTTCCTGACATGGACTTGAAGCGTCCACCTCACTAACCACTCTACTACAGAGCTCGCTTCCTCTCGGTTGAGGCCATTATTTATCACATTTGAGACGACTTCATCCTCTGTAACCTCTGTCTGAACAAAAGACTGTCCGATTTCAAAAACAACACAGGAATAAATCCTCCTGCAGTTATAACCTATCTATCTATCTAATGACAACGACTTTCACACACATGCACAACCTGTCCACGATCAACAACACCACACAAACGCCGGAGGAAACTGATTGTCGTTTACTAGAGCAGTGCGACCTCATGTGGTTAGTCAGTGCTGGTGCAGTGCAAGTTGTCCTCCCCTGCAATACACTATGTTCACTGATCCGTGGACTACCTGCATTGCAAAGTGCTGACTTAATCAAATTAACACACATACATTTGTGCACCTTCTCCGTGCTGCATTGTTGGAGCGTTCGAGTCCACGTTTCTATACTTGTGAGGGCCTTCCGTTCACCTAGCACATTCCCCAGCCAATTACCCGAAACCTAACCAGGCCCACGACCACAACCGTAAACTTTAACCTTAAACCCTTAAACGCGGACTCAGCAAAAAAAAGGGCGACACCTACAACTTGATGAAAACCTGACTCACACACACTGTTATTTGCTCACATACGCACTCGCATTCTTTAGCTCGCTCAGTCCCGCAGTGCTGCAATGACCCGATGTTACCCAAAGTACAAAGTGAAAGTACACGAGTTCTTTGCTGTATCACACACACCCAGCGTAGCACTGTTTTCGTTATCTTTGTGTTCTCAAGGAGAACAGAAAGATCAGCCATGTGTTAGAGATGCTGCCCAATATCGCTAGCAAACGACATAAGCAGGGTGCTTTTGTTGACCAGATTTGCAGGTCAGCAGAACATTGACTGCAGAAATGCAGCGTTGGTAAAATAAATAAATAAATAAATAAAATACAAAGAATTAATAAGTAGTGAGAAGATACGATAGCTATGGTTCGTTTCTCCACTCACATATGCGCCACTGTTGCGAGATGGAGCAGGACAGAAGGACTTTATATAGTGCACGTTTTTATAACGAGTGCACATTCTTAAATGTGATGTGCCCTATCTAGTCTAATTTGCCGGTTCATTAGATACACCAGGGAAAAGAAACACACTCTAACGACTTCCTTTACTCTTCTCTCAAACCATCCACCATTTGCACCAGTTTCTGGTCATTTACAGAAACAAGTCAAGCAAGTCTCAAGCTTTCAACTGGTCCCTTAGAACCCAAGAAGCGACTCGAACAAAACGTCTTCTCAAAACTCTGTGAGTCCAGTTGCCTTTTTAGACACTTTTTGGATATACCGCGATGCCCCGGATGACTGAGAACCTTCACCGGCTTAAACTCTGAAGTGTTTCTGTTGTTAGCCCACTGACTAAAAATGGGGTTGCCAAAATAATAGGAAGATGTGTCATTACAACAACACAGTTCAAAAGCACTACAAAACAAAGACTCCAAAATGAAAACGCAGTAATCAACAGCGCTCTCAGTTATTTGAATTATTTGAATTATATAACAGTGCAGGACACTAGAGTGACTACTGTGAAAACAACCATGCAGTCAATATTTGAATAGCAGTTCCGCTTTAGTTGTTATGACGCTGCAGAAAAACAGGCGAAGGACACACCCAGCAGTGATAATCTAGAGATCTGGAATATTCTACCTGAGCTGTACCTGTGTAGACAGGCAGGAGTCTGATTTACTGGGGCTATGATATACTTTACATATTATTATCTTACCATTTTTTTAACGTCATATCCATATTTACTGCATTATAAATACAGATCAGGCATAATATTATGACCGCATTCCTAATATTGTGTAGCTCTCCCTTTTGTCTCCAACACTGTCAAAACTGTTGCGACTGACCACTGAATGGATGTGTGCCTTCTGAGGGTGCCCTCTAGTGTCTGGGAACACAATGCTGTTAGGGTTAAGGTTAGGGTTAGGAACAGGGTTAGGGTTCGATCCTATTTTCTGAGGGGAGGGGCATCCCACAATATCCCACAGATTGATTAGTTTTGGATCTCGTTTTTGTGTATGTGTGGCTACATCCTTCTGGGGATGGCTGCTGCCATTAAGGAGGGTCATTGCTATGAGGTGGAGGTGCCTGGTCTGGTCTAGGTGCGTGATACATGTCTAAATAACACACGAAGCCCAAATATTTCCCAGCAGAACACTGGATTGTCACAAGATGGTCATGTCAGCGGTGTTAATGTTGTGGCTGATCGGTATATACACCATATTGTAGTATATTGTACAGTATATATTAGTATTATTTTTTTATATATATTTGTACGTATATATTTGTATTATTGCACGTTTTTACTTTGTATACTTTCATATATATATATATTATATAAACTTTTATGCGTTCTACATCACGATATATATATATTTACCCTTTTATGTTGGCTGTTATTACTCTTGTCTCTGTGTCATGATGCCACTGGATGCCGAATTTCCCACGGGACAATAAAAGTGCCGTATCTATATGTCTATCTACCTGATGCATTTCTATGAAGTGAAAAGGAGGAGGCGTCTCTAGCCGATCTGGATCTTAGGAAGAGGAGTTCCACACGTGACTGGGCTGATGCTCTTATACAGAAGCCTGGACGGAGGTAGAGCCAGAGCAGAGCCAGAGAGGACTCAGAGCATCACCGCCCGGCGACTGTGATAACGTACCCGTTCTTCTCCCTTGCTCTTTCATTTATTTTATTATCATTATTATTTATTTCATAGACACGTCAGAGTGATTTCTGCAACTCTTGCCGCTCGACTCGCGCACCCAGCCATCGTCCCTCATCTCCAGTGGTCTCGCGTCCGTCATCCCGGTGTCTTGAATGCGTCGTCCGGCTGCAGCGGTGTTCGCGGTGCTGACCGCCTGGCTCTGGTGCGGACCTCCTCTGTGCGCGTCGGCGGCGGTGCTGAGGGGCCGGCAGCTCAATGACCGTCCGATCATCGGTAAGTATGGCTCGCCGTGGCTCTCGTGCGTGTGCGGACACCGGCTGCAGGCTTCGTGTTGGATTATAGTGGCTCTTATGTAATTCCCATCCAGAATGTTCGGCATACGGTGTGTGCGTGTGATTCTCGTGGCTTGTGCGCACACGTATTACATCTGCCAGCAGGGAGTATAATAAACCTGTAGCCTGCAGAATATTTCAGGTGTTTTCGCAAGATGACATGTTAGAATGTCTCCGGTTCATTTAAATGGAATCAGTTTAGCCCAGGTCCTCATTTATTACCTATTTCGCACACCTTGTTTTTTTACTCTTTCAATTCAAGGAAAAGCAGACTTAAGGTATGTATATTAAGGCTATGTAGTTAATCTTTGTGGCCGGTCATCTGTGAGTATGACTCATGGTATATGGTTTGAACTAGAGAACTATCTCTTAATGCTCTTGAAGAAGTGGTATTATACTTCCTTCTTTGCTTAAAACCACACATCATGAGTCATAGGAAGGATATAGCCAGTCCGTCACCTCATTCAGGTGTTTGCTTGCTTGTTTTGGGGCCGGCGATGACATAAGTGAGTGAGAAGTTTCTGGACTTCTTCTATGATCAATGTGTTCAGCGTTTTATGTATTCTCTGATGAATGAAAACCGTTACGCACTGTCAGTTTTAAAGATTAATCGTGTGGACGAGAGCCAAAACTCTGCTAACGTCTCAAACGGGGAAGTCTAATCCCAGCGTACATTCCTGTGGGACGTGCTGCGTGCCTTTTCTTTCATTTTCACCGTCCATTTTCAGTTTTGCTGTGACATGATACCACATGATAATGCACTGAACAACTTCTGCTTCTGTACTTAGGTTCAACTTGATATCGCACATGTTTAAGTAACGATATGTAAGTTAACATCTCACTACAGAAGTGGTAAGTGCAGAGTAAGTACAGATGCACATATGGATTTAAAGTAAAACAGTGTCCCAGTGTACACAGTGACCATTGACATCCAGATACACAGGCACATTCCGGCACGATATTGACGACATAAAACAGTTTAATTGGTGTTAATGTGACCTTGTGCGCCAACTCGATATGGCTGAAGGGTTACACTGGGAGTGATTACATGATTACATCTTCCTTCATAGAGGTCTTGTGACCCGTTACAGCGTGGATAATGAATTTAGTTCCACCAGTGAGTCACTTTAAGTTCCAAGGACAGGGTCTTTGTAACTTCTGTCTGAGCAAAATAGTCGCTCTGCAGCATACGGAAAAGGCTACAGCAAACATCACCATTAAGCATTTGCGCTGAGGCGACATGAGAGGAAATGATTCTCCCCATGAGCAGGTGGAAGTAGTCTGTATGTGTCAGGACTAGCTTGGTAGCTAGAAAGATCTACAAACTCTTAACTTGACTCTGTTTGTCCTGAGCTGAGATTAAAAGATTGCACAGGTTCCTACAATGCAACACAACAGGTTCAGATGCATAGCATTTGCCGGTTGAGTTCGTTGAGGCGGTGTTGTGGGTGAAAAGGCAAAGGGAACCATAATTTGAATTTCACAAATATAGCTGAGGGGAATTTCACCTCTTTCATAGAAGTCTCCCGTGGCAACGCATTTTACTTCCCTGTTCCTTAACCTTACTATGAACTACCAGCATAATGTGACCGATCGTCTGTCATTCCAGGTGTGTTGGCGCAGGAAAATCGTGACCGTGATCTGTTCGCTCGTGGCTCCTCTTACATCGCTGCCTCCTACGTTAAATATTTGGAGGAAGCCGGAGCCAGGGTTGTGCCAATCAGGTGAGACATTAAGAGGGATGGGGTGCGACCTCTGAGTCAAGGAAGTGAAGCAACGGCCGGCAATGGATGAACCGGTTGTAGCGGTTGTAGCCAGACGCAAGACACTAAGGGGGAGGCAGACAACTTAACAGAGACCAAAGGGGAAAGCAGGGCTATATAAACACACATGGACAGAGGGGCTAATGAGACACAGGTGAAACTAATGGAGGTGGAGCACACGGGGAGAAACCAATCCCACAATCAAAGGGGGGAAACACAGGGAGTAAAACATGACACAAAATATCAAGGAAGAACTTCACAAAATAAAATCAGGAAACACAGGGAAAGTCAAACAGGGTCACAGAAAATACTCAAATCTCAGAACCACGTCACCTATTCTGCTGACCCTCAAACCCCCGCATCTTTATTGGTTTATGTTGTAACGTCTCATGTTTACCCTGTCCCTTTAGAGATCCCTTTAAACCCTGAACGGACTGCATATCAAACCTTTACTATTATTTCTACAGACACCCTCCAGCTTTGTCAGATTATCACGCTAACATGAAGTGTAAATACTGTGTCTAACACTCTTATTAGATAGATAACTGACTGTAGTGTGTTAGGTGAAATAAGTGGAAGGACCTGTTTGTATCAACATTAACCAATAAAGCTCTTATTCAGCCAGCAACAGCGAGGCCATTGTCAGCGAGACAAGAACTTCCACCGGAGATATAATTTCTTGTGGATCTACTTCTGAGCTGGTGAATTTGGATCCAGTGTGTAAATGCCGGAGTCCTGTCGCCTTTGTTTTAGCTCCGTTTTCTCGTTCATTTCTATTAAATAAACCATGTGCTAAATGACTATATATTCTTATGCAGACGCTGTACTTGATGAAAGCTGCTGCAAATAGAGCCGATTAACAAATGGAAATAACTGCAGCAAAAGCGAAGATCAGAACTAGTGTAAAAAGTGAAGATCACACAGTCCTGAATGACGAAGGGGCGACTGAAACTCGCCCTTTAACCCCATTCTGGAGGAAACGATCAAACCTTTGTGCCTCAGTTTCAGAAGCCCATTTGATCTGACAGCCACGTGTGACACAGTGAAACTCGAATGGTTGTCAGGAACAATAGAACGGTTCAGGTTGCCAAGTCATTCACTCTAAATAACCAATGGGAATTCTTTAGTGATTGGTTTGTTTCAGATACAGCCGTTTTTAAAGATACCGGATTCTTAGGAAATCATCTGATAAACTTTTTCATTTAAGTGAGTATTTGAGTGTTGTGCACTCTTTGAAATATGCACATAATAACAGTTTTTTTTTTAATGAAATCACACACATATGTATCACATGTACTTTAATTAACTGGTATATATGCATGACATCTAGGCTATAGTCACACTTGGTGGATATTAACTGTAGGTTTTCCCACAGTTTAAATTACTTGTGTGACCTGTAGTAGAGCATAGACTTTCTACCAACGTTCTCTACAGATGTCACACACAGGCTGTAGCATTGGTTGAACTCAGATCTTCTTTAAGCAGCAGCATTACTCAGTTTACTTTTCACACATATAGGGGGGACTCCTTTTATAGGAGTCCTACTGGAAAATTACTAAAGAGCTATCATTCCTGTCACCTTTGTGTCTCAGTCTGTGATCCCTGTCTGGCTCCCAGCCATCTCGGTCATGGTGCCCTGTGCAATCCGAAGTGGGCGGAGCCTGATCGAACAAGAGTGACATTGCTGTTTTCGGATTTTTCCATTGTTTGAAATGCTTTCATCACTTGTAGCATCTTAGCACTTTTCTACTGTGGTGGTCGGTGATTTGATTGCCTTAGATAACTGATAAAGTTGAATTGTTTTTAATGTTTGGTGTGTTTGTGTGTGTGTCATTTGTTCACCAGAATAAACCGCACCGCAGAAGAATATGGCAAGCTGTTCTCCTCAATAAATGGGTGAGTTGCCTGCATGCGCTTGCTTCTTTACGGATTTTATGTAGTTTTTCACTGCCCTAGCACTGTATTTGCCTGGAATTGTTGCTGCAAAAATGTGATTGGGACATTTGGGGAGATTTGTCAAGCATGACGTAATCAGACTCAATTATTCAATATAGGAGTTTTGTAACACGCAGTTTAGATTTCGTTATGCCGCGTGTCTCAACTTGTGTATATATAGAAGAAAAAACAATCCTCTGCAAGCCGGCAGGTAATCCCACACCCATTCGGAGTCATTTTGTTGTAATCAAAATCAACTCAGTGTATGATTTGTCAAATGTAACAATATTTATCCCCGCCATTATCGAATTGATTGCTTTGGATCAATAAAGATGGAGCACATCGAGGAAAAGTTAACTGAGGATGTTTGGAGATACAAACATTTGGATGAGGAGGTAGAAACAAAGAAGGCAAAAACGACACCGCGACAACTAGCATCAAGTACAGCTGGCTCGCACCGGCGTAGGTTACGGGCGTAGGTTACGGGCGTAGGTTACGGTTTCTAGGTCCTACAGTTCTCTGAAACATGCTGTCTCTTCAGGTTGTTGCTGCCTGGAGGAGATGTGGACATTCAGACGTCGCAGTTCAGTCGAGCCGCCAGGATCTTTTACAACTTGGCCCTGAAGGTACGAGACCAGACCTGTGCTGCCGCGATCAAGTGACAACTCAGGATATTACTTGAACCGTTCAAGCGGTGGTTACCTCCTCATTCCTCACTGTCGCTTCATCCGCAGGCCAATGATGCTGGAGACTACTTCCCTATCTGGGGAACTTGCCAGGGCTTCCAGCAGCTGTCCGTCCTCACAGCCAACAAAAACCTGCTCACGCTCACTGATACCAAGGCTGTGGCTCTACCTCTGACTCTCACACCAGGTATTCGGGTTCCTCTCTGTTCCTCTCCTTTGTTTTAGTTTTAGTGTCTGTCTGCTCGTGAGTTGAATTAGATTCAGAGGTACTTGAAAGACTACAGCGGCCCCTCTATTGTGTGCTTATAATAAACAAAATCTATAAATAGTGCTACACGAAGAAGAGAACTAAAAAATTAGGGCAACTGAACATGTAGAGTTTCTTGAACAGAATAAGCTTATTTTTGACAAAGACCATAGACGTTTACTAAAGGAGAAACAGTTCCTTTGGATTTCTTTTATTTAACTATGATCCACCAAATCGATGTGTCTCACACCCTCAGCAGTCCCAGTGTCTGCTATAATATTTTTGAATTCCATCCAAAAAGAAAGAAGCCACTGTTCGTCTGCGTGTTTTGTCCAGATCGTGCAAACAATGTTTCCGTTTTCCATTGCAGTATGTTGCATCATTTTCTTTATTTCCACCATTAATTGATTAACACCGTTAAACGTCATTTCTAAATATCTAGTTGAACTCGTCTGACGGAACACGGTAAACAACGTGTACAGCACAGAAACCATCCATAAGACTGAAAGGTGTCTTAAAATTTAGTCTCACTGCAATCAGTAGCAATAATGCATTGCATAAAGCAGTGTCGAAATGAGATTATTTAGTATTGCTGTGGATATTGCACTAAGTAGCCAGTTTAGTCTTCCGATGCTCGGATTATCATTATCACGGATAGCATTGTTGCACTGAGTACGGCCGCCACACATGCGTGGGGGGGGGCTGTGGTTAATTATCAGTGGTGACATTGTGAAACCATGACTTCTTAAAAAGATACGTGATGAAATAGCACAACCTTTTACCAGCAGCGTAAAGCGATGCTTCACTTCTACTTATCATGAAGCATGATAAGCAGTAGCGATTACTATTTCCGTATATTAAGTCAAGAATGGTATTGAGTATGTAGTACTGAGTTTAAAATAAACCGGAATGCGGCGATTCTCTGATACACTAGTCACATAAGGTGTGTTTCTGTTCCTTCTTACCGTCTGATCTCGAGGGTTTGGGAATACTTCTACAGAACTCATACAAAAAAATGACCAAAGCAATGAACTTCCCTTTTTTGTGGCTTCCCTCATTATGCATATTGTGAAATAGCACTTTAGTCTGTCGAGTAGTTTTTGGTTCATCTAAGTTTTGAAATTGGCTACATATAAAGATCAGCCAGTATTCTTCCCTCCATACCACCACGCTGACCCTTACCCCCTGTTCTGTTGCTTCTGGACTGAACTCGATAGCAGTGTTGCATTTAACCTTTTCATCGTACCTTTTAAATGACATGTGGTTCCTCTGTTGGGTTCTTACTCTGTTTGTCTGAACGTCTCTCCTTGTAGCGGCCCAGTCCAGCCGTTTGTTCCGGAGCTTTCCCAAAGATCTGCTGCACTCTCTGGTTAATGAGAACATCACTTCCAACTTCCACAGCTGGAGTTTGTCCCTGCAGGTATTTGGTGTTCTCCTTCTGTTTCTTACTCTTTTCTTCAGACAGCTCAATCATTACCTGTCGTAGTTGTCTAGGATACGGATGTGACCCCACCTCTGCTAGTGGAGGCAGTTTCTTTGGCTGGCTATAATGAAGTATAGAGGAAATAACATTTTAGGTTTAGATATTGCTGGCTGTTTGTGCTCAAGTACCTGCTGTTCAATGGAAATGAAGGATAAATAGAGATACGTATTCACCTGTAGTATTTCACCTGCTGCCAGCTAAATTATTGGAGGCGCTGCAGAAAAGGTCAGGTGATAGCAATGTGATGTGTGTTATCACCCTACCATAAACCATCCTTTAAGATGTTTCCCAATAGTCTTTGTATACACAAGGCCAGGCATAGATGGGGATTGAACCCATGATCTTTAGGTTACAAAACCCACGCCTTACTACCTGGCCACCACGCCCTTAGCTTACCAACACAAACAGTGTGCAACATATTTACAGAGTTAGGTTTAGTGATTGCGTTATTATTATGTTTGTGCTGTCGGGACTGAATGTTCATACACTGAATACTTGTGTACTCAAGTATTTAACACCAGCCATCTTGTCCTGAAAACGTTGTGCTGCTTTCACGCTTGCCCCCCTTCACACTGGTCACTTTATTAGGTTCACTCTACCAGTAAAAGGTTGGATCCCCTTTTGCCTTCAGAACTGCCTTAATTCTTCGTGGCATACTGTCAACAAGGTGCTGGAAACATTCCTCAGAGATTTTAGTCCATATTGACATGATAGCATTACGTAGCTGCTATTTGAGTTACTGAATATTATATTGAATTGTAGCCATGTGATTGGATGATTAGCTATTTTTGTTAACAAGCAATTTAACAGGTGTACCTAATAAAGTGACCAGTGAGAGCATAGTATGTCCTTGATGCTAAAAAAAGGAGGCATTGAAGGAAGGTATGGATGGGGATCAAACCCATGATCTTTGGTTTACAAGACCAACAACTTACTACTTGGCCACCACATCTTCTTGACGTCACATCTCTGAAGATTTTCAGTCATCCATATCCAGATTTTACTATGAAGCATATGGAAAACCTACCTAATACAGAAATAGTCACATGCACTACTTTAGTGTGCTCTAGGACCATATCTTGAGCTAATATCTTGACAATGACTGTGTTTTGTTCTTGCTATATTGTTTTCCCCATGCAAAAGAGGAAATTTACTGTATGTTTACAGCAACTAATTTAAAGTAAAGTGTGTTTGTGAACCGACAGAACTACAGCAGAAACGCCAAGCTGAAGAGGTTTTACAAGGTCCTGTCCACCAACACTGATGGAAAGAAAGAATTCATTTCCACCATGGAAGGTATGAATCTTCTAGCTATACAGTGCTACAACTTTGCTTTACTGTGTATATGACATCTTGGACACAAGTTGGTTTCAAGTTACAATGTTTCTGGTTTTCCTCAGCCAACCGCTACCCGTTTTACGCCGTGCAGTGGCATCCGGAGAAAAGTCCCTTTGAGTGGATACAGAAGTCGGGCATGGTCCACACCAGCTCTGCTATAAAAGCGTGCTTCTACACCGCCAGCTTCTTTGTCTCTGAAGGTAACATGCCAATGTGTTCTTACGTTTAGCTTTGGTACGTTTCCTCAAAATAGTGAGATCACAGAACTGGTTGCAAAGTTAGGTCACGAGTCAACAAGCATCTCACCTCCGATGGTCAGTCGACTTTATTAGGATATTTCATTCTAGATCCGAACAGATGATGCAAAATCAAAAAAATCTTTTATTGGCATGACAGCTATTCCCATTTCCTTGAAGGACTTTTTTACTTTCTTGGCTTTAAAAATGTTTTCATTCAGGTTCATTCTTGGCGCTTTCAGTCACATAATATAATCTTCACCTAAATAGCAAACTTGGAACCAATATTTTCTTCTAATAGAGAAATCGGTTCCATCATTTAATTTACTAATTTATTTTGTATTATCACATTATCGTTATTTATTTTGTAAATGTGACCAATTTTATCTCAACTGCCATATCCCTTGAACTGTGTCGCACAAAAATTAAGATGACATACAGATGTTGATTCAGATCCATAAGATAATTATGGTATTTTATTAGACAGCATACCAATATGATGGACGAAATTGCTTTAACTCATGAGTTCTCTTTGAGCAAAGCCGTAATTATTCCCCTGACACATGATTACACTGTCACCGTTTGGAAACAAATGCTCTGATCCAGATCTGTTCACATACAGATAAATACTTATTGCACAATTAAACTGAAACCGAAGTATATCTGTGGCAGTAATTCCTCGCAGGGAAAAATAAAAACAAAAGAGCAGTTCCATTATTGTACTGTTGAAGCTTCACCAGCTAATTTGGCCTTATCTCTCTCTCCCTTCCCTGCATTTGTCTCCAGCCATGAAGAGCAACCACCATTTCTCCAATCCTGATGAGGAAGAGAGAGCTCTCATTTACAACTTCTCCCCGGTCAAAGGAGAAAAGGACGCAATCTTTGTGCAGACCTATTACTTTGATTGATGGACGTCTTTGCCCGAACCGAACCAGGAGGAGTCGTCCCTTACCGTAGCCTCCCTAAGTCCCCAATGCAGCAGAACAGCGATGAAATGTGGTAAAAATTATGGCAGAAATGCCAAAATGCAATCCAAAAAACCCACGAAAAATACCAAAACAAAATCCAAATGGAAAAATTATAATACAGTTCAGAAGGAATTCAATTGTGCCAAAATATTTACACAGCAAATTGCATTTAAACCTAGGTTACAGTGTTCAAACAAAAGGGCACATCATAAATGGTTCAGTGTCAAATTGAACTTTACATTTTGCAACAGCAAAATGTATCAAAATTAATCAGATTTTAGTTTGGTTCCATTTCCGTGGAGCCTGTCTTCCATTAAAATGCCGCTAAGCTGTTCATATTCTCCCTGTGATTACTCAGTACATTTAGTTGCGCACTACTATTCCATTATGAATTTATATATTCAGAATAATAATATGATCATGTTAATAGCACATTCATATTACTCCGAATTAAGCCCTGTCGTTATAGTAGAATTGTCTAATTAAGACATGTGAGATATGACAATATTATTAATAATGTTCAAATGATTTAATAATATTCTGTCATTGCAACACATGATGGAGGTCGTGCCCACCACCGGTGGAAAACCTTCGGGGCAAAGGCAAAAGGTGGAATATTTTGTGCATGTAAATGTAGTGATCATCTTCAGTCCAGCACCACTGATTTTTTTAAAGGCTTTAATGTCTTAAAACCAACATTATAGAAGCTTCATTTGATGTTGAAGAATCGTGGCTTGCTAAACATTACGAACTTAAGATAAATGATATATCTAAACATGCAATTAGACATCCAAGCCTGTGTTAACATTAGCATTATTAGTATTCCAAAAACAAATGAGATTGTGAATTTGTGAACAGATACCTTTGCTGATATTTCCCTCCTTGAAGACCAAGCGATCAGTGAGAAGTTAATTAAATTTGTTTGTTTTAACTAATCTGGGACCAATCATATCCAGCTCCAGTTGTTGCTCCTCTCACTGACCTATTACCCAGATATAATTTTAATGACATATTTAATCTGTGTTGAAACGTAGTGTGAGCAAACAACATCTGAACTAGGGATTGGACAACTTCGGATTTTTTGAAGTTGGCTAATACGTGGTCAACTAGTCGATGGTGTAACAGATTAAAGCACAGTAGAAAGCAATGCAACAATGAAATCTTGACCTGAATTCATGTTGTAGTGTTCCACACAAAATAAGCTACGGTGGCTTTTCTGCAGGTTGATTGAAGCTTGAACACGGGCTGCTATCGGCCGTAGCCCAGCACCATAAACACCGTCGGTCTGACAATTTTAATACGTGGTTTCTGCTCTGCAAAAAAACAAACAAAAAAAAAAAACGCTTTACAACCACAGCAATACTAAAAGAAAAAAAAAAGCTAAAAAGCGGCACAGTCAATAGCATTTAATAGTACTTAACAGTGTATTGTAAGACAGGATAATGTAGCTGTGATTAAAAAAAAAATAATAAAAATTAAGCTCTTTGTGTAGAAGCTAAAGATCTAATAACTTTAGACTGTGAACTCAGTAAATTGTTGCAGCCTCCTTCTGAAGTTGTTATTTGCCGTTTAGAGGATTTGGATCGTTCCTCTGCTAGGATGCCTTTTCAGATGAGCGTGCTTTCCAGTCGTACTTTTGTTGCATTTCAGGACTGGCTTACATATTCTGCATGTCTCCATAGTGTGGGCTTCATCTTTATAGAAGTATTTCCACACACTTGATGAATGGCTTCTAGTTTGCTGCAAAGACCCACTGGGCTCCTCACCTTAGCACCTCATCTTTTAGGAGGCGTCCCAGCAGTAAAGTCGACTAGTCGGTATACAACCCCTAGTTTGAGCACCTCACGTCAAAATGTCACAACTAACTGCTGTTTCAGTATCAGCGTGAAACAATGAATGTGTCTCTTGAACGTTGCGACTTTGCTGCGTCCGTTTCTTCTTAATGCTCTTTCCTTATGTAGTGGCTTCATTTTCAGCACACCAACTTCTTCATCCCGCAACGTATTCCAGGCGCACATCATCAGCATACAGTAGTGTAACTCCTTTCAACCTGGATTAAAAGTACAATGAATCTTTCTACAACTACCATCTGTTCATTCACTCCCTATCTATTCCTGCTAAAGTCTTAAGAGAGAGTTCATCTATACGTGCAATACGTGATTGTATTACTGTGTGTCTGTCTTTAAATATTTTATTCTATCAAGAAATATCATATTTTTTTATAGTGCACTGTCAGAAAATGTTACATATTTCTATAAAAAAACTATTATTACTTTCGGTTCTGCATCACTTTGTCAGCCTAATGACACCACTTTGTATAAAAGGAGACGAAAACCTGGAAATGTTAGAGGTATGTTCCTTGTACAAAACGTGGCTGAAACGGAACAGTTTACCAGGTTTTCAAATGCACCTTTGCAGATTGTTCAATGGTTTGTAATGATTTCTTTGTGTAATGACATTTTTCTCATTTTCTTCATTAGCAAACCTTCTAAAACTGTTGTAACAAACCAATGAGGGCCAGCATTTTAGTTTTTTAAGGTTATTTCTTTCTTCTTATTAAGATCTTCGCTTATTTTGAACTATTGAACTTTGTGTTTTCGTTTTTCTGCGGCCAGATTTGTCTTCTACTAAAGGGCATAAAATAAAAATAACTTGGTGAATCAGAGAACTCATATTGTCACCCTGTTGTTAATGACGCCAGAACATAATGGGCCTTATTCTCGTTCAAATCTCACTTTGGAACATTCTGTCTTTTATTTACCAAGTTCATCTCAGTGGCTTTGGACACGCTCACACTGAACAACTGATTGTACAAGTTGCTGTCTTGTTTGTGTGACCATGTGTCAGACAATTAGACAATAAAGAGATACGACCATAGACCGTGGTGTAGCCAGTGTCCTTTTTTCCTTGCAAAAGAACAAAGGTCTCAGCAGGCGCCTTCACAACAGATGATGTGATTCCTCAAAGGGTGCAACTGCCGATACTCGGCTGCCATTTAAAGTGGTTAAAAAGAAAAAAATATTTGAAGGCTCTACCCAATTTGTCAACAACACCAGTTAGGATCTGCTTTTCTGAGGGAAATCTGTCAGTGTCTTGGTATATATATACTGTGGATGGGGATTAACACTTCAAGTCCCTGAACTACATTCAAATTTACAGTCGAAAATTTCAGATAAAAAATAAGTCTGAAAGTTTTTTATGTAGTAGTTTAAAATTGTCACCACAAAAAAAAATGATAACACAAACTTGGGTGAATTTTTTATTCGTGCAGAATCCCAGCAAGAAAAGATCTGATCTCACTGTCTTCTTTATCATTTAGAGGTTGCTGTCAGTGCATTGTTTGGATTTGGCACAAATATACTAAGGGTGCAGGCATACCGATCCCCACTAGATGGCACCATAATACCATTAAATGCAATCGGACTCGCATACAGTCGCCCACTTGTGGAGAGACTGCAGCCTATGTACTGTACTGCTTTCAGATTCAGATCTTTATGGGGTTTTTTGTATCTGTGTAGTTGCTTTTTTAAATCACAGCCATGTGACGTGCAGAACAAGAGACTTAATACACAGCAAAAACTATCCCACAAATGTATGAAACTGTCCAATCCATCTATGAAGGAAGGACGAATTAACACGAATAAAGTGAAATCAAGTGCATAGAATGAGTGTAAAAAGGAGTTGCAGTAATTACATATTTATGTGTATGTGTACAGACTTGAATTCCAGTATGAAGAACACTGACACAGTACTGACAGTCAGATGCAGAAAAAAAAGAAAATTCTCCATGTGGGATCAGTGGGATCATTACAGAAAAAAAGAAATAAATTACAAGTGTGGAGGCAATATCCAGCCCTACAACAAAACTACTTAAAAACTGTGTTTTAGTACTAATGAAGACATTTAACAATGTTACTGAATAATGAAGAAAATACACTTTGACTGAAATCACCCAGAATATTTTGCAATGTTTTGGAAAGTAGGATTGAAGGTAATGTTAAACACATTACAGGAAAAAATATTCTATGGTCGTAGTTTAACCACATGCAGCAAACACACCAAATACACTGAATGTCATTTGCCTCCAAACGTATGCATTGGTTAAATATTAGTTCCTACTCACAATGAACCGTGAGCACGCCACTTCAAACCCCAGTGGGAGAGAGACTGCTATATTCTTCGGTGTTGAATTTTGAAACTTTTTTTGTTCACTGAGACATGGATTGCGAATAAAATATTTATTCAGCCATAAACTCTTCTTTGTTCCCTGCCGTATTATACATCATACATATAGCAGCCATGGCCATCTTTAGATTCAGTCTGAGAATATGTGAGTGTCCGTGAGTCTGTGTGAATACAAAAATAGCGTTGCCCAGTGTGAGAATAAAGCTGATCTACTGTCTAGACCAAGTCCTTATACTTTTGTCTGATAGACTCCAAAGATATTCACACAAGGGAGGTGGAGGAAGAGGTGAGGGGAGTTCATAGAGAGGCAAGAAAGGGAATAGGAGAGAAAAAGATGTAGGATGCAAGGCAACTGGCCAACATGCAGATGTGGGACACAGAAAGAGTTTGATTGACGATATTAGCTATTCTATGTCTTACCATACGAGGGTTAATGAGGTCAACCTGAGTTCCAACTGAGGCCTGTGTGGGCAATAGTTCTCAGACCCCACATGGATACTTCAATAGTTTTTATGTATAACTTCTCCCACTTAAATGCGCTAAATGCACCCTCTGCACAAAAAGCCACAAGACAGTGATGGCAGAAGGCACAGTGTTCCACTGATATTGGTGTCTCTGAGTTTGCCCTGGACAAATAGTCTAATGAATCAAGGTATCTTTGAACAGTCAATTTTATATAACTACTGTGATTCAAAGTGCTTTGCAGATGACGGAAAGTTCAAAACAAAGCAAATGCACCAAATAAATTATGAAATTGATGAAAATTTATTTATTTATTTATTTATTTATTTATTTTTTCATGAAAACTCTACAACAATAAAACAGATTAGATGGTCACAAATAAATAGTGTATCTTCTTACAGTCTATTCCCAGTTGAAGTGTCAGACCCTGTATTTCTGTACCTGTCCACTAGATGCCTTCGGTACTGCTTTATGAGCAACTGGTGATCACCAGATTGTCCCAGCACTAAACCACCTGTCTGCATACCTGCCCTCCATTGTTTCTTTAATGCTTTAACTTAAAAGGTGGTCAATTTGTGAACATATAATTTCTTTTCACTCATTGCTCAGAAAGCCTTTCTGTCTTTTACAGTTCAAAATGAAGTTTGTATTGACCCATGAGGAATAGTTTCACCACTGAACACAGCTGACAGTTCAGTCCTAAACCTTCTGGCTGATGTAACGTCATTCATGGGGTGGCACTGTGGTGTGGTGTTTAGCACTGGGTTGGGCTGGGGCCTTTCTGTGTGGAGTTTGTGGTTGTCTGTCTCTCTGTGTTAGGGTTAGGGTTGAGTCCTAGGGTTAGGGTCAGCCCTAACCCTAACCCTAGGACAAGCAGTTACAGCAAATGAATGAACAAACCCTGTTGTACTCAGAACCTCCAGCATCTTTATTATTATCTTATAATTATTTTCTTACAGTACAATATACATTTTCAGTGTAGCGTCTTTGTTTCAGTACGTACAGTAAATCTGGTTGTAGAAGAGTAACTGGGCTATGGATAATATAAACCTTAAACCTCAGGGTCGTCTGTTTACACCAAACTGGGAACTTTCAGTGCTTAAACAGTAAGACAGTATCTAATCGTGTCTGTACCATCAGCTATCAAGCAGAAGTATTTCAGTGTGTATAATAATTCTGTATTTGTCATAACTGCAATGAAACTATGCTTAGTGATAAAAGATTAATGTCAAACTAACATCACATATTTACTTATTTATCTTACTACCGAAGTCTGCACAGATGAGATCTTCACATGACAATAATGCTTGATAATGATGATGATGATCTTGGACTTTTAAAGGGCTAAGAAGCCTGGTTTCTTGAATCCTAGCACCCACATATCACTTTGAGTTGTTAAATGTCCTCATGGTTGACACAATCCACGTCCAGATAACTTTTCCAGACTGCAAGGTGTAAATGCAGAGAGAGCTCATTTGGACCAGAATATGACCAGATACGACCATCAATAGCACCCTCAGGTGATGCAGTAATAACAGACACATTCGCTGACCCACTAGACCCATTTCACTGTTGGATGCAATGTCAAGCTGTACTGCTCTGGCCAAGGACCACTCTGAAAATCCAATAACAAACATGTCATGGCGTGCTATTACTTCCCCAGTGCACGCGTGATTATGTCCATCTGAAGCTTCATTCATAACTTCAAAAAATGTTACTTTACCAAGCTCTGAGTGCATTTCCACATCCTGATGATCTCTACGAGGTAAACATATATTTCAGTTAAACCGAAATAAACTTCCGACGGGGTAAAAAGAATCAGTCCTCTCTAATGACGCAAGGTCTAATTTGAGGCTGAGTGCTTTCTACCTCCTTGCCTTTTTTATCTATTAAACGTGCTTTCCACACAAATGCAGTACTATTGTATTTGATGAATGATGCTCAGTGTTTTTAATTAAATAGTGGTTCAGAGTAAGGACTGCAACCATTTTCATATTTGTTCCCTGGGACCCATTAATTACAGAGTTCTTTAATCTCATTGATTCATGAAATAACTCAATTCCCTTCTGCCTTACTGAAGGACACATGGGATCCAACAGAAATATTTAGAGTCTATGAAATGGCTGCATGTGGTGGGGCTGTGATGGTACTATGAGTGGGGTAATCTTCATCAGACATGCTTTATGAATTACTGTGGATCTTCACTCAGCTCAAACCTTACCTCGTAGATCTGCACACACGCAAGCACAAGAAAAGAGTAATTCCCATCATCATCACCATCATCACCTTCTTCGCGGCTCTATTTCAACAGCAACATTCATCTTCGTACCTCATTAGCCAAGAGACATGGATGCCAGGGCCATCTCAATGCACACAGGCTCACACGTATCTACACATGCATGCATTCACGCACAAGAATTCAAGCCAACATACACACACTGCCTCCTACACAGAGACATCTGCAGCTTTTCTTCCCCCAATAATGTGCAATCCCCTCCCATAATTACGATGTAACACATCATCATTAGGAGTCTGCCTGTTTTATACACGATCCCAAAATCATCCCAAATTATGGAGTTTTGCTCCTTGAAATGATAGGAATTAACTTAAATGTGTTGGGTCCTAAGAAAAGCTGCAGAAACAAGTTCAACTTTTATTTTCCTCCAAGCCTTTTTGCCTTCATTTAAAAGCCTCTGTAGCTCCTTGTCTGTTTGCTAGCTATTGGTCTTGAACGTAACAAGTTAACATATCTTCCTCTTCCATTTTTCATCACAAGAATCTTGGGACATGGATCCAAAGCTTCCTTAGATGTGCCGTTGAATATAGAGATGGCAGAGTACCAACAAGATATTCATCGTGGACACCCAACACCAACGCAAGGCTCCTATTCACAGACGTGTTCTTCTGCATTTAACACCATTCAGCCACCAGGTCGTCTTGTGGATTATGTACTTTTTAACCAACTGGTCTCATAGAGTGTTAGTAAATAACATTATGTCAGACATTCTTTATACCTCCCCTAGCTCTCCTCAGGGATGTGTTTTATCACCTCTGCTTTATATCCTTTACTCAGATGACTTTTAGTCTACACGGCCAAAGTGGCCTTTGGTGAAATTTGCAGATGACACAGTCCTTCTCTCCCCGCTCTCTGCCCCAACACTAAGCACAGCACTGTTTTGCAGGATTTTGTGTGTACCTTGTGTGAGGATGCCCATCTCCTGCATCTCCATGACCCCTTTACATCCCAGAGAGGGAGATGCAGCAGTTAGTAATGAGAAATAAATTATAAAAGATTAGAGGACAGGAGCTTGGTGCCAGAGTAGAGAGAGTAGAGGACATTCAGTGAGTCGTCCCCCAGCAGTCTAGGCCTATAGCAGCATAAGTAAGGGATGGTTAAGTCCAGCCCGAACTATAAGCTTTGTCAAAAAGGAAAGTCTTAAGCTTGACCTTAAAAGTAGAGATGGTGTCTGCCTCCCAAACTGGGAGCTGGTTCCACAGGAGAGGAGCCTGATAGCTGAAGGTTCTACCTCCCATTCTACTTTAAATTAGGAACCACAAGTAGACCTCCACTTTGAGATCGTAGTGGATTTCTAAATTCTATAATGTTACATGGGCTACAATAAAGCTGGAAGCTGATGCCACAATTGAATCATATCAGTAAATCAAGTTGTTGGCCTGAATGAAATTATCCTGATTTTGAGCTGTGTTTGAGCTGAGCTGGGACAAATGGCAAAAATATACCCTTCTTTGTGTGGTTATCTATTGGAAGATGCTTTCACGCCGTAACGCTCTTCCTGTAATTTGGGCTCCAATCTCAATCGGGTCTTCAATGAAAGGGCACGTGATTCTTTCCAGAACAGCTGATTGGCCGGTGGGTGGAGCCTTTTGTCGGATTCAGATAAATCTTGAAAGTTGCCCTGACCCGAAGCAGGTTTGCCATTCAGAGTAAATTACCATGGTAACATACCTTGATAAGAATGAATCCAGCTTCGTGATACCAGAAACCCAGGGTTAACCCTGAAGTTACCTCGCTAAGCCCGTAATCCTGCTTCGTGATACAGGCCTCAAGTGAAGCAAACCACTGCAATATGAAACAGAAGAGGTTGAACACAAGCTTGCTTGCATTGTCGAATCGGCAAACAAGAGAGACAAGAACTTATTATGATATTATTAATAAAAAAGTCCAGGAAAACTAAATGAAGGCATTACAACTTCAGATAAAAGAGCAGGCTTTGTGTAATTATATCTCCTGCACCTACTTTTAAATATGCAGCTAAACTCTCTCTGTTGGTTCTCAACCCCCCATCCCTCTCTTCCCCCCCTCTTCTCTCTGTCATTGGAGGACAAGAAGCTCAGGTTTCCCAAGAGCGTCTCTCTCCTCGTCTGAACAGCATTTTCCATCTCTGCATTCATTCACCCCTTCGCTTTGACCCTTCTCGTCCCCTTGTTAATTTCCCTCGGGTCCTATCAATTAATAAACTTCCCTGCGTAACAAAGGCAACTTCTTGTCAGTGAAACAGGACTTACATTATTTTGAGTCATGTCTTGCCACATTTTGGCATGAAAATGTAAGACTGATACTCCTGCAGTTGTGCGCGTGTGTCCTTTGTGGGAGCTCATTTGACGTCATTTTTGTTCCATTGTGCCCTCAATGAAAATCAACCCTGCAGACTGTTGTGATTAAAATGGAAAAGGTTCAGTCTGCTTAAATATGCAGGTGTATTTGTCTATTTTTGTTGGAATGTCATACTGTCCTAACATTTTAACAACAGCTAACAGCGCTAATTGGTGCACGGAGCAGCCGAGCACACGACCCACGAGTTTTGCCACACTGCGGCGACAGATGGGGTGAAGCTGTGGGAGTTGTGTGTCTCTATGACCTGGCAACTTGCGTAATGTCAGACAAACATATAAATTGTAAGGATCTGTTTTTGAAGAATGTTCATCATAAAGTTTGAGGCTCATAACACCAGTTGGTAGGGAAATCTGGACTTTTGGCAAATGTAGGATTTGAGCGTTTGGAATTTATCGTTTAACTGTGCAGTGTTGTTTTGTTCTGCAGGACTGTGAACACACACACCAATGTTCAGATTTTGGAGCAAGAGTTCACCGACTTGACTACAAAAAATTGTAGTGATGTTCATTTGAACGTCATTTCAAATCCAATTTGTAGAGGTTAAAGATTTTAACGATTTACTTTTTCTTAACTTAGCCTGAAAATTGGGTCACTTTAAAATATTTCCCTTCAGTTTATCCTCATAAGTATAACTGCAGAAAACAACATGCACACACATACATACTACGCACACACACAAAGGACCCTGTTCATCCAGCCTCTAAGTCTGGACGAGACGAGATAGTTTGGTGGGTAATTGCTGCTCGGCTCGTCTGTGAAGTGGGGTGAAACACAGGTCGCCTGAAGTTGGAAACACATGGGCGGGTGGGTGCAGGAAGTAAGCGTGTCTGAGTGTTTGTGTGTTAGACTGAGAGGGAAAAACCAAACTGTAAATCTGTTTAATTTAACCACACTGAAAATTAAGATATAATACGCCAGCTGGAGAAACCAGACGCTCTCTGTGTTGGAAGGGAAAAAAAAAAGAGGAAATACACAGTGAGGAAGAAAAGCATAAAAAGGTAAACAGAGAAGAGACAATAGACTTCAAAAATTAGAAAAAAAAGACACACAGAAGGACAGAGAGATCAGGGGTTGAGAAGATTGAGACAAACAGCAGGAATAGAGCATTAAATAAATGCAAAGAAGAGTAAATGACATTCCTTCAGTTTAATAATAGTTTGCACAGAAAAAAAAGTGATGACGATCATAAAATGATCAGTTTTCTATTGTTGCAAAACGCATGGTCCTATGTCTTGTTCGTAGTGACACGATACCCAGACATGAAGTTTACACAGCTAACCGAAAGAAATGTAACTGCATTGTCCGAATTTGTGTGATAAAAGTTTATTATTATTAACCAACCAACTTTCTTCCAAACATTCCTTATGGGCCCAGACACTCGGTAATGTGATGTGTTTTCCAGATCCGTTGTAAAAACAATGTCAAACTCGTCTATGAGAGACCGAGGTGGCCAAAGCATGAGGATACTCTGGTGGTTTAAAGAAAAGCGGTTTTATTCAGTCAGAATTCAAAAAGAAATACTTTACAAAAGATAAATAAATAAATGAATTAATGTCCTGGGCCCATGAAAGAGGTCAAATTAATAAAAGAACACAGTCTGTAACTGAAAAATTAAGCAAAACAGACCTGAAACTAACTCAAACAGACCTGAGAAAATGAAGTGGGGCACATACAGTATATAGTGGCTGATCAGACCACATAGACACACACACACTACACTAACAGTTCATTGTAAAATATACAAAAAGAAATACCATATACTAAGAAATTAAACAAAATAGCACTGGCGACTCAAAAAAAAAAAGATAAATAAATTAACACAAAATTTAAACTAGCTTAATTGTCCCAAAAGTTACTAAATGTGAGCACCCAAGAAGAACTAATGTACAGTTAACCTGCAACATAAAATATAAATGTAATTTGTGAAACAAAATGTAAACTATATGGGATGTAATTTTAAAACTCCTGTAGTCTGCGCCCAGCTTTAACCAAATAAATAGCATATTTGAGCCGATCCTAGCTGAGATTTTCATAAAAAATCCATCATTGCTCCTGAAGAATATTTTTAAGTTAAGTCATCAGACCTTCATACGGTTTAAGCTGATGTTGAACAGACCTGCTGTTTAAAGTGGAGATGGTTTACAGTGGTTACAGTAGCATGCCTCACAATGGTTCATGATAATAAAGCAACTTTGAGCTGTAGCACTCTTGATCAAACCGTTATTTCTTAGTTCTCACTGGCAGTATCTATTGTATGAGTGGCTGCACTGAAAAGAAATACGCCGCTGCAGATGGGCTTCAGCTCTTCACAGTGTTATTTCTTGCAAATCGATGACATGATTATAATTTCTCTTTTCAAGCGGAAATAAATGCCTTTTCCCCAAATATTTAGCACGAATGTCTTGTTGCTCTGATAACAGCATCTGCCAAATGTTCTATAAAGTGCAATGAACCACTTATATTAGCTCAGCGGGAAGTGATGGAGTGGTTGAAAGAAAAAATAAATAGGTTAGGTGAGCAGTGCTGCACCTGTTCTATTTTTGATTATGCCCATTCAAAGCTTCCCGGTTATCTAAAGTTTAATTGGAAAAGCTGCAGGAACAAAACATGTCCAATATGGTACATTTAGAACAGTTGCATGCATCACTGTGGTGGATGGTGCGTTTTCTAGTAATATTTTTAAAGTGTTTTCTCGTTTTGTGACCAAAAGCGGTACCACAACTGTAGAAAAAAAAAAACAAACACATTATTCGCAGGTTTGTTTTTACATGGCAAGCCGCCACGCAATCAGGGGAAAACAGGTTGACCCATAAACCGAGCTGTGTTGGGTGTGAGCAAGGAGTTACAAGTGGAGTTTCTAAAATAGCTTGGTCATTTCAGCAGTTTCTTCAAGTAATAGCCGGCATTCTGAGGCCAAGCAGTCTGAGCTGTTGTTACAAAAACTGAGAACACAACTGAGACACACCAAGGAGACGTGTGTGGGAGATTCATGCTGCAGATGCATAAATAATAGAAGAAGACAAAGATTGGAGAGGATCTGGTTCCGTCTATGAGTCCATTCACTCATCCATCCATCAATCTAGACTTTGAGATGTGGTTAGAAGTTAGACTGTAACTGTTCAGTGTTTCCCACAAGATTCAGTGAGGGGTGATTCTACTGCCATAACAAGAGCCCCATGTGTATGATGCTATCCCGCCTATTCAAAACAGTAGCCTATATAAAATGTCTGCACATAAAATAAGATCATGCATTTTGTATCACTCCGTCTTTAAATAATGTGAATGTTGGATTTAAAAACAAACAGAAGCTGCCAGTGCAGTAATATACATGAATATTGGCCATAATGCTGTTGAGATAGGATATCATATCATATATCGAATAGATATAATTTAATTTAATTTGAAATTTAGTCACTCACCATATTCCCCAGAGCTGGATAATTGAGAAAAAGAATTTTTAAATCGGTCCAGGCATTGTCCTAATTGTCCAGCAGCACAGCTGTTAGCTTTAGCTTAACATAGACGTTGTAATGTAGTGTTGCCAATTAGCCAGTCAATTGCAAAAGTGATAAATAAACTCAATAATTTTCCTGATTACTGCTTGTGACCTGTACACTCATATCAAGTACAAATGTTAATGCGATTAACAGGAAGGGATTGCCTAGGGCAGACACAGGTTTGGGAGTATATTCTGGCAAAGCACCGGCAAAGCACGGCTGCCAGGCGCAAAGACACCACACAGCACATGGAAACCAGTCACGCCGGTGTGTTGATTGACGTTGGGGGGGTCACAAGAGTTAATTAGGACAATCCGCGACTTTATTTATCACTTTTGCAAACGACTAATTGGCAACTCTACATTACAATGTCTATGCTAAGCTAAAGCTAACAGCTGCGCTGCCAGATTAGGATAACGCCTGGACTGATTTAAAAACGCTTTTTCTCAATTATCCAACTCTGGGGAATACGGTTAGTGACTAAATTTCACATAGGGGTGGCGTATCCCTTTAAGCTATCCTTAAATAACTTTAAATCTCTGTGGTCTAAAACATAAAGAGCACAAACATCAGGTTTTAAAAAGTGACGGTAACTTTTATTAGCGAACAGCACAAATAGATACGCATGCTACGTGAGTTGTCTGCGCCGTTCATTCATAAATTGTTGAAATATAGCAACACCCTTTAAGTTGTAAGTTTCAAGTAGTTTTCTTCTCATTGATCTCTTTATGTGTTAAAAGCATTAAATCTAGAGCCATTGACACTTATTGTGCTTTTTAATATTACATAATATTGTTCTGGATGATCATATTTTATGTGTGCATGAATCAGCAGAAGAAACAAATAGAAGAAAGTATAACTATTTATTTTGTCATTCTGATAAATGGAAGTTAACTTGACATTTATTACAAAATGATCAATAGTAAATAGACACATAATAAAAAAAAAACATTCAACTTCCCTTAAGTGAACTCACAACACATCTGAGAAAGGTGGAGGGAACATAGGAAAAGAGAGTGAGGTAAGAGAGGAGACGTATGATTGGTAATTGAAAGATAAAATGGTAATCATCCAGAAGGGGTGAGAGATTAGAGCGCTCCTTTTTCATTTAGGTGGTAGGAGACAGTGAGGGAGGAAAAGAGAGAACTTAGTCAAAGGAAAGACTGAGAGAAAGAGAGGGAGAAAAATAACTGAGAGAAATGCACGAGAGACAACGGAAAAGAGTGATCTGCTCAAATTTCCACTTTTCCACCTCTCATCTTTCTTCATAATAGAACTGTCAAATCAATGTGGAGCTTAACGACGAGCTGCTCTCCTACCTCTCGCTCTCTCCCGCTTTTACTCTCCATTTATTTATCCATATTCTTCCCTCCCTCTCCTGACTTCTCTTATTCTCATACCCTTGTCATTTTGTCTTCTCTGTTATTTTTGATAACATTTATTTAACCGCGTACCTCTTACGGTGAAGAACAGTGTATGGGCTTACTAGTCTTTCGAGTCTGAACTTTCCTGTAAAGGTTCTTGTATCCTCTCCATCTCTTCCTGTTCGGGCCTTCCTGAGAAGCATTACTGTCCTTCTCTCGTCCTCCCGTGCTGATGGACTTTTCTCTCTCAGTCACTCAGTGATCCTGCTCAATTTCTCCCTCTTCATTGTATGTAAATTTAGCTTAAACCCCTCCTGCACTTTACCAGCACTGGCATGGGCTCTGAATATTCAATAGAAATAGATATATTCCACTTTACACCATATGGGGAAAAACACTCTTATCGAAACAGTATTGTTATGAGGCAAAGAAGTGACATCAAAAAGGAACAGCCTTATGGACTGTGCTCATTTGAATGTCTTTGAAGGTTCTCAGTCATCCAGGACGATGGTGTATCCAACATAACATAACAAAGCTGCGACAAAGGCAAGCAGACTTGTTGGATTTCTGGAAGACATTTCACCGCTCACCAAAGTAGCTTCTTCAGATAAAAAATGACTGGTGGGTACGGATTGTACAGACTGGCTGACGAGTCTCCAGTGCCATGACGCGTTAACAATAATGTCGACCAGTCACTGTGACACATGTGACACCTCTGAGAAGACACGTGAGGAGCCCAAACCAAGCTCAACCCGGTTACGCTATCCCATCTCACAAGTGTTTTTATTAGTGACTAGTCGGTGTTGACTTGACTTTCATCACCTAACGGTTGATTTAGACATATGTGGGTGGTGCTCACTCAAAACTAACATGACTATGGTCTGTACCGCCAAATACTCTGAACAGACATGGTGAATGGAGACATGAATTGCCATCCTGTTACAACACCGTCTAAACTTGTATCCACAAAAAGATTTATGCCTTGAGCCATGATTCTTTGGCCATTAATGGGTCACTCAAAGGGGAAGAAAACACACTCCAAGCAAATTCCTTTAGTTAAAAGTGTTTAATGGTTAATGGTAGTCACAGAACCAAGTCAAGCGACTTTCAGACGGGCACAGCACCAATTAACCTAACATGTCTTTGGACTGTGGGAGGAAGCTAGAGCACCAGGAGAAAAACACGGGTAGAGGGAGAATGTGCAAAAGCCGTAAAGAAAGGCTGCAGTTGGTCAGTGGGTTTGACCGGAGAACCATCAACAAACGTTGCTAATAAAAACCCTAAACTCCCCACGAGGTCAGCGACTTGGCACAGGAACAGGGACTCAAAAGCAAAACACGAAGCTGGCAGTATGGTTAAACAAAATGTTTTACTTGAGAAAAGACCAAACAAAAGATGCTCTCCTGGAGGATACAAAAATGTAACAAAAGGCGCACACTGAGGAGGTTGAAGAATGAAAACTACATGCAGTCAGAATCAAATCACCAAACAAGACTTGGTGAAACTCACGTGACACAAGACAAAGGGAGACAATGACTATTAATACATGAGGGCGGGGAACACAGGTGAGACGAATCAGGGCCTGGAGAGGCAATCACAGTGGAGGGAAAATCACCCAAAGGAAGGAAGTCAAGTGCCTGAAACGAGAGGGAAAAGGTGAGTACAAAATAAAACAGGAAGTGAACGATGAGACATGAGTGAAATAACTTGACATAAAAGTGCTCAACAGAAATAACAGACTTTACGTGACATGACAGACTAATTTCACTTGGATGAAATGACTCCAAACTAATCTAGCTGCTTATGTTTCAGTTTTGTTTTGTTAGTTTTTTTGTTTTTCTTTGGATATCCCAGTTTGAATAGTTTGTTGCTGCAGTGATCATCACTACAGTCTGACAGCGTCCGACAACACTGACTATTCTCTAAAGGTGCCCGCTGTTAAGCCTATGTAAATGCAAATCCAGAAACTTAACGTGTAGTTGTAGCAACTCCATTTTCTCCACAACCTATTGACAACACACTCAGACGCAACATTAGTAAGCTTTTTGTTTTTGAAACGCTCTGACAGGCCAGGAACGTATGCACATGCAGACACAGTTGCAATGCAATGGACTTAACCCCTGAGTTCTCAGCTACAGGACAATTTTTTCCAAACGACCCTGCCAAGATGATGAGAGGAAGGAGGAATGAGATCCTCCCATCACAGCTCCCTCCTCCTGCTTTTCAATTCCTCTCTCTGTGGGCTTGAGCGGCAAAAACACTGTGAGGAATATTCTCTCTCCCCGCTCCCTCCAGTACACCTCGCCGCAGGTTCATACAGGGAGAATGATTCTTCTCTCTTTCTTCCTCCATTTGTCTTCACCGTGGGCTGGCAAAAGAAAAATGCCACAGAGGAATGTTCTCAATTTTTCTCTTCACGCTGTCTTTCCACTTGTCCTTTCTTTCTTTTTTTTTCATTTTTGTACATCTTCAAAAATCCTTTAGAAGATAAATAGTGCTTGACGGTGCCATGGTTATCGCTCAAGTACTACACACTTTTTACATCACGTTTGTCGGAAAGGTGATAGGCTTGAAACAGATCTATTAAAAATTAAAAAAAAAAAAAAAAAAGCAGCGGATGCCGAGACAAATTCAGCAAAGATGCCAGGGACAGGTATTGGCCAAGTTAGTATCAATCCATTTGACCTGAGGGCTAACAGCTGGAGCTCCGAACTGCCTCCAAATTCTTCCTGGACATCACCAACCGTCTGGTATATGGAATAAATGCTTATACTTTAAAGGAGTTTAGAAATTATAAATCTCTTGAAGCTCATAGACACTTCTCCAATGGCTCGGTGCAGGATCTGTTCTCAGGTTAAGGTGAAAACACTCAAACCCACTGAAACAGTGCCAGAGTGCAGGAGAAGGAAAGGTAAAAAAAGTCACAAAAGTTGATGCTGATCATCATCATGTAATGATACTGTAATGATCATGGCAGTCTGCATTATTGTCATGCACAGCTTTGCAAGTGTGATGTCACAAATACCGAAACTCATTAACATAATTTTGACAGTAAAAACACAAGGGCACTACACAAGCTGCTCACCTATCCCATTCCGAGATCCAACTTCACCCACAACCGTTTCTCCATGAATTTCTTTATCTCCTGCCAATACAGGATGATAGGGGGACATCCTCAGAAGACTTGGATATTACTTGCTTTATTTACGCAACATTTTCTCCAACATCTTGTATCTTAATGTCTCTTTTGAACTGGTGCCATAAAATAGCCTTATTTTTTTTTTTTTTTTACCATCCATATTTTTCCATGATAGTTGTTTTCCACTACTTCTTACTACTGTAGTCCTTTAACACAATGGTTTCTTTCTCCCACTTTTCTTGTACATGAGCTATCATTTTCTTTTTAATTCTTCCACTCCTGGTGTTCTGATCTTCTTATTAATGCAGACATGTCTCGATAAGTAAGCAGCTTTATTGCTGAGGTCATGTTGAGCTGAGGCAAATCCAATCACAGGGCTTCCAACGTTTTAAGTTCAGGAGCAAGACCACACCCTACGCCATTCTGTTTCCTGCGCGTACCTTTCTTTTCTTTTCTTTTCTTCTCTTCCACTTATGCTGTACATCAAAAGAAAAGAGGGGAACAAGGAGCCGAACCTTTAGAACATGTGCCCCCACTGCGAGTCTCCTCCTCCACCATCATCCATCTACATATTCCAATGTGTCTGATACTGTCCCTTCTACTTTCTTACATCACTTAAGATGCAGTGGTCTTTGTTAGAGAGATTCCACAAGGATAAAAAAACATAGGTTAAAAATGGTACATTTAGTATCAAAAGTAAAGTATTCAATACTGCAACTAATATTTGTTAATCTCTTGATATTTTCGTACATTAAATGAGAATGAGAACATCACGGTGCTTGTTGCCCAATAGCTCAAACCTTTATATATATATATATTCACAATTATTGATGTAATTTTAGATCTGAACTGTTTCACATGAAGAAATCCCAAATAATAATAAATAAGATAAATAATACACAGCAATTATAATATTAAGACTGTGGTGTCTTGGTGCTTTCAACATATAAATGACTAAAAAGGACTGGGTCGGGGAAAGAGTATGCCAACAAATCATCTGAAACCATCACAGATAAAAGACATCATTTAATAAGTTGCACAAAATGTGTAAAAATCAAATTTTCTGTGTGCAAGCTGATTATACTTATTGCAGTTTAATTTTTGATTGTTTCGTATGCTTTGCTAGTGCGATCATTTGTATTTTCTCCTCTGTTCTGTTACTTTTTCTAGTTGTCCACAGACAGTGTAATCTGTTGGACATATTTTCCATCTCTTGCTGCTTCCTTTCCCAGTTAGATTGCACAGAAAAGAAAAAAAAAACTGCTAAAGGGATAGTCTTGGTTCTTGTGCATGTGTGGTACATCTCTGTGTGTGATATTGTGCAGTCGACAATCAAAAGCCGCTGTCTGCATGCTCAGCAGGTGCATGTTCCCATTTTAACGTTTAAATACCATCCCAGAGAGGGGCCCGGGGATGAAAACCGAAACCAGGTTACTCATTCTTATCGCGGGACTGGGATTGCGGGGAAGAAAAAAGGCAGAGGAGGGAGGAATGTGCTGAAAGAGGGAGAAGATGGAGGGAAGGAAATGGAGCGTGCACAGGGGATGACTCAGCAAGCGTTTTAGAGGAAAACAAGGCAAAGCTGAGGGAAGAAAGGAAATTGGATATGGGAAGATGGAGTGAAAATCAAACGTAAAGATAGGCAAGACGGGAAAAGTATAGGATATGCAGTTATGGTAAATGTATAAAGGGATAAGCAGGAGTGAAAAGCGACAAGCTGGGAAATAAGTAGTGCATTTACTTCAGTCCCTTTCCACATCTCATTATAAATCAGTTACAGGGTTTCACGGTTTTATAGCTGACTATAGTATATATATCATATATCATATTATTTTACAAAAATGTCACATTTTGAATTTGTTAAATTTTAAATTGTTGCATGAGCCATTTTGCTTATACGTGTGACTAGTCTAATTGTGTTTATTTAAATATTTCAATGCAACCAACTACCAGTTACATAGTGTCCTGTTGTAGCCGCTGTGATGATCCTGCTAGCACAGGTAACACCAAACATCAAGCACACCCACCATCTTACACTACAGCAACGCATACACTACACATATGTAAAGGATGACATGTCAGATTAATGATCATGTTTGTATGTTTGTTTTTTTACCAACAAGTTCTCACATGAACATTTAGGGCTTAGTTAGGGTATAACTATAAAAGCAGCTTAGCCAGGCTCAGGGGAAACCATAACCTCCTGAGGTTTACAGGAAGATGAACAGAACTTTAAAGTTTGAAACTGGGAAACAAACAGCAGTCTCTCGTGTAAAAGTCAAAACTTTTGTTGACTCGTCCGTCTAACATGACCTCCTCCTACTGTTGCTTGTCTTCATGTTGCGTCCCTGTTTTACTTCTGCAGGGGAAAGGGACCAAATGTAGAGCAAAGACTTATTTGGCTGACTTACTATCTGCCTATTAAGTTACTTAAAAGGTGCATGTGTTGTGTTGTGTGGTGCAATAGGACCCACATGCAGGGCTCAGGGGGAGGCAGGAGCAGGAAACTAAACAACCTTAATGAAAAAATCTAGAACAAAAGAACTGCAGGGTAAGAAAGTAAAATCCACTATCCAAAGGACAAAAAGAAATATATACACACATACATGGGCTGAGGAGTAAATGAGACACAGGTGAAACTAACGATGGACAAACACACAAAGACAAAGCAATTATACAATCAGAGGGAAAACAAGGACAGGACGCGAAGCAGGACAAGAAACACCAATGAAAAAGCTTGCAAAATAAAATCAGGGAAGACAAGATAAACCAAAATGGGTTACAGAAAATATTCAGAAGTCTATGCCATGGAAGCATGTAATTCTTTGTGGCTTATCACTATGGGATATCCCTTTGACATTTCAAATAGTCACTGAGTCCATGTAGATTGAGAGCAGACGCCAAATACATCTTTTCAAAACCTAAGAGAAATCCCAACAAAGGGGAATCGCAAAACATCAGTGTAATTTCTGACTATTGCTTGTCAGATCTCCACCAAAATCCGAGTGAAAGGAAACTGAGTTACGGTGACATAACAGTCCAATTGGTCTAAAAGGAACCCACGTATGCGCATAAAAAAACCCCAATCCTTTTCAATATCTCAGGAACACAACAGTAATCACTTCCACCAACACTCTTTATTTCCCCTGCTGTCTAAACTGATTCCACATCTCTGTTATTTGTCAGCCGTTTAACAGCCTCGCGGCATACGGCCTGTGCTGGCAGGAAATAGAGACGGACAGAAATACAAATTATACAAGGGGCACACTCAGCCAAGCTGTCTGAAAGTTAGACACATGACTATTGACTTGCAGACTTGCTTATTTTGCCTTAAGTAAAGAGTTGGCTTGTGCTTTGCACCGCCATTGTGCTCACTTAATATGGACTATGGCTGCAGCATTCCCCACATTTAAAGATCTTTTGTTGTGTGTGCAGAGTATATCACAAATTTTCCAGGAAGACAACGATTTCTTGCCATAGCTGAAGTGACAAGCTAACACTATTTTTCCATTCGATCCAATATCAAGTAATACCCAAGCTAATATCCCAAAATATATACTGACTCCTCTTTAATCAGAGCAGTTATAGACATTTGTGTGTGCAAATGAAGTCAACTGATAACCTGAGCAAATCACATTTAAAAAAGAATTCGAACAAAAATTGAAAAGAGAGCAGTCGCTCTGACTTTGATATATTCTTTTTGGACCAGAAAGAGTGATTGGAACTTGACAGAACTTGAACTTGGACAACAAAGGTCACATTCTATGCTCTCTATCATTTCCCATTTATGTTTTTTAGTTAAGAAACAACAGCATATTGACATGATCTACGCGTATATTCCTGTTAGTGATGCTTTGATCTAAAAAACAAAAAGAACATCTCTAGATCAGAAGTATCGATATTTCTGGATAAGTGGTAGTAGAAGATGTGATGTGATGAAACATGTTTACATGTAAAAAAAACTTTATAGTATGCCAATCCTTAAATGACTGGTGTATCATTGCTGTGCTTTCAGCTTGAATTAGTTTCACATACAGCATAATTAGTTTTACATTTACAGCTGTTCTCATTCACCACACCCTTACAAATTTATTGTGGACTTTGTTGCTCTGAAAACAAATCATAGAGGTTAGATAGTGGTATGCAGCCAGGATAGAGATCGCCTCGAGACAAAGTAAGCATCTGCTTTTACGAGCATTTGATTTGACAGCTGTGGAGAAGTGATCCTGCCTGTCTGTACGCTTCCTTAACACACTGTCATGACAGGGGCACTCTCAAATATACATATTTAACATGAAAGACAGAGGTTGAAATCCAGTTAGTCTTCTCTACAAACATCAATTAATCATTTCAGAAAAATAAAACTTAATCGTGCATTTTTTGTTCACTTGCTCTACTTAAGTTCATGTCTTATGCAGACATTCTTCTTTTTATGTGAAATTACTTTGGAGACCCTGATGTCACAGAGTACTTTTAATCATTAAACGTGTAATATTTCAACGCTCTAAGGAATGAGCTCCTTATTTACTCTGTTGAACCTCCTCTCCTCCTCCTCTCGGCGATCTCTTTCTTCACAGATCATTAAGGGGAAGGATGGATTAAAGGATGTACAGACAGGTAGATGGATAGGCGGGAGGATGAAGAAAGACAAACATAATCACACCCCAGTGAACACGCCTCCTGTGTCATTTGTCTGACAGCAGGTGGAACGTTAACTTTTTCGAAAAAAAATAATAAATGAGAAAGAACGTTGTTGTGGCTAGAGGAACGCAATGTTGCGAGATGGTTAACGGTTAACGCGACCAGAACGTAGCCACGCGTCCGTGGTTTGCGGCGGTCCTAAAGTGGTTCGGACGTTTTTTCTCAAGCATGATAACAAATTTCTTTTCAAATGCAAGACTTCTCATTCAAGCATCTCAGAATAATGTATGGAAGTCTCAATTCCTCAAACTATTTTGTTAAACCCCCCCATTGCTTTAGTTAGACAGTTCCAATCAATCCACAACCAACCATCTTCCATCAGGTGACAATGGATTCCACTGTGCACTGGATAAATCGGTAGCTGAACGTTTTTGATGGCCCTTATTTTAAAAATTGACAAAGTTAAAATAATTCTCTGCAAGAGAAGAAAGTCTGGGAGTGGGTCCTATCCTCAGGCTCTCTGACTAGCTAAGCAATGCCTAAGCTAAGCTAGTCTGCGTATCCGCCAAGTGGTGTCACAGCTCTTTCTCAACATTAATCATCATCTTTAGACAAAATAGAAAGTTTATTTTATGATTTTATGAGTTTACTTTATGTGCAATGAAGCAGTACAATGGCTCAACACCTCTTCCTCAGATAAGATGTCTGCCCATGCATTTGAGCGGACAGTATTCGCAACAGTTTTTGTGGTGATTCGAGTGCAAACAGTGTAATGAGATGAAACCATCAAGGGAGTACATTGCTTCAGTAAATAATAGCTTTATCTGTCTAGGTGCAGGCGTAAGGATGTTTTGAAATCACAGTCCTGTAACCAAAGAGCACCGACGCTTCTGGTCGGATCTCCACAAATCTTCAGTCGCAGATTTCAAATTGTAATGGGCATACAGGTATTTCTCCCCATGCAGGTTTACTGCTGTGACTGGCAGGTGAGTATCTGATAATCTGGGAACAGCACACATTTGTCATCTTTTGGAGCTGTGTGTCCACAAGGCTGTCTAAGCTTTCTTATTAAACTCTGAATTCTGCTTGATAGTGACAACAGTCATACGTGTACAAGTCGTGATAAGATGACACTGATAATGCCCAGAACTTGCGACTGCCGAGTGAGATATCTCTTCTTGCCTCCGTCTTTCTACCCCCCTCACAGACACGCTCTTCTCGGTTCTTGTACTATTTTCATCTTAAATTCTTAAACACGGTGGCGGCGGTGGCCTTTATGTATCTGGGCTGCAGAGACAACCAGACATCGATTCAATATTGAGCGAGGGCATCATCTTGATTATGGGTTCGGATGGTGTTATAAAACCGTTAATAGGGTGATAATAGGATAAGGATAATTGGAGCTCAATTCAATTATTTCTGTGTGCTTACAGCAGCGAGCTTAACTGGTGGCAGCGTGTGCTTCATTGACAGAGACCGTGCACTACTGCAAACTACTCAAACACTGATTGTCTTGAAAAAGAGAAGCTCCGAGCAGCGGTTCAGTTTGAACGATGAAAAGGATATGATGAAGAAAGCGTCATGTGATCATGTGTTTCTCAAACCTCATGTGGTTCGAGGGACAATTCAAAGAATGTGATAAACAGCGCAAGGTGTTGACCAGGCCAGGCACAACAGAGGCCTACACAATATTAGGAAGGCGGTCATATTGTTATGCCTGATTGGTGTACATTTATATATGCCAAATTAGTTTTTGTTTAATGTTGTACATGGGTTTGTATTTCTTTACTTTAATCATTGATCTCAACATATTTGTGGCCTTTGTGCTATATTTTCTATGCAAACTTTAACACATGTGGTACATTACTTACTATATTCACTATCCCTCCCCTGTATTTTTATTTTATTGTCTCCAAAGTCAAAAGTTGGCCTGCATGCTATGTGTGCTAAAATGCGCTCAGTCCTCGTCTCCTGACCCTCTGGACCTTAACTGCGTGCCTTCCCCGTGCTCCCTGTCCACGTATTTCCTGTCTGTACAGTATCTGCTGCATTGTGCGTACAAAAGCAAGATGCTGCCTGAAAAATGTGCCCACTGTATGCTCAAAACAAGTTTCATTATTATTGTACGACAGAGATTCTCAGTAAAGGGTTCATCACTTGTACATCTACAATGTTGAACGCACTTAGGACTGGTGTCTGTGAATATTCTCAGTCACGCATTGTATTTCTCTGTTGAAAACAATACTTTACCACATTAGCCAGTAAAGCACGTGCAGTTCAACTCTTTTCAAACACATGCCGCTGCCTCCATCCTCGAAGAACCACCCCCAGCATGGACTGTTCACACTTCTACTTTCAGGCCAGAAGTACTAAACGTCCAGACTAAACAACTCTTTCTTCCCTTCTGTCATCAGTCTCCCAACCAGCTGACAGGAGTTTATAATCATGGACTGCCTCAAGTGACTGTACTTGACTGTTACACTTTCAGTTTTACATGTGTAGTTGCACACATACAGCTGATGGCGGTTTATTTTTCTATTACATTTCCACATGCTGCTTTTTTACAGTGGCCTTTATTTTGTATTGTTACTTATCTGTTTTCATTCTTTACACTCATTGTGGACAGCAAAGGAAGAATTTCATCGTGCAGTGGAACGCGTTTTCTGCACATGACAATTAACACTTAACAGCTGAATACCATCTTTTATTAGTGTATTAACATGTTTTCTGATTTGCAATGTTGCATTTTTAGTTTCTGTCCCTCATTTCTATTAGAGACAAAAAGACAACTTTGGCCACCACATACCATCTCCATTACCAACACCGTCTCAAAGCAAGGCAGGAGCTCCTGTGGGTGTCTTAGTGAAATGCAACAAAAAGAAAAAAGAAAGAACGGCTCGCGACTGCGACTTGGTTCCCATCAGTCTCTTTAAAGAGCCTGTCAATAGATTGGGTTCGCTCGTGAACATCTCTGATTTCTATGTCTTGTCTCTTCTTCTCCTCTTTTGAAAACTTCTCCCTACTCACTAACAATCTCCTCTCAGGTGCCTTTGTTCTGAGAGAAAAACACCATGTAGACAAGTCTGCCCACAGGGTAGCAACATATAACTGCATTCATCAAGGCTGTGTGTGTGTGTGTGTGTGTGCCTTGGTGATAATAGGAGGCACACAGCATCTATTATTGCAGCATGAAACCTTTTGATACGCGGGGAGTGGAAACACACACATGCTGGCTTCATGGCGGGCTGTGCACGCACAATCATGCTCTAAAAAAGTTATTCCCTTTCTGACACAGCCGGCTCCGTTTACACAGACACACGCATTCCCACACATTTGCATCACGCTGTGCTTTTGTATAAAACATAAACACGCAATTACCGTCAGGGCCTCCTGCAGTTGCTTGTATTTGTTAGGTTTCCTCTCCGAGCCGCAGAGTGCCACGGCACAAGGTCTAACATCTAATAAACATATGAGCACTCAGCAGTGGGGATCGTCTTTCATATTTGCTGACAGTTATTGCTGCGCAATTAGTTGAAACAGAAGCTGAGTTAAATTGGGTTTTAACTTAACAGAAGTAGGATGCGTTTGCCAATCAGGTGCGGTGGAGCAGGGAAACATCGAAAACATGCAGGGCAGTGGATCCCGAGGACCGGAACTGAGAAACACTGACCAAGAGAACTACCTCTGCAACAGTTTGTTTTTTCTTTTGTAATGTATTCTCATGTGAAAGACACTTGCTTGGCCAGCCAGCTAACGTTAGTGCTACATAGAGACAAACAACACTCACATTCACACTCACATTGGCCATTCCATTTTCTAAGGGTCTATCTGGTTTGTCTTTGGAGGTGGAGCAGGTGGTGAAGGGTTTTTATAAATGTTTATGCTCCTACAGCGGGCCTGACAGAGTTTTGTTTTTAAAGGTTCTCAGTTTTAGATACTTGGAGGAGCCAGGCTGGACATGGAGGATCACTCAACACCAGGTCTCTCCAGGATGCTGAGCTCCTGTGGATTCTTCACGCTGTAGGAATTGGTGGATGTAGCTGGACCTGGTGTGGGAGACTCATCAGTGGTGGCTCTACATTGGAGGCAGAAGTCGGTTTGACAGACCAAGAATTTCTTGAAACCATGACCAATCAAGAGGCTGACAGAGGAGGAACTAGAAGATACTACAGGTGTATAAAGATGGGCTGGAAACTTTAGATGAGGACGACCTCTTTCCTGAGCTGGGCTTCACGGTTAATGTGGATGACTCTTTAACCTCAGTATTTATACGCTGCCAAAGAAAAAGTGCTTCGTCCTTTGTGAAAGCCTTAAACAGAGGCAAACTGGCCCATTGAGAGGACACTGTGTGGAGGTCTAAGCTGGTCAGAGTGGAAGATTTTTTATAAACAGAACAAAAGATCTGCAGACTTACAGTGGAGGGCTCTACACGGAGCTGTTGCAGTTAATGCTTTTTTCTACACTATCAACCTGACTGTATCCAGCAACTGTCCTTTTTGTGGACAAACAGAGACTGTCTTTCACTGCTTTCATGACTGCAACAGACTCAGGGACATTTCTTTATATTTTAGAAATAGCTTTTAACTGTTTTAATGTGACATGGTCTAGAGCGGCCTTTACTTTAGGAGTCAGTAGTAAAAAGAGCAAAGTCACTAAGTGGGAGCTTTTAAAGTTTTTACTCGGAGTGGCTAAAATGTCCATTTACTGTAGTAAGAGACACAAAGTGGAGGACAGTATGGAAGCCCATTTCTGCCACTTGATGAAATTATAAGATACTAATCAGGAGATCAAAAGTCTAAATTTAAAAAACAGTAGCTACACTAAGGCTAGTCTAAAATGAAAATGGATCTCATCATTGAAAACTACTTCAGATGTGGCTTTACAAATCGTGAGATTTTAACCTTATTGGAAGAAGTACATAACATTAAGTTAAGCCTTTGGACGTTGGAGAGAAAACTGCAGAGGAACCAGCTTTGGTGGAAACGAAATAAAACAGAGGTGGCCTCCTTCATATCCCAACAGCTGCAAACATCTGGCAAACAGCACGGATACCGATGGATGCACCAGAAATGTTGGATGGCCGGACTCATCACAGACAGGGAAACTGTGCGCCAATTAATGAGACTACTGGACAGAGAAATCCATGCGCACAACCGTTTGCAACGGCGCATTTATGTCAGCCGTGGTCCAAATTATGTTTGGCATGCAGACAGCATATGTGTTAATGGTACATAGACGGCTTCTCCAGAAAGATGATATGGCTCGAGCTGTTCAAAACCAACAGCAAACACCAAATTATTGCGGGGTATTTTATTGATGCTGTGAATGAAAACAGTGGATGCCCACAAAGAGTCAGGATAAACCACGGTACTGAAAACAAGCACCTTGCAGAGATGCAGAGGTTTCATATGTCACATCAAAGTGTAGTGTTACTTTAAGACACAGCAAACTTGTTTTGACTTATCTCGACTTACTTAGTATCTCATAATTTTGACTTAGCTATCTCATCATTTTTTTTCATCAAGTTGGTGGAAATGGGCTTCCACAGGACAGAGTAGGACAGGAGGCAGTTCCTAATTTTATTTGATTAGTGAAAACCAGAGTGTGGATTGATTTTAAGTTTTTATTCAGAGGTGGTGCTATAATAATGTGACCTGCTCTGTGTCTGGAAACGTTCTCACCTTCAACTCTGTATTCGAGTAGATTTTGTTGATGATCAATTTGTTGAATTAATCTTCTAAGATGGTTGTCTGTAACTAATATTTCTTTTATAATAAAGGCTTTTTTTTTAAAACAACAAAAACCTCTCTACATATCTCATTAATTGCATGTTACTAACTAAACATCTTCTCCGGAGTTTCTGTTCTCTCTCTCTCTCTCTTGTCCAGCAGGTTCTCATGGATCGTGGCTGCTGCTGTGGTCCTGCCTGACGTCTACTTCATATTACTATTATTACTGTCATCAATGTATATCTACATTATAGTTTATAGCTAGTGAATGATTGCTGCTACTGTGCATCTGTGTCTCTTCATCTCTATCACGGGTTCTACTGCTACTGTAATCATTTCATTTTCTATCATACATTGTAATTGCACAATTGTTTCTGTTGATTTGTCCTGTACACATGACTTCTAATGCATGTCTGTTCATCCTGGGAGAAGGATCCCTCTGCTGTGACTCTTCCTGAGGTTTCTTCAACATTTTCTCCTTTTCTCCCACATTTTTTTCTCCCTCCGAGGCAGCCACAATGTGTTATGTGACTTTGGCCTATACAAATAAAATTTGATTTGATTTGATTCGATTAATTTGGATTAAAATGAAGTTGTATAAACTATGACGGAAACACAGAAGATATTTCAACCTAGACATTCTCATATGTCATCCTATTAACCTATATTGTGTGTGTGTTGTTGTTGTTTTCTTTTCGTGACGGTGGCAAAGTGTGGGTTGACACATGGGAACCTGCGCAAGATTACACACAGTAAACCAGCCCACCACAGGTTCCAGAGTTCAAAGTTCCCAGTTTGAAGTTCATCATGTTTAAGGTCATAATAAAAGTTCAAAATAAAATATTCAGCACACATTTCAGCCAGTGTCAGTCTCTGTTTCACTCTAGCTGTGGCCTAAGTACATAAAATATGAATCTGATAGATCAATACTATTTCACAGACTGTATTCCCAGCACTCGATATCTCACATTTGTGGTCTACTTTTCATAGTTTTACATATCAACCAACATTATTGTCTACATCATCACCACTAGCTATTATAACATAGTGCAAGTTAAAGTAATACTGCATTGTACATAAAGTAAGTGGCATCTTGTATGAGATGATTAGGGTAAGCAGTAATGTGTATGGGAGCCTGAAGAAAGGGAAGTTAACTACACCAGTACCAGCTGGAGATTATATTGTATATTATATGTTTCTATATATGCACTGAGAATTGCACATTTGGAGTTGTGCTCATATATATATATATTATTTATTTATTTTTGGAAGCTGTTTCGTTAAGCTGTTTTATTGTTGAACTAGTGAGACTGTGATGTGTTTGTATTCAGAAATGTTGACGATGTCATTGAAAGAAATGCTCAAAAAAACTGAGAAAAAAACTTCCGGGCACAGCGTTCTCCAATCAGATTGTAGCTCGCGGCGTCACGTTTCGCCATGACCGGATTATTATTGGAGTTAATGAACGGCGGGAGCCTCTGCTGTAAAGCCGGATTTCCATACACGGCCTACCTCTACACCACTCCGCACTGCCCACTTTAAATCGCCATTTCCAATGCTAGAAGGTGGGCGGAACGAGGCCAAAGGGATACTTTTCACCTCCTCTGTGGTTGGTCCGAAGTAGGTGAACTGGGGCCGAAAATGTGACGTAGAATGCTGCTTAATGCTGATTGGTCAGAAAACAAATTGTCACCTGCAGCGCCAGGTACAAAGCAGGATGTTTTGGTTTTGACTAGAGAGATGAGTGTTTTTGACTGATAGTAAGCTGCTCACTTTTAACTTTCTGCTATCGTCTCGGTATATTAGTGACTGGAAAAATAATGTCGTTCTGGACCAACCCGGAGGTGACTTTTCTGTCCTTGTTGGGAGAAGACAGCAGGAGTTGGACGGGACCTCTCTGAACGACAAGGTTTTCCAGCGGATCGCGGCTGAGATGGCCAAACTTGTCTTTATCAGGACGGTAAAACAAATGACGGAGAAGCTTAAAAAATGTAAGGCCGATTATCGGGCAGTCAACGGACACAACAATACTAGTGGTGTTGATCGAAAGGTCCCGAAATGGTATGAGGACATGGACGTGATATACGGCCACAGACCAGGGAGCGCCGGTAGGGAAGCTTGCCTCGAATCCATTACACCGTTGGCGCAGTCACCTGGTAAGTTTTTATCTTTTACTACGTTCATTGTTTTCTGCATATAACTGCACAATGGTTGTTTTCTTTCGTTCACTGGTTGTTGGTACATAACTTTACTGTGTAGCGCGCTATTGCTAGTAGCAACAAGCGTGGGTGTGGCTAAAGCCTGCAATACTGGGGGGACAGTGGGGTCACTCCTAAGCAATGGAAAAAGTCGTTTAAAAAGGCGGTGATGTGTGGAGTGGTGTAGAGGTAGGCCACGAGCGGGTCTACACTGGAGTCAATTGAGAACCCAGAGCGTTTCATACAGACGTGGGGGGATACCTTTTGCGTCAGTATGACACGTCCAGGGGCGTGACGGATCGTCGGTATTTTAGGCGTTGGGAGTGAGAACGGTGTGAACTCGCATTCAATTGAATGCTTAGAATCACAGCATTACAAAGCTCGCCTGAAATAAATAATAAAGACCACACCTTAATTCATGGAAGGTGATGTAATGGTAGACAGGACTTGGGGGAAACAGATAAAGGGATGAGGGGGGCCAAGAGGATGGATGAAGGGGCTCAAAGGGATGAGAGGGGACATGGATGATGGTCTTTTGGATGTGGAGGACCCAAGGAAGTGTGAGACTGAAGGTGCTTTTTGAGTATTGCGGGATTTAGATGCCGTAACCTGTGCACATAGCCAATGCCGATGCAACGCATTTGCACTTGTGTGCTCGTCAGTCTGTCTAATTCATTAACAATGCCACCCAAACTCTAGTCGGCTCTGTGTCTTTTTGGACAGTCGGTTTTGTTTCTACCTCCTGCTTAAGTACTTGTATCTCCAAACCTCGATGTGATCTATGTTTATTGCTCTGAATCAATCAAGGAGATGGAGAACCAGCGGGGAATACTAACCAGAATACGCAACAACCAGTTTTTAGTTAAATTTCTCGGGAGGTCCATGTCAGTTATGGCGCTAGGGTCTTGCATAGGTGTCTGCGCTGTCACTGTAGCTTCTGCGTTAGCTTAGCGCAGAAGTCTACACCATCCTTTCTGAGTTGCAGCATTTCAGGGACCTTCGCTCCTTGTTCCCCCGTTTCCTGAAATATAATAGACGGATGAAGAGGTGACAAAAACGAAGGGAGGGGTGGATGTGGGCTGAGAACTGTGATGAACCTTTTATAAATCTTTAATCTCAATGTGACTGATAATGCAGTTTACATATTTTTTTTCAACTATAACGGAATTTGTGTCATGCATAACTGGCAGTACATGTGTGGCTGTGTGTTTGGGACACAACCTTTATAGGCCAAATAGTGGTTTGGCTTTGGTATATTGTATATGGTGACTTTGTATATTGATTGCTGTGTTTTGAATTTGGACTGTTCATGCCACGAGCCGCACATTTTATTTGTTGTCACGTTGTAGTTTTGATGTTTAGTATTTGATATATTTAGACTGATAGACTTAGACTTAGATAAACTTAAATGATCCGCGACGGAAATTACTTTGTCACCATAGCTTCATTGCACATAAACGTAAACAACACAAAAAACACAAGAAAGATAAAACAAATGAGATCAAATTAAATAAAAATAAACACTGTAATAAAAAAATTACAGACTTGGCATTAGGCCTTTGTACAAGTTGGCAAAAACATTGACCGAGGCGCTCGGCTGTTTGACCAGTTGCATAGCAACAGCGGCATCATGTCGAATGGCGTCTCCTTGTACTTGTGAGGGAGGGATGTAAATTCAAACGGAGCATGTCCGCCCGTAGAGTCTGAATCCGGGCACAGATGTACTGTGGTCCTATGAACCAGATCTCCAAAGCTCTTCTCATGACACACTCCCTGTGGGTCCCATCAAGCGCACACAGTCCATTGATCCCGCTGCCGAAGACCTCACGATCCCCTTGAGGACAGATGGCACCACCGACCCGAAGCTCCTTCTCCGCTCCTCCACCGCCAACTCCAGCTTGGCATCCCCAGGACTTTTTTGGAGGTTTAGTGGGATTCTCAGCCTGGCATCCAAAGCACTTAGGCCTCAGTCCGGGCATCTCGGGGGACATGGACAGCGCTAGCAGTTGATAGCAGGAACACACCACCGGACACAAAAAAAAACAGGAAAAAAAAGACAAAAACAACCAAAAACCATTTTGGGTAGAAGAAGACAACAAGTCGGACAAAAAACAACCATTAACACTCAGAATAATCCAAAAAGTTTATTCTTCATTGAGCCACCGACGACATGCAGCATTTTTCAAATGTGCCTGAAACTTTCAAACTGCCGTTTGTTGGGGCTGTTGATATCATAATATATGCTGTCCGATTGGCATTGTCTGGGTGGCATTATTCAGCTGCAATTTTGTCTTGTTTGTGAACTATTTATCTACCTATAGTCTAGAATGACAAACGTGATGATGTCTTAAATAATTTTTTATCCAAATTAAACTGAGTGACAAACAGCAGGTCCTGCGATTGGAAAAAGCAGCCTGTTTGATTCTACAGCATCCCCAACAGCCTCATTCGTCTGGCAGACGCTGAACACATACCAGCTCAGTCACTGTTGAGAATGACACAGCTCCTACAAACCTTCAAGGGACGACTCGGCTTCGCATCGTTACAGTGACTGTGCCTGAAGGGAAATGCGCGCCTACCCTCCAGATGGACCTGGACATAGTGTGGCAGGTGTTCCTGCCAGAGGCGCTGGATAAGAAGGACAGATCATAACAGATTTCACACAAATACCCTGAAACCTGCTTGGATAATACAAGACTATGTAAGATTTCCAGACATCTGCTGTCTTTGTGCGTTTGTGCGTCGCGTGGTGTATGTGTTATCGACGCTTGTGTGAGGAGAATTTCTGACAGATTACTCAGAAAATCAACTCTATCTCTCTGCGTCTGCATGCATGAAACAAAGAAAAAGAATTACAAGTCCATGTGCTCTTCCAAAAAACGATTGTTGATTATTTATTATTAGGGGCCTGATTTGTCATTGTCTTTTTTAGATGTGTGTTTCAGTTTGCTGACAAACAATGACAATGAGGCTGAAAGTCTGACATCCCACTGCCATTTGAGTTCATTCACATTCCTGGTATTATGATGGCAGTGACTTCAGCAGTCGATGAGCTTTTCAAGGCCACCTTTTCTGAACTGTTAGTCAGTTAGGACCTCGTGTGTTTTCACATGCTTATGATGTCACTTGTCATCATAGTCCAACTGGCAAAATGTTCATCTCACATGTTATTTTCTTTACTGAAATATGATTTCATCACTAACAGAGAACAGACTGCCTTAATTCTTTGCAAAAAAAAAAAAAAAACACAAAAAAAACAAATAACATAAATGAACAAATTTAAGTTAATCTGTGCCGTGTGAGGCCTGGTGATTCCAGTAGAATTCCAGTCTAATGTAGTTGTGACTCTTGGAGAAACATGATGTATCCATTGCTAAATGTGCTACCATCAGTACCGTAACGGACCACTGCTTTAATACTACTGTGCACATGCCACAGTTTATTCACCCATCAATCTGAGCGTGTGTCTGCTGTGGCGTCACGTTCACTCCCGTTGTATTCCCTTTTGTAATCCTCCAAAGCCTCGTTGGTCCTGGGTGCTGGAGCCAAATGTGACACTTTAATAATTACCCGAAGAGCGCAGCGTAGGTAGGTGCACCAAAAGCATCAATGTTACACCACATACACACACACACACACACGTGCGTACCAGCATACACACTCACACAACGGATAAGAGGGATGTTTGAAAGTAAGATGCACCGTGTAGGCCGGTAATTGTGAGGTTGTGTGCCTGTGTGTGCGCATTGAGGCTTTCAAGGTCTGCAAGGACTCGTAGCCAGAGAAAGAAACACACACGTCCAGATTATGCAGCGCTCTATATGCATTGTATAGAAATCCAGCTATTTAAAGCCGGATAGCTCAGCTGAAGTCTTACTGAGGGCTTTACGGAGCTCGTAGGTGCCCACGTACGCAGATGAGCGCTGGGAAACGGACGGTGTTTTAATACGATCATTGCAGTCATGATGTCCAGCATTTGTGTGTGTGTTTCATGCCTATATATAAATTATATATATTTAGGAAACTGTGGCCGTTAGTAATCCAACACTGAAAAATAAGTATTCAAGTCTATAAAATGAACCCGTGAGGAACGAAGGTGGCAAGGAAAAGTCCCTTGTAACAGGAAGAAACCTTGAGCAGAACCCAACTCATATGGAGGGACACATGTGCCTTAGGCCGGCCGGGTAGAGACAGAAAAAGAGGCAGAATGGAGCAGCAGGTAGGTCAACATGCATCTCACTAAAGCATACACGTAGAATCTACTCATGATACAAGCCCAAGATATAGATGATGATGTTACATGAATGATCGATAACAAATGCACGACAAAAGGCGTTGATTCCAAAAGGCCTCAAGGATACAGCTATTATGTTAAACACAAATAGTCACAAATCACATTGCCAGCGCACTGCATTTAAATCTACTTTAACGAAACACTCCAGGATAACATCAGTAGAACTACTTTCTTTTCTTCTGTCTGTCTTCATCTGGCTCTTAAGTCTTTTCCGGCAGTAGTGTAAGTGCTGTTTCTATTTACAGAAGGTGTCGAGTCTTGAAATGTACTGGGGCAGTTCTTTTATGAGGTATTAGTTGCTTTTAAACAAGTGGCACTGTAAAGGAGAAAGAAATGGCTTCTGCCTTGAAAAGGAGCCAAGGAAGTAGACACACACAGCATCAACGTGTCAAAGTATAATTGCAGCATGTATGCATATTCATCGCTGGAATAAGTAGCCTTTTTATTAAATAGAGCTGTTTTTCTGTCTCCACTTACTAACAGGTGGCGGGGGCAACCTAGTTTTCAGAGTTCATCTCCCTCTAGATGAATTAAGCCATCCTTCCTTTTTTTCCTCTTCTAATTGAAATGAATCCTCCAGGTTAATTTTTTTATGGAGTAGCAGCAGATGTTAATTTAAAATCAGTCTATAAAAGGCTGAAAGTGGGAGGACGACGAGTCCCTGAGAGATCAGAGAAACAGGTTGCGTGCGAATGTGCCTGCCCTGTGTGAGCGCGCACGCTCGGATGGAGCAGAGGAGATTGATTGTGTTTCCACATTTACTGTATCTAAGTTGTTTTAATTTTAGCTGAAATTAAATTCAAGACTAATTAAAGAGATTTACGCACTTGCCCCATCTAGACATTCTGACACACGCGAGTTTTAGATGTGACATAGAATAAAATTAAACTGCAATTACTTGAAGTGGGCAGAACCACTTTGCTCATGCCAGGAAATGTCTGTAGTAATTGATATATTTGCACATGGAAACACACACCGTATATTTTTAATTCAATTCAATTTTATTTATATAATGTCAGTAACAATACAAATAGCCTCAAGATGCTTTACAAAACCTAGCCTGAACCCTGGAAGTACGAAGGCAGCAATGACAAAGAAAAACTCATGTTCCTGTAACCACTTAGGCTGAAATCTCTGATTAAAATGATTTCAGTCGATTTGCTGGAATATCGACCATGATAAAATCGCCACTTTTAGCATCTGAACCATTCCTCCAAGTCTAAACGTCAATTTTTTATCATAATGCTGTCATATGAAATAACATTATTTTTCATTAATATTTTTATATTTTATATATTAATATGGAGGAGGACTGATGATAAAACACGTCTGGATAACTCTTTTTTTTTAAAGATATTCTTCCACTTTTTTTTTTCACAGAAAGGACCTTATTAAAGAAAACTCACTAAATTGTGTTTTTGTTTAATTTTTTGTGACCCTGGGAGAAAAATGCAATATGTAATCAAATTATTAAATTTTGTGTTATTCAGGTGGACCAGTGCAAGTACTACTCATTAGTACTGTAACAGTTTAATATCCGTGGTGTCCACTGGTGCTCCCCTTTATGAGCACATGGGAAAAACCTTAGGTTTTGTGTGTGTGTGTGTGTGTGTAGAAGGGGTGGCATGGGAAACTACAGGTTAATCAAATAAATAGCCCAATAACAACAGTATGTGTTCCCTCCCATGTGATAAAAGTCATCATGCAGCAGTAATGGACGCCGTTAGCCTTCCGTAATGTCCGCTGCCCTCCAGGCCCTTTATGCACAGATGATGTACAAGCAGGCGAGACAACACATGGTTGACGCATGTGGTTTGTGCGATTCCGGTCACCCTCACACTGTCAGCCCGTGGGTTCTTCTTCGGCAGTCCACGCGTGTCGTCTTGAACAGTTTGCCGAGCTGCCATTTGGAGATCTGCTCGGCTGGCGCCGCACCGCACGCGAACAGATTGAACCGTGTCACGGCTCAAGGACGCGCACGCACATGTTCGCCACACGCGCACACTTCTGTAAAGGCACACATGCAGACCCACGGTCATGTAGCTAATGTGAGCTTCGTGTCTTCTCTGGACACAGGCGCACAGGCGGGGAGGATGAATTCATCATTGAGACCGCTCAATGGGAAGCAAATGTGTTTACCGTCACCTGTGACAGCGAGCCTCACACAGCAATAATGAGCGATATCCAAGCCCATTTTGCTGCAGCCCCCCCCCAAGAACAGCACACAAACACCCAAACATAGAGACTCACAAAACACTCCCAAAATGATCTCGCTTTAGACGGGCTGTATTTGTGTGAATAGGCCGTATGTTTGTACAATCATTTTCTGATGTGCAAGTGAAATTGGTAGTAATTAGTGATGGGACTGAAATTATAGAACTTTCACTAACAAAGACCGCTCCTTAACTGCAATAAGTTTATTGGTAGACAGGTCGTGAGAGAAATGGATGGAGGAATGAGAAGCTTCAAAGGGTATGGGATGAAAAGGGAAGAAAAGATGTTCAGGGTATGTTATGATATAGAATGACATGGTGGGTAGTCTAGTTAAGTAATGTAACTTCATATAAAATAATATTTCATGTATGAGAAAAGTGAGCTGAATTTAAAGCGAAACCTTTCATTAAACTCTGACCACCTGTAAGTGGTTTAGAGGTGGTTCTAACCAGGTAAAAGACTTGAGTTGTCAGTAAATATTTCTGCTAAAAATTATGTGAGATCACAGGATCAGGTTTATTGAGGTCAAATCGAAAGGTAGTTCACCTCCTACTGGTAATAAGCTGTGGCTGCAAAGGAAAACTGTGTGCAGACGACTAGAGGAAGAACAGTGGGTCAAAGATGAAACAGGAAATCGATTCGTGGCCTATAGCTCCGTGGCATATCTGTAATTATTTGTTGGTATGTGATTTAATTGTTTGTCTCTGGGTTTCTGCTTTTACAGCGGGACACGACGAATTAATTAAGTTGTCACTTCGTGTCTGTAAATTGGAATGGATATTTATTAGTGGAAAAAAGTACATTTTCAGTTTACGGAAATTTCTCTTTGTACATTGTTGGACTGGTCAGTGATTGCAGAAATTAAATCTGGTCAACTTTTACAGAGCATAGCGAGGAGGACAGGATGGATTGGGATAAACTTTGATAGTAACACCGTGGTTCCTTTTACCCATGACTTCACATGACTACACAATTTGTACACATATTTGTACATATATTGTAGGACTTAGCCAGTGTTGAGAGGTGGCCTTTCACTCGTGGTTTCTTACTTTCCTTCTTTTCTCCATCTCACAACTCAGAAGGTCGACGTGAGCCAGGAAAATCAGGGAAAGCCATCCTGTTCTTTCACCAGCTGAGCTGTTTGAGCTTCTCCACAACCAGCTGAAAAAACGAACTGAACTGTGACATCAGTCAATCCGCTCATCTTTCCTCCCCTCCCACTCGCCCTACCCTGCCCTCCTGTTGCTACTGTAGCCATCGTCCAGGAAGTCCACCGGCTGTAGAGGTTGGCGTCCACCTGGCTCGGTGCCTGGTGACCGTTTAATGTCAGCCAAGAATCTGTCGATCCGCGCGCGTGTGTTCGTGCGTCCGTGCCAGAGAGAAAGAGTGACAGGAGGGGTCGAGAGAGACCTCTGACAGTGACCTGACACTCCTCATCAATCTGAACAACACTCACACTCGCGTGGCCTCGTGGGTATCATGTTGATGTTCTTTCTACATAACCTTTCAGGAGCTGCCAAATCCTTAATGTCCCTCAAAGACTAAGCTGGTGTGTGTGTGTGTGTGTGGGGGCTCTCGAGAGTGAGTTGTGTTGTTGTGAGAACTCGATGAGTGACTGTTGTGTGTTCGGTGTGTGTCAGGGAACGTCTACTAATGCACAAACATTCATGCGGTAGAACCGACAATATACTTGCCTTAGCGCTGTCTTTAGAACAACAATTAGCATTCCAAAAACTCATTATGAGTAGAAAAATTCTGTTACCTGCAATAAAATCACAAATCTCTCATTTGTTTGTTAATTATTATCTCGCCACCCTCTCTCTGTCTAAATCATTCCCTTTTTTTTTTTGTAGGTGAACTGCTCTTTTTAGCTCTCTCTTCAGACCCCTGAACCCCCAGGCTAACATAGTGGGTTTGCAGTGTCAGGTGGTGGAGCCTGAGCAGTTATATTTCAGAAGGCAATGTTTGTGGATGTGTGCACACATTCACACGCAGCCAGAGGCTACTGAGCTGTAAACTGAATGGGACAATGAAGAGTTCACAGAACCAACTTACTGAGTGCTGATGCTTAAACCAGGCACACGTCTACGGGAATGCTGCCTATTGAGTCTTGCCTTTTTTTCCACTGCAGGAACCCGGGGCAGGCATCAGATGGCACCAGCACTCTGTGATCGATTAGGACACAGAAACCGCGTCGTAATCGATCACAGCGGTGCTTTCACTTGAATGGAAATCATCAGCGTGGTAATATTATGACGCTGACAGCGGAGTAATGGACAAATTGCAGTTTTTAGTCAAATTTTAGATAACTACCAAACTGATTACAGTTCATTTTGAGTGGACTATAGATCACAATAGACATTTTGGAAGAGAACATGATCACCAAGGTTAGCAGTCTTTATCATGAATGAATATCAGTAGAAAACGTCACGCCAACCCAACTCAACACACATCAAAAGAGGTCGCCCAACAAAATACAAGCCATTTGCAGTTGCCCTAGAAATGCAAATACACTGTACAACATATATATGATGAAGTAGAAATAAGACCATTGTCTTTAAATGAAATAAAGACAATGGTGATTGTCTGAACAGGCCCTCTGTGTGCCCTTTAAAATTTGTTGGTTTGTTTACTTCTGTCACTTTTGTTTCTCCTCCAGTGCACCGGTTCCCGAAGCCGATCAGAGTGATGTGTCTCGCCGATTCAACGCGCTGAGTCGTCCTCAAAGCTGTCAACAGGGGTCCGACGAGTGGTAACAGAGCAGGTTCTCTCACAGACACGAACACACAGTACAAATAACAATGTGCTCACACTTCTACCTGAAATTTGTAGGCACAAACACATCGGACATGCACACACACACACACGCACACACACACACTGTGAGTGGTGGGGTGCTTCATTAGTCCTGGTTAATAAAGTGTAAAGGATTTTCATTAGTGCTGACAAGCCAGCTGGCTGAGGACAGAGCTGAGTGACAAGAGGTCAGAGAGAAGTAGGAGAGCGGATGATAAAGGGATGAAGTGACGAGAGGAGAAAGAAAAGACGCCAAGAGTCAAGTTTGTTTATGCAGCACTTCAGGAACAACACAATGCGGATAACTAAACACAAGAAGGCATAGAAGTAAGAGGGTTGATGAGTATAATAAGAGAATAAAGATATGGAGGGAAATGTGGAAAAACCTGGGAAGAGTGCAGGGATTAAACAATTTTTTTGGGGGGGATGAGGGGTGGTGGAAAAACTGTGAAGGACGTTAATGAAAAAACAGAATTGGAGAGGGAGGGACGACAAACACCACAGGAAGGAGGATGGATGATTAATGGGAAATATGGGAACAGGCGAAGGTGTGATGAGTTAGATGAAAGAAGGGGAAACGGGGATCAAGTCAGGGAGGAGCGCTGGAAAGAAAAGAAGGGGAGAAAGAGGTGAATGTAAAGGAGAGGAGAGGGTTGTAGGGAAGGAGAAATCCATAAAGAGTCTTCAGATAGAGGGATTGATGGAGGGAGAGGGAGTATTTAGAAAGGACGGATGAAAGTGGGGCAGAGGACATAGAGCTTCAGGTCAAGTCACGTCAGCGTTATTTAGAGAACAATTGACGGAATAAGCAGGAGAGACCTTTTTGTCAACACAGACTCTCAGAGTTACCCAACAACTCAGCAACCATTTCAGAAAAAGCTGCAAATGTGCTGACGGGAGAAAAGAATAACACTCACCATGTTGTGACAAGTCAGTGTTCTGCCGGGAAACTTTCTGGACCTGGCATTCGTTAATGTGGATTTTACTTAGACATGTACCACGCACCTAGACCAGACCAGACACCCCCACCCCATAGCAATGACACTCCATGATGAGAGCAATCATCCCCAGCAGGATGCAGCCTGACACAGACACACACACAAAAACGGTTTAGGAACAACTAAAAAAAATATGGAAAACCTGGCCTCAAACTGATCAAGTATCTGTGGGATGATCCACAGATGCCCCTCCCCTCAACCCATAGGACCCAAAGCCCCCCCCCCCACTAACAACATCCTGCTACCAGACACCACAGGACACCCTCAGAAGGTCCATGTCCATTCTTTATTCACACCTGTTTTGGAGACATGAGGAAGACCTACACAATATTAGGAAGGTGGTCATAATGTTATGCCTGATCGGTGTGCAATTACCGTGTTAACTCAGGGTCGTTTGCTCGACTTTAAAACGTCAAACTTACCCACTGATGAGCAACATTCCACTTCAAGTTTTTGACTAAGGTCTGTATTAAGTGGACGAAGAAGACGATCTTAAAACTGCTCCACAGCTGAAGGTTCTTCTCAAACTCTCGTCCTTTATGTCCTCCACTCTCAGGTGCACCAATTAGTCTCAGAGTATTTAGTTTTATGATTACAATGCAATTCAAATCATAAAAGTGAGAACAAGTAATAACTGTCAGGATCAAGTCGGCTCAGGATGTAATGCAGGGGTGTCATACTCATTTTAGTTGGGGCCGGGGGGCCACAGCACCAGTAAGCAGTGACATCATAGCATAATAACCTATAAATAATGACAACTCAACTATGAATTGAGTTGTACTAAATATTTTCAACTGTTAAAGAAAATATATCTCGAAAATTCAAAAAAGGCTTATTTGAAATATGTGAATGACTTGACTCTGTGTTGTAAAAAAACTAAACAAAACAGACAGTTCACATTGTCATCCTGTGTTGATTTTCTGTGTGCCCCTTTATATCATAATTTTCTAACAAATCAATAGAATTGGATTGGATGTGAGTTGTCATTCATTAAATTAAAGCAGCTCTTCATTCTGGTCACTGAACGCATTTGGTAGGTCAACTGTGTTAGATTTAAGAGCCAGTAAAAGGAGCGGAGAGATACACAAAGAGGTGGACAAAAGGACATGTTTCTTCCATTGCCATTCAGGGGTGACATTGTCCTCCAGGCCCGGGCACACACACTAAGAGAGAGACAGGTTTGTGTGTGTCCGTGTTTGCATGTGTGTCACTGGGTGCGACAATGCGTCCTTTCAGATCCGGACAGGACACCGACCAAAGTCACCTCCTCAGACAGCCCAGTGTGTGTTTGTGTTGGTGTGTGTGTGTGTGTGTGTGTGTGCGTGCACTTATTCGTAATAGGTTTTATGTGTGTGCATGTGGATATGAGCATATTTCTCTGTGCACTAAACACTGCCATGCACGTCTGAGGGAGATCCATAAAGCTGCAATCAGAGCTAATGTGGAAAACAGCGTAGTTAAAAAAACAAAGAAAAAGCAAAAGGTGGGAAAAAATATCTATATGGCAATATATCGTGATATCGTGATTTTTCTTCTGATACAGTATCGAAAAAATAAAGCCATGCTTCCTCACCTCCATCACCATTTTTTCTGTACAACGTAATAAATTGGAAATGGATCTTTTGGAATCTTTTGGAAATGATCTTTAATGTTGTTTTTTGACTCAGTTTGTCCAATGAATTATCACTGTCATCTGATGTGCATATACAAAATGTGTATATAAATTTCTCAGTGAACTATGTACAATATTTCAATATATCGCAACATCATACTATCGCAATTATGTATCGTATAGTGACTCATGTATCGTGATACATATCGTATCGTGAAGTCCTCGCCAATGCCTACCCCCCTAATGAAAACAGTTTACAGCTGTTGAGGGCATCCCCTCAGATATTGACTCACAAATTGTTTTGGGACTTCAAATCTAAAATGAAAAGGGTGTAGGAAACTTTGGGAACTGTAGGAAAATTACACCACGCAAGTTCTCAAGTAATTTCCTCCCAAAAATACGCTCTCCCTCCCATTTGCCTCTCCCCGAGTCTCCAGTGCAGTTTCCGGCCTCGGCTCCTCTGTCTCTGTTTTGATCTGTGGAATGAGTTTATCCATTTTTAATGATTGTTCTAATGAAGCTTTCACCTCGAGTTTGCCCCGCTCTTTATTTTCCTCTCCTGCTTCCTGAGCGCAGTCAGTTTGTCTAACATAGCAAAAGACAAAAAAAAAACAAAAAAACAAAAAAGACATCAACGTCCTGAATAAAAGGCTGCAGGGACACCGAAAGACAAAATATTATCAAGTGCAAGATGTGTGCCAGCTCATTTTAATACACCACGGACCACAGTGTGTTTCTTGCATTTGTGCGCTGTGACATCAATGTGTATTGTGTGTATGTGCATGTGGCGACTTGGGACAAGGCCCATTACTCCAGGCTAAATGACTAAAGGGCCCCCACGATGCCTGTTGAGGGGCCCGAGTAGAATGATGAGTTCCTGGCTCAGATGAAGGGGTCCGCGGGGCAACATGCTCGGTGACAATGATTCATTGCCACGCCTGAGGCCAGTTTTCACAGAAAAACCCTACCCCTCCCCACTGTCCCCACAAATGCACACACTCATAAAAAGACAGAATCAGACATGGAAAACACACTCATTCTCTCTCTACTTTCTTTTACACACACACACTGGGTCTTGTTGAGTCACTCACAAACACACACACACACCGGTCTTTCACAAGCTCTTATTCGGTGTGTCCTCCATTGTCATTCGTCAATTAGACTGAAGCACTCAAAGCAATTAAAATCATTAAAGTGAGAACAAGTAAAACCAGTAAAGAAACAAACAAGCTAAGCAAGACAGAAGATAGAGCACAGGCCGAGGCTCTTCACTTTTGTGACAACATAGCTGATATGTTAATTTTTAAAACACAGTACATACTGATGACTTCATTGTTATAATTAACATTATTATTATTATGTTAATTGAATTATTGATGAAATTTTTGATTGAAAAAAATATTCCTGATGATCGTATGGCAACAGCAATTCCACCAACGTCCACTTGAGGCTCCTACGAGTAAAAATGTCCATCTTTACAGCAAAACTAAACATCTTTACAGCCTGGTACACAAATCAGTATTATTGCCTGTTGCTAATTTTAGTGTTCACAGAAAACAAAAGACAAAAAAAAAAGACTATTTCATGAAATACACAGTGTAAAACTCTGCCCTTACATAGTCTTTTTTTTAAAACAATGTGTCAATATATGATACTGTATGTCTCCACAGTTCTGTTTCATCAAAACATCTCAAGTCTAGTCAAGGCAACAAAGGCTTTTTAGTTAAAAGCCCAGCGAAACTCTTTGAAAACTCCACATAACTGTTGCCTCAGATGCCTCATTAAAGAGAAACAGCTCCGCTCTGCATTGACTAAAACTCTTGCTGCTCGGTACAAAGACCAGAACATCCGACCCTAGTGGAAGTATACGCAAAGACTGGTTTTGATATTTGGCATGAGAAGACATCAGTCAGGGCCTTGATCAGAGCACTGTCCTTTCCAGTGGCAAATTTGTGAGATTATGGCCGCACGCAGACACTCTCATAGGCCACAATAAAAACGTCACAATGGTCAGATTTCAGTGTGAAGCACACGAGGCTTGTTCTCATTAACCAAGATGTGGAAACTCCAAGGTCAGTAATGGTCACACCAAGGATATTTGCCAATGTTCAGCCCACGTAATGGCTAGAAAACTAAAAGAAAACTTTTGTTTGACCAACACGAGCAGGCATTCAGCGTCATTCTATACAAGAGCTTGGAAGTTTAATTTAACTGAATTAATTGAATCAAGTTTAATTTCAATTTACACATGATTTTATAAATGACATGTTGTTATATTTTTGCCTGGTCTGATAACCTTTTAATACCACTTACTCCAGCTCCATGGTTTGGATATTAAAGCCATGGTTTAATTTAATCTGCCTCCATGCTGGGAGGCATTATTCATTACAGCGGCTTCTTAATGCTGCCATTTCTCAAAATGTAACAGGGCGATTGCAGTTACGCTGTTCTTTTTCTCCCCCCCCACAATAGCTCAGGGACACAATCATGATAAGCTCTTGAGGATAGGTGTGAAAGCATTATTATTTTTCTTCTGCCACGACATAGCTGCTTCAGCTGCAGTATTTTAATTGGCTGTGAGGTTTTCGCTCCTCTGTCTTTCTGTTTGTTCCCCTTCAAGACTAATAAACAGTGGGTCCTTGTGTTCTCGGTGTGGTATCAGAACTTGATGTGTCATGTAGTTTGGGGTAGATTTGGGCTGTGTAACTCTTTCTGCGGTGACAGCTTATGCAGAGTGCGCATGCAGAAGTGGATCATTCGTTCCTTTCATGGCTTAATCCACCTGCTTCCTTTTCCCCTCCAAAGTTTTGCTTCACAATTTCAGTCTGTTTGCTTTTCATGACTGGCATTTTTTTGTAATTACTCAGTTTTACTAATACGGTACAACCACAGACCCGTCGCTCTGCAAGTCCATCAGCTGTCTTAGACTACCGTACGCCAATTTCACATCATTTTCACTCTCGACCAGACTTTCCTTCTTGCCTCAGCATTCTTTTTTTAATCTGTCCTGCTGCTGTGAACCTCTACTCGTCCGCCTCATACTTGTGAATTTTGTATCTAATTTGTTTCGACTCAACACTGCTTTTAGGCCTCATCCCTCCAGACAAATATAATTAAGGTGTCTGGTGCTTCTTTCTGGCCAAAAGTCTAAAATTATTGGATACTGCCCTAAGAGACCATTTACTGTCCATCATCCTCATCACTGTTTCAAGTTGATGCTTATGCTTCCCATCGCAGCACTACAGTGCATATTAAAGAGCCAGTTTTAGTTCTGATGCAGGACTTGGCTTAGAATAATCCTTCTCTAAACTCGTAACAAATGCAGACCTTATTCTGCAACATCTAATGAACTTTCTGAAACTGAAAACAGGCTCAGAAACTGCTACAAGGTGACATTATCTTTCCATACATTCGCAAATTTTCAACATTTAGTTCTTTACACCTTACCGAAGTTTGCACAATTAAACCAAGTACTCCTATTTCTTCTACTTACTATATATTCTGTCCATGGATGCAATCACACAACACTGATTTGACATTAAGTTATTTTTTCTATAATTCTATAATAAACATTAATGAATAGCCTCAATAAAGCTTGTACTGTCTGGGTGCAGAAGCCTCTCTGTCAACAGGAGCGTCTGTTTTTATTCAGCTTTGATGCCCATGCCCACACACCTAACGAACAGATAATGAGACGGACGTGTGTATGGTGGACACCCTCACTCATTTAAATGCTAATCTGATCTTTATTTACTCACACTTCTTATAATGTTATGGATGCAGCATACTTCTAAATCTACACTTTTGCCCATAAAGTTGGAATAACTATGTTTTCAGACGCATTACTCTTTTTATCCCTCTTTATGCACATCACTTAAGATCCTTAGGCTATGTTTCATCTAACACAATTGGGAATACATCAAAGAGATCTTACACTCCGATAGGACGGACACAAACAAGCTAATATTGCTGATTTTCCTTGGAATATTGCAGAATGCAGCCTGTAAAATCCTCAAACTTCTTTGGAGCCCGAAGCTCGCCTGCAGTTGAGTGTGTGGAAACGGGAGATAAGCAGGGAGAAGTCAGCGGTAAAGAGAGTTAAATGGATGGCGGAGAAATCCCAGGTGGTAGTGGCGGGAGTCACCCACAGACCAGAACCGAACTCGTGCTCATAAAACGTTCTCCACGTTAGTCCCGACCTACTTGTAGGCGTCCACATGCTCCACTGGTCTCCATCTAGTGGATTCCAGCAGAGGAAAAGGTAGTCCCGCAAACAGGCAGGAACAGGAAGTGTCCCCACATTTAGGTAAACCTCCTCCTCACTGATCAATCTGACTCGCAGCAACCAGTGGAGGAGAAGGTGTCCCCAGACGTAAGTAACCAACCCCTCCACTGCTCTCTGTCTCGCAGCAATCAGCGGAGGGGAAGGTTTCCTCACTAGTAGGTAACCTCCTGCTTGAGCTCTCTGTTGGAATCATCTAGGAAGATAATTTAAGAAAAGACTTTAGTTATCCCTGTGTGGAAATTACGGTGTTACAGTGACAGGGAACAACAGAGCAAAAATATTTACAACAAAAAAAAAAAAAAAAACAGGAAAAAAAATTTACCAGTGATGATGATGTTCAGCTTTAAAACACCGGTACTGTGGGGCCGACTGTAGAGTCATTGAAAGTTCTCCCTATTGCTGCGAACAACTCTGCAACGATGCCACGTTCCTCCGATTGTTTCTTCAACTGCTTTTTAAACGACGACAAGATGATGTCTTCCATTTGTGGACCTCGATAGATCATAGGAGTCCACAAAGCTGATTTGGGGCAGTGCAACCTTTTGCAGGTGTCTTTCAAAATAGCCTTGTCCACGTCTGGTCTAGTCCATCACCCACTTGGTAGGACCAGGATGTAGTTGCATGTCCCTGAGTATTTGCACATATGCATATGGCTATATGGCCCTCAAGGTCTGCAATTTAACCCAGTAGTCATTCTGTTGTTTCAAATCCAGTGTATATAACATTCTTAGATTCTCAAAACTCAAAATATAGAACTCTGGACTGAAAATGAACATATATATTACATTATCTGTTAAATATTACATTATCATAGAAAAAACTCCTGAAAATGTAATAAATTCCCAATACTGTAATAAGGTATTACATTATCGGTAAAGGTGTTATTACAATATCAGTCAGGATATTTTATTACATTTTTGGTGAAGTTATTACATTATTGAGTTTTGTTACATTTTCAGGAAACTATTACATTATAGGGTGCTACACCAAGTGTTCCAAGTGTTCAACACAGAGTTGCTTGCCTGGTGATATATTGTCTTTATGAATGAGAATTGATGGATGGAAGACAAAGCAATTATGTGGTGGTCAACAAACTACTCAAGGAAGTGGTGGCTCAGTGATGTTTTGGACCAGTATTCGTTATGGAGAAAAAATGCCATGGGTTGTGCTGGATGGAAACGTCAACCCTGTCATGTACCAGGACATCCTGGAGAACTACTGCCTCTCACATGCAAGAAGGGTCCATGGAAACAACTTTAGGCTGCAAGATGACAACAACAGCAAAGGGCAGATGTAGTTAGAGGATACCTTGACACAGAGGGGATTCAGCAGATGCCATGGCCTGCTTGCTCCCCTGAAATGAACCCTGTCAAGCATGCCTGGGATGCCTTAGCCTGAGTCTTTAATGAGAGGGACAATATTCCTCTGAGCCTACAGGATTTAGCCCAGGATCTGATCGAAGAGTGGGACACCCTGCTTTGCCTATTGACAGCATCTACAAGATCATGGACAGCATGCCACTACGTCTTAATGCATTAACCAGTGTCATAGATGGCCATACTCAATATTTATGACTGACTGTTTCCTGTTTAACTGACCAAGGTTGAAAAATGGAAACAAAACCCTTGATACTATGTAATTTTCCCCAGTGTTGTTTAAGCCTAAATGTACAGTTTGCTTAGGTTAATAGGGGTTTCATTTTCACTGATATGTTTGGAAAAGATTGATCAATAAAGTTTTGAGAAATTATAGTCTTTATCTATCAAGAATATGCAGCACGTATAAACTGGACATACCATGAAAAAACATTTGGAATTTTATAGACTGCCAAAAGTTGATATGGATTATATAATTATCATTACACTAGAAAATTAGTTAAGAGCCGCTGCTATCAACATTTCAATTACCTGACAAGAAATGGTCTGAACACATTCGGATGTTGTCCAGACTTTTGCCTGGTAGATCGTGGTTTAGCTAAGCACAAGTGTCTACTTTCATCTGATAAATTTTGGCCTTGTTTTGCCGAAACAATATTGATTTGTAATAACTTTTGTCAGTCTATAAAATTCCGTTTGTTTCTCTGATTTCATGAGAAGAGGGAAAAGGTATTTTATTCCCACTTTATGTGCAACAGGCAACATTGCTTTGAAGGAATAAATGAACATTAGTCAAACCTAACTTACTTATGAAGTTGAAATTGTGTCTTTCTATAGCCTTCTTGTGAAAAACTCACTTAAATCATAACTTCTTGTGTTTGGAAGAGCTTATGACTAAACAAAACTAACTCAGCCGTAGGCATGACTGTGGTTTGATACGATGCCAACACGTTGTCATCGTCATGCTAATGTGGCTAACTTTATTAGCTAACATATGTGTCAACAGTTATACATACATATACAGTTATACGACAGTATACATACATGTATATATTCTTTTTTGACACATTATGGAGTGCTTGTTGAACAGTGTAAGAACCCATTTTGCAAAACACAGCTTAAGCTCCTTTTTTTATGATAACTATCATGATTCTGTTTGTCTGTTCCATGTTTTCAGTTTCCTGTTCTTAGTTTCCTTTTTCGTGTTAACCGCCTGTGTTTTTCTTTGATTGCATATTGGTTTCTCCTTGTGTCCTCCGCCCTCATTAGTTTCACCTGTGTCTCGTCGTCCCTCAGCCCATGTGTGTATATATAAGCCTGCCTTTTCCTTTGTTCCCTGTCGTGTCATTTCAGTCCAGATGTTATTGTCGCCTTGCCATGTTTTTCGACTCCATGTTTTCGGGTTGATGCCACGTCCAAGTCTCCATGCCATGATTTTGTTTCAGGCCATATCTGCAGCAGCTTTTGTTAAGTTTTGTGTTTATTAAATACCTTTTTTGTCTGAACCCCAGTCTCATCTTTTTTTGTCCTGCACTCGGGTCCCAAGATAAAACCCACTGTCCTGACAATAACACGCTCATAATCAGTGCTCACTGTCTGCTCAGTGTCACTGCAGTGATCGCAGTCACTTTCCAAGAGCATAGAGAAGAAAGTGAGCAGAAATATCAGGAGGCCGTTTAATGAGACAGATATTATTTTCAAATTAAAACAGCAGGCCTCCTTTCCTCTGTCGCTTCCCCTCTTGCGTTGTTCTCTCCTGCTTTTGTCTTGTCATTGTCATTCCTCTTCTCTGGGCTGCATTTCATTCCCCGGGTCTCTGTGTGTTACTCCAATTAAGATACTGAGTAATTAAATCTCTTTTTAATGAAAGGTAACTGCCTGAGTCTGTGCATGCTTCAGTGAACACGAGCTGTGTGTGTGTGTGTGTGTCTGTGTGTCTGTGTGTGTGTGTGTGTGTGTGTGTTTGCGTGCAATGTGCGTTGGTGTCGGCAGTCAGCAAACTTCGCGTCAGTTCTGTGAGTGTTGGCAGGTGTACGCTCGGCTCCATTTCACTGACAGCCCCGTGAACCACATGTTAATTTAAATAGAGTTTGGCAAACAGTTAATGGCAGAGGTATCGTCCCCGGATACATCGTTTGGCTAAGTAGTTTAGAAGCTTGTCTGGTGACGCGTCTGCATCCAGTCTAGGGTTACAAAAAATAGTCTGTGCAATTTATTAATTAATAGTGATGCATGATAAATGAAAGTATTAGAGCAATGATGCATGTGTTCCTCAGGAGCTGGGGTCAGCAAGGCCTAGAAATGCTCAACGATTAAAAGGTGTTTCTAAAAAAAGTTGAGAAGAACTGTGGGCACTCCAATGTGTGGATACTCCTTGCATCAAAATGCATCTATTTCTCAGAAGCCCCTTTCATTTTTGAACATAGAAACATCATTTTTAAGTTGTATGTCAGGGTTGTCTAATCTGCTACCCCTCCTTGTGTTTTCTGGGTGGCTCCTTCTGCTCCTCCCCTCTGGTTGATTGAACTCACCAGCAAACCATCTGCTGATTGAGCCTCCATAAAAGACATAGATGCCAGTAGCAAATTAGGCCACGCCCCCATTTGGGTGGAAACAAACCAGTGGTGGTAAATGCAACTCCTTCCTTTGTCAGTGTTTATTACAGTAACGTAACTCTGTGCTCTGTCATTTTCTACTGCCAATTCAGTTCAGCATCAACATTCACTACTTTGACTTAATAGCAGGAATTTTGAGTGTTTAACATTAAAAACTAACAACTTTGACAACTGACATTAGCTAATGGTCCTCTCGAGGAGAGCAGAGAAAATCTTTTAAAGAGTTTTATCGTGTAAATGGTTTGAAGAACAATACACAACTCACCAACTTCTCCTTTGTTTTCACCCATAAGAGGGCGTTGTGGCCTTTTCAGTGACATCGGGTTACTCTCTTCCATGGACTCTCTAAAAACAAGAAATCCGTAAATGCCTTCTCAGGGAATGTTTGTGTCCACCATAAAATGCTGTAATGAAGCAGCCACACAAATACATATTTTATATTGTATTCTTTTATATGTTAATAACGTGAAAGTGTTATGAATATGATGATGCTCCTGTGTTTGCTTTTGGATGCAACTTCTCCAGCTTTAGAAAAGATCCGCTCAGATGGCACCAATAAGGCTGGTGTGCCCAGAAATTATAGTGATAGACGGAAGTGGTTTGGGTAAGTGTACTGTTGGTTAGCCCAATATTGTAAAGAAATATTACACTCTGCCAGTTATCTCTGGACCTCAATAATTGAGTCTGCTGTGTCGTTGGTGGTCTTCCTGCCAACAGGAAGCAGCAGCTGCTCTAAAAAGCAACAAATTGGCATTTTTAGTTTAGTCATCAATAAATAAATGGACAAATAAATGGATAAAACCGAATAACGTGCCTGAAGTGGGTGCTGATGACTGTGAAGAAGGTCCATCCTGTGGCTCAGTTGATGTGCGTCCAATTACTGCTTCACTTTCCAGTTTAAGTCTGTTGACCGCTTCACCGCACTTGGAGGAACTTCGAAACCCAAGTGATTTAAATCTGGGGTCTAGAATTGTTGATAGGGTCGACGCACTTAATGACTCCTGATTGGAGGCAGTGTCTGCGTGTCGTCGCCTGAGGTGTTCATGGAGGTGCACTGCTGCCTGTGTGTGTAAATTTGAAGCGCTAAGCTCAAGTGCATGATTTAGCATTTTCATCATAGTGATGACCTGACCTGGATGATCCTGTAACTCGCAACTCCACTGTCGCTTGATGGAAGTGTTTCTCCTATGGTGGTTCACTCATCAGCTGTAAGTGGAGTTATGTCTGTGTTTAGTGAGGCAAGAGATACCCACACTGGTTCCTTCTCATAATGCAAGCTTGCCAGCATTTGATATGTGCTGTTCCAGCGTGCTTCAGGTTTGGCCGGCCCATCTGTTGCTGCACTCGAACAAGCTTCTCTTTGGCTGTGGTGCTTGATGTAAGTGTCAGGATTTGATCACATGGATACTTTACTATTAGATTCAGTGTGTGTGCAATGCAAACAGGATGCCGAATTTGGAGACTTCTTGTGGACGCAATTATGTTTACTTTATTAGGTATGGCCGAGTCATCCATCATGTTCCTTTTGACTTGGGCCAAATTGTCAGCAGTGTGACTTTCTGGAAAGTGTTGCACTTCCAACACAGATGTACACAACTGCATATTGTCATTAACGTAGTGACAGGTAAGAGCCAAGTCAGCCTCCATGTTCACAGATGTCCATATGTCAGCTGTTATACTCACTGCCACAGCTTGCTGTACTTCCATTTTCACTCGTTCTCGTTCCTCCTCATATTTTTTTGGCCACCATTTCCTTGACACTGCAGATTAGACCAAGTTAAACCAAAAGCAAAAGTATATTTAAATTAATTCAATATTTCTTGAGACATTTTCTATACCAACCTTTATGTTTGGTAAAATATGTGATGGCTCAAATACCTGAATCGGTTCCCTGAACCCCTCACTCTCAACAATGCTGAGGGGTTGGCAGTCCTTGATAATGAAATTTAAAACTGCCTGGTCCAACGCATGCTTCCTGGAAGCTTTATGGTCAAAAAATGAAATTATGAAAAAGTAATATGTATTCCTTATTAATAAAGCGACCATGAGGAAGAAGTAAAGTGTCTGAATTCCTGTGTTCGGTCTAGGTGTATTTGTGACCTCTTCATTTTTAATGCCTTGCTCTAGAATATCTCAGAACTGCTACCTACTGTAGTGAATGTGCAATTCCACTTTATTGAAGTACAAAAGCTTGATTTCGGAATTGTGAAAATGATGAAACTCAGATCATACCGATAAAGATAGAAAACAAATCTAGTCTTGTCAGCTGTTCAATGCTGAATACTGTTAATACTGCTCAATGAAATACAGTTTAACTCTCTAAGTCTAGGTTTATTTTGAATTGTTTAGCAGATTTATTTTTGACTACATGCTTGTCATGTTGTCAATTTGTGTCAAAGCATGTGTCATTTGGTGTCTTTAAATATTTACTGTTATTGTTCCTACGTCATGTGTTGTACATAGACGAATGGATAGAAATTCAACTCGACAGCACTGAGACAGACTTAGTCACTGGTATCCTACCCATTCTGTGCAGCTCTATATAAAACATGTCGAGACTTTTTGAATTGGTCCAGCACAATTAATCTGCGAAACCACATCAAATTTCCCCCAAAATATTCTGTTGTCCCGGCTGGAGCTGATGTAAAGAGTATGCAAAAAAAATTCTGTATGAAAGCTGAAGCATGTGGGTGAAGTTGCACCAAGTAATGAAGTGATGTCTCAAGGGGGGAAAAAAATGGAGACGACAAATAGCTAGTACCAGTGAACATTCAGATACAGTGTTTAAACTGTGTTTGCCAAAAGAAAAGGATGAACTGATGTATGTGTCATTTGAACTTGAAGTTTTCTGTTTGCTCAGAAAGGGCTGATTGACTTCTGAGTGTCTGGACAGTTTCATATACATATCCCAATGTGCCTCCGGTATGTTTTTATCAAAACAGGCACTGTGCATCGTACTGAGCGCCAAACTGCACATTCTCATCACATGCCTCCCTCTGCCCCAGCTTTCCTTTTCCTCTTTTCTTTTCCCCACTTGGCACAATGTTCAAGCTTTCATACAAATATATATTCCTCTTCCATTTGCCGTCCAATTTTATTCCACATCTCTTTCCCTTACTTTATCGTGCTTCCCATTTGGTTCTCTCCTCTCGTCCCATCCTCTATTTTCACCTTCTGGGCTCAAGATTGAAGCAAAGCATGATGGGTACTGGCATGCCAAGACTTCAGAGTAATGGTGCCAGGGCTTTAGCGCCACTGACTCTACCGCAATGCCCCATCCATTGTCAGTATGTGTGTACATGCAAGTGTGTATCTGGCTTCGACAAAAATCCGTCAACACATCTGGCATCAGGTCAACTGGACGATTGCATTTTTTCCTCTTGGTCTCTCCTATTTGTTGTGTGTGTGTGTGTGTTTTGTTGTTCCTGCTCCCTAGGGGATCAGAATGAGACATGGGCATACAGTAAGGAGCTAACATACCCCCACGGGGCTGCTCATGCCAACACTCTTTCATATGCATGAGGTTTTCTGTATGCCAAGTGTGTGTTGCATGTTCAGTGTGCATGCATGTTCACACATTTCTAAATATGGATTGTGTTCAGTAATTAGAAGGGGGAAAAAAAAGTTTGTTAATGTGCCTATGTTGCGTGTCTTGTATAGACTTACAGAAAATCATGTCACATCTGTAAATATATGAAAAGTATGCTCCCACGTTTGTATAATGTGTGTGTGTACACATATTAATTTATGATGTATATTTACACCTCTTAGTGTCAAGTATGCATGTTTGTAGCTGCGTTCGTGTACTGGTGAGTGTGTTTTTGGAGCCAAATCTCAGCCAACTAGAAAATTCTGTGCCCCATGCCCTTGGGCTTTGTGATCTAAATATAATGTCAGGGGGCTGTCTCATCAAATGTCTTGAATGAGTTGTTGCCCATTTAAAACACTGGAAATCTCTGAGCCTTTTTAAGACTCCCTTGAAAACACAACAAACTAGAGAGAGCCCCATTCTGCTTTCTAATTATCTTAAATGTTTTTTTCCCCCCATTTAAACAGCCTGGTAATGAAATATACGCAAGTTCTTGTTGCTGCGTATGTTCATGCAAATGCGATAGACAAAACTGGGAGATCACAGCAGGTGGTTTGCTTCTACCTCCACAACTACCTCTTGCAAAAACATTACATAGTTATATTTAATTTAAATCACATTAAACAACGTTCATTCAGAATTCCTGCTGTTTGCTAACCAACTACCTAAACAAAAAGTAGTTTCGGTTGAGATAGGGGTTTTTAAAATCCTAACATCTTGAAAAAATGAAGAAATGTCAGAAACAAACAACAGCGCTTTATCCTGCCAAACAATATGAATATCACTATCCTTCCACCAAACTTGATGCTAATTGCACAATTTGTCTCTTTCTGTCAGTCCCGGATATGTTAGCTCCTTTATCAGTTTAGCTAAAGCACTTGGAGTTGGGAATTAGGAACATGAACATTATGGTTTTTCTCCATTGGTTTGGTTCATTAGGTTCACTTGAAACGGAAATAACATTCTCAGAACTCTAAGATCATTTGGCAGGACAGTCTTACAGTTCAGCACAATACTATAGCTCACTTGTAAAAGGTCATATCTCTCGCAAAACTGTTCACTCACGCTTCAAAACTAAACTAAAGATGCAGAGGACCATTGCAATATTCCTCGTGACCACCTTTCGGTCTTAGCCTAATCTTTCATTGTCAATGTACTCCCATGCGATGTAATGAAGGAAGAAATGGCGTGTATGTCGCAACCACCCCCTACACTGTCTTCCATAATATCTTCACTTGCATGCAGCAGGAACCTCTAATTTTGAGAAAAACTCCTCAACAGGACTGAAGGAAGGAGAGTAAGGTGGTATGAACACACAGATGAGGAGCTTCTGTGTATTGCATGGGCATGTGATTGGCCACACCATTCTCGGAAATGGCAGCACACATAGTTTTACACTGGTCTGGGACATCCACTGTTGAAGGCAGCTTCATCCACAAACACAAGGATGTGAGGGGTCTCGTTTCCTTCCAATGTCATTATTCTCTACAATAGAGGAAAAAAATATAAAATCAGTCACACAGAAGAGTCATACACTAGAGTAACAGAAAATTACATAGGAATGTTCTATGTTCTCCTCCACAACTTCAATATACTACTGGCCACTACTCCAATGGTTCCAAACCTGGGGTACATGTACCCTTAGGGATAGGCCTACACAGAGGTACTATACAGGGGTTATTTGAGAGAATGGGTAGGGTAGGGGAGGAATCATCAATGCCTAGACTTACTGACATGTTACAGTATAACCACAGTGTTAGATCTGCTTGGGAGGAACTAATTGCAGCTTCTTGACCCCTTTTCTTATCGTATGTTTTATTCTTCAAAATAAGGATTGTAATGATAATTGTCAATTGTCCAGATGTACTGAAACATTGAGACGTACTATATGCTAATTAATTACCAGGTGGTTTGGAGGTTTTTCCATGTTATTAAGAATGTAATAATGAGCCAAGATAATGGAGAAAACTGAAATATATACACCTGATAGAGATATTTTACTACACTGCAGGTATTCAAAACATTACCTGACAGTTTAAAGTCAGGAAAATCCATATGTTTATCTCCCTTAGTCCTGCAGATCATAATGACATTATGTGCACTGTTGTACTTTAAATCATATTGTTCCCCATACACTGAACACACATTAAGAAGCTGCTGAAGACCGGCTGAGCTCGGCCTAAGAATCACACAGTCGTCCACGTACATAAGATGATCACCACTGTGCTGCCAACCATACAGTCAGTTTTACATGGGTTTTGTTGATGTTGTTGATGTAAGGGTATAAACCGTGCAGTAGTTGGATGACTGTTTGGCGGGCGTATACCTTGTCAGTGACGAATAATGAAATGATCGATGGATCTAATTATAGGTAAAGATATCTCTGAAGATGACTAGTACTTATAGTAGACCTAAATTAATTTTTTGTTGTTGTTTTGAAAAACTGCATTTACAAAAATTAAAATGGAACTCTCATGTCATACCAAAATGGCATAGGCTGGTTGCCTTTACATTTGGAAGAGGCAATATTTAGCTCTTTGGCTATTTCCATTGCCTTCAGCCCTAGTGATAGGGAAGCCTTTGTTTTTTGGTGACGTACTCACACACTTTGTTCCAAATGATCTGGTTCATGTCGCTTATCCAGTTTTACTGGTCATCAGCTAAGTTATAGTTGTCCAGGGGAGTGTCCAGTAAGTTATCGTGAAGTGTGTGTATAAAAAATGTCTAGACCACAAATATAATAGGACCCCTATTTTTAGGTTATTTTTTAAGGGAAAAAATACCATCTCATATTCGTGCCAATACGTTAATAGAAGAATTACAGAGACACCGTATACAAGTACATGGCAAGGAAAAAACAAACATGAAGTTGTAATAATTTAAAATGTAAATGGATGTAAAAGTTAAACTACAGGGTGACTGGTTCACACATTGTAAACTTGACTTCATCCCCTCTCACTTCTCCTGTATTTTTTTTTCATGGCAACTCATGCATAATGCATTCGACCGATTTTATTGTATTGCTTTGAAGCCAGATTTCCTTCCATATATATATATTTGTTTTATACAAGTTTGCTTCCCACATGAAATAACCTAGGGCTTCCAGAGAGTTAATGCAAAGTGCAGCAAACTGCCGATTATTAAAAAGCCAGACTCGCAGCGCAGACGGCTATAAAAGTATGCATGGTTTATCTACTGACAGCTGAGCTGAAGCACTCAGACGTACCGTAAGATGTAGATGATACACGGTAGATGATACCAGTAGGTACACAGTAGTATTAAAAACGGTAATTGTTTTTAGGTAAACTATACTGTATAAACTCAATGTAATTATGTGTGTAAATGTCACAAGTGATAGTCTTGCACACACACTTAATTACTGCATTCACCTTATTGCTATACACCTTAATTAGCAAGCGCTATTTGATTTTAATTTATTCTCATTGTCTGTCTGGCTAATCATAATTACATAATGTAATATTTTGCTTTCATAATTAAGTTAAAAGCTAAAAAAACTGGCAGCATTCTGCTGATCATAGGTATCATATCAAAGACTGTTTCTTTGTATAGAAAGAACTAAGACTCTACATTAAGACTTAAATGTTAGATAAAAATTTGAATATGTGTCTCATGAGCACATAGACAGTCTACTGCATTTCCATTACCATTCGTTTTTCAAAGAATCAAAACGATAATTCAGAAATTTTGATAAAGTACAATTGTGCTCTGTACGTGTTTCCACCTTAAAGGTGTTTTGCGAATGACCTGTGACTCTCGTAAAGCCTCCTCTTGCGATATCCCATAATTCTCTTAAATTGTCGCCATTCCACTTTAAGGAAATGGACTTCAAGTGAACTGGTCATCTCTGGTGACCCTTTTATATATCGATACGTCTGGAAAAACCGCCTCATGAGAGCATAAAGGTGTTTTGGCAATGTCTGACAAGTTTTACAAAATGTAAGCGTTTCCATTACCAGTTTTTTATTGCGATATTTAGGTTTTGCGCATTTCTAGGGGTGAGGGAATCACAGTAAGTGTTGATCAAGTTCAGGCTTCGCAAAAGCCGGCTCAAAGTCCTGAACTTAACTGATTAATTATTCACAGTTTTGAAGTAGAACTGCTATTAAGTTGCCTATGTAAAACTTACATTGTAAAACTTACATTCACAGCAGGGTACAGCATCTTGGAAGATCATTTCCCTCCAACATTTTTGTCCCTTCGACCTCACTGTTAGATGTTTTGTAGTCAGATCCTGGGGTGTGGTCATCAGCAATGCCGACCGGCATCACTTGCCTATCCAGGCTTTGAATTATTTACAGAAAACTCCTTGAAAAATCCTCTTCCTTTTCTTCGAGGTAGACGACAAAGCAGCAGATGGCTGCTTCTCTGCGTTTGTCCGTTGTATTGTTCAGTTTAAGAGGAGAAAATATGAAGGGAGGCATTTAAATTAATGTATTGTGAATTAGTGCGTGGTAACACGTTGTATTTCGATGATACTGAAAGTCCAAATAATTATGGGGGACGGAGAGTCTGTGATGGAGAGCAGTTTATTTGTCGGTGACCTCCTGTTCCTTGCCGACTCCAACGTCTCCACTTTCTGCCCAAAGATGTTTCCAGCCTCAACTGATGAGTTTGTTGTTTTATTGTACACACGTCCTACTTCTGCAAGCCTAATGTTAGCATGCTACATACTCCCACGACAGAAATTCACACGGGAACTATGCCATGTTTAAATAAACTAGATTTATCCTTTAAGCCCATAACAACATTTAATTGTGAGTGGAGATTTAGCCAACGCGTCAGTCGTCTAGGATTTCATAGAACGAGCGGAAATGTTCTCTGCGAAATCTCATTTGCAACTTTACAACATGAGACGATTCTGCGTTTTCCAAATAAGCTCCCGCCTGCACAGCGTACAACAGTTCCTGCTCCTAATTTAACTGTTCTAATTACATGCCTGGAATTTGGATTGCACAGTGGCTGCATGGTGTGCACTTTTGGAAGCGGTGCTGGGTTATGTTGTTGGTTCGGGGGCCAGGGAGAGTGCAGAAAGTGTGGGCTGGTGCTGGCTGCGAGTGAGACTCCAGTGCGGTTTACCTCTATCTCCCCTCGCGCAGGGCTCCGTCTTTCTCTGCCTCGCTGTGTTTTGTTTTCTTCAGGGGATTTTTGAGGTTTCCGACTCTGCCATCCAAATCCATTGTGCTCGCCATATACTCTCCTCCAATCCCTCCATATATGCTCTCCTCTTTCCCCAGCCTCCCCGCTCCTCATCTCTCCTCAGTTTTTACTCTACTTCCCTCTTCCTCTCTCCTCCCCAAAAATCGAATCTCAGCTTATTTTCTCTCATCTTCCGTCTAATCCTGTTTGTACTATTCTCCAGCTCTCCCCGGTTGTTCATCCGTTACCTGATCACATCACTCTCCGGGCTTCTCCATTCTATCCTCCTGCCTCTTGTCGTCTCTGCCACTTTTCTTTCTTGTCCCTGTCTCCTCCTTCACTCCATCTTTCCCTATTTCATCTTTTGCTTATTATCTTACGTCTCCTATCTGATATCTAAATTTCACATTATCCCCTCTGTCATTTTCTCTGCAGAGACTGTCTTTCTTCTCCTCACCAATATCCCCTTCCTTTCTTTCATCCAATCTACTATTTTGGACGGTTTTCTCCTCTTTCCTCTCTCCCTGTTGCCTTTTCTCCTTGTCACTTCCTCCAGAATCTACCTGAGCCTTTCCCTCCCAAGCCTGATGCCAGGCAGGTGACCTAAATGCGTGATTTAGAGTTCATTCGATGCTTCAAGAGATGCTTGACAATCGGAGACAAAAGCCCTCCCGTTGCTGAACTGTAAATATTCCTTTTTATGCGTTTTGTAAAGCGTGAAACAAAAGGCATGCCAAGAGCCTGCCTTTGCTTTCCTTCCCTTTGTCTGCCGCTGTGCTATTTGTAAAGAAAATGAGCAGTTTAACCGAGCGGGGTGTTGCAATTAAAACTGAAAGGAGGGAGCAGTCGCTAGTTGAGATGGAGGAGAAGCACAGAATTAAACAGCGTTATCTGTTTATTACAAGGCTTCATTATAGCTGCAGGCTTGAGTGAGCTTCCTCTGCCCACTCACTGCGATGCGTCCGGCGTCTCATCGCAGCGATCCCCAAAGAGCGGCTCTGTCAAACAATGGTGTATGCAAACGCCGGCTCTGCACTGACTCCAGTTTAACTGGTCAGGGGAGAGGAGCGTGGAGATAAACGCGAAGCCAGAGAGCGTTGAGGTCTGTGCTTTACTCGCACGCTGCAATCAGAGAAAATGAGAGAAATGGGAGGAAGAGCTGAGGAGATGCTTTGGGTGGGTTTTACGGGCGTTTGCCCGTTTCAAAGGAGAGGGCCGCCGCTTCCAAAAACAGCTTTTTGGGATTAGCTCCTTGCCGCCTCCTAGGGGAGAGAACCTCTGAGGAGGAAAGGGGATGGAGTGGGATAAGAGGGAGGAAAGAAGTGAGGGAGGGAGAGGAGGGTAGAGGGAGTAAATTAAGGAGGAAAGTAGGAAAAGAAAGCGGAGGAGACAGTAGTGGAGAGAAGAGGCGACTAGTGTGGAAGAGGAGGCAAGTGAAGCGAGGGAAAAGGAAATATAGTCCGAAGGGAATAGGAAGTCAAATGAGAGGATAAAGGGGAAAAAGGTCATTTGAGTAAAGGAAATAACAGAGGCGGATAAAAGGAATAATAATGAGTGAAGTAAAATGACAGGAGAGATGACAAGAAAAATCTGAAAAGGTTGCATGGGGAGAACGAAAGAATGGAACATGAGGAGGAAAATGGTCCTATTCAGGGAGGAGGAAACAGGACATTAGAAACGGGTGAAGCAAAGGTGCATAAGAAAAGGAAGAGGGGCGAGCCCAGTGGGGAAGGGAACGATGACCTGGAGCTCAGATGAGAAAGGTAATACTCAGCCCTCCTTCATCCCCCCTGATATTATTTATGTGTTTCCCTTTACTTCCTTTGAAACAGTTTGACCTTGGCGGGAGAACTTACCACCTGTTTCTCCTCTCGCGCCTCTTAATGCATCTTTCCTGTCACTTTTAGTCTTCCGTTAGTAGTGTATTATCGCCAACTGCACATATTCTTTGTACCTCAGCACATGTTTTCTGCCACTTCCCTATCTCCCCCCTGTCCCTGTCTTTATAGCCGTTTCCTTATTGGAAATGTAATAGTTAAAAGGTTAATCAGCGCAGTTACATTTACAGTATTTTATTCAATCTGGTTAAAGGCAGATATGACCACTAGGGGCAGCAAACATGAACAGACATGTCGCCTGCTAAAACAATAATAATAATAATAAAAAGCAATTACTGTATATTGACTGCACAAAATAAACTACTGAGACATGAAATGAAAATTCGAAGTTTTCTCCCACTGTGCAACACTAGATTTACTAATCCGTTTTTCTGTTTCTGTCGTGTATGGGTACATAATGTACGTTCAAACCAGGAAAGTCAGCTGCTGCATATAGAAAACAAATTTTTAGAGCCTGAAAATGCATTATTAAATTCTTAAGGAACATAAATTAAATCACACTGCTCTGCTTAAAAATAAACGTGGAATCAAAATGTTCTTTCACCTTTGCCATGCAAAAAAACCCCAAAAAACAACAACAAAAAAAAAAACATCTCCTCGTAATCCTGCCAGCTGATCATTTGTTTTCCCGTGACAGCAGTCTCCAGGTTTTAATCGTTTTGGGTGGAATGCAAAGATGTGGGAGATGAGGATGTTGCGCAGAGGTGAGAATTTATTGCGAGGTATAATATTTTTTAATCTTCATTTCACATGCCCCCCTCCCTCCTCTGCATCCTCACTCCTTCCAGTCGTGCATGCGGCTCTGCGATATGCCTCCGCCATCGGGTTTTTGATGAGATTAGACGCCAATTCCAGGCAGGTAGGTGAGGATGGAATCTTTGCAGATGACAAGTCTCCACAGAGGAGGTAATCTGAACGCCCTGGAAAGCCGGGTGGATAAGTTTACACACACACACACGTGCGCACACATTGGCAGTGACAGTGGACCTGATGAGTGTCACATTTTGTTGGGAGCGGGGATTTTTCACCATTTGCCCAATCTACTGATTAAACTGGGTGGGTGATCCAAGTATGGTAAGCACAATACTGAATGTGAAGTCGTTTGAATGAGTGATATGTCCTAAGTTAAGAACACTTTTAAATTACCATAGTTTCTCAAATCTGCTTTGAATGGGATTTAACCCTTGTCTCCAATGGGCCTTTACAGCAGGTAATGCCTTCATTGTGGTTTCAGTTACCATATTTCCTCACTTAATTATGCACTTACTGCACTGTTTGAAGAATTGTGGGGTAATGTGTAGAGATTGACTGATTTTTTTTACTGGTAACGGTACCGGCTGATACGCGAGTGCGCCGATACATATATGTGTATCTGTATCTGAGCAAAAAATTCTTTGAGTTCAATAAATGTTTATGTTTTTGGTTAAATTCAGACTTGTGTGGCCTTTGTTACCATTGTGTCATTTTTAACGTAAATGGCGCCGGCTCAGAAAAATCGGCAGCACGTATCGGCCATACGATGTAAAAAAAAACAAAAAAACAACAACAACAAAAAAAACGGTATCGGCTCTAAAAAATCCATATCGGTTGATCTCGCTAGTACTGTTGTTTCGGATGAACAAAGACAGCAGGCGCTGCTCTAGTAGCACAAGGCACTGCACTGTTTAATCCCAGCCATGAGGGGATACACTACTCTCCTCACCACGTTTCATACTTTGTTTGTTGGAATACTTTGACATATTCAGATGCTGATTCAGCTGTGAAGATAAATCCGTAACCTTGGAACTGCATTAGGTTTATGTGTTAGTACGTGTGAGTGTGTGTGAGAGAGAGGAACATCTTTGTTTTCTACCATTAAATATTAAATAGGACTTTTAATATTTGATAGTGCGCTCCACCTCTTTCCATTTTTTTTTTTTTTTTTGGATGAGCTCACACATTAAGTTCCTTTTCTCCATTTTCCGTTGACATCTTCTTCTTCATATTTTTGGTTTGCTTTTAGTTTTTTCTCTGGATGTCCCAAATAATTTCACCACTTCTCAACAGGAGAGACTCAACAACTGTCAGAAAGATTGACATGGGATACACTTGAACCTCAACCACCATGAAGCTCAGATTTGTTGTTTTCGATCAAATGTCTAAACATCCATTGGACATACTGTTGTGACATTTGCTGCTCTCTCATGCCCCTCGCTTGTAACAGTTGTGAATGCAGATTTCTGCAGAAGTCTGGTGTTGTTAAGCGGCTAAATTTTGAGTTTGTCCAAAACTTTGTCAGTTTCCTTGGTCCTTCTTGTCTCTGACTCATTGTCCATTTTTGATATTCTTTATTTCCTCCATTTGATTTCCTTGTTTTTGTCCTTCAACATCCGCTCTGTTTGCCCCTTTTCATCCTGTTAAGCTTTTCAGATTTCAAGCGTTTCCTTTACACCCTTCTCATTTTTTTTCCACAGCTTCCTACCCTCCTTTCCCTTTTCATTTTGCATTTTATTATGCTTGTCTTTTGTCTTCCCCTTTGTTTTCCCCAACTTCATTTCCTCCTTTTTTTCCTTTCTGCCATCTCTCTGAGTTGTGTAATTTAGTCCATCTTGTGTGAGCATTTTATATAGATTATTATTTTTGTGTGTGTGTGTGCATGGTTGTCTCTTTGTCCTCATCACGAGCCAAAGAGCATCCCAATTCTCTCCTTTATATCTCAGTGTTGCAGAGTTTTGCTTTTATGTGCAGTTAACCGAAATCGTGATTTTGTTGGTAGTTATTAGGACGGCGAAAAAAATGTGCACATAATGTGTCCAGAATTTTAATATGCCTGATAATTTCTCTCTTAATTAGAAAGGCAGGGGATAACAGCAGTAAATAAATGCAGTAAATTTAATGACTGCTGTATGTGCTGGATATTTATACCGACAACATTGCAAGACATGGACGTGATGTACTGGGTCACAGTTGCCACATAGTTGTTAACTTATCTTCCTGTATCATCACCTCCAGCATCCAGAATGCCAAAAGTTCAGTAAACTGAGCAAGGCACATTCAAATGCTCTTTTAACCCTGCACTTGATACACAAAAATAGAGCCCTCGCTTTACTCACGCGCTCCTTATTCCGTTGTATTCTGTTTGCGCGCGGTAATACCGTACATCGAGTTGCTCAAGTAAAGACTTTCCTTCTCCTCTTCCCCTCACTCACATCTGACCCAGTTGGAAGTGATGTGTAAGGGCTTCACAACAATAGAAACCGAAGCGGGAAGAGGAGGAGTATATGTGAAGGAGGTCGCGGTTTCAAAGTAGGGAATGGGGTTTGTGTAGACGGGGAGGGGGGCCACACAAATAATCAAAGGCCTCATCTTGCAATGTCTTGCTCTCGATTTTGATCTTTAATTCTGAGGATTGGTTTCTTTTCATAACCCGAAAAGCAACACCACGGGCTGAACGCTGTCTGTTTTTTTGCATCTGTATCGTTTGAGAAGTTGTTTGAATGAAGATGAAAGCGAGACAGAATTTGAGGATGACTGAAGTGATGCTCACATTAATCCCCTCTGCACTTTCAGTCTCTCTCTGTCTCTTTCTCACATTTAATTTCGGCCTACTTCTTTACGCCAAGCTCATGTAGATTGACTTTCCCTGTTTCAATATTTAAAACAATGAAAAGGAAAAACAACACATTTCATTTTATAGTGTCAAGTAACAACATTTTTATGTTTTATTTGATCTAAAACATGGTTCAATTGATGTAAGTAACAGTGCCCTTTGAGGACTGATAGGAGGACACAACTCTTTAATGGAAGACACAAAAAGATAGATCCGAGACAGGTGGACTTAGGTAAACAATTAGCAACCTGTAATGGGAATCTGCTTGTCACTCAAAGTTGCCACCCCCTTAATTATGCGTGGCATTGATCAGACCTGGCATTAAGGTCTGATCTGAGTGATCCAATCATGTAAAATTCAGGTGCGAACACCCCCAGGATTCACTGAGAAAGCATTTGAGAGAGCTGATCTCTGACCGCATCTGGAGGTGGTCTGGGCCATGTGACTCCACATTAAAGACCTCCTGTACTCAGCGGGGGTGCTTCTGCATCATATGAGTTTGCCTCGACTTGAACAAAAAAGGAACTGTACAGACGTGCATTAACAAACAAGTTGTCTTGGACAACAGGGGTATTGACTAGTCATTGTGGATGAAGTGTAGCAAGTGTAGTGGGAGGGTAGCTTGTAACTTGGCTCCAGAAATCCTCTGTCCTCTGCTAAGGAAATGTTCTGGTCATTCAACGGCATAAACTCCATGACCCTCCCTGGAATATTTTTCTCTATGAGGCTGTCTCCAGGAAACTTTTCTCTTCTTTTAAAAGCAGCGTTCAGTGTTTGCCGTTGTTGTTTTGGTGCACCCTTTTTCTGAGTGGATTCTATTTAGTAAGTGAGTCTATTTTGTAAGTAAGTACTTCCACACAGTGATTCCGAGTTTCTCTTCTTCGATTTTTGGCAGCTTTGATGCAAGCCAACCACCTTGGAACAGAAGAGGAAGACGATGTTTTGACACGATACGGGGATGAGGGTTTGGATAATGGCAGATCTAGAATAAATGCGAAAAAGCAGCCTCGGCTGAAGCCCATTACAGATCCGTTCATTTTAAAAATGCCTGGATCAGTCCGATACTGATTAGTTCATCCCAAGTTCAGTGTATTGACTTATGAGTAGTTAGCTTGTGTTGGCGGGATGGTAGATCAAGGTCAGACAGTAGTACCTGTACAGTCAGACTGTGTATATATATATAGACTTTATTTACTTGACTTATTTCACAAGTTTTGAACTTGTATTATGCTGGTTGCGATACTCGTTGTGTATTACTGAATTGTTAATGTAAACCCTAAACATACACCAACATCCATATAAGTCGAAAAGCAAAAGATACGCAAGAGGTCTAGTGAAAATAAATATTTCCATCTGACTGAAAACACCATGTAATGAGGAAAACTAGTACACATTAAACATTAGTAAACTTCAAGTATAAAAAATAGAGTATGTGGAATGACTGCATTGTGGACCGGTGGAATTATACACAAAACTATAAAAACAAGCCCGGCTTCTTTGTAATTATCATGTTAAAAAGAAAATCTAACTTAATTGCCATCACAGTGTAATGATGATTAAGTAGCTTGGAGTTGTTTTCTTGGATTTGTAATTGAATAATGTGTACAGAACACACTTACAGAAAAAATAAAATAAAATAAAAATAGCATAACCCATAAATCAAGCGTCTCCAATTAGCGTCTCGAACATCACTGCATCCTTATGTGACTCAGGGTTCCTCATCTTCTTTCTGTATTTACCATTACCAATAGGGGGCAGCATTGTTACACAAAGCTATAACGATCCTCCGCTGGCATCTGCTGAGTGTTGAGAGCCAGCAGTCGGCTGCAGCTCAGTCTGATAAGAGAGCACACCAAACTCAGTGCAGTGCGCTCAGTCCGAAGACACGCGTACACACTGGCTTTATCTGGACTACATGGTGGATGGGAAGGGCAAGAGAGAAGTATGGGAAGACTGAAATGTGGAAAAAGTGAGGGCGAAGAAAGGAGGGGAGAGAGTAAAACGTGATGAGAAGCAGTGACGCTGGGTTGGGATAGTGGGAGGCAGAGGAATGAAGGGATGGGGTAAGGGATGAAGATTCATTGATGGAGCGGTGTGGGATGCAGACGTAAGAAGAGGGATTAATAGAGAGTTAAAAGCCCAGATGTGAAAAATGAATGTTTGAAAATTCTTCTCCCAATTCTTCCCTTGACTCCTTCTCCTCTCGCATTCCTTCACACGCATCCTTTTATGTCGTCATGCCCCCCCTTCCCTCCCCTTTTCTCCCATGTTATTCCCCTGGCTTCCCCGCGCTCCTCAATCCCGCTCTGTCTCAGAATGCTGGAGGTAGAGGGTAATGAGTGTTGTGACAGACTGCGGCAACTTATCAGCTTCCTAACGCTGCTTACGGGGGACAGCCCGTCACGTTCCCTGGATAAAGAGCTGGAAAAGGGGAGAGAGGAATGGGGTAGAGAGAGAGAGAGACACGTGCCTCTGATTTCCTCCTCCTTCCCGTTCTGCCTGGATTACACAGTCTTTTAAACTTCCTCATCTCTCCTTTTCTCTATGTGTCCTCCTCTTTCTTCTCTCTCCTCCTCCCACCTCATTTTTGGAGCCTCGCGCGTTCCCTTCTTTCATCCTGTCTCCTTCATCCTTAGGCTCTCTTCCGATCACATTTCTCTGTTCATCATAATTGAGTATTTGTCTCCGTCCAAAGTGTAATGTTTTTTTCCCTTGTTCATTTAGTCTTACCCTCCAAAAAAAAGCGAAAAATCTATATTTTACAAGACTAAAACGTCCTCCCTGTTCCCTCCATCAAGCTCTGCTCAGTAAGGGTTGTTGTCCTAGAGGGAAACCAGAATCACTCAGAAGTTAAAAAAAGCAGCAATGCCGAGCTTGTCCGACTGTATTCGCACACCAGTGAGACTATATTAATACCAGGAAGCTGAGCTGAAGTTAAGAATAGTTGAAGCGCAGGCGAAATTATAAGGAAGACTAAGAACTTGGTGAATGCAAAATGGCATTTGTTACATAAACGAATGGAATTTAGATTTGTTTAATGGTGGCGGTCACTGAATTTTAGAAGTGAAGAATAAAGTTTTAAGGTGACGGTGAAGACCTATCATGGACAAGCCAAGAATCAGTGTTTCGAGAAAACCATGAAGTGCAGTAGAAGTTACCGAACGGTTTCATTAGTTGTTTTCTGTTCCTTTCTCCTTTTGCGGTTCCTCTTTAAAGGCAACGGTGAAGCAACAAGTCCAAAGGAGTAGATCTTATGAGACAGAAAGAGATGCGACACACCTGCCGAGCTGTCCCATAGGACAGTGAGAGTGGGCAAAATAAATAAATGTATAATAACCAAAGTTTCTATGTAACTGGTTCAAATTAAAATGGGGAATGAGGAAGTGTGGGCGGATCCAGTCTTGGGCTGAATTGCGTAGAGTCTGATTCCAAACTCCACCAATGGAAGGAAGTGGAGACATGTTGTCCATGTGTGATGCAGTCTATGGTGTGGACCAGGTAGGATAGTTCAGTAAATGCCACAAGTGTTTAAAACCCTGCAGGGTCTTCTTTATTTCAATTTTCTTTATTTAAAAAAATGGAGTTGTATTCACTTGTTTTGCTGTTTTGTCATACTGCTCCATACCTTGTCCTCATGCTTATAATTTGTTGCTGAACAGTTTAAACAGTAGTTAAAAATCCATCAAGGATGAAGAAAAAGAAAAATTATCCAAACGGCAAAGCGAGCTGCAAAGATGCGTTCAGTACTCAGCTCTTTCCAAAAGCACTTCACAATCAATAAACATATTTAATAAGTGCCTTGTCATCCTTTTTATTCCGAGTCTCCGAAGGGAAAAACAAGTCCTTCAGAATGTTCCTGGTTTGTCTCCGCTAAATATAGAAACGTAGTGGTAGTCAAGATGGTTAATAGAAAAATAAATAACAGTGAGCATAAGATTTCGCAATACAGTGACAGAAAGTCCAGGGGTAACTGTGTTCTACCTGCAGTCTTTGATTGGCAGGTGATTTGTGTTGAATGTAGTGCAATGGAACCACAGCGAAACAGTAATGAGCACTTAGCGGCACGTGTGGAAGCCAAGAACATACACCCACACCCCCTCAAAAAAAAAAAAAAAAGGGATCCTGAGGATTATCACTTTAAGGTTTCCAGTGCAGCATCCAGATTTAGTCTCTCTCTCCGGAGCCGGGCTCATTAAAACATGCCAGTACTGCTGTCATATGAGAAAATACCTGATATAAACCTCCACGCGCCGGTGACCCACTTTATTATACGTGTTACCTGTGGACATGTGGAGGAAGGCGCACGCACACAAACACACACTCTTTGACATACACACTTTGTGTTTACGTGAGGAGGAAATGTCGCGGAACTGACACACTGCAAAACAATACAACACCCTTTTACGGCATACACATGCACACACACACACGCACACACACAAAGCAGGCCTTTTCACAGCACTTCTCACGCTGTACCTTATTTTGTTTCACACTCTCACGCCGGCGCGCACACGCTGCATACGCACAAACAAACAGACTCGCACCTTACAGTCACCTTGTTTGGCGAGCCGCGCCGCTGTGGTGGGAGCTGTCACCGGCCCGGTCTGATTGGATGATCCGCCGTCATACAAGAGTGTGACTGCTTGACAGATAGACAGACTTGTGACAAGCCTGCGAGACATTCAGAAAGAGAGAGAGTAAAAGTGTGCTGAGGGACTCTAAGATATGAAGGTAGCTAAAAAGGACAAAGGAACGTGTATAGTGTATAGAGAGGAAAACTGGAAAGGGAAAAAGAGAAAGAAAAGAAATGGTTTACAGTTCAGAAAAGTGCAAAGACAGCGAAGACGAATAAAAAGGTCTGGGGCAAAGGGAAAAATAAAAAGTCTTTGAAGAAAGTTCAGTCGAACATAATCTGAATAAAATTGCTTTATTTCCTCAGAAACACCTGTCTGTATTAATTACAGGAGTCATTAAAACCAGTCATTAAAAATACTCATTTTTGAGTGCAATGAAGAAGTAATTATATCAAATGGATGTTGACAACTCTGGGCCATTCAATAATTGCTTCAAATAAATGATCCATAAAAATTAAAAATGATAGCATTCGCCATCGCCGTTATCTTCACGCGTCCCGCATCCTCCGCCACTTCCACTTCTAGTTGCACACTCTGGAATTAAATGCTTTTTTTTTTGGCAGCCATTAGTTGGTGAAAACATACGGAGGACATCTTGTAATGGGATGATGGACACGTTTTTAATGGTATGGTGCTGTGGAGATTGAAAAACAACATAATTACATGCTTTAATTAGATGTAAAACAGTCACTTAGTAAGAGGATGCAGACAGAACTGAAACAACCAAATAAGGGTCTTCAACAAGTTTAATATCAGTGGTTCATTAGCAGGGTGAGGGGAGGGGGTTGGGTCCATGAGCAGATTCCACTAGATCCTCTATACGTGACTTCCAATCTTGCATGGGAGCTGAATAAATAAATAAATTAATAACATATTCTGCTACAGTTCCGTGGTATGTTCGAGCTGCTGTTCATGCCTGTCTATCATACTGGCTCTCGTCCTGACTAATGGGACTTGTCCTGTGTCCTTGTTTCTCATCCTGCCCACGGTCGGGACTGATTGGACCGCTGCCGACTCCCAGTCTCCAGTCGGGCTGCAGCAATATCTGCTCTAAAAGGGGGCTTTACGTGAGGAGTTTGCTTGTATGACCCTCACACACGTGTTGTCCCCTGTTCCGTAACTGCTTACTGGCGGATACTTGTAGCGTTAAGCTTTGTCCATTTGATGAACAGAGGTACTTGTTAAGCTACCCAGACACTCGGCCAGGATCGATTGACTTTACAATCCTGCACCCACTTTGTAAGCTGCTACTTTGCTAGAGCCCCAGTAGGGGTTGTATTGACTAGTCGAATTGTCAGTTTGTCGACAAGTCACTGATCGTGTGACAACAACAATGTGGACACATCCGCTAATGCTAGCAGAGGAGCGGTCCAAACAGCTGCTGTAACAGACAGGAGGAGGCTGCAAATCAACAATTTGTTGGTTAATTTCATTGTCAAAAGTATTATACATTTAGCTGCAGTACACAGAGAAGACTTCAGAGAGATGCTGCATTTTTTTGTACCAGGTTTACTATTAAATGCTATTGATGGTGCTGAGGTGCAGCCTGTTTTTATACAGGCTATACATATCTGCAGTATGTAGCACGTGAGCTGTCTGTGCTTAGCATATGTATTCAGGTCAAGATTATAGATTTCATTGTTTTTATTATTGCATTTGCCAATATGCTTTAATGTCTCTGTATACTCTTGTTCTTGTGGACCTGTGAAATGACATCAGCTGCCCTGTTCATATCAAAGTAGGTGGTCGGACCAAGTTCAGTCCCACAGACGTGTACTTGCCCAAAATGTACAGCCATATTCACATTCTTGGTGTTGATAAAAGATCTAGGATTTTGGGTGCTAGTTGCCACTGTTTGCTTTGGGTTAGGGGAATTGCAGATCGCACTTTCACTGATTTACCAGCAGCCAGTCCCTCCCCTCTGTCTTTGCTGTTAAGCATTAATGACTCTACTAAAACCGATGGCATCAGGTTCTACAGGTAACAGTGATGCATTTCTGAGATCCCCTCTCAGTTACTAGACTTGATTAGGTCTTCATCAGTGGGGAGTGTAAATAGATGACTTCACTTAACCCTGGTAAATGGCACAGCAAGTTGGGGCTGTCACCAAAAACAAGAAAATTAAATTCAAAGACCATAATTAACATGCAAGAGACTGCAAGTTTTTGTCCAGAAAGCTAAACTTGAGGTACCTTCTTTGTCAGCAAAAACACCTTTAAATGTAAAATCACAAAATACATCCACCTTAAAAATGACCGTAAACTGTGAATAACAGTGTGTCCGATACATGCATCTAATGGGGTGTAAATGTACCCACAAAGAATCAGAACAATCAATCGCGTCCATACATTGGTTCTCTCCCTCTCCATTTCTCTGCCACACACACACGGCGGACACACTGCCGTGGGGCACTAGTGGGAGTCTGGTCCGACTAAGCTGTCATAAATTTACCCGACTGAACGACCGGCTGCGCACACCTAGCTGTGGTTAGCTGACAGGCCGTGATGACCTCATTAGACATTCCTTCCTGTCCAGAAGAGGGAGTACGTACGTTCCCAGAGTCACTGCATGAGTCATGGACGAGCGCACATCTATTAAATTGTTCTGGAACATTGCATCACTCATCGGATGCATGTAGTAGACTACGTGCAGCGTGTTCATTCTTGAAATGCGATATTTAGAGTATATGTAATAACAGTTGAATAGAACAGCACACCCACTGAATACAAAAAAACTAACAACTGATAAATAAATAAATAAAGCAGCGAGGCATCAGGATGTTGACTCATGTATCACTAAGTTGCAAATGATCAGGAAGGCCTGAATAAATCACTGCCTAATCAGTTTAACATTTAGCACTGCAACATGGCAGGGGTCAGGTACTCCCAACCTCACAAACATACACACACACACACACACACACACAATCTGTTCAAGTGGGCATGGCTGATTGACGGGTTACTGCTGAGACCATACAAATATTAATACACTGACTGTGTGTGTTTTTCTGTGTCTCTATTTATGAATTTTGATTAGTGAACGTGATGCGAGCAAAATAGAGATGTGTTTGTAGTTCTATCGCTGAATATTATAGATAGCTGTGGAGGGCAGGGCGTCTGCGTGTGTGTGTGTCTGTGATCACTAATGTGAATTCCTGAATTATGGTTCTCATGTGTGTGAGCACGTAATAACTAATGCTTGCGGGGTAGATGGGTGCAGAGCAGAGCAGCGATTATGGAGTCATTCCTCAGCTCAAGGTTGGCAGGGCAGACACACACAAACACACGCACACATGCACACATACGCCCGAGAAGGATAAATGATTGCTCTGCCGTGATTGTCCTGTCCCACCCCAAAGTCCTCATCATTTCCTACGTCAGGCAAACTGTCACAAATACATGTTTGGATAGTTGGATTTGTGAGGTCATTCACAAACATATAATCAATATTGATTTTCCTACTTTATTACATTATATGCAATTTATATACATTTTTGTAATTTAGCCATGTGAAATGGTGCTCTACTAAAGGTCAGTATTTCTCATGTTCTTCACCAAAACATCATTGTTAGCTTGAGCAACCATGCTAAAGGTCTCCTAGTTTTACTGGAACACATTGTTCTAAATTGTCCCGTCCTCAACGGTGGCGTGGCATCGGGTTTGGATTGTATTTTAGGAAGCAATTTGAAACAAAAACTCTAATCTATATCCTTTTTTTTTTTTTGTGGAGGGGTGACAGAAAAGGCAATGTCGTGGCCGACCGCAGGTGAGCAGTGTCATGACAGTAGCCTCATCTGATTGTTTCTTCACTCAAAAGTGAGGAAACATGGCTTCTCTTGGCCTCCAGAAGAAAACCAGGCGATGGCTGAGCAGTTCACCGAGTGGCCGCTTGAGGCTGGCTCCAAAGGGGAGAACATCCCCATAGACCCCCATGTTAAAAAAGCCCAATTTTGCAGCATTATTAAACATGTCTGGTACAAAAAAAAAAAAAAAACAACAAAAAACATTATGGTTTCAGTCATTTGTTTCACTGTTCACTATCCACTTGAGGCTGGATGGCTCAATCCCCATAGAATTAAATGTTAAAATGTTAAACTAGCAGAAAGGGAGGTACAAAAAAAATGTTTTGGCCTATGGATTTTTTTTTCTCCATTCATCGCAACTGTATATAACCCACATTTATAAAATGTTAAAGTTCCAGATAAACAAAGGGGCACCGCATCTTGGAATAACAGGTTGGTGGACGCACAGTTAGCCAAGAGTTTTCTCATAACCTCAAGAGGTAACAGTTACGCATACAGTTGGTTTTGCTTTCTCCCGTTTTATTTTTGCAGTCTCTGTCCCACATGTTGTTTGGTGTTGATGTTGTGAGTCTTTCTATCATAATGTAATAGGCGTCAGCACAAACACAGGCACAGACGGACACAGACACACAGCAGCAGAGTTGGGAAAGGTCATCAGATTCCTCTGAGGATTGCGGTTAAGTCCATGTTTATCCTGTTTGCAGGCAAGCATGGAAGGCAAGGGAGCAATAGCTCACCCTCTAGCTCTCATTAGCAAGGGTGTTGATGTGTGTGAGTGTGTGTGTGTGCGTGTTTTTCCATAAAGCAAAACGGTGCAAATAGCTCGCTCCTCCTCTCTTTTCCCCTCCCCTGAACACTTTTCTTTACATTTACATATCCCAGTCCTTATTTTACCCCTTTCTCTCAACTTAACCATTTTTTTCCCAAAATACTTTTCCATCTGAAATTGTTACTGCTGTCATTTTAACTTGTCCTAAAGTTTTAATAACAATAACAAAAAAGTGTATAAAGAAACTGGCGAGTTCTTACATTACCAATGCAGAGTGGTATTTGTAATTTGGTTTGTTTGTCTCATAATTTGGTGCTGGCTCTGGGACACCTTGAACGGACGCGAGTTGCTCGTCCAGCGTAATGTCCATGAAATTATCACACTGTGCAGTTGCAGTATCATCATCTGGGCGCTGTAACACAATTTATTTGTTGCTTCTTATGTTTATAATTCACTAACTGAAGATAAGCACACTATTGCTCTATACGAAAAAGTACCATTGATTTATGTTATCACTTACTTTTATTAGTTAGAATTCAGTGTGCTGTTGTTTTGCTGCTTCACGTATGCCACTACAAATATTATAGATCCTCCTCTCCATGCGTATGGCTATCTCTGTGAGGACTAGTTTGACTTTCAGACTTTCTAGACTGAGGACATTTGGGCCGGATGTGACGACTGGAGTTCAGATTATAGGTTTATGTTTAGGTTAAGACTAAGCATTTCGATCTGATTGGTGATATTACAGTGAGCAGCTCGTGAATACTTTACATTATGTCCTCAGAAAGAGAGTAAAGAGGCTGCAACTAAGTGTTTGCGTGTGTGTTTGTGACGTACATCCATAAAATTACTGTTGTCATTTTGCAGCAGACTGCATACTGTATATCAAGTCCTGCGCAGTGACCTTAGCTGTCACCTGCGCACACACGTACACACACACACACACACACACACACATTATAAATTAATCAGTGCATCCAGATTCTTGTTGCCGTAGTGACCTGTGTCAGTATCGATGCATGTACTGGATCATTTGGTGTGTGTCTGCGGGTGTGTGTTTCTGTGAGAGTAAGCAAGTGTAAATTATATTATGTTTAAATATTCATGGCTGTTCCTCAAGGCCTCGCAGTGGGGAGGGAAGCGGTCACCTCCCTGTAGCACACTGGTTGCAGCTCAAGTTATTAACGTTTCTGTGTGTGGATTCTAACCAACACTGGCGTAGAGGATGTATTCAGTGGCAAAATTAGTGCATGTGCAGCCACATCCTTATTCCATTTACGGATGCATGTGCACATCTGAGTTTGTGGCATGTTGGAAAGAAAGCGTTGCTGAAAATGACAGAAAATGTATAATCTAGTGGTTCCCAGAGTTGTTCCTAGAGTTGTAGTGTGCAGGTTCTTAAACTGAGCAACTTTACAGTCAACTTTACGTATATGAGCAAGTTGAACTTTTGAGGACACACGTGGAGCTTTTATGAAGCAATTTTGTTGTTTCTATATTTTCTTTTTGAAGATATCAACCGATTTGTCCTTATGCTCTGGATGTGCTGTCTCCACGTGGCACCTCAACTAGTTCGGTTTCCAACTGTCAGAGGCCAATATATTTAGACACACAACACACTGTCGTCTCTCTTCATTACGCTCCTGTTTTACTTGTGAAACCGAGTGCGACATATGCATCATCATATTTTCTTGTCTTTTCGAAGTTGTGCTTTCACTTGATGAAAACTCATCCTCAGCACTAGCTTAGCGGGGGACCATCCCAAAAACCTCTCATTCAGTAATTCAATAATGGAGGTCAAATATGTGAGTTTTCGATTTTCATGGTCAGAGAAAATTATTCTCTTTGTGCGTGCTATGGCTTATTATTTAAAGCAATTGTGTATTATTAGTGGTGATTATTTCAAATTCAAAATTCAAAAATAAAAAAATAAAAATTGATATTAAATTAAAAATCACGTTGAATTTTTACATATTCATAGAGTTACTATAATCTGCTTGAGTTTGCATGATGTTTAGTTTCACATGTTTTCAATAACTAATTAATTAATTTAACATGCTGGTCATAGTGCTAGGTCATAGTCATAGTCATAATTTAACATTCAACCCCGGGCCAAACTGGCCCACTAGAGAGTTTAATCTCTCCTGTGGGCTGAATTTTGGCAAGTGTGGAAATTATATTCTCAATTTGTCCACAAGAGGAAACCTTAGTAAGTTATTTATAGCTTATTATGCTATTGTGTTACTGGTCTGCCAGTAGCTAGGAGGCTAGGAAGAGCTACTACTAAGAGCCATCTTCTCAGGTGTGTTTTCTTGTAAAATTATGCTGATATACCAGATAGCAAGTGTAGATGCAGCCTGGAAGCAACAACGGGGACTGGTCAACACAGACTCAGGATACATTCTCTCTGGCTTGTTTAATATCTGCTGGGCATGTTCTACGGTCCCATCGCTGCCAGTGCACTTCCACACTGTGGTGTGGTGGGGAGGCAGCACTAAGAAGAAAGACACCTCACGGCTGGACAATATGTCAAACTGGGCCCCTGAACTAAAATGACTTTTACGCCCATGGTCTAGACCAGTGGTTCCCAACCTTTTTTCTAGGACCCCAGGAAATACCCGCAGGAAACTGACGCAACATGCAAACACCACCCACCAGCCACACTACTGTGCCAATGACGTCATGGATCGTCATCACTAATACCACCAAATGGCAGTGTTCAAGATCTCACGATATCAATTATCCAAGATCGGAACGATAATGCAACAACAATGAAAAAAAAAAAAACATAATGCGCGGCTCATGGCGTGAAGGGCTCACACCCAGTACATAGCAATCAATATACAAGGTCACCACAGATAATATACCACAGACAAACAGTCATTTCAGCTCCACAGAAAGCTGAAAAGCTATGTGACGTTGTGAATGAATGTAAACTCCTGCATCTCAGTCTGCACCAAAATGACACATTGAGTGACTGATCTGCTATCACTAGAGCCATGCATACGCAATAGTGAGGTGTTTAATCTCTCCTGCTTGCCGTTACTTCACCTGGTTATGGTCACAAAGGAACACGTACCATGTGCAAATGTCAAGGTCTCTGGTACATGTCCACGATGAGAGCGTCCGTATTTGACAGCCTTTTCCTGCTCCTCAACATCCAGCTCACGAATGCATTTTTAACGTATAACTGATGGCATAATGTTACATTTAATAATGATATTTTGATATTAACTAGATCTGGTATACTGGAACTCGATGAATTTGAAAATAGTTTGAAAGAGAAACAAAACCTATAAGAAAAATCATATTTACCTGAACATCCCACACAAATGCTCTGCGGTGACAATTAAATCTGATTAGTTGCCTCTTTTTCTTGGAAAATATGCATGAATGACTTCCCCCTTCATTTCTTACTGAACACACAAAACTAACAGAGTGCTTGGTTAAGGTCACATCTGTTTGAAGTTTTCAGATGTGCCGTTTGTCAAAATAAACCCAGGTAAAGAGAAAAACGATTATTATTAAGAGGCAGCTATTATCACATCCAAGGCTCCAGAGAGATGCAGTGTGCCACTTAAAGGACAAAACTGAATAATTGTGCTCAAATAATAGGCTTTAAGGCAGAACAGTGGCAGCGTCTCTGAGAGAGGTGCATACTTGTGTCTAGGTATATGCATGTGCAAGTTTAGTTTTTGTGAACTGTGGAAAAATGTATGCCTCAAAGAAAGGAAAGAAGTAAGGTGAGAAACAAAAAACAGATTCAAGAACAATGTGAAGCAGAATAAGGGAGGTTGTAGGGCGATAACAAAAATTACATGAGAGGAGATGAAAGCAAAAACTGAAGGTCAGTGTGGGTAATTATTGTGTTTCCTCCACTTGAAAGACTTCAATTAAAACTGCAAGGGTGTTGTGTGAAGAACACTTGCCAATGGACGCTAACTTGATAATATGGAGATGTAGGATATCTGTGATTACAGTCACAGCAGGGCAAGAGGAGGGGAGTCAAACTGTGCTAATCAGCAGACACTTCAAAATTGGATTTTGTAAAATGCAGAAAATAAATCACTTTCAGGAGCAGAGCGGACTCATCCCATATAGACAATGCTGATCGCTTCAACAATGGGGTGAGATAGCTTGAAGTTACTGAAACATATTTTCAATTTCAGTACCGGTCGCTGAAGAGTTGCTACTCAGACTACATAAATTGTACTAGATCAGCTGATCGAGCGACTGCCATTGTTCAAAAGCCATTAATGCAAACCTCTGATTTCAGTTCCTGATAAAGTGCTTTTTGTTAAACAGAGGCAGAAAAACTTTATGAAGCAGAAAAGTCTGAAATATCAGAGAATTCACTGCAGGTAATCAAATGCAAAAAAGAGAAGTTAAATGGAATTGAGCTGTTATGTTCTATGAAAAAGGCCCAGCAGAGAAGAACCTGCTGGTTCTTTGTCGTCTGCACATTTTTATGTTGGTCTTTGCACAAGCTGGACAGCTGTTTGTTAAAGGTCCCTCTTGCTTGAAATTATTTCATTTTGTTTGACTCAACCCTTTAACATGTAAGCCTCAAAATGTCCAACAGGACTCTTTCTTTGCTTGTTTTGAGAATAAATTTTTTGGAAAATGACCTGTCAATAAGTGATGTTGCCCATTTTTCCAGAATACCTGGAACTTTCGATATCTGGCATGTTCTGAAAATCGCAAGATCTCAGCTTTTACAAATAATTGAGACTTTTAATGAACTGTGACCTAATTACAGTAATACAAAGTGTGCTTGTGTAACGGTGCTGCTCTCTGAAGGTTTTGACAATTGTGTCTATTACTATCAATTTGCTTATTTCTATATTTCTATTAATCTTAACCACCTTCTCTGGGCACTACCACTTAAATTCTGTAAAAAACAACAAAATGGTTTGTTCATCCGAAAAAATTGAACAAATAATCTAACATTATGGCGGTCCTCTTGTGCTAAAAGTAAAGCAATGGGCAATGTTGATTGACAGGGATTTTAATACAAATTTAAACAATATATAATTTTCTGTAAACACATAGAGGGGATCCTTGGATTACCCACTGCCACACCTCAATGGCTTTCTCCCAAAAAAACTGATGATATTTTTTTTTTTTGCAGATTGAGGAATCCCATTAACCTTTGGGAGCTTTGTGGTCTTGGAGCTGCTGACCAAGGCTTCGATAAGCTCTCTTCATAGCCCTTTTGAGTGTTTATCAATATGTCAAGACATTTTGAAGAATTTGCATGCTGATGAGGTCTTCATAACCAACCTTTCTAAAGTGAATATCCGGAAATGTCATGTTGGATGGATAGAAAAAAAACATAATTCACCAAATTTTGGGTGTTCTGTGTAAAACTTAGAACACCCCATATTTGCTTTCCATTATATGTATTGCTTGTCATATTATGTTTGGTAGTTGTCCAAAGAGTCTAGACATCTTTTGACCATCTAGACTGGTACACTGTACACAAAAACTGACATTAAAGAACTACCTGCAATAAAGACCAACTGTGATGTCGTCTCAGCCAATCAGAGTGACCAACGAATATGATCCGGCGGCAGAAAAACCACAGACACGCCACCAAAACTTAAATGGTAGATGCTTTTCGATGCCCTGACATTTGCTAATAGCCAACCATCGTCTTGATCTATCACAGCCTTTAGACTTTGTATCAAGGGTGACCAAAACGCTGTTCTTACTGTCCGGTAAATCACAAAGGTAGTGGTGAGGGTAGCTCATGTGACAAAAATGTTTTAGTTGTCAACCTATCATCTATTCTCACTATAACATTTGACACTTGTTTGACGTACAATACAATGACGGACTGATGGGCAGCCAGTCAATCTGTGCCAGAACTTGAGATCAACTCAGACGTTCAGACTTGTAGTTTTCCATTAATTAAACTGAAGGTCGCATCATGGACACAACATTTCTGAACCAACCTGAAGTACCAGGTAGTTTGCTAGAATAGTTTACAGAATTGTTATAAGTCATCCTTGATAAAGGGTAAGCAATCAGAAAAAAAAAATACTTGAGGTGATTGGATGATCCATTTGTCGCCCACCATCTATCATGGGCTAGACACAACAATCTGCAGTCTCAGGGGCTTTGCAAACCATCTGTCATTGTAAGAAAAAGTTTTCCACTCATTTTGATTTGTCACACCCAAAACACAGCCATAGCTTTCCCATGGTTCCTCACAGGACTGATGGGTCTGCCACAACCATAGAGCTTGAAGCACATCGAGATGATATCTTGCAATTTAAGAACATTATCTATATGCTAAACATACCTTCAGCAGGCACATTAATTAGACTGATGATCAACATAACTTAGAATACAACTGTTTCATTGTTCGTGTGTTTTGCAGTTACGGTAGCTTTTGACAACAGGCTTTTCCAACTTGTGTCAGAAGTGTTAAACTTACCTAAAAAGCATGCTATTGTGTGTCATCGGCAATTTGCGTTCATGCTACCGAGAGGCGCACGGTCTCCACGTTTCCGTGTGCTGTGTTTGTGCACGCTTACCTGCATGTCTCAAAACCGCTTTTATTCGTGACCTCTTCTCCTAATGAAAGATCTCACCACACTGCTCATCACTGACACAGCACAAGTCCTTACTGGCGTACTTTCTTTTCTCCAGTCCCATTGGAGGATTATAGCTGAATTCCCCTGCTTTGCCTGCATGGTTATCAAGCAAAAGCCATACTGACAGGGTAAACATCAAACATTTTTTTTTCCTCTCGGCCTGTTTACCCACCGGCGAAAGGGGGAGAGGAAAAAAAAAAAAAAACATCACAAAACTTTTTATCCTTGTGTCAAGTCCATCTGTCTTCGAAAGTGTATCTGTCAACACGCTGCAAATGTAAGCAGCCCCTCATTTTTATTCCACAGTTGTTGTGGAATAAAAAATGGTGCTGTGAGTGTGATTGGTGCTCTGGCAGGATGTTGATTAACGGGCTAACCGGCATGCATAATGTAGCCTGATATAAAGGTACACACTCCATTTATGCTATCTGTACTGAATGAGCTTAAATCATATCACCAGTTTATCACCAATATTTTAACCTTGCAATCAGCTGAATGCACCTCTGTGACTTCACCTTGATTTTTCTTTAGTACTGCCTTTCCTTTCACGCTTCTGATTGGTTAGGTCAGTCATGTTAGAGAAGAACTAGGAAGTGTTTTGGAGCTGATGAAAACACATGGCTTCAACTGCATTTTCTGCTCGACCATTGGAGGCTTTGATGTTGTTGTAAAAAGAGGTTTGAGATGGAGGTCAGTTCCATGGAAGGTTTTCTATTTATTAACTCCCAGTGAGACACCGTGAAATTCAGTGAGCATCAAACCCCTACAACCAACCAACACCTGCTTACTCACTCACTCTCTCCTACTGATCCAGGTGTGTAAGAGGACCAGTCTGTGGGGGACATCATCTAATGAAACGCTTAATATTTATATCACATCAATACCACATAAAGCCAAACACCAACAATAATTATTTACATAAATACATACACTGATCAACACATCAATTGTCATGGGATGATTGCGGAGAAGAGGACCCAAATGCAGGACAGAAAAGGTGATGAGGCTGCAGTTCCAAATAAAAGTATTTAATAAACGGAACAAATGGGGCTGAAAATCCAAAAGGCAAAGAAAACACAAGAATGCAGAAAACCTGGCCTGGCACAAAAAAACACTTGGACATGGGACAGTCTCATGGAGACAAAAAACAAAACTTAGAGCCACGATGACGGGGACAAAAATCACAGGAACATGAGGTCAAAAAATGACACGACAGAGAACAAAGGGAAAGGCAGGGCTATATATACACACAGGGTCAGCGGGATGGAGACACAGGTGAAACTAATGGGGCAATCACACCAGGGGAAACCAATGAGCAATCAAGGAAAACACAAGGAGGCACAACAGACAGGAAACCGAAGAACTTAAAATGGTTTGACCCTTGACTTTAAAAACAGGTTATCGGCCATGCCAGCTCTTTTTACACCAAACTGTGGAGGCAACCAGAAGGAGGTGAGGACTAACATTGTATGAAGATCTAAACATAAAACAAAAATGTATTAATTTTATAAAGAAAATACAAAAACTATACTGAAAAAGACACACACACACACACACACACACACACACATATATATATAAACTCTGCCTGTGTAATAACATATGTATATATATATATAGTACGCATGAAGGAATGACACCTCTGGTCTCCATTACATGCATTCATTATCGTCCTCTTTTTGTTCTTCAGAGCAGTCTAAGCAGGTGGCACATCTCCACATGGAGTCTTTCCACCACTGGAGGAACATAAAGGGGAAAAGTTGAAAGTAGAGTTGCTGGTCAACAGGTTACCTCAAGGTATGGAAAGGGATGGGGCCCTGCGGTTAGGGTGACCTATTTTTCAAAAAAAAAAAAAGTCTCCAACTTTCTGCTTCTTTCCTTGCCTATAGTATAGTAGTATTTTCAAATGTGACTGTTAAAACTTTGTCCTTAGCTTGTCCCAGAAGTGTGTTCATCGCAATCAATCTTTGTCTGTTTTTTTTTTAATTTTTTTATTTGCATTTAATAAGCAATGCAAACAAGTGAGGGGCAAGAGCCATACTTTAATTCTTCACGCCAATCCCGTCACTATTCTCCTGATTTACTGGGCACTATGTCTGTTAGGATGCTCAGTCATCCAGGTCATGATAAATGTAAAACAAAAGCAACTGGACGTCATGCTGCTTCTCCTAACCTCAGTACGCCATAGAGGCTCTCATTACGTGCAGCTATGCAAACTGGGCCTACATCCAAAGTCCAAAGAGAAAAGTCAGTCGCATTTCAGGCAGAAGTCTAGAATAAAGCAGAACAATGTAGTGCATGCATACGTTTGACCAATTTTCACACAACTTACATAAATGAGCTGTGTGCAAACTTGTCAAACGAATCATATCATCACTTTTATGCGGACGATTGTGTAATTTATTGCTGTTGTTGCTGGCTTTTAGTTTCACTGCTCCCTCTGCTGGGAATAACTTTCAGTCCGAACCAAAAATGTCTGAAATCATCTCAATCGAAGCCGTTCGCTCTATTCTAAAAGACTGACAACTTTAAATTGTTACTAAAGTCATCACTCCTACGTTTTACCTGCTGAACAGTTTGCGTTTCCACTTTAATGTTTGTTGTATGATTATTGGTGGATGTGTGCTGTCAGAATTTCAAAGAGTTTTGATAACGTATGTCCCTTCTTGTAATATAACTGTAACACCTTCCTGGGGAGAAAAAAAAACAACATATTTCAGTTATACATGTGGTTTAGATAATGAGGCATGATCTGCAATGTCATGGAAAATTGTTTAGGGAAAAATACATTTTAAGTTGTCCATTATGTATTTTTTTTTTTTTTTTTGGAAATCCAAAGAACTCTGCTCTTGTGATAGTGTTGTATAGTAGATACGTCTGTTGTTGTGGCTACGTGGAGATTTTATTGTATGCCGGTGCTTTCCCCCACAGATTTGTTGATCATATCTTTCTTTGCCATATTCATCCAACACTAGAGTTTCAGTGACGTTCAGTGTCATTAATCCACTCTGCATTCTGAAAAGTCACAGATGGTTTCCATGTTTCCCGCACAAACATGACGCATCTCTGCTTTCTGCTTTATTTGTTTTTCATCATTCTGCGTCTTGCTTATTGTGTTAACTCATATTAAAATCGGTTAAAATGTGTCTGTTTGAAGCATTGACTTTTCACAGATGTACTTGTGTAGCCTGAGTAGTAAACTATTCAAACAGTTGTGTGTTACTGTTGACTGATAGACTGGCAAATACCATCTGTCCTCTCTATCTCCGAGTCACACTCCCTTAAACAGACACGTGAGCAAAGGGAAGGTTTAAGCCTTGTAACTGCTGTTGACACAACAGAGTTGAATCTTCCATGAAACTCCCAAGCTTTGTCAAATTAAGGCCTGATGCCAGAATGCAACTCTACCTAGAGTAGAAAATCAAAGCCAAGTATTTGTCTGACAATATTTTTCCCCCCAACTTTTCTTTCTTTTTTTTTTTTTTCTTCAACTCAAATATTCTTTCGGGCAGCGGTCGGTTAGCACTGTGTGGAGTTTCTCTCTGTATCTGCGGGTACTCCGGCTTCCTCCCACCATCCAAACACATGCTGGATATCATTGGTTAGTTGGTGATTCTAAATGAAATTGGTCTCAGGTGTGAGTGTGAATGGCTGTCCATCTTTGTGTTAGCCCCGCGATAGACCGGCAACCTGTCCAGGATGTACCACACCTCATCTGACGACTGTTGGGATTTAAGATATCTGTTTGATTCTCTCGCTGTTTCTGACTGAGGCACAAAACTTTGTTGTTCTTGACCTCCAGTCAAAGCTTGCCCTGCCCCTCACCTCGCTGGCATAGCATGTACAGCAGCACAGTCACTGCAGTGACAGTGAGCCAGTGACAGCTTTCCGGTGTCACCTTGGTGACGGTTGCTCAGTGATGGAGGGGGTTGTTAAGTAGAGTGGACGTGTGATACTGACACAGCAGGGAGCGCAGCATGGGATGCCAGTGTCCTACCAGCTGTCTTCCAGCCTTCTAATGCCAGGAGAAAACCCATTTTCCCTCCATTACAGCCTATAGAAGTAAACGGTTTAAGGCAGTTTAGTATTTTTAGCTGTTGGTTTTACGTAAGGCTGGCTCTGTGGGTGAAATACAGATGGATGAAGCAAAACGGCCACATCCACAGGTCTCCTCTGTGCAGAGCAACTTCTGTAAATGGAGACTAGACTAGGGGGTACGCTCTGGACAGGTCACCAGTCCATCCCAGGTTTAACAGAGGCCCCGCTCAGACCTCACACTAACATCTGTCCTGGGTAATTTGATAACAAGTGACGATCATAAAGTACAGGGGGGAACACCCCTTGAGAATGCATTTGAGAGGGCTGATATCTGACCACATTTGGACGTGGCCTGGGTCTCATTTGTATGCAGGTAGTGTGAAATGCGTCGCACTAAAGACCACCTGCTCAGCAGGGGAGCACTTGCATCAGCGTGCTTTGCCTCGTGGTCAAGCTGGTAACTGCAGTCGGATTGCCCGGGTTGGATGTTAATGCAAGGTCAGAACATGGCCAAAGAATAACAATTCACACTCTTGTTCACACTAGTCCAGAATCCCCAATTAACCCGTGCCTGTGTGTGAAGTGTGTACCTCTTTAAACCTGGGATCAGGTGTTGCCTGTAATCTGTATCATTGTTGGTGCTCACACTCGCACGTACAAAAAGTTGATGCCTGTTGAAGCACTGGAAGTATTCCACCAAGCAGAAAGTTGGCAAGGTCTGTCACGTTGGAAGACTTAGCTTCTCCTTGTATTTAATTCAAAGTAGTTGGATTTGTTAGAATTCCAGCCTTTTTTTAAAAATTTTTTTTTAGCTACCCGGCATCATGTAGTTTAGCCCAGAACTGTCTGGAAAAGGGTGAGAGCGATTTGGCACTGCACCCATTCATGTAAATTAAAACCTAGCTTTCTTTCAGTCTTAAACGGCTAGCTTTTCCTTGGGGCTGCTGCTGCTTGTATCAGAGTTGATCAGTTTTACTCTCCCCGCGAATAAATAAACAGACACGCAATGAAGGATTCATCCTGTCCACCACGCAGGCGAAGCCCCTCCCTCTCGACAAAGATCGCCGCGCTCAAAAACTAATGTTCTCATTTGAGGCTGTGTTTCTTTAACCTGCATCATTGCCTCTGCGTAATCTGAGCTCCCTGTTTTTGCATCTCGGCACACTTAGCAGCCTGATTGATGACATGTAAACAGTAAATCTAGTATTAACTTCATTTACACAGCAATGAAATACAAGCATCCACAACCGATTCATTCATTTAGCCGCTTTGCACATAAACACATGGAGCCATCGCTTCATCCATCAGTTATATTAGCAGCCATTTCCCTCTTTAATAAGCCTCTGAATCCTTCCCTCAGTCCATCCTTACCTCCACCCTTGCAGTGTTTTCCTCCATTTCTATTCATGCTTTCAGTTTTCTCCTTTCTTTTTTCCACTCCCCCTTCTTCTTTTAAGTGTGCCACTTGTCTGTTTCTCATTACTTTATTGGTTATTATCATGCTCTCCTAATCCCTCCTTCCTGCTGTACTCCTGCTTTTGGCTTTATTCATTTTATTTAAGCCTAGTCTGTCTTTGTTCTCGTTTTTCCATTTTTGTCCCCACAGTTTTATCCATCAATCCACCCATCTATTTCTGCATAAACTAGAATATGATTTGTTTCCTGCATTATGTGAATTAATGTAAATTCAAGATGCTTTTCACAGTGAATTCATATCAGTGCTCGGTGTATAAGCCATCCATCCATTCGTATAAAAGACAACCCTGTTTATCTGATTCGAGTCCACCCTTTAACACATGCTTCAATCTATAATCTATAGCAATTTCCGCCTGTCCATTTGCTATAAATGGGAATTAATCCGCAAAACCTTTCCTCCCTCCCACTGTCCACTCCTGCCTGTTCTTTCATCCGTCCATCCATCCGTCCCCTACCTGCAGTCATTTTTCTGTTGCCGAGCACCGCCTGTGTTCTTCCTAATCACTCCATTTCTACTTCGCCTCCAGCGACGATTAATGGGTTTCATTTATGCTCATTTGGAGCCAACACCTGTGACCAATGAGAGCAAAGCTAGGAGTAATTATGACCATATTTGAGCGCGTGTGTTCCCGTGTTTGTGCGAGCGTGTGCGAGGGGAAAACGTTTGGAGCACAGCGAACATATAATAACTCGCCAGATCTCTATTGTACGAGTGTGCTTTGTTTGTGTGAGACTCCCACCTGAGTTTACAGCGAGGTCTCACGTGAACTCGGTGTGTGAGAGACAGGGAGGGAGATATGAAGGAGGAAAAAAAAAGAAGTTGCACTTCTGGGCTCAGCTCTACATCTAATCGCTCAGATGCATCACATGAGCTCTGCATGTGTGTGCGTAATTACAGATTCATCACCTGAACTAGATGTGAACTCTCCAGAAGAGGCTACCTCCCAGTCCCAACAGAGCTTTTATACTGCATATTTTAATATATTTTTATACTGTGCATGTGTGTATGCCTAAATGACAGGGCGATTCAACAGTGAAGCCACCATAGAGCTCCCCCTGGTGGCTGTATGTCATAAACCCCGCGCTGTCCATCTTAGTGGATGGGATTTGGGCCAAACTAAAATGCAAATACATGTTTGTTTTAGTTTATTTGATGTGAAAAAATAAATACTTTAAGAGCAGTGTATTATCAATGGAAGGAGGTGGAGACACTTCGTCCATATTTTATGAGTCTGTGGTGAAGGTATGGGCATAGGCGTTAGTACTATGGGTGGGGCCCAGGGCTCTTTTTATAGTGTGGGGGTTTGTTCAACTAAACAATGTCTAGTTAGCAATCCAGTAAAGTCTACTCTTGTAGAATCACCTTGTCCTCAACAGCGTTGACCTAAATATCTCTTCTCCGACAAAGTTTTGTGTCATAGAATTGTAAATTGCTCTTTATCAGCTATGTACTACTTCCACAATACAAGACCGCACAAACTGCCAGACGGATGTGTTCTCAGAAATCCATTTGCCTGACAGCGAGGTAATCATGTAATTAACCGAGCTTTTTGACCCCTCTTAAGAACACTTCAAATGGCAATCTCTTTTGCAGAAATTCTGAGTTATTCAATGATGTGTGTACAGAAAAGCGTCGAAGTTGAGGTATTAACGAGGATCTGTGGAATAAATGATCGCTGAGGTAAAAGCTTGTGCCTTGCATGTACGTATGCAAGTAGTGAACAATTCTATTTTAGTTTAGCGGGAAGGACAAAATAAATGGAAACTCATTCATTGTGTCAGGTGCATACCCTATCTTCTATTTCATGCAAGCATCCCTAAGGGCATTCTTCTATGGAATGCATGAATACACTGCATTACTCCTTCTATGTCAGTGTCATGTTTTTTCTTCCAGCGCTCCATCTCGCTCTTGCTCGACCATATTTTCTACCGCTGCTTTTGTTCCCTCACCTTCTATTCCTCTGTGAATCCACCCTGCTTCTCTCACACCTTCTTGCTTCCTTCTTGACCCTGAGCTCCTCCTCCGTTGCTCAGATTCAAGTCTGTCTTTTCTTTATTGTCTGTTTCATGGAGTGTACACATAGTATGCAATTTAAATGAATGTATTTTCTCCTTAGCTGACCCTCTTTCACCTTTGCATCCTCTCTTTCCCCCCAACATTGCTACGAGTCTCTCATTTGTAATTTCGCCTTTGATCAGTTTGGGCAGGGTGTGATCAGAACTTGGTCGAGAGGCCGTGTTTACACTGTGGTTGCATCCATGCAGTTACACATTTAAGGGAAATACTGATGTGTAGGGTTGCTAAAAAAAAAACTCAAAAACAAGTTTCACGATGCAATATTGATTAAAATCTCTCATAGCAGAGGCTACAACTCCTGAAAACTTGTGTGTGGCAGCTTTTTGGATTTAAGATGTGTGATGCCAGAGAAGAGCTGGACAAAAGCATCATTCTCCCAAACCAATTACAGCATTAGTTTTGTGAAAGTCTGTCTCTGAAACTGAAATTTCTTCCGATGCCTCTAAATTGAATTCAGTTGACGAGAACGTGAATAGGAATCTACTAGAATCAGGAAATCAGTGCCGATGCCAGCATTACCGGTGTCATTTAAAATTTTTGGTTTCAAAAGAACAAGTGTTTAATAGGTTTTGCCCTGTTTTTGTGTGTCTAAGATCAGTTGCTGCATTTCCATTACCAATGTGCAAAACTCAAATCTCAATATTAAAAAAAAAAACAAAAAAAAAACTGGTGACAGAAACCTGCATTTTGAAAAACCTCTCAAATATCGCTAAAACACTTTCACACTCTCATGAGGTGATTTTTCAGACGTATCAATATAAATCAATACAATACAAAAAGTTTATCACAAACTGCAATGGAAACACTTTTTTTTGCAAGAGATATTGCAGGGGGTCGTGTGACCAGTCCGTCTTCATTAAAGTGAGGTCTCGCGTGACAGCAATTTAAGGGAATTAGGGGACATCACGAGACTTTACTACAGTTACCACTCATTTGCAAAACCCCTTTCAATGGTAACACGTACAAAGTGCGATTGGAACAGAGGAAATTAATTTGTTATCACAGGAAAATGGAGGAAATGATATGTGTGAACTGAGGCAGTCAAAATGGTGCGCACACATGTCCGTCAGTCAGGTCAGGCGATCAATAAAATAATTTTGTAGCTAAAAAATACTTTAATAATCCAAAACTGGGAAAATTTAATGTTGAACCACCAATTTACGGGCACTACGTATGTAATCTACAGTACAAGAACAGAGAAATCTATATGCAAAATCTTCACAAGAAAAAGTATATGAATCTGCAATGTAATGAATGAATAAACAAAAAATAATATAATTTAATGCAACATTTGTCATAAGTATCTTAGTTTAAACTAAATAGTAAAATCAGTCTTTACTCGTGTGCAGTTAACCTGCTATTGCATGAGGCAGATGAGGTAGAGTAACATTTTTGTGACTGTTCCAAAGATAACCATCCGTGCAAGTGATCACACAAAAACCCAATATCTATATGTTCCTTCAAGAGCCGCCCTTGAGCAAGACTCGGAGCTGTGCCGCGACAGTGCGCAGTCTCAGAGGGCTTCCCACCTCCCTGTTTATAGAGGGGGAAAAAAAATCCACTGCATGCTGTATATTGCTTTATTCACCCCAGTTCATCCCTGAGCTCTTTGCAGCGAGATCTTTGTAGTGTAGACAAGGCCTCTCTGTTGCCTGCAGAAATCCAGGTGAGAGTCTCTGAGGATTTAAATAAAGAGAAGTTGAATCAAAATCAGCCGCAGCCTCTGGGTTGTATAGCCGCAGGCCCAGGCCTGCAGGGATTTGGAGTGTGTGTGTTTCCTTGTGGAAATGCTGGATGATTGAACTCCTATACCTGTGTTGAGTCGCTCTCGTGAGAATATTGTGTGTGTCACAGGTGCAGGTGGATGTCTCTAAAAAATAATAATAATAATAAAAAAATAGTAATAATAAATGGCTGATTTGACAGGATTATTGTCCTTTTTTCACCACACTCCGTAAGTGATAAACTTCCAGTCAATATTCAAATGAGTGCATATGCTTAGCTCCATTAATATTTAATAAACGAGCAAACCCTGCAGAAGGATTTGGAGGAAACAATGGGCAGAGCACTTGCACATGCTGCAGTCTGACTTGGTTATATTAAAAACACAATGTAAGAATTCAAAAAAATCTCATAACAAAAAATATTATTATTTTATCAGACTACGCATAATGAGTCATGCTTATGTGCACCATTACTGTATGATATGAAAATCAATTTTATTACAATGACCAGCAGATGATTCAGAATTCATTTTGTGATGTAATAACTTCATTCACGCGCACGTATAATCCAATAACTCTTCTCCATATGGATTATCTTAAACTGCAAAAAACTTTACCTTGAGCAAGTTCTGCATTACAAAAAAAAAAAACAAAAAACAAATAATGATAATAAAGAAAACTTTCCCTGCAAAGTTTCGGGTTAAAGTTTGCACCCTCCAGCATTGACAATGAAAGTTTAAAAGGAAGAGTGTGTGTGAGTGTTTGTGAGTGTACAGATTCAAGGAGGATTTAATGATAGATACTGAAGTTTAGGATTGTCCCCTGCAGGGCAATACACACACGGCTGCAGCTATCCCCTGCAGAGCCTTATCATCTTCTGTATCTGACATTCCATGGCTGGATGGGCAGAAAGAGCCGAATGCTCGAGCACGCGCACACACACACACACACACACACGCACAGCTGACTCTCGAGTCTTTTGCGGTGTCATCATCTTTGCTCTGAAAACCCTGCAATCCCCCTTCTCTTTCTCTCTCTTCCTCTGAATCAGACATTCATTCCTCCCAAAGATCAATTTCTTGAAATAAATTGTACAGCTAAATGGAAGGATGGCAATCTGACACAGAATCTGGAACAGATGCTACAGTCGCACAAACGGGGGGTTCCCAGAAACTTTTGAAAACAGCACTTTCCTGTCCCGTCCCCTTTGTGAAGAAATGGGATGACTGCCACCATAGGGCCAATCTAATCCTAAGGGCTCTGTAAAGTAGCTTTCTACAGGACCTGCTGTCTTGAATTACCAAGTAGATTTGGACCAAATCCCCCAGTTTTCACCTGAAGCGTCCCGTCAGGGCTTTCACTGGAGGCTAAGTTGACACTCACTTCATTGATTTTCACCTCAGAACTACTCTTATGAACTGCGCTGGCAACTGTCAGTTTGCTGCTGTATACCAGGGGAGTTTGCACAGATGCGTGCGTGCATACTGCGAGCAAGTTCGGCGACTGAACAGCTTGCTGTTTTCAATTTATTTTGCTACTCAATTCAGGCAAGTCCACTTCAATGATGCATGCGTAAAAGCAATCCTAAACGGGTTTATATGGAACAGTCAGTTAACTCGTACTGCAAATGTACTGATCCCTGGTGATAGCTCGCCGTTTGCAGATGCTATCGGCCCACTTTTCTTGGATGATTGAATTTTTTTCCACTACTCCGGGGTCGAACGCAACTTTCTGGTGGTCAGAGCGGCTGAAAAATTCCATTTGACAGCCTCGGCAGCCGAATGTCTTTTCGGAAAGATGTCCTGGCTTTTCTGAATAATTCAGACTTCACTGTGAACCGGTCTTCATACTTCCCTGCAGAGGGAACTGCTGACGATGTGCTCTGAGGATCTTCATTGACTAGCAAACCGTTTCGGCCTCTGTGACACACACCATTTTAAATTGGAGATCGATGCTTTTGTCCAGCTCTGCTTTGTTTAAAGAAAAATATAAAGATTTTCTAGCTCAAAACTAAATAGATTTGAGAGCAGCATCAGCAGTGTTCGGTTTCAACAATTATTATGAGCCCAGTTGTGACAGAGTGGTCAAAACTATAGCCTTCTGGACACTCCATACTTCTTTCCCTCTTCCATGTACCCTGAAAGTAGATGAGGTTGCACCAGGAATACAAGTCTGAGTTTGTGAAGGAACAAAATGCAGTCAGACACCGGTTTACTGAATGCTGACTGCATCTACTTGAGGAAAACTGTCCTGGTCAGTCAAGACAGGGCCCGAGCTGGGTCCACTCACGATCTGCCTCGATTTTTCCATTTTGCCTCACCAAAACCGCATCCTGCCAAGCTGAATCAACGAGAGGCAGACGCGATGTCGTATCAGAAACAATTTCATAATTTATTCTTAAGTGAAACTGAGAAGAGATATGGTTTGAATTGGCTTTGATCCACGCTTACCCAGCTTTACAGTGGGGGGAAAATAAAACCTCTCCGCCAGGCTACTGTCTTCATTTCTTTGTATTACAGGTTTGCCGTACAGTGCGTGTCCATTAGCTATGATGGATGTCTTGGATGCCTAGTTAGGGCAGAGAAAGACAAGAAACAAGAGCATTCACCTCCAATTACTGTCATCCAGATAAAACGCTGATGGCACGCTAACGAAGCTGGCGCCGTGCCCTTTTAACAAGCCTAAATCAATTAAGACAAAATGATCAATTTACTTCAGTAATTAGCCTGTGCATTAGTGGTTATTACCATGAAACACATTTATTCGTCAGTTCTGCTGCTCTCGTTCTCCACCTTCATCACCTCCCCTATCAAGACCATGCACTTGATGCTAAATGGGAAGTGTGCAATCAGCTAAATTGAATTTAATTGATTAAATAATTAGACAGCTTTAAATGAGTCAATTAATGAGTCAATTATAGGAGCACAGGCGGATGGGGGTGGGGGGGAGTAGGGGATGTCCCGTGGGTTTCGGGGGTTTATTAATAATAACGGGGATTTTAACGCCTTGGCACCAGGGAAACGTAATCCCTCAATGTCTCTGTAACCCAGAAAAGCTTCGCTCCAAGGAGACTCAGTCACTCATAAAACTCAAAGCAGTGTCTCCATCTGAAAGAGGAGAAGGAAAAGTATAATACACTGTTGGGGTGTGATTTGTTTTAATATTGAAACTTGTTTTTGTTTCTAACTTGGTCGCCATCCACAGCGTTCGAATTGTGATGATTATTGAAGTAGTGACTAAGATAAACTGATATTTTGACGACATCCAAAAAGAGTTTTAAGGTGAAACAGGGTATTAAATCATCCATGTAAACCTTTAAGGCCCAGACACACGAAACCGTCATAAATAAATTCTTCACTAAATAGTTCACTGATGGCTATTAATGGACTTTTAGTTCTGCACACTGGTTAAACAGGTACTAATAGTACAGAGCATTGTTCTTTACCTTACTGTCTATACTACAGATCACCCTTGTACTGCTGAATTTGTTCATTTGGTTTCATGAAATACTCTGAAAAAAGTATATTGTATACAGAACCCTACCAACTTTTATACATAGCTAGGCTACTGCTATATATTTTAATATTGTGCTGAGCCACAGCAACAAAATTTGATTCTGTATACATGGCCTATACCTAAATGACAATAATTGTGTAAGCTCAGTGCAGCCTGTCTCTGCCGTTCTTCGCGTTGCCTGAGTCTGGATCAAAAAAGCTGCATCTGAACACACCGCAAAGACCACAGCCACTGTCACTAATCAAAGTCTGCTTGAGCCAGGCAACCACCACTGTACTGCACTGTGCCAATGCAGCTGACTCTGGATGTAACAACCTTGACAGGATTTAAAGAAAAAGGTAACTGTAAATCTGCTTGAAGCATACACAGTGGAAAAGGAGTGGGTCATGCGGTTATAACAAATAAATAAATGAAAGTAACATAACAAAACTAGACCTGGCTAACAAACTTCTCCATAGCAACATCATCAAAAGCAACAAACAAAATGCTACAGAATCTTCTCTACTACAAGGTGCAACCAAAAGTACACAGGTGGCACCAACCAATAACCCTAGTTTATATAAACAAAATAGGACCTAACCTTTGCTGTCAGCCATTCTCTCATCCATCTCCATGACTGTCACATCATCCTCCAGTTCTAGTCATGGGCCTCTTTCAGACATCCAACTCCATAGAAATCATTCCTCATTTCTGTTGACGGCTAAATAAAAAAATATTCAACTTTTCGGGGTCCTTGAAGCTTTAAATCTGACTCTGAAAACTTATGAGCAGAACTCATAAATAAAAAAAAAAAAATGTACACATGGGTCACAGTAGAAATCCACATGGGATGTGGAATATCCTTGCATGAAGCTTGTTGGTTATAAAAGATGTGTCTGGATTTATAAATTACAGTAAAACCAGTTCTACAGGTTTGCAGCTATGAGTTGGAACTCTTGCTGAATACATTACCTTACAAGTTCATATTAATTTGACATCTTTATCATGGGGGATCCTATTTATATACTTATGGTTTGACCTGAGATACTGCACCAGTGGTGTCCCAAAATGTTACTGTACAGGACCATTTGACAGCACTGACTCCAAAGAAAACTACTTTCAGAACTACATAAAAAATGGGTTTCAAAACTTGTTTCCCTCCCATTGATTCTTTGATTTTTTTTTTTTTTCTCAGACACCTCATACTCTTTTCTCTCCTCTCTGATTGATTACAGTCTCCAGTAATGAGACAGCAGATTTAGAGGGATTTTTTTTTTCTTCCCACAGCGACAAGGTGAAGAATAAGAAGGACACCCCCAATCAGTCACTCATATGTGACTGTGTCAGTTTGAGTAACTGCGGAGCAATCGCGTAAATATGAGAGAAACCATCCAGTAATGGTAAGTGATTTATATTTGCAGTAGCCAAACTAATGTACGCGCCTCAGATAAATTTAAAAACTAATGTAACCAAACTTTTCATACTCTATCAGCTGAAATGACTAATTTTGTACGTAGTTCAGAGGAGCGTCAGTTACTAACAGAAACATTGTAAATTCATCCAAAATCATCCATCAATTAAAGGTAGAAACCATGATGAGTGACTTTTTTTTGTGGTTGAAGCGACGATTGTGATATTCTGCCAAGTACCTGTGATTCCAGTGTCTAACACTTCAAACTTGCATTGTGTGTTTGAAACTGAATGGTTTCTCACAGTGTAGTAATATTAACCAAAATATACCGAAATATAACATCACCTTTGATAGTAAAAGCACAATAGCAATAAATTACACCACAATGGACGTAACCATTTATATCCTCCAATGATCGCTAGGTGAGTTGATGCTGTATATGATTCATATGTCTCTGAAGGTTTCCAGTAGTTTGCCAATCACTGTCCGAACACACAAATCTAAAACTAAGGCAAATGGACTTGTTGGATTTCTTGAAGACGTATCACCACTGATCTTCAGTTCTAAATGACTGGTACGGTTTCAGGTCTCATTTGCCCTCATATTGTCTCCTCATTGACCATGCAACTTTTGTGCAATGTTTAACTGAGATACAATATGCCAACGATTTACAACACAAGCTTCACATCTGTTCACAAAAAGTTTAAACCTCCTCTGCCTATTTGAGTAGTATTCATTGGGGGGAAAATGGATCATAAAAAAATCCTCTAATTACTGGTGTTCATCTGGCTGTTACAGTCATATGGGTTTCAGGTGGGCACCATCCTCTGATGCTTCTAATAAAAGCCTAAAATTCCCCAGTCAGTCATTCAGAACTGAAGACCCTACTTGGTGAAACATTGTGGTGAAACATATTAAAGCACCAGACACCTTGGTTCCAGCTTGTCCAATTATTATCTTGTAGGTCAACATTTCATAAAACCTATAAAAGCATACTTACTTGAAGTACGTTGAAACATACTTGAAGTACTTTTGACGAGGGGGTCATCACACCTACTGGCCCAACTTCCTTTGTAAGGCATCAAAATGAAATTGTTAATACGCTACAGTATGTGGTTCAGCAACACAAAGGATGAGTCTAGCGCTGATTTCTCACTCGTAAGCAATAATGGACATTTTCCATTTTGTGGGTGTTTCTTGTGTATTAGATTATATTAGAGTGCAGGAACAATGCAATTTGTGATCTAAGCAGAAGTGCAAATGGGGACAAAGTGCTAAATTAACTCAATAAAAGAGAACAAGCCATGACTGTTAGCTTCCTGTCATCCTTCTACTCTATCATGTGCAGCTCTCTAGAGTTTCTGAGGGATATTCTATTTGTTTTTAAATCCCTAAACCCTGAAGTAGCTTTTACATAATTTAACCTAAATCAGTGGGTACATTTGGTTAAATCAACACTACTTGCAGTAATTCAGTTCAGTTTTATGTATTTAGTGCCATTAACAATAGAAACTGTCTGGAGATGCTTTACAAAACTCAATCTGAAACTCGGTTAATTAAACACGCATGTGTCAAAGATACATACATCTATGTAGAATCTAACTGTGATACAAGTACAAGAAATGGCTGATGTCGCATTAAAAATTAAGTAAATGGGTATATATATATATAAGGTCATTAGTGACAGCAATTCTATTGCAGATAAGTTAGCGGCTATAATGGTTGAATATAAGAGGTTACTTTGGTTAATCTGTTCCTGCATTTTTCTAAATGCAATATATATATATATATATATATATATATATTCAATCCTTGACATTTTGTCGCAGTGATTAGCAGTATGTAGACATTTATTTATTTGTCTGTCTTGACTAAAGGAGCATTGTTAACTGATTCTTTGTTGAACCTTCTAAGGTATGGACTGTGTGTGTGTAGAATACAAACTATGTGGTTCTTAATAAAAGGAACTGCAGCACAAAAGGAACAGTTTGCCAGCACACATCCTCTTCAAAAAAAATAAAAAATAAAATTCTTTCAAGACTTTCACAGTGTAACCCTCTATTTATGTGCAATGATCCCTGTGTATGTAACCCTATTTGCTTTGTGTATAGTAATGTGTGTATGTGTGTAACTCTCTGCTCTGTGTACGGTATGATCTATAAGCTGCTGTCTAAATTAGGGAGCTCAGCAGGGAAGGGCACAGCAGACATCCTTTGATCCTCTGAAAGTAAGACAGAGACAGGTTTGGAGTCAAAGTTATTATAGAACAAAGTATGTCTCCTTTTCTCTAAGAGTTTTCAACAACACACACATGCAAACACACTCTCATGAACGCACAAACACATGATCATAGTTTGGGGCTTCACACACACAAAAGAGACGGTTTTCTTTCTTTGACATCCTGGGGTTATGTCTGCCTTTGATGTGTAAGGAGGGAGTTTTTACAGCTCAGAGTGTCAAAGCTACTTCAGCCGAGTTGTGTGTCCATTTTCACATGTGTGCACGTAACTGACATACTACACCGCCTATGGCGCTGCATCAAACATCAATCATTACTTTTCCAGGTGATTTATTCGTTTCTCAAAAACGTTCATTTTGTCTTCTTTAACTTGAGTAATAGTGCTGATTCTTCATTGAAGACAAAAAGCAATAGGTTATGTTTTTGTTTTTTTATTTTTTTAAATTCCTGACATGTTACGAGTGTCAGCTGCAGTCGTCTTCAGAGGCGTCATCAGGCAGATGTTACGTGTCATTTAAAACGTGTTCTCCCTGTAGGTGTAACCGACCTGACGGATGATGGGACGAGGGAGAATTCATGCTATCAGATGATAATGTGGCTTCTTTAAATAATGAAGCAAAAATTATTTTATGAGTAGCCATTAATGTAATTGATCACACAAAAAAAATGCCTGAACCTGAACCAATAAAACTAACACAAAAGAAATCTAGAACTGAAAATATAGTATTATATATAAATGAAAATAAAGAAATACATTTAAAAAAAGGCAATTTATACAAAATAATTCCATCTTTTTTTCTTTTCTTTTTTTTTTTTTTTTTTAATTTTGGCACAAACTTTGCTCCATATTGGACTTTTAATATATCCTATTTCTTTGGTGTTTTGATGACATTTCCACAGCCTCTGTTATGCTTTGTGTTTATTATCAATGGTAGCATGTTTAAACACTCACCCTACACTAAGAAGCATATATGTGGTGAATATGATAAACACAACCTGCCATGCATCAGCACATCACATTGTAATTGACAGTATGTTGTTACACAGGTGCTGATATTTTGTTATGCAGTACACGGATGTCTTCAATAAGATCACTGTGGAAAGCAAATATTGTAACACCTACCATCAGCTTTTATGCGTCTTTATGCTTTGGAGACACAAATCCAAGGGACATAAATCTGTGCTATGTACCTTTAGCTAGAACACGTAAACACACTCATTCTCAGTCACAGATGGCCAGTCTATCTCCCTCAACTAAAACAGTTATCGATGAGCTTGTACCTTTTGCATAATAATGTATTTAAAACGAAATGAAAAGCTTCTGGATCAGCAGTCAGGCATCTATCTTAAAGAGTGACTTTGGGAATAAATTATCTTCTTAATGCACTCCCCATTTACAATCATGGCAGGTCCATTTCTTTAATGGAAAAGTTGACTGGGGAAGCTACGAGAGAGGGAGTTCAGTTTTTATTTTTTACATTTTTTATTTTTTTTTAACGTCGCTAAAAGCAAATCATTGCGTCGAAATTAATTAATCAAATTAAATAACAGGTTAAACAAAATGTGTGGGAAAAAAAGTTATTTTTCTGTTCGCTCATTTTTACCCCTGTCACTGAAAAACAATGGAAAAAGCTCTTTGTGGTGATAAACTGTAGCTTGAATTGGGGCTAAAGACAAACTATTACAGAGGCTTTTAGGTGTCCGTGTTGAAGGACAGAGAGACAAGACTGTCAATCCAGATACATGGAGAAATATATGAAGAAAAAAAAATGGTTTTGGTTTTTCAGTGGTATTTTTCTTTATGTCGGCATAAACATTAACAGGTCAGATTTTGGTCCTGGATAAATTCAAAGAAGCAGGAATCAAACGATTTATTTTTCTACTGCAGAAATATTAAAAAAATTGTAAGTTTGAAGTTAATTATGAATAAAAGTAGAGAAATTAAACAGTAAAGAGAACGTTAAATAGAACTAAATACAGTTATAAATTAAAAGTGAAAACCTTGGGCGCCCTATGTGTTTTAGAAATAGAGGAGCCCTAGAGGAGTTATGTTGTATTTATTTATTTATTTTTTGCCTGTCAGTTTGTGAAGCTGTTTTTATTAAAATCTTACCTAGTCATCAATCTGTTCCCTTTAACTGCAAAAAAAAAATAAAAATGGAGGGCTGTTAATAGAGGCCTTTTCTCGCTAGTGAAGTAGCCACTGTGATTGTCCAGCCACTGAGAATTTAGTTGGACCAGTGCATATTGACCAACCAGGTTAGAGTCCTACAAAGAAGTTCATTAATTAAATGAATAGATGTTTGCGCAAAGGTTCAGCTGAGATGATCTGGTAGTGTAAGATGTATACGGATCTGCTGTTAAAATTTACAAACCACTTGCAAAATCATCTTGTTTGCCATTTAGAGGAATAGTGTGGACTTTGCATGTTCTCCATGTGCCTGCGTGGGTTCTCTCCAGGTAACCCAGCTTCCTCCACCCTCCGAAGACGTGCCCGTCAGGTTTACTGGTGATTACAATTTGGCTGTAGGTTGTTTGTCTCTGTGTTAGCCCTGTGTAGACTGGCGACCTGTCCAGGGTGTAAAAACTTTTAATATCCTCTATTACCAGGAAATCAATCTCTGCTGACCCGCAGCAATACATTAATTTGGTAATATACAGTAACAACCTTCCTAAAAGCAGGTACAAGACACTAATCCTGCACTACATAAATATGACCAAAATTTATATGAAATGTAGTCAGATGTAAAACACAACAAACCCAGGAGAGCAAGTGGAAGTTACAAATCGATGATAGAAGAACTACGGCTAAAACGAACCAATCAGAAGCACCATGTCCTAGCATGGAATAGGAGCTGTATAAAATGTCACAAACCCATTTTTTTTTTACCACTGGATTTTCAAAGGTGGCTCTTTATGCCTTCTTACTAGCTTGCTCTTCTTCAAAACACACACACACTGTCACATGCCAGTCCTCCTCCTCCTCCTCCACGGGATACCCTCTCACTGTCTCTCTCCTTTCCTCAGCTCCTCTCTCTCAAATCTCAAATCTAATTTGTCCTTTATTTTGGCACAAAGCCACCCTGCACCTCCTGCTTCAGACTGTGTGTGTCTGTGTGTGTGTGTGAGAGAGAGAGTGCGCGTGCGAACACATGTTAAGCCACGTAACCTTGAACCGACCTGTATTCGCAAGCGGCGCTCAGGAAGTTCAGATACTTGGCCAAATGCACCCTGCCCTGTCATTGACGCAGTGCAAATGTGGAACCTTTGATTGGTTCGCGTGGTGACGGGGAGCGTTGGAGGAGGCTGGGGATCTAAGGGGAAGGGGAAAATGCGGGTAAGGTGAGAAGGGAGAAGAGGACATTAAAGAAGAACGTTAACAAGTGGGGGGAGAAAGAGGCTAGAAGAGAGACATGTTACATGGAAGGGGTGACAGGAACGTTGGCATGGAGAAGAAAAGGACTAACAGTGTGGTATAGGATCAAGGGCAGGAAACAGAAAGTGGAGCAAATGATAGAAAAGAGGTTAATTAGACCTTGTACACCACCCCTCTCTCTGTCTTTTTCTCTCTGCATCACTTCTTCCCTCTTTATCTGTGCTCACCGCTTGCTTTTCCTCGTCCCTTTGCGACTCCTGTTTCATGTTTCATGTCTCGTCTTTCTGTTTTGGCATCTCCCCGTCTCTTCACATCTCGCTCTTTTAATGAAGGCGAGCCTCGGTAACACAGACTGTCACTGGAGACCCGGTGTGGGCAGACTGACAGAGCTGCACGCACTCTCGCAAACACACACACACACACAACATAGAAGAGAAAGACAACATGCATGCAAAGACAAATGAAGGTGATAGTTGAGAGTTGGAAAACGGGGCAAAAAGAGAAGGTGGATGACTGGAGCAAATAAATGAAAACTGAGAAGATGCAAAGTAATCAATGAGAGCACATCTAACTAAAATATATATACATCTTTAAATATTTTCACCATTTGTGCCATGCATTGCACTGGCACGTACACTGATCAGGTATAACATTATGACTACCTTGTCTTTCCTGTGCCTCCAAAATACATGGACTTCATCAGAGAATGGACATGGGCCTTCTGAGAATGTCGTGACTGGTCTTTATGTCCACTCACTGAAATAATTAAATGGGACATAAAAACATCTTCTGAGTATTAAATACTTTGTAGGCTGTAGGCATAAAAGACATCCTTTGTACATATCTGTGAGGTGTAAAAGTGAGTGAACCCTCGCCTTCAGTATCTGCTGTGACCAGCTTTGGCAACTAAACATATTCGGTAACTGCTGATCAGTCGTCTACAGCAGCTTGGAGGGATTTTAAACTGTTCTTAGATGTTAGAGAGTTTTTACCTTTTTCTTTTTTTTTTAAATGATCTTTTTTAAAGATTAAGGTCAGGACTTTCAGTTGGCCACTCCAGATTTTGTTCATCTTCAACCACTCTTTGGTCCAACAACTTGTGTTCTTGGGATGGTCGTCTTGCTGCATGACCATACTGACCATACTGCACACAGACAGAAGAATCTATGATGCAATTCAGAATGCAGAATACGTGGACATGTTGCAGTGTTTACGTCCAACCCCAATTATGGCAACTCCTGCTGACAGTCAATCTGAAAATAACTGATGTCCAGTGATGATGAAATCCAAACTCAGTATCTTTACAATTTAAATTAGTTTAAGACTTTATGAACTACTTCAAATTTTTTAAAAAATTGCAAAAGTGCAATTTTGGCATATTGCCTGGGTCTCAGTGTCGTGTTATGTCCGCAACTCTTACTAAAGCATTGTGACAACCTAGTGGACAACTTTGGAATAGAAGTTGTTTTATTTAAAAATATTTAATTATCAGCCAGATTTTGCTCTTTGGCGGGATGACTTTGGCCCTCGCGCCACATGTTTGACACTGCTGCTCTAGAGGAAATAGTTTGAAATGTCAAGTATAATTTCAGCATGAGTTAAGAGAGATCATGTACATGAGTTAAGAGAGATCATGTGCATGAGTTAAGAGAGATCATTTGCATGACCCATAAACTCCAAAAAGTGCTTAAAAAAAGTGCTTTTTGGTCTTTTTTTGGATACACCATGACCAGGGTGTCTTCACAGATTTGACCAATAAAAGTGATACCACGTAAAATAACCGAAAAATTAATAAATTTGAAAATAGCTTAATTTCAATAATAGTCAACTACTCACACACTGACTGACAACTCTAAACCTTACAAACTGTGCAACAGGCAAAATGTTTTTACGTATAAATGCTCCCTCATAAGCTTTGCCTATCTTTTTCTTTTAACTTTATTTTCTTCATTCTTTTCATCTATTCCTCAATTTTCCTTGTCTCAAGTCTGATGCCAAATCACTTGTTTTCGACTTGTGATTGTCCTATCAGCGGTGCGTTCCACCAGTCAGTCTCTCAACGTCGTCGTGTCCATTATTATTTACCCACAAGGCAGTGTGTGCAAGAGCAATTTAGCACCTTTTAATGCAAAGTGTTTACCAATGTGTGGGAATGAGCTCAGATCGATAGCACATCGCTGCTCCTCTAAACATCTTTTAACACCAGACTCCCAATGCTGCTCTCAAGCTTGTAATTGTTTCTCTCTGTTTTGTGGAAAATCAATCCAGCAATGATTGGATCCCTGTGCCCCGCCCGTCTCCACCCCCACGTCCTCTCTTAAAGTTGCCGTCATGCTCTGGGTGATGTAAATCACTGTTGTTTGTCAAGTCTGTTTGTGGATCTATTTTTTATTTTTTTTTTATTCTGTGGTTCTTTCCCCCTTCCTTCTATAATATTGGTGTGTCTGTTAATGCCTGGAAGATCGATGTGTTTACATCTCCATAAAAGGGTCCATCAGCAATTATTTCAGAAGATTTCATTTTTATGAATTAGCATGAGACAGCGTAATTGTTATTCTGTGAAAGATGTGGGGCATTTTTCGGTAATACATTGGACATTAACGTAGTATATTAGTCATGAAGAATATTATTTAGTCTGTTATCAGTTGTGTAGTGTCGTTTGTAGCTCCTGAGGGGCATCGTTGTTACAGTTTAGCTTAAGATACTAGAAAAAATCCTGATATCCAAACTGATCTCAACGAGTTTGGAAGAAGCACCAATTTCCAAGTACGAGCATATAAAGGAACCAGTATTTTTTGACGTATTGGGAATGAAATTCACATCTTTTTCTCTTTTCCTTCAGTTTTGAATTTGTGAAAGTTTTGCCGAACATGCTGAGTTACCCCATTGGACTCCTGACCTGGTACTGAACTAGTTCTCTAGCTCCAGTATTCGCCTACCAAACCCTGCTTTTGACGACATTTCATCCAGTTTATTGTTCCAAGTTCACTTCAAAAACTCTGTTCGTGATTAGTTGTAAAGCATAGTCTATAGTGTCTACATTTTTGAAACGTTCAGATTGCTTTTTTTTTTTTTCATTTTATTGAAGCCTTTGTCATGTTATAAATTGCACTAAAAGCAACCCGCGATGTCTAAAATGCCAATCTGGCTGCATTCAGTGCAGGGAAACAATGCAGCCCTCACATTTGTTGCAGGAGTTCCACCACAGGGAACTGTTGTAACAAAATGACAATTGTTAACCTGCCATCATCTCTAAATCATGAACCCTTACAGTTCTGGTAAACCTTGCGGCCCATGATCAATCTTTCCCTGAATGTTCTAATCTAATAAGAGGAGTCCCAGAAATTTTACTGTAAGCCTAAATTGAGAGTGACTATCAATTTTTACTGGCTCACTATTTTCCCTGTGTAGCGTACATTTCTGTGTGTAGTATTTTACCACGACGTTTCGAGTGTGAGCACATTGTGCGGCTTCTGCGTGATTTATTCTTTTAAAATCTCAAACCCCATTTTTTCCCCTTTATTTGTACCTTTCTATCCTAGATATATACATAAACATCCATTTAAACCTTTGAATCCTTTACATTTTTCATGGTTATTTTATCACTCTGATTCTGCAACCTCAATCAGTTACCGGTCACCTATTTATATTTTTTTTTGTTATGTGTTTGAACCTTTAGGATTATAGGTTCATATTCTTCTTTTTTCACGTTGGTGCATGTTGATTATGTCCTTTTTCAGCAAGACTCTTCAGCTGCATCCAGCCAAGCACACAAGCGCATCCTCGCTCTGTTTGTTTCCGAAAGTCAATCTCATGCCTAAGAATCTCACGCACACACACAGCCTCGGTTTCACCATTCGCTGCCTTTTCTGCAGTCTCCCTCTCTCACATTACACTCCTCGGAGCTGTCCTCCAAGACTTCTCTTTGAATGCTTTAGATCAAATAGAGTCTTAGTAACATCTATCCATCTCTTCATCTGTGTCTGTTTTTGGCTCCCTTCATGCTAGCGGCTAAGTCGGGGGCCATGGGACGCGTGGAGGGGTCGTGATTTTAGAGGAGTGATGAAAGAACGTGGTCTCAGGCTAATGAATGCAGAGCGTCTCTTCTCCTGTGGCTGGGTTGGCGTCGGGTCATTGCGCGCAGGAATGAGAAGCACGTGCGAGAAACGAAAACAATGTCGGCTATGAGTGAGATGTTTATTGACTGTCGTGACTCTAAAATTGTTGTGAAAGAAAAAAACATCTGTACTATGTGCTATAAGCCGTCGCCTCCATATTTATTTTGCCTTTTTGGTTTGGTACGAAATATTAAAGATAATTTGTGACGGGATTGGAATAAAATATGTGAAAATGTTAAAATAGTATCAAGGGATGCAAGAGTACGTCAAAATTATTCATCGTTTTTACTGGACTCCTGGATTATTTAGATCAGGTTCATCACTTACATCAGATGGTAATTTAATTCATGTTTTATGGACATAGACCAATACGTCTGAGCCAATATCTATGATGATCTCTGAGATTACAGACATACGAATCCCATTTAAATCTAGACTATTGGTTTTGGGTGGTCATTCAGGACTCAAACAGGACAGGACAATCACAGTAGAAGTTTTGTATTATGGTTGTTTGACAAAGGGGTCCCCTCTGTGCAAGAGTGGGCTGTGGAGATGGCAGCATCTGTAAAAAAAATAAAATAAAATAAAATAAAATAAAATAAAATAAATAAATAATAATAATAATCATAATAATAATAATAATAATAATAATAATAATAATAATAATAATAATAATAATAATAATTATTATTATTATTATTATTATTATTATTATTATTATATAAACAACTGAGTAGTTTGGACCTCTATGAAGCAAAGTGGGGCAAATACTTAAATTTCAGCATATTTCAGGCCAAGGACCCCCAAACTGACGGAGAGATTAAGTAGGGACCCCGTACCTACTATATTTGTTCTATATTACACTTGGCCTAGTGCTATTTATACATATACATTATTATTAGCATTTTGCATTCAAATAATGTGTATAGTGTGTATTCAAAGAAATTTAAATTTGTGGGGGAAATTTTTTAAAAAAAAATATGAAAAATGTCTAATAAAGCAAAGATTTTGTGAGCCCTGCAGTGCTTCCACGGACCCCCTAGGGGTCGCGGACCCCCTGTTGAAGACCTGTGTCTTAAAGGCATAGAGAAGCAAGTCTTCAGGCAGTGTGGAAACTGACACGCCTGTGATACCTCTTTATATTTTTGTGACCGTTTTGGTTTATTACCATTATTTTCTATTTTTTAACAAAATGTCTCTTTTATCGCAGTACTTGTTTTATTGATTCAGTGTTACAAACCTTCTATGGAAGTATTGTCTGTGTCTATTTTTGTTCATTTTGTTTATTTTTTTATTTTTAGTATTTTGTTTTATACTTTTATCCTCATAAATCCAGCTAGTGATTTGTTGCTAGAAAATTTGTGACGTGTCACTCAGATGCCGTCCATATTCTGTGTGTGTGTGTGTTTTTTAAGGCACCAGTCTCTTACTGAAAGCTGAGAAAAGGTTCAGAATCGTTGCTAGAGACACTCGTTGTTTCCCCCCTTTTCTCTCTCTCCACCCCAGCTTCAGATTTCAATTCCGTGGAGTATTAAAAAAACCTACTATTTATTCTCCCTCTCCAGTGTGAAAAAGTAAAGGATTTTCTCTCCTCCCGCCGACATGACCTTCTTTCACACCATGATTGTCTCTTCAAGCTTTGAACACAGCGATTGCAGGCCTTTCAGGGGAGTTTTAATACAAAGCTCCAGAATAATGTCTCAAAAATAAGTCTTTTCTGGCAATATCAATCGCTTCTTAGGAGGCTGGGGAGTGGGTCAGGTATTGCAGTTTAATTAAACGATCCCTTTGAGGACTTTTGTAATAAACCAAAACCAAGGCTCTGGTGTTTTTTGGAGAATTGTGCATTTTCTGTGTGTTCCTGTTGAAGTGTGTCCTTTGAAAAGACAGCACGTCATCTGGTTTGCGCTGTGATGCCAGACCTTGTATGGATCTTGCTATTCCGTTTTTGCTTGCCTGAACCTTTTCGTTATATGAAAGCAGGTGGGTGAGACATTACAACACTTTGGGTTCAGCTCAAACCTCCCAAAGTCACAAAAGAAGAAGACGAAGGGATTCCACACTTACGAAAATTGTAACGGCTCCCAACCACAACTGAGATGCTAGATATTTGGAGTTAGTTGAAATTCAGTCTGACGGTTGATTGTTCAATTTGGTCAATTTTTTTTTTTTTTTTAAGTCACCATATAAAAGAAAATACAATATTTCTGTAACTTTTCTTGAGCATAACTCAGTGTACAGTGTAGGTCTTTAACAGTGTCTCCGTGACCCCTAGGGGTTCCATGGAGGTACTCCAGGGGGGTCACAAAATCTTTGATTGATTAGACATTTCTTATATATACAGTGGGGGAAATAAGTATTTGATCCCCTGCTGAATTTGTAAGTTTGCCCACTTCCATAGAAATGATCAGACTCTGGTTTTTATGGTTGTTTACTGGTTATGGGTATAGACAGAATATCAGTCGAAAATGCATAAAAAACACACAATCTAAAAGTTATAAATTGTTATGTATTTTATTAAGGGAAATAAGTATTTGATCCCCAACAATTCACTTAGAATTCAGGCTCCTACAGATTGGCTGGTGCGCATGTGGCACACAGCTGTGCTCAGTCAACTAATTACCAATACTCCTGATCTTAACTCGTCATGTATATAAAGCACACCTGCTCTAAGAATCAGTTTCTTACATTCCAACTTCTACAGCACCATGGGCAAGACCAAAGAGCTGTCAAAAGATGTCAGGGACAAGATTGTAGACCTGCACAAGGCTGGTATAGGTTACAAAACCATCAGCAAAAGGCTTGGTGAGAAGGTGACAACTATTGGTGCCATTATTCGCAAGTGGAAGACCCATAAAAGGACCATCAACTGTCCTCGGTCTGGAGCTCCCCGCAAAATCTCGCCTCATGGAGTGAGGATGATGATGAGAAAGGTGAGGGAGCAGCCTAAAACAACACGGCAGGAGCTTGTTAATGATCTGGAAGCAGTTGGGACCTCCGTCACCAAGAAAACAGTTGGCAACACACTGCGCCGTTATGGATTGAACTCTTGCAGTGCCCGCAAGGTCCCCCTGCTCAAGAAGGCACATGTACAGGCCCGCCTTAAGTTTGCCAGTGAACATCTAAATGACTCAGAGAAGGCTTGGGAGAAAGTGCTGTGGTCTGACGAAACCAAAGTTGAGCTATTTGGCATTAACTCGACCCGCCGTGTTTGGAGGATGAAAAAACGTGAGTATGACCCAAAGAACACCATACCCACGGTTAAGCATGGAGGTGGAAACATCATGTTTTGGGGCTGTTTTTCAGCAAAGGGTACAGGGCAACTTCACCGCATTATGGGGCCAATGAATGCAGCCATGTACTGTAACATCTTGGACAAAAACCTTCTTTCCTCAGCAAGAACACTGAAGATGCCTCGTGGTGGGTTTTCCAACATGACAATGACCCAAAACATACTGCCAGGACAACAAAGGAGTGGCTCAAGAAGAAGCATATTAAGGTCATGGAGTGGCCTAGTCAGTCTCCAGACCTTAACCTGATCGAAAACCTGTGGAGGGAGCTGAAGCTCCGAGTTTCCAAGAGGCAGCCAAGAAACTTGAAGGATTTAGAGACTGTCTGTAAAGATGAATGGGCCAAAATCCCTCCTGCGCTGTGTGCAAACCTGGTGACCAACTACAAGAAACGTCTCATCGCTGTGCTTGCCAACAAAGGTTTCTCTACAAAGTACTGACTTGTGTTGTGCTTGGGGATCAAATACTTATTTCCCTTAATAAAATACATAACAATTTATAACTTTTAGATTGTGTGTTTTTTATGCATTTTCGACTGATATTCTGTCTATACCCATAACCAGTAAACAACCATAAAAACCAGAGTCTGATCATTTCTATGGAAGTGGGCAAACTTACAAATTCAGCAGGGGATCAAATACTTATTTCCCCCACTGTATATTTTTTTTTTTATTGGATGGCAGTTGGTTGTTGAAGGTTCTCAGTCATCCAGGACATGGTTTATCCAAAAACGCTGAAGAAAGCCAAGTGGGGTTTCTTCAGAATCAGAATCGACTTTATTGGAAAAGTACATGTGCAGATACGAGGAATTTGACTCTGGTCTCTTTGCTCATTTGTACAAAACAAAGCACTTAAATCAGCGTAAAAATAAATGACCTTTATTCTGAAAGTCTAATTTATTTTGTACAATTTTCTACTTTTCATCATTCAAGTAGCTTCTTCAGTTGGGCTCTAATCCTTGGGTGATTAAATTACTAGCGTCTGTTGGCGAGTACATAATTACATGATTAGATATTTTTGGATGTCCCATGTCAGTCAACAATAGCAATCGATCTTCTCAAAGTTGGTGTTAGCTCAACTTGGTAGTGCCTACTTTGTGTCACCTGATCTTAACATTTTTCACTTAACTTTGCTAAATTCTTTGGTGTCTTGTTGCCACACCGCTGCCGACTTCTTAAAGTGTAGATTTCTGTCTGAAGCCAAGCGCTGATAATGTTTCAGCTGTGTTTCAAATTCATGTTTATGCTTTATGCACTGTCATTAGCTTTTCCTTTATTTTTATTTATTTATTTTAATTTTAATTTTGTCAGTGGGGAAACTGTAACCTTCCTGTCAGCATGTTTATTTTTGTCAAAGATCTTTCTAGGAATTCTTGCCCTAGTTATATCAGAACTCAAGCAAATGACTGCTTGATGGCACTTTTTAATATTCTTTCTATCTATGGTGTTTTTCTCGTCGTTAAAGTGCAGTAGGGTAATAGGCCGGAAAATAGTCAATGGTCTTCGCTCCTAGTCCTTCGTTTTGCCTCCAGTCACGTGGGTTTAGCTTCCTCTATTCCTCCTCTCTTACTGTGTGTTCACCCTCCCACCCCGCTTCCCCTTCTGGCTGATTGCTAGGCATTAACAATTTAAATTGTTTGCCTTTTTAGTCACGCCAATTGTAATATCGCTCTCGGAGAGGCAGTAGTTAATGAGTTTCTACTTTGGGGTCCTCCCGCTGAGACGACACAGGAATAGGTCTTTCTCCTTTTTTTTCTTTTTTGTTCTCGCTCTCTCCACTCTTCCTCCTTTATGACTCTTCTCTTTCTTTTATTAGCAGAAAATATACAACGCGAGTGGGTTATTATCTATGTGCCGGGGTCATTTTGGCATCTCTGTACTTGCCTCTGAATCTGTGGATGTGTTTGGATCCCCTGCGAGTGTGTGTTAAAGTGCCTGTCTCAGTATATGTGTGTGTTTTGTGTGTGGACACCCTTAGGGCTTATTGCAAGTGTGGAATGAAATAAAATAATCAACACCTTGCGATGGGGTCACACCAGCTACAACGTCTACATGGTCCAAACCACGAGTTCTCTAGCAACAGCCACCTTTAAACTCTATGCCTTCTTTCTAATCTCGACTACACGCCAACTGCTTATGACTGCTTCTTGCAACATCTGTCCACAGACTAAGAGATCTATAAACGACTTGCAAAGTATACTGCCTCTTTTGTAAAACCCGCAATAGTACGCGTCTCTGGGACCATATTTTATCATTTGTCAGAGCTATTGCGGCTTCCTATCACTCACAGCATTTTATTAAATGTTATTTTAGTATATGCCTACTCAGTGGTGGGCTGTCAGGGCCCTCCTAAACTTGATCAAAATCGCTGACTTACATTTTAATATTTTCACATTACTCTTATTAAATTATCCCCAATAGGCTATTCTTTTCATCTTATGGCTGGCCTGTCTCTCAGCTCAGCTGCGGTGCTTCTCAGTGTAACTTTGCATTAGAGCTCCAATCATATTTTAGACATCTAGTGTTGCTGGAGTCAAAGAAATTACCCCGGGCCTTCACAATTAAAACTGCAGGTGGCCGAATCTTGAAACACATTGCGATGACGCTGATCGTTTAACCAATCACATTTCAAGTTCATGTTCTCAGGCCTTCCCTATGGCCTACGGCAGCGCCAGCGTTTTCCGTTGGAGGGTCAGAGAGCTGCTCCATTTAAACCAAGCTAGCGGTTCATGTTAGTCTGTTGTGAGCCGCACTAAATCATCCCTGGTGACATTTTGACAGCTATATTTTTGATCCCATGATCGTGATCCCATGATAGGATGAGACGGTATCAATTTGTTTGCAGATCTTCTTAGGAAGCCATTTTCACAGCAGACTTTGAAGGAAAAACTAGATATTGTGAGAAAAGGTCGCCCTGTCCTGGAGCTAGCTAGCCTGACCCAGCTCGGGAAAGCATCTATCCGTTACTTTCAGGGAACTGATTATGAGTGCTCCGAGAAGAACTCAAAATCGTTTTGTAAGTTCTGGTGAGTAAAATTAATTATGTTTATATGTTTTGTGTAGATTTTTGGAGCTGGTGTGCAAGTTGCGATGAGTGAGAGGAGACTGAAAACTGAATTGTTCTAAATTAGTTTCTTTTTCCATATACATTACAATGGATTGATTGATGATGTTTCTATAGCAGAAACATCATCACAATGGTTTTAAGAGGTATTTTGAATAAAGGGGGAGGACATTGAAGGCCTAGGTCAAAGGAATTGGCAAGGTAGAAGTTTTTGTACAAAATTCATTGCAATCCAGTACAATATTGCAAGCAACATTGCGCTTAATATACAGTTAAACCACTTTCTGAAAAAGAGACAAAGTATAGCAAAAGAGAATCCAACAGAGGAATAAATTTGATATTTTTAAAAAGGTGAAAAAGCAGGTGGGAGAACGGGAGAGATTAAAAGAGGCAGCTGGCAGAAAGGCACGGGAACAGAGGATAAATCAGTTATAAAAGAATAGAGGAGGTTAAAAGACAAGATGAACACGGCTCAGTCATCTTGTCAGTGATTTGCCCTGTCAGTCAAACTCGTCTCCGAGCCCAGGCCTTTGAAAATGTTGAAAACAGATCAAGGTCCCTAACTAGCTCACACTCTCTTGCTTTTATGCCGGTACAAAATAAATGTCCCTTTCAGTTTAGCTTTTTGTCTCTCTGTGTCGGCCAACGTCAGTTTATATTTGATGCAAGTTAGGCGAGTGTCACAACACAATTGTGCAACATGGATAAATTATACTAAATAAATTAGAGCAAACACAGCCTCATCCCTGGTACAACTGGCCTTCCAGCAAATTTCCTCCGTGTTTACATGTTATACATACCTTCACTTGAACATGAGTGTCCGCTTTTAATTAAAATGTGATTATTAGTTGGCTGTACATCAGCAAATGGAGATGTCTAATTACATTTGAAATGTGAGGGAAGACTATTTAATAAACCTCTTCTGATGTGTCATATATCATTAAAGTATGTAAAACAAAAAGTAGTAACTTATCAACTAAAATAAATTTAAGATAATGATTACCTTTGTAAGTCTTTCTTATAGGTGTCTTCTGTCTATCCTGTCTATCCTTGCCCTCTGACTTTTTGGATTGGCCGTCATTTTCACTTTCTCACCTATTCTTCTTCTCTCTTTGCCCTTCACCTCCGTCTCTTGTTCCCTGAACCAGGTTTTTGATTCCTTCTGACTTGATGCCAAACACACAGAGCTGGCTAATGGAGATTTAAATCATTTAAGGCACCAGTGCTCTCAGAAAATCAGTGATTCTCCCTTTCTTTCATGTCCTCCATGTTTTTTTCCCTTCAAATCTTGGCATTGGCTGTCTTTAACCATACAGACGAGGGAGCTGCAGAGTGAAGCTGGATGTATGACTTTTATGCTGTTACAGGTGTTAATGTGGAGCAGGTGCCTGTCGTGGGGGTGTCTTGGTGTTTCATGTCGTCGACTCCAATTAAAACAGAGTGACTCTTAGTGGAAAAATTAAAAATGTTTAGCAATTTTATTTAAAAATTGTACCCATGTTTCCAAAGCCAGTATAAAAAACAAAATATACAAAATGTTATGCTGTACTTGCAATAGTATTCGCAACGGTCTCCTCAGTGCAATACGCACTCTAACATCTCAGTCCAAGACAACGTGTACACATGTTTACCTTCACTAATGTGTAGCAAGTCCGCTTTGTAGAGCTAAATATATTTTGTGAGTTACATTTCTTTTTCTGTGACTACCTCCAGCATCTAATCTACATCACAAGGAAAGGATTAGATGGGTTACTTCAATCACAAGTCGACATCTATGCTGGTTAGTTTATGAATCTCTGCCCTGATGTAACTGCATACAAGATGTAGCTTTCCCAAGATGACCTCAGTTGTGTCATATTCTATCACATTTTTGCATGAATTTATTGCAGGTGAGAAAAAGATAAGAAAAAAAATACATAAGAGAAAATGTATAAAGGGTACAAATAATATTTACACACTTTAAATTCCTAAATGTTTAACTAACTAACTACCTAACTATAGTTTGGTTGAAAACCAAACCAAAGTTCATAATAGGCTGAAGTGGTGGAGACTGAACATACAAACATATTACATATTAGTAAGAAACTACCTGAGTTGCCAACTTTATTCAAAACACCTCTGAAAACGATCGTTACTGCTATAGAAACCATCAACATCATACGGATATGCAACAAAACACAATGCTGCATCACAGAAGGGTATGTCATATAGCAAGATCAATGCTATTTCTAAAGCAAGAAAGTAACTTACAAGATTTCAAAAAGTCTCTTATCTGTTACTGCAGCCACTGCAGCTGCACATCAGATCCAGCAGAAACATCAGTTCATTAATGGCGCTATGATTAAACTTTTAGACTTTCTGAATGTGGTTCATGTCCCAGTTTACATACAGTGTAGAAAATCGAATAACTGATGGCAACATGTCCTCCTCCTCCATACTAGGTGGCGATGTGTGTCTTTTAGGGGGGTTAATACATCCCCCTTCCCCGTTGACCTATTGTGTCATATAATAAACAACTGGAGACTCTATTCATTGTTTTTCTCCCGTCCATGTATTTTAGGTGTTTTTTTTTACCGGCTCTGTTGACCTTCTTCTTCTTCTGCGACCAGCTTTCTTGGATGGTTTTGTTCCGGGGTCGTACACCAGCACAGCAGTTGTGGAGCATGCACACACATGTTTTCTAGTCTAATTCCAATTAAAGTGTATAAATGCCAGTGAAAGTCGGTTTCCAAACGCATTATCTGGGTGTCTTCGTTGGATAAGGAGCATTCTGATATTAGCTGGAGTAATACTTATGTGTACTTAAGTTGTCCAGTTAGAGTCGGATTAAGGCAAAAATTAGTTTTTTCAAATGCACGTGTAAAAGATAAAAATATAATTCATTTTACTCACCGGAACTTGAGAAGCAACTTAGAGTTCTCCTCTGTGCCTGTCAGCCAAGGTTAGCATTCATAGTTTCTGACCTGAAAGTGGCACATCATTTACCTGCCTGGTTCCTGGCATGAAAATGGCTTTCTGAGAAGCCCATCTTAGAAAGTCAATAGCCTCTCCGCCATCTGCCATCATGGGTTCAAGAAATATTTTTTACTATTGTACTATTGTAAACATCAAAAATTACGATTGAGTTGTTCAGCTCTTGAATTGTGATTGGATATAGAACAGTGTTATTAAAATATATTTCAAGCTTCAGCTGCCTGCAGATTTAATTGTGAAGGCCCAGGCAGATCTATATGTTTTCGGCAACACATGATGGTTGAAATATGATTGGATAAAAGCTCTAATACAAAGTAAGGGTGCGCATTACCAGAGGACAAGGAAAGAGGAGGAGGAGAAGTTCCAATATAAAGGTACGTAATATTATGTCGTATTTATTTGTTGCTGTTTTGTGTGAAGATGTTTCATTTGTTCTAGCTCGGGAGCTAGCTAGGTTGAAATAAAAGGAGGTGACCATATATGATTGAGAAGCATGTTGTTTTTGCCCAGCCTGGGATGGGTGCCCAGGAGTAGTCTGCCCTAAGGTACCAAACTGGGTAGAGCTGGCCCTGGATTACCTCCACATATTTTGTTCGAAAACAGTTTAACTGTTGCGAATCTTGGTGCTGCTATAAAATGTTGACAGCAAAACTGGTTATAGTTGTCAATCAGTAAATCCTTCTTTTTGATTTCTCTAATCTTTCTGCATGAGATTTGCCAGAACATCCTGACAGATTTGTAGTGTTTGCTGTTTGACACTAAATAATTGGAATCTGTAATTTGATGTTTTTGCATGACGGCCAAAAGTAAGGATTGTGTTTCAGAACTGAACATTTGCATTTCTCTTTGGCTCTTTTCTTCTCTGTTTGGGGAGATGAAGCAAAACTGGGAAGCTGATTGGGAAGAGGCGGAACACATGGGTGTGTTCAGTTTGTTTTGTCATTTGTCTTTCAGCGTTCATTCATTTGGCATTCATTTGAGCAGTCTCTACATCCATGGACAGACTGATGTGTTTAACATACAGAAGTACTTACAAGTAACTCAGTGAATTACGGTGGTGCAAAATGACTCTGAAGAGGAAAAAAGGCCACTTTTGTGTGGGAATTAGAGAACAAGTGACTGACATGAAATACTGTATCTGTGTGTGGCAAGACCAAGATGGCTCCCGGGGCAGATTTCCCCCGATTCGTCTCACTGATTGTTCACATCTGTCTGCGTCTAATCGGTGGAACGTACATTTTTATTCCAACAAGAGAAGCGCTGCATTTTTTTCCTCATTGCCTTCCCTCCATCTCTCCATTCAGTGTGTTAGTCACACTACTCTGTGTGCTTGTGTTCACCCCAGAATGAGTCACACACAGAGAGAGACAGAGACAGACTGCAGCGCGTGCACACATTATACAGAAACCTGCAGTAAATACACAAGATTTATTTCATGATGTAGTCTTCAGATAAACTATGTGTACTTTCTCCCAAGAGGTTGACGTTTGAGTAAGGTATCTGTGTTTACTGTGTTTTCACGCCATTCCTTATTCACACTGATCATCATAACTGAACATGCTTGTGACTAGATCCGGTCAGAGGTGTAAGATCATTAAAACTGTCAACTGAAGGGGTTTGAGCCTGTTGTTAAATTCATGTTTAATTCACTGACACTGATCATATAAATTAGTCCTCCGCGCAGGTAATATCTGCGGAAGCACTGTAGTTATGGGTTGTCAGTGCCTTAACAGCATTTTGTTCTCATTATACTTTTGGGATCAAATTTCAAAGATGGAGGACACCATGTTCACCTCACAGAACCTCACAGAACACATGGTGGCTCAAAAAGAGGATTTTTGAGTTAATCACTAACTTCAGGTATATTTCACCCAATAAAAAAGGTACTTCTCATTAAAATATATTGACGTACAACAACACACTGTAAATTGAAGTACTTTTCTTAAACTATAAAATGTCTCATTAAACAAAAAAGGTATCTCAGGGGGCCCATATAAAATGCCTCTAAAAATTGCCATGAATCTTTAACAAATAGCTCCTAATAATAATAATAATAAAGGTAATGGAGCTAGGAACTTGAAATTTGGTCCATCTGTTCCTGAGACATGTGAGACTTGCCCAGTGAAGGCAAAGTCTTCCTGTATCACTGACAACCATGGGAGAGAGTGGGTAAAAATGATGTGCTGGCTATAAAAATGTTTTTGACCAAATTAATTCCATCATATTTATCCATAAGCATTACACTAAAAAAGAATTTTATGCGAATTCCAGGGCTGCTTAGCTAGCTCTACTGGCAAAGAATAAATATGGGTAGCCAGCAATTTAGTTATATATCATTCACCTGTTGGCCATATTAACCAAACCAGTGACAGGGTGATAGCTGTGCGTGGTACGTTGCCATGAAAATCCAGTTGCAAGAATTACAATGATCTGATTTTATACACAAACAATGGTCCTTTTCATTGGGAACCCAACCAGATGTGATATAAGACAGCACAACATGTCACCAGTTCTATCCCCCAACAACAAGGAGCTTTATCAGACAGGCAGTATTATGGCTTCCCTGCACGTTGGTGTTTTGTTTGGCGAAATTTGTTAAATCTTGCTAAGATGTATCTATTATTTAGTTAACAGCTGCCAGCATAAAATATTTCAAAAGGCTATCATCACAAATGAAAATACATCACTTTCCATTTTTAGGCGATCATTGAGATGTAGTGGTGTGTTTGTTCCTGAATGAATGAGGCAAAAACTCCACAGAGCCACTCTTGTTATTGTCTGCTTACTTACTTAGCTAAATCTTTACTTACTTAATGAAGTCTGCAGAGATTTCAGAGAGAAATGCCCTTTCATACTGTTTTCATTACAATTGTTTTGTTGTATGTACGTCAAAATGACAATAAAGCTTGTTCAATTTGATTAAAAAGCATAGCTTGTAGCTTCTGGATAGCTAGAGCATTTTTGTTCTGCTGTGGTCGCATGTCTGGTGTTCACATCATTCCATTTTATGTTTATGTGCTTCCATTAGGAGCAACTCTAGCAAACATAACACCCCTAAATTCATCGCCTCACATTGTTCTAAGGGTATGTTTAACATTCTGATGTATTGTGTTGTGAAGTTGTCATATACTACAAGTAGTAGTAGAGTACTATATACTGTATTAGAGACTTGTAAACACAAGCAGTTCTTGTTCTGCTCTTACATTTCCTTTTGGAGGTGATCTGAGGGCATTGGTATCACCACATCATATCCTATCCTGTGAAATTTTTGATCTGAAAATACCAGAAGAAGCAACATGTCTGGATTGTTAATTGCACAAAATGCAACACACAAAAGATGAAGAAGGGCTGCTAGGAGAGCCTGCACACCCACACACGTGTTTTACTGCATTCTGGGTAATTAGGCATGTAGTTTGATTATTCAGGAACACAAGACTAATTAGAAAGATAGCAGGGTGAGTTGCCCCACCTAAACAGGTGCAGCAGAGCTACGAGGAGCCAAGATGCCCCTTGATGATTTTCAGGAGATTTTTTTAGAAAGAAATAATAAATGGAAAGTGTGCAAACATGGATTACACCATGCAAAGAGGAATGACCGTAAACGTCTGGCAAGTATTTACAAAATCCATTATGTTCCAAAGTAAGGGCATTTAATTTTACTTTCCAGTCATTTCAGATCTTTCCTTGTCATTTAATTTCGTCTCCATGCATTCACCTTTCACTGTGTAATGAGCCTTATTCAGCGCTTCTTGTTCAAAACGTTTTCCTGTTTCTTCATTGTTTTTATTATCCTCCACTTTTTGATTGTCATCTTCGCTTTTTTTCATAACACCTTTTCCCACTTCTTTCTGTCGCTACCTCTTTCTTAATGTCCTGTGTTATCTCATCTCTGTCTTTGCCTAATGAGCCCTGTACCATTGGAAATTGTAGCTTTCCTATCTTTCCATCTTTATTCTTTAATATTCAGATTTCCTGTTTGTCTATTTTTTCTGAATCCTGTCATTTGCCTCTTTCATATTTCTGTTCCTCTCTCCTCCATTCGCTGTAACTCAGTCATACTTTATGGTTCATTCTTCCACTTTCTGACCGGCTCCCAACTTTTCTTGTTTGTCCTTTTTTTTTCTCCCCAAACACACTCTCTCTAATGGCCTGCCCTTCACTTCCTGACCACAATAGTCTCGGCATTTGGATTACTGTAATGGTGCTTGCATCACCCTCATATGATCAGCCATCTGGGGCTAGCCGCCTTTTAGCATTGAGTTAGTATCTTCCCAACAGGATTGGCTGAGAAAGCTAAGCCGCAAAAGCACTAATCTCACAGTACTGGCCATTGTTAGTGCCCCCGACGGCATCTGTGCTAAAAGGGGGCTAATTGATGTTGCCGCTTGCTTATTGAAGGCCTTGGGAGGATGTTGGTGATTGTCGACCGCTCATATGTGGAGGGGGAGTGGTGTGAAGTAAAGGGAGTCTGAGTTGGAGGCCGCTATTTACGGCCTCAAAATTACTAACCTCTGGAAGCAAATGGAGAAAGACACAGAGGTTGCTTTGTTTCACACAGTTTTCATTGTTGCGTTAACCCCTTGTGGGGCAAGGAACCATATGTGGTAACTTGAGTACACATTTCAGATTGCGTCCCTGTGCTTCTCAGTGAGGATTAGAAGCATGTGGTTCTCCCCCAGTCAGTCAGAGACGATCAAGGTGACGTCGTCAGTGTACAAGAGTAAAATGAAGAAAAGTGTCACAGAAGTAGAAAAGTTTTCTTGTGCCCTACAATAACAGCCTAGGGTTGAAATGTAGAATTTCCAAGTATTGCCCCATAAAGGGTTAAAACTGTCATTGGCACATCATTTTCACTCGGGGGAACCTTATCTGGGTCCAATCATTTCAGCAAACAGGACTGGATGATGCATTTGCTGGACTGCCTCCATGCACATGTCTCCATGCCTTCTCTATGGTCAGTGGTGCAAAGAAATAGTTTTGGCTAAACTTGTAATATTTTTTCCATTTTTTTTTTTTTTTTTTTAATGGATACAGACTTGGTGTTCGTCATATTGCTATGACCCGTCTTGAGAACTGCAACATCAAGTGACACCCATGAAAGAGTTACAAAATTAAGGGTTTATTTCATGAAAAAGAACAGAAAAAAGGCAACAGTTGAGACCTGGTGAGCATCTGCAGCTAAAAACAAACTCTTCAACAATGCTCTTTATTCACATCGTCTTGGTGTGTCTGGTTATGGTAATTCAGCACACCACATACCACAGCATCATCATAGAGGCTCAGAAAAGAGGTCTTCCAGGAGCTGTAAAAATGGACAAAGACCCTCTGCGATCATGCCAAATCTTCCAAGATGTGCAAGTATAGATGCCCCTACACATGATTACGAGATTTCTACACAGACCACAGAACCATGTAACACAAGGCAGAGCACAACATCCACACACCAAATTGATTAAGTACGTAAAGTTACTAAAGTTTGCAAAAAGTAATCCCAATGTGAACAAAGTTCTTCCCTCAGCCAAAAGGTCGCGCACAATTTAACAAAGCCAACACACAAGTGACCTACCACGAGCCACACCCACAGCAATCGCAACTAGTGAAGCACCACATCACACAGCAGTAAAGGTCACGCACACAAAGCGCCTATAACTGCTGATGTTCAGTAGGTATGTTTACACATAATACCTCCTGTCATCTCCCCGAAAATATCCCCATCCTAACAAAGAACTCTGTAAAAACAAAGGCCAGCAAATGCCACCACGTATCACCACAAAATTAGAGGATCACGTTCCCAGTTAAACTATTCCCAAACTGTTTCCTGCAGTTATTTAATAACACAAACAGAAAGATGCATCACAATGCCTGCCATTCCAAAAAATGCACTGAAACTTGAGCAGAGATGCGTCGGCCATTTGGTTCTAAGTTTCCGTTGTTACCATGGAATCAAACACAGTTGCTAGGATTTTCTTGTTCTTTTTCTTTAGTTACTGTGACCACGTTATCACTCCCAACATCATTCTTCGCACCTGTACAGCGGCAAAGCCATTTGGCCTCTGTGGATTTGAAAGCCAAGAGAATGAAGGGATGCTTTCTTATCTGTCAGCCTCCAGCGCTGCCAAGGCCGAATGATAACTCAAAACACACATGCAAACACACACACACACACATAACTTAATGCCAATGGCAGATGAATGGCCCCCATAATGGCAATTTGATGGTGTGATAATTAAACAAACTAAAGAATTATTTTCACCCTGCGTCAGCCAACAATGCGCGTGAGGGTTGTGCTGTTCTTTGTGTGTGCGAGTATATTGGTCTGTGTGGCCCATTAATCGGGTCATAACTCAGTTTTTTGCTGTTTTCTACAGATGTCATGTGAGTATGTGTGTATGTGTGTAAGAACTATTGAGGGGTAGCCTAAGGTCATCTTTAGAACATTGGGTCTTCTGCAGCAGTGAAACATTGATTACCAATTTAACTGTAATGCTTCTCAGTTTCTTCATTTCTTAAATGTATCTGGTACCTTCTGATCATCTACAGCATCTTGAAGGAATTTTAGATCATTAGTACAGAACCTCTTCCGTTCTGAGGTGTTTCTTTATTTTGTTTTGTTTTTTACCTTACATGACCTGTTTGCTTCAGGTCCTTCCACAACATTTTCATTAGATTAAGATCAGGACTTCGAAAACATTCATTTTGTTCTTCTTTAACCAATCTTTTGTAGGACGATTTGTTTTCTTGCTCCATGACCCAGTTTCTCTTAGGAGTCATCTCACGGACGACCGTCCTGACAGTTTCTTTTAGTATTCTCTGGTATAATTCAGAATTCATTGGTCCATCAGTGGTGGTAAGAAAATCCTGGCCTAGTTCTCTTTGTCTGCTTTTGGGAGTTGTGTGAAAATCTGCTGATGTTTTCCAAGTCCTTTTTATGTAGAAAATTCTGAGGGGTGCAAATTAAGTGGCACTGTACATAAATACTCGAAATTCCACAACTTGGCAGCAGAAAGCAACGTGCAGTGACTGAATCATTATTTAGCCAAACTCAGCAGTGTTATGCGTTAGTACCTGGATAAACTTGTAGATATGGGTTTGCCAGCCATTAAACTCAATCATGTTCACAAGCCAAGCTTTACATGAAAGTGAATGATAGAATTCAAACAAGAAACACACTGGACAAGTGGATCACAGAGTTAATGGACAGTGATGTAATTGTATACCAATTTCACCAACTGAAGTGTGCGATCTGTGATTTTTAGTCTTTGTGTTGAACAAACTGAGAGGATTCAAATCGGTTAAATGAGTTCATTCTCTTCTTATAGTGCTCACCTGATATGAGACATAAATCAACCCCATTCATACAGAATGTAAAAAACAAATACAGGGACATCTAAAAGACAAAATGTCCACCACGAAAATAAAAGTTCTCAAGATCACAAAAAGTCAGTGCATGTGTCCACAAGGATGCACGGGATGTAAATTTCATGAATTGCTCAATTCCGTGAGGATCCATGCTGACTCCTCTGCAGATGTCTGTGTACAGCCATTATCCACACCTTTATAATTCATCATTAAAAGAGTACAAGGACACACAGATGGTGAGAAACCCCTGGTGAGGAGTTGTTCTAAATTCTCCAGAAATCCTTCGCTCGCTGTGCTTGGAACTGGACGGCAAAAGGCCCCAACTGCAGCCAATTCCTTTGCACTTGGCACAGCGCGGCACAGTGCTTCAGTCCAAGCTGTGACTAGCTGCTAATGCTACCGAGATCCTGTAGCTACAAGGTGCAATGTCATCATCAGACTTTTTGGTTTGAAGTCAGTTGGCATTTTTCCTGCAGGAGGCATGCGTGTGTTTGCTATTTAAGTTGTGAGGGGGAATCACAACAAATAACCAGTCTACTCAATAGACATACAGTAACCTTTAGAGCAGGGGTCTCCAACGTTTCTCTGTCCAAGGACCCCCAAACTGATGGAGAGAGTAAGTAGGAATCCCCCACTATATGTGTTCTATATTAAACTTGGCCTGGTGCTGTATATAAATATACATTATTATTATCATTTTGCATTCAATATTAAGCTATTCAAATAATACACGGATTCAAATATTGATTTTATGTTTATTTCAATCATATGCAACAGTAGGGCGTCCATGCCAAAAATGTCTAATCAACTAAAGATTTTGGGATCCCCTTGAAGTACCTCCACGGACCCCCTAGGGGTCATGGACCCCCTATTGAAGACCCAGAGTAATGAATGGAACCATGCTGAAAGTCTGCATCTTTCTGAGCATACAAACACCGAAACCATAAATTTGCCGCAAGATGCTTTTCAGGAGGCTGGAAGTTAAGACAACACGGAAGACTGAGGTTAGAGAGACTTCAAGACCATATACTGTAATATAATATCCACATAACCACATAATATCTTTGCTAAATACTTGAATTTACATCCCATTTAATGCAAAGAACTGATTCAGTGTGCTTTTACAAAAAAAATCTGATGAGGCAGCAGTCTTCCTAATCTTATCCTTGGATTTCATTTAAACCTTGTAATCAGTTATTTTGCTTCAAACAGCATATTAAGCATAGTAAGTTCCATGACCAGGACAAAGACACTATGTCTGCATTTGTACATTGGAATATCTGTACAAAGCAACTACCAAAACAAACATTCTACTTGTCGCCTTGTGAAAATATGTAGTTATTTGTTGATTTATTTTTCGTCTTGTTGACATCTGAGTCAAGAGTAATCTGCCAGGCAGCATCTTTTTTTTCTTTTCTTTTTTTCTTGCAAGAAGAGACCAGAATCACATTATCCCTTCCATAATGCCTTAATATGCTTACTGTTTGTTCTCTTGGTTTTAGTCTTCTGGCAGCGCAGCCTGAGAATAAAACTTTGGCATTTCATCAGATGCTAGGAAAGACTGTGACAACAAACATAGTGTGAAAAATCCAGCAAGGTCAACCTAGTTGGCCTTGGACAAAGAAAAACTTCAAAAGTTTCAAGTTTCTCCTCTCAGGGCTGCAGTGAAAAATCACCTCGTGTCCTCAGATGACGGTGTGTGCTGATGCTATGTTTATCAGCAAGCCAGACATTTTGGCATCGTTTATAGAGTATATACCGTACAGGAAGGCAGACTATCTTATAATGAGCATGCCATGTGTCTATACAAAGAGCTTTGACTACTAAGTAATATAAGTTTGTGAAAGATAAGAGTATACATAGCACTTCATTGCTTGAGTATAATACATTTATAAATCTCTTATGGTTCTATTAAACGTTTTTAATTAGTCTTCAAATATATCAGTGTCTTCTTGCCCATTGTCCTTGTGCACCTTGCACAGTATTTAGAAACATTTGGAAACATTTAATCACATTTGTTTTTCTTTTTGCATTCATTAACCGTTTATTGAACAACTGAAACAGATTAACAAAGCGAATAACTAAAGGACCTAGATCCATGTTAGACAGACCACACTATCAGCAACAAGATGGTTAATAAATAATTTTTGGCCTGGTCTAATATTCTTCCATTCCTGTGATTCCATTTAGAGGAACTAATGTCTCTGGATTGCTACCTAGATATACACTAATGTACATTTACTTGGTTACCTGGTACTTAATCTTAACAACCATTATAGAAGAAAATTAAGAAGCAAAGTACGCCTTTAAAACAAAAAGTGTTGCTGGTACAGCGCCACATTAGCGCAAGTGCACTAAGAACATCTAGCTGGTGCACCGTAATTATGTCCCACTATTAGAAAAACAGTTTCTGAAAGCTGAGACGTTACACTTTACAGCCAATATGGTGGTATTACGGTAATTTCACTTGCACCTCTCCCTGAATGTTATTATACCCATAGAAGCTTCAGTAAATTGTAAATAACTGCCAGATATCAAAGGTGTTATATTGAAAGTTTACAGCTATTGGGGAAAAGCCCCATTTTACAGTAAAAATTTAGCAAAAACAGCTCATGTTAGCACATTGAGGCTTAGGTGTTAAAAGGTACAGTCGGAACATTTTTTTTCTTGTTTCATAAAGCAGGCAAATAGAATCCAGTCTCCCATTTCTTTAACCCTTTAAAACCAAACCGTTCAAACATGCTGTATTTGAATTACGGTAACACACAATGGTTTGCACTACCGACAAAATTCAAAGTGTGGCTGAACACTGGAAAGTTGTGCTTTTGTGTGGAAGACCTTTGTGACATCTCAAGCTTCATTTTTACCAAGAAATTTCTCCAAACAGCTCTCTCTTCCTGGGGCTCCCTGGCCTTGTGTCGCTCCCCAGCCTGTGGCCGACAGTAGCGGTGCATCATCATTACCGTAATGGCAGCTTTTTTTTTTCTCGCAACTTACCAGTGTTCAACCACACTTTGAATTTTGTCCATTGGTGAGTTACGGCAGTTCAGTTCTTTTTTTTATGCGCAGGTGTATGTTTAGGTCTTAAAGGGTTAAAGGCCTTTTTCACCATTTAACTTGCATCATCTACAGTATCGATACTTCACTTAATCACGTAGGCCAGTGAAAACATGCACCCATTGTCCTTTTTTTTGCACACTCAAATGAAAGGCAACAAATTGCACATTATGTCCTAGCGATACACTACATTTCAGCCATCAGATGTTCATAATTCACCAAGTCCAATAGTTCCGCTACAGGAAAATCCAACCTCCCAGTTAAAGGATCTGTTTTCTTGTGGAAATGACGCAGTCTTATGACGAAGGTGATTCGTCTTTCGCACCTATCCCGCCAGCTGTTTCAAAAAGAAACAGATGCTCTTGTCTTGTGACTTTTAATATCATATTTTTGGAGTTACTACTAGAAAGCAAAGCTTCTGAAAGAGTGCAGTGCAGAGATCTTAATCAAAATGTCCAAAGCTTGTTGTCCTTGGTCTTAATGACAACCTGGTGATTTTGGCTGCAGCCTGCATAATAAAGACGTCGTTATCCTGAGACAATAGTGTGTAAGCTCTCCAGTTGGAGCATTTATTTTTTTCTGATTGGATACAATGCTGTGAAAATTGCACTCGGCCGATCAGGAGGGGGCAACCAAGAGTCACCTGAGCAAGGCATTTCCACTTGTGCATCTGCGGGTAAAAGGCAAAGAGTGTGACTAATGCAGTCGAGGTTGGGATTAACTTTTCCACCCTGAATATCATTCTCTTTAAACCTCCTGACACAATATGCTTTCTAACACACAAACAACACACACTTGCGTGCGCGCACAGTATGCAAATAGCTGACTTCTAAAATAGCAAATGTTTACCGAGATGAAAGGTTTGGCTTATTTTCTCCCCTCTAAGAGGATCCAAGCCAAAATGAGTGACTGCCAACAATTTCTGTGTGAGTGTGCACATATGTGTGTAAATGAAAATCTGGCTTCTTTGTACCTACTCACTTCCTTGGCATGCCTTCAAACACTAGTGTGTAATCTAGGTCCGTGTCATTGGCACGACAAAGAGAAATGTTCACTGGTAACATGTATTATTCTTTAAATCGCCCTCTTTTTTTCTCGGTAATGAACTGAACTAGCAAGATGCCGTCCTTTTCGGGAATGTTTCCCATCAGTTCCTCACCTCTCTCTCTCTTTTCCCGACGCTTGATTTGTTTGCTTCCCTCGAGTCGAGCTTTAAGAATTTACTTTTCAAAGGGGTATAGTCGCTTTGGAAAAGATCTCGTTTCTTCTTCTTCTTCTTCCTCTTTTTCCCATTTATATTCTTCCCACTAATTACATGGAAGCCTTGTCCAGGTATTAACGTCACACCAAAGTCTTTTTTATATTTATGAATACATCAAACCGTTTGAAAAGGTGAACCTGCTCTTTGAAGCCAAAATTTCAGACTGTGTGCAATCTTGGTCATCAGGTATGGCCATCAGTCATTAAGGGAGCACTATTTTAGAAATCAATGAAAGCCGGTTCGCCGCAGCGTTGCACACGCGTTGCATCATGACTGATTGAAGCGTTAAAATAAGAAGGAAATGCACGAAACCTTCCACAAATCTGTGCAGATGGTGAGAAACAAAGCCTCTCTATATTTTATTCTGGTGCATTAACTACTGAGAGAAGACATATATGTTGTGGAAATCATATAAGCCTTCTAGGTGACATGAGTATTTTATAAGGTTTGCTAGATTTGGGGTGATTTAGCCCAGATTCGGTATATCGTTCTCAGGATAAATATGAGAATACGCGATTGTATATTTTTATTTTTTTGTAGTGTTTGCACCGTTTGCACGTGGTTATCAGTTGAGAGTCGGGATATCTTATAAAAAATTAAAACAAAGTAAAACAACACAGAGAATGCGTGCACTATGCATGTATGTGGCATTTTGCTCCACTGGCTGAGTTTAACAACCAGCCCAAACCCCAACTCTTCACTCCCTTTGCTTCTGCAAAGCCTCCTTCATGTCTCTTTATCTTACCTCAACCCTCTCGCTATTTTCCATACCTGACATCTTTTCTGTCTTGGAAGGATAAAAAAAAAAAAAAGAGTAGGACCAAGGTGAGCCGGAAGAGCAATGGCAGAATAAAATCAAAGCAGCCTCATTATGGAGGGCTCCTGAATGGGTGAGATAGGCAAGCTTTCTTCGACAAGCTGTCCATTCCACTCAGAGCGTGATGTATTGTGCTCAATTACAGCAAACCGGTAGTGTTTGCTGTAATTGAGCACAATACATACAAACGTCCCCGCTTTCACAAGAGATTAGGCCTTTTTGTTTCAGCAGATATTAAAAGATAGAACATGTAGATCATTGAACATTAAGGTAGTTATTCTGCTATCATTATCTTTAATAACACCTTCATAGTAGGCGTTGTGTGACTTGAAGTCGGCTGTTATGTGATGAAAGTCAAGTCAACACAGACTTGTCGCTAATGATGTCTCCAATAAAAACACTGTAGAAAGCAATGCTGTGCAACAATGGAATCTATATTCTTGACCAGAATTCCTATGCTGACAAAAGATAGCTCACGTGTTATATATCGTAAACAGGCTGTAACTCAGCAACATCAGTAGCATTTAATAGTACTTCACAGCTTGTTGGAAGATGGCATAGTGTAGCCAGGTTAAAAAAAAATGCGCTATTTCTCTGAAACTTCTCCTTCTTCTCCTTCTCCTTGTACTGCAGCTAACGGTCCAATAACTTTGACAGTGACCAGTGTCCAAACTTTGAGTTAAAGTCTAACTGTGGGGGATGGTCCTTGGCATGCATTTTTTAAATCAAAAATATAAATTGCTTATTGTTATTGTACTTCCATGATTGTTGTTGTTGTGCTTCATCATATTTTAAAAACGTGCCAAATAAATGAAATGAAATTCACCAACGAGCTGTTGACTTACAGCCTCCTTCTCTGTTACCGCACGGCGTTTGGTGAAGTTGTTAATTGACTGCTGTTGAGAGGATTTGCACCGTTCCTCTGCTAATGGCAGCTGGTTCCTCTTCAGATGAGTGTGCATTGCAGTAGGACATTTGTTGTATTTCAGGACTGACTTACCTGTTCTGTGTGTGACGTAGTATGGGCTTCTTCTGTAGTGAAGTATTTCCACCTGCTATGACCCACTGGACTGCACTTACCTATACATTGTTACTGGCGTGTGATCGTCTTGGCACAGCAGTCAAGTTGCCAAACTGATTAGTCCACTACACAGGATAGCAGGCTCTAAGCAACAGTTTTGTTGTAAAGTTCACAGCACTATTACTCTTCTGTATGAAACCACTATGCAAGGGTAGCTGAGCAAAGTTAGGCAATTGTGTGCGTGTTCAATAGTGGTCAGTCATTTTTTGTGAAATGCTTTGAACAAAGGTGGATTCGACTCGTCCAACTGTGTACTTTTGTTTGAGTTGAAAGTGGAATTTACCAGTTTGCCTGACCGACCTGGTCAAACAGATTGCATGTTTGGTCTTCAGAGCTCCTAAAATTTATGTTACCCCTAGGTACCAAAACACAGTCTGCTAAAGCAATAGCGATGCCCCAGACAGAGCTATCTGCCAGACACAGAGGTGATTTTGGTGCCAATCTGCTCTTCACGCACTGGGCAAGGTGACAAATGGGCCACTCTTAGTTCTTATAGTGAAGCCACAGGCTCAGATGCACGCATTTAAACACAATCACAATCATAGCCAGGGTTTTAACAGTGAATAATTGCTGCAAGCTCCCAAACACTTGAAAGATACAATTGCAAATCACAGATTTACAAAAATATACACTTTGCAGAACACTTGAGCACGAAAGGAAATGGACAGCAGTTTATACGGTCTAGACATGCGACCCCCACCTCTGGGGAAAAAAAAAAAAAAAAGAAGAAACCATTGGTAAGAAGGGGTTTAGCTGACTCGAACACGCACACACAAACTCTGAGCCCTTAAGAATAGCTCAAAGATGACAACGCTCTCCTGCACACAGACATAGACAATCCCCGTCCAGCCCCATTGGATGAGGTTAAATACAGATTAACACAATAGATGTGTTTTTGGGTCAGCTGTCCCTTAGCGTGGTGAACGGACGCTTCAGTGACACAATATCCCTTTAACGACACGGTATAATGGAGGCTGCAGGCACACTTTACGGCTTAGAGCGGCCTTTTTAACTGCTTAGGCTAAGCTCTTTTGTGGCGCTCGAAAAGAGCAGTATAGGGGCAAAAGGAGGGGGGAAATTACGCCATCCTCTTTCGATGATAGCCAAACAATAGCCACACGCTTAAAAGATTAGACAGCCATAAGGTTTTTGACGCCCCGTAAACAATGCTAAGTGGAGGATTTTCATTTTCTCTGCCTATCTCTTTCCACCCCATTTCCCCTCCTTCCGATCACTCTCTCTTTGTGCAATTATCCACTTTGCGATTTACTTTGTCCCGCTGTAAATACTCAGATGATCCCGTGCTTGGGTTTTTAATGTGAGATCCGGCGCAATGAGCTAAGCTAAAATCATTGAGGAGGTTTGTGGTTGTAAATGTCACTGCGCTCCCTCATGGGGAATGTGGCAGGGTTTTTTTTATTTTGTTGTTTTTTTTTCTCCCCCAAATGACACACAAGAGACAACTGCTATTGTTTTAGCACGCTGACGAGGCTCGAGCGCTAACTGAGGACGGAGAGGATGAAAGTCGAGGCAGAAGCGATGAGTCAGCATGTTTTTAAGATGCTTATTGTTTGGTGAAAAGACAAAGCCTACTCGCTTCTTGTTAGTGCACAGCTTAACTGAGGATCACAAGAGTAAATGCATGCAAGCCAACCTTCTTCTGGGTCTTTTGCACATTTCATGCTGGATTAATGAAAACACAGTACTTAAATCATAAGCTAACTGTCCTGTGATATTCTGAAAAACCAAGAAACTGGGCTCTGAGTCTTGGTCATAATGCGCTATACGTGCAGATGCAATTGTTGAAGTAAATGCTGTTTACTTTCAGATTAGGAGACAATGATTAGGGAGAAGCATGAAAACTGCAGAGTAAATCCATCTTAATCATCTGTGCAGGGCAGCGTCAAAGCTAAATTCTCAGCAGGACTTGTTTACTTTACTGTTGAAGCACTTGCTGGTTAAGGGAATGGACCTTACCTTACTTCTTGACCTACCATAAGAGTCCGCTGACCGCTGTTCCATAGAGAGCATTTTGACATACTGCATCTCAACGTAGTATCGCAGCTGCTCCACAGCAGATAGGAAAGGCACTCCAGCCCAGACTTTGTGTCCAGTGCACAAGTGGTCCACACTGAAGATCTACACCACCTGGTGCCTCAGGAATGTTTTTGATCAAGCGCATAACCAGACTGAAGAGCAGTTTCTTCCCCAGAGCTGTCCCTGCTTTAAATCAGTCCAACCGCGACAATTTGCACAACACTGTACATAATATATGTATATTCCTTAGCCATATTCTCTATTCTACAGTCAAATTTAGATTTTTTTATCCTGTTTTACTGTTTGTCTTACAAACAACTGCGCAACATGTGTCCTGCAACAACAATAAAGACTATTCTACTCTATTAAGGACCTCATCTATCTCTGCTTACCGCAATGGCAATTCAATAGCAAAATAAATGGTCATTTGTTGTGTGTTGTGTGGTCTATAAGTAGATGCAATTGGTCACATTGTCACTGTATAGGAGTGCACTTACTGATGTTCACATATTATTATTTTAACTATTATTGTTATTAAGGAAACATGCTCCTTTTTATGAGTATAAAAGAAGTCATCTGCAAGCGGAGGATGGTGAAATGTATTTGTTTTGTCTTTGCCAAAGTTGCGGTGAATGTTCTGCTCTTACAGTATGTATACAGCTAGTGCTCTTCTAAGCTTTGTGTGACAAAGAGCTTTACAAGCATGTCATGTCAGTGCACAGTTGACTTTTCTCTGCATTTTTGCCCTTACTGTGCATAAAAAAACAAGGACAACTGAGAGAAAACCCCGCTTTATTTTGTTCTCAGAAGAGGATAAATAAACATGGCAGCTATCCTAAGTGTGATGTTTATGGGTACAGGTCCACCGGGAACCCATCTTCACAGCAATGGCCTCATTTTTGTATTTTTTATTTTTTTTTTTGGTTGAAAATGATACTGCGTGGAGCATTCCCAACTGCCTGGCAGAGTTGAAGTGAAACATTTCTCTTGCAGGGCGGCAGCCACTTCCTTAGTAACAATAAGACCGATGATCAGCTTTTCCCAAAAGAGCACTGTTTAGTGCTAAGAGCCAAACAAGGACACACAATGGAATAACAGCGGCCTACACAGCGTGGCAGTGGTGGAGATAAGAGGCCATGTCAGTGAATTCTGTGTGCTGTTTGTAAGCTCTCTTACCAGACACCAATAAAAGTAGTTTTGACTCCATGAAGTATCACACCAGTGTAGCATGACATTGTGTCTTACTTTCTACTTCATTTAACAATGATTATTAAGGTGGTTTTCTACCATTTTGATTCAGAGGAGTGTTTCATTCAGGCTTAAATTATACATAAAACCTGTAAATAGCTAATAAAGAACAAATCAATTCTAGGATGGCACAAAGACACCAAAAAGATAAACCATGCATTTGTAGTTTTCTCCCATTGGTGCCCGTATCCATCTCCCACTTGGCCCAGGGACCACACAGATGAGCTCCTGCAGCTGAATGATGGGATTGTCAAAATCTGTCCTGTAAGTCTGACATCTGACATCTAAGTGAAACTGATCCCAGCTCAGTTCTATACAGGCATCCTAACCCAATATTAAAGGCAACTGCTGCTTAGCTGGTAAAGATAACTCAAATTCCTCTGTTGAATATGGAGCATCCACAGAAAAGTGCAGCATTGTCTTAATTGCAAGCTCTCACCTCGAAAAGAAAATCTTACATTTCAGCTGACATTAAAGAGACCAGAATTAGTCACAGGCAGATATTACACCAAATCACAGTGATTCAATGGTACTTGCTTAAAACAACTGTCATTGAGGATTAAAGAAACATCCACAGCAGGACAGGAGCTTATGTAAACTCATTTAAACACAGGAAGGAATTATTGTATTAAAGAGTGAAAGGAATCATGCCATTAGCGGCCTGACCTTTCCAAGGCTTTAATAGCAAGACAGTGACACGATTATGGGAGTACATAAGTGGTTGTGGGCTTCTGTGGCCCACATGTGGAAGCCACTGGAGGTAGATGAGGAGGTAGCCACAGGATTTATGGGTTCATCCCTAGCTGCTCCGGTCCGCATGTCAAAGTAACGACGCTCATGAACCCTGAGCCATTGGACCATTGCTCGAGCCATGACAGGTGTTGTTATGTCGTCATTAGTTAAAAGACTCAACAGTGAAGCGAGCACTCATGAATGGTTGATGCTTCACTCATTGTAGTGATGAAAACAGTTGACATGTCCCTTGCAACGTTCATCAAGCTGTGACAAAAAACCGGCTTCAGGTTGTAGCGTTGTACCACACACCCTGTGGTAACACAGAGACAGAGGCTGCAAATCAATGAATTTAATAGTCAGAACTATTAGACCTTTTTCAACAATACATTTTTTAAGCCTAAAATGGTGAATGTAGATAAAAATAGAATGCCTTTATTGAAAATGTATAGGTAGGTTAAACGCTGAAACATTTTACACTATTGCATGACCCTTTTTCTCTTAAAGAGGAGACATGTGCAATATGGTTAAAGCTACAACATAATAATAAATTCAGAGTCTTATTCAATGCCCTGCAGCATTTTTGGAATCCCACCACGCAGCTCCCGGTTAATGGCCGTATGGTCCATCTACCTCTGAATATTCACTGAAGAAAACTCCTCTGTATTAATATTGTCCCACTGGTTAGGATCTCTTCAAAGGTCAAACCCTGACAGCAAACGATATTCTAGTGAACTGCTTGATTCATCTCCTGAATGAGTTGCTTCTCCTGGAGAATACAGGTAGCTGCACGAATGCTAAGTGAGCAGGACAAATATAGACTGTTTCTGTTCAAATAACCTGTAATGGATTTCAGGCGGGATTTGCTGAAGGTAGTCTGTCTGTTGCATCGCCGCAGAGGTACAGGAGCACTGTGGCTCCCATTAACATTGTGAGAGATGAGAATAACAAATAGGACCATGGTAAGCATACACAAACATCATGTCAGATATAGTCTCAAAATACTTAGAGGATGGAAAAACAAGGAAAGGCTGATAGTTCTCATTGGCAAAAACTAGATTAAAACTGTAGGAAATTACTACGATGCACTTGTCCTTCCCACCAAACGGGGGGACTTTTGACCTGATTATGAAGATTGCCTTGTTGAGGAATTTGGCGGAAACATTCACGTTCCATGTAGCAAATTCTTTAAGTCCTCACTACTCATATGACCCACCAACAAATACAATCAACACTTCTTTCAGACCAACAAATGCAAAACAATTGCAGCGTTGATGGAACTCACCTACGAAGCCTCTTTGGTCTCACTGCTCTGTCCTCTGGCGTACTTTCCAACATAACTTGAGTTAGCATGCAAAATATTAGATTAGATCAGCATGATCAGACAGTGTCTAGACTGTGATGTTTTGATTGAACCTTCACTTGACCCAATTGGTGCCTCTTTAGAGTCTGTTGAAAGCAAGCGACAGCCTCTCTTCTTATTTTTATTTTTTTATTTTTTTTCAAAGAGCACTCCAACAGTCTCTGGTCAGTTTTACACTATGGATTTAGTTCTTAGACAAACGTTGGCACACTAACGTGTTGAGCTAAAGGTGGACATGGTAGACAATACACATATTGAACATCAGACTTCAATTGAACTGATGAAATAAAAACAAAATCGCTGAGATGCATTAGGAGGGCAAAGAGTAGCAGATTAAAAGAGCAAGAGAAAAAATACATGAAGGTGGGCGGGCCAAATTAACAGATTGTGTGCACGTAATAAGGCAGCAGGAGTAACCACATCAGAGTAAAGATGTATAGTAGTATAAGCTCAATTTCAAGTGCTAACTTGAACATGCAAGTTAACGCGTTCCTGTATATGTTTCACGATAACATAATAGCATTATTAAGAAAAGAAAGGTGTATGTCCAGTTGGAGCCTCATAATTTGAAATGGATGCAGATTTTGTCAAGTTTGTATTAACAGCATCATTCAGTAACTTTGAACAGTACAACCGAGAGAAAGATCTCTTAATAAAATACCGTAAATTACAATTGTGAAAGTGATGTAATTAGAGAAAGAAAATCCTCCTCTGTAATTTAGTTGGATAAAAAGGTCTCAGTCACATATAGTAAATATAATAAAATAATTATTTTTCTATAAATGTCATATGATCTTTTTTATTAAATATTTTATTTTCACAGAAATAAACATGCACTATTTTTGGGACACATTATGAAAATGCTCGTAACCACATCAGAGTAAAGATGCATAGTAGTATACATGGTAAAAATAACACAAACGTAAAAATGCAACATAGCAGATTAAATACAGAAATAGTTTCAGCAATTCTTGCAAAACCTTCATTTCCATCTCATTTCTACGTGAGAAAACTCCTCGGGTCTTCACAGCCCTTCCTTCGCCCTGGTGTGTCCGTATATGAATAACTCATCTCATCTTCCAAACTCGGTGAAAACCCACGCGGACACAGGGAGAACACGCAAACTCCATGAGTAACTCAAAGGAATCTATTTCAGTGTGTATCCTGAACGGGGTGTAGAGCTCCGGTTTTGTGTTTCTCATGTATACATAGGGAACAAGTGCCAGTACTTCAAAAATCCCTTAAAATTTGTGCTATTCACCACCACTAACACTTGACATACTTCAGAATAAAATGTGGTAGTTCTTGGTCAAGACGAAAAAAACTAGTTCAAAGAGTATAGAAAATGCTTTTAAAGACACTAAATGTTAGATTCACCATATGTACCTACCATCTGGTAAGACTTTATATGGAATGGGATAAAATTACATTTTTAGCTTCATACCTTGGGGGATTTTATTGCAGTATTGTTGTAGTATAAAAGCAGGGGTATCTCCTGATAAATTTTTGCTATGGTGTCAAGATGACCTGGTAAGAGAGTAAAATACTGGAAGACGAACTACATGCTGTTAGATTGCACTGAACAGTCGGTTTCTGATTATTTAACGCAGTTAGGGCAACCTGTCCTGGAACCTATTCAGACAGATCTGGAGCAGCTGTACAAAAGTGAAAAACAAAAAAACCCCGTACGAGGAGAGAAGTGCTCTGACACTGTTACTTAACGGTCGGTAAAATGCGTTATTGCAACCACTTTTTCTATTGTCTTCGTATCTCAGGAGACCGTATTCACATTGCGTTTTATTTCTCATTCGTGGAGACAGCCTGGAAAACTTCAAACCTTCGTGTAACATTAAGTGGCGTATTGAAGCGTATACCTTACAGTATCTGCGCTCTGAATTCAGCCCACTTAATTGCAGCTTTCTGTTAAGCTCTGTTCTTATCTCAGCTCTGCCTCGCACCTGTTTTGTATCACAATGAGAGACTTCAGATATTCAAAATAGGCACATTTTCTTTGACTTTGCGCGCGCAAACTTTTCAGCGGTACTCATTTCATGCCATTTTTTCACGTGTTCTTGAGTGACAGGAGGACGATGCATTGATAAAGACTGTTTGTGACATTATTTGCGGAGATGGGGGCGCGTACAGTGTGTTTACCTCGGCTCTGTGAACTTGTGGGACGGCGAACATTTAGCGTAGTTGATATTTCTGTCACCGCTGCTGCACCGTTGTCTCGTGGCAGCGATGATTGGTTTTTGATAACGACTACACACGCATAACAAGCAACCTCGCTTGTTTACCTGCTCAGCGTGATGTTAGCCTCACGCACGTGAGCACGCGCGGGCACAGATAGCTGGTGCTGGCGTTGTCTGTCTTACACAGCTGTTGGCTCACTGAAGATCTGTTCTCCGCACAGCTGTGTTGGGGAAAAATAAATGAATGCAGCAAGAACTGAAGAAAGGTGGGAGGGATCAAAGTCAGCGTGAAATTTATGGGCATGAAGCGAAAAAAAATAAATAAAAGATATGCAGTTGTGGAAAAGGTAGTCGGAATGTGATTTGATACCCTCCAAAGTGTAATACACACGAGGCGTTAATACATTTTAACATAAGGGGTGGTAAAAGTTCTGTGCTTGTATGTTTGAGTTGTTTGTGTGCTGTGCATCTCTTAAAGCAGGGCTGGGCCGCTCAATATTAATTTTCTCCCATTGTGAAAAGCAGTAAATTCGAAAAGTATTTTGAAAAGCTGCTACTGGTAATCAGACGTATAAGAACACTCTCTAAATATTTAGTTAAATTTATGAATTTTGGTGTAGGTCGAAGAGTAAAATAAAACTGTAGTTTTGGACATAACGCACTGGAATGTTGGAAACTTTTGAATCACTCTTTGGAAAGTTCCAGCGGAGCCAAGGAGGGACCATGTAGCTACATGAGTTATTTTCTGTATCTCAATAACTGTTTAACAGATAGCAGATACCTTTGTGAAGAATTAATGAACGCTGCTTCTAACAGCGTCCATACGTAAACGATACGTCATGGCTTTTCAAAATAAAAGCAACACAGTTGTATTGCATGCACAGCATACAGTAAATACTTGATGTGGGGCGGTGTAGCCCAGTGGTCTAGCTCAGTGGGTAGAGCACCCTCCCTGTGTGTTGGGGCTACAGTCCTCGTCGCAGGCGGCCCCGGTTCCTGCACCGAGCCCACTCCCCTCCACACGCCTCCCCATTTCCTGTCACTCTCCACTTTCCTGTCTATTAAAGGCCAAAAAAAAAAAACTTCATTTGTGTTTATGGTCTTAAAATGCCCAGGTCTGGCACCGAGCTCCTGTCCTCTATAACTTTTTTTTTATTGATAGCTGTGGCACTGCTCCGGTAACTGCTGTGTCTCCCTCTCTCCGTGCATCACAAATAGGTTCTACGTGTACGCTTTATTCAGATGTATGTTTCTATGACGTGTGAACATTCATCTTGTTCCTTTCTATTCTTCTGTCTCAGCCCAGCCGACCTCAACCAGATGGGTGCCTCGATATGAGCTGGGTTCTGGTCAAGTTTTTTTTTCCTGTTGAAAGGGAGTTTTTTTTTTTTTTCTTCACCACTGTTGCCTTCCTGCTTGCTCTGGGGGTTTCATACTAGGCTTTCTAAAGCATCTTGAGACAATTTGTATTGTTACTGGCGCTATATAAGTAAAATTGAATTTCCATTTCTTCCGTTATCTCAGAGATGTGTGTCAAAGGTGAATTTGATGAAATATACCAATGAAAAAACAAACAAAGAGAAAAGCAGACACTGTGGTGGGCTCTATAATTTACCGTAATTGCTGCTTTGGTGTGTGTTCTACACACTTTTTTATGCTATGCCGTTCTATATAGTAGATATAATTCACAATATATGCCTAGACAAATGGAATCTGAACACACACAAAGAATACCTGTGGCATGATGTGTCTGTATGTCAGTGTCTCAAAAGAATCTCTTTCAACATGCAGACGCCAGCGCTTGACATATTCCAGGATAAAATACACGAAAGTTCACGTTCAAGACAGATGAATAAAACTTGTTCAGTAAGTACATAAACTGCTTTTCAATACACAAAACGCCGGCTATACTTCATGTATCTACCATTTAGTAATATCGTACATCGATATGTGAAATATAGTCTTGTTTAATCTCTCCTGGGGAAAAAACAACAGGAACAGAAAACAGAGAAGCAGACACTCCTGCGGGCTCTATAATTTACCATAATTATTGCTTTGGTGTGTGTTCTACACACTTTCATATGCTGCGCGCTGTTCCCTTTTGGGGACGCGGTCAAGAGAGAGTGTTTCCTGTTCTTGTGAGGCCTGAGCATTATTCGCAGATCAAAGATTCTCATAGTTCACGACACATGCGTAGACAAATGTGTGGAATCTCAACACCCATAAAGAATGACTGCGGCCTGATATTTTCTCTATTGACTAAAATCTCACTTTATTCCTTTCCTTTTGACTTCACTGTCTGTCTTCTCTACCTTTTCTGTTTTTTGCACTATTTCTCATCCCTATCAGCCTTTACCTCACTTTTTCTTTCATCTACCTCTGCACTCCTGGAACTGTCGTTCCTTTCAATGGAAATCTCGGGGCTCATGAGCCTTCTGAAGTGTAGTGCAGCAGTATATTGTCCGTTTTCTGGCATTATCTCTCATGTGTACAGTCCTGCTCCGTTTACTTATCAGAAAGAACTGCATCCATAGCACTCAGAGTCCATTTTATTAAATCCAAATACCGAGTACCATCGTCAAGTACCATCGTCGAACTTAGAAGAGAATAAAGAAGATTGAAAGTGTGAAATTAGGGGGGAAAAAATTGAGAAGAGGAGGAATAACAAATAAGTGATTTAAAACGATTGCTGCACGCTCAGTTTAACAAGTGACACCACACACAAAAACACACTGATACACGCACACGGATACAGTATGTGTTGTTCAGTGCATTGGAAAAACATATATATGTATATATATATATATATATATATATATATAGATACCTAATAAATAAAAACGATTGACCAAGTATGCAGGAAAACACCCACACAAAACACGTGTCATATACTTACATACATACATGCGTAAAGACATGCACACGCTGGAGCGTCCCTGCAGACTTCCTCTACTCCGCTTCAGTCGGGTTGACAGCCTTTAGATAAATCACTCGTTGGAGCAGCGAGCAGGCGAGTTGGCTGTTCTACCAATTATTTTAATGAGAACATAAGCTCGCCCAATTCATCTGAGCTGCGTTCAAAGTACCCCCCTCAGGGAAGACAAAATCCTGCTGCTTAAAGAGTTTTGTTGGCTCTTTTGTTTTGCCTCAGAAAATTGGTTATGAAACAAAAAACTGTTTTGTTTACATGTCAGATTTTCTGGGATGTGAATTCCTGGTGTTGGTGCATAAAAACAAAACATCCTGCTGATCATGGAGTCTGGAACTGCTGCCAAGACGCTTGTTGGTTGTATCGAGGATACAGTGATATATATATATATATATATATATACACACACATATACACACACACACACCCACATACATATATAGGATTGTTAAAGTTGTTGGCACTTCATTCCTTTCAACACAGCAGGAGAGCAGGGGACTACCCGAGGTGTCTCCAGGTATCCTCTAAAATGCTCATCAACAAAGAAACATAAATGGCCTATATGTTACAGCTAAGATGTCTTGGTTAAAGCTTCTATGTGAAACTTTTGACTCCCTCTTCTGGCAGTGAGAGTAATTAAACCAACACCATCAACAACTTTTTCCCGTTCTGTAAAATACGCGGTGAAGGTGAGAGGTCTGATGTGGATCAGTGGGAGGTCCCGAAGTTGTCGAAGTGGAAGTCACTGGTTTTTCCCTAGAATTTATTTTGGGTTATATTTTACGTGTTTTTTTTTTTTTTTTTTTAAATGTATTATTCATTAATTTTTGCATCTTGAATTATTGGAATATTTTTTTTGTAAACTGGCTATTCACATTGTTGGAAGGAGCCAGAGAAAGACACTTTTAGTGCCAACATTTTCTTCACTGTCCATAAGGTGGATATGAACAACAACTTGAACGATCACAAATGTTTTTACACATTGCTGTCATGTACATACATACAGTGATGAGGAAAATTGACTATTCTGGACTCTGCCATTACCAAGCACTGGTGCTGCTCCGTATATTTTGCATATACATTTGTTTTGGAGAGTTGCAGCTGACAAGGTAAAAATTATAATACAAAATGCAATGTCTGAAATAGTTGGATTTGACACTTTATTGGTTATTTTGGACCCAGTATGTTAATAGTACACTAGCTTAAATTGAAAAAAAAAAATTGGTAAATATTTTTTATGTGGCATAAATGCAAAAAGTATTCAGAAAAGATTGCCAATGGCTAAAGAAAATGAATCAATTGAAATTATTATAACAAATTATATGTAAACCTTTCTTTTCAGTATCTGACACGGGGCAATGAATGAGTCTCACTACAGAACAGATTAACTAGTGTGGCCTTGAAATTAACTGTTAATACTAGAGGTGCACCTCACACACATGCAATATTGTCTCCTTTTCCTCAATAAACAAATGCACAAGTTGCTGCATTTGTTTGACTCAATTCTCTGCATCGACTTTCGGGACCTCAGAGGAAACCCATCGACGTTTCAATTTTCTGCAGGAATGTGAATAATTTGGAGGGGCCCACAAACCTTTAAGTGACGCTGTGTATATACATTTTAAATGTTGTACAATGAACACCTTGTATTTCAGGTACTTGGCACATATTTTTTAGAAAATGCTTTAGAACTGAGTGATTTTTTTCTTATTTTTTTCATTTTAGGAGGCAACATTTCTCTGAGCCCGTGAAAGAAAATCTAACGCAGCTCAATTTCCAAGGAAAATGATATCTTGCAGGACTACATGTAGGCAGCTGTGTGGAAATCCACTGATGTTTTGAATCAACATTTCTGCAGAAATGTCAAAATTCTGAGGAGCGCGAAAACATTTCAGCGTCGTCGTGTATTACTGTTTAATTTCTTGTCTAATGAAACTACATTTGTATTTTGGGTAGCCCTCTCTCCTCTCTGAGTTTTTTCCAGAGTTTCTTTTCAGTCGTGAGCATCAGCATTTGTGTGAGGCTTACTAGATTCTCTTTCATTCCTCAAAACAGCGAGAGACAGTGAATTCACAGAACCTCGGTTACAGTCGTAACTCCAGTCCTTTCGTCATAGTCAAGTAGCTGTACGCTGCTCCTGCTGTGGGTTTGCTCTTTATTCTTGGCTCACTGTTCATTGCTGATCGACATAAAATGCGTCACTACTGGGGGGCCACAATGTAGCCACAACAACATTTTAAACTCAAGTATTCCACAAAAATACAACGAGATTTCACCGATAATGATTAGCTTAAATGGCATTGTGTTAAATGGAAATGTATCTAATGCGCATTTCTTTAAACGCTGCTGATTTAACTAACTTGACTAATTAAGTTTCATTTTATTTACACAGGGTCACAGTCCAAATTGTGCACTGAAGCACTTGTATGAAGGAAGAAATTGAAGCCGACCTAACATGCGCACAATCTGTGGTTTGACCCTGAGCCCTACATGTAGTTTGGGAAATCAGGAAGCGATTCAGAACCAGGCCATGTGTGCCAAGCTGAAACCAAATGTCCCTGAGCAGAAATGGACAAAGAGTCTTCTGAATGGCATTCCTCTCCCTACAACAATGGAGCCACCTGCGTTCACTGACTGAACCCTGACTCCACTAAAGTAATACAAGGCTCAAATACCACCAGCTAGCACACAGCTGATACAGAGATCCCTCCCACTCGACAACGTTAGCCCAGACTGGACAGCCTGCAGCGTGGATGCAGCACATCCTCTGAGCTTGCAGAACCTTTTTAGATTTTTCTCAAGAATATTCAGGACAGATGGATTTTGGCAAACACAATAACCTATATTTGCATAATGCATTTAGAAGAGATTAAAAACTCTAGACAACAATGCCAATGAAATATTTTAATCGATTGGCAGGCAGGCGTGATTCCAGCCCAGTGTGAACCGCGCACATGAAACAGGAAGACTCATGCGCACACCTCAGAGCTGCTCGTCTCGGAGTCTCTTTGGGGGAAGTAGAGATCAAACCAGTTCAGAAGCAGGAGAGAAGAAACGCTGACTGTAAAACTGAGAAATAATGGAATCCTTGAATACCTCCTCCTTTCTGCCTTTGCCAGAAAAAAAGAAAAAAAAAACAGATGAATCCGTATCAAAGGAAACAGAGCAGCCGCAAAATAAAGGCTGCGACGACAATGAAACGTTCCGAAAAATAATGACAAAGGAGCTCACGCAGGAAGGGTGGGCTACGAAAGAAAGACAGAAATGAGACGCCAAGCAAACAACGGGGGGAAATTGAGAATATTAAGAGAGAAAAAAAGAACCCAGCTGAGAGAGAAAGTTTTACAGATTGGGTTTTCTGTCCTGCTGCTCGCGGGGAGAGACGGCGAGATAATTAAGAACAGAGCTCCTGCATCAAATGGTCCATCGTTAAATTGGAGATATTTTCGGCAGTACTAAGTAATCTCTGACCTTTACAGGACCGGGAACAAAGAGAGGAGACGGAGGAGCAGGAGGGGAAATCTTCTCACTCCCCTCATTATCTTTTCTCCCTTTATCTGCTTCCCCATGCGTTCCTTTTTCTTGCACTGATTCCTTTTCACCTGTCCCCTTCCTCCGTTTATCTCTCCCCACTCCCGCCGGCTCTCTTCCTCCTCTTCCTTCCCGCTTTTACTTGTCCTCACCAATTGGATCTCCTTTACCCCTCTTCACCTCCATCCCTCTCTCTGCCTCTTACCTTTTCCCTCCTCATTTCCTCTTCAACCATTTACTCTGACATTAACCTTATTTATTCCCTTTGTGTGTCACTCTCATCATCGTCTTTCTCCTCCCTTCTCCCTCTCCATTCGTTCCTCCCTCGCCGCTCCCCCTCTTCCACTCTCTTAAGGTTTTCTAATCCGTAAGGACTCTCATAATGACAGTATGCAGATTCCAGAGGCCTCGCAGGCTTTCACGCCGAATTAGTCAGTTAACCACGCACACGCCAACCATGTGCGAATTAGCGAACACGCGCACTCGCACACAAACACGCGTGCTGATGTGATGCCAGCTAACGAGGGAAATGCATCAGCCGCTAACAAGGAGCGAAGCGCTGACAACACCTTGTAGTTTAATGACGTCCGCTAATCTGGACTGAAGGCTACAGACACAGACGCGCACCGGTTCGGATTTATTATGAATTCTTTTGATTTGTGAAACGGCCACAGTGGGCATCGCTCAGTGAAATTGGGAGTGATGGAGTGGGTGGGGGAGAAAGAGGAGGAGGAGAAAAGAAGGACAGCGGGCGCAGATGGAGCTCTGCGAGTGAGAGATTGAAATAGATTAGCGGCAGTGTCTGGGGGTAATTTTCAAACTATCTTTTCTGAAGAGCGAGGGGTAGCTCTGCATATAGTTGAAACATAAGAATCCAGCCAACAGAGCTATGTTTTTGATGTACATCATTTTTTTTTTTTTTTTACAACTGATGGTTTGCACCTGGATTTGTGATCTTATGGGTTCTGCTGGGAAACATTTGGACCTTAGACACGTACCACCCACCTAGACCAGACCAGGCGCCCCCACGCAGACATGTAATATTGGCTAATTTTCCTGAATAAACAAGTATAATAGTTTTTCTTTGTAACTACTTTCAGTCATTTTTTGGCAGAAATGTCAAAAAATCTGAAGGGCACAGAAACTTTAAAGCAACACTGTATTACAAAAAAGTATTTCATATATTTCCCCAATGAAAGCCTTGTATTTAAGGTATTTTTCACATGTCCTCAAAAAAAGATTTTAGATTTTTATTTTTTTTTTAAACTTCAGGAGGCAACATTTGTCTGATGACACTAATGCAGCGACAGACATTTCTCTACGTGTATGCTGGACTACGTGTAGGCTGCGTGTTAAGCCTTGAACTGGCCCATCCAGTGCTCACATTTCAAGATTTTAACTCTATCAGGTGATCACATGGGCTGGAAACAACCAAATCTCAGTTTAACCAATATAAGAAGCTTTCAAGTCAATTTTTTTTTTCATTTTATTTTATTTTAAAATGAGTGTATAAAGCTTCAATAGAGAACTGACCGTGTTGGTGGCCACCAAATCCATCAAAATAAAAATTCAGGTTGTAAAATTATGAGTTTTCTATATAGTCTTGGTTGCTGTGAGTCTAAATGAGTGAAATATGAACTGAGGGTTGATAAAGTAATAAAATTTCATTAAATTAAAAACAAAAGACATGTTTAAAGTTAAACAAATGTGCCTCCGTTTCGTAGTGCTATTGAAGACTAAACATCTCAAAACTGAAATCGGTCTTTGTATTGAAAGAGAGAGAGAGAGAGAGAGAGAGGGAGAGAGAGAGGGAGAGAGAGAGAGAGAGAGAGAGAGAGAATAGGTGCTCTGTGTTGCGTTTGAATCCACTATCTCCTCACTGCAGCTGGATGGAACACAGATTGGTCCAGACCTATAAATACTCTCTCTGAGACACACATGCACGCACACACACCATAAATACACCTTGATGCTGAGCTTGAGCTCAGTCCGCTCTGCCAAACCCGATTAAAGAGGAAATAAATCACTGTAACACTCACGCACACACACACACTTTAGCACCTACAGATAACATGTATCTGAACACATACACACAAATGCTAAAAGTGCACAGGTGTTACACTTCCTGTGGCTCTTGGATGTTTAGTGGTGGAAACAATTTGAACCCAGCAGCTGAACTTGACACTTAAAGGGACAAATCTAATTTAACGTTCGGAATCAGAATCACTTTATTGTCATTGTTTAAAGTACAACGAAATTGAAGTAGCACTTGTTCACACTTAGTGCAATTTAAAAGTGTTGTACAGAATAGAAAAATAACACACACAATACTACTACTAACAAAATAAAGACCCAGAGGAGTATTGCACAAACGGCAGAATATTGCACAAAGTGTTCAAGTGTTTCCAGCGTTTTAGAGTTTAATGCTGTAACAGCTCTGGGGTAGAAGCTGTTTTTCAGTCTCTTCGTTTTTGGCTTTGATTGCCCTAAGGCGCCTACATGAGGGCAACAGTTCAAGTAGGTTGTGACCAGGGTGGGATGCTGAGGATGCTGTAGGCCGTGCAGCAGGTAGACCACAGCGGGATGCTGTAGCTGAGCACTGTCTCCACGGTACAGGGCCAAAAAAGACACAGATGGTTCTTCTTGAGTGTGCTCAGGAAAGAGAGTCTCGATAAGTCAATAGTCGCTTAAGTCTCTGGAGTTGAAGGAATCTCTGTTTCAGCTTTTGCAGAAAGTGCTAACTTCAAACTGTATACCAATTTTTAAACTGTGTTGATAGGCAAAATAAAACTGGATTTATTATCAATGAATGTGTCTTGTTCAGCAGTGCCGTGGTGTTAGTTGCCCAGGACAGGTCCTCTGAAATCTGAGACCCTCTCCACTCTGTCCCCATTGATTACAACTGATGACCTTAAAGCTGCTAAAGAAGTGTGTCCATCTAGAGCCCTGGGTCTCTGATCTAAATGTTAGTCCACGCAGAAAACATCTTAATAACACCTGTGTTTGTTGCTTCCTTGGGCTAGTTTATCACCTGAAAACAAACAACAACAACATCAACAAAAAAACAGAATGTTGCAATACCGTCCATAACCACTAGATGTCTGCGATTTATCAATCTAGCACCTTTAATGAATGTGGTGAATAAATTCCCTTCACATTACCATGTAATTCAATTCATTACATTTCATTTTAGATGAAGAAAATTCAGAATAAAGAGCCGTGGCACTGGGGTTTATAATGGGCGATGAACACAATTCAACCTTGACATGTAACTTAGAATTGAAATGATTTTAACTTACATTACTCACTTATTTAGAAAATCTCAGGTTTCATCCAAGTAGGTCGTGCAGTTTCCTCTAGGTCCTGTAGTTCTAAAAGACTGGTGGAGAATTGGGGTTTAAATGTGCACATCCGTGGGTGATGCTCATCAGTAACTCAAAGGACATACAATGCACAATTTTTGCACCTTTGACCTCAAAAATTGTGTACCTCCTGTAAGTAAAGCATTTGTGTACGTTCCAGAGAGACATTTCCCAGCAGTTAAGGAGCGCTGAGAGAATGTAGACATAATGAACAAGGACAGAGAGTTTTATTTTCTCTCAGTAAGAGAGGAGAGTAGAGAAAAACGTGTGTCTGTGTGGTATTGACAGGGCTGCGTGGCCTGGAACGGATAGACAACCCGTACGTTAGAGATAATTGCAATCACTTGCATGCCAATTTGTTTCCACGAGTGACCTTTCTAACTTTTCGGCATCCGAAAACATAAACGCTGGATCTGAACTTGAATGACTCTGTTGTGGGTGCTCTGTATGTTCTCTTAAATCAACACATTGTTTACTGGTGGGACCGTCTTAACCTCATTAGCCTGTGCCTGGCTGATTAGCATTAGGCTCTTGGGCACGGAGAAACAACAATTACTGATCATTATCGCCATTTATTTAAATAATGAAGCAGCAAGGGTTTTGTATTGGCAAACAAAAGGTCAGAAATTAGGAGAGAAAAGGCAGTGTGTGTTTGAGTGTGTGGATGGTTTATATGCAAATGCTGAAAGATAAATTGCACAGAATACAAATGTATAGTTGTATTTTATTGCATTTGCATTTGTTATAGTTAAAGGTCAAGTTGTGAAACTGTATTTGAAATACAATTATGATTGGAAAGTAATTGGTAAAATAAATAATGCTTGGCTTTATTTTCTAATACAGACGCTATATGACAATGTAGAAATGGTGTCGCCATGGCAAATTTCTGACATCCATGTTAAAAAGTTTAGAGCCTGGCGCAAAAAAAAAGAAAAAGAAAAAAGTTTTTCTCTCCAATGTTAACGTCCTCCTTTCCAGTCAGATCCCCTGGATGTGATTTTTTTTGTCTGATAGTTTAAATGACATCATGTTTTATAAAATAAAGGGAATTGCCAATTTCATTGATAGTTGGGCGCCATCACGGGTCCACAACTGCCAGCCTGGGCATCACTCACCTGCCTCAACTGCAACACTGCCTTCTGGAGTCTGATCTTTTACTTTTTTAAATTAGCCAGGAGTTAGTCAGACAACTTCAAAACGGACATGATGTGTAAAAGAGTCCACCTTTATGTGCAGTCCATGGGAAGTTGTGCCTGTTCCTGTCCTAAATAATCACTTTTACACTTTAAACCCTTGATTAAGGTTTATTTTTAAAGAGGAAAATATATACAGAGCGTTTGTTCACAGTAAAACTGGAAAAATGAAAGCGCTTAAAACATAATCAGAGGCAACATGGCTGGAATCTCCACTAATGAAAACAGCCTTGTGAAGACAAAGCTAATGACAGGATCCCACTGTCATTCTCAGTGGCAATAGTAATGAATATAAGAAGACGGATAACTGTACCTTCAACCTTCTGGAGGAGGGGGAAAGTGTGAACGTAAAAAGCATCAATGACTTAATAAGAATAAATAGAACTGCATTTGTCAAAACAGTCCGTCAGTTCAAAACGAACTGATGTCAAACACTCAGCCTAACCGATCTGGAATGCAAACATGTCTCTAATGTCAAATCTCTGTGATGGAGCTTCATTTTGGTTCGAGTGTGCGCCACTGATTGGGCCTCTCGTGCGTGTTTGCTTCCGTTGCCGTTGTTGTGGTGAATCACAGTGTTTGGGTGTGATAAGAGAACGGCAGCTGCTGAATGGTAACAGGACGACTGAAGACGCTGGTAATTACCGTCTCGCCTTAGAACTGGAAACATATCTGTTAGCATGTCACGCGCAATTGTCTCCAGCTCGTGTGTGCGTATGCGTTGTTAACGTGCATGTCGGTGTGAAGCCACCAGGTATGAGCTTCTATGTGTCTGTGTGTGTGCGTTCATTTAGGTGAGCTCATGTGTCTGTGAACACATATTACACTGCACTTGTGTGTTTACCCCCTCTTTCAATTTTGCAGATGTTGTGTGTTTTTCTGTGCGCGCCAAAAAATGAGAACAGTCTAAAGACAGGTGTGGTAGCAAATGTGCCTTTGTTATCCGTGTGCATCTCTCTGGGGTTTTTTTGTGTCTTAGTGTCTTTCATTTCATTTATTTTTCTCTCTCACACTTTCTCACACACACTAATCTCTTTTTACATTAAGGTGCACACCATGTTCAGCAGCAGCTCTCTGCTGTTGCGTGCCAAGAGCTAAATTAAGTTCTGAATTGTGTTTTTGTGCATCATTCAGTTTTCAGGATTCAAATGTTCTTTTTTTTTTTCCTGGAGAGGCAGAAGACAAAATGTGCCTCTAATGTAATGCATCCTACAGCGGTATGTACAGTGGTGTTATTTATTTGATTAATGACTTAAAACCAAGCTGTCCTTGAAAAATAACCTAAAAGAGATACAATACGGGTACTGTTGTGGTTTATTTGACTGTACTGTAGCAAGTTAGTTTTTCTTCTTTGCGACTGCGAGTGTGAATGCACAGGTAGAGCAACGCGTTCAGGAATAAGTAACAGGTGCAATATCTGTGTTCCTTAGGAGGAGGACAAAATATTAAAACTGACTGGATAACAGACGCGTATTTAACATCGTGGTCTTGTGAAGTTGTTCAGTCTGTGATGAATACAAGTCAAGTGCTGTCTTTCATTCAGGGCCTGTCTTGGTGTCCATGAACTCAAGAAATGATTTGGCTTTTAAAATGACAGTTCGCTTCACTGTAGTGTAATCACAAGGATGACAGTTGAATTACCAGCACCTCCAAATTTTCCTGGAAATTGGAAATTTTGCCCCGTTTTTTGACCTCTTTCACATGACCCAACTGGTCTGTTGACAAAAGGGAAACACTTGGTACTCTATTTATAAGGCACGATTCCTTCAAACTGTGATGAAGAAAAGCTGCTTTAAAACCTCAACCACATCCAATGACAGTGACCTGAAGCCATCAGAGGAAGTGTCCTCTGATCCAATAGAATACTTTAGTTAACCCTCTGGAGTCCAGAGCATAATTGGCCGTTTTTGACTACTTTTGGTTTTACCTTCATATTTCCTCTTAAAAATGGTTCCCATCACCCTGTTTGGTGTCATTCTTTTCAGCACAACCTCACATGTGTCATTTTTTCATTTTCATTTTGGCAAACTGTATTAACACGTTGGACCTAAAACCAAGCTAAAACCATAAAATGTTATATTTTTTTACTGTGAAAACCACAAACATGTTCAATGAACCATTTTATAACTTAGAGTGCAAAGTGTAGATTTCAAAAGCTTATGTACAAATTTAGCAAAACCACAAAGCTATTCACAACTTTTTCCATTAAAATGCAGGAAATGCATTACACATTTTTGCACAACTATTTACAAAACTATCAGGTGTAACAATAAGAATATAATAATGTGTAAAAGTCCCAAATCTCTGGCTTCTCTCTCTTTGGCTGCAGTCATGCCTTAGACCAGGGGTCGGCAAACCCGCGGCTCCGGAGCCGCATGCGGCTCTTTCGTTGCTCTGTTGCGGCTCTCTGTGGCGAGCGGTGCGGAGCAAGGACACTGATCAAGGCCGTTCACCTTTTTATGCTAATTGCCTCATAATAGCGGCAACTAGTCACTCATCAGTGAACGAGGGAGAGCTACAAACAACTGAATAACACTGAATGCCACACCACACTCACGGTTGTAACATCAAACAACCAAAAAACACTGAACTCCCACAGTGCATTGCAGCACATTTACTAGTTGCTATCGAATATTTAATTCAAATGTATTTTTATTTTAGCGCGTTAGTTTTTTAAATATAATTCTAAATTTGAATTGATGATAATCTTTTAACATTAAAATAAAATGTTTTTAATTTTTTGTCGCTCAAAATATACGTCACAACTGCCGACGTGCGACACTCGCCAGCAGGTCCAGTCCGCTATTTATCGAACTTTTCGTGCCCAGGTAAGCCAACCACTGATAAGTCCCTGTTATGTTACCTAAATACAATTTCGTTTTCTCTGTAGCAGTTCTTTCATTTCATAAATGCAACACACTATAGGCCTAGCATAGAGGTAAAAAACGATGTATGCAGTGTTATCTTCATTTTAGATGTCAAAGGGGTTTTGTGGCTCCCAGTGTTTTCTTTTCTGTGGGAAACGGATCCAAATGGCTCTTTGAGTGTCGAAGGTTGCCGACCCCTGCCTTAGACTGAATATAGCCTCACTCCCACAATGTTTCCCTCTTCCTTAGCAACCATTGACACATCATTTCCTGATGTGTTGATGAAAAAGTGTGGCATAAATTATTGATAATAAATCCAGTTTTACTTTGCCTGTTAACACAGTTTAAAAATTGCTGTACAGTTTGAAGTTAGCACTTTCTGCAAAAGCTGAAACAGAGATTCCTTCAACTCCAGAGGCTTAAGCGAGTATTGACTCCACGGAATAGATATTTGTGTTGCTAGTTCACCGAAGTATTGACAACACCTAAACTCCCCATGAGTCGTTTATAGGGAAGAAGCTACTTGGATGAGTGGCACAGCTTCCTCAAGAAACCCAACACTGCCTTTGTTTCAGCTTTGTTTTTTTTGTTTTTTTTAGATATTGGCAGCGCAATTTTGTTCTTAAATGACAATATGCAGCCTGATGTAGCACATCTTAAAAAGATAACTAAACAAAACCCAATCAAATATTGTTACAAATGGTTTTGTGTTGTGTATTCTTCTTTAATTTAGGCCTATTTGTTGAGATTTTCTCCTTTTTTTTTCCCCCCGTTTTGGATTTTTCAAAAAGGCTTGATTTCCTTTATTGTTCTGTCATGAAAAGGTTAAAGGGATCTGAATGATTTTCACAAGAATTAGGCTATGATTAATTAGACAGATTTTTATTTCTTTCGGCTTAAGAAGTTGCAATTATTTGATGGTGTGTGTTGCCTGGTAAATTCTGTCTTTGTGAGGACGAGTGTGGGGAAAACATATTGTCCCTTACTCGCCTACTGTTCTCGGATTAAATTTTGAATAATATTTACGTTAAAGGTAAAGAGTTCTGAGTTAGCACAGAAAAATATCAGGAAAACGTCTCAGAAATGTGCAAGTGTGTGAGTTCGGAGCACGTTAACTGCCTCGTGTTATTGTCTGAAAGCCGTCCTGCTGATTGATTTCTTGGAAAAAAAAAAAAAAACATCACGTAGAAACATCAATTAAGCTGTCCTTTCAGCAAACAGTACAGCTGCACATAATTAACCCACTGCCCACGGCCATACCTCATTCTGATTTCATAACCAGTTTATGATCTGTGTGTATTGATTGCTGTAGTACTGGACCTTAGCAACACGGAGCAGTTGGATGGAAAGTTTACATTGTTCGTTAGACAGAAATCTGTTATCAAGCTAATTACATGTTGAGCAATAAGCTGAACAGGGAATAAACAAGTGGAGAGCCTCATTAGGAAACAGCATCCCTTCATTTAGAATAGAGGAAAAAACATGACGCCCACACTGACAGTGGTTGTTAGCTTGGTCTTGCATGCAGTAGTCCTCTGAAAGCTGTTTCCTCTTTGAGTTGCAATCATCTGCGAATATGATCCCAATATTACAAGGTGAATGCAAAACCTAGGGAAGGCTAGAGTCCTTTGTTCTAACTGAGGGAAGTGCAAGTCTTGCAGCACAGTGCGCTGTTCCTTGCCTCCAGTCCTGTTTATGGTGCTCATGGGCAGAACTTCAAGGAGCAGCCCGGTTGGGCAAGGTGTTCGGTTAGGAGGGTTGTCCGGTATGGGAACCTCCGAATTGCGTCCCTGCTTTTTGCAGCCTGTGAACTTGAGGGTTTGCAGCCGAGTGTGAAATGCCTGGTATAAGGGTCAGTACCTCCAAGTCCAAGGCAAGGATGCTCTGTGGGAAAACAGTGAATTTGGAGGCAGTTCAAGTATCTCAGGGTTGCCGCTCGCAAGCGATGGTAGAATGGAGTGAGAGAAGGGCAGATGGCTTGGCTGGGTGGCTGCAGTAATGTGGGCACAGTGTCCAACAGCCACAGTGAAGAGGCGGCTAAGTCGTTGGTCAAGGATTTCGATTTACCAGTCAACCTTTGTTCCAACTTGCTGCCCCTTGGAATCAAAAGGGGCCAGCAAAGCTGGCTTGGGCATCTGGTGAGGATGCCTTTGGGGGCCTTTGGGGGCACAGTCAGCCAGGAGGAGACCCTGTGGCATTCCCAGAGGACTCTGGCTTGGGAACGCCTCAGAGCTGGAATGTGTTGCTCTGGAGAGAAATGGCTGTTGTCATCGCAACCAGACTTCTGATGAATGGAAGATTATGAATGAATGAATTAATGAACGCAGTGATCTTAAAGACAATAACATGCTCCCAAATGTATTGTCATCTCCTGTATGTCCATCGTTATAGAAATATTGTATCTGAGTTTTAAGGGGAAGAAGTTTGGACCCACACATGGCCCCGACCCAAACCCTGTTCTAAAGTTTGGGTACAAATTAGAGGACCATTACCAACCGGGCTTAATCATTCAGCAACATCGACCAATTTCCTTATGGCTGAATTGCAGCGAGTTCGTAAAATCTGCTGTATAATCTCCCCTAGAACACTGCAGGTTTTTGCAACATCGGATAATTGCTCATTGTTTAGAAGAACAGTTTGCCTTCTAAATTGCCAGGGACGCTGCAAACTCCTCCGTGTGCATCGCTTTTAAATACTGAAGCATATGGATTGATGGTTGAAGTTGATAACCCCAACGGCCCGACCTCCACAGCAGTCCGTCGAGTCAATCCAATCGTAAGGGGAGGGTCGGGCTGAAGCAACAGCGGCAGATTAAAAAGTAGTTTTGAGCCCCGAGACAATTGTGTATTGTGCGCAGAATTGGAGCGGCCCCACATGAGAGCGGAGTTGGTAACGTTTCGTACACTGACTGTAAGTCTCCAGCGAGTGGAGTCTGCCCACATCAGAGCACAGAGTTTGGTTATGTGTTTACTCTGAAAATCTCATCTCCCCTGAATCAATACTCCATTTACCACGAGCTCACAAGACTCAAGCTGAGTAAGGAGTGCTGTGCTCCTGTGTCCTGCCGCCTCTCCCCCTTCCTCTCGGCACTTCCTCACCTGCTTGTGCATGACGTCGTCGTTTTTTTTTCCATTCCTTCTCTTCCATCGTTGTTTTTTTTTTTTTTTAAATTCTCTCTTCGCAGTTTGCGTCTTACTTTTCACTTATTTCCTTTCTCTCCGTCATCTCTCTACTTTCCTTCCTGCATTTTCTCTTATTCTGTCATGCCTTTATCTTACTTTTTCCTTTTTTATTGCATCCTCCTCTTCTTCTGTACACTTCCATACATTTACATTTCCCCTTATCTCCTCATTCTCCTCCCGCTTTGCGTGTTTTTTAACCAACACCCTTCCTCTGCTTTCATACTTTTGCTCCCCTTTTGCTTTCTACTCTCATCTCCCTGTTTTTGATTGCTCTTCTCATCTTTCATCTCTCTTTGTCCTCCTTAACCCTCCTTTTTTTCCCCATTACGTCCACCTATTATCTCTTTATTTTAGATTTTTCTTTTTTTTTCGCCATCGCTTATTCTTCTTCACCTTTCCCTCCACACTCATCCCATCCTCTCTAAAACCAATTTCCCGATAGGTCGCGTGGGGGCTCTTTGTGCGTGCATGTGTTTATGCGAGCAAAGCAGCAGCTGTATTAAACACTTAGCCTTTTTCCTCTCCCGAGCCGAGACAATTTATCCGTCGCTCAGGGCGAGAGGAGTGAAATGGCTAAATCGCATTGTGCCATTAATTTAATTAGCTTGTAATTGACATTTTAAATGCTTCACATTTAAATTAGCTGGCCTGCCGCTGCATTGGAAGTCACACCGACTCGGAATTGATTAAATCTCTACAAAGCAGCGGAGGGTTGGGGGGTGGGCGGGGGTGGAGTCTTGACAGGAACAGAGAGGATGTACTGTAAGACAGAGTCGTACAGGATTACAGGGCTGTGAGGAAGAAGGCAACGGTGGGAAACAACTGCGATAAAGATGAAGAATGTGAGGAAGAGGAAGTGTGGAGATTGGGAGAGCTATAGGAAGGCAGCGGAAATCGGTGTCGGACGGAGAGAAACTCTTGTCTTCTGTAGACGGGGTCAGGGATCATCCATTTTCCTGCTGGTATTAGTATTCAGCGAAAACATCATCGTACTGACCAGGCGTCATTTATTTTCAGCTGCAGACAAACCCTGACACTGTAGCTAATAGTTTTGGGACGGTATTGGAGTTTTGTTCCTAAAATTAGATATCGACTCAGACAGTAATTACCAGCAGCGAAACACTAAATAATACAGTATATTTGTTTCACTTCGGCAAATTGGAAGTTTTTGGATGATGAAAATGTACCTGTAAACATGCCATCAGTAATTTACTAATTAAAACACAGAACTGACATTACTGTCAAAACACCTGGGATGTTGTGTTACTCATCACATCCAAACTACTATTCCTTGTTACTGTACGAATAAATGTGACATAACGTAATTGATTTATTTTTATTCTTGAGCGTTTTTACTTTTTTCTGTTAAAAAACAAGTTAATTTTTGTTTTGATGGTATTCATCATGAGATGAAAATGCTTAATTGCATATTTTTCAACTTTAAAATCTTTATTAATCATTATATTATTAGCTGTGGTGTCCTTGGTAATTAAAAAGTTTGGATCATACATTAGAGATGGATAAAAGGTAGCTTTAGACTTGTACCCAAGAAGGATTCATTCTTTGAACTACATTTCTGGATAATTTTAATAGTATGTAATATTATATATATATATATATATATGTGTGTGTGTGTATATATGTATATGTATATATTATATATATAATATATATATATTTTATATATATATATATGTGTGTATTAATATATATATATGTGTGTGTGTATATATGTATAATATATGTGTGTATATATATATATATAGTGTGTGTGTGTAATATATATATATATATGTTATATATATATAAATTGTGTGTATATATATATATATATATATATATGTGTATATATATATATATATATGTGTGTATATATATAGATATATATATATATAGTGTGTGTATATATATATGTGTGTGTATATATATGTATATATATATATATATATATATATGTTTTAATAGGATAATAGTATTTAACAGAAACTTGAATTACTTAGCTGAGACTTTCATAGTTACCTCACTGCCCTTGATGGAGGCTGCATAAATAGCAGAGCGCTGCGTCTTCATATCTCGTATTCTTCCACCTTATTTGCCGCCACGGTGCTTGTGGCACCTCGTTAGATTTCGTAGGCTAACGTCAACTGGCCCCCGATCCAAACCAACGCACAGCCTAAAGAATACTGAAGTTAATAGAAAGGAAAGTGTTTTGATCACATCAAACGTCTATAGGTGAAGTGAATTATTTCATTGTCATGCAGATTTAACCTTACTCAATCTGAAGTAATGAAAATGACTCACCAAGGTCTCACGTGAGAGTGGGCAGTGGACTGTTTCCCCAGCAGTTTGTCGCTCGCTTCATGAATATGTAAAAAAGAAGTGATCTGTAACCACAATCACTTACCACTTGACGGAGGCTCTCGCCGTCTACAGTGATGGTGATGAACACACTGTCTTTTAGCTGCTGCGGTTGTTACTTTACTGCCTACAAAGACAAGGTGCAGGTCTGAGTGCAACTCTCGATGAGAAAATATTTGCGCTGCAACTCTATAACTGGGTGACACGTGGCCAAGCACAGCTTCAAGGACCCTGCAGCGCCGCCGACTTCTATGGGACTGTGTCCGTAACATCTGCAGGTAATTTGAATGCGCTGATTACACGCAAGCACCTTCAAGCTGCAACACCAGACATTTTATTTTACACTTTGAAATGTTAAAAAACAAACAAACAAACAAACAACAAAAACGAAACAGGATCATCCGGGTGCTTCAACACACTCCAACGTAGGAGTTCTTACTGTCCCGGTTTAGCAAAGCTTGTTTCTCCTTCTGAGTAGCAGATCTTGAAATAATAACACAGACTGCTGCAACCCTTCAGGTGCCAGCGGCAAACACAAGGTTAATAAATGGGTGGTTTTTAAGTCTACTTTCAATTGTCTGCTTTGCAGTTTAATCTGTCTCAATAAGTTGGACAGTACTCAAGGCCAAAAACATCCAGAACAAGCATTACCTTTTAAAAAAAACATCTCAGACACTGGTTAAAAATCAGACTTGCATAGCCTAAATCTTGTCTGTTCTGATGCTCTGTCTGTGTCCTTTTTGTTAAAGTCCTCTCTGTTGAATACCTACCTGAAAATTAGCATTCGTGCTATGTCCGGCGTATTTACGCTGATGACTAACTAATCAATGTTGATAAAGGTGCATGGTGCCCAATCAGTAAACTAATAATAATAATAATCATAATGCAACAGCGACAAGGAAGGGGGGACCTGTCTTTCTACAGTAGAGAAACACAACTCAAAAATATGACTAATTGTAAGTGTATGAGTGAAAAGGAAAGGTCATTCATAAAACTAGACATGATAAATTTGGAAAGACCACCAGCTGCCTGTTTCTGTAGCAGCATATCTAGCGATGGTTCAGCATCACCTGAGGTAGACCTACCTATGCTCCTTATCAGAAGCAAAAGTTAGTGGAGAGGGCGTCTGCCTCCCAGACCCAGGTCCTACAGGAGAGGAGCTCAATAAGCTCCCGTTATACTTTGGGGAAACTCCAGGAATCACAAGTAAGACTGCACTTTGAAAGTGAAGCAAGCGTTCTGTTGGGCTAATCTGGTTTTGCAAGGCCTTTAAGATAAGATGCAGCGTGGCCAATAGAGGCGTTACATGTAAGGAGGAAGATTTTAAATTAATCTCTGGATTTTGCTGGAAGAGAGGAGCTAAAATTGGGGAAGCAAACCTCTCACAGTCTATCTACTAGTCCATCTACAATGCACATCTACAGTCAATGCAGCAGATTTTTCTTTTATATGGTGGAACAGAGAGAATACGTTACCCTACTTAGCATGTTCACAGGAACGTGTGAATTTTAAGAAATGTTCCATCACGTTAGCATTGAACAGATAGAAGTGTTTAGTAGAATCACTACAAATCTCAGTTTAACCCACTTCATAAACCTCACCTTGTGGACAAAGTTACTTTTGACAAATAGCAGAAGCTTTGTTAATGACATCCAGTACACGCTGTGACTAAATAAGCTCCGGTAAAAGAAGGAAGCTGATAAGAGAGCCAGACTCTAGCCTGTACCTGCTCCGAATGCACCCGAGACACCAGAGGGATGAAACAATTGATTCAGGCTATTGACTGAATTAAAATAATTAGCATGGCTCTCGTCATAATCTTTCAAGTGTGTGTCAGAGAGAGAGAGAGAGTAGAAAGGTGAGGGTGTAAACTTTGAATTAATATGATTAGTATGGTCCTCAGCCCTGAATCTGGAATGTGTATGAACAAAAGTTTGGAAGGTGGAGTGTGACTGATAGTGAATGGCCATGGATATGACTCCTCTGAGCATCAGTGAGACTGCGTGCAGTGGAGGCAGAGAATGTGTGAGCAGCGGCCGGCGTGAGTGTGTGTATCTGCGTTGCATATTTAAGAGTGTGTAGAAGTGTGTAGAAGGAATGACTGGCGATGTCAGCACTTTTCATCTATTTTTAAAAGGGGCTCTTCACACACCAAGACACACACCAAGACACACACATACACACACACACACACACTCACACACACACTCACACTCAGAGGCAGGTACCTGACTGGTGCCTGATCTCCCTTCCACTGTCTTTTCATATTCTTTCAGCTGCAGCCTTTCAAAGGAGAGTCCGTCACAAAGACGCCCGTTTGATCTGCCCGCTGTCATCAGCACACAGTGGACATGGGGAGAAAGAGACAGGTTATCTGATGATAACTGAAGTGTAAAGGGACACGTGCGCATTAAAGATCTGTAACTAATGAACAGTTTCTGCCCCAAAGCCATCCAGTCCCTCAATAAACTATAAAACCCACCTGAATATTTTAAATTCTTGTGCAATATATTTAATATTTATTATGGTCTTACTCTGAGTTCATCTCTATCACTCGTGGTTTGTGAGTACGTGTAGTTGAGTATTTCTGTTATGTTTATATTTTTTTCTTCTAAAAAGCACTGCTGTGTATAATGCAAACTATGACAATAAAGAGTTCTAATTTCTTACATGTTTAAAATGAAGTGTAAGAGGTGTTTGAATTCATGTTTAACCATAACAAATACAGCTGAACGATAGACGCCTTCACGGTTTGTAAACAGTATGATGTATTTTGAGGGGCGGGGCTTAACTGGAGGCAAAAGATCTCAAACATTATAGATTGTAAACGGTGGTTAGCATTTTTCTGTGGACAGTTTTGGCCGTGAACGTTGTGGATTGTCTCATTCCAATAGTGATAAAACATTAAGTTAACGTTTTTGATTTTTCAGTTTTAGCACCAAAAAATACACCAAGACGAGTTTTTCATGGTTGAAAGTTACAGTTTTCGCCTCATGCTTCCCTTTGTTTTGCCTCCAGCTAACATCGTGATGTCACAGTGACGTAGGCCATGAAGGGGTCTATACATTGGCATAGTGTTGTGCTGTGTGAGAACTGCTAGCTGAATTAAAATGACCTTAACTTACCTCACAAAAGCGAGTCACCAGTGCAGTTATTTCAGTATGAAACATTGGCCACTTTCACCTCCAGCTTTCATGTCAAAGTGCAGACCTCATCTCACCCGGAGCTCCAACGTTCTCTTGTTGTCATCACCATTACCATTAGCACGGCCTTCTCCCCCAGGAATCTGTGCTATCTCCATTATGTCTGACAAAGACCTTCACCTTTTTCTGTTGTGCATGTTTATTCTTTGCTATCAACTAAGTGTCTCCTGATTGAAATGACGCCAGGAATATCTTCTTTGCTTGATATAGATTCTGTCATGACTTGTTTACATAGGCGTCTTGATATCTGCGACTCAGCATGCAGATTTTTAGTAAGTAAAACTTTTCAGTGGTTTGTTATATCGTTTAAATCTTACAAAAGGTTGAAACTCACATTCCTTCAAGCTCAATGCTATAAATAAGATAAAGATGGTCAAATAAATCATATTTTATTTCGAAAACGCGTAATTGAAATGAACCATCGAAGTTTTTACTTTTAGTTTTATTATTAAGGAGAGGCATATAAAAGATGTATCATAACTCTTAACCATTTTAAATCCGTCCTGTCGTACCTGCGATCAGTCAGAATGGAACTGTGACAGATCTCCAGGAATAATTATAATTCAATTTACAGATTTATCTTGGTAGTTTTGTCGGGCATGATAATAGCTTTGTACATGAATAAGTCCTGGAGATAGGATGGGGGGTTCTGGCAGGATTAGAATGAAACCAGGAGATAAATAATGAAGCAGAGAGGAAGGGCATTGCTCACCTTCGTGACCTTACTCTACTTCTTATTCTAAAATTCATTTTATTTCTTTCTCCCACTTCCTGTCCCTCGTTTCCATTTTCTCCTACTATTCTTGCTGCATTCATTCTCTTTTCCTCAGTAGAGGCCCAAAAGGCCACTGACCCTCATCATCAGGTGCATTACAATGAGCGGACGAGGTTGTGTAAGTCTATGTCTATGTTATGGCTATAGAGACAAAAGGAAGGGATGAGTATAAGTATGTCTTCTATATACAGTAGATATACAGTATGTGCACATATTCAGTATGTACTTGTATGTCTGTGCGCCAAATAAGACCCCATTGACCTTTTTAAAAAATATATATACATAAAATTTCATACCATTCATATCTACACTATGCATATGATAACTAAACCTCTAGAGTGTCTTTTCCATGAAGGGTCACTTTGTATCTTACTCCAACAGAAAGCTGCATGCTCAAAGTGTCTTACCTGTGATTCCTAGAGTTTCCAAAGGTATCAGGGGAACTTTTCAAGCTCCTCTCCTGCAGAACCAGGTTTGGGAAGCAGACACCCTCTGCACTTTTTAAAAAACAACTTTTGCTTCTGCTAATGCCTACCGACTACCTGAACTGTCCTAATATATGTTGCTAGAGGCATCGGCTGAGCAGTGTTAATCGCATTATCTACTTTTACCAAATGGGTTTTTTCTGTTACTCTATTTACAATTGATCTTATTCTTGAACTGCATTTCTCTAGGCGGACATATGAGTTGGGTTCTCCTCGAAGTTTCACCTCCACACTGCTGGATAACTGCTTGAATACACTCATTATCATTGTGATATGGGGACAAAATAACACTCTTGTTTGTTTGCATATCTTCAAACCAATCACAGTTATGTGGGCAGGCTTATTTGGTGGAACACTTGCAGATGGGATTCACGGCCATTAAAATGGCTAAAACCCTGCAAATGGCAATACAGTATGTCAAGATTGTGATTTGAATTTTATTGATAAAATTAATACATTATAAAAAATAAAAAGTTCCCAAGTACAGAGGACTTTTGCTTTAGATTCCTTTAAAATACTATACATTTGCTAGCTGTGTGGACTGTGTGAAGTGGAACAGGTCGGAACATCAAGTCAATGTTTATGACTTCACCCAAGACGCGCAAAAACTTGTTGACAAGGTTTCCTGTTTTCAGGCTGCAGGCAACGACCCAACATCATAAAAAGCAAAGTGAACCTTACTTTTCTTGGGTATATTTCAGTGTCAGTAAATGTTTACACTTTGATCTGCTTTTTGAAAGTCACATCGAACAAATTGCTCCATAATTTAGCCACCGTCAAATCACTATGGATTAAATTTCTGATATGCCGGTTTTCTGCCTTGACGGAGCGAACTTTACTTAATGTACTGTTTTATAAGGAAAAACAGCAGCAATCGAATATTCCATTTGCGCTATTGAGATGGCAGCACCTTCTGTCACAGTCACAGAAAACACAAAGTCAATAATCCCTCAACTGCCCTCGAGACAAGGTTATTGAAACATACATTTCAAACATGTGATGCAAGCAAGATCGCGCAGCTCACCTTCACCGCATCGAAACAATCACACAAATGAGATAAAATGTTTTACTGGTTTACAAGCAGCAGCCAGACTAATAATTTACCTAAAAGGCTCTTAAATGGTGCTTTTCATTACTTCAGTAGTTAAAATCGAATACACTGCTCACCAGATAATGAGAAACAAATCTGCACTCTTTAGCTGACATTTTCAAAGGCTGAGTTTTGCCTTGAGTTGTGAAGCGAGGCAACAAGCTTTAACAAGTGACAGCTAAAATGACAGCTCATACACAGAAACATCATTGCAAGTAAGAAAAGGTCTGTCACAACAAATGGAAATATAATCATTCTTGCATGAATTCAAACGATCAACAACTGCTGCCCTTAAACAACTCCCAGAGAAAATGAAAATAACAGTTTATGAGAGGCGCCCCGTCACAACATAAGTGCTTGGCAGTGGACCAGGAAGTGCTAATAAGACATATTTTGATGTTTATCCTAAAATACACGGTACTGCATGTGGGGGTTCTGGGTAAAACATTCCTCTGTGGTTTCTACTAAATGTCTTGTCAGTGTAGTCGGTTTACTCTATGTTGTTTATGAAACAAATATTGATTCTTCTCATTTCTTGAATTTATTTGTTCATATAAATTAGCCTTTCAATTAATTTTGGCTGAATACACCAGACAAATTAATATGCCGAAACTGTGAGTATGAGCTTGAAGTGCATTATTTCAGTCATTACGTAATGATTGTAAGTGAATCCCATACCAAATTATCTGTATAGAAACATATAATTTTTTTAATTTAAAAAAAAAAACAAACTTGGTCATTGAGCTCAATTTCAGTTTCAAGGTGCTCCGCGAGTTAATATTAATTGTCTAACAAAACTTCACCCAATGTGACAGAAAAAAGGCCATTGGACTTTTTTAATAGAATCACCTGTAGGTGGTTCCAATCAGAAACTCACTACACTATAATCTGTGTTAACTGTAATTTCATCATTTGACTGTAGTCATTTCCTAGAAATGATGATGAAGTCAAGCCACCAAAGTAAGACTTAATGTATAGAAGCAGATCATGAGGAGCAATATGTTCACCACCCATTACTGTGGGCAGTAGTGGACTTTACAGACTCTGGTTGCCTTCTTGTTTATTTCAAACCCAGAATGTTTTCGAGTGAAACATGCAGTAGAAAATATCATATTCCTGGCACAACTTCACCTACTATCAAGGTGCATAGCAGAGGAAAAAAAATATAGAAATACCAAGACTCCGGTGGCACTTGTACTGTATGGGACAACTTGGGGTCATGAGCGAAACATGCAGAACGGGAAAGTGCAGTATAGAAAGCTGGCTCTCTCTTCGAAAAGAAAATGCCACCAATGACACAGCCGCTCCATCTAGTTTTACCTGTAGCCCCAAACCTGCTGTCAGTACGGTTAATTCGGTGCTGGGATTCGAAGGTGTGGACGTTGTTCCCTTGAGGTCAACGTTTGGGTAATACTAAATCATATATCAATCAACTCTAATCACACTCCCATTGGTCTTCACCTTTTAGCCGCCAATCCAGCCGCTACAACACGCTCAACTTCCATGGTCTTTTGCTGGCAAATTGCTGCTACTCTGTTCTTGTGTGCCCAAACCCAATCTAACCCTTACCTTAATCCTATGGGGGAGGAAATACATTTTAGGTTTATCAGACACCAAGACCTTGTTCAAAATGAATGGGACAGTGAAAGTCACCAAGTCCAAATATTCCAATCATAGAACCTCCCCCAAGCTTCTGCATAGTCAGCACTACCTAAATGGAAAATTCATACATAACCCACACACCAGTTCAGCTTTCCCCACAATAGGCTCCTTTTCCCTCCTCACCACCAATGTCATTTACATGTACACTCTGCCATAAACACTATATAAGATAAACAAAACATTCCATCATATCCCAGCACCTCTATGATATTGGGGCAGGTTGACTTGACACCACCAACATTTCTGAACACATTCACCCAACTATCTCTCTTCGATCCTACGATCCTTGCCCCTCACTGGCTTCATGTCCCTTGGGAAGGGGGGAACTGACTTCATCCTCTCTGCTTCCATATCCTGTCAGTTTGCCAGCGCTACCTAATCCTCCCAGAACTCTAAACCCTAACCCTAACCCTAACCCTATGGGGAGGAAGTAGTATTTTAGGGTTATCAGACACTAAGACCTTGCTCAAAATGATTGGAACAGTGAAAGTTTAATTTGACTTCACTTCACAATGATGACTTCACTATACAATGATGCTCCATTGCTCCACTGCAGGATGATTGTTTTTTTGTTGTTTTTGGTTGCCAGAACTCAACAATCAGTGAAACATACCCCGGTGTGTCCAAATATACTCCATGAGTTATGTTTGTGTTTGCAACTCACATTCAAAGAACATGTAGCACAGGCTGGAGTACATGCCGGTTTTTGTGGGTGTTTTAGCTAAATTGTGAATGGGAATTTATTTTAGCCGTGTGTGTTGAAAGTGTGTGTGTGTGTGTGTGTGTGCAAACCGGCCTCGGCATCTGTTGATTGCAGTCGGATGGAAAAACAATTGGAAACGCCTCGCTAGCTGAGAGATCCATGTAATCAGCAGTTACAAAGTGCGCTGTGTTCAGAATAACAATATTCTAGCGACACAGCTAGTTACCATATAGATAAGACAGACACGCGACGCCTCCATCGTGGTATTTTTGTCCTGATGTTAGAGCGCAATCAGGACCCCACATCTGCTTGACAACAACCTCCTTAGCTGAGCTCCACATTATTGACCAGCAGCAGCGTTTAAGAGGCTAAAAGTCTAATCAAAGGTGAACAATTCCGAAGGCTGCAGTGTTTCTTGTAAGCAGCAGAGCTTCAACACTTTTCACCTTTGTGAATTATTATTATTAAGCAACACATGTTAACAGCCTCAGAGCTTGTATTCCAGGGCTGCATCTATGTATATTTCAGAAATTGAATGCTTAGAGTGAGAGCTACAGATAGTGTGGCATAAATAAAGGATCATCTTATCTTCATTTCAAATTCAACACGAGGCAGTGTTTAGCTGACGCCATTAAAATCATAACACTGTCCCACCACCCTGCCGTTTCTTTCTACTGCACTGTCTTGTTTTGTTTTATCCTTTAAAACCTAGGCCTTAAAATGTTTGCCTGGACTTTTTTGCTTATTCTAAGTATAAAAAGGTCAGAAAACGTCCTGTGAGTAAGTGCTTTTGCCCATTTTTCCCAAAATGCCTTGAAACCATTAATACCTGGCAGTTATTTACAATTTATTGCATGCTATGTTCCTCTTTACTTACAAGACAAAATTTTACAAGAAAAAAAAAGGTGATTGGAGTTGGAGTTGGAGTTGAAATCAGACATGAGAGAAAAGTCAGCCAAAGAGGACACAGCCTGCTGGATTCAACCTTCCAACCTGTAGGAATACTTGCCAGGATCACAGCCTGCTGATCCTACGGGGAGGCTCACTGGTCTGTTCCCCTTTGTGTCTTATTTTTCTATTACCAGGACCTGCAGGGAGCACCAAAAAGGTGAGCAGAGGGTCGACATGGTGTCACTACTTGAATATCTGTTACTCAGGCCACTTGTAAAGGATATGCGAACAGCAGAGACTTGCAATTCATGTGGCACAAGCGGTAGCCAATCAGTGCTGCTGAACTACAAAGTGTTACAAATTTTTTAGGTTGATTGTGCTTTACTTACTTTACTTCAACAACATTCACGTAGGGTAATGCGTTGTGCTTACAAGATGTTGAGCAATTAGCCTGAGAGTGGCACCGGGACATGTGGTTAACTGCACTATGTGGAAGTTGTTGCTTTTTATTAGGGATTTAAGAAGTATGTTACGTCATTTTGTGCTTCCACAATTGTTGTGCTTTACTTATCACATGTAGAAATGCATACAGCACCAGTACACTCTGGAAACTGGAAAACTGGATGTGTGCGATAGCAGGGGTCAGGAAGAGGTATTGTGTGTTTGCGTGTGTTTGTGACCTACCCCCAAGTGTCAGGCCAATGAAAACAATACTGCAAAGTTCCTCTTATCCTAAAAAAAAAACAAAAAAAAAAACACATGGGTCAAAAGTCATCCCCTGTGTGTTTGTGTGTGCGTGTGTGCATGTTTGTGTGTGTGTAAGTTCACCTTTATAGGATACAGTAATGATCTGTGTAGCGACATGTGTGCATATGTGAGGGATTATGCATATATTAGAATATTTGTGTACTGCATGTGTGTTGTGATTCACACAGGGAGACCAGGGGTCATGTTTGAACCCAGCGTGATGATGCTGTGTGTGTTTGTGTGTGTGCGGTGCATTTGTATGGGCCAGGAGGCACATAGCAGGGGACCAGAAGGTGATAAGTCAGCCTTCTACCTAGAATTATAATGATGCTGCCCTGTTCCTGTTCCCTGCTGGACACCTTCCATCCCTCTGCAGCTGCATCTTTACTGTCGAACAGCCGAATACACACCCACACATCTGTAGTACTTGAAATCTGTTGTATAAATTGGTCAATAATGTTGTACACAGTAGACTAAGATACACTTAAAAAATTCAGCATTTACAAACAAGTGTATATTTTATATATGCATTTGTAACAGTGTGCATTCTGAATCCATATAATTTGTTGCAGGTGGATTTCTACACTGCTTGGCCAAAAAAAAAAGTTGCCACCAATAAAAAAAAAAAAAAAAAAGTTCACATGGTTGGACCACTTTTAGCCAGCTGACTTCATTCTTTGGACACATAATGTTGCTGAACCTGGACCTGAGCAACTGCAGCAACCCCAGATCATAGCACTGCCCTCACAGGCTGGTACATAGTCACTGGGTTCATCACTTAACCTGATGCTCCATCACTCTGGAACAGGGTAAATCTGGTACTCTTCAGACCACATGACCAGAATCTTTATGCTCCCTAGCGCATTGAAGCCTTTTTTTCCTGGTTAGCCTCACTGATCCGTGGTTTTCTTAAGGCTACACAGCTGTTCTGTCCCAATCCCTTGAGTTCCCTTCACATTGTATGTATGGAAATGATCTTACTTTCACTATTAAATATAGTCCCAATTTCTACCGTTGTTTTTCTTCAATTTGATTACACCAAATTTTTAAGCGATTGCCGATCATTATTTTTTCTGGGGAGAGTGTGCATTGCCCCTTGTGGTATGGGTTAAGGTCAACATTTTCCCTGAGACATGACACTGAAAAATGGTAACTAATATTGGGAGAAATGGAGATGTTATCTAGGTCAGAGGTAATTTCCTCACCGAATATTCAGTATACCTTTTTATTTGCAACTACGGAAGAGAATTAGGGCCATACTGGAGGAAAAAAAAAAAAAAAAGAGGTAGATTTTTTTTTCATCATGCACTTTCAGAAAAAAGTCAAAATTTTGCTAATAAAAAAAGATGAAATACATTGTCTGGAATGTGTAGAGTATTGGGGCTTAATTGATAATTAATATTTATATAAAATTGTATTGTGATTATTTTTTTGTCGACATAAACTCCAAAGCTCAGGAGCGTGTCCCTGTTTCCGAAGCTAGGCACAGACGCACTGTGGTCCGGGAAGTCGCATGCAGCCAGGTCTCCACAAAACACAAACACTGCTCATGGCACACTCCCTGTGGGTTCCAACAAGCGCACACAGTTTATCCATCCTGCCAAAGACCTCACATTCCCCAGGAGTACAGATGGTATGGCTGGTTTGAATTTTGACTTTTTTCTCAACATCTCAACTTTTTTCTTAAAATTTCAACTTTTTTCTCTAACTGCACAATGAAAAAAAAAATCTACCTCCTCTGTTTTTTTTTTTTTTTGTTTCTTTGTTTTTTTCATGGGTGGCCTTAATACTCTACCATACAAAACAGACACTGGGAATTTGTGTCTGAATTTTTTTTTTCTCTCCTTCACCCATTTTCTTCTCTGAAAAGGACTATGCAAACCCCGTACAGGCCTTCCGTACAGAGAAATCTGTTTTGCTTTATTTATGTGTTTTTCTGCAAAACAACAGTGGATACCCATTCTGCAAAGACTAATCTCACCTTGCAGAAGAACAGAAACACACATCCTGCCCGCTTCTCTTCCACCTCTCCTGGCCAGTTTTTTAACACCCTGAAACGTTAGGTGTAAATAGTGAAATTGGTGGAAATGTTCTATGCATGTGTTTTAAGTTGTTTTCTGGTCCCGTTCTGTATTTTTCTGCTTTAACTTGGAAAAATATTTGACCCATTAGGTTTACTGAAATTACTGCATAAATATGAATCACTTAAGTATCACTTAAGTACTTTGGTATTTATTCAGGAAAATGAGCCAATATTGCATCTGTGAGGTGGTATCTAAGTGCACCTCTAGGATTACAAGTTAATTCCTAAAGCAAACAGAGTCCCAGTGTAAAAAGCAAAAGTCTCTGCTGGATCACTGTGTATTAAGAACATCCTTAACACATATGGGTACTAAAACAAAAATAAAATCTTAATAAAGCCAGCAAGACCATGTCTGTAGATTATATCAGTTTTCTTTGAAGGTAGAGGATGTTTTTTTTGCTTACATGTTCTCCCTGTCTCCTTTGATCTTCACTTTTATTCTACCATGTAATACTCCCTCGTTTCTTCCCCACTTCTGTCCTTTGTCGGCGTGGTCTCATGTGTCCTCAGCTCCCCTCCTCTTTGTCTCTACGCCAGCTTCCTCACCTCATCTTTTATCTCCTCTTAGCTCCTTCTAGCCTCTCCGGTCACTGTTTCTCCTCATCCTTTTATCCACTCATCTCCCTTGCTTTTGTCATTTCTTTTCAATTTCTCCCCCTCCACACCTCACCCCTCCATCCTGGCCACTTCTTTTCCACCTCTCCTGGCCAGCTTTTTAACGGCCTGAAACGAGGAATAATCTCCTTGGCATTTTGGTGAACCGATGCTTTCTGATGACCTAGCTGTGGCACCGTGTTCCTCCCCAGGCGAAGAGCTAAATTACAGCAACCTTCACATCGAGCAAAAAGCATTGGAGAGAAAATTGTCTCTCTTTGGGGGAAAAAAAAAATTGTATCTCTATTTAGTTCTGTAATAACACTGCGAGGAAGCCCGAGGGAAGGATCCCTCTATTCCTTCCCTAACATAGTTTTATAAAAGAGGGCCTTTTTGATATCCTATTGTACACCTATGTTCCCGTTCTCCCTTGCGTCCTCTTCTTCTTTTTTTTTTCTTTTTTTTGTCTTTTGATGATGAGTTTGAATATGTCGCTCTCTATCTCGTTGGCTCTTGTCATTCATAAGCTCCACGTTGTTAAGAGGACGCAGTTCATCCTGGTCACTGACAGAGGCCTATAGATGTGAATACTTAAATAAAACAGGAACAAACACTTCTGCGAGATTTGTGCTTAAATGCAGCCCCCGATCTTCCCGAGAACACCCCCTAGCTATTATCTCAGAAGTTCTGAGGCGCAGTAACATCTTGATTTAATAATCTTGTGTATTTTGTGACTTACAAATAGTTTGACATGGAAATAATTGTATTGGAGCTGTAGAAATGGGCATTTCCAAAGACCTGCAGAGGACAGAAACATTTCACTGTATGAATTATAATTAAAAGCACTTACAGATGATTTTTCAGGCTGTGGAGAAGCCCGTGAACAGAAACGGTGTTAGACACTGTTGCCGTGGCGTGCTGTGAGTCCTTATCATTATCAGCTGGCAAGATCAGGCAGCAGGAGAGTGTCTGTATCGCTCAGAAAAACGTAAAAATCCCCATGTGCATATATATGCATGAAAGAAGGAACAAAGTGACATGAATGCGGATGTGAAATGCACATGCGTATGTGTATACATGTATACATACAGTACACACACGCATGTAATACACACACTGAGACAGGGTGAGGGCAGGCTGATCTGACTGCTGGCGAGGGTTTCACCATACACTCATCTCAGTCTCCATGATTATGGCCATTGGTAGAAATAGCAAATAATGGTGGCAATGTGCTGTGAAATGAACCCCATTATGTGTGGTGTGTGGTGTGTGTGTGTGGCAGAGAGAAAAAGAGAAGGGGTTGCACCGGTCTGGGTGAAAAGAGGTTGACAGTGCAAAGAGGTTAGAGAGGGACAGAGAAGAGTGAAGATGATGAAGACGCTGAGAGAGAACAGCATGTGTGTTTGAGTGAGTGAGACAAAGAGCGAAACAGCAAGGCATGATTGCTGGCAATCATCCTCGACAATCTGATCAGGTCATCAAGGTGTCAAGCTAAAACATTACTGCTATGACCCCCTGCACACACACAAAGGCACAGCGGTCTTGTCTAGCAAATAGCAATAACAGTGTACATGTTTTATATATAGCGCATGGTCGTACACTTTTTCACTGTATAGTTAAATTATATTACCTGTGGATTTTGTATATCTTCTGTTTATATAATCCTTTCGTATTCTGTGTCACATGGTGCATTCCATTCACCTTCGGCGCTGTGTATGACATTACATCTGAGGCATTCCAGTTACAGAAGTCGGAAAACTAGATGGTGTGGTCAATAATTAAATTTTTTGAGTGCAGAGTGAAATTAAAGTTTTTTTTTTTAAAAAAAACAACCCTAAACCTAATTCTAGTCTTAAGTCTAAGAGCTGTAATGCACCATGTTGACAGTCAACCTATCAATCTTCTTAACAATATGAATCCTGACCTTAAATTTTCAGCTGACTTTGACCATAAATATGTGTCTGTCCTGGACATGTGGGATGAATTAAGTAACAGCAACCTTATATGTACCTTATATCAAAAAGACACTGACAGGAATACTTTAGTTCTAGCCAGCAGTTCTCATCCCAGACCCCTTAAATATGACTTTTCCAGGAGTCAGTACTGCGGGCTCAGACATCTGTGTCACTCCGATGAGGATTATATTGATAACGCTCGCGCATTGAAAAAAAAAAAATAAAAAAAATTCTGGGCAGAGGTTGCTCAGTACATTGTGTGGATGAGGGTTTACAAGTTGCTTTTCAAAAACCCGCTCTGACCTTTTACAAAAAAATGACCGAAAAGACAAAAGGTTTCACTGTTTCCTTTATCATAGAACATATGCACCTCGGGCTTATGTTCTTAAGAACACAATTTTAAAACAGCAGCCTATTTTGACCTCCAAACCTGCTGTAAGTCAGCATTTTAAGGATCCTCCACTCTTCGTTATAGAAGAGGTCCAAATTTACGAAAACAAATTGGTGGGAGCAAAGATTAAGACAAGCTATGCAGCCTCTCTTAGCTCCTTTTAAAGATTGTAATTATCCATGTCGTCATGGTGCCCAGTGCCACAACACATGGAAAATGTCTTACCAGATCAAGCAAAAGCTTCCCTGTTAAGGGTTTTATCACATGTAGCACAGCAAATGGAATATATCTACTAAAATGTCCATGTGATGAAATATACATCGGTAAAACAAACTGTATGCTGAAACAAAGAATTAGTGAACATAAGGGCTCCATCAGATGTAATGAGATTAACTATTCCGTGGCCTGTCACTTCAATGAAGCCTCACATTCTGTCGCCTCCTTATGTTTCCAGGGTATTGAATACGGTGCATTGCCAAGAAGGGGAGATATGAAGCTATGCCAAAGGGAGTTCTTTTGGATCTACACTTTAAATGCACTGCAACCGACAGGCCTCAACGAGGAGTTTAACATGAGTGTTATGCTGTAACTCAGAGTGTTTCCTTCTTTTTTCCCCTACAGTGTAGTTGGGTTCTGACATCTTGAACTTAGATATTTCAGTTGTTTTTGTCCCCGTGGCAATGATCAGATTGACTGACAGTGTTTGAAACCGTCAAAGGCTCCTTAACCTCCCTGGGTAAGGACCTTTAGAAGATCCCTGGACAGGATCTCAAAGTGCAGCTGGGGTAAGGAGTGTTGTCCATTATGGGAGCCTGAGAATCGCGTCCCTGCTTTTTGCAGATGATGTGGTTCTGTTGGGCCCATCAGACCGTGACCTCCACACACTGGGATGGTTTGCAGCCGAGTGTGAAGTGCTTGAGACAAGGATCACCACCTCTAAGTCCTAGGCTGTGGTGCTCTGCCGGAAAATGGTGGATTGTTCTTTCTGAGTTAGAAGCGAGTTCCTGCTTCGAGTGCGGGAGTTCAAGTATCTCAAGGTTGCCGTTCAAATGTTATGGAAGAATGGAGCAATAGATGGGCTGGTGCAACGGCTGCAGTAATGCAGGTGCTGTATCAAACTGTTGTGGTAAAAAAGGAGCTGAGCTGTAAGGCAGAGCTTTAGATTTTCTATCTTTGTTCTGATCCTCATCTATGACCATGAACTATGGGTAGTGAATGAAAGAATGGCATTGTAGTTATAAGCGACTTAAATGGGCTTTGTCTGAAGGGTATCTAGGCTCAGCCTTAGAGATAGGATGATGAGCACCAACATTCGGAGGGAGCTCGGAGTAGAACTGTTGCTCCTTCACATCGAAAGGGGCCAGCTGAGGTGGGGCGCCTCCCTTTGGAGGTTGACCAGGCACAGCAAGACGGGAGGAGACCCAGGGTAGACCCAGAACTTTGATTGGTTCATTGTTGATTATATTTATTTCTTGTCTTGGCTGGGAATGCCTCAGGATTCCCTGGGAGGAACTAGAATGTGTTGCTGGTGTGAGAGATGTCTGGATTTTTACAGCCTGTTGCCACCGCGGCCCGACCTCGGATAAACAGATCGAAATGAATGAATGACCTCACTGGTGTACACAAACAAATTCTCACGTCCTTGCACTCTTAACAAGTAAATGAACTCGCATGGAGATCACCATGGTGATCCATCCTGCACTGGTACATCCACACTAAGGGGCCATAATACACACAGGAAGAGATTAGGAGCAATGGGGGGAAAAAAAGTTAATTAATTGAGTTGAAGCAATGATGAGGCATTGCAAGAAGGAAAAGAAATGGGATAGAACAGAAGATAATTAAAAATAGTCTGATTGTATTTTTAGGTGAAGGAAAGGTTGAACACGCAAGTGTGACCGAATTCAAACCATTTTCCTTCATTCAGATGAACCAGGACTGCAACATTACAGTTAAAACACAAACACACACACACACACACACACATCCACACACTCACAAGTAACACAGAATGTTATTTGAACCTTGCTTGAGGCTGTTATATAGGTCTGAAGGCTGTAAAATATCATCATAATATTTATTAACAGTATCAATATTGTATAACCCCTGATCCAGAGGTATGACCTTGTGTGTGCGTGTGTGCGTGTGTGCATGGGTTTGTGCGAGGAATGAGGCATGAGCTAATATGTCAAGGCAGGGTAAGTTGAAATATTGCGTCTGCTGAACCAATGATGCCCCCCAACAAAATGTGAAATGTGTGAGACCAACTGTCTGCACATGCAGCACCAATGGGAAACAACTATGATGAGAAAAAGTGCAGTAAGAAAAAGGAAGGCAGCACGCACACACACACACACACACACACACACACACACACACACACACACACAGACCAAACCAAATGTTGGGATTCATCAGCGAACTTAAAACAGTTTGCATACACTTGCATTTTCTTGATATGAGAACGGTATCGGCTTCTTTAGCTGCACACACGCCTCTGTAAAGTGCTAATACAGCTCATACACATTTCAGTAGCGAAGGAGAGGCAAACAAACAGAGTGAGGGAGAGGAGCATGAGGTGCAGATGATAGTCAGAAACCATCACAGGCTGTAGCTGTTGCTGTGAGTTGAAAACAAAGCCGCATAGTATCTTTTTATAGGTGCTTGGATTGCCATCAGTGGTCAAGTGGAGCCCCAAAGAATAAAGCAAGCGGCTGCTGCCATGACGATTCTCGCTGTACTTTAGACTGATTGTATACTTTGGCTAATAGCTCAGGTTTCCAAGTCTAGTTCCGGTTTTCGGTGCAGAAATGTCAGTAATGTGATTCACACACAGCTGTGCCTCAGAAATGACAGCATGTTAGATTAAGGCCTGCATCTGTTGATTAGAACACACTTCCCTCTATTTCTCTGCCGTGTTGTGCTAAGGCACAGATGTCCGCCATGTCGATTAAACAGTTAAACATTATGTAAAAAATAACTTTAGGCCCACTTACAGGCTTGTTGCTGACATTAACTGACAGGTTGTAATTTTAGATCAGGATGTCTTAATTAACACGGCTAATGCAGTGTTTACAGTCTGCCTGCCAGCTTTTTGGATGGTGTGCTTGTTTTAGCTCCTGTCTACAATAAGCAATTCTGGAAATATAACCAAAAAACAGGACTGAACTGGACTGAAGACCCTGTCCCGGACAGGGTCAATCTGTGTCCTCCAGCAACAGGTAAGTATCTGGTCATTAATAAACACTAGTCATGAGAGTTTTTGATGGCTAACAACCACAGATGATGCTATTTAAACACCAACTCCTAACTTGTCCTTTAGAATTGAAGAAGCTACTTGGATTAGCGGTGAAACATTTTCAAGAAATCCCGTTGCCTTTGACTTACTGTTTTTGGAAAACCATGACCCGGATGAGAACCTTCACAAACCTTCATAACTAAGAGAGAGCCCTGTTTTTAAACTTTTAAGCCTGCATTTCCACTTTGCCCTTAAAGGTATTCCAGCATCTTGTCTTCTGAAACTGGCAGTGGACACAAAAGTCTATTTGTTTGAGTCGGTTGGGTTCTGATGACTGAGCTACAGCCTTTGACTGTATAAAAAAATGGACATACCCTCTGTGATGTCTCCCATGGGAGGTTTTGAAGCTCAGTGCTGTTGTGCCAAACAGAAAAGAGCTCAGGTGTGAGGGCATGTGAGGGCATCCGCCTGTCACCACAAAGTGTCTACGCCACCAATCGTGTGTAACTTTAAGCCTTGATATGAATTGAGATCTGGTGCTAGTAACACGATCATTCTGCTGTAAAGTTGGGCATTTTAACACGGTGGTTTATGAAGATTGACTCACTTTTGGGAGCAGCCTCAAGTGGCCATTAGAGGAAGTGCAGTTTTTGAGACATCAACGTTCATTATTTCAGCTGCTGCAGCTTGGCCATAGCCTGTGATTCATAATCAGTACCCTTCAGAGACCACTTGTGTCCAATATAGAAACCTCTATTTTTTTTTTAACCTCATTTACTCATTATTTGCATTTCAAACCAGCCTTAAAATTTTTTTTGTGGAATTCTCTCCAAAAATCTTGTTTTTCTCCCCCCATTTCATACTTTGTTTCTCAAGGTTAACGGCAAACGGCCAAATCCTCTACATTATCACCACTTTCTCCCCTGAATACATGCGATGTGCAGTGGCAGGTTGTTTACAGATAGATTGTTATCACCTGATTGACACACCTCTCTATCACTTTGGCTGTCCAGTTACAGTGTTCCTCCTGTTGTGCCAGTCAGAGCTTGTTTTCTTTACCTCTCTGCATTGGGCCAGTTTGGGGGATTACACTGTAATTGCCTCTTCGTGTCTGAAAGTCATTCGAGGAGAGGAGCTTGTTACACTGCAACCGCTCACTGTTTCTCGTTCTTGTTTTGTGTCTTTCTTCATGTCTTTGTCCCCAGCTTGCCTCTCTGTTTTTTTGATGTGGTCAAACTGTAAATTACTGCTTGCACTCTTATGTCTCACTTTTTTATTTCGAGAGTCTCTGCTAGTTATTATTTTATTGTCTGCAGGGAAAAACAACGTTTCTAGGAGCAAAATCCCAATGTTTTGGAATTTGGACAGCCTATGTGTAACTCTCTCAGCATTACAGTACGTATTCAGTCTAGTCAGGTCTGGTACTGGCATGGTAGCACCCTTGTGAGGCTGACGTTCACAGTGCAAGCAAAAAAAAAAAAAAACAACAACAAAAAAACAGCTAAGCTCAAACTAGGGGTTGCACGACCTCAAAAGTCAATTGTTAAGTGAGGAAAGTGAAGTCGACGCTGTCAAGTCACAAACACAGTAGAAAGTGATGATTTCAAACAATTTCAACAGCATGCATTATCCTCTGGTATATTTGGTCAGGGCTTCATCCTACAGCATGATAATGACCCGAAACTTTAGTCCAAGCTATACCAGAGCTATCTCAGAATAAAAACAAGATGGAAAGCTTGAAAACATGGAGTGGACCGGACAGAAGAGAGAAAAGCAAAGCACCGTACAAGGTTACACATTTCTGGGAACTTCTGCAACAAAACTGGGAAAAACTCTCTGAAAAATATTTGATTTTTTACATTTTAGAAAGAAAGAATGTCACAAGTGTGTAAATCAGCCAAAGTTACTTTGATGAGTTGAAAGATTAGAAGATATTTTGGGTTATATACAGATTCTATGACTCTGTTCAGACTTTAAACTCAGAATTCATGACTGAACTCAGAATTCTGAGATTAAAGTCAGAATTCTGACTTTTGAGTTTAAAGTCAGAAATCTGACTTTTGAGTTTAAAGTCAGAATTCTGAGTTCAAATTCAAAATTCTGAGATTAAAATCACTTCTGACTTTAATTCTGGTCAGAATTCTGACTTTAATCTCAGAATTTTGACTTTAATCTCATAATTCTGAGTTCAGTCAGAATTCTGACTTTAAACTCAAAAGTCAGAATTCTGAGTTTAAAGTCAGAACTCACTTTTTATTTTTCACAGTGGCCCTAATCCTCTTCTGTAAATTTGGTCTATGCTTTCGTTCAGAGTAAATGAGACTTGAGACTGACCGGTGGTGTATGTATAGCCTGTATGAAAACATTCTGCAACTCCTCACCATCGACTTGTATAGTAGTAGTATGACTTGTATATCATATGGTCGTCTTCCTTTAAAAAGTTTTTAATTTTTTTTTTGGCTTTACTTTGAACACAACCTTAGGCCATGCAATGCTTTAAGGTAATCATAGCTAATAATGTTAGCATGACATAAAACGCTCACAATAAAAAATTGGCTATAGAGTTAACCACGATCTCAAGCTTAGTTAAATACATATTGTTACATACATTCCACTGGGTCGTATATGGGACAGCAGTAGCTTTTTGAACCAATCAGAGCTTTGTACACAAGTTGAGTTTGAGTAAATGCTTCATGCAATATGTAACTTTTTTCTGATTTCATTGATAAAAGTCATTATCGGATTCAACCAACACAGCCGACACAACCAACACATTTTTTCAAAACAGACAACTTCTTATTTTTTTAACTGTGTGCCAACTTTGATCACTCAAGAACCACTTAGACTGATTCCAACTTTTGTGATAAAAACTTCAGAGTCTTGGCTTTGTAAAGTAAATTGAACAGCATTCAATTTACTTCAAGCACGAGTATGAGAATGATATCAACTCACACAGTATTTAAAAAGAAAAATGCATTTTCTTTGACAAGCAAAAATGGCACCAGAGAAGAGGTAAACAGTTTATCCTGAGACGAGCATGGACGACAAAATTTCCAAGAACTATCCATCCAATAGTTGCAACGCACCATTTTCTACTGTGCTAATGACACGTGATAATGATATGATAATTTAAACAATCATCATCACTGACAGTTTTCTGCTCTAGTGCTCTGCTCATCCATATGACAGTAACTTTATGAGCACACCGTACACCCACTGAGCTGTTTCATAATTAAAACTGCCCCTCTCAATTTATCCACCGCCAATCTAGCATGTATTGTGCTCCGCTTACATGTCACGCAGTGTTTTTAGTATCATGTATACATGCCGCACGTATGTTAATATTCTTTATCCTGATGGGTCCATGTTGCCTTTGATTCCCACTTCCCTTCTACGCCACCTCGCTCTCCATCCGAAAGGCCTCAAGTAAGCGTGTGTCCACTTATGAGCAGAATTTTTCCTCGCCACTGTCGTCTTAGTGTCTGCTGTGGGGGATTCAGGCTGTTGGTTTGATTGTTAGTGGCGATCTGCAAATAAAGTTCAACTGAATTTACATTTTAACCTTTAAGGTTGGATGGAAGAAGGAACTGCGCAGGAGGCTGGAAGCTGACTTACAGTTACAAAACCAAAACCCAAATGTGCAGTTTTCGTTGATTGCAATTTAAAAAAAAAAAAAAATCTAATCCATGTAGCTCTCTACGGGATTAGCTTGTTGCCTTCCAGCATTCAATGAATGAAATGGAATGCAGCTCTGATTATGTTTTTTTTTTTTTTTTTTTTTATCATCGCAAAGAGGGAGGCTGTTAATGAAACATCTGTCTAATCTTCTAATGTTTACACTGAAAGTGTCTGCAAAGTGAACGATGATGCATTTTATTTGTTTTGCACGCACGCAGGAATTAAAGCGAGTGCTTATGGTTATGGAGATGGTTGGTTATTATGATTGTTAGGTGAACAGAAGCATGGCCGTATAGAGCAATTATGTGAACCCCCCGAGGCTATACTATGCTATAGATGTGTCCCAGTCTACCTGTCTGTCACCTATTCGTTATTTTTTATTTTTTACACACACACAGATCTCGTTTTAGATGAAATCGTTCACCGGGAAGAAAATAGCAGTCACCCCCTGTGAAGCTCTTCCTCCCGCTCCCATAACTTCCTCAGATCCAGCCTCATCAGAATGACTTGCCGTCTGTAGTGTGAAGATTTGAAACAAGAGCAAGAGCATTAGATTAGGATCGTCTGATATAAAATTCCCTCTAAAGTGATGGCGGCGCTAAGCATCTCTTTTCTGCTTTTGAGAAGAGTCGGCGTCGTTTTTGTCTGGAGTTCTCGTTTGAGGAGACAAAATGCTCCTTGGTGTGTTAAGAGGCCGTCTGATGTTTGGGTCCCTCTGCTGCGCTCGCTGCTCTAAAGAAAGCGCACGCTCTGTGCTTTCTTTCCCTCTGGATGCATGTGTGGACAAAGCCATGATGATATGTGAGAGAAAAATACTGCTTGAATTAAATAAGTTTAAACTGTTTGCACGGAACACTGAGAATACTGAAAACAGATGAAGGTCGTGACTCGTTAACCTTCGCTTTAAAGCAATTGAACAACGGTCACAAAACAGTTTCATGAGTGGTGAGTAGACTGCTCCCTTTTGTCTGTGCTAAGCCTTTAGATGCATGCTAATCGCATACAGCATTGGAAGGAAAAATGAAATAGGCAAATAAAGCAACAAACAACCCTAATCTTTCAATTTATATTTTCTTATTTCTCAAGTGCTGTGCTCACAAAGAAAAAAAAAAATTTCCAGGCTGTTACGGTCTAATGATAGTAATTTTAACTGAGTTCTTGGGTATAGGCATAGAATCGAGTTATTATCAGCTGACGTTACGGATGAAAATAATAACAGAAACACAACAATCATTTTCTCTCTCACTCCCTCTGCCTTTCCATCTTTCCATTTAGTTTGTTACCCTCGTCGTCTACTTGTCAAAGCATCTGTTTCACGTTTAACGCTAGGCGTCACGACTTTGAGCATTTTTTGCATGCATGCACAGATGCGTTGCGTAGATGCAAACAAATACGCACACGGGAGAGCTCCGGTTGAAGGACGTTCTTTCTAACGTGTCTTACTTTTTTTTTTTTTCCTTTACAAACCATTCCATTGCTAGTAATAGTTATTTTAGATTCCATGCCGAACTGGAGGCCTTTGAAGATTCTTCTCTATTTATGTTGAGGTGTATGCTAATGTTTCTCAGTGGAGCTTCAAACCGTGTTACATTACACTTGACCCTAGAACACTAGCGTTATAAATAGTCACACCATCACCGATGTCGGGTGTGTTTCACCTGATATAAAAAATATTTCTCATCAAAATAAATTGAAGCACAATGATATGTGGTAAATTGAATTAGACTTTTATGTTATTTTAAGCTATAAAACATGTCATAAAACAAAAACGATACGTTTTGCTCTTAATTCTCTTAATTCAGGACTGATGCTTTCTTTGCTGTATTATAAGATTGATAAATGACCAATGTATTTATCTGTACATCATTAAAAATAGAAAAACTAAATGTTCTGAAACAAAATGCGCCAGGAAACACTTTGATTTGTAAAAAGAATGGTGTATGGCAACACCACTAGTGGGACTTCGCATCAGAGACTCGAAACCAAACAAACAAAAAAGTACAGTTAAAATCTTGATTCAAAATAGGGATGCTTGAGAAAAATTCAGGCCGATATCAATACTGTGCGCAAATACACCTAATGTGTCTGGTAAACCAAAAGTATTTCAAATCACAGCAAGACATCAGAGTGATTTATTTATTTATTTTAAACTCAGAAGTGTATTGAGGTAGTGGCCTCTTTTAATATATAGCCGAGCTAATACAACAAAAGAAAAATCAAACAGACCAACTACACAATCATCCAAAAGATGTAAAAAAAGAAAAATAATAATAAGAAAAGACCATTAAAATAACAACTCCATGGTTTAGTTACTTTTCACTGTGTACCTGTTAATGACATGCATCAAATGACTGAGGTACTAAAAGTATTGATATTTTATTTTGTGAACCGATTTCAGAGCATAAAGATCTGGTATCGGCTGTATCGATATTTCAGTATCGACTCGCACATCACTAATTCAAATCTCAAATAAAACTCTTTAAAGCAGTTAGGTATGACAGCGCTTCCCATTTCAAATTGAAAATAAGCTATTTCTGAAAAGGAAATATGAAGATGGGGAAACGATAGCAACATTCTTGAAGTGTGTTTTTTATGACTGTGTTTCCAGTGAGTCTAGACTCAAGAATTGCCTTTGCATCACGTCACTGCAGTACAGTCGATATGTGCTTTGAAACTGGTAAATTCTTTAATACAAGTGTGAAGGAAAGCAATTATCAGACAAAAAAACACCGCTGCAAGTTTTCGACTTTTGTGGTAGCTGTGATCACCGAGGTCAAACTGACATTGCAGTTGCGTAACCATAGTTTCAGCCAGGCTCTACTATAATTCATGCTCAGCTGCTAAACTCTTGCTTGGACCTATTTGGTCTTTCTCAGCTTCTTTAATTCTACCTGTCGTCACCTGTTGTATTTATTTATTTTTTTGTTCTCTTTCTTCCCTCTGGTCCATCTTAGTCTCTTAACCTCTGCGACTTGCATACATACACACACACACACACCGTATTACTAAACCACAATTACCACTGAAGGATTCGTCCATAGGCTAATATGCTCCGCTAAGCTTACTGAGCCTAAGTAAGCACTCTGAAATGAGCGTTGGAGTCAGTCGCACACATCTCCACCAGACAAAAGCTTCACTTCCAGTTCCTTGACACTGAATAAGTCTGGCTGCATGTGCTCGATGATACTGAGCTGCTTAATGGGAGTCAATGAACTCTGCCCGGAGCCCTGTCAAGGAGCTCCATTTTCCGAAAGTTTGCCTGAATAATAATCATCGCTGCTGTGAGCCTCTAACAATGCAGATAACTACGGAGTGGAGACTATTTGGCTGATTACACTGAAACTAATATCGTAACTGCTATTGAACAGACCAGCAGTTTCCCTATAACTTAATTAGTAGATTATTGTATTTGCTTGATCTGCTACTCGTGCTGAGTCTCGGGTTCAGTAACGCTCATAGTCACACATCAATTGCTTCGGACTGAAGTCAGTTAAGTTCAGCTGAGCTTGTTGATCTCAAATGATTAGTGGTTTGTGGGTTTGTAGGTAATGAGCTACGGTTCTTGTCCTTACCCGGTTGCAGGTAACTATTACTCGCACTCACGACAACCAAAGGGAGTTTCCAGGCGGGGTAGAAACATGAAATGAAGGAATGAAACCTGAGTGAGCTTTAGTGATAATCGTCCTCTTTACTGTTTGGTATAAACTGTATAAAACTGTATGACCTTTATGACTGTAACGGACATAAATAATGTCATGGAACTAGTTTTTTACCTGCTAAAACTGCATTTATATTTATGGTCCGAACCCAATGCTGTAGTTTAAACTGTTGTGCACCTTAATCTTAATCACATAATTGTTTGATTTAGTTGTTATCCTTTAATACAACTAACTCAAATTTTATATTTTGAAACAAAAACAAAAAGTATTCCAAGGAAAATGCCATTTTTTCATAGATAAAGCAACAACAACTTGTCTGCATCTCCTACTCCTCTATTTAGAAAATTGAACCTGTTACCAATTTCAAATGTGAATATATTCCAAACCTGTGTTTATGCATAAGTATGTGCATTTTCCTCCTGATTTGCTATTCACTTTTCATCATTTTTTAAAGTTTTCCTCAGACATTCATTCACACCATTCAAGACATTGTAAAGCCTTTATAACCATATTGTTGGACTGCTCTTTATCAGTACACTGATACACCTTAAAATGCAGAGGACCAGCATTAACTTCGCTGTTGTTTTTTAAAGAGCAATAGAAAATGTTACTTTCCAGCCAAGATTTGTAGCTTTTAAATCATCTGTTAACATCTTTATATTACATTTAATATTGTTTTATATAATGAATTCTTGTATTTCAATTTAGTGTTTTATTTTTGATTCCTGATTTTGCACACAGTGTACCTCCATTAATTTTAACATCCTCTAACTTTGTGGACAACGGTTTGCACCTTTATATTTTTTTGTTTTCTTTTTCTTTCTATCTTGTAGTTTAATTTTACTTTACATTCGTAGATACATTGAGCTTTACATAGGGGAGCCTTTCTTGGCTTCTATCTGTCCTGGTGCAGACCACAATGATTGTAAGTGATCCGAAATGCATTTGTGTGTCTGAGCAGCTGGACAAGCACAGAAAGTCGTACCTCGTTCACACTTCCACAAACCGTCTCGAGCCATTCTTCGTGTTCCGCGTCGCAGGGATTTCAGTGGAACCAACTGGCGATCCACATTTATCAAGTTCACTCCAACGTGAGCCGCTGAGTTTCAGTCACCGTCTTGTGAATTGCAGAGTGAAGCTCAACACAGCTGACTTCTTGGCGCCCAGTGTTTAAGAGGCGTAATTGCCGACATAGTGGCGCACAGGTGTGAATCGGTGACGTGCGGTGAGGGCTGACTGTGGGTGGCGAGGCACTGAATCTCTGACAGTCAGATCCATAAATATGAAGCCAATCGATTAGCTTAAATTCACCAGACAGTTGGCTGCTTCCTAAAAAAAACCAACATCTGTAGCAGTGCAGAGATAGAGAGCACGTGCATGTACAATATAAATCAGACTACTAAAGACTAAAGATATTTCATTTCTGACAAAATGGAATGAGACCACACTCATCTGAACCAAAAACCAATCTTGATCTTAATCACATAATTGAGATGTTTTTATTTATTTATTTATTTTTTTAAATTTATTTATTTATTTATTTTTAGCTTAGATAGATTAGCTTAGCTTTCACTTTTGGTGCTCATTCAGAGAACTGGTTGCCTGGTCTCATGCTTTTACAGGGCCATTTAATGTCAGAACAACAAGACTATACACGCAGGAAATACACTACCTAGACTATGGAAAGTAATAAAAATAAAGATATAAAGTGTGCACAAACATTATGCTGATGACAGACAGAGAGACAGCCATAGGCGCGCTCCCAGCCCAGTTTGTGAGAGAATTCGTTGCTGCTTCTACTCACGTCTGTTTCCTGTGGTTGAACAAGAAAAACACGCCAATTCATCAATTTTAACTGTAATCATACAGAAATTACATTTATAGCACAGACACATGCCACCTATGTTTTATCGTTATCACTCTTGATGCTGACAGGTCAGCTGATGCTACAGGTTCTATGTAAGCAGGTATAACAAAACTTAAATCAGTTAATCTCTTTTTTGCACTGTTTGGTTTGGTCACTATATGAATAATGCAGTTTTTCATGTTAGCCTTTCTTATAATGCATTTAAAGCAAAGTATACCTGTCAACATTTATATTAGTTTACAGAACCAATAATTAGTAGGTTGAGGTTTAAGGTACGTGAAGGCATCAGTGGAGGTACGTGTGTGCACTGGAGGCAGTTATAAAAGAGTTATAAAAAGAATGCATGCTGATGGATCAATGAACAAATGATCTTCAGAAGAAATACTGCGGAGAGAACCTCTGGAGACAGGGACAGGACAGGGTGGAGGAGTGCAATGAACCGTCAGGCTGCGATTGAAAAAAAGATCACATTTAATCATCTGTTTGCAGAGTCGCCCGCTGGCGCTTTTTGCATTAATGACCAACTGAACACATCGGCTTCAGGTATCCTCCGCTTTGTAAATGACTGATGTCTGTGTTTCCATGAGCGCCTCACTCACGTTGTGATATGAAAAAATACCAATGTTAATGTTTCTTTAGAGTGCCTGGCTTAAACATAACACGCAACCGATCATGACTCTTAGGGGACATCATAGATCTTTATGTAAGTGTTTTAGCAATGAGAAAAAAAATGTATGGAAGAGTGTAAAGGCCACCATGAGAAACCCATGAGAAAAATAAATAAAAAATCAGAGGTGGTAGATTTTTTTTTCATCATGCTCTTTGAAAATAAAGTCAAAATATAATGTTGAAAAAAAAAGACGAATTTTTGAGAACAACCAGCACATGTGGCTGCTTCTATAAGATGCAGGGCAGGCAGTTCGATGAAGTGGTGAACTATTTCCCACTCGGCTTTAGCACCAAAAAAAATACTTTATCTCTTAGTTCACAAACACAGTGTAGTTCTCAGTATTGTGAGTAGGGCTTTGAAGGGCTTTTTTGAGGTGGCCTCATTCGTGCAAGCAGGAATAGTGAGTAATAGCTGTAAAAATAAATGAATGAATAAATACATAACCGTGGCCCTAATACTCTTCCATATTCTGAAGGTTAACGTATTCTGAAGTAGAAAAATTTGGGCACCATTTGGGCAGTTCCCTAGGATGTAATTTTCCAGCCATTTAATTAAAAGAGAGAAACAGTTTCTCACACCTCCAGAGATTTATTTAGATTTTTTATTGGGAATTATTCACAGAATTACTCCAATTTCTTGTAGCCGAAGAGACAAAAGCAGAAAACCTTTTCTTTCTCTTTTTACACAATAAGTTGACATTTTCCCTGCCTTCCAACACCTCGCGTAAAACAACATGCAAATAACGTCCTCCCGTTCCTTGTGACTATCTTCATGTGTTAATTAATTGCCATCCTGTAGGGGAGAGAGAAAAGGGCAACACTTGACCAGACCAACCTCAATTTTTCTTTCATTTCCGGATCCAGTGTCGCGTGCGGAGTCTAAACGTCAGGCGGCGAGTCTGCCTTTTAATTACTGTTTTTCCGTTAACAAGCTCATTCTATTGTTGGACAGCTGCAGGCAGCACAGACAAAGTGGGCGTCAAGTAGAAATGATTCACAAAGGACATAAAAGAATCCAGTCCGGGTTAATGCACGCTGGAGATGCACGTGGACAGAAACAATTTTCTCACTTTGGATATGAAAATGTATTAAAACACTGTCAGAAACCCTTCAAACTTCAGACAATGAAGGTAGCAAGACAGGATCGACTGATATTGGGTGGGTTCAAAGCGTGGTTGAATTATTAGAGGTGTACACACGGGAAGAGTTTATTATTACTGAGGCAAAGTCTCCGTGGTTACGACCTAAAACTAACTGAAACTGAGGCTAATCCACTTTTAGTCTAGTTTGTCTGCATCATTGAGTCCAGTTGCCCTTAATTTTGGTCTGATAATCAACATTTTCCCCGGTCTCGCTGTATTTACTGATACATTTCACCGTGTTTCTTCCACTCAGGGAGTGTGACCCTGGGTGGATGTCAATGCATACACTGAGGTGATGACCATGGTAAGTTAAAAACAAAAAAACAAACCAAAAAAGCATGAGTTGTAACAGTGACTAGAGAAAAACCACTGGAAATTGGGCCGGTGCGAAGTTGAGCTAATGTCAACTTTGAGCCCTCAACCAGTGGAAGTAGAGTTGACTGACATATGACACAAAGTTCCCCCAAACATTTACTGGAAAGAAACACTATCTATGACTTTGGCACCGAATTCCCTGTGTTGATAGCAACCTTGAAGCTCTGGGCGAACCCAGGTGGAGCGGTTGGATTTCTTTTCAAAGAGAGCAGCAACAATAAAAGAAGAGGTAGCTCCACCCATGCCCTGGCAATAGCTCTGCTCGTTTCAATGGAAGCGTCTCACATGAGACACATACCAGAGGATAACCTAAGTGTGCAAGAGCAAACTGTCAGCTACAAGGCAATGGGCTGCACACGTGAAACGCTTTCCACCTGGAGCACCATTAACCGGCATCATCTCTGCAGAGTAAACACTGAATCTAAGAATGCTGTTGAATAATCTTTACTCATGTAACGTTTGTGCTGTCTTCAGCTTTATCTCCTGCACATTTTTTCCCTCCATCCCTTAACCCGCTCTCCTTCCCCGCTGCCCTCCCCTCTAGAGCTTTCCTCACCACCCCACTGTTTCTAACGGCCTGTGGTGATTTTTAGAGGCGAGTCAGCAGAAACGCTGACTCCACTTTAACTTCATTACGTCCAATTAGGTACAGTGTCCTTCAGTATGGTTCGGAGTGCTGCATAGTTATCTCAACTTGGAGTTAATAGTAAAATCCTTTCATTTCACTTTTACCGACCTCTGTTCAATTCTTACTTTATGATGTTCTGCAAATTAAACACCTTGAAGCTCAGCTAAGTGCAGTTTATTTTTGTTCGAGTGTTGCAGCTGTGTCAGCAGCTTAGTAGCCAGACATCTTGCACCATGTCCTGATATATGATTACATTAAACTGTATTATTAGAAAATGAAAGTTATGCCAATTACTGAAATCTGTAATCTCTAGTTATATTTTCAGTTTGTCCACATTTGTGTTATTAATGTAGTAAAGAACCACTTCACTGACTAATGCTAGAAGAATGGTGCACGTTAAGAGAGCTGTGCATTCAGTGCCATGAGACCAAAGCATAAGAACTGTTTTCACACTTTCACCTTTTTTCTCTCCTTGTGAACTGTATTCTATTATAGTTTGAATATTTCCAGAAGAGAGGTATTATAATCAGCATATAATGAATTCAAATAGGTGATCTACGTCAGTGGTTCCCAACCGGGAGATTCGCACCTCCCCCAAGGGGGGCGCCAGAGATCAGAGGGGGTGTGCCATGATCTGAGCTCACCATCAGTTTCCACCTGTTTCACCAGTTTTTAACCGGTGTTGTGTGTGTCTCCCTACATGTACAAGATGCAGGGCTTCAAATATTCCTCAGTTATCCCCTCTTCAGACTAACATCACTAGCCACTCAGAAGTAGGCTGGGGGTGGGTCCTGGAAAGTTTGGTTGAGATTCCGCTGCATTCAATACAATTAGGGAAAAATGAGCTCTGAGTTGTCAAACTCAGAAATTACAGCATCCATACTACTACTACTAATAATAATAAATAGCTGCTGCACATACAGTATTTTAATGTTCAGCAGATGGTGACAATATACCGAACTTGTTTTTTCTCCACCGAGTCAACCTGTAACGTGACCGTTATGATATTGTAAGTCTGAAATTTCAGAGTTGGAATTTAGAATTTCAGAGTTTTGGTGAAAGCATCATCTGAACCAGATTTTTTCATCATAGTCACTGTTATCAGAAAGATAGAGAGTAAAGCTAGGAGAATGTGTCCTGACTGCCAACAAAGGACTTAAAAATAATAATGATAGCTAATATTAAATATTAAGATGTATTTTTTGCTTTTTAGAGTTAGAATATGATCTGCAGCGGTTTTTGTATAAAATAAAACTGAATTAACCCTGGAAAAAAAAGTGTGGGGCGTTTGGGAATCACTGATCTAAGTAGTTAATGTACTCCAACATTAAAATTGTAAAAAGCATTGTAAAAAAAAAAAAAAAAAAAAACTTTTTGATAATTATTTTTTATTGCGGTGCAGACCAGCCTTCAAAATAAAACGCTATACTTGCTGATTTTTTTTTTTTTTTTGGTGGGAAGTAGTCACAGGACCATGCAATGTCTTTGCCAGTGAGCTTAGCATTTAACTCTACTAACAAGACAACCGTCATTTTTGTCATTTGTAGACAGTGGAACAATTTGGAATAAACCGTTTAACAAGAAGTGCCAGACACAGAGGGCTGTTACTTGAAGAGCTGCAATGAGTTTACAAACTTCACAAACTTGTGTGTGACCTACGGTAATAAAAATGAATCACGGACTGACTGGCTTCTTCATCAGAACTGTATAGTTCCTTGTATTCATGCCCTCTGTGACCTCCAGTATGAGATGACATTTTAAGTATCTCAACATCTAGTTCGCTTTCTTAAAATGAGTCAGCTGTAACCGTGACTATGTATTGTGTGTTTTCATGGTTTGCAAATGAAACTAAAAACTAGACGGAAGCTTAGTTTAAGTTTCCAGAATCAGTAGAGGCCACGATTTGAGTTCATTTGGGCTCCAAGGAATGTGATTAATTCCCTTTTTTAATTATAGTTACTGCTTTATGGTTTGAAAATCCATAAAAAATAACAGCAGCTGACAGTGTAAATGGCTCTAGGCTGAATGAAAAGCTTTAAATTTAAGCAGCGGGTCAGGAGGTGAAACGCGTATTCCCCCTAAATAATAGCACGCCTGCCCTACTTTATAACAGTTTGTGCCTGTCTTATACCTGCTTTAATGCACTCTATTTATAACCCGCAGGGCTGCATCCAAGGACAAGACTGTATTTTTAAACAAACGCTTTACAGTGAACTGATTGAGTCGTCCGATAGACAAACAATGAAGTATTTCTCACAAAATGCACAGCATTTCAATTTAACCTTTGGACGACTAAATGTTTGAAAAGGATTCACAGAACTGAACTGAAAAAAGGGAGAAAATAATTTGGATTTCCCCCCTTTTAGAGGGCATGTGGTAAAAATAGGCCGCTGTAAAGACTGCAGGGAAAACAAACAAAGGTTTTCAGGTTTGTACTGTGACAGGAACACTGTGGAAATCTCTTAAGTGCTCCATATTTTTTATTTTTTTTGTTTTGCAATACAGGTGAGATTCCCCATATGTCTTAATTTCCACAGAAACCCGGCAGGGAAGAATGGGAGCGGAGCTGATGGATTGCGAGCTGGGTCATGCATGGCTTAGCATCTTGTTAGCTTCCCTCGCTATAAGGGACAGAGGAACACTGGCCGGGGTTTGCAAAGACATGAAAAGGTAAATGAGCTGACAGCGCCTGTTGAAGTCACTGAAGTTCTTTGGCATTCTGAACAAACACGATATAACAATGGACATTTTAGTTTAGAGATAACGACACTTGGCTATCTAGTATCAGTGGGGGACACACTACATAAATTAGGGTCATGGATGAGCAGTGATCGTGTGACTGGTGGCATGTCATGTCACAGCCCTTATGAATCAAAACAGCTCCACAGACCAGCATCCGCTGCTGTCACCGTCTCAGACACATGGTTCTGATTTCACTTTGCTAACTCACCTTGCCTTCCTTCGCAAACTGTTGAGAAATGCACGATACATTTTCTCTCCTTTGCCCTTGCTACTCTTTCAAGCACAGACTGCCATTATAAAATACACATGTAACAGTGACTCCTTGAATGCCAGGGCTTCCATTACTCTTTGACACAGGAAAAGGTTAATCCATCAGCGTTTAATAATTAAAAACTTCACTTGGCTGAGCTTCGGATTTTCTGTTGTCTGACTGTTAATGTTCGGAGAAGACGTCTCTAGCAGGCGCCAGAGTTTGCGTTGTAATGAATAATGGCAGTAGCGTTTGACACGGAGAAATCATTAAAGCACGTTAAAATCCTAAAGGGGGACTTTGGAGCAGGCGCCAGCAGACGCAGCGCAGGTGTGGAATAAATGCATGCGTTGGGAGCAGCCTAAATGCTGCAGCACACAGAGATGCGTGTGATCTGTGGCAGACACGAAATAACCTCGTTCTGTGGGGAGAAAAAAAAAAAATTAATAATCCTGTTAAAGTGGAAAAATATATATTACTGTGCCACCTTGAGCCCCTCCTTCTTCCCACTGATAATGACATTTCAGCTAGAGCAAATGAAATGGGCCAATTTTCAAACTCATTATAAAGTCAGGGCTGGAAAAAAAAAAAGAGAGAAATCGGAAGGCGCGAGTAAAGATTATGAGACAAATGGCGGACAATAACGCTGGCTGTATGTTTGTGTTTTTCTAGATACTGTGTGTGTGTGCTTTATGCCTTGTTTGTGTGTACATGCAGTGATTTTTGTCTGCTTGTGTATAGATGCACTGTTTTTCCAGACTCACGCATGTGTTATGTATGCTTTCAGTGTACCTTTTTTTTTTTTTTTTTTTTGATGTAGGTGTGTACGTGCATCAGCTCAGCCCAAAGCCAAGCTGACAGACAGCTTCCCTCCGAGGAGCCCCTTAGTGTTCCTGATTGATCGTCATAATGCCAAGGTACAGGCCCTGTCCTTGGTGCCTATGCTAATCGCAGGCTCATGCATATTTATGAGCTCCTTGGGAATCAACCGGCTAAATAAAGGATGAGGCTGTTGGCTTGGAGCTGCGTTCATCACTGACCCTGATTGCTTAGAAAGAAGGGAAAAAAATCAAGACCTGTGGTATTATTTTTTTTTATTCTTCTCTTCAGCTCATTGATCAAAAAGGCGAGCTCGTAGGAGACAAACAAAAGGTGGAGGCTGCGAAGAGTAACGTTAGTGGTTTTTACGTTCGCTTTTCATTCCATCATTTCAGTTCTCTTTTTCTTTTGTGTCTTATCGAAGCCTGTTATAAAGTTTTATTTAAGACAGTGACGCAAATGTGAGCTCATGCGTTACATACTGTGTGCTGCAGATGTGTATAGGCTGTATAAAAACAGGCTGCAATTCAGCACAATCAATAGCGTTTACTCTCCACAGCGTGTTGTAAGATGGGATAATGTAAATTGTTTCACCAGCAAATTGTTGATTTGCAGGTAAAATAATAAACTCTTATTTTGAAATTATTGCATAAACCAGGTCCCCTCACTTTTCTAGCTATTCGATAAGAACAGTTTTTATCTCAGCGTCCATGACACATCATAGCTACAAGAATTAATTACGTTGTGTTGTGCAACATTAGCTTGTCCTTTAACCCTCTGGAGTCGACGGACGTACTGGTGCGTCCGAATCGCATGGCCATCTTGAACTTTTATAGTTTACAGATTTTAAATTGTGTGTAGGCCAAGTAAAATTAGACTTATTATAAATACGACATGCCACACTTTTTCCCGAATATTGCCGTTATGTTGGTAAATGTCTGGTGCACAGGAGAAACGATGAAAAGTGAAATCTCTAGCAAGCTTCAAATGCTTGAAAGCAAAAACTGGTCCAATGTGTTAATACTGTTTGTCAAAATGAAAAAAGTAATTGTAAAATGACATAGACAAGATTGCGCTGAAAAGAATGACACCAAACAATCAATGGAAACTGTTTTTAAGATCAAATATGATAAGATCAAAAATGGCCAATTATACTTTGGAGTCCAGAGGTTAAATAAAAGCCAGTCAATTAATTATATCAGAAATAGTAGCGGTAAAAAAGAGAGACGAGATCAGGTTCAACATTTTGGTCCCTTTATTTCATGTTAACCACATTTCAAACAACTAAACAATCAATGGAAATGGCGTCACCAGATCTAAACAGCACTTTGCTAGACAAATAATCATCAGAATAATAATTATACAAAATAAATGTACAAATTCAGGACAAAAATCCCCCCCACACACAAAAAAAGTGAAAGAACATAAACAAAATATAATACAGATGAAGGGCCATGAACCAAGCAGATAAAACAAAAGTCTTCGCGAAAAACAAAAAACAAAAAACAAAAAAAACAAGTATAAAGATTCCTGGCATTCACATTGTATTCAATACCGTCTTTGTCTCGATAGGTCCATTAAAGAGCCTGACTGGACTCCAGAAAAAACTGAAACGTAAGCACAGACTGAACGGTTTGCCACAACATTTCACCACAAAGTACGTCGGTTCGTCCCATGAGCACAAAACCATAACTAAACGAATGTTCACCAAAATTTAACCTGTACCTCGGTTTAGATCAATGCCGTGCAGTACATAGTCTCAAAATACTAACACATGCTGATGTGAACCGATGCCTGATGAAAAAGTAAACCCGATAATTACACATTTTTAAGCTCTTTGATGTCGATTTAGTTCTGTTCCCAAGTTTCGGTGATTCCTCTAAAACAGATCAGTTTGAAAGCTAAGCCCTTCATCTGGCCTTTAATCGGTGCGACAGCGTTTTTAGTCCCCACAGGTGAAAACAAATCCGCAAACACTGTCACAGGTCTTTTGACTCGGCACAGTTCAGAGGCTGCTCAAACGTAATCGCGAGCTTTTGCTTTAGTCCCCTCGCTCATCTTTTAAATGGGACAACAGAGAAAGACAGAGCGTCTGATCAGACGGGGATAATGGGGAGCCGGGGTTGGCGTCACGCGTATAATTCTCATTAACTCCCACTCTCCTGCGCAACCTTTGAGCCGCGGAGGCATTTGAACCGTCGGCCGCGCGGACTGACTCTCGCCCCCCCTGGGAGGGCGGGGTCAACCTCCAACTGAAATTATTTCCTATTACAATAGGGAGTGAATTTGTAAACCCACACTCCCATATAGGCTCGGCGGAAAGGAAAACTGAGGCTTTGTTTGCAGAGGGAAAGTAAATGTGACCCGTCCGTTTGTGTTTGTGTTAGATAGATGGCAGACTGGGGAGACGGGCTCAGTCCCCTCGCTTCTTTTTCCATGAAACATAGTACGGCTTATCAAAGGACACTTGATCACATCAACCTTTTTGATCACAGTGGGCTGAACTAATTGGAGTTCACAGATTTGTCAGGTGTCGACAAATGCATGCGAACGCGTTTCTCCACGTGCAGCGTTCTACTCGTTCGAATTCTGCTAAAACTTTGGAATTGTTGTTGAAGCTGCAATGACACCTTATAAGAAAACTGTGTAATACAGTAAATATCACACTGAGATGCACGGCCAGCTGGTTGTTACACTTCCTGTACTCAGAGCATTGTTCAGTTCAATATGCAAAACTGTATTTCTTAATTTTTTTTTTTTTTTTTTTCAATTTTTTGTCTAATTGGACAGTTGGTAAAAGGGTAATGTAAGACTTCGTTCCAAACTATAATCACTGAAAATGACACTAACATGGCGTTTGGGAGTGTTTGCTAGTGTAATGTGTCTGGTGCGTGATGTTTGTCTGTTTGTTTGTTTGACTGTGGTTGTCTTATCTTATTTACAGCAAGGGTGGATGCAAACTGGAAGATTTGAGCTTTTCATTAAGCCGTCAAAAAAATGAAAAAATAAAAGAAATAAAAAATAAATTGCTTGTATTATAATGTTTCCTTCTCTTGTATTATTTCTTATAATGGCTCCGAGTGAAAGCAAAACTGTCAGAAAAAGTCAGCACGAAGAAACAGAAACCACGCTGAGATGTTTTTTATTATTATTATTATTTTCTAGCCAATTACTGAATTACAAGTAGCATTAACATCTAACATTGACTTGGACACGAGGCACTGGCTGCAAAGAAATTCATCAGCGTTCCATTTCAGAGAAATACTAACAAGTGCTCCTTCGCTTTGGATCACGGTCACAAACATTTGGGAGCTACTGAAAACATCTTCCAGTGTGCATCCAGCCTTCAGAGGGAGACAACATTCAAGGCGTAGAATATATCTAAAAAGGAAATACTGTACAGTAGTCACATCACAGCCCAGAAGAGAGGACAGAGAGATAGAGAAGGAAAAAGTGGCGCTTTTTCTTTTAAACATCTGATTTAGTTTTTTTTTTGTTTTTTTTTCTTAAACATATCATTTTCTTCTTTCTTTTTTTCCCTTTGTACAAGCATGTAAAGTCCCCAGCGGTGCTGAAGCAAACACACACACACACATGAAAATCACCGGTGTGTATGTTTGTCGTTTTATTTTTATCTTTTTTTTTCCTTTTCTGTACAGGTTGTGCGTGTGTTTTCACAGGCACACGTATAGATACACACGCACACGCGCTCAAATATGCAAGCATGCTCTCCGTTATTCACACAAAACCACGTGCACACGCTCTCAAACACACACGCACACCCACACACACACACACACACACACATGCTCGCAGGTAGGATTCTGGTCGACACAAGGAAGGCGGCGGTTTCGCACTTTGCGTGTGTCCCAGTGTTGCGTTGAGAATGACAGGCAGCGTCAATGGCAAATCAGAACAGGGAGGTCTTCGGCTCGCGGCCGATCAGAAGGAGCTGAGCGCCTCCAGAGCCACTTCGTAGCAGAACTTGTACTGCTCCTGTGAAGGAAGAAAAGCAGGCTGAAATTAGGTGTGCTGCAGTCTGTCGGTGGGAGTAACATCTATATGAAAGAGATGAGAAACGGGTTGAGGCAGCTGCTACCCGTGTGTGTTTGTGTGAATACAAAGCTCAGGCAGTATGAGAAAACCTGCATGTGTGTAGATACCACCATAGACCAGGTGCTATAATCTCCTTGTGCAATCTTAGTTTTATGCATCTTACAGCTATAAATATACATATTTATATATATTTTTATATATATACACATTCAGTGGCCTGGTACACCTTGCTAGTAAAAGGTTGGAACCCTTTTGCCTTCAGAACTTCGTGGCATACTTTCCACAAGAAACATTCCTCAGAGATTTTGGTCCATATTATCATGGTAGCATCACACAGTTGCTGCAGATTTGTCGGCTGCACATCTATGATGCGAATCTCCCGTTCCACCACATCCCAAAGGTGCTCTATTGGACTGAGGTCTGGTGAATGTGGAGGCCATTGGAGAACAGTGAATATTCAAGAAACCAGTTTGAGATGATATGAGCTTTGTGACATGGTGCATTATCCTGCTGGAAGTAGCCATCAGAAGATGGGTCCACTGAGGTCATAAAGGGATGGACATGGTCAGCAACAATACTCAGGTAGGCTGTGGTATTTAAACCATGCTCAGTTTGTACTAAGGGGCCCAAAGTTTGCCAAGAAAATATCCCCCACAACATTACAGCACCATCAGCAGCCTGAACTGTTGATGCAAGGCAGGATGGATCCATGCTTTCATGTTGTTTATGCCATATTCTGACCCTGACATCTGAAAATCGCAGCTGAAATCAGGACTCATCAGACCAGGCAACATTTTTCCAATCTTCTATTGTCTAATTATGGTGAGTCTGCGTGAACTGTAGTCTCAGTTTCCTGTTCTTAGCTGACAGGAAGGTCACCTGGTGTGGTCTTCTGCTGCTGTAGCCCATCTTCTTCAAGGTTGTTGTGCATTCAGAGATGATATTCTGCATTCCTTGGTTGTAACCAGTGGTTATTTGAGTTACTGTTGCTTTTCTATCATCTCCACACAACTGCCGCCCCCTATATATGTTCTCTTTTTCAGACTGTTCTATGTAAACTCTAGAGATGGTTGTGTGTGAAAATCCTAGTAGATCAGCAGTTTCTGAAATACTCAGACCAGCCCGCCTGGCACCAACAACCATACCACGTTCAAAGTCACTTAAATCCCCTTTCTTCCCCATCATGATGCTCGGTTAGAACTTCAAGTTGTCTTGATCACCTCTACATTGGCTATTGGCTGATTAGCTATTTGTGTTAAGAAGGGATTGAACAGGTGTATATTTATATTGTCATTTAATTCTATTTGTATTTTACTCTCCTTGCAGCTGTCACTTTATGGGAGAATCAATGAAAGATAAAGTATTCTGACACACATTACAACACAAAAAGCCCTTAGTATTTTTTTTTTTTTGCAAATAATTACTTTATCCCAACAGAGTTACATGAGCCAGTTCTGGATATTCCACAGACAGATGAGCATGTGAATCAAAAATGGTTTAGTGAAATATCTTTATTCCTCAGATCTTTTTCATTTTTATTTACCCCTTTGAATAAAATATGTCCACTGATTATATTCCAGTCAGTGCTTCAAGTCTTGATATATTGTGATTAAAAACATAAACTCATAAACAGAACGAGTTCTGCATTTGTAAGCCCCGTCCCGTCTGCTTGTAGCCTAGTAGTAATCTGCTAGTCGCCCATTAGTTTGTTGCCGATTGTTGGTCAATAGTGGATGTTCAAGGCTCTTTGGGGGGAGGGAAAAAAAAAAAAAAAAAAAGCTAATACGCCAGCGCTGGTGACTTTGTCGATACTCTTCCACTGGTCGTTGCTTTAATCGTGTTTCCTCTGAGCTGAGAAGAAGCTCAACGCGGTCAATGTCCATGTTGGGTCCACAAAGGTTTTTCTGCTTATCACTGCTACAACTTCCCCTACTACAAAAACATTGCAAAGAAGCTAGTCATCTGCCTCCTAGTCCTCATATACCTAAATACGAAACTATGACAAAAGGCATTGTTTTCAAGCACTACTTTTGCTGATATTTATGTTTCTACTTCCTGCTTCACTTCCCACACACTGCTTCACTTTTAAAAAATGTGACTGGAACTTTGGCTAAATTTAGTTGTTAAGGCGTACAAATGTTTGTATCCCCGTCACAGCGTAGTTCCAGATATGTATAGTCTGTATAAAAACAGGCTGCACCATCGATAGCATTTATCAGCACTCCACACAGCAGATGCCTTTTCCAATGAATGTGTGTCACAGTAGTACCTTTGTTGTACTTCACGTACTTCAGTATTTCCACACAGCTGATGAACCACTGCTAGTTTACTGTAATGACCCACTGGGCTCCTCACCTGTTTTCTCCAAGGCATCCGTGTTGTTACTGTCATGTGATCAGTGACATCATGACATGATGCTTGACCAATCTATACAACCCTGAATGTACACAATTATACTAATATATGCCGTCTGTCATGTGGCTGTGTTCATTACAGTATTGAGATTTTGGAAACTGATTTCAAGCTAAGTGGTTGGTTGAATTTCTGATCAAATCCCAGTAGAGTGTTTACTTACTGAAAGCTGCCAGTTTATTAAATTGTCAAGACCCTTTAAGAGTTTTCCTCCAGCACCACAAACACCTACTGTTTCATCATCGTTTATGTATATGTGTGTGTGTGTTGTGAACCCTCACCATAGTCTCCACCATATTAGTCTTGTTGTTTCTCAGTGTTTTGACGGTGTGGAAAACATCCACGATGTTCTGCTGCTGGATCATCTCATTGATGCTGCAGATGGCACAGAACGTTCCCGAACGCCCTCCACCCGTACTGCAGGGGGAGAAGAAGAGAGGGGGGAGGGCAAAGAATCTGTCAAATACTCATACTCATCTATACTGATAGAAAGAAAAGAGATGGAGCGAAAACATTTCAGAACTTGCTTTCCCTCTTTTAAAATGTATGCCCTTTTTCATTTGTTTTGTTTTTTTCAAACGTGTTCAAGTATAGCAATCAGGGTTTTCTTTTGTCTCCGCTTTGTTGCAGCAGCTGTGGTTGAGGTTGATTGTGCGTCAGAGTTTAAATTATGTCTTTAAATCCTATGGCACTGACAAAAAAAAAAAAGGCTCACAAGAACTGCAATCTGCTTGCTTGTGGTGGGATTTAAAGAGAAGACCCGTGTGTATAAAGAAAAAGGTCAGGATTCCTAATTGGTCTTTTAAGTTTAAGAGATTAAAGTTTGTTTTTGTAGCTGTTGCAATGTGTCAGTTATAGACTTTCAGAGGATATTAATATGAATTGAAACCTCTCATCTCTCAAAATAAAATTTTTACTAATTTAATTCCAATAGAGTGACCATTTTTAATAAGGGAGAAACACCTCAGGGCTCACCTAACAGAGTCTTAAAAAGTCACAAAAAGACGTTGGAAATTCAAACCACTGTACAGAGTACACACAGACTATGGATAACCAAAGTCATTAGCAGACTTTTTAAATTCTACCACCCCACCACCCCCTCAAAACAAAAAAAATATGACAATAAAAGGAAAAATGAGACAAAGAATGACAAGAGTTGACAGAGTGAACCAGCAGGACAAAGAAACCTGTCACTGTATGGGGAAAAAAGAGCCCTGCTAATGGATTTAAGACGTTTTAATAGATTTTCTCAAATAATTTTTTAACTTTATGCAGAGTGCATGTCAGTGAAGATACACTCAGTGTGTATGTGTGAGGTGTTTACTGGGCACGTGCCCCAATCAGCAGTCAGTGCTGTGCCAGTCAGCAGTCAGACCACCCAGCATGAAAACAGCTCCAGACTTCCCCATCTCACCTGGTTCCAGCTGAATTCCTTCAGTATTCAGGCTGAATAAAACATTCAGGTAGGGAGAGGTGGAGTGGCAGGCGTCAAAAACAGCCTCCACTGCCTACAGAGTCTGCATCGGAAAGACCAGCACTGCTGCATTTTGGCTGTCCAGTGAGGGTAGCTTAGAGAGTCAGATCAACTTTCTTTTTGAAGGTCTTCAGTGTAAAGATTTCAAAATGTCTAACTGGGCTTAAAAAAATGTATTAAAATAAATATATAAATACATGAAAATTGACCTAAGCTGTTTTTGCGCTAAAACACTGAAAACACCAGATCACCTAAATCATGCGGATTCGTTTTTAGGTTTTGTTCCACGCATAAACCTGTTCTTGAAATGACGCACAGCACCTCAGGCCCTCGTTGCGCTGGGTTTGGATATGAATATTTGAAAGTAACATTTAAAATTCAAAGATATTCCTTGTGCACTTCTTTCCTGACTTCAAGTTAGTTTCATTTTTTCAGCAGTGTCAAAAACTAATTTCTGGCAACGGGAGACGAAAAAATATATATATATATATAAAATGCATTTTACATCAGAGCTGTCAAATACACCTCAGAGCTAAAATGTATTAATGATATGAACCTAATTACTGAAGAGCAACCACCAGCACGCCCGATAAAATCAGACAGGTCGAGTCGCAAGTGGTTCTGAGGGTCAAGGCAACTTCCACTGTTTATATAGAAAAGAACAAGATGATGTGTGGACGTTTGTGAACCTCTCCATCTGCATGCAAGTGTCGAACAAAGTGCCACTAGAAGATGGCTGCTACAAGAAGTTAATTAAAACTACAGGAGAATTAATTTACAGGCGTTTCTTAAAGGTTACAGTACAATGACCTTTCACAGGGCGTTAGTGTGAATACGTTATGTTATAAGAATACTTCTGTCCATCAGCTGCTGCATTTGCATAAACGTGCACAAATATAACAGTTATATGCTCTTTCAAATTTCAGTTTTATGGCCTCCTGTTTTCATATCCCCATTTATCAGTTTTCAAGTCTGGAAAAAAAAAAAAAAACGAAAAACACTGGGACGGCAGTGAAGAATTCAGCTGTCTGAAATTAGTTTTCTAGAAACACTAAATGAGTGCTGCACTTGTGGGGAAGCAAAATCAGAACTAAATTAATATTTCCATTTGAAATTTGTAATTAAAAAGGAAAATCAGACTTTTGGAACATTGAGCAAGCTTTCAAAAATCAGTCATGCAAAACCTTTCTTTTTGCAATTTATAAATCATTGCATGATAATAATGCCAGAGTACTTTATAGTAGATAATCCACCTGTTTGTTTGTTTACGAGTTAAAACATCTGCATGCAATGTTGGCCGACCTAGCAGGAGCCTCCAAACATCTAAAAGTACTGTACAGTTTGCAACAAACAGGATTTTTTAGGACTCCTAAGTACGTACTAGGTGCATGGGTGCACTATTAGGACAGGCAAATCACTGCGGTGACAAACATAAACACACTTAAACCAATAAAAGCCCTACAGTGAATAGGCTCTAACCCACAAACTGCTCTAGCAGACTTCGCTAGTTTGGACTGGAGGAATAGCATGCGTGTGTTGTTGCCTGGGCCTCCCGAGAACCTAGGATCGCCACTGAGCGACATTCAGGAGTTTGTGGATATACTTTATGCAATTCAAATTGTTTGTGATACACTTAGAACCAGATAAGAACCGCTACACGCTGTGAATGTGCCGGCTCCTCGCTATTTTCTAAAAGGTTCTCCCGGTGTGGATTGCTGAAAATGAGACATGTGCTCAGCATTAAAGACCCATCAGACTCCAACCTCCAGGACAAGAGCAGAGCGGAGAAATAATCTATTTTCACCAGCTGCTGATTGAACCATCATGTTTCTCCTTATCACTGGTATTACTGAGTCTGTGAAATCAATAGCCGGGGTTGATTAGCCAGTGTAGCTGTCTTTAGCCAGAAGCAGAGAAAGCTTACTTCCCTGTCACTCACGTTTACTGGGGTTGAATGGCACAACTTTAGTATTTTTTGCCCCTATTTATCCATATTAAAAACTTAACACTAGTTTTATATTCCTATAACAGATCCACTGACACGTTTTAAAATCCAAGTCAGTTTGGATTTAATTAATTTGAAGAGATGGATGGAGATAGTCCGTGAAATCGATAGCTATGACGGACAGATTGATTTGAACCGCAGGTCAAGGAATGTGATATGTATCTCTTTCACAGTGTATATACCTATAAGGCAGCCAGTTTTACATGCAGATTCTGTGCATTCGTGCCAATAGTTGGGTTAAGATCTACCAGTCGTATTATTTTTATCAAGAAGCACAGAATCTCCTGCTCTCATATTCACTTTCTTTAAGACCTTGCATCAGAGATCTTCATTTAATTAAAACATTCAGTGATTTACTGCTTCATATGATATTTATCAGTTTTATATATGTATATACTGGCAATCTATAAAAGAAAGAAAAATCTATAAATATTCTGGCAATCTATAAAAAACATAAAATTTAAATCAGTTAAGGTACTAATATAATTTAGGTCTTTATTCTTTCTTGCAAAGACGTTTATTTTTGCTTTTCAGTGTTTTCCTACAGCAGCTAGGAAAAAACAACAACAAAAAGTAACTAATCGATGCCATTTCTGATTGGTCCAATGAGCTGTGACAGAGGAACCTGATTGGATGAGCACCAGTGACGCTCACCAGCTTGAGGCATCGTTTGGGGAGCCCGTGTGTGTTGGTGTGTATTATTGCCCGTGAACTTCCATGTAATCTCTCTTCTATAGATTTACAGCTTTTGTTTCCCTCCCTCATTATCAGCTTCATTTGTCTGGCTCCGATAGAAGTTGTGCGGTTGTTGCAGCTGTGCACTAACACACGTGGATGTTTGTATGCAATCAGCACTATTTAGGCTGGAATGTATAAAAAGAGAAGTGATAGCAATGCGACATAATGTTAATAGTAATCTTTACGGGTCAATCAAGGACAAGACAAAGATGGACAATCTAGTTTCTGTGTAAGTTTTTTGCAGTGTTTTTTCTGTGATCCAGCTATTAAATGAACTAGTACTACTTGTATATTTTTTTACACCAATATGGCTTCAGACTGAGAAATGAATGTTTAGATTGATCTTTTCGTCCCTATGCGTATTTTTTTGCCTCCTGTACGAAAAAAAGGCATATAATAATAAATGGGTTATATCTTCACAACTCTAAGGGCTGCATGAATAATTTTGGTCACCTTGGTTCACCCAGACCTTGTGTAAAAGGAGGCCTTTGGTGAAACTCAAAGGAGAATATCTTGACAACGGATTGGTCAATTTTCATGCCCAAATTTACCGTGGAAACCACTAATGTTGATCCAGAGCAAAGTAAACACAAAGATCGCATATGGTCAGCGACCCTACACTCCAACCTAGAAGCCTCTTCCTTTTCATATAAACAAACGGGAGCGCCATGATTCATTTTAAACTGACGCAGTCACAGGAGAAGCCATTTGCAGTGTTTTTTGGAGCTGGAATATAACTTTCATAATATAATCACAAAACAGCAAAGGTAAGAGGTACTTTATGATTTTGCGAATGTTATTTTCGCAACTCTTAGGCTTCTAGCTCTCTGAGTTTTTGTCACACAGTGAAGAGACAGACATCGTTGTAATCAGCAGCATCTCTGCTTACATATGGTTTGTGTGGCTATCTTGTGGTGAGGTTAGTAGAAGCACTAAATGAGACGTTCACGGTATTCCTGTTTTCATCGTGTTCCCATACAATTGATTGGGGTTTTATATGTGTTTCGTTTAGGTGGCAATGCCTGATAGAGGCCTTTAGATGAGTTTCTCCCTTTCATTTTGGGTTCATTACATGTTTGGAATGGTGCATACCATTATGCGTTTAGATCGTCTGTAGCGCACGGATCTCACCTCAGTCCCCTTTATGGGGGGCGCTTGGGTCTATCTATCTATCAGTGAGGTAAAATACAGCACAACAAAGGACACGAATGGATCACTAAGTGTATGTGTGTCTCAGTGCAGTGCACTTACAGGCAGTGTACCACAGTCCTCCCGTCTCCTCCATCATACTGCTCCTGCCACTTAGCCAGCCTCCTGACCAACTGGAGGATGGAGCGCTTGGAGAGAGGCGTGTCCCTGTAGGCCGGCCAGCCGATAAACTGGAAGTGCTGCACCAGGCGGTAACCATCCTGAGGCTGAGGAGAGAGGTGTGAAGATTAGCATGTTGACATCGCTGCCGTCACGGCAATCAGCACCGTGCACAAATTACCACAGTTGAGATCAGGTCTGGACAAACAGAACGGCAGACACAGACTCATTTTAGCTAGAGGCAGCGAGTCATTTCATCCGTGGTCTCATTTGTTGCCTGGGGAGAATCATCTCATCAGGTTATAATATATCTACTAAGCTGATACATAAAGCACTTTTCATGTGCTGCTGTGCTCGAATATATTCTTGTTTTTGAACAAAATGTCTTTTCAAAAGAGACAACAACGACGATAGCTCATAATGTTCAGTCCAATTTCATGGCGTGCTTTCAGTCGTCTGGCCCACGGCGGTTGGCATCCACCACACAGAATACCAAAACCCGCCATCACTGTCAGACTGATTTACTGCTATGTTTGCCACACATGCATATGCACGCTGACATTCATGCACACACAACCCAACAGATCCAGCAGTATTATTTTTTTTCTCCATCTCTTCTCTGTGCACCCCTTCCATTGCTCCTTTTGTCTTTTTGCTTCCTCCATCACTTTTAAAAACTCTGAGTTTCAACTTTTTCTCCCCTCTTGTTTTATCTCCTCTCATTTGTATATTTCCATTTCTGTCACTCGTCTCTTTCCCTCCTCATTTGATGGCTTAGCGGTCGATGGTACAGAGTCAGCTAGGCTGGAGCCGCTCTCACAGTATGAGATGTGCTGTTATGACGATGATATGAGCCATTTCACACTAGACCGGTGATGTGTTTGAGAGGGAGGGAGCGAGAGAAGGTAGTGGGGAGTTCACTAAGCACTATAGGAGCAAGTAGCACCGTCATGGATGGGTGAGAAAATGGGATGAGGAGGGAGCGACAAGAGGAGCCAAGAGGGAAGGAAAGAAAGGGAAAGACAAGACAAGGGGAACAAGTGAGAAGAAACAGAGGTAGAAGAGGACAACATCTTTTTAGAAGAACATAAAGGTTAAAAGAGGTGTTCTGGGAAATATTGTTCCACTGTTCCACAGGGATTTCTATATTGGTATCATACTGGTACTGGTCCCTACTACTGGTAGTAAATCAGTTTAGATTGGTACTGGGCTTCAGCTATAGATACATTTTCAATGTAGCACTAAACCGCATGGTGCACTGTGAGACGTGGTGAAGATGGAAAGGTCCGAAAAAAGAAGCGGCAGAATGAGAAGACTTGTGCCAAATAAAAGGTGCCGTGTCAGTTTTAGGTGACCAGACATCCACCATTTCTGGTGACTATCGCCATTTTAGATGGCCTCTCCTCCGGCTATAGCTGTCCCCAAAAGTGTCCCCAATTTTAGCGCAGACTACAACTATTACAGTAGCCATTGTGCTGTTACTGACATTACAGACATAGCAGTTTCAATATGAATAAATATGTCAAAATAAATGAAACCGTAATTGTCTCTGTTTCTTCATTTAATTTAATTAACATTTAATTTTATTCTTTATCTCTGAGCTGTAAATGTCCACAGATTTCCACATCAGCAGGCAGTGCTAACATGGATTCAATGTTTTACTACTAGTGTGGGATTATTCTACAATATTTACTCATCATCACAGTAAAATAGTCCATCCTTAGTCCAAAAAAGCGTTGAATAAGGTCAGCTTATTCTACTGCATTAATCTACTGCAGTAAAAAAAAACTTGTGAACACGTGATAATCCATGATAAAATAAATAAATAAATAAATAAATAAAATACTGTGATATACATTTTTGGTCGTACCGCCCAATCATACTATGAAATAATGAAAACTTTGAGTACCCTGGCCATGTTGCAGATCCTGAAGATTCGGTTGATGATGTCTTCATCAATGTCTGCCGATATGAACTCTACTTGAATGGGGCCATAGCAACACGAGCTCTTCTCTGGCCAGTACTGCATACATAACTATAGAGAACAGAGACAAAGAGAGCAAGAGAACGAATGGGTCAGAGGAGGCAAAGTTCGTTAGTTTTAACAGGTAATACCAAATGTGTAGAAAATTATCCGATGCAAGAGTTGATATCATACAACACACGATGCTGCATACAAATAAGACTCCGATTATCACCATCTGTTTTACATTCAGCATGAAGGAGATGAGCAAACTAGATCTAGATTACATGATTATAGGGGATTATATAGGGAAACAATTATATAGTCCGTTCCAGTCTTCAATCACAAAAACATCACATTTACCTTAAAGAAAACTGGTGACTACCCTGTGTGGCTTAACATATAAAGTAGACCTGAACTAATGTCTAAACGCATCAACATTATACAAGAACAATAAGAAACCAACTAATCGATGCCGTGGTACACCAACAACTCTTAGGTTGTGTAGACATACAGCACATAGAGTCTTGTGGACTTTAAGAGACCATAGATCAATATAACAGCATAAGTTCCCAGTGTGAAAAAAAACAGACATAAAACAGTGAAAAGATTCTAATATAACATACACTAAAACAGATTTTTGCTGGTGTTGTGGTTTGGTTTACGTTGCAAAACACATTTTACTGATGACCCCATCCACAGCAGTTCATTCACCCCCTTCCCCTTCTCTGACCACCTTCTACTCACTATGAATAAGTTCCTCATGCATCCCTACTTAACTGAACTGAACTATCTTGTTAACACAGTGTATTTCGAACAACCAGGCCATGACCCGGTGCTGGTCTGTGCAGTGTTGGCTACGGGGCCATCAAAATGAGATGTGACAAGAACTGATCATTCATCCACCCCCCCAACGTCCCCCGCTGCCACCCTCAAGCGGTGGAGGCCTGAACGTTTGGAGGGACTGCGCATGTGAATGACCATTCAGAACAGCTTCCTCTCTTTTGTTTTTTTGCTGAGCGCCAAAGCTCGGCATCAACCCTCTGACCATCACAAGTGAATACGTTGCCGCCCCTGGCTGTGGCTGTACTGTCAACCATCCAGAAAATAAAAAAATTCGCCAATACCCATTGTTCACACTATAATAGTTGTGAATAGGTGTTATTTTTACATGAACACCTATTAAATAAATGTTAACAAAAGAGACGGCTACTTTTGAAGCAGTTATAAATGAACCAAAGCTAAGAACTGTTAGCCTTTCAGTGTCATCCAGAGGAACAATTTTATAATTTTAAATCAATGTTGACTAAATGTGGCTGACATTGGCACAATCTGTCAACACCATGAACCGAATAACTGCATAATTTAGCAGTTGGCTTCTTATCTGAGGTTAAAAAAACAAAACAAAAAAACATAGAAAAGATAACTAAAACCTTCTGAGTCTTGCACTGGGTTCAATTCCAAGCACTGTCGACATTCATATTTATAACAACAGTCTCTGGACGTCTAAATCAGACTGAGATGTTTCAGTCGGTGCGTTAGCTTCCGGCTGCCGGGATTTTTTGATTTAGGGAAAATAGATGCACGTAGTTGTGAGTGTGCCTGTACCTGTGCTGCATCCATCTCATTGAGCATTACAATGGAGGAGCAGTTGTAGTCGAAAACCAGCCTCCAGAAGTCGCCCATGGTGTTTGGCAGAGGATGCTGGGTAACAATGAAGGCCGCTGGCTGTTTGTGGCTCTGGAGCATTTAGATGGAGCAGAACAAAATAACAAGCAACAAGCGCAAGATTAAAACCAAGTAAACCAAACAGTCGATACATCGAGCCATCTCAGCACAGTGGAAAGTTCAAGATATATATTTATATGTGTTTATAATTTGAACTTACATCCATTAATGCAGCATTGATGTAGTTGGAGCTCTCTCCGTCCACAGATATGAGGAAAGGCAGGCATCGGTCTGCTGACAGAACGTCCATACTGCGGTTCTTGTCGTGATTCCTTGGTAGCAAACCCACGCTGCAGTCCTCTGGACGGACTCTTGGAGTCACTATATTCAGAGTCTGGTGGACAGAAAAATTAGTGTATGAAATCAATTTCAGTGCTCACCTTATCTTATCTTATCTTATCTTATCTTATCTTATCTTATCTTATCTTATTATAGCCTCACAGTGATTATTATTATGTCCTGTGATTAAAGTGCTTTTGCCTATTTATTTGTTGGTTTTTACGATACCTGGAACATTCATAACTGGCCTTTTTTTTATCATTTACAGCTTTTTAATGTTAATTAAGGGTGTAATAACCTTCTGCCATAATGACACCATCGTCTGTAAAGCGTAATGTCTCAGCTTTCAGAAATCATTGGAATTATTCTATTAGCGCAAACCGCAACGTTTCCAATGTACACTTGCGCAAAAACGTGCTCCCGGCGACACATTTGGTTGTAAAGGGTTAAATGAGATAACAGTGATAACAGTAACAATGAGCTTGGACCAGAGTTGAAGTACATATTTTACTATTTTAGAAAATATTATATTTTAGTTAAGGGTTGGTTAAGAGGATTAATGTTCGGGTAGATCTCCAGAGAATATATTAAAGTTCGACGGATGTTCTCTGTGTGTGTGTGTGTGTGTGAATGTGTGTGCTCACCTGGAACTCATCTTTAATCTGGCTGGAGTTGGTCTGTGGGTCCAGCCGGCTGATGTTGTAGTAAATCGCTCTGAACTCACACACTGGTATGGCTGTGTTCCCACATAGACATGCTTCCAAGATGGCATCGTGAACAAACACATACTGCTCCTGCAACATAAGTGAAAAGCAGAAGATCAGCTACATTTCTTTCAGTGAAATTACAGACAAATCTCTGGCTTTTGTGAACAGAAATATGTTTAGTCTTGGACATGCATGGCCCCACTGGACTTGGCTGTTGTTTCTCAGAGAAGCTATACCACTAGAATAAAGGAATGACGTTGCATCTCTTGACTTTTCAAATCAAAAACAAACTGAAACATTCCACTATGAACACAAGTTGTGTTGCTTTGTACATGGAAGTGCATTATTTGTATGCAGGTGGCAGCCTGAAAGTGAATTAAAAGGCCACAGTGCTTTGCCATATGGTGTTTCTGTGCTCTGGATCAAGTGCCCTCTTTGTGCTCCGGCCCAGTAACATGCTTGCTAAAGCATCAGCCACCATGAACTACAGCTGCCTCCATGCATGTTAATTTAATCTTTCTGCCCCGTTATTTTTCCCATTTTGCCTAGTGTTGGTTTAGTTTTTATTTCACCTGTTCCCTCTCACATTTGTGTTTGCCTGTCTCCTCTCGCTTTTTCACTTTGCCTCTCACTTTTTTCTCTTGGTCTTTCTCTCCCTCAGCTGAATGTTAATTGTTGCCCTTGGAGTGAAGAGGAGAGTTTAAATGCATCAATGAAACGACTCAATTGACCTATACGCACACACTCGCATGCAAAAACACATGTCTGCACACATGAAGGTGGTACACATGGAGCCACACAAAAACACAAGCGCTCATTGATACACACACACCGCCGCACACACTTCTTCCCCTTGTGCCTTTTAAAAGATTAATTGCTTTGTGTTGTGCGGAGCAGGATTATAATAGCGTCAAGTGGGTTCAACACTGACACAAATTGCTCCCACACATATTCAAAAGGCAGGGCAGGACGCATTTAGCTTGGTTTCAAGAGGCACACCAACACACATGTGAGCGTGCACACACAAAGACACGGATACAAAGGTAGCTTTCACACCGCCGCTGTCATAGGAAAACACTCAACGTGATGCCCTGGGTAACTTTTCTGAACCTAGCACTTCTAAAACCCATTCAAAAGTCAATTTCAGGCTGCGAGCTTGAGCTGTCAGTCTGAAAATGAGGCTGTTTTTCTTTATTCCTGGAAAAGTTGACTTTTCGGATATGCAAGGTTTTCATCAGTAGCACAAATGGAAAGCAGAGGCGGGATGGATTAGGTCGGCTTAAGGTAGCTTAGAGAAGAAATGAACACTTCTGTTCCAAAATGAAACACCCAACATTTGAAGACGCAGACGCTTTAAAACATGATTGATACTACAAAATTAGAACAAATTATGACGCCATATAAAGAATAGTAAGTCCTCGGCTGACACAAAGTCAAAACTTTTGAGGAAATAGATCCTGTGCTTCGGGGATTTTGAAGTCTACAAGAAATCAAATGGAAATCATATTACTATAAAAGTACTAGGTAGAATTACAAATAAAAATGTAGCCACTGTGTGAATGTAATGCCAGGCTTAGTTAGCAGCATGTTTCAGTAGCTTAATAGTTGGAAACATTCAGAAATAATGTCAAGACGAGCTTAATTTAGATGTCACAGTATATTCTTTTGCATTCTGACAGGTGCATTTACATTCCTGTGTGTTTCTTTGATCTAGACACTTTGTATTCATATTGTCGGTGTGTTTGAGGCTCATCTATTACAGTGAAAATTCCCTCGATATGCGTCGCACACACCTGTGATTGCAGAGAGAAGTAAAAAGAGAGAGCGTACTGCAAGCTGATGAACCTAACTGAGGTCCTTTTTCCCTGCAAAATACCAGGGTACCAGAGTATTAGAGCGTGGTAATCAAATTTTGAGGAGAGGCTCTTCTCTGTGGAGCCTCGTACAGACGAAAATGAAAAATGTAAGAGATGAGGTTAAAAATGTAATTTGCCATTGATTTATATAACTGCAGGTTATGTTAACAAAATACCAATCTCTATCAGGACCTGGACTCGGGGAATCTACCAACGATTTAGATGCAACGGGCACTTCTTCACTTACCTCTGTCTGAACCATGTTGACTCGTTGTGACCTCAGTTCTCGGATGCAGTTGAAAATGTCCACCACTCCTTCGTTTTCTGCCATGTCCAGCATGATGTCCACTGCGATGAAGCAGCCCGTCCTCCCTGCCCCAGCGCTGCAGAGGTCCAGAAACAATGCCACATTAGGAGACTTGGCTGCATGTATTATTCATTCCGTCTGTGGCTGCGACCAAGAAAATGCTCCTTAAAAAATTAAATATGTTACAGATGAGCCATTTATTCACGTAACTGCAGGTAAACAGCTTAGTTTGATCTAAAGTTAACAAAAAAGAAAAAAAAAAGAAAAAGAGCGACTCTGATATTCTGATGTTTATTTTATGGAATATAACAGAGTGTATTTCTTGGCCAGAACCATAGACTCTTGTGTTTTAGACTTGTGTTTTACCTTTCTTCCAGTTGTTTGACAAACTCTTCAGTGCTAGATCTAGAACTGGATTCTGAGTTGTCTGATCTCTAGATGGGGAAAGGTTTTGGATCTATAATAGAATGGATGTCAGAGACTCAATGCTGGTTACTGAGTTATATATCTCACTGTGGCAACGGGTCAATAAAGGACCTCCGTTTTATTTCAGTCTAGGTAGGAAGGGTGTGCAACAGTGTACGTCTGACGTAAGTCTGTTTTTCTAAAATTTTGGAATCTGTCTCAACTCAGCTAAAGGTTTTCGCTTAACACACCTCCAATGGCTCTAGCTGCATAAATACTGCACAGATATATAAATGATATTGATCATCTTACCTTCAGCAGTAACAGTGTATAGCATGTTTTCAAACTGAGGTAGTATGAAAAGCAACAATTGATTTATGCCTGTTTTTAATCAGTCTATTGAAAGATCATTTAACAATGTTAACCACATGTTAAAAAGCCATAGAGCAGAAAGCCCAGAAGGTATATTTACTATTATAGAGAGATCGATAAGGAATGGTACTGGAAACAGCCTAAAAAAAGTTCACAAAATCCAGGTGAGTGGTTTTCATGAATAAAACATGTTTTCAGTGAATAAACAACAACCGGAGCCATTCTTCTAATTAGGACGGTGTGTAACGACTGATGGCCATCAGTGAACTGCTAAAAGCATTTCCTGTTCGATGACTGTGCGACTGAATGTCAAGAGAGAGACACCGGAAACAACTGAAAGAGGTCAACAAACTGTCTGGCAGAAAACCCGGCGATGCCTGAAACGCACGCGGGCTTTAGTACGAGGGCGCTCTCGCCCACAGGGGACACACACACGGACGCGTGGAGGGTTTAGCACCGCGCGTCACGTGTTACAGCGGCGCACTGAACAGCAAGGCTCGGAGAGGCAGATCAACAGATGGATGAGACGAGCGAGGGAGAGGAGGAGGAGGAGGCAGGGAGGAGGGACGGTTGGAAGAGGTTAGCGACTGCGAGTGATGGGGGTGGGTGTCAGGAGGGAGAGATCAAGGAAGGCAAGGAGGCATGAATGAAAGGAAGGATGGAGAACTGAGAGGTATAGAGGGACAGAGAGAAGGAGGGGAGAAAGCTATCTTTCACTTTGCAATCCCTCTGACAGTTTGCAGAGACAGCTAGAGAGAGAGAGAGAGGGAGAGGGGGGGAGCAGAAGGAGAGAAAAGAGAGAGATAAGGTAGGGAAAGATAGGGAAAAAAAAAAAAAAGGAGGGAGCGCCTCAGCAGATTACCTGTCAACCTCTGTGATTAATGTTGAGACCAGAATACTGCTGGGCTTCTAAGTGTGTGTGTGTGTGTGTGTTTGAAAGCATCGTGACACAGGCCAATAGCGTCAGAGTGCCCCCGGAAATTGGAAGTGACTGCCATAACTTCCTGCCTGCCTGTCCACATCCAGGTACTTTTTAGTGCGGCTGTCTGTTTATGCGTCTGCTCCCCTCATTTGTCTTCCCGCTGTTTACTTCCGCTCTCTCTCTCCGCTTGTGTGTAAAGTTGTGTCACGTAATTTGTTCAGGAACAGGAATTCGGAGGCCACGAGTGCGCTTATTTAATTTTTCAGGATGAACAACTCATGCTGTAATCACAAGGGGCAAAAAGGAGCTCTCACACAATTAACTGTCTCATGCGAACATCTGCCGACTCAGTAACTAAATTAAATGTTGTTTTGTTGCGTTCTTCCGTTTGTACTCTTTTTCACATTAGTCATCTTATGTCTCATGTGTCATTGCTCGCTGGACGCTCCAAAAAGTTCAGTCCAGGAAGAACTGGCCGATGAGTGTGTCAGAGTTTCCATAGCCTACTACTACTACTACTGTGTTGTATCAAATACTGCATATTTAATATGCAGAATATGCTCAAGGACAACACTTGTGTTAATAATATATCCTCCCTATCTTAACCCTGGCAGTGTAACCACACGGTTGATCTTTTTTTTAGTAGTAGTAGAAGAAAATAAAATGCTTAATTTCTCATTTTGTACCCGTTTTCTAACCATTGCTAGTCATTCAATTTGTAACATACACAAATTTGTGTGTGAACACATCATATAGTATATACATACATATATATATATATATATATATATATATATATATATATATATGCACATTTCTGAGCAGATGAAAATATACATCATACACCTTCAGTATATATATTTTATGAATCTGTACAATCGTGTGAAGACTGTAAGAAAACATTTTCTCTTTGGAAACACTATTTATTTAAAATATAAAGAGACTAATTCTCATCTTCTATAACCACTTGTCCTCCAGAGGGTTGTCGGGCAGCTGGAGCCTGTCCCAGCTAATACGAAAAGACTGTGAGATAATTAAATAAATAAATAAATAAATAAAATGAAAAAAGGTTCATAGTGCCAGATTTAGTATGCAATTTTATGTTATTGTACCAGGAAAAATGGCACAGGATTTTAAATTTGTTCAGTCTGTCAGGAATGGCGACTGTATGACGGCTCTTTGTCTCCAGGATTAACTGAAGGCCATCCATTCAAAGCTATGCGTCGGGTTAAGGTGGACCAACAAATGGAATAAACCTATTTTGGTTGTGTACAGAGGAGGGAACAATCTAAAAAAAAATCTTTTAAGCTTGTCAGAATGGCGACCCTTTAAAGCCTATGCCTGCTGATAACTAGGCCCCAGAGTTAAACTGCTGTGTCCCGTAAAGAACAGAACACGGGGGGTTAAATTTATTGTCGCGGATCTAAATGGGATCTAAAAGCTGACATTTTTTGGTTTCTTCCTCTTGTGCTGGTTGAGCGGGGGCATGAAAGTGGGGCGGGAGGTTAATTTCTTTTCTTTTTTCTACTGTTGTCTACTTTTTAAAGGTTAGCAACATCAATCTCATTTATGGACACAAGAGATTGGCACATGTGTGTGGGTTCAGCATGTGTGTGATGATATTGGTAGTAACTGTCCTATCAGACAAAAGAACATTGTCTGAGCGTGACACAAATGAAAGTGTTTTGAGTAAAAAATTTTAATTGACACAAGATTACTATAAGTTTGGTTGTTGGTCAAAACCTTTCAAACTGTCGAGTAAGACAGTCACAGAGAGGAAAGAAAAAATATTTCCTGGCCTGCTGAGTCCCAGGCTAGTACATATTTTAAACAACTAAATACACTGTTTTCTGTATATTGAAATATTAAATATATGCAATAGTTACATTTCTTTTTTGTTAAATCCTTCATGGTGCACTGGCTTTTCTCACAGTCTTTCCCAAGGCCTGGCAGCATCAAGGAGTTTAGAGTATCTTTAACCTCATTGTCCTTTACTTGTGTGTACTTACCTGCAGTGTGCCACTATGGGTCCGGCATCTGGAGGGTTGAGGAACTTGACCTGTCTTATAAAGCCCAGCAGTCCTGTTGCGTAACAGGGAACGCCGTGGTCGGGCCAGCTGGTGAAGTGAAACTGACGGAGCTCCCGGATCTCATGATGGCCCTTCTGAAAAACATGCACAGTGAGGGAAGTTATGCTAATCTGCAGATTTTATAGTATCATCTTCTGGAAAAGGTTCTGTGCCTTTGTTAAAAAAGAAAGAAAAAGTGGTGGACATTTTGTCTCTTGATGATGACAAATGCTTACAAACCCTTTTATAGCTCTTTTGGGGAAGGCAGACAAGAAGACATATCATGGTTCAGGACATTAATTTACAGCAGGGATTTCAGGAATATACTGGCCTTGATGACTTTACAACTACAGACGGAAAATGAATCAATCTCTTGGATGTCAAGATGGCACTTCGGCCCACTTTGGGGAATGAGAGGCAGGAAGACACATCGTGGCTCATTTGGCTAATTTACAAGGGAGATTTGAGGAAACTGAAGGCCATTTTGGCTCCACAAAAAGATTAACTGATTTCCCAAATCTCATGATGGCCCTTTTGGGAAAGACCTACAGGAAGAAATGTCACGGCTGAGTTCGGCTCACCAATTTACGAGGAGATTTCGGATACCCTCTAACTGCTCCTTTCTGTGTGAAGTACTGTACTTAAAGGTAACAGATAGAAGAAAAACGGCCTCTTCTTACAACTCAAGCTAAATAGAAAAACGGAATGTGTTCTTTTTTATGATATACCAAAACACTTTTCAACACGAGAGACAAGGCACTGCTAACCACAAAGAACACTGAGATATAAAAAAAAGATTCGATAGCTCACCACTTACTGTGGTACTGTAGAGGCGCTTCTTCGGAACAGATACGGGAAGAGGCAGTTCGGTGCATAACAGTGGAGATTACAGGACAATGAAACCGCAATAGACTTCTATTGTAGCGATCCATCTGATAGTATCTTGACATTTTAATGATGGACTTTCTAGCAAAAACAGAAGGCTGGTAAACACTTTCCTGCCAAACAATGGAGTCATTATGAATCTAAAGCTGACATCCTGATATGTGTTAGATAGCAGTTAAGTCTCAGCCCACTGTGCTTTGCTTGAGATATAGAAGTGATGCGTCAGAAATGTGGTGTGCAGTGTTTCTGAGTTAACAGATAAAGAATCAGAAGGGGTCTTAATCTGAACATATTTATGCGGAAGTTGATGACTAGAAGTCTGATATGTTAGTTAAAATTACAATTATGATTGATTGATTCATCGCTTGCTTGCTCTCACAATTGAACCAGGGAATAATGCGATGTTCTTATTCCTCTGTATGAACTAAAAGTAACCCCGATGTTATTCTGACTAATATCATCCAGCAGAATGCACAAGTGAAGTTATTAATTAAAAGTTTTCTTTAAAAATGTAAGGGCATCCAGGACAATGCCCCCAAAGCACAACTGTGACAGCGTATGCCGTCATGGTGAAGTCACACTTGCTGGCAACCCGAAGGCTGGGAGATCATGTTTTGAGTTTTCTATTTTGAATTCCAGCCCGTACATCTCGACATCTGTCTGCATCTCTCTTCAAGTGATATAACATTTCCAAGCTTTTTTAACCGGCCCAGAATGTAGAACAAGAACTGTATGACCCTTTCTTCAGCTTCTGGCAGGTACAATTTTCCACATGATTCTTATTAATAATTCAAACCAATTGATCCCAATGTACTATTCTAAACCGAATGGGGGTCTAAATGGAGAAAGCCCTGCCCTCCTCAGTTCTTTACTCTCTAAGAATAGAAGTGAGACGACACTGTTGGCACTGCATCTCCCGTTCTGGCCCCACAACAGACAAGGTTGTAGTGAATTATTTGTTTTGACAGAGCGCCTGATGATAACCTGAGAAGCAGGGATAACATATTGCGGAGACAAACACGGGAAGAGATCAAGAAAGCGAGACTGAGTGAGGCAACATCAGACGTTAAGAAAGAGTAGATAAAGGAATGAGAGATGTACAGACGGAGAGAGAGGGAGGGAGGGAGAGAGGCAGACAGAGGTGATGGTAAGAATGAAGGACAAACAAAGAACAAGAAAGATAAGAAGGAAGGACAAGAGGAGAGCAATGCAGGCGCAGAAATAAAGTGTGAGAGGCGTGCAGAGAGTGAGGAGAAAAATAAAATCCAGAACACCACAAGGTGATTTGATAACTCGACTGGCCGCCTGACGTTGAAATTCCTTCTCTGAATCAATAGACGATGGATCCCCAGAGCTCCGCATCATGTTGGTTAAAAATAAACATTTAAATTTCCTCCAGTTATATATTTCTTTTCAAATCTAACTTCCATTGTAGGCGTGATAAACCACATTTTATTCTATTACAATCATTCTTGTTTTCAAAGTGCATTTGATTCCCCCAGTAATTGGTGCAGCGATCCTCCCAAGCTGCAAATTACAAGGGCTCACATTCGTTGTCTTCGCGCGATAAGACAAACGGTTCATATCTGGGAAATCTCATGTTTTGCATGTAAATAAAGGTTGTCGTGATGTTTGGGCTCTTTAACCGAAAGTCTTTGGCCAGATCTGTTCTGTGTTGTTGAAGTAATGGACAACAATCCCTCATGCAGAATGTCTCGTGCTCTTTATAAGAGCTTAAACATGATTGCATTAGTCCAGTTGCATTGTATTACATCCATTGCAGAATGTAAATAGTGGACTTACTTGACTTACTTTAACTGGAAATTACTGTGGTCATCTTTGGTGTGTAGCCCTTAAAAGTGTATGTGGGCCAAACCATGACGTCTTTTTCTTGCCATTTCTTTTTTCTCAGGTGAGGATTGATGTCGGTAGGATTTTAGTAAGAGTACTGTTACTAAGTAGTACTTTACTACTCATACTGGGTCATCCTGGTTTGTGTTTCATCTTCTCACCAACAGAGAAAAACCAAAAAAATGGTTCTATTTTTTTTTGTGTTTTGTCTGAACACCTGTTACTCAACCAAACATCTGTCTGGATACCCACTGACTTCAAAGACTTGTGTTTACCTGTGAAGGTTCACATCAGTCGTCCAGGTTGGGCAATATCAAGAGACAATCCACATTGCTGGATTAATTGAAGGCGTTTCAAGTTGAACTCAGTTAAGCACAGTCAGGTACTTGATTGTTTTTCCTTTTTTTTTTGGCTTTGTAAACAGTAGACAAATGGTGTTCCGATGTTCCTCCTCTGCTCAGAGACACTTTCTACAGTTTCTCATAAAATAAACAGTCTGCTGCGGGCCTCTCTAAAACCATCTGTCAGTTGTCAAATGTGCTGGTCCTCAAAGCTGTGTTTGCTGGCCTGTAGACTTGTGCACACTGCGGACTCCTGTCCTGTCCAGTTTGGTCTCTGCTGTGGCATGCAATTGTTTGGTTTCTCTACATCTGAGTGCCACGGAACAGATTACTCTCCCGCTGTTTTGGAAGTGGTCCACTGAGTGACTAAGCCCTGTCGCTGTTTCTTGTTGGGTTAGGAAAATTCTAAGAAAATGCGATTAGTATGAAGTCCTTAGAAATTCCCTTCCAGTGACTGGGCTGGTTCTGTTAACCTCAGCGCTGACTTCGACATTGCGCAGTCGAGAAAGGACACAGTGAGACGAATGTTCCGATCCACTTCTTCTATACTGCGCGTTTAGCTAAATTTCCAGCTTCAGTTCTTTGAAATCAACAGTTTTTATGCAGCTGAGCAGAGTAAATCCATACTGCCTGTCACCCACAGCTAGTTTTTCATCGTGTACCTGTCTCACTCAGAAAACACATGCTCGCACACATATTCTTTTCTCTTTCATATAATCTCAGATCTCTTAACTTCTCATCCCCAGTGCTCGGGAAGTCTCCTTGGATGAGCCAATAATAAACCTTTTCATTAACATCCCGTTCTAATTATTCACCGCAGTTGAAGCTATGTAACTGTTTATGTGCTGAATTTGTATACTCTGTCTCTCTCTCTCTCTCTGCCGCTCTGTTTGGCTTTTGCTTTGCTGTTCACACTCGCACACGCTACTGTAGCTTAAAGATGGACAATTTTGAATTAGCGAGTGTGTATTTCTGGCGTGTGTTTCTGTGTATTAATACATACTGGAAGTGACAGGGATTTCAAAATCAGCTTTCCTTTGAATTTCAGAGTACACGCACACACACACACACACACACAGACACGCATACAGAGGTGATATGGATTAATGGCTTGCAAAATGAGCTGACAGCGACGACTTGAAGACTCGTCTTCATAAGCTGATTTTGCACGAGTGAAGGGGGGGAGGAAATACAGGACGGAGTAATAAAAAGGGAGTGAGGTATAGAAAGAAATGACACAAGAAAGCAGTCAGGAGTGTGTATAACATTTTGTGTGTATTGGACAGGAGTGCACTTCCTGCCAACAATGTGGGTAAAGTGCCACAATTCGCTGCTGTGCTTTTTTTGAACTGCTTATACTGCACAGATCATGTAGATCACTTTGCTGTTATTTTCCATGGCTTAAACAAGGGCGAATCTTTCAGAGGAAATGGGAAGAAGAAACTATTTCTAACCCAACGTATTATGTTTCCGGTTTTATTTACTCAATCAAATAAAACCGATGCCCTTAGGTTGTCCGGTAGAATGGAGACCTGTGGATTTTGTGCTACTTTAATGCATTTCATTACGAGCAAGACTCGCTCTTTACTCCAAAGTTAAATATTTATTCTAGCCTAAATATCACACTTTATCCTCATCTATCAACACCCAAGCAAAAAGATAAGTAGAAAGCAAACTGAAGGGGAAAAACAATGAAGGGTAGTTTGGAAAACCGAGGATGTGGATCAGAGGCTTTCTCTTTTGTTGTGTTGTGGGATTCCGTTGTTTCTTCACTGTCGGTGCAGAGCCTCCGAGACTAGCATCAAAACAATGACAGTCAATTCACTCTCATCTTGTCTCCTCTTAAACCCCCCCCCCCACCCTCGCCTGATTACGAGGGGCCAAGCTTATCCCTTCAAGTCTGCTCTTAAACAGCGAGAAACAAACGGGTGATGTTTCTCATTTGCCTCAAATCCTCCATCACACACACACTGGCTGTAATGGTAATCCAAAACGCGGAAGCGACAAGTAACATGCAAGGATGAGAGTAAATGAGCAGCTTGACAGTGTGAGAAGGTTCAAATTCCATCTGAAGCCCTCTGAGAAGCCCTATGGGGAATGTTCTGCCAACCAAGAGTCCCAGCATATTGATATGACGTTGTGACAGCATGTTAAAATCCTGGGTAAATGATGACAAAGACATCTAGACAAAAGCCACATCAGGACAAGAGCGGCGTCGTGATCCCTACCCACACTGATGGTAGATACTACATACTAACATTATAACACATTCAAACTGTGATCCTGTTTACCTTTTGCACGGTGAATGTGCGAATGACATATTCTGCCAGTGGTTCAGTTTCTATCAGGGTGACCTTGATGTCTCCGTACACCTCCGTCTCATCGGGCCAGTAACGCACGCACTTCACCTGCAAAAGAACATTCCCATTCACGCGGTGTATTTAAAAATGTATTACATGTCGGTCATTATCGCCCAATGAGCATTAACAGGCTGCGATGAAGGCGAGGTCAAGATGATCGCCATGAATAATATAATAGATGAGTCACATAAAAGTTTGCATTGCTTCTCCCGCATTATGAATGGCTATTTGGCAGACTTTCATTATACGGGAACTGAAAAATCTTGATTTATCTCTTGATAATACTGTAAAATAATATTACAGCTGCCAACAGAGAGAATCCATGGCTGTAGTCTTGTGGTGCTTAATGAGATAACATCACTTTTAATGAGATTATACATCTAGAAAATGGAATGGAAGCCCATCAATGGGCATTTTATCCAATTACGCCGCATCTTCCTGCTTTACTTACTGCTATTTACATAACGGTGTTAATTAGACCAGGTCTTCCACATCGTCCAGAAATTAGGATTTTTCATTATGCAAGGCGCAGGAGTCACTCTGGAGACTCCTGTCCTTTAGAAGTGGAATGCGTAACCAAATTATTCAAGCACATTATATTACTGGTAAATTATGTGTTGTGCGTTGATGAAAAAAAAAGTCTTCTGTCACGTCAAGTTCCAGGCAACTAAACAAAAAGCAGCTTGAGAAGTATTTGTTTTAAGTTAAGCTTTAATCTCTTGAACTCCTTGTTTACTTTTAAAGGTATCTGGGATCGTCATTGGACGCAGATGTGAATAAAGCACACCCACATTGTGTAATCGGCAGCTCTCCTGTGACGTCACATTTTCAGGTTGACGATAAAACACTACTTACAAAGCCAAAGATAACTGTAGTTTTGTAAAATTGCCGTAACGAAACGCTGACGGCAATTGGGGCTTAATATAACGTTAGCTAATTAGTCCTCACTTTCAGTTTAACGATCTTGTTCTCCACCTTGCAAGTTGATGAATTCTCAATGAGTTCGTTGTAAATGCTGCCAAAGCCCAACTCAGACAGACTTCATATTGTAGTTTTCCTTCAGTTGGGAGGTGATTAAATATTCTCACCTTGAAATCGTAGGAAAATTAAGCATTTTGGTCAAATACTTTGCTCCCCAGGTCACCGTGCGTGTCACACGACTGAAAAGTATGAACTGAAATCGAAAAACTCACCCTTCCCACTTCCACCAGGTTCGTAACCATGACGATAGAGGCCGAGTTCTCCTGCCAGACCATCCTCCAGAAATCCCTCACTGTCTCCTGCATGGGCCCTGACAGACAGACAGACAGACACATCACAGTTGTTTTGATCTACACAAACAGAGCGTGCCGGCATAGGTGTGCACGTGAGCACACGTTTATTCCAGCGTCGCGTAAAGCTGCCAGCACAGACTAACACAAACACATACGACGTACACACATGAACTGGGAAGGCACACGTGCACACCCGCACACATGTACTCGCACGCCATCAATTCCAGATAGTAGTTTGGGGGTTTGAGGTAATGGGGTCTTAAATTTGTCAGGGGGATTTTATACGGCAGTTTAGATTTAGGAGGTTGTGGTAATAGCCTTCCAGCCCGAAAGGACGACATTTACCAGGTGGCTGCCATACACACACACACACACACACACACACACACACACACACACACACACACACACACTCGGAAGCAGACTTACATATTCGTATCTGCACAAACATACAACCACACACATTTGAGCCTCTCCCACACACACACACACACACACTCATCACGTCAGTTTAATTACCTTGTGTGGCGATGTAATGTCTGGGCCTGTGGTACCCCTGTGAGACAGAAACAAGGAACCATAAAAAATTTTTAAAAAAAAACTCCACCCTTTTTGTCAGCTCTGACTTATCTTTACCATGTATTTTTTTTTTATCACCAACATTCTCATACATTCTATTTTTAGTTATTTTAATTGCTTCCCGATTTCATTTCTTTTCTCTCCTTCTGTTTGGTCTTTACAGTTAGAGTTCTGTTCCCATCCTCCATCCTTCCTTTTATCCACCCAGATCTAAGCACTCTTTAGAATTATTATACTTCTGTGTTTTCAGCTTGTCCACTTCTTCCACTCTATTGTTTTGCTTTTCTTTCCTCGTCCATTTCTCTGTGTTCTTACTTGGTCAGTTTTCCTCCTCCATTATTCCTTTTCTCCCATTCTCTATTGTTTGGAATCAGTTTCAATCTTTTCCTCTTTTTCATATCTTTCTCTTGATGTCCTTCTTTTCTCCCATGTCCCCCACCTTAATTTGTTCCAAACCTCCCATTCCCCTCAGATGCAACATTAAACCATAAGAAAGGGATCTTTACTCTCCATCCATGGGACAGATGAAAAGCGACGAGTCTCCAACCAACGATTAACTCTTGTCTTGCGTCCAAGTTCCCAACGAGACAGACAGCCTTGCTTGGTGAAAACATTCAACTCTTTCATATATTATACTTCCATATTCACTGAGGGGATATATTGTTCCAATTTTAACTTTCCAGTTCCTCCTTTTTTTTTCTTAAGACAGGAAATGCAGCCCATGGAGACACTGAAGGTAAGATGACAGACTGAAGGAAAGATTTTTGCAGCAAATTTATTGAGATTATCATAAGAGTAAGCTGAAGATTAAATTGGTGAGCGAAACACTAGACCTGCAGGGAAGAGGAGAAACACAAACAGACTGGTGGATGAATGGATGAGTAATAAAAGAGGAATAAGAGGTGCAAACTGTGAATAAGTAACTGATGAAAGTGAATAATGGGTAAACACGGGTATGAAGGTTTTTTTCCACCCCCAGAGAAATGTGACTCAGATGGCTCCATTTGTTGTGGCAAAACCTTGGCAAATTTGCACACCCTGAGTGTGTGTGTGTGTGTGTGTGTATTTCAGGCTGTTGCGCATCTGTTTGGCAAAAATTTTAGTCTGGGAAAATTAGCTGAGGCCGTCTGTGTGTGTTTGAGTGCAGGCGCAAAAGTGTTTGCATCTGACTTAAACTATTTCAGAGTAACAGAATGTGCGTGTTTACACAGACAGGGATGGGGAGGCCTGCTGTTTGATCTCACGTTCACCCGATTTCCCCGGGACGACTGCACACACAGCAGGTAGTTGCCACCATATTGGTATTTGATGCCATGTTTTTTCTGGTCCTCACCGCTTCAAACGGCTTTTGGAGGATTAGGAGTCTGTATTTGGAATTAGGATGAGGGATGCTGCAACAGTTCAAAGTTAGTGGCTACGGAATGGGGAAAAATAACGTGTGTGTGTCTGTGCGTGTGTGTGCATGTGTGTGTGTGACACTCACGTCAATATAATTGGCATTGATGTAGTCAGAGTGGGGGTCTCCATCCAACAGCTGCAGTCGGACCCTGGTGTGATCGTCTGTGGGATCAGATAGCACAAAAATACAACAGGCCTAAAGTTACATTTACCCACAGATCGTCGCTGCTAACTGACCGGACTGGGATCTTACTAACCGGCTCCAAAGTTAGTAGACACTCCAAACAAACTGTTCAAATTAACCATCTCTCCTACAGGCATCTCTCTATGGTTGCGCTAATTATGGACGTCCTCTTTCGGATGCAGTGATGGAAAAATGGGTCGGTCTTGAACAGGCACACTAAGAACAGTAGAACTCACCAGAGAAATGTCATGGGTGACAATGTGCTAATCCTACAGTCACAACCAGAAAGAGAATACGCGCATGGTTTGATTTGGTGTGGTTTAATTCAGTCACTTTTTTAAAAATTTTTTTGGTTTGTGTCATTCAGTTTGGTCTCAGAGCAGTTCTATTGAATATAGCTGAATGCAGAATTGACGGTGACATTGCACATTTCCACTTTAAACAATATATAAGAAAGGCACTGTGCCCTACTGTGCCTCTGGGCTCTATAATAGCTGACCACGGTGCTAGGGTGCATATGGGAGTGATTACAGCTAATGGGAGGCAGTGATTTAGTTTAGTTGTAACATAGCAACAGCAGGTAATTGCAGATGAAGTGGACATGATTTAGTCTGATTATCTCTATTTTTTCCCCCCTCGTGCTCAGTCTTTTTCTCTATTGTGCAGATATGTTCCACTGCAGAAATTGGCAAGAATACGGTGGTCTGAGAAGAAAAAAAAAAAAAATAAAATAATGAAGAAAGAAACAACACAGAGGATGGGAGGAAGTGGGGAAAGGGAAGAATAAAATCGGCAGCCAAGGGGGGAGGGGGGGGGTGGTAAAAGGGATCACCTCTGTGTTTCTTTGAAGTCACTGAAATGCTAATGCACATGGCTTTACTGACTGACACAAAGCCACAGTGGGTTGAGATCAAGCTTAAAGGTGCACATGCTCGGTACCGTCTGCATTCGTCTAGCTGGTCTAGCAACTCCCAGGAAGGTTTGTTAACTGGGATAGGACACGAGAGAACACTTGAGACTTCTGAAAGTCACAAGGAGGCATTTGAAAAGCTAATTATACCCCCTCCAAAGGCACGGATATGCCAAGAAAATAAACTTACAATACGTCTGAAGTTCATTTTTTTGTAGGATTTTATATCAGCTGCTTTGAATAAAAAAAACGTCAGGTTTCAAGAACTCTCGTTCGAGAACGGAGCTTTTATGTGAGCAAATGTCTTGTGTGGTCGGTGAGTCATGTACCTTCAGCTGAAACCATTTCCTCTGTGTTTATCGTGGGGGTGTGGGAGCGATCATCTTGTCAAGTAGGCGTTGACTTTTTTTTTTCTTTTTCTGTGAATATAGATGTGTAAATTTTCGAGTATGTGCTTGGCAAAAAAAACGTGGCCTGCGGTGGAGTAAAAATAAAGCTAAAGGTAGCTCAGCGCTGGACTCTAATAAGCAAATACAATCATTTAAATTGCAGAGTTATGTCGAGTACCATTGGATGCAGGTGAAAGATGCAATGATACAATTGGACCCAGTATTTAAATTATGTTAATTATGTTAATGCTGGGTACTATTACTATAAAGCTTACAGTTAGGGCGGGACTGAGGTGGCAAGTTCTAACTATTTAATTGAATTTGGCTCATGCAAGTTGTACTTGACTGTATTGTCCTGTTTAGTTTTAACAGCAGGTGCTAGTCTCTTAAATGCTGCAGCTTCTCCACGCAACTAAATTCATCAGAATTTTTCCACGGGGGACTCAAAGTGGCGGAACTAAAGAAACACAAGGCAGCAAGTGGGATCGCACAAAACGAGGACAAGTGTGTCTGACTCGTATACAGTGAAACCGTTGCCATGACGAAAGAGTGTAATATACGACAACACTATGGAACCGAAGTTTAGAAATATACTGGTGCCGAACGCAGCGAAATAAACGAAAGAACAGCCTCTTCTGAAACCTTTCTCAGTTGGTGACTTCAGAAAAAAAAATAAATTCCTCAATCAGAATCAGGATTAATGTGCCTGGACAAATACGCAATTCAACATCATCAGCATGTCTAGAAATAAAGTTGTGTGGTTGAATTAAAGACGTGTCCATTGCATTTGATAAATAATGACATGCAATTATATGCATAACAAGCCTGAAATATACACCTTTTATCTTTACCCATCTCTGTTCCATGCCACACACTCTACCTATCATACCTCACTGTAGCGGCCCAAACCTTGGTATATTTGAGACCCTCGGTGAAAAAAACATTCCTGGTAAAAGGCACCGAATTCTGCACATAAGACACCTCATGAGAGCCAAAGCAGAGGCGTTTTTTTGTTTTGTCTTCCGTCGCCTTGTCTGAAGACGTCTACAAAGTGCAGCGAAATGTTACAGGTGCGCTTGTTTTCGACTCTTGTTATGCCAGAAGAATTAAAGGCACCATTATAACCTGAAAAACTAAGTAAAAAAAACAAAACAAAAAGTTCTTTCCCAGTAAAACAACACGAAAACGCACTTCAGCCATGAGACCTGACTGATTGCTGTCCATCTACCAGGCGAAGAACAACACCAGAGAACATAAATTGTCGATATATAACACGGAGTTGGGCAGTGAATCTCCACCATCATTATCATCTGCGGGATCACCTAGAGGAGAATTATTTGTACACCTTCCATCAGAGTAATTTTACGGCTCTAGCTGAGAGGCAACAATGAAGGCAGCATGACTCCACTCTGGCCGTACAAGATACTGTCATCAGCTATCAGCTCACTCTCACTCGCAGTTCACCTCTCCCTCTCCCTGTCACACACACACACACACATACAAACACACACACACACACAGACACCCTGCATGTAAAAACAAACACAACAGGGGGTCGTCTGCCTGCCGTCTGCTCTTCTCCTCTTCTTTCCGTCTCCTCTGCCACCTCTTCCATCTATTTTCTTCTCCCTTCTCTTGGCTCGGTTCTGCCTATTCCCTCAGTTACCTTTTCCTCCCTCCACTCCCTCCACTCTCTCGCCCCATACTGTCTCGCCCCTTCAGACAGGCGGTAATTACACAGGGCCAGTGTCAGAGGCTGTCATAACAGGAGAGCCACCGATACGAGGCGGGAGAGAGGGGGAGGGAGAGAGGGGTCCTTTCCACTAGCCTCTGCCAGGGAGGGGAGCTTCTAATTGGGATAAAATGGCAGGAGGTACTGGCTCGCAAACACTGCAGATCTGGACACAGGCCACAGGTTTGAAGAGCCTGACAGAATGTGTGTGCGCAAATGCGCGTGTGTGCGGGGAGAAGAGAGTGAGTGACAGAGAAGAAGATTTCTTCTAATCAGTTTGTATGTGTGCATGAAAAAAAAATAAAACAAATTTGATTTCGTGTTTGAAATTGCAAACCAACCACAACCTCAAACCCTAAAGCACAGGGTCCCGGACCCCTAGGGGGCCTGCGCAGGTATTGCAGGGGGGGGTCGCAAAAACTTTGGTTGATTAAACTTTTTATGTATATATATGTGTGTGTGTGTTTGTATTTTTTATTTTTTAATTTCCCCCACACATTTACATTTCTTTAAATACAAATTCACATGAATGCATGAATTCAGTCAAGGGATCAATTGAGGCTGAAGATGAAATATTATCAGAAGGGAAGCAAACAGTGCAGCTCACTCCCATCAGACAACTACTGAGGCCCAAATGACTGGCGTCCCTACTACAGCTAGCTATGTTTAAAGTTAAATCCTGGAACTGTCGAGTAGTTAGCTGTGTTTAAATGATTTAGCTATGTTATATAGGTATGTTTGCAGGAGTTGCACGGCCACCCTACTGTTGCACATGTTTTAAAATTTAAATATTTGAACGGTGCATTATTTGAATAGCTTAATATTGAATACAAAATTATCATAATAATGTATATTTATAAATAGCACTAGGCCAAGTTTAATATAGAACACATATAGTAGGTAGGGGGTCCCTACTTAATCCCTTCATCAGTTTGTGGGTCCTTGGACTGAAAAAACACAAAAACACACTACTAGAAAAGCAACTTTAGTTCAAATCCAGTGGTTGCCAGATTCAGACAGAAATCAGTATACTTAAACCTTTCACCCGTTCAACCGTGTCACCCAGATCTCGCCGCGGATACGGATATAGACATGTAGAGTAGACACTGTGAGTCCACACGGATTCGTGTTGGCATCTGCAGCACTGGAGTAACAACAAAGTCATCAGTAGCTGTGGCGTCCAAGGGTAAAGAGTCACCGACCCATTACTCATTAATGAGCTCCACTCCTCTGCCGAGTCTCCCTCTGTTCATAACCTTGCCGTCCCCTCCTTTCCTTTCCTTCCCTTTCCTCTTTCCTCTCCTCAGTTTTGTGCCATTTCCTTTGCGGTCGTCTCATCCCTTTTTTCTGTCCTCCCCATTCAAAATCTTGTCATTACCCCGGCAGCCACTGTAAAAGTTTGTTCGGGGAGAACTTGTTAAGTGGAGGGGTCCTGAAAAGGCCAAGCAAAATTTCAGGCTTCTTGTTTTTATCGCAGACAGACGCCAGAGCAGCAGAATGCACCAGAAAAGCTGTAATTTGGGGACGTCAGATTGGACTGGATGTTCCGAGAGCCTGAATACAGCCGCTGTACACAAATAAAATGAGCAGGAGCCACCAGTGCCTAATGACTGCTGGTGCAGCACAACAAACACGAGCAGACGGTTTTGGTGTCTCTCTCTCGAAAAAAAAATCAAAGGTCATGATACGGTTTGAGATAACATACAACCAGAAGTAACACCCTCATAATAAACTGAGAATACCAGCAGGAGATAATCTATGGAGTCATTATGTTCCAGTCTCATGAATATATTGTCCTTTTATAGCTTTATAAGGCCAGTGACTACCCCAGATTGTTCTGAATTGATGAGGCAAAAAGACATTTAAGAGTTTCTCGGGTTATATAATACCGAAAGTCCACCACAGAAAATAGCAAGAAGAATTTCTTTTACCCAGGCCAAACCCGGAGCACATCTGAAATTTTAAAAGATCAGCGATAACCTTCGCTGAATTATGTGTTAGAGGCTAGCAAAGGCTGTTTCTCTTCTATCAGAAAAAAAACATATATGAGTTTAGGTTCAGAAATAATGCCAGATCTTTTCATTTATTTTGCTAAAAGTTAAAATTCAGTCGTTAAACAGCGACGAAACAAGACTTTAGCCGTTCGGGTAAAAGGATTTGGTAGACTGACACTCTTTTTTTTTCTTTTCTTTTCAAGACCATTGGACAAAGTAATTGCAGGGTTACTGATATTGAACAAAACCTTTTCAATCCTCAGATATTACGGTCATTTGAGCAATGAGGCAGTTAAACCCTCAGCTTTATTGGCCCCTTTTTTTTTATTCCATTGTCTTTCCAGCTGCCTGAAAAAAAAGCACCAATGTTTCACAGAGCACAGAGAGGGAAGAATTTTATGGTTCAGTCTGCCCATTAGGTCACATTTTACAATGGTGGAGAAATAAAGTGGTCTGATGGGAGGTTTCTGCTGCTAAAATACCACATTCCACAATCGCCTCCTAAATAGTAATGGTCCTTCTACGTCCTGTGATGCTAAGAGTGGAGGGTAAAGGAGCGTGAGCAAAAGCACGTCTACATTGTGAAGCGCGGAGCCGTCAGTCAAAGCCTCACCTGAAACCCTCAGAGGTATTTAGCGAAATTAAAATTTTATGAAGAGCAAGCACTCGCAGTTCCAGAAACTCACGGGGAGCACAGGTTTAAAACGCAGTCTACCACCTTAACATGACGAGTTGCTCGGTGCAGCCCGGTAAAATGCCCTCGCAAACAGATGGAGTCGGTACGTAACGGAGGAGGACCAAGAACGCTCACGCTATCAAGTTCAAATTGCTGAACAAGATGTTTTACTCTCCTTGCTTCTCGTCTCCGCTCGTCTCTTCTCGCCCTCCCTTTTCAGTAGCCACTAAGCAGGGATTGTGTCTGTCACAGATATACTTAATCAGTTAACTCCCTGTGGAGCTCAACTCACTCACGGCATATACTCCACTGTCAGCCCGGCTCAGGGCATTAGGGAATTTAATAGCATGTGTGATTGAGTGTAAGTGTGTGTGAGAATGAGCGGCAGTGTATATAAAACGTGTCTTTCTTCACTCCCCTGCATGTTCATATGTTCTTGAACCCTCTGTGCGCGCTGACAGAGTTGTGTGTGTGCATTTTCTTTTCTAAGTATTCCACTTATGTTTTTTTGGTGTTTGGCGTAATGATGAATGTACTTCAGCGTCAGCAACTTTGTGTGGATGTGTGTGTGTGTGTGTTGAGGGGTATTATAGTGTGTAATAGCCTATTAAGACCAGAGCTCCTTGCAGCTGATGTGTCAAACAGCACTGAGTGTTGTCGACTTGCACACAAACACACGCCACAAGATGCTGTTTCCAGCTGTTTGAAAGCTGTCGGCAACGAGAGGGAGTGAGGGGAAAGAAGGGAGGAAAGAACGGCAGCGTCTTTACTCTTTTAGATTTACTCAGCAGAAGCACGGGTCAATGGAACCGAACAGGGCCGAATGTTGCCGTGACGTCATCTATTAACAACAGTAGCACCCAACTTTCCCACAGTGCACATGTAAGCGACAAACAACTTTAAAATAGCCACAGTAAATCCAATGCTGCAACTTCGTGTCACTTTGAAGACATCAAGAAATGTACAGTCATGTGATTAAAACACGGCAGGTACAAACAGCTTTAATTAAAACAGTCTAACACGCAACAACATATAAAATATCAGTGAACATTCACCCGTATTTACTTTAACTCTCAAAGGACTCGTAAAACTCTCAATCTCAAACCATCCTACATAGATTCTGCAAAAGTTTCAGACTAAGACCCCACAGAAAACGCATGCAGTTAAAACAACTACTTTCATCCAACTGGATTATCAGTTGGAGAAAACACATATTTACTACCTGCTGGTCTTAAAACCTTGAACAACTGTCTCTTCTCTCGTTTCCACCAGTTTCTGATGACCCGAGGAACGTCTTCTCTTTCCTCGGTCGAATGAATGTTTGACTTGTCTTTCACAAGACAGACCGAGGAGGAGAAGTCACCTGCACAAGTGGTAGTGGCAGTGACTCATTAGGTAGATGAGAAGTGAATTAGACCAAGCTGAGCTGAGCTGGCTCACGATCCTCATCTTCCTGGCTCAAGAGCATCAAGAGATCCAAATTGAACAACCTGATGATACACTAAGGAGAAAAAAAGACAGATGCGTGTGTGGGTGGAACACAAAAGTTAAAATTCTGTTTTGGACGCCGCATTTCAGTTGTTTAGACAGCAGTGCATCTCATTAAATTTGATTCATTCATCAACAATCAATTATCACGCATTGTCAATGATCACGGCTCATCATTACAAGTCATCAGTGGATATCATACTGTCAACCCCCTGAAGTTTTAGAATGATAAAACACAATCACTCACGATCCTCCAGCTTCTAATTAAAAATACAATCATTGTAAAAATCATTACTTTATCATCTCCCTTCACGACCTGATGCTTGCTTTTAGCCATAAACAGCCGCTGTTAAAAATCAGCATCGAAATTCCGCATGTATTGTTACTGCCGTCTCTCCGTCGCCCCCAACCGCTTCTTAAGAGGAACAATGATTAACAGCAATCACCATCAACGGTATCAATAATACCGCCGCTGGCGTTAGAAATCAGCCTCATTATCACCATTATCTGCGTGCGTCCCTCCTGCTGCGAGCTGCAACAGAAACCATTTCATCATCTGATGGATCTGATGGTGGCGGGATGGCAAATGTGATCAGTCTTTGTGACTCCGTTTCTTCTTTGTCTTTTGTTTTGTTTTATTGGTTCATTTATGCACACACATTAGTGTCACTCTAACAGTATTTTTATTCAAAGCAGAGGAATCAGCATAAGAGAAACCAAACTTCTTAAGTGATTGAAACCTCAGGGTGTGTGTTTTGTGTACGTCTTAAATAAGAATGAAAACGCTGCACCATGTAGCGATGCACCGATCACTTAAAACATTACAACCACTGACCCGTACGACCTCAATAACGCTAACGCATATTGTTACAATGCAGCATTCCTGGCCCTTACATTTATGAGGATGTCACTTTGTCGTGAGCCAACAACTTGAACACTGCCAAAGGCCAGGGACACCTTCCATCACACCGGCTCTTTTCAACAAGAGTGACTTCCTCCAGCAGGACAATGCGCCCCACAACATCATAAAAAAAAAATTAGCCGAAGCCCTTGAACCTGCCTCTAAACTCCCTGACCTCCCACCTGATTGAGCTTCTGCAGGATACACCGACACGCAACCCACAGGACCCAAAGGAGCAGCTGCTAACATCTCGATGCCAGACACCAAGAACTAACCTTCAGATCATGAGCATTCCTCAACACATCGAAATTGTTTTGGCAGCAAATAACCTTGTGACCAATCATTCAGTGCGTTTACATGCACAGATTAATCGAGATACAGTATGCTCCAGATTCAGCTTTCTGAATGCGGTCTTTGTCCCAGTTTACATTCAACGAAGAAAATCGAATAACTGACGGGAACATGTCCTCCTCCTCCACCACACTAGGTGGCGATATGTGTCCTTTCAGCAGGTTAATATAGCCATCTTTCCGGTTGACCCATTACGTCATATAATTAACTATAGTCGTTCATGTAGCAGACCGGCATTTCAAACAACAACAAGATGAATAATACTTCAGCTTCTTAAATCTTCTTCTTCTGCAGCCATCTTTCTTATATGTTTTCATTCCGGGGTAATTCGTTTTTCTCACGTGCATGTAAACGTACTGAATGTTTGAAGTGATCAGCGTCAGTTCTATTCAACTACATTTAGTCGGTTTTCCAGGGCACTTGGGAGTTAGATTGTTTGGAGAACTCTTTCTTTTCATGTAATTCTAGAGTGAATAGAAGAAATCAGACCTGCGTGGGATGATGTGTTGCAAGACGCCTTGTTCTGAACATTGATGAATATGTCACGTTATTTCTTTAGTATTTTCGCATTTGAGGTCATTGCCATCCTGCAGAATAAATTTGTGACTGATAAGATGCTTCCCTGGTGGTACTAGGTGATGGATAACAATCTATATATCCATCCAACCTGCACTTCACTGTATGTTATAATAATAGGGTACATTCCTCATCATCCTTCTTGAGCGAGTTTACCGAAAGCTACTTGGGTCTACGAAGTAGCCCTTGTTCCAGCACATATGTATTTGTTTTGAGAGGATAATGCGCATTTACACAAAACAAAAGAGAAAGTCGAGTTTTCCATAAATCAAACACACGTTCCTGCTGTGATCTGTACAAGCCTGAATGGAGAGACAACTCAGTAAATGTGCTGTAGGTGTGAGCACATAGACTGCAGTTACAGGACTCTCTCATTCACCGCATTTGTATGTGCTGCCACATCGGTGTCCCGGTTAGTGTGTGTTTATTTGTATAACTGTATTTGTGTGTGTGTGTGTGTGTGTGACAGCTTTGGGGATGCTAATATTTGTTGTGGTTCTTTGGTCAAACACTTCAGAGGAGTTGTTGGCATTCTGACTTCAGAGCAGCTCGGCAGACGTGTTGCGAATTGGAGCCAGGGAGGATAAGAGAGGAGGAGAGCAGACGCACTGTGTACTGCTGCATATGAATCCAACACACACGGTCCATACGCACACACCACACATACAAACACAGTTGTTGCGGTTTCTCCTCCTTCGCCCGCTTTGTTTGTTCCACACACAACCCCATTCACGCTCGCAAAGACAAGACGCCCTAATCCTCTCTCCCTCTCACACGCACACACGTAACCTCCTCTGTAATGAGAAGGAACATGATGCGGGAGGGGATATTGATTATGCCAGCGATGCTCGGAGGTGTAGCGCCAGGTGAAGGGTGCGTGTGCATACTAACGCCGTCTTGCAAAGACTGACAGCCTGTGTAATGACTCCCATTCACCTGAACACTGGTAAACATTAGTGAATGGAAAGAAGGCGTTGGTGTGAGTTGCTGTGTGTGTCTCTGTGTGAGGGATGGGCAGGGGGAGAGAGAGTCGTGACAGAGCAGAACAAGAGGCAGAAAGGGGAGGTCTGAGAAGTGAGCAGGGGAAGAAGGGAGAGAAGTTGGACAGAGTGACGAGTAGATTAAGTTTGGATAGGAAGAAGAAGAAAAGGAGAGCTGCTTGAGAGGAGGAGAGACATTGGGGAAAATTGAGAAATTGAGTCTTGTTGTACTGTCTTGTCTTGCATGTCTTGTTGCAAGGACCCCAAAACTGATGAGAGATTGTAGGGACCCCTACCTACTATATGTTTCCTATATTAAAATTGGCCTAATGCTATTTATATATATACATTATTATTATCATTTTGCATTCAATATTAAGCTATTCAAATAATATACAGGTTCAAATTTTTTATTTTATTTTTTTTCATTACAAACGTGCAAAAGTAGGGTGGCCGTACAACTGTCGTAAACAAAAACATACCCATTTATATATCATGCACTGTTAGCTTCTCTTCTGCTAATATCGCAGCGTAGCCTGGGATTTCCCCTGGGGACTGAATAGGCTCTCGGCCAATTGCAGGAAGCCTGACAGATTATGTGTGTAATATGCAGCCTCGTGATTGACTCAGCAGCGATAGGGGCGGGGCCTACTAGTGTGATGTTGAGACAGCTCCTGTATCGCTGACTGAAAGATAAGTCTTCTGCCTTATTTTATATGTTGGATTCATGTTACTGTGTATTTAAAGACATTTAAATTTGTGGAGCAAAAATGTGGGTAAAAATAAAAAAAAAATATATAAAAAATGTCTAAGCAACCAAAGATTCTGCGACTCCCCCTGCAGTGACGCCTAGAGGGTCTGCAGAAGTACTGCAGGTAGAGTCGCAAAATGTATGGTTGCTTAGACATTTATTATTTACATTTTCTCCCACCGATTTAAATTTCTTTAAATACACATTAACGTGAATCTGAGATATTTTAGTGGAGGGATAAACGGAGGCAGAATACTTTTTCAGTCAGCACTCATTCAGCAACACAGGAGTTTCACACCATTTCACACAAAGTCTAGATCTGTCAATCTAAACCCCCTGTACACACTATGACCCGCCCCATCGCTGCTGATCCAATCACAAAGCCACATATCACACGCCGACTCTGTTAGGTTCCCCGCAATTGGCCAAGAGCCTATTCAGTCCCCCAGGTGAAATCCCAGAATATTAGCAGAAGAGAAGCTTCGCTCCCATCAACATCCATTCACCCAAGGTCAGAAAAGTTGTGTGCTTCTCAGCAGGGTCAGACATCTCACTAATGTGGGAGTATGTGTACTATCACGTGGCTCGGTGATTCACTACGACTACATTTAGCTATGTTTAAAGTTGAAGCTCAGATGTAGCAGTTAATTTCGTTGTACATGCACAATGACAAATAAAGCCGTCTATTTTATTCTAAGACGGGTAGAGCAAGGCCGCGTAGTGGCACATTTTCACCTTGACAACTGAAGCATTTAAGCATGTGTTTAATCTATTTAAATGGCATTTTCCTGAGTGTACAGATTGTCGGTGCAGCTGTTCACCAGCCAGAAAGTCAGGCACTGACCCACTGAGTGGCTGCCTTGGTGTGTTTTTTTTTTTTTTTTTTTTTTTTTTTTGTGACAGACCGATTAACATTTTCTAAATCAGAAAATTCTTATTCCTCCTGTCACCACTCTTCTTGTCTCTCTACAAAAAGATGTAAGCATAACTGTAAATCTCATGTCAGAAATGAGAAGGAAACACAACGGACGGAGAGAAAGATGGAACCCCGTTTCTCGGGCATTCCAAAGAATAATAACGTACACATAAAAGTCATTTCTTAAGATTGTTTTGTGAATTTTCAATCATCGCCTATTGGGAAAAGCAAAAGTGCAGCAGCAGCTTAACGACCACGGAATATAAATGTGGTAATATCTATATTTGGGAAGGCATGCTGTTTATGGCAGTCATCAAAATTCTCCAGAGTTAAATGACTTAAAGACATTAAAACAACAGACATCTCGTCTGCGGAAAATATACTCGACTCAATAAAGAAACAGTTTGATGGTTTATTGTGCAGTAGCCCCAGTGATGGCAAAGAGGACACAGTATGAGGAAATCAATACGCGAATCGATGATCATTACAAACACGCAGGTTAGAGTGCTTCTGAATGTTACATTAAATAAACACCTTGCTGACTTCAGACTCAGATCCTCAGCAAACACATGGTTTCTTCTAAGTAGTTATGAATAAATATGAATATTATGTAAGTTTTTATAGAAAAAGTGGCTAAAACGCTCATTATTCTAACGCTAATGACTCAAACTACCCACCTTTTTTCCCTTTTGCTGTAAATAAAATAATGTGGTTCCAGTGTAACATTTATAGACCACTCTAAGCTGTGTAAAATAATCAGCTCAACCTGTAAGGACTCTAGCACACTAAGTTGACGACTGGCTGTTCCCCAAAGTTGGGCCATCTGTGAGCATCTGTGACCCTAATTTTTTGCAATGTGTCCCGCACCACTGGCACTAGTCTGTCCTCTGTCAGCAGTTCCACTGTGTTGAAATCGACAGCTGAACAAGATGGTGAGAGGGATCCTTCCGTCCTTCCGATTGGCTGTTCGGCTTAGCGAACCAGATGAGAAATGAAAGCGACGAAGGTAAAATACGTAAACGAGGTACAAAGGGAACACATAGATGGCTCTCTTTGATGTGTATCTTCATTTCATCTCGGCGTGTGCAAATATTTTCAGCACAGCTTAATCAGCTACAGTGAACAAACTGCAGACCAACTGGTCAGCAGGATCCAGGCGCAGCTAGCTCAGACAATTGGCTGCAATCTTTGTGGTGTGTTCGAGTTCCACTTTTTGGTCACAAACAACCTTCTGATTTCTCTGATGTCGGTTTTGTTGTGTCCGTACGTCAACACTGCATTTGTCGAGTGAACGGTCAGGCGGTGTGATTGCATTGTTATCAGCAAGGCCTCGACGCAGCTCTGCTAAAGCATACTGGAATCGATTAGCAAGCGTCCAGGCAAGGATGCAAAATGGAGCCAGACAAGAACTTCAACTTCAACTTCAGTGAACTTTGTTACACATATTCTCACCACTGGCCAATAACAAGCCACCTGGACAATACTGACCTTTAGGGGGGACAGAGAGCTTTCCAAAATAGTGGAAGCTATCGTATCTTATTAGCTGTGCTGCTGCAACCACACTTATTCAATTTCCTCTCTCCTGCTAGAAAGGTTAGAAGTCTACATCACGTTCAATTCGCTCCTGCAGATGATTCAGCCAGGTGGATTTCTTTTTCAGCTAGTAATGGAATGATCAAACTCCCACTGACACGCTTCACGCGTGTGTCGCCCTGTATCGTATGACGGGGCTGTGGTGTCATTAGATCATAACGCGCGTTGCATGAATGCTTTCTACCCAAAGAAATGCCGCAAACACACCAGCGGGAGTGCATATGAAGGCCAACACAAAACAAACTCGCTCAAGCACAAAAAGCATATGACCATCACTGCCCTACAGGTTTGTAAGCATCAAACAGTATTTGAACTTTTATCTGAAAGTGAAGCCCTGGAACAAAAAATGATTGCTTTAAAATGTTCTGATTCTCAAGGTCTGAAATAAAACTGAAATTGGACCTCAGCGTGTAGCTGTACAAGTACACACACACACACACACACACACAGCAAAGCACGAGCACGCATAGCCCCTCTGTTCACATATGTAAATGCGTGCCAATATATCTACGCATTTATTTTGAAGGAATGCGAACTGCTGAATTATAAATGACCATATGGGAAGGTTGTTCTATGAAGTCAGGGTTGAGAAGGAAAAGGGAAAAAAAAAAAAATAAGAAGGAGAGGACGAGGAGGCAGAGAGGAGGGGAAGGAGGCGAGGGTGGAGGAAATGGGAGCAGACAGATGCCTGTAATGAGGAAACACTAGTGCGCTTTGCCTCAACCCATAAACTGTCGGAGATGATCAGAGCGCGTGAACAGATGGACAGAGGGGAGAGGAAAGGTGAGAAAAAGATAAGAAGGGGAAAGGGTAAGAGTAAACAGAAAAAAGAAGAAACGGTGAGAAATAATTCACTTGAATTTAAAGTGGAGGAAACTGAGGAAGTTGAGAAGTGAAAAGACAAGTGGTGGCGGGAAGGGAACGGTGGAGAAATATGAAGCACAGGAAAAGGAGACGATAAGGGCTGAGATGAAGAAATAAGGGCAAAAAAATAAGAATAACAGAGTCAGTGAGAGAGAGGAAGAAAGAAAACTAAAACTGGAGATAACAGACAAAAATGGATTAGGAAGAGAGAAAGTAGAAGTGCAAAAAAAGGGAGTGAAGAGAAACAGAAGTTGGGAGTAGGAGCGGAGAAGAGAGGAAGGGAAGTGTTGAGTAGACAGGAGGACAGGAGGCTGGTAGATTAACATTTATTCAGTGTGCTGAAGGGATTTCAAACATGGCATCAACCGTTTGTGTTTGGCAGATGGCCGGAGGAAGAGTGTGTTAACACTTCAACTCAAATCAGCCCTTTGCAAACTGTTCCAGAGAGAGGGAAAGCGAGGTGGTAAAAGTATGCATTAGTGCACGTAGGGAAGGGTGAAAGGCACATTACAGAGACGTCGCGGAAAGTGAAATGTCCTCACAAGGATAGGACCATTATCACGGCTGCCTCAGAGGGGATTTCTAGGGTTAGAACTTGAGTGTTGGTTAAATCTCAGCAAGCCAGGCCACAAATTTAGCTCCCCCCGCAGTGATCCGCCGAGGCTCAATGAGCGTTTGCTCGGGTTAGACGTGCTGTCACCGGATGGAGACGAAAATGACTTTCAAGGCCACGAGATCAGACTTTGACCAATAAACATAGATGACATTTAAACCTCGTCTTCTGTGACACTTAAACATAAACCATTCCTGCCATTTTTTTTTCAGGGGGTTTTCCAACTGGCGTCAAATATCTTTAACACTGAAATCTGTCTGAGGTGGGAAATAGGGAAATAAAAAAAGTAGATTGAAAATTTAAGTTTTATTTCTCCAAAGCTGATAATGGAGTTGGGTTGAGCTTAATGCGCTGCAGCTTAAGAAAAAAAATGTGGCAATAAATAGGAAATGAATGCCAACAGCAAATTAAACACAACTGAATACAGAACAGCGATGCAAATAGTCACAATGAAAGAAAACACGGAAACGCGAAGCCAGAAGTAAAAGTGACAATGGAAATATCTCAAAATATCTATTACATTTTTAAATTTCATGAGTGCTGTCAATGTGCAATTTAATTGTATTATATCAGAGTGGAATATTGGCATTGGCAGGCCAATAAAAGGCTTATAAGGAATTATAAGCAATCAGGATGTAAAAATAACTAATACAAAAGAATAACTAAGTACAATCTTAGCCTTCATTTCATTAAAGTTTTTTGCAGAATTAAAGCGATATTTCTGAAATTTTAATAATACAATTGCGCTTTGTACGTGTTCCCATTGAAGGGCATTTTGCGAACGAGCTGTAACTCTGGTAAAGTCTCGTCTCGCGACACCGAAATTCTCTTAAATTCTCGTCACGCAAGACTTCACTTTGAGGCAGATGGACTTCGAATGAACTGGTCACATGACCCTCTGCGTCATCTCCGCTGATGCTGTTGATGGTGAAATACAAAAAAAAAAAGAGGTATTTCCATTCCAATACGTCTGAAAAACCACCTTATGAGAGCCTGAGAATGTTTTAGTAATATTTGAGAAGTTTTTCAAAATGTAGGTGTTTACATTCCCACTTTTTTTATTGAGATATTTGGGTTTTGCACGTTTCTAGGATTAATGGAAACGCACACTTTTTGTCGTGCTGCGCGTTGACCTCTCTGAGCCACGGTAGGTAGAGCTGATTCCAATTTATTCCACTTCATGATTTCTTCTTTGACACAGCAGAACTTGATGAGCAGTTTCAGTTATTTAAAATATCTTGACTAATGTGATCGTAAGACTGAAGGTCAGAGTTGGGTGAAAATTTAACAAAGCTCCTGCATGCACACCTACCTACCTGCAGTGTGTGCAAAAGAGAGGGAATTTATCCATCTTTGAGAAGAAAGTGGTTAAGATTGTCAATCTGATAGGCTTCAAAACTGAAAGTTGGCCTTTTAGTTGAAGGGGCGTTTTGAACCAGAAAAAAAAGGAAAACGACGTAAGGACCTTTTACCCAAGTTTCAGCTCTTGCCGGTCGCTCTCGCCTGTCTCACCACATTTCCCCATTCTAATAAAGACACCGCACACAGTCGTTTCCCCCCGAGGGCTTTTTAAAACATTTTCTCAGGAAAATGAGCCTTTGTACAATCACAGCAAGCAAGATGGACAGTTTCCATTACTAGGCCCTTGTAATTAAAGGATTTGTACTAATAGCAAATTTATCATAATTCCTGCTGGCTATCAAATCTGTGACAGGCTATTTCATTTCACCACAATGTTTCATTTTAAAGCCTTCAGGTTAGTGCAGTGTCTTTGGCTTGACATCTAAACCCTTGTAATGAGATATACGCACACGCTTAGATCCGTGCACGCCAACACACACACACACACATGCAGGAACTGTAAAATGTAGGCATACAAGTGAGACCTTAATCAATACTGATCATGTAGCGTATGTGGATGTGGATCAGATAGGGGAGACGTGCATATACATACACACACCTATGCCACTTAATAAAACATCCAGCAAATATGTGCAACTCTTTTTCCAGCCTATTAGAGGCCTAGGGGTTGCCTTGTACAAGATAACAAGCACACATACCCACACGGATCTGCCGAGCATCCAATCACGCACACATCACTGGTGCACACAAAATTATTGCAAATACTTGACATATTGCACCGTCGTATTCACATGCTAATTCACACTCTAATGGCCAAACACAGACACACTCTCATGCTACATGCAGCGCGCGCCGCTCTCTGAATATCATTACCGCGGTCTGCCTTTGCTTCAAAATGAAGCTTCATTTTGACAAAAGTCTCTCCGAATAAAATACGGGCTTGCCAGCTTTGATCATCAGGCGGGATTGAAATGAAATCCTTCTGCAAACTGAAAGCATTTTCTTTTACACGTTTTACTGTAGCAGACTCACAGAACTTCAGGACGTGAGTTACACCAGCTTCATAAAAAATGACGTCGGGAAATGTGACCCACAGAGAACCCACTTGAGTTATTTACAATTGCTGACAATCAAAGCATGTATAATATATTTCCTTATTAAAACTAAAAGCGTGCCTTCAGTAACTTAGCACTGAAGTATTATGTTAAAAGCACCACTTGCAAGGTCATTATATGATGACTTTTTAATCACAATAATAATAAAAAAAAAAACTGTATGTAAAAATACGGCACTACACAACTCGGGTTAACTAATTTGGTCAGTATAAGACATAGATACAGTTACTGTGCATGTTGAAGAGCCTGCCTTTTTGTGATAGAGTTGCATTAAAGGTGGTCTGACGCATTAATTCTGCTAAGCTAGCAAGAGTTTTCAATATCCTTAAAGTCAGTCCAACACTCCCTACCCAAAGCAAAGATCTGATAGGCCAGTCAAATTGTTCTTGTGGGCTTTATGAGGCTAAACTCAGAAGAGTGACAGCAAAGTAGTCATACACGTCAACTGAGCGTCATGGAGTTTGAATTTGATTACAGCAAAAAGACTTTTCTTTGCAGAAATGTGTCAAGTCGCCATGAAAGATGATGAGCTCAAAATGACGAGCTCAAAATGACAGTCTACAAAAAAAATAATAATAATAATAATTATCAGAGAACATAACTCTGACCATTTCCAGGGTCTGACTGAAGAAAATTTGAGTATGTCACTGAAAAACTTAAAATACAAATGTGGGTTTTTTATGTATTACCTTATTTCGTGTTCCACTTTTACTACAGAATTAACTCTCTCCTCTTTGGATTAACGGGCATATCAAGGAAGCTGAAATGCGGGAGCAGTGCAAAACCAAAGCAAAAGAGCAATACATCACCCAGGACCGTTATTCAAAGACATACAAGGTAACACATAAAGCTGCTGGGAGTCAGTTGTGAATTGTTGAAAGACACTTTAGTGGGGTAGGTAATTGTCCAGTCTTAGGTTGGGTTGGGTGTTATCTGACATATTTTGGCATGCTGATTTTGAACCAATACTGAATATATACTTTTTAGACACCTAACAGGAAAATAAATCTTACTCCAAACACAACATATCACATTTGTTTAGAAACATAAAAAACAAAAGTCTGAATTTGACGATTTGGTGACAAAGAAAAAATGACCAATCCTGTCTTAGACGAATTCCTATATTACCATTTTTTGCCAAACGACTAATGAAAAGTTTCTGCACCACACAGAACTGAGCTGAATTTTGTCCAAACCGAATGAACATTACCTTGAAACAAGCCACACCAAACCAAACCGGACTCAGCTGAACCCCACCAAGCCACACCTAGCTGATTCAGAACTCTAGCTGAACTACCTTAAGGCTTTTGCCATATTCGCTAAGATGTTCCGCACGAGTAGAACTTCACATTCATATCATTGCAGTACTCACAAGCGATGATGTTGCCATAGCGATTCTTGTTGCGGTTCTCGTCCTTCTTGGCTGTTTCCCAGGGCGCCGTCTGTCCCTCCGCCAGGGCCTAAACATACATATGTACAAACACATGCATGTGCACGTACACGCACACAGACACACGCAAAGAAATAGTTTCAGCTTCCACAGAAATATGCATGCACATATGGTATGATGCCTAGAGCTAGCACACTGACACATGGGCTGGCAGAAGTTGAATCAGTAGCATGAATATAAATACGAGTGAACGGACGATCAGCTGATAGTTTGCAAAAGACTCAGACACTTAGGTCAACAGAGGTATTACGGCTAAAAACAACCTTCAAGAAAAAAAAAAGCATAAAGAGACTACTGCTTGTTGGTTATTGTGGAAGTCAGTTAGCATGTGCATACACCATAGGAGAGATATGTGGTTGTGATCTCAGGTCTATCGATATAAATTGGGCCAGTCCATTGGCCAGGTAACTGATCCTACGACTTCAGCCAAATCAAGGATATTTCATTTACGCAGAGACCAACAGGCAGGGGTGGAAACATAGCCCCATTCCAGCTTCACTGGTGGAAGTACTGTGCGAAAGTTCCTGCACTAAATTAAATCACAACCACTAACAAGAAGCAACTAGACAGTGGATGTAATGAAAAATATTTCAGATGTTTGAATGGAAAAAAAAAACACAAGTAAATTCCACAGGAGCTGAGAAAAGACTGAAAGTCTGGGTTTATTTTTCTGTCGGTCGGCTTTTGAAAGAGGATATTCAGACAGTCCTTTGTTGGAGGAGAGAAGGCAGAAGAGTGCCCTTCTGCCCTGCTGTGATGCTGGCCTGTGCGACAAACCTTATGAACACAGGAAGGACAAGATGAGATACGTGTGTGCATTTTCATCTCATAATTTCCTATGCATACGTTTCTGCATGTGAGGTTCTTCTATAGTTTACTAAGCATACACTGGTTCAATATGTGTACAAAACAATATATAAAACGTGTGTGTGCGTGTGTGAAAGAGAGAGACAGAGGGAGACCACTCACAATCTTGTGCTAAGCAACCAAACCCCAACTCTCAAAGGTTGCCATATGGACACTGAACTACTTTAGAAGAACCCTTGTAACACACTGAGGTCAAACAAACACACACACACACACACACACACACACACACACACACACACACACACACACACACACACACACACACACACACACACACACACACACCTCCCTATAGAGACAAGTGTGCTGGCCTTTTTGACTACATTAAGGGCTTAAGAAGACCAGACAACAGCTTTCACTTTGACAGTGATATGACCTACATACAAACACTTACATACACACACACACACACACACATGCGCACAGTGCTATACTACACAAATGCAATGTGACAGAAAGACAGACACCTAAACTTATTGCTCGGTCGCGCGGAAAATGGATTCTTTTACAGTGGCGTACGGCCCTGGGAGTGTGTGTGTAAATGCATTGTGTTGTGAAACGCCTCCGTCGCTCGCTGGACTTAAATACTTCCATTTAAAACGTCACGACTAGACAAAAGAATTTGGGGATCACTGCAAGTTTGTCTGAAATATAGAGTATAGAAGCTCAACTAAATATCAAATATTGTCCGATGGCAAAAGGTGTGTCGGAAGACAGTGGAAACGGGAGAACTAATACACTCCGCAGATGTATTTATTTATTTATTTCACATATTACGACTCTCCACAAAACTTCATGGTTGCAGGGTTTATATGACGTGCAATATAAAAAGTGAAATGCCACCAGGGAACAAAATGTTGACAGAGTAGCTGCCGTTAGTGGGGTTAATGGGTTTCAACACCGCAGGTCACATCACACATTGAGACGGGGACAAGAAGACACCATATGGGGTGTGGCGGTGAATGGACACACACATACACACACACACAGGCACACACACACTCATCCAAAACGGGCCGACACCTCACCCCAGACGCTTTGTTCCCTAATCAGACTGTAAAGAATATGAGGATCCATCTATAAACACACTATTAATAGGCAGACACGCACGAGAATATATGTTTTGTTTGCGTAACGCGTGTGTACAGGGAGCTGAAGCGAAACATGGAACTTCTGGGTTCATTAGGCTCCTCTCACAAACATAATTTGCTATAAGCCCTAAATGCTCGCTGGCTTATAGGCATGGTCCGATAGAAGAAGAAAGTCTATAAGGGAGTTGAAGGGTTGGACCAAACCAAGTTACGATGACATAGGTACCTCATTAATATCCTTAAAACTAAAAAAAAGTTTCAATTTGTAGCAACTGGGGAAGTGCAAATTTGTCTCAGAATATTAATGTAAACCCCTGGAAATGACTGAAGCGCTGAATGAGTTACACAAACAAGTAGAGAGGAAGCAAGTCTGGATGCACTACCTCAGCTCTGTATATTGTCCAGTGAACAGATATGTGTTTTATCAGTTACTCTTAGTGACAGGTGGTAGCTGCCAGCACTATAAATAAAGCTCCACTGTCTCTGTGTGTGTCTTTCGCTCTCTCACACGCACACATACGCACACAAAGGCCTGCACTACACTCGGGAATAAATCACATTTGCTCTCCCCTGAAACGTATCAGTGGGTTTAAACCAAAATGACAGGAAGCAAATGAAAATATAACGTACGGTATCACGAAGGGACAATTTTCAACACGCATGCAGAGTCTGTAATAGAAAATATTCATTCTCATGAGAATGGGAGGTTGAAGGAGACGGGGAAAAACAGGAGTCTTCCCGTGGCCTTTTCTTAGATTCATTTTCAGCCACAGAGACAAAGCAAATGAAGGAAGAATAAAGTGGCAGACGGGAAAGACGGGTGGTTTGGTGGAGGAATACATGAATGAAAGAGGGGGAACGGGGATTTGGACGCAGAATTAGCCTACGGTGGATGGATAAAAATGATTATGAGAAGGTCTGTATGTGATAAACAATCTGTGCTAAAAAAAAAAATGTACATCAAAACAGAAAAGAGCAGAAAACAATAATAAGGGAAATCTGAATATAATACAATGCAGAAAAACAAAAGGCGTAAAGAAAAGAAGGGAGATTAAAGCAGAGCAAAGAATGAGAGGCCAAGTGAAGGGTTCTGGGGAAGGGAAATGGGAAGAGCAACATGGGTGAGTGAGACAAAAGAAAAATAGAGGACGATATTTGCAAATGAAGAGAGAAGAAAAAGTAGCTATATTAGGGGTGAACAAAAAAAGAAACGAGAACAAAGAAAGAAAAACAAAGTGAAACTGGGGAGGACGAAAAGTACGACGCAGAAAGTTTATTTTAGTCCGCCTGTTTGTTTGTCTGATCATTAATATTGATGAGGTGAAGAGTTAATAATTGATAAGTCGCCCTATCTCATAAAATCAAATTCAATCCCGCAGCCTCTCGCTTTCCCACACAAACACACACATTGCACAACTCAGCAGTAACAACAGGGGACTATGGGGACTACAATAGCATGTTTGCAAAAAATAAAGGAATCTAATTATCAAGATTCCAAGCAATTTCTTGGATCTTTTACTGTAAACAGGCAAAACGAGGAAACCTTCCAGTTTCCAGGTTTCCATTCTGAGACACTAACACATGCAGCTGACTGATCGCTGACCTCAGAGCAAAAGTGGACAGCATACCTGCAGCTAAATTCTATGGGAGGTCACGGGGGCAGCTGAAGCATATCTTGCTTTGCAGATATAACAAAAGGCAAGAATAGTCTGCAGACAAGGTACAGCCTAGGGTGGTGATGTACATATATATATGTTTCTTATTATAACAGAAAATCCTTCTCTCTCTTTAGCTCACATATTACCAACAGATATATTCATACTGTACATTCTGGGGTCAACCTATTATCTAGGTCCTGCAGCTATAGACCTTTGGCCTTCTTACTAATAGCAGGTTGTAATGTCGTCCATTTAAAGAGTGATTTCTATCGTGCTGTTGTTCTCGTTATATTTCTCACTGTGTGCGTATTCACCTCATATTCCTCCTTAAAACCGTAACCCTGTCCACATTTCATCTGGGTGATGTGTTGGAGGAGGTCCGCAACTCGAATAGCTGGTTGAAACTGGCCTGCCTGGAACTGACCTGCAGGACCAGAGACATTTGAGAGAGAGAGGGGGAGAGATAGAGACATGGAATTAATTTTCAAGAAGGGAGGAATAATAAGTGTGTGGGAAGGAGACTGGGTGGGTGGATGGATGGCTTGATGGCAGGATGTTAAACATTGCATTTCTAATCCGTTTTTCATGTGATGATCCCCCCCGTTACGCCACATGACCAACTCAAGCTCAATGCTGAAGATTTAATCAAAGTGACAAACTGACTGTCTTTCTCCAACCAACCGATCTTCCACCGAGCTAACAGCTTCCTCTGCTGTCTTTAAACAGAAACCTGACTTGGTTCCAAAGTAGTTAAATGTGTGAATATGTACAAGTGACATTTGGAGCATTGGCTCAGAAGCACTGCAAACATGTCCTGTGAGTCCTGGTAGTGAATCAATATGGGAACAATAATACAAAAGTTACAAATCAACTTCAGCCTCGTCTTAGGGCTCTTTAATGTGAGGCGCAATTATAAATAATTAGCTGATTATTAGACTGAGTAAGTGAAAAACAAACTGGCTACTATGCCAACTAATTGTCCCACTGAAAACCTATTTAGCCATTTAACTAATTGACCATCACTCAGTCTGACTGGCCACTTAGCTACTACAAATACTACTAATATTTTGTGTACAAAAATAGAAAAAAAACTTCATCTCACAAACAGGAAAACTAAAAACTCTTCCTCGTACCCTAAGTGTACTTGTAATTTAATTATCCCCTCCCCTTAAATTATTATAATGAAGAATTATTTAGCTAGCTACCTATCTAAGTGACACTCACATCACCCAATGTAAACTATCTAACTATTGGTTAACTAATTGACCAAACAAATATGTATGTGGCTGACCGACAATATAGCTACCATTAGATCATCATTAGCAAGCTAAGTCGAATAGCTAGCTAAGCTTGCTAGTGAGCTCACTTTCTAAGGTAAGCTAACTAATTTCTGTCCCACTTTCCCAACTGGCTAAGTAACAAAATGAATAACTAACAGATTCACTCATTATCTAACCACATTACTTCCCTAACTGACTCCACCGCTAATTAGCTTACTAGTGAGCTAACTAATTGACTGACTAGCTAACTAGCTACCTAAGTGGCAGACCTGAACAACTGATTGTGTGTACATACCGCTCTGGTAGGAGAGCTCCACCGACTCGCAGCCTCCATAGGGAAAACTCTGGAGGGTCAGAGACGGCTGGGCAAGTGAAGGCTGGCTACTGTCTGTTAATGAAGATGGAGAGAAGGAGACAGATGTTAGCGTATGACAATAACAGCTTCCACCACCCACATGCATACTTGCTCAATCTGCACACTGCACATACTGTAGGTGCACACTGTAGGCGAGAGAAGATTGGTTATTGATGACAAGCGATTAAAGGTAGACACCCCTGGATGGCGGCAGGACAGTTAATTGGAATATCTCTCCTTCAATTAAGGGACAAACAGATTGATTGGGTGAGTGTATGCGCTCCATTAGTCAGGACAGATGGAGGAATACACGGAGGGATCAGAAGACTACTGATGCACATCCATTACTGTGAAGTTTCAAAGAGTATTGCCAAAGAAGCTTGTAATCATGGGCACACTCATATATAGTACCCAACATAGATGTTTTTAAATGTGCTTCTGTAATCAAGTGGATAGGGAAAGACAAAACAGCAAGCACGGCATAACAAAAGAAATGGAAAGAAGGGAGGGATAAAAGAGGACGACGGCGTGAAATGAACAATGAGCATTAAAAGGAGAATAAATTGTAGTCGGAAGAAGCTGATTTGAGTCGCGAAACTAGTTAATGTTTTAATCTTCTCATTGTGTTTTTAATAAAGTGTCATTGTGCTCAGTGGCTCCTGACAACCAGCCAGACCTGCAGCCCAACTGAAATTAGTGTGTGTGTGTGTGTGTGTGTGTTGTGTGTTTGAAGGAAAAGAGTTGTAATATAAAACTGCACGACTCTATGTTTTCTTAATAGAGCCATTTGCATGCTAATGATGGCAGTACATTCATTAGCGGCCCAAAGTGGTTTCTCCATGAGCCAGTCCAACCACCGGCTTCCCCTAACAAATGAAGAATGAGCCGGCCACATGGGTCACGCCGCAGCTGTGGGTGTGTGTGAATGCGTGTGTGCGTGTGGTCTGAACAAAGGAAAAAGGAATGAAACAGCAAGGCACGTATAGCTAAAGGGCTTACAGTGAGTGATTCAAAACAGCTGACAAATCCTGTTGTGTGCAAAAGAGGGAAGTCGTAAAAGAGTAAAAGAATAAAATAAATAAACATGAGACTATAACAGAAAATGATGGAAATGAAGAAGGGGTGTTGATAGAAAGGACAAAGAAAGAATATTGCAACAAGTGGCAAATACAGCACTCTGATGAGGAGTGAAAGACAGAGCAAATGAGAGAGGGTGGGAGTTCAGAAGAGAACAGGACTGGAGACAGGTGGGGGGAAAGGTGATGGAAAGACAGGCGTAAAGAGAGGAGGAAAAAAGTAGAGGTGAGGAAAGGGCAGGACAAACAAACTGTCTGCTCACTGAATCAGAACCGAACTTGACTTTCCTGCCGTACACCGTCTCTCCAGAACAGTTGAGAATTCCTCCAATTTAACTTATAACTGAAGAATACTTTTTCTTATCCCACTTTCTCATACAGACTTATGTACGATCCAATCTTCTGCTTACTACAAATTAGTTTGGTCAAAAAAACTACTTGAAAACAACAGAGAAATTACCTACTAACTTCGATTTTACCAACAAACTCCTCCAAACAACTCTCTCTTCCCCCAACCTGCAGCCGACAGCAGTGGTGCGACATAATTAATTAATTCCCAGTCTTCAGCCACACACTGAATTTTGTCCATCGGTGAGTTACAGTAATTCAAATACCCCGAGCTTCTTTGTTTTATGCGCAGGCGAATGTTCTAGTCTTAAAGGGTTAACATCGGCATAAAAACAGAAATGCTTCAGTTGAACTATTATTGGAAAAACATAGTAAATATTCCAAACATCTGCAGCAGCCTTGATGTTTTCTACGCTACATATTTGCGTATAAATATTAATTCTATGAATGCCACTTCCTCTAGCCTGGGTCGCCTGAAGTCAAAGACGTAAGGGCTTTCTTTAGCTAATTTATTACATCTTTGCCTTGGCTCGATCCTCAGTTGGTTAATATTTTCTCGATAAAAGTCAGGTTTACACTCAGACTGAGCTGGAAACCATACTTGTTTCTGATTTCCTTGCTTGCCAAAAGCATTTGGCGAAGTCAGTGACATTTTCAAAGATAAAGTATGAATGCCTGGCTTTATTTCAACACCTTTTCCACCTTGTATTGTTTTATTTGCCTTCACTTTCTTTGCAATATCGACCGTGTGTTTGCAGTTCCTCTTAGTTCAGTCAGCTTAAATCATGGCCCACTCACTACACGTTTACACATAAACCTTCATGTTCATGAACCAAAAATGGATGCATTTATGTGGCGTTTTAAACCACCAATTACAGTTTGGTTTCGTTATTCACACATGCACAGATACACACAAGTAGTCACTGATCACATGATAACAACAACATGGACATCTCAGAGAAGACAAGTGAGGAGTCCAGTGGGCCATTGCAACAAACTAGCAGTGGTTCAGCAAGTCTGTGCAAATACTTCACTGTAAGACATTCGCTAACATTAGTAGAGGAACGGTCCAATTCCTTTCTACAACTAATTTCAGTTAACAACTTCACCAAACGTCCTGCAGTATCAGAGAGAAGGAGGCTGCAAATCAACAATTTGCTGGTGAATTTCATTGTCAAAGTCATAAGACTTTTAGCTACTGTACACTGAGAAGGCTTCAGGGATACACAGCATTTTTCATACAGGCTATACATATCTGCAGCAAACAGTATGTAGTGCACAAGCTGTCTGTTCTCAGCATGTATTCAGGTCACGAATATCGACTTCATTGCTGCCAACTGTAAGTTTCTACTGTGTTTTTTTTTGAGTGAAGTCATCAGTGGCTATTCAGTGTTGCCTACCTCCACTGTGAAGCATGAGTTCATTTTTGAGGTTTGCCAGAACGGGTGAGATTAGAAATGTATGTATGTAGGTACACCCGCATTAGGAGACTGTAGACGCATGGTGAATTAAAGGTAGAAGTGGAGAGGTATCTGAAAATCTGAAGTCGTGCCGTCTCTAGCGCTTGACCATTGGGGGCAATTTTGAGTTCAGCATCTTGTTCACATTGACGTGTCGGACATGAAATGAGCAAAAGAATAAACAGGATTGTACAAAAATACAACAGAGCGTTGTTTGTATAACCGCATAAACACACTGATATCAAAGCACAGAGACTTCCTTTGTTACTGAAGGATTCCCATGGCTCCCGGCAGCTGCCTCCAAGGTCACAGGTGTGTTTTAAGCGTGTTTGAACACAGGTTTGCATGTGTACGTGGATGTGCGTATGTTTTTGCCTACACTAATACATGTGTAGGTGTGTATGTGTGTGTGTGTGTGTGTGTGTGTGTGTGTGTGTGTGTTAAGCCCACCAAGGTCAAATATGCATTAAGCCAGGCATGAAATGGAGTCATAGTGGTAGCTCCACAACAGTGACTATGATGAAGACATCTCAATGCTAATGGGGAGATTTATTGACCCCACAGGCACAAAGGTGTGTGTGTTTGTGTGTGTGTGTCTGACACAGAAACAGGAGGAGTGCGTTGAGCGTGCATGGCTAGCGTGCGCTGACATTGTAAGAGGGAGGCATTGATTTAGAGAGTGAAAGAGGGAAGTGCGTGTTGGGAGTTTTTGTGTGTGTGCGTGTGTGTATGAAGGCCATTTACACTGTTGGTGAGTGTGTATGTTAATGCAGTCCTTCATGCTTGGCAGTGTGCTATATAAAGTTCTCTCCTCCCACCCTGTGACTTTATTAAGACTCAGTTATGGATGACTTCTACTCAGAGTATCACTACGTTAACTCCGTCTACATCACCAGTGTGTTGGCCTCTCTACCTGGATTTCTGGATCGTACAAAAACGTATTCTTACGTATCTGTCAGAGCCACGTAGCCATGGTGTAATCCTACAAACAATGTTACTGACAGTTATATTCAAAAGTGACAACTGGGCATCTGTACTCAGAGTGGAAGATCATCTAAATCTGCTTTAAATATTTTCCAGTACGTAACAACCAGCACACGAGCTCACTCAGTAATTACTTCCCCAACAGTCAAACAATAATTGAAAGTGAAATTATGCCACACGCTATTAAGTGTGATCACTTCCATCTACATACTTGGATGAACTACATGGCAGGAAATGAACTGTTGCTCCTAACAACAGTGAGGATAAATATGCAGTGTTATAACTGTCACCAGACATTTATCCCTGACCATATTCTAATGTACATGAAACTTAACACATCTAACTTGAGGAAGTTATCGTTTGTATCAGCCATGTCTTTGTAAACATTCTGCAAAGCCTCCAACCTTAAAGGTGCGAGAAGTGGATACACTCAAGCTGCTCGGAGACAGAAATCTAAGCAGCAAGTAAAAATAAAAAAGTGGAAGTTTGAGACTGGTAAGTTCATCTTTCTCTTTCTGTCTTTCTACGAAGCACAAGGTCAAGTCCAACTTCATTTCACAGCCGCGGAGCCAGGCTGAAGAGTGAAATTCTCTTCGGTATGGATGAAAAATCGCTCAGACATTTTAAAACACATTACAGCCTGTAGCGGAACCGTAAGCCACTAGCATAAGATATGGGAAATACAATTGCGGCTGAGTTGTTATACAGGGGAGGAGGCAAAGAATGGTAAATCAAGAGAATGAAGGTGATGCGGATGGAAATCAACAGACAAAAGAGTGGAAAATGAATAAAGAAGATCCTTGAGAATAGCAACGTCTGCCGGTACACAAAAGATATACGGAACAATAAAAGGCTGCTCACATGTATCTCCAAACCAATCTTAAGTCTTTCAGACTGACCTCTCCTTATTTTGCATGCACAATGCGCAGCATATGACACAAACTACAAAGGTTCTGAACGGTATCAGACTTTTCAGAACCACTGTAGCGTCTTGTCTTTTATTACCACCATATCATAATGGCTTCTCAAGAATATATGACGTGTATGGATTTTCAGGGATTTGCATTTAACCAGCTTGTCTATTTGTGCAGCTATAATGCATCTAGCTTCATTATGTACAAATGAAAGTGATCTTAGATTGCATGTGTTTTAGGTATTTGTGCAAAACCACTAATCGCAGGATTTACCAAGCTTGGTGTAGAGATATTGGCATTTACGACGCACGTATTGATGGTTTCAACTGGTTCACGCAACTGGAGCATCTTACCACCAATCTGAGCAACGTATTTTGTGACCTTCTCGACAAAAGCATTGATCAACGTTAACTGTTTGCAAGCTGACTCTTACTGACTAAAACAGCTACGCTACTGTTGTCTTTTGTCCAACACCACATAAAGCCCACCCAAACTATTTGATTTGCTTGGCATTCCTGGGGAATAATGAATTCTGAGCAGAGCAACTCCAAAAGAAGGTTGCAGGTAAAGGGCGCATTTAGAATACTGGATGTCCCTAACGCAGGCATTTATACTTGTGCACTGGTCCACAGTTGGTCCACAGCCATTACCTGTACTGTAACCCTGCTCGGGTAAATTTTTGTTTCTACTTCCTGCTTCACTTTCAACAGTGGCGGCTGAAACGTTTGCTGAAATTTCGCCAAACATGAGTCCTACGAATGTTTGTATCACTGAACCTCCTCAGTTAGCTTTTCCTGAACCATTCCTCCATGTGTTGTTGATCCTATCAGAAACTGTCAGTTCGGAAATTGCGGAGATGGAGAAGCAGCCTGAAATACTAAAGCAGAAACACCCAACAGCCAAGCGGACCAATCGCAGCTCTTGCGCTCTGGGTCGCGTAGTTACATTTCTGGGGAGGTGCACGTCAGTTATGGCACCAGTCTCCGCGCCCTGTCTGCGAAGGGGTCTGCCGGTCACCGTAACTTAACGCACAAGAATAAAAACTTACCTATACCTATTTACCACTTCGAGGCACATGATATTATTGGTGTTGTTTTTTACTCGATGAAAGACAGAGAAGGATTGAGCTTAAAGTGATAAGAAGAGGCAGGAATCTGTTATTGTAGTAGTAAAAAATAGATGGCACTGGAGATGAGTTATGAGTGAGAAAGAATATAAATGGAGCACAGCAGACAAACAATGAGTCTGAAGAACAACAAAAGAACGAGGAAGCAAAAAAAAATGGGAGCGAAACAATGGTGAATTTCTCGTGTACATCAGGTTCTTCATTACTTTGAAATGTTCTGTCTTCAAACTTCAAAGACAAAAGAAATGACAGATGGAATGAAAGACAGAACAATAGTCCAAGGGGAGGCAGTGAAGACAAAAAAAAAAAGAGAGAGAGTGAGAGCTGAACTGACACAAAGGATAAGTGGAGGAAGAGACAGAGAGCCGGCAGAATATATATCGGAACTGAGGGTCACTGAGATCAACTGGTCTAGACAGTATCCCAGCGGTTTGCCTCATTTCACCTCCCATCTCATGACACGAGGAAAGAAATCACTGACTCACAGACGAGCCTACTGTGTGTGTGTGTGTGTGAGTGCACTGCCGTCCATGTGGATGTGTAAAATGCTACAAGTGTGTGCCCGTGCATGAAACAGCTCTCCCTCTGTAACTTGCGGGCACCGCAGTCGAAACAGAGATCTCCGAGTGTGTGTAGGTGGGTGTTTGTTTGTGCATGAGTGGTCTGTGAAGTCGCCAAGCAGCTGCGCACCAGACAGACAAATCAGCTTCACAGAAGAGTTTCTTATTTAACAAAAATTGAGCCTTATCTCGCAAGTTAGGACCAGAGAGTGAGAGAGACTGGTGGGCAGGCAGATAAAAACCTCCCCCTATATCTCTGCGCTGAGAAAGAAAGGATTAACTCCACATCCTTAATGGCTGTGGAGGCACTGCTTGCCTCGAGCTGCTCGGTACGTTAGTATCTCTGACTCCTGCCTGACGCGTGAAGATAATTAACAGAGACGTTAGGGATTAAAATAATATGCGATACATACGGGTGGATGTCTGTTTTACTGCTGAAATAAACAGGATTTTATGTCTTTTTATCATCCAGTATTTACTTTTGCCGTTCTAAACATCTGAACCACGTGAGAACGTTAACCCCACATGCCGGACAGCGGTTTGAGGGCTGAGAGCACGAAAGTCCATGGTGGAAGAGCGTCCTGTGCAAGATTGGTATTTGCTCTTAAAAGTGACATTTAGCAAAACACCGCTTCACTTCCCAACGACAACTGACTGCCCTCAGATGCCACAACAAAACAAGATATGTAACAGCTTCTGGAGTGGATGGACGACATTCTCACAACCAACAAACCTCTCCAGACTTCATTTAGGTCTGGACAAAGAAGCCCTCCTCTCGATTACGAACTATTACTGTGCTAAAACGCTTCCAAATAAACCAAACGAAGCAGACTGTTTGAATGCTGGAGTGGAAAAACTCTTACATTCATACAATGTGACCGAAATCATTAATTTCTCTTGATATTGTGTATATAAGTGAAGTGCTGACTGGGGGGTAACGACATTTAAAAAAAAAAAAAAAAAGATAATAAGCAGTCCATGACACAAACAGCGACACAACAATTTAAAGATTTTTTTTTTTTATTATTATTTGAATATATCCATTTTATTTGTATTCAGAGTAGCATTTCTTTTTTAATTAAGATAAAATGTATTAACAGCTAGGATAGGCTCCAGCCCTCCCCCGTGACCCTCCAGAGGACAAGTGGTTACAGAAAATGAATATATTAGTTTGTTTAGTAATGTGAAGGCAAAGAATAATGTTAATAATGTGGAAGTTAATTGAATCTAGTGTTATCGTCATTTTTATAATTAAAAATGAATCTGGTGTTCTTCGCATAGGTGAGGCTTTGCCATGATCTGAATCCCCACAGGGAACCGAACCAAACCAAACCATTACTGCAAAACCATGAGCTAAAAATGGAGGCCTTTTATTAGGTCTGATCCTCCTTCTTGAAATGCTGTATATTGTTAGCAGACTGGCGACAATAGTGGTGAAGGATCTGATAGATTGAAGTCAGCAGGCTACTTCTGTACTGTACACGAACACGGGATTTTAAAGATGTCTGTGCCCCCTTTTTGTATCCAGATTATCTTTTATTTTTTAATGGTTTGCATGTATGGCCTACCCTGCTATGTGATGTTTCGTTGTTTTCGATTGCTAGTTCAGGTAATTTTTACTGGTCTTTGTGCTTTTATTGTTTCTTTCTTTCTCTCTTTCTTTTTCTTGTCTCCTGAGGAACCCCATGTGGAGAGGAGCCTCTTCATCAAGAAATTAATAAAGATATTATTAAGAACAAATACACTGGGAGGAAACTGCAGAATGTGCCTGAAGTGGTGTGCCAATTCTGTGCAATTCCATGTTAACACATAGTGGATGAATGGATGGATGAATGGCCGCAGTTCATTTTGTTTGACATGTCCACTTTAAACTGATAGTCAGCATTACTTTTAACCAGGACTGTTCCACACCCTTAACCTCGACAATGTCAATAACTACGACAAAGAAGGACCACTACCTTTGATGACGGTTTAATATAGCTATATTAGTCCAACCGACAGGCTGAGACAGCTAGTAAAAGACCAGGGGACACGCAGACTGACGCAGACTTGTCAAAGCAAACATGACCAAGAAACCACAAGACTTGAATATAGGATGTGAAAGCAGGCAGTCGAGACATGGCTGGAAAGGAGCACAGAGACTCAATCTTCCCTGAGAACATAAAGGTTAAAAATTACTATCTCTCAACCCTGCACTCACCTTCAATTACCCAGCAGTGCCACATTATGGCCAAACAAAATGACTACCATTAGCCATAATCACCTTACATGCAGCCTAATGCTAAACTACACTGGGGAAAATAATTGCCCTTCAGTAATGCTGTGGAAAAACTACTTCCAATACAAGTAGGGCTGTGGATAGAAATTACATGTTCTCTCTGCAGATACTAGCTGTGGACCACCTTCTTCTCCGTTCACTGTGCAGCACTACAACTGTAAAGTGTTTGAATTGCAGCTTCAAAATATCCACCAAAAGACACATAAAAAGAGGCAAAATGTCACATCACAGAGGTCTTCCGGCAGGGACAGAATTCCTTTCTTCAGTAAAATATAAAAAATAAAAATCAAGGATTCAGTTTTTTTTTTTTTTTTATTATGTTGGTCTGCTCAGCCTCCTTTCACCACGTATCTTTCGTGTTCACAAATAGTGTCCTTCACATGAATCTACTAGCCCTTTTCAATGACAGAAACATTTCAAAAAACTTTACTTAACCTGGAAGAATGTGGCTCTAAACTCAGTTTCAGGGTTCATATTTGACCTCAGGACCCTTTCCTGGGAGAATAAAATAACACATGTCATGGAACAATGAGGCTGGTCAACTGTTCCAATAAATCCTACTGCTATAGAATTTACCAAGACCAAAACCACATTTCCACCCTATGGGCGGTTAAGTCAGTTCCCAGTGGTATCTGGGTCCTCAGTGACTTCACAGTTCTTTTGAGACACGCATAATCAGTCCTGATTTACGCCATTTAGGCAAATATGAGGGTTTCAGAATTACAAGTAAATCGAATTTGAATGCTTTCTTGGTTTAATTTGCCTGATTGTTTTACTTTTTAATGCACAAATGAGAATTTTAGTTACAGACATAGTTTTGCTTTTTGTTCGTGTCTCGTCCTTGTGTGTGTCTCCTTATTTGTGTCACTTTGTGTACGTAATTAACCACAAAAAAAAAGAAAGAGAAAAAAAAAAGCTCTTGATCATTGATTCAGGGAAAACGCGACTTCTGTGCAAGCTGCACTGGAGGACTGTCCTTGGCGGGGCACAAAAGGCTGACGCTTGCTTTGTGAACTGACGGAGAACAGTGTTGCGTAACCTTTTAACATACATCAGTGTCGGCAAAATTGATTTTTAGAGGAAAACGTGTTTGCACATGAAATGCACGCTATGCTGCGATGGCTTTCCACTGATCCGCGGGATTTAAGGCGCATCAGTGTTAACACTGCGCTGGGTGTATATCCATATGGATATTTGTGAGTGTGTTTGTAACTTTCTGATGTGTCCTTGTCTTCGGGAAAGCGCATTTTCGTACGCTTGTGTGTGCTGTGTATAATGCATGTGTTGAGGCAGGATTTTGTGTGAGGGAAAGCATGCGCGAGTGTATGTGTGTTGGAATTGGCATTTCCACAGCCAACAAAACACCTGAGCTAAGGAGAAAGCTTTACAGATGGTTAAACACACACACGCATGCATATTAAAGCGCACATGCACATACACATACACAAACCCAGCTAAACCCAGCTCTGCCTTGCGTACTGGATTTGCCCAAGCTTCTTCTTCTCCCTCTCTTTGATCCTTCAATCTGGATGTCTCTTTTACAGTCAGCTTAATAACTTTCTGTCTCTCTTGGCTCTCCCTCTCTCTCTCCCTTCGAGCTATTGAAAAACGATCCTTGCTGGCACCATTCAGGCTCCTGGTACCATTATCCCGTTTCAAAAGCCTGAAACGTTTTGGAACGTGCTTAAATGTTGGACTCTTACTTTCAGGTGATTAAATGATTTCCATCCATTTATTCAACGGTGAAATTTGGCCAGCTTTGGAGGCCAACTCGAAATGATGAACCACAAATGGACTCAACTCCAAACCATTAAGTGTTAGTGTTAACCTCTTGAGATCTGAGCTTTTATTTGGTACGCATGCTTCTCCAAGGTATTTGGGACCAGTAGGACCTAAGACGTATAAAAACCAAGCATCCTCTTTCAACAGAAAGTCAGTTTTTGAAAGAAAACAATGTCCTTAAATGTGGACACTGGGATTATTTCATTTTTTATATTACATCAATGTCAATGTGTGACAAAATACAAAACAGTTTATTTTAATACCTGAACATGGCTGAGCAAAACCAAACAAAGTTGTATCGATAAAACTTGCTCAGTTTGTGAGTCATATCAAACTAGAAATATTGGCCACCAACGAGGACAATGGGTTTAAATGAAGCAGAATAAGCTGCGATAAAACCTAAAACTTAATGTCGCCATATGAGGACGCAAGGTCTTAGGAGGTTACACAGGTAAAGTAGTGAAGCCTTTATTTATTTAGTTATTTATTTATTTATTTATTTTAAGAAAGGTTTGAACAACAAATATTTAAGATAGGAGGATAATTATTTCCACAGTATCCACTCTAGAGGATATTTCTCTGCTCTGTTCGCTGTCTGTTGAATCCTCATCGTGACGGAGGTTTGCTAATTGTTGTTTCGTTCCTGTGCAAATGGTTTGTTAGCCTGTGGATCTCAAATTTGCTTTCCTGCCTTGAGGCAAAACAGAGGCATTTCTGTTTGTTCTTTAAATTTATGAGCATATCCATAGAGGGAATAGTTACGTCTTCTTTACTGTGATTAGTAAGCTAGCCGGGCTACTTAAGTATCAGATTGAAAAGAATTAACCAACTCAACAACTAAATGTACTCATGTTTAGGTTAGTGAAAGGATAGCAGTCTGACCACGGCAGTCAGAACTTATCAGATGCAATTCAGCTCTGCTATCCTCTTAAACTTTCATATTCATATTTAGTTTGGAAGGGATGATTCGTGTTAAACCCATCAGCATCAACAAAAACGACTATTTTTGCTGCATTTTTCTTAACTTCTTCATTTTATTTCTCCATAAATCACTTGCTTTTCCCATTGCACATTCTGTTTATTTGGCTTTTTTTCTTCGGCCTTAGATAATGATAGTAATGATGGGGCTGCAAATGGGCTTAGTGGTCAATTTGTAGACCCTCCATACAGTAATTCACTGCTTCAATCAATAACATAATTGCAAAGCTCAGCATGATGTGCAAACAGCACCCAGCACTGCTGCTTTACTATGAATATGAATGGACGGATGGATGGATGGCTCAAATTCAGACTATATTAAACAATGAAGAAACAGATACAAAAATGTGAATAGATAGAGGAAAGGGTGGAGGGATCAAAACACAGGAGGAAATGAACAAGTGAACAATGGCAGGATTAATGGATTAATGGATGGTTGGATGTACAGCCTGACAGATGAAGAAGGAGGAATGAATGATGGATTGTCTACAATGGTGATAAATGAAGCAAAAAGTTGGGGCAAGTTGAATAAGCTGAAGACGTAGGTGGAGAGACTGTGGGGCAACAGATGAAGGGTGGGACGATGATGGATAGGTGCAAAGAAAAGGTACAAATGGAACAGGAGGAGCCAATGAAATAAACAGAAAGGAGTGTGAACGGAGAAATGATTTAATAGAAAATGGAGGTGTGACTGGATAGACAGAGGGTGAGGAATGACGTGAGGCAGTGTAGAGGCAGAGATGGACAGATGATGGATCGAGTAGGGTTCAAAAAGATGGATTTACAAATGACGGAAGGACAAAAAGATGGCTAGTAGATCTACAACAGTGGGTGAAATATTCTACTTCATTCTATTCCTACATTTCTACCCTGCATGTGTTCCACCGCTTACAGTGCGTGTTTGCTAGTAGCAGGATACTTGACAGCAATGTTCAAGGTTTAGTTTTACATCTCTGGGTTTTTGGTCTATTTGTACTATGAACAGATGGCTCCACAAAACACTAACGTCATTCCATGAAGATGTATGGCAGGGAATTTGTGCCACTGCCCGAATTGCTCAAGCATCTTTTTGCATTCTGCTTCATCATGCCTTGACGTGCATCGGCAAACGGCACAGAAACCTGTGTAGCCGACTGTGTGGACTGCAGTAAATTAGTGTACAAAAATGTGAGCCTGCTTGAAGCTACGGCTAGGTTTTCATTTTTGTCCAACCTTCTTTTTCTTTTGGCCACTTGGTCCACTTTACTGTGAACAGTCTGTTATTTCAGAGCAGATGAGTCACAGAGTGAACGTCTATAACAGTGATCTGTCACTGTTTCTTTGAATGTATGCCTGTGCTCCAGGCTATATCATCTCATCTCGGCAGATAACGCATGGCCGCAGCAGGAATGACAGAGATTCAACTGATTAACAACAATGTTTTAGAAGAGGTTTGATACTTTTTACTACCTAGAGAGGAGAGGAGAGGAGAGGAGAGGAGAGGAGAGGAGAGGAGAGGAGAGGAGAAGGGAGGAGAGGACAGGAGAAGGGAGGAGAGGAAAGAACATTTGAAGAAATCAAAAGAATGTTCGTTGTACGCAATGGACGGAGAAAGTAAATAAAAAATACAGTAAACCGTGGGAGGGATATACTGAAAATGATACCAAAATAACGGAAGACGAACACATTAAAGAAAAGAGCAAAAAAATAAAGAAGCAAGTAAAGAGAGGATGATTGGTGAGAAGGAGGTGTGGCAAGGAGATGAAGAGCGAGCAGCTGACTGATGACTATTACCACATAAAACAGAGACTCTCCTCTAAAAGGCGACCGGCGGACACGTGTCTCTACACACCTGCGTGCGTGAGAACATGTGAATTGGTTTACTCGTTTAAAGACTGGCCACACACATGTCACACATTGGCAGGGGCCAGAGCCAAACTTCTTGGCAAAGAAACGGCCAATCTGGCCAACAGAAGGGGGGAGAGCGCGAGAGAAAAAGACAGAATGAAGGTAGGGGAAAATAATTTTGACAGTTCATTCTGCCCATGTGTAAACAGTGTGGCGGCTGGCGTGCGTGCATTTTAAGTATACTGCCCTCCACGTCTGTTCCTGACATTGTGCGCTGGCTGTCACATACACACACATTTGGCTGATGTCCAAATATTAGTCAGGCCTCAAGTGAAAGCTGAGACACAAATAGAAAAAAGAACCTCATTAAGAGATGAAACGGTTTTTCTCACCTATTGAAGTTGTGGCAGGAACTGGCTCTTTGGAAACTGTACGCACAACACAAAGTGAAACACAAAAGGGCAGTGAGAAACTGAAGACAGTCAAATGTTGTGGCAAATCTTGACCTGAATGCTTTGTATTCTAATTATTTGGACCATTTTTTAACACAAACTGATCAACAGAAGATCTTCCATTACCATTTCCTGTTTTCACTAATACCCCAGATTTGAGAATTCTTTAAGCTTAGACATAAAATCTTACACACATACGTGAAACACATATCGAGATAATGGGAAGTTAGGACATGTGATTAAAGTTTGTACAAACGCTTGAGGAGCTGCGTAATTTGAGGTGAGGCTTAGCTCGTCACTGCCTCAACTCCTGCCTCTCCCTGTGTTTGAACAGGAAAGGCCTAAACTCAGCAATTTTGACTATAAAAATGATCAAAATGACTACAATCACAGATTAGTTACATTTATAGTCCAGACCAATTGACAAACATAACTTCTTTTATTTTGTCATTATTACTTCTCATAATGCCAGGTGAAGAACTGCTTCACCTGCCTCCCCTTGATCTACAGTATTTTTAGGAAATGGGTAAGTTGAAACAAACATGTTTCAACAAAAGAGAGCTGTTGGATTAGTTTGTCTAAATCTTGGTCTCAATCACCACCAGACAATTTAAGTAAATTTACAATGTAAATAGCAAAAAGTAGAAGCTCCAATTATCTGCCCTGAGGCACACCAGTTTGTGCCGATGACTGCGTTTCCCTCATGACTGTCAACTTACCTCTCACAATAACAGAAAAATGTTGCATGGTGCCTTTGAGCACCTTCAAGGGTTATGTGTGTTTGAGTGTTTACCTGAGTAGTAGGAATTCAGCAGGGATTTGCTCTGCAGCGTCTTGCTTCCCTGAACAGAGAAGGAGCAGGGGGAGGGCGAGGCTGAGGTAGGGACAGGAGGGAGACGGGGTGAAAAGAAGGTGAAGGAGAGGATGAGAAAACAACACAAACGGAGGAGAGGAGGTGAACGAGGAGGCAAGAAAAGGGAATGGGAGACACGAAGGATGAGGAAAGGATGTTAGGAGGGAAAACAAGCAGAGGAAGCACAAAGGAATTTGAGGAATAGGGATGAAAAGGAGGACAGGGGAAGCGGGGAATGAAACGAGGGCAACAGGGACATCAGGTGAAGGACATGAAGTAGAAATCCCAGGAGAAAAACAAAACAAAATAAGGTTAGCTCAGTGACCTCCTCTAAAAAAAACAAAAACAACAATCAATCATCACAGGACACAATTAACAATGAAAACATTTGCAAAAGCAGATCAATACTCAATATTTAACAGCAAGAGGAACAATCCAATAACACTAATGGCACCATCAATGCTACAAATATTGAATTTTGAAGCATAAAAGTTGTTCTGGCCCAATGAGCATGCACTTAAAACTGACATGCTCTCAATGTTGGTCAATACATGCAACTGATTTAACGACTCGTATGAAGAATGAAGGTGAAAGTAAACCATGTCGACCAATGGTGAGGAACAGAGAGCGGAAAAAATATAGAGAATGAAATCTAAGCGTTTTACGGCAGCTATTTAAACCTCAATCATTACACGCTAAAGTGGACACAAGCAAATTCAATTTTGTGGAATAATAGCAGGGTTGCTCATACTTTATAGGCCCTGCTAACTCAGCTAGCCTGGCAGTTAGTAGTTAAGCCAAATTAATTACAGTATGAGATCTCTTATCAGAAAAGTAATTTCCCAGAGCTTAAAATTATTACATGCAGGTTTTTCACAAAAAAAAAAAAAGCTAAACAACAGTTTGTTACTGTTTCCTTCCTGATGTTATGCCACATGCTATCAGAAAGAGAAAAATTAACACTATATAAAAGGTCAAACTTGAATGTGGGGAACAGCAACAGCAGCATTTCAAGGATGACTATCATCAATGCGTCACCTACTGTGTTGACAGTTTATGACAATTTTGTCAAAGTATCAGAAGAAAATGCCACTTGGTAAAAACTTTACAACCACCTGAATTGGTGAATTTGGTGTTTTGATGCTGTGTAGTTTTAAACTACACAGCATGTTTATCAAACCATTCATGGACAGAGAAAAATCTGAAGATGTCTCACATGACATGGAGCCCAGAACAGAACAACAAAAAAGGTTTTGAGATATTGCAAAAGTATTTTATTAAACATTTACTTATATATATTTTGGTCTAAATTCCCCTTCCTGGGCTATAGAAATGTAAAATATACTCATAGTCAACATAATGTTGTTGATATGGAATGATTTTCCACCTTTGCTGCAGGAAAAAGGAACCAGTTAATTAGATTTATTAATTTAACAATGTGGTACTAATTTAACCTGGTACTTTCAAACATGTTTGGTTACCTAAGTACCAACAAATGAAAATGAAAAAATGACATCTTGCATTCACTGGTAATAAAGGGCTCCAACTTGAGGGGGAACATATTTGCACTTGCAAAGGGTAAAAAAAGTATTGCAATGGATTTATTTTGGGGGTCAGCTTTAACCAACTAACTTCCTGTGCTGAAGTCAACCAAAATCAAAATCAACCAAAAAATAAATAAATAAAATAAAATAAAGTATAGAAGACCATTGCTTACAAATGTAATTCGCAATGAGAGCTTGCTTGCTTAAACAGTGACGGATGGCTACTACGCCCTTGAAGACACACACTATCTCTTGCAGACACACAGACACTGCTAGGGGTCTTTAAATAAATGATATGTAGGACAGACACAGGCACGTACACACACAATAAGATGAAACCTAGGGGGTCCGCTGGGGGACTCACTGTGACATATTATATGCTAGCTAAGCCTGTTCAATAATCCACACATTAGATATCACAGCTAGCCTGCACACATTTATCTGCAGGACCTGCAGGTAGATGGCGCATGTGTGCGACTGTGACTGCTCACCTTAAAGTGTGAGTGTCATTCATCTATGCGATTTTATGGTGACACTTAAAATTACGCAATCTAATTTTTTGCATGAGTGTGTTCATCATTTGTCGTGTAGTTTTTGATGGTCCAAGTTAATGACCATGAATGAAAAAGCTTCCAAAATGATACTTTCCTGCTGCTTCTCCTTCGGCACTTTTCTTCCTTCCTTTTCCCAAATGCATTTCCATTTGAGTAGTATACTCTGGTTATTTCTTAGCGAGATTTGGTTGGGGTTACTCAAACTGTGCAGCCACTTTGCTTTGTCTTATATAGTAGTCATAATTTCTGCCTACTACTTAATGCATCTTTTGGACAACCAAATTGCTAACCTATTCTGAAAATCTAAGTGCAAAGATGACTGAGAAATAATACATCCCATAACTAATGCATCAAAGATTTTCTTTGGGCCAAATAAAATGTTTGGTCACCAGTTGCACAAGGCTGCTCTAACATTGCCTTTTACTTTCCTGGAAAGGTTTGTGAAATGTTTGTAAAATAAAATGGTGGCAGACTCCAGCAAATCTCAATCAGGAGTTTTGTCTTGAAAATGAATGTGATGATAATTTTCAGATGTGAAAATGATCCACTCCTCCTTTGTCTAATTCTTATACAGATTGTGTTTGCACTGTTTTCTTGTAATTCCATTGCTGCGCTTGATTTAAGTTTTACCTTCTCCTCCCTCCATTGTCCTCTCTTTCCTCCACCGTCTGTCTTCATCTCGCCCTTTTGCTCTGCTCTCCTAATACCCCCAAACACAACATGTTTTCTCCTCTTCGGTGATAAAATCCCCCTCGTCTCATGTGCTCTGGCGCCGTATGCTAATGCACCGCAAAAAGAAGCCCAGCTTTAATACGGCAAGGAGTGCACCCGCATACCAGACCAATTTCGCTCTGACTGCAGTGTCCTGTGAAGATAGCTGGTGACTGGACACGAATTCAATAACACAAAAAGGTTATTTGCCCTGCGAGGGTCCATTTGCGCAAATATTACTGGGTCCCCCACCTTGTGTCAGCGTTTTTCTCTGTTTCATTAGGACGGAGCCAGGATCGGTGGCTGTGAGTGTTTGTGTGAGTGTGTTGGCTTTGTTACTTTTCCAAATATCCATGTGATATTAGACCCACTGTGAAATAAATAAAAAAAAAAAAAAAAAAAAAAAAAAGAGAGACTAAAAACTGACAATTTCTTTGGTAAACCTGACAGCTCAATCCTATGGAGAGACTGGCAAAGCAAATAAATCTCAATGCATTTTTATGGGATGATATCTCATATGTGAAACCTATGGAAATCCTGGAGTTTCACAAAGTAGAAAAGTTTCTCTGCTGCACAACCAACTCTATTTTCGGTTCGGGAGGTAGACACCCTCGCTACTTTTAGGTTACAGTTAACTTTTTTCTTTTTGGATAAAGCTTATAGTCAGGGCTGGCTCAGTAGACCCATGTGTTATGCAGCTATAGGCCTAGGCTGCTGGGGGATGATGCACTGAGCACCTGTTCTCTACTTACTTTGCTCTCGCGCCTATCCTCTAATTTCTTCTCCCTATCCTACTGCATAGCATGTTGATAGATGTTTGTCCCTGTCCCCATCTCTTTTTCCATCAGCTATATATTATACTTGTATCACGATTGAAGTCTACATGTACACTTAAGTCACATGTTTATCTCATTCCTCCTGCTCAACCAAATGTGTCCCTCCATATAAGCTCGGTTCTGCTCAAAGTTTCTTCGCCTTAGTGCATGTTCTGGGGGCTTCAGGCCAAGTTCTGAAAAGAGACAATTTGTCTTGAGACAATTTATATTGTAATTGGCGCTATATAAATAAAACTGAATTAAAGGCAGGAAACTCAGCTCATGAGGTCCTTCTGTTCATCTGTCTCTCTTTACCCACTTCCCTGATCCGATGACAGTGCGAGTTTCCAGCCTATCCATTCAGATTCTGTCTCAATCAGACAGTCATTTTATCGCTGCCAAACCTTCCATGTGTTCTCCTCTGATGCCATTTCAGTTTTCAGTTAACCTCCGCTCATCACATTCAGGGCCCAGAACAACCTCACCAGCTCCCGTCTAGATCTCCAGCATTCTCACTGCCACCACCATTGAACAGACCTGCGGGGTTTAACTATACTAATCACCGCCTCACGATCTCAGTGTCAAAATATAAAATAGATGCTGTCACAACTGGGTTCAACTGCCCCATTTGCTTTCTATAGTGCACGTTACCAAACATAATCTTCATTGCTTACTCTGAAGGAGGTCTCTTCTGATTTTCTATTATCGTTCCAAGGGCCATAAGCAAATAAAACTGAAGCAAGGTCTAGTCAGTTCTGCCTGGGAGCTAAAAAAATAAAATAAAATAAATAAAAATAAAAAAACACTCATAAAATAACCATTTCTTTATCCTGAAGATAGCTACTGCCTCTAACACATATCCTCAGACTCTCAAGCTGCCATTCCTAGACTATTCAAAGTTGCAGTGAAGTTCACGCAGAAGAAAGGAAATGTCCAAGTTCATCGGAGACTGAAGGCCAAGAAGGCAGCTCTTCTAATTTTTGCAAATGCCCACAAACGGTCAGTTCAGTGTGAAAGCAAATAACATGTCACAGTTTAAAGTGTCCCAGCTTTATCAGATTGGTACGTAAGGTCCCGATAAAAGTGGTCAGCTGTAAGTGTTTCCAATTCAAAAACATTATTGCACGTCAGAACTGCAGCGTGGACAGTTAGAGGAAGAGTGCAGGCAATTACAGCCAGCATTAGCTTGCTACTTAGTCCCTCTCCGGCACCCCTGGCTTTCAGCGGCCAAGCACTCCCAAAAGGCCAGCTTGACATTTTCAAGAGAGAGAGAAAAAAAAAAGAGGCCCTCCTGAGAGGTCCCGTCTAATTACGCCGGGCACACATATAGCCGCGGACGCACACACACATCATTTTATGGAGAGATGGTAATATGGCTCCCCGAGTGCAGGCCGGTTAACTTTCAGGTTCGAGATTGCATTTGAAGCCATGTGTAATGTGCACACAGGAGCTGTGCTTCCCTCTTTTCATGACAATTTTGTGTTACAGAAAAGAAGAAGAAAAAAACAGAGCTGAAAATGATTAGAGCAGTTCTAAGTAAGATGGAAGCCAGCGAAGCAGCCCGACACGCTGCTGATATTGGGGAAAGATGACCATATGGAGAGTTATATTACAAAATGAGATGTCCACTATTTGAATAAATGAATGTGACAAAATGATTAATGACACAGAGACCTAGTGCAGTATATGTGTGGAGACAAGGCCAAATTAAACATTACACCATAGAATAAAAGTCAACTTACTGCAAAATTTATTAAAGTTTTTTTCTGCCCTCCCTCAACGCGGCAATTTTTCATAGATATGTTCTGTTTCTTTTGTTCGATATTAAGAGATTAAATCGGAGCTCATTCTCCAGTTGACCTCTATGATGGTGCCGGCTACGGTTGGTGTATTTCGGACAGACATTCAGGCTACGGAGCCGCAGAGGGTTTTGACTTACTGAACCCGTTGAGGTCCTGGTTGGAGGTGGAGAAGGGGTCATCCTTGTGCAGGGTGCTGACCTTCGTGGTGCTCTTATCGGCCGTCGTTACCGGACCCATCTCCCTCTGCTGGGTGGAGCTGCTGGCCGTTTCCTTCTGCTTCTTCGCCAGCTTCCTACAGTGGTGGGAACACATGCACACAGACAGCACACACACGGGTATATTTACACATCCTTAGGCCGAAGGCAGTCGTGGAGATGCAGACAAGCATGCATCGTAAAAAACCAAACACACTCTCGGGAAGGTGATTTATGACGAGAACAGTGAGGGAAAACGAACCGTTACCTCTTTATCATGCAGTGACTTGATGCAGAGGAGACGGAATGGACGCGTGGGGACAAACACTTTGTATTCAAAAGTTTAAAATTACGTTTGTTTGTTTCTTTTTGACAGATATTTCTATTCAGTATGAGCAGCCATAAATTGTATCCAAGTGCGCATGGCTTTGTATATGAACATTGATGAAAATGGATTGACATTGTACACATTCACAGCAATGTTTTAAAGTAGTTCTCGTTATTACTGTTCCAAGGCTGTTGTCACTGTAAAGAATATATTGTTGGCACAAGCTAAAAAGAAGACCTACAGGCTATTCATGTGGATTATTATTATTTTTTTTTTAAACGATTGTCCTTTTAGTGCTTCTTTGTCGGAGTCCTACAGTTATCAAGTTACCAATCAACCTTGGAAAAATAGACTGGCATTCAGAAATCTTCAAATGGTCATTTTGGTTTTGAAACTCCTCTTTCAAACGCTCTTCAGACCTTTTTTTTCCATTTTGACATCTTTATCTCATTCAGACTATCAAATAAAAAAAAATAAATGGCACCATTTCAACCACAGTGTCTATAAAAGATAAGAGTTTGAAAACATCAGTTGTAGTTATTCAGAAAAAAAAAACTGCACTGGCTCTTCTCAATAAGTACTTTTGAATAACCTTTCGCTTTCGGCTTTAAGCTGATGACATTATCCAGCAGATTTAAACAGTATGCGCTCCTTTTCCAAGATGACTCGAATTCTCATGAGAAAAAGGCAGACATATTTCTGTGAACCCATCATCGCTTGTTGTAAAGGCTTAGAGATTAAGAGCAAAGGTAGATTTCATCCTCAGGAGCAATTAGAGCAAAGGAAGGACTGGTGATGTGATTCAGTGGGGAGAGGCTGACGCTCGGTACTCTGGGAACATGTGTGGCTTCTACAGTGGCTATACATAACGGTAACTGCTGATGAGATGTCCCTTGAGTGTGGTCGTATCCTTAGATTTTTTTCCCCCCACCCTTTCATAGTTCACATACCGCAACTCCCATCTGTTGGCCATTTTGCGCCGACTATTTTGAATTGTCTCCTGAACTTTCAGTTTTAGTTCCCCAGAGAGACCAGATGGCAGAAGTGACAGCGAGCCATTACAATCTGACACTGTACAGTAGATTCAGCAGAACTCGCTGGAGTGCCGAGATAAAGCAGATTTTTACTGTCCCCTCTTGCATGTACTGTGCTGCATGTAGAGGAAATCACCCCCGGAAGTAAGAAATGTCCTATGAACCTGAAAGTACTAGAATTGATAATTAGTGTTAGGCTTTTTGTCTTGCTCTGTAGTTTAACTCATCAGGAAATCATGGCTAGTACATCACCTAAACCAGACATCTGTGTCCACATAGAGTCCAGACATAGTATTTCATAAGAGGGGCCCTCCAGCCGTGTCCGATTTTCATATTTCAAAGGGTCTTTAATGAGTAGCTAAAAAAAAAAAAAAATGCAGGCTCCTTGTGACAAAGCAGGTCTATTGTTTGCAGCCTTGAGTATCTTAACAATCTTTTTGTGTGTAGATCTGGTGTTTAATTGAAAATCCAAGTAATTTTCATCAAACCGTAGTGTTAGGCAAATCAGAGCTCAGATAATGTTTTGCTGTTACACAGCACCCATTACTGCATAAGCACAGTCAAATGATTTGATTGGGCTGGGAGATCTTTTCTGGAACATAATTGGTTCCCAATAAATTATGGATGGGGATGTTGGTGTGTGTGGTGTGTACAATCAGCACTAAAGGTACACAAGCCCGAGATGCACTGACAGTGAGCACACACGCGTCCATATAACTTTAGGTGTGTTATTTTATTGATGTTCTATAATATGCATTATGTCGTCATTTGGTGCGTTTGTTTATGGTTCTGAAACAGCAGTAGGTGGCAGTCCATTAGATGTAGCACAATATTCTGCTGCTGTCCAAATGACGCTTGCATGCAGAGACCGGATCTCATGTGCTGGCTTTATCCTTACATGGAGACACTAGGTAGGTGTGAAAGTGTGTACTTATAGCTGGACACTTGTGATCTATTCACTCAGGATGCATGTAAATACCAAATCAGGGCCTGTGTTGTATTGCTTTTCATATACGTTGAGACAATTAGGCTAATGAAAAAGCGAGTGCAAGGCATGGATAAAGAAAGAGCTGTTGGTTTGTTGTCAGCGGCTTGAGTGCATTATTAATCACAGGGTGGTTCAATTAAATGGATGTTACCATTGGTATTCACGGTCAGCCATTAGAGGGGATCACACAAATGATGATACACTTGGAGAAATTCAGGCTTTTCAGGTTATGGAAAATTACCCGAACACACCATTGGGTTTTATGTATTTAAGGCCTCAATGTCTCGTTTGAGGAGGAGGAAGGGCGGGCTCAGCCCTCACAACATGATTTCTGGAAATTTGGAGCTTCAAAAGCACAGTGAGCATTCAGCCTAAAACTGCAGTGCATCTTTTGTGTTCTGCCTAATAAAAGAAAATAAATATATTAGCATACCAGCTTTTAAGTAACATAAATCCAAGCATTATATTTTTTATCCCGTTGGTTTGTTGTGTACGTTCACTAAATCTTCTTTGGGGGTGCATAAGCGCAGTGAGCTTCTTTAACTTTCAAAATATCTGTTAAATAAATACAGCTCACTCTCGCGTCAGTACCGTAATTGCTTGTTGCTTTATGTTGGTAATGTGGGAGATCTGAGTTGTTGTTTTTTTTGGCATATATATACCTATGACACATAACATTACATTATAACCACTTTCCTAATATTGTGTAGGTCTCCCTTGTGCCTCCAAAACAGGTGTGACTCATCGGAGAATGGGCATGGGCATTCTGAGGGTGTCCTGTGATGTCTGGCAACAGCAAGCAAATGGCTTTTGGGTCCTATAGTTTGAGGGCAGGAGCCTCTGTGGATCAGGCTTGTTCCAGCACATCCGACAGATACTGATATCAGTTTGGAATCTAGTGAATTTCGAGCTCAGGTCAACACCTTTGTACAGTTTTTCATGCTTTTTGAGTAGTTCCTGAAGCGTTCCCTAATGTGTGGTTAGGGTTAGGGTTAGGATTAGGGTTAGGGTTAAGCTGGACCCTGCTGTCGATGGCTGCTGCCATCAAGCAGTGTCATTACTATGAGGTGGGGTCAGTTTGATCAATGATTCAATTCACAAGTTAGTGGTCATAATGTAATGCTTGATCGCAATAGAAATGAAGTATTTTTGGCAAGCAAAGCACTAAACTACTGTTACTGTTAATGTTAAGAATTATCAGATGAACTTCATCATGTAAAGCCTCTTATTTGCAACCCAGCTGCGATTTAGTCTTTGCGGTTGCACCACGTGCACTATACTCTGTCACCAGAACACGATTTGTTTTTACAAAAATGTGGCAGAAAAACACCCCGTAACGATGCGAGAGTCCTGCGCTGCCCACAAGCTGTCAGAACAGAGCGATCCATTAACCAAGTTTCTCACAGTGTGTACAAGCCGCGTTTGTTCACATCTGAGCCCTCTGTGGCTTTCAAATGAACAACAGATTCCATCAGTACTACATGTGTTTCAAAAACAATGGTTTAATCCGGTAAATTCAGCGCCAATTGAGTCATATAAAATCCATCTCGTGCTTTTCTGAAGTCAGCATAAAAATCCTCCTCCAGAAACCACCAACACGCTTTTTCTACTTATTTAAAGTGTCTGATATCTAGTCACGAAAGGCACACAGTGGGCTGTGTGTGTACGTGTACAAGCAGCGGCTATGATGCTGGCAAGCATAAGTGTGTGTTTGTTTCCACGAGCGAACGCGCTATCTCCTTGAGAGTTGTGTAAGGACTGCGTGTGCTGGACACTCAGTGTTTTTCGCCTGTGTGAGTGTTACACGTGTCAGTTGTACTGGGCTGCCGGTCCACGCTGGGCAGTGAGTGGGTGTGTTCCTCTGTGACAAATCACGAAGCCGCCTAATACGCCTAATACATGTGTCTCTGAGAAACTGCTCCGTGTTGCACAGTCACTCCAAAAAAAAGAGTACGCAATTCCTTTAAAAACTTCACTCAACGTGTCCAGGCTTAAAGATCGTGTCTCCACAGTGTGCTTTCTGTGACAGATTGAAATCAAAGAGAATATTTGACCTAATAAAATTTACAGATCAATAAATCTAATCTACTGCTAAAAGGCAGCAATGTAGAGAGGATTTATGATATTACTTAACATATATACAGTATATTTAGACATTTCTGACATATTCCTTAAAATTCCTGACAAAATGACTCACGACCCTTAAGAAGCAATTTAAAAGGGCCTGATATGATCTGATTAGATGTAATATTTCATGGCAGACATTTAAGTTTTTGTTCTTCAGAATAAGAACAGGCTGTGCGGAGGAATGATGCAGGAATGAGAAAATTCCTACATCATCCACTAATGTAATCGACGGGATTTTAAATCCTAGCAACTGTCCATTCATCCGTCCATCGTCTTCCACAAAGGTCGTGACAACAAGCTAAGCTAGGAATTTCAAACGTTCCTCTCCTCAACAACACATTCCAGTTTTTATTGGGGGATCTAGAGGCGTTCCCAGGTCAGGCAGGATATAGATAAAATTACTGCATTGAGTTCTGGGTCTGACCCATGGTCTCCTCTTAGCTGGCCTTGGCCAGCAGAACTCCAAAGGGAGGCGCCCGGGAGGTATCCTCACCAGATGCCTGATCAACCACAGCTGGGCCCTTTTGACGCAAAGGACCAGCATCTCTCACCCGAGCTCTCTGCAAATGTCCGAGCTCCTCACCATATCTACCAGGCTGAGGCTGAGGCTGAGGCCAGCCAACCTACAGAGGAACCTAATTTCAGCTGCATGGAACTGCGATTCTATTCTTTCAGTCACTACTCAAGGTTCGCGACGACAAAGATCGACTGCTGCACCAAGTAATCTGTTCATCTCTCGCTCCATTGCACCGTCTTTGTGAATGGCACCCTGGGTCACTAGAACATTCTCCATTGGGACAGGAACTCACCCTTAACCTGGATGGAACAATCCAAATTTTTCTGTCACAGCACCATGGCCTCTTACTTGGAACTGCCAGCCCTCATCCCAAGCACATGAAAATCAGCTGGAAACTGTAACGGGGCTGCTAAAGTTTAGTTAATAATTGGCCCCAGATCTCCTGTAATCTGAGCTCGGCTTTAGGGGATGACATTTTTTTGTACATGCTGGGTCACTGTCGTACCTTGCTGGGTAGCAAGCCAAAATGTCTGTCATGAAAAGGGTCCATAGCTTTTATTGATCTGGGCTAAACTTTATCTTTCGAAGTTAAATAAGCTTTTCCATCTCAATCTGCGTTAGCATTGGGTTGATCTGTGCCTGCTGCCCACATTTTTGCTGATATGTGTGCGTGTGTGTGTGTGTGTGTTCACAATTGCATTTGTTGATCCTTCTGTGGGCCAGAAAGCAATAAGCTAGAGGTCAGATGCAGAGGCTACACTACTTTTCATCCCTATCATTCCACAGACGACTGGCAATAATATGTGTGCGTGAGACAGAGAAAGAGATATGTAGAGATATGAAATTAAAGCATATTAGCGTGTGTGTTTGTGTGTGTGTGTGTGTGTGTGTGTGTGTGTGTGTGTGTGTGTGTGTGTGTGTGCACGCATGTGCGTCTGGGATCAGATGATGAGCTGTACTTGCCCTTGAGTACAGAAGCAATTCAGCAAAGAGACGTTTCATGAGAAATGAAAAAGCACAGAAACATTATCAGCCAGAGACAGAGCAGAGGGTGAAAAGTGAACATGAGAAAGTCGGAAAACAAATGAAACAGTTCAAGAATAAACAAGGAAATTGGAGGAAAAAGAAAATCAAAACAACCGGGGGAATGAGGGGAAAGCGAGACGACGGTGTTAGAGCGGGAGAAGGAGAAGTGCCGGAAGGAAGGGGAGGAATGGCCCGGCAAAGTTTCTCCCATAATCACTTCCTTCCATCAACCCAAGATTCAACCTTGCTCTACTCCACACCAATTTATAGGCGACGGAGCCTCTCACCCTCCTGTGTGATTGGAGCTCAGAGTGGCCTATTCCTGGCTATCTGACTGCACTTTGACAGAAAGTGGGCATGGGGGAGGTGGGGCGAGGAGAGGGAGGAAAGGAAGGAGCCAAAGAAAGGGGAGCCAAATGGAAAAGATGGACAGATGGAAAGGGAATGAAGAACAGGGAGCTCAAAGAAAACAGACGTGAGCCAGTAGTAGTAGTAGTAGTAGTGGGGAGAAAGAGAATTGAGGGAAACAAGAGAGGAGAATGATGATTAAGAAAGTGACAAAAGCAGACAATGCCGAGAAGCAGGTGTGATGTGAAAGTAGTAGTAAAAAGCAACAGGTAGAATGCCACAAGAAGACAAAGGCTTTCTCTTTCACAACACCTCCACCAATGGCACATTCATCCCAATAATGGACTCGTTTAAATGACAAATTCCTTGCATATTCTAAGTGGCAATGAGCGCGACATAATCCCTCTCTAATGAATGTCACGGTGGCAGTTCATTAAGCACTAAGCTTATCCCGCCGGGTGCAGAATCATGGACTACATTGTGCCCCGACGACGTTAATTGCCGGCAGTTTGATGTGTCGATAATGAGAGATGTGTGGTAGATACATTTTGTTTTTTGCTGATAGTGTTTCGGAGGAGACGCTCTCACTGAGAGACATGCAACGAGAGGAAATGAAGTGAAGCAAAGTGAGGGGAAAAAAATACTTTTTAATTGTTGCTCATTTGATGTATTAGGCGTCATGAGCACTTGAAGGGCTCATTTCCCAAATGCTGGGTATGCATTCAATGAAATTCATTACTGGAGCTCATCGCTCAGGATTTTCTCTTTTACAATCTGCATGACTTATTTATTTAATCTTCATCTGTATAGGGACAATATGGCAGCAACGCACGTCAAAGAATAAATAACTTCCGCTGATGTGCAATACCCGTCCTTCTGGGAGTCTGGCAGAGCTCTGATGTAAAAGTGATAGAGCTTTTCTTGAAGGTCAGAATTTTTGTACCATAACTGGGGAGATATCCTTTCTTGTGTCTAACTTTTTTTTCTTCCTTTTTGTATTAATAGGTTTAGGCTAATGTTGCCACATTCGCTGTAGTGGTGATTATACATTTCTACCTTTGGCTGAGGTACTAACTTTGTGTAAATAATACATTTGGTTTAATATTTTTTGATTCAGCCTTAGTCAAACTACATTAGAAATACATTTCTGGACAATTTTAGTCCGTTAATCTATTCTGTACGTTGCTCAAATATGTGGCAATAACTTAATGTAATGCAAAACAGCGACTTGTAAAGTACTTAGATGAGACTTATTTAACTTCATGGTTAACTTACTGACCATGATGGAGGCTCCATAAATAACAGGGTGATGATCCTTTAAATGCCGTATTTTGCCAACATAATTTGTAGCCACAGGGCTTGTGGCAGCTAGCTAGTTTTGGTAGATGACCGTCAACTGACCGGCAAATGCCAGGGGCGCACATTTGTAAAGAGATCATGTCCTGTAGTCCCATCTCGTCAACATCTTCCATAGTTTGTATCAGAAGATTTAGTTTTAGCTCATCAACATTTTGTCTTAGTCGCAGAAAAAATGGTCAACGAGGAATATTTTTCGTCATGGTCTTCATGGTACATCGGAAATATGCAGGAGATGAGGTTAATTGGAACTGGCGGCTTGGACGCCGGTTGCCTCATTAGGTAACTGGACATTGTGATCAACAGTCTTGATCAATAGCAACGACCTTGCTTTCTACTTTCTCCTCTCTGTCCTAGGCCAGACGAATTAGACTGCAGAGGGATTCTGTTAATTTTCTGAGGGAGAAGGTTGTACATCAATTCTGCACCTCCACTGGCTGTGCAAGTGTTTTTGGCCGGTGCATGGGCTTTATGAGCCTTAACGGCCACTACTGTGAAGGCATGGATAAAAGACATGGCTGAAGATGCCTGAGGACTCACCACTCTTTGGCTGGAGAAGTATGTATCCTGTTTCACCAACTGCCTTTAGGACTAAATATATGTTCTTTTGTAACTCTGGTATTTGTCTCTACTTGATGTTGTGGTACAGTAGGGCCATTATGGTTGTCATTGCAAAATATGTCAAAAAGTAGCCAACCGAGGGCCCGCTTTCTATTTTTTTTATTTTTTTCCACAAGCCCCAAAACCATTGATTATTTGCCCTTGTCCAAATAGTGTACCCCTGTATTTTTTGCCTTACCTAAACATATTTTTAGCTACAAATGTATTGCTGTATACAGCCATAGATAAACCGATCTGACAGAGCCACCATTTGTAGGTGACCAGGATTGTTCTTTCCTAGCGCGATGCATGCAGAGGGAATTGCATTTATTTTAGTAGACGCTTGCCAAGCCAGCAGGGCAACCTCAAGGCATCCAATCAAACAAGGAAACGACATTTGTTTCAGTTGTCGGGGGACTGACAGAGCTCCCGTATAATAGCTGCAATGGCCTCAGCCATTCAGTTGGCAGCTAGATAGCTCAAATATCCTGGAGACATCCCCAGCCAGCGCTGCAGTCAGTCACTTCAGGATGACAGCAGTAGCTCCAGAGGAGGCTGCAGGCGAAGCCCAAACAAACTTTCATCTGCGTATCACAGGATTTAGAAGCAAACTCAGGAAGGGAGGGAGAGATTGAGGGATTAGAGAGAGGTGAGGAGAGAGATGGAGGTTGGAAGTAGAGAAGGAGAGAAAGAACGTACATGCAAACGCAAGCAGACACGCGTCCACACTGCAGGACTTCAGCAGACGCGCACAAACTTAATCCCTTCTCTCATGTAACAGTAAACATCCGTGGGTCATAGCTGTATGTGCAGGCGTAAGTGATTGTGTAATAATTGCTACCTGTATATGTGCCTACAGACTTTGGATCAGAAGTTTTTAGAAAGATAAAGTACTTTTCAGGCATCATATACATTTTATCTTCTTATATATTTGCTGTTTCTCTGGTTGTTTGTTTTGCTGTTTCCTGTTGATTTTTTGATGATTTTACTAACTACAGTTGCATATAATTTGCTTTTTTTGTACTTTTATTACTTTATCTTCTCTGATGTGCACTACCCTTAAACTGTATGCTGCTGTAACACACTGTGGGATGAATGAAAGGATTATTTTTTCTTTTTATCATAAAAAACATCACATAAAATAAAACACATATATGCATATTTGTTAAACATAACTGAATCTGTGAGGAGAAGTAAAGGTAATTAAAGCTCGACCAGGAAGGCACCACTGATGCCTCCATCACAAAATAAATAAATAAATAATGGCTATATGAAGACCTGGCTCTTTTGTATCCCTGCATGTTGCTGCTTTGCTTCATCATCTCCATTTTTGAACGTGGTCACTCCTTCAGTCAGTACATACTGCGCGGACCTGCGTGAGTCGTGCATTAATACAAGGCCGTGATGTGCTTAACTTTGTCTAGGTCTTTTCACGTGTGTGTGTGTGTGTGTGTGTGTGTGTGTGTGTGTGTGTGTGTATGCGTGTGTCTATATGGGCACATTTGTAGAAGATTTAGTAAGGCGGTAATTGTTCTCTGCCGCAACAAATTAAGCACTGTAGTGAGAGTGGAAAAGCAGCAAAACCACTCTGGTGGCTGCTGTCTTTCTAATTGTGTTTTTTTTTTTTTGGTTTCTCACTGTAAAGGAGTAATTTCTGGTGGGATCAAACAGCCTCGGGGTGGGAGCTGTTTTAGGAAGAAGTTTTGGCGTGTGATGACTGTTCCGCTCGGTTTGTGCTGTGCTGCAGATTCGGAGAAAAAAAAATTCCAGGAGCTTTGAAGGCAGCTGAGAGAGCAGCGGTTTTAGAAATTCTCTGCAGGGATTTGCAGGTGAGCTCTGGGCAACATGTGATTAGGCAGGCGTGTGTACCTGTGTGTGCAGGTTTATGCATGCGCATGTGTCAACATCCATAACAGGTCATCATTAGCATGGGGTAATTAGCAGAATGTGGCCACTAAGTGGAGAAGATAATGGTCCCTTATAGAGGGAGACACTTAAAGGCGGCCGTGCAAACAATGCAGACGAAATCTGACTGAAACCTTGAAATCCCTTTGGCACAAAAGTAAGGTTGAAGTAAGAAAGAGTTTTGCCATACTGTTGCTTTGCGATACGTTTTCATTATGGCATACTGAACGAAAGTGTAAGGGATGTTTAAAGAACGTGGTTCCTGTCAGTCTGAACCAGGCTGGTCACAGAGTGTGACGTTTCAGCTTTGAATCATTAAGTCACTGCAGAAAACGTCTCATTTCTAGTGTAATGAGAAATGTCTATTTTGACTTGATATGCAGTTGCCAGTCCATTAGGTGCAACAATGAAAATGAATGCATTTTCATGTAAAACTATTTTGCATTAAATCCATGAAGGTTGCAATCCCCTATGTTCAATGTCCCCCGACTTTAATTTATTTACAATTATTTAATTATATTTGTTTCTACAGTGTTTTCTTGTGTGTCTGTTAATAATTGCAGCTGTATTGTGTGTATTACTAATAGTATTCAGTGCTTAAACTGTATAAATATAAATATGGACGTGGAAGAGCTCCTGAAAAGTGAAGCCAAAGCAAGTAGAGCTCCCCCTGGTGTTTGGTTGCAGTATAGGTCGTAAGCTCCACCTCCTCCATGTTAGTGGATAGGACTAGGGTGCAGTGTTTGTTAAAATATCTGAAAGAGCAGTGTTTTTTGGGTTCGTGGTCCATTGTAGTATTATGTTTGAAAATCTGTTTTATTAGTCAGCGGGCTAGCCCAAATAACACAACATTTGTTTTCACGAGCGTACCCAATGTTTTGACAAGTGAGTGTACCTTAACAATATCCCTTTCACATGCAGTATCTCACATATACGTAGCTGTGGGAGAAAATAACTGCAGACTAACTTCTGTCTACCGCAGAATAAATGTGATGTAAATACATTTTAAGGTAACGAATGTAGTCTGCACACTGCTGGAAAGTGCGCACTTTTTTAGTAGCATTTTCTACTCTTGTTCTTGAATTTCTGTTGGCAAGCCACTGTGAGTCTGAATTTGTATTCCTTCAGAGTTATGATTTAGCAGCATCTGCCAAATGACACATTTTAACTGCAGGCTGCTGTGTTCCCCTATCAAGTCACAGTGTGTCTTTGGCAACGTAGGCCTTTTACAATGCCGTGTAAATAGCCAGCTGGCTGTTAAAACAAATAAACAGGTAAAATGTGTTGTTGTTTTTGTTTTTACTCTGGCCATAGTTGTTTTTTTTCTCTCTCTCTTTTTTGTTCCAGCAAGCCACAATGTCTTGGAGGTTTAGAATATTTTCAAACACTTTATGTTCTCAAATATGAAACAACAGGATGCAAGAAAACAATACATAATCTCAACAAAAGTAGAAGAACAAATAGTGGGCTGAAAACAGGAGTTATCCCCGATGTGAAATCTCTACTTACAGGTAATAAGAGTAGGAATAAGCATGTCTTCTGAAGCATGGTGTGGTGAGGCCGATGATGACAACAGAGCAAAACCCAGAAGAAGGACAAACACATTGGATTAGTTCATGGTTGGAATGAAAAGTTATTTTCGACTCGTTGGCATTTGAAACTGACAGGCAACATGTTATTTATTTATTTTTTATTTCTATCCACCTGAACAACCTGTCCATCTATGTGTCCTCATATGAAAACTCCCTCGCTTTGCTTAATGCATAGCGCTCGCCAATCTGACAGTTTGACAGTACAGTTTATTGTGCCTATTTTTTTTTTTCCCTCAACTTCCTGTCGAACCAAAATGTTTTATCTACATTTCATCTGTAGCGTTACAAGCAGATTTGGAAGCTTATCACGGCATCCGTGGAACACCCCGCAGTCGCCTCTGACAATATTTTGCTAAAACACTCGGCAGTACATGAGCTGTGAAGGGGTCAGCAGTCAATCAAATGAACTGGAGGTAATAAGGAGCTCTGTGACTTGCGAAATGATTACTCCACTCACCCCCAAAGATTACAGATTTTTTTTTAACGTGAGTTTTGCCCGTTCATTAACTTTAAAGAGATGAAAACACAGACATCAGTTCATCCGCTGTTCACTGTAGTGCTCCGTGTGAACGCTTCAGCACAAACTATGAGAGTAATAGCGACTAATAAGAGGACAATTTACTCTCAGTGATCTTATGGGAACAATCGGTATCAGCTTTTTATTGGTTTTTAACACGCATGGAAAAGGTCAGGTTTGACTTTGGACCATATATTTTTATATACCAAGTATGTCCATCCACTGAGCAGCATTAGTCATTTGCATATCACCATGTACCTTTAAATTTGGACGGCTCACAGGATTCCATGGTAGTTTAAAAGGAGATTTTTGTATGTTTTTTAATGTTGACACACATTATTGCACCTTATTAATACTTCCAATTTCTATAATATGTATTTACTTTTATCTGTGCTTCTTGTACATTTGTTCACATGTAAATTTTGTATACATATATATATATATATTATTAAAATCTTTTTTTATTTTATTTTTTAACTGTCTTCACCTATTCTGCTTTTTACTTGTGGCTCTCAAGAGACAATTTCACTTGTGGATGAATAAAGTGCCATAGTTCTTCTCCTTTACTAAAATATAGTATAAATAGTATAACAAGGGTCTAATTTAGTGTTTATAGCATTTAACTAAAACTAAAACGCCATGGAGTTCTCTCTACTAGAAACTGAAATGCTGTTTTTTGTCTGTTACTGACTTAAGGTTTTTGTTATAGTTTAATATGACATGAGAAACATTTCAACTTTTGTTGCATTTTATTGGATGTCTAATCTCTGGTGCATGATGGGAGTAACAACACTTCAAAAGTGTCTCATATCCACAGAGGCCAGGGTGGTTCACTGTGGCCTTTTTGAGCTGTTACTCATTAAATGTGAGAATGTTTTGAGGTGGAAAGAAAATCAAGTGATTAAGATTTAAACTCAAATCCATTTTGACAGAATTTATTGCCTACTGCTTTTACCCAGCATAGCGTACACTAATTCTGTGGCACGGAGCACTATTCCTGGGATACCTTTGAACTAGAACAGAATATCTGATTGTCTGTGTCGTCATCGCGTTGTTCATCACCAACAAGTCGGTCCCCATAAACGCTGCATACTTGTTTCCACTGAATGACTTACTGACTGTAAGGAAAAGTAAGGGTAATTAAAACTGGACCAGAAAGGCACCACTGATGCCTCCATCACCAAAAGGCAGATTAGTAGACGGATATGGGATGAGAAGTGAAAGGAAAGACCAAAAACGTAGGAGATGGAAGTTGGAAGGAGAGCAAATGGTAGCAAGGAGGATTGACTTGACTGTGTGTGTTATTGTTACCGCACAAGGCCACGACGGCTTTTCATTGGGTTCATTTTAAACAGCTAATTCAGTTCCCAGAAAACTCAGCACGAGTATTATCATTATTATTATTATTATTATTATTATTATTATTATTATTATTATTATTGTTTTTTATCGGAAAGAAAAATTAGATTAAACATTGATCAGTGAAACATATCGAAACGGAGCCAAGCAAACCCCAAGTTTTTCCCAAAAGTTTTTGCCCTTCACTCCTGTCCTCTAAGTGATAGCCCAGCCACAGATCTATAACTCTGCATTCCACTTGACCAATATCTCATTTATCCCTGTGTGTGTGTGTGGGTTTGTGCTTGTGTATGTGATACTGGACTCCCTGCGGTATCTCTGTAATGGTTTGTTGGCATCTTTTCTCCCTGGCATGCAACTGTCATCTGGTGAGAGGCCAGAGATTGGGATCTCATAATATCTAAGGACGCACAACACACACAAATGGACACGCACTCGAACCCAGGCACAGACTCACACTCCGTCGGACTGAGTTTCAGTACAAGGGGAAAGTCAAGTGGGGTTGAGAAGGATCAATATTCCTGTTTCTATTTACAGATGAGCAGATGTATCTATCTATCTATCTATCTATCTATCTATCTATCTATCTATCTATCTATCTATCTATCTATCTATCTATCTATCTATCTATCTATCTATCTATCTATCTATCTATCTATCTATCTGTCTGTCTGTCTGTCTGTCTGTCTGTCTATCTGTCTGTCTCTGCTGAAGGAGAAAGACAGAGAAAGGCTGACTCACGCATATTCTTAACAGTCTCTGACACACACACACACACACTACACGTATACACACTTCCCCACAGCTTAACACACTCAACACACACAACTCAACTACCATTCGCACTCACAATCTCCTTTTAAAAGAACCTACCTACGTACCTACACACACACACACACACACGCACTCACGCACACACACTGCCATAGTCATAACCCTTTTTAAGGGCTCTGCTGACATTGTCCTTATGATATTAATAAAGTGCAGAGCACTGAGAGCTCGGCTGTAAAAGCCACAGCCGTTAAAACCGGTCATAAATATTAATACAGCATAGAAAAAACACTCGACCAGGCTGTCTGTGTGTGAGAGAGAGTGAGAGAGAGAGAGAGAGAGGGGGAGGGAGAAAGGGGGTGATGTATTTGTCACTGCATGGACGTTAATGAAGATACTTGTTTAATACCGTGTGTCTGTATGTGTGTCTGTGTGTGTGTGTGTGTGTGTGTTTAAAGGTTTTTTGGGGGGATCTACCATATGTGTGTTCTGCCAAAAAGTAGAGGAAAAAAAATGAACTGATTGATTCCAATCCCATTGCAGCCCTGTAATTGATCAACAGTTCGGCACAGACCAACAAATACATATTTCTGTCTGTTGTTGAGAAGCTGACAAATATATAGTCTAGTGAATAAAGAATGGAAGCCTTTGTCCTGACAGGATTGTAGAGTGTGCATAGCGTCTGTCCTCTTGGCACTTTCTAGGTATGATACAGTTGGGGTTAAAAGTGGGAAATACTTAGCAGTCATTCAGTTCAGATAGGGGTGACTGTCACTCTGCAGCTTTGTTACTGGACTGCATATTTGGGATTTACTAACAAACTGATCAGAAAATAGATTTCTGTCTGCTGTCCGGAGGGTGACCACATTTGTTTTTCTTTTGCATCTTTTTGCACCTGATGAATGACAGGACAATGACTCATTTGCCCTGCAAGAACATGAGGGGTGCCTAACTGCCGAGTTCCCTGTCTGTGTATTGCCCTGGTCGAGTACAGTGCAAGCACTAAGCATTAAGGTGGAAAAATAAATAAAAGTAGGAAATACCTGCAGCGAATGTGTTACTCTAACAGAACATGCTAACTACTGCCTTTCGGTTTATGTAGGGGTCATCAGTATGTGCTGTACTGTACACGTCAAAAACACTGCCTTTTTTTGAAATGCACAAAGTGTGCGGAAAAAAAGCTCCCATTAATTGGACTCATGCTTTAAATAGTAAGATTTGCCGCGTAAACAGGTTTAAAAAAAAAATTGAAGCACAGTCAAATTTCTCTAATCCCGTGTGGACGGCGTCTCCTTCACGTGTAAACACACACATTTATGTCTGTTATGTTATGACTACAGTTTCTTTTGGTTTTGAGTGAATAGTTTCTGCTGCGCACATACACAATGCCCACCCTGATAAGATGGCTGCAGTTTACCATGGGGTTATATGAATAATATCGGCAGAAAATGCACTCACGACCGCCAATAACACATCTCATATACTGTATGTATACATATTTGAAAAGAGCGCCATAATAGAATATTGAATACACTTTCCCTTGGTTGCATGAAAAATACCTCACCTCCTGCCTAAGCACATACTCTGCCTCTCACGCTGTTCACACACGTATGCCGGTGTACAATCTGTCATCTATACACCCACAGGCTGCTGGCATGTGCATATAGAGAAGCAAACTTGAACATAAGCCCATTTCGCTGACACAGGTTAAACGTACATGCTGTCACTTGTGGCTTGTTAGCCGCTAATTACAGAAAATTTAATAGATGCGATGTTTAGATCACAACAGTGTGCATGCTAACACAAGCGCACACATCAGCTAACACCTGAAGACCAGCCAGCGGAGGGGTGGAAGAATGGCACCTTTTATCGGTGTGAATTTTAGCCAGGCTAAAACATGGGGCTAGTAATGTAATATTTGGAACTGGGTGACAGTAAAAACCTTAGGACGACTTCTGTTCATCTCTAGAATGTGATTAATAAGCAGTGTCGTGGCACAAGTAGTTGGTAACTCTCTGCTCTATCTTCACCGGTTACAAGGAAATGTTGGATAGACTATGCTTACTTGAAGAATATTTAACGTGTATTTTAGTGTTTTAGCTTGGCCCAAAGTCTCATCTGCTAACATGGAGCTTATGACCTATACTGCAGCCAGACACCAGGGGGAGCTCTACTTGCTTTGGCTTCACTTTTGATGTATATAGTCTATGGTTGGACACGCAGCAGCACATCGGCACACAACTGAATGCATGTTAAAATGGCTTATAAATCTATCAATACATTGCCAGCAGTCGTAAATTGTGCATCTGGTAAAGTCCTGTTAGTGATACTGTAGGGTGGCCTATTTTGGGGATTGTAACTGACTATGCATTTTAGCTTTTCCTCAACAAAACACTATGTGGAAGCACACAAAAGTGAACACATGGCGAATGAAGAGCTTTATTTTTTAAAATCTTTTGTTAAGCACATCTTGTGTAAGCAGCTTATAATCGTTAAATATTTATGTGGATAAAAAAAAACGTTTATCTTCCTCCCTGGATTGGGGTATAGGATACCTGGCCGTATCTCTATCTCAACATTATGAATATTCAAAGAAGTGCTTGCTTTACTTTCAACCATGATGTATAGCTCTCTCTTGTAAATGTATTTATGAGTATACTGAATGTGTGTTAATTTGTGCAACTGAATAATATACAAAATACAGTCACGAAACATATAGAAAAATCCTTTGTACTCATCTCATAGTTATTCTCCAGTTCTATGGCAACAAAATAACAATAATGGTTGGTTTTCAGCTAAACCACAGATTTGTATTCCCAGTGTTTAACAGTTGGACAGCTCGCTTTGTAGCCTAATAGTCTTCATCCTGTGTCTGACTGTGCGTCTTTGGTTCTCAGCAATTACACTGGAGAGGAGAGTAAGGTGCTTTTATAAGGGTAAACGAATAAAGGATCACCACTACAATAGGATTTGCTTGAGGATGACACATCATTCTTTAAAGTCTTCTAGCTCGATGTTCCAGTTTACATGTGTGATCATACAGTAGTGTGAGAGTTGTACATCTGTGTGAACGTGTAAATGGTCGGCCATCACCCATTTCAACATTACTGTAAGTGGACCATCAAGCATTTATCTCAGCAAGCTGCGGGGTCCATTATTCAGCCATGTGTCACAGCTGCAGAATGGGGGTTAATTCCAGCTCTGCTGTGTGTGTCCATGTGTGTGTGTGTTAATGCCAGCAATTTATCTATGAATAAGTCTATGAATAAGTTTAGTATAGAACCACTCAGGGAATCAACTCAGGGGTAGTTGTGTGTAGGTCTATGTAGTGTAAACCCCTTGAAATGGAGACTGTGAGTACATTGGTCCACTGCATGCACGTGCAAACACACGTTTGTAAGGCTATCTTATCCTAAGCATCTCAACAAAGTGCATAAACCTAGGCCTAACCCTAACCCTATCCCTATCCCCAACTCTATCCCTATCCCTAACTCTATTCCTATCCCTAACCCTAACCTAATCGTAACCTTTAATCCAAAACCAAGTCCTAACCCTCCTCACCCTGATGTTGTTGAACTGAATCTGGTCCTCAGAAAGATAGCTACAAAAGAACACACACAAATCAGACCTCTTGGCTTTGTAAGTGTCTGCCATTTGCCGCGGATCCAGCCTGAGTCTGTTCCCTCGGCTGACATCAGTTACTAATCGCCACTTTTCTCCCGTCATAGACCGTGGTCCCCAGAGGGGCTGCGGCGTATTGTCTGGAAAGATGATGTGTCCATTTGCTGTCTCGGTGTAAAGGTTCATCATTTAATTCTTGACTTTTCAGATTGGGTCAAGCTAATTTGGGGGTTCCTAATTAGTTAGATTCTTAATTAAATAAGTGTCACAGCGGTGGCAGTGGTTCACGTCAAGCAGGAAACGTTTGCAAAATGCCGGTTGAAACGAGGCTTCGAGCATTGCGGTCTAGGGTTGATTTGGCGCCGCTTGAAGTTACTGGTGGTTGCAGCTGACAGAGTTGTGGGGGCAACAAAACAAACTGTTTGCATTTTAATTAAGCAGTCACAAAACAATGGGCCAATGAGCAACCATGACCAGAATTATTATGTAACAGTGTGTTGCCTGCAGCCCTTGGGGTAACAGCTCACTGTAGCTGTTCTTGTTGTCTTGTTCCATTATTCCAAAAGTGACCAACTTCACCAAAGATCACGCAGTAAAAGAGGGAAGGAAGCTGCATATCAACAATGTCTGTTTAAATTCCATTGCCCGCAGTTAGCTGTGGTACACAGACAAGGCTTCTCAGACACGCTGTTTTTTTTTGTTTTTTTTAAACCTTGACATCGACTGGACTTTAACAACACATTAGTCTACTATAAAAATAACCCCGTAGCAATCCGAACAGCAATTATCTGATGATAATTTAGCATTCTGTATTCATATCCGGGATATTCAAATAAGCAACATTTTCGCCATTCATCACTTGGCTGATCCACTTGGTGAAAGTTAGTGCTTAAAAGACTTTTACTTAGATGGAAATCTTCAAGATTGCCACTTCACCACTGAATGTTCCTCTGTAATACACTTATGCCATGCACCATGACCTCCACAACTATTTCAATGTCAGAGAACCTCTTGACACGCCTAGGATTGTTGAAGAAATCTATTCGGCTACCCTCCACTTAAAATCACTGTCAGCGAGACCTTCGAATGCATGTCGCTCCCACTTGTCCATCCTCCCGTTAGGCCATATCAGCCTCTGGTAAATACACATACTTCAGCGAAGGGAACAATAATACCATAGCAGCTTCAGCAGAAATTCATCATTCGAGCCCTGCGTGCTCTTTCCGCCAGTTATAATTGGGGATCCACAGAAATAAGTGCTTCAAGTGCAGAGGTGTAAGTAACTTTAAAAGCAAACAGGGGTTTTATTCTCTAAGAAGCCGCTGTGACAGGCACCGAAAGAACTGCCTCTGAGCCCTGAAGAGTGTGGGTGGAGGTATTTGTGAAGCGTCACATTTCATTCGGCAGGATATTAGCACATAACTCCCTCTTAATCACCCACCTTTGTTTCATTTGTTCAAGCCAAACACATCATTCCTAAACTACAACGTTGCTCTAATTATTTAACCTTCCTCTAATATTGGGGGTGGATAGTGTGCTCGATTCTTGCTTCTGAAAGTGCCTGCGCCGTTGTTTGCTCGGTGGAGAGAATAACGCCCCGCTCCCATTACAGGAGGCACCAAGATGTGGAACACGTTTCATATCTCCGCCTTAATTTCCGCCTTTCAATTTCAATTTTCTTTTTTTTCTTTTCTTTTCTTTTCTTTTTTTTTTTTTTTGCAAATAACAGAATTATTGACAATTCATCAAAAGCAAATAACTGGGGAAAGTATTGGACAGGCAATCCAAACATCTCTCACCACACAGATGAAATGAGATGCAATGAACGTCCACGGAAATGATGATGAAGGTTCTTATTTGTTTTAAATGTGCACTTTTTGACAGGAAAATGAAGAAAGTCAGGAAGCACAGATGGCGCGCAGTAATGATGTAAATGCACAAATGAGTCAAAAATCAATGACCAAATACACGGGGGAAGTTTTACCAAAAGCATCTTACATTAGTTAACTTGCCTCACGAGTGAGTAATGCGACAAATGTCACATGTAGCCATTATAAAAGTCAGATTTACATCTGAATGTTCTGCTGAAACATTACTTCCATAATGGCTACCACTGGAACTCTAAAAGGAATACAAAAAAAAAGAAAAAAAAGAAACACACCTAAATTTGAACCACTTAGTGACACAGATCTGGCTGTTAAATGTCAGTGAGAACTCCTTGCGGTTTCTCGGTGCAAAAACAGCCGGGAGCAAATTACATGTGTGCCACAGAGAATCGTGTTTCACCCCCTCAAATAAAAAGGATGCGTGCGGCTCCCAAAACATCGCAATGCGTTGCTTAGGACAGCACATTCTGTGGCTCCTTTAAAGAACCCTGAGATTTGGAACCACAGCAATTACCACGTGTGTACGCACAATTTCAGCACGTCACCACTGTTAAAAGGTGTGCCGCATGTGTGCTGTCTAAAGCTAAATTTGAGTTTTACCCCAAAATGGGGTATCTGCTCTCTAAAGAGTGTTCCACTTCTCCACAGTGAAGGAGCAAGGAGCAGCTCCGTCAACATTTTCTAAATATGGATTACTTTTTTTGTGTGTTTTTTTTTTTTTTTTTTTTCTTCAAATTTCACTTATAATTAATTCTATTAAAACTGAGAATATCACATGTGTTTTCCTGGTGCGGCCCTGGTCATAAGATGCGTTTGGAAAACCGCTTAATGCCGTAAAAAAAAAAAGAAAACAACAAAAAAAAGCCGAGGTGAGAGTCACAGCGAGGAACGGAGTGGATGCATTCGTGTTTAGAAATAAACATACAATACCCCACGCTCAGAGTTCTCCACGTGTGAATCTCTCTATCGGAGCAAGTGCAAGGCAGGTACAGGACGGGACAGGAAGGGGTGGAGCCAAAGACAGGAAACAGGAAGATAGAGAGAGACATAAAAGGGCGTGAGACTCGAGTCAGAGAGCTTGTGTTGAGACAGACATCTGGTTCATTTGCAATTGTATTTAATTCTTCCCAATTCCTCACATTTCTGTTGTTTGTGGAGACTGAGCTGCTCTCTTCTCCTGTTTTATTCTGTGTACATAGCAAAAGCTTTTTTTTTTCTTAGCCAGAATTGATAGAGGCAAATAAATAAATAAAGAGCTTACTTCAGTTATTTTCTGGGGCAGATGTCATGGCTGCCTTATACTCATTGAACTCAATGCAGGAACATGTACTCACTCTGCGCTGCATGGCTGTGACTTTCACAGTCCTGTTTTGCGAATCCATTAGCATGGATTTTGAACTGTCATACATAAACACACACACACACAAATTCGTGTCTCTGTCTGGAGAGCAGTAAATGTGAATTGAGCTGCGATCGGTTGAAAAGGCGGGAAACTGGTTTAATTTCATTTGTGTCTGATGAGGCAGCCATGAACAGATCAGTCGGGCCCTATATGGGTGGAAAAGCAGACAACGTGTTGCAACATAAATCCCCACAGCGCCTCAGTGTGTGGCCTTCAGTGGCTACACAACACGTGATATCAAGTCTAGAATTAATAAAAAAAAATATATATATATATCCCTTAGTTTAATGAGTGGCGTGGAAAATTTGTTGTTTTACAAAAGTAACACAAGTAGTTGATATAGAAACTAGCTGTAAGGTACAACAGCACAAAATGGACTTATTACTGTTAAAATAAGATCAATGTTAAATCTCTGACTTTCCTTTGAAGACATTCTATCATCACTGATGAGGGTGAAATTAAACTGTGTCACACTCGTGAATGTTTCTGTTGCTGGTTAAACCGCATCCAGAGCGAAAACTGCTAAATTAACTCTGCCAGGTTTAATACAAGTGCGTGGTTAATGCCTTAAATTGTGAAAAACTCCCCAATTAAATCCCTCCTTTAAAACTGTTTTCTGTTTAGCAAAGTGTCACTTCAGCTTTCCTGCCTCTTCAGACAGAGAAGCAAACTCGTCCTTGTGGCACCTATTTGACGGATTTTCTTTCTTCTCTCTCAGTCTGAATGGAACATTCATTTACTCATTGACTAAGAACAGATTCGGGGTAGGGGAAACGTGACAGGAAGTTTGTGGTAAAGTCAAATGTAAGCAGCAGTGATGCCTGCCAGTTACTGTATCTCGTGGTAAAATGATAAAAGCTAAGAGGAGGAGAGCGGAGTGAGTGGTAGAGCTGGAATGGATCAGTCTGAGTGCAGATAACAATGGATGTACAGATTTTGTAGCATGGCAGCATTAATGTTAAAGCATGGCTGAGTGTATGAGAATGAATGTATGTACATTTCAACATGGAATTGACATCTCTAAATGGGCTCTTCCTGCTAAGACCTCATCCTATTTGGGAAATTAAGGGTTATTCCTTTCATATACAATATGATCTGCATTGGGTTATATAAGTAATTCACTGAATACAATAGAAATATTCACATGAGCTTACTATTCCCTGGGTAAATCATGTAATTTAGAAATCCACCCTCTCTTGACGTCAAGGCTCCGCTGCTTTCTGCTTCCAGCCTAAAGGTAATATTATACCTTTAATTCCACTACACTTCCTGACAGCTGGGTCACTTTGCAGAATCAGATTAACAATAACACATAAAATGTTTTTTTTTTGTTTTTTTTTAATCATAAAACGTAATGTGATGCGACTCTTGTGATGAGCACATCAATATATTACAAATTCCAACACATCTAAATATTGCTTATTTTCCAGTGAAATTCAAGTAACAGCTTCACGTCTGCAGACAGTTATGGACAACTATGGGCTCTATGGTTAATGGACACTTGGGAAAAGTGTGTGCGAGGCTCCCTGTCACCAAAAAATGGGTAAAGGGTAACAGTAAATCTGATGCTCTGAAATCTGTTCTGAAAGGTCTGATTTTACAAAGGTACAAAATTAGATACACACTCTAAGAATAGCGTCGGATGGCTGCTCAGGTGGACAGGGTTCAATAATGATGACAAAGTGTCCAGATTTCAACTTCTACATGGCAACGCACACTCCTTTGAGATTAAAGCCACCAACAAAGGCTTAGACATCTGTCTTCGTCCTCGTACTTAGAGGAAACTTCAACTATTACTTATACATAGATGTAAAAACATTTTTATTGCTTTTGTGATTACACTGACAAACTTACGTCATCTTAAGGTAAAGTCACACTTTCCTTAGCAGCCAAGACTCCCTCTGAACTATTTAGACTTACAGTGCTGGAAAAAAATACAAAATGAAATGGGTCTGCTATCAAGAGTGTTGAAGAGTCCGAGATATGAGAAAAATAGTTTGGTCTGTGTTTGGCTAACAACAGCATGTCTTTGCAGACCCATCCGGAGTCCTCACTCACTCTCAATCTGTTTATGTGCCTGTGTGTGAAACAATCTAAGGGCCTAACTCTATCAGTACTGTCTTTGAAGGCCTGGTACGAGGCAATCGGCACACACAGTCGTACAAATTTTATATCCAGTCACAGACACGGGACATTTGCAGAAGCATACAAACAAACCTCTGCATGGCAGAGAAATACACATCCATACACAACCCAGGCCAACACACTGAAAAACACATATTTTCTCTTTCAGACACATTCACTGTTCTGAACTGCACTTAAAGATCACATGCTACGCGCTTGAACTTTGTATGTTTGTCCAAGGGTATTCAAGTGAATATAAATTCCTGCCTGTCTGTGTCTACATTTATAATGCAGCATTCGCAGCCTGTGGCAGGACTGTTGTTACCCAGGCACTGTTTCTACAATTTTAGTTTGTGGGTAAAAAAAAAAAAAAAAAAAGAAAAAAAAATATTGCTGAGGTAGGTGAATAAAACTTGGACTGGTTTGGGATCATCATTGTTGATACGAACCAAAGCACTGAGTTTAGTATGAAATGCTGGACACTTCTCACCCTCGATGGTCGTAATCTTAGCTGACCATTTGGTAAAGTTTTGGTAAAATGTGGTTGCTCATGCTAGCTCAGTAGATCAGTTACTTAAATGACGTTGAAGCTCCGCCACTAGTTTTTTTCCAGATCATAGCACCAGTACAAGTACTTGTACCATTACACTTCTTTGAATTACTTTCTCTGTAACTATATTTGTAAAGTGACATTTCATATATCTGAATATTCAATAATGTGTTTTTCTTAACCCTCTGGCATTGGCATTTTCCGTCAGAAGTCTCCGAAGCACAGTGTCAACAGGAATGACATCTGATGTCAGTGCATCAGTGGGGCTTACTTTTTAGGCTAATCCCTCAAACTGAGCCAGGATCGCCAAAGTCTCTTCCAGAAGTGTCCACTGGTGAACGGTGAGATTGACAGGGATCTGCAGATACCCCAGCTGCATCTGAAGATAGTCCCGACGAGACTAGGCTGAGGTGAAAAGTTTAAAGTGTCCAACTATTTTATGTTTGACTGTTGCTGCATCAGCTATTCATATCTATGTCAAGAGGTCCTCATTAATAGTCACCTGGAGGGTGTGTCCCGCATCACTCATGGTTGTAATCATGTTTTCGGCGTTATCTCGAAGCATGAAGTGAAGTACAATAAGGTGGTATTGTTTTATCGGAGCACTTACAGGATTGCGACAAAGTACACTGCATTAGACGGACACCCAATGCTGGTATTAGTATCGGTGCATCCCTGGAACTAACCTTTGACTTTAGTCAAATTAAATGTAGTTTCCAGGATCTAGTACCTGCTCTTGTAATAGTTCCCGTGATGAAAGAGAGAAGTCCCTGATTCAGTTGCTGCATTTGTTTTCTTGAGCTGTATAGTTCATGGAACTTCATACTAATAAGTGTTTCTGTCCCAGTCAGAAACTCATGCGTACATTAAATCCAATATAAAGTCAATGAAGTATAAATGTTAAAACCAATGGATAGCTCCGTATAGATCGACCAGTCATGCTTCATTTGTCATGACCCTTTAAATACACAGAGGTCCTACGGCTGATGTTTGAAATTAATAATTCAGACACTTCATGGATTTTTAAGCCAGAATACGACACAGTAATGCGAAAGGGCATATTTGCCAAGAGTCTTGGCAAATGTTAAAGCATTGCATAGCCAAAGGTGATATCTCCTTTCGTTTGCTTGCATGCCTCCCCGTCATTGTGTGTGTGTGTCTTTTCTTTGAGCTGTTTATGTAATTTGTTAAGTTATGAACCAAATAAGTCCTTCGTCATCTATCATGGTTTATTCTCTTTTTAGGGCTGGTCTGGACATGAAAGCTTCAAATAATATAAAAAAATACACAGCTAGCTGGGTTAGAATTCCAAGTATTTGGGATAAAAGGAAACGGGTGAAAAAGTTTAAATAACACTTTTCCGAAGATGTCACCTTTTCTCAGTTGCTTCGCTGATGTCCGCTTGTCTGGCATCACACACACAAAAAAAAACGAGCAGTGTTTAGAGAGCTTCGGGAGGATTAATTATTCATCCACTCTCCTCTTAACCTTTTTATGAAAAGTGTATCTTCTGGTGCCTGTTGTTTGAGCCCTTGGGGGGGCACCTGGCTGCAGAAACACCAAATCCCCATTAAGACGTATGCCACGTCTGGACTTATTCACTTTTACGTTACATTATCTGCGATGTCCCCTGGCCTTCTTGAAAGAAAAGCAACACACAGTCCATTTGGAACACGTGTAATGGTGTTCTGAAAGATTAATTGGACAGTTGCGCATGTTCTCTTACCGACAAAAGTTTTGTCTCAGAATAATTCATGGCGTTAAAAGGCATGTAAAACACTTATAGTTAAAAAAAAAATAGCTAAAATATAGATGAACTCTGATATGGTCTTATATGGGAAGTCCTCGCTGTGGGGATCCATTTATCTTTATTATCATTAGGATTATTGTTATTTTTCTGCTTTGCTGCCTTAGTCCTCCCCTCTCTCTTTGTCACACTCAATTAAAAGTGGATTCTGCCTATTTCCAGTCGTATTTCTGCAAGTCCCTTTTATTTTTCTCCCCCTACCCTTTATTTCCTGTCTTCCTGTCCCTATGTTTCCGCTTTCTCTCTGTCATACATGTCATATGTACTCCCTGACTTCGTGTGACCTGTGTGGGACCTTTAATCCTGGTTGATGGACCAGGTTATCCTGCGGTCACAACGACATCTGAGCAGCATCTCAGCTTCTTCATCCCTTCCTTTCCTTTTCTCCTGTATTGCCCTCCTTTCCCTACATTTCCTACACTCACTGCGGTGGTGTTCGCCCTCTAATTGGCTTTTTTTTTTAATCTATATTATGCCCTGCTAGCCCGATTAGCATAGACACTTGACCCCAAGGTTAAACAGTGCTGCCTGGATTTTCAATTTTCATGTTTTTCATATACTTTCCAACTTCCTTTCCCTCTTTTCCTTTCTGTTTCACTCTTATATTCCCTGCTGGCACCTTCCTCTTAAGTCTCTACCTATAGCTTTCTTGCTATATCTTGCATTTTCCTCCACTGGCTCTGATGGATTTTTATCCTCTAGTTGTTTGGTATATTTCTCTGTTGGCGTGGGTTTAGCCTCTGATTAGCATTGCCAGTTGACCCCGTGCCCCGTCTCACTCCCCAACCTTCTTTTTACTCGCTTGAAATGGATGCAGTGTTGTATTCAGACTAGCAATGAGGTGTCTGATGGTTTCCCTCGCAGTAATATTTTCTGTGCAAGGTGTTGTATCTGCTTATTCCTTGACGTGAGCTTTTGGGGTTCGACTTGGAAAGAGAGCTTTTAATTTCTCTACAAGTACGGCACAACTGACTCAAACGTAAAGAGAGCCTCATGTTGCACGTTCGAGGCAGAGCCGCCGGGATGGGGCACAAAAACTAGTTTTTAATCACAAAAACTTTTGCACAATTGCTTGGAGAAATACCAATGTCAATGCGTCACCTAAAACTCATCCTTGATGTGTTAATAGATTTATATATTATTTTATTTTTTTCTTTTAGTCTTTTAGTATTACTTTTTGGTATGAGAACATTTTTGAAATATAACATTGTCAGACCTTGTAACACAAGAAATAAAACAAACTATTCAAGTTTTACTGTTTTACTATTATCCCGACTGAAGGGAGTGTGAAGTTAATATACGACTTCTGCTGGAAATCAGTTAAAAACATTTCTGCAATATTTTGGCAATTTTTTTAAAAAGTTATGTTTATCTGAAAAAATTGGTACCTTTTCTTGGCCATGGCCCTTATCAATAAATCTAGTGCTTGATTTTTAAATTGTGTTACGTGCTGACCGTGAACCCACTGAAGAAAATAAACGCCCACATGCTGAAAATATGGACTTCATTTTATTAATGCAAGAGCTTATTTTATTGAGCTATAACTAGAAGTTGGACGTACCGTTTATCTGACCATGTGAAACTTTATTTTACATTTGATATTTGACAATTTATCCATAATATATTAGTCACATTTCTACTAACAGTAGAAGGTGCTCCATCTTCTGTCACGACTTCTACTGTGAAATGACAAACATGAACCATGCCACAGCTTTTTAGACTTTTACACTCACAAGTGATGCAATTTGCAGTAGCAAAAGTTAGGAGGTTTAAACCCATTCCCATTCCCCGTGGTTGTACCATATGCCCAGTGAACATAGAATAACATCTCAAAAAGTGGAATGTTTCAACTTTCATCATTTTGTTTATAATACGGAATTTTTCCAAGGTGGGGTGTTATGTGTAGGTTTTGCCTCATGAAGGGAGAAAATTGTGTAAAACATAAAATTATGACACAGAAATAGCAGAACAAAATGGATGGACAGTATGTGAGTCGGCTGGAGAAGGATGGAGGGGTTTGAAATGGATCAATGTAGAGATTTAGAGAATGTAAAGGAAAGGAAGGCAGGTGATGGTGGCAAGCCAGTGTGCATGTCAACGAAGACACAGAAAGATTTGTTTGTCTGCTGACTGGAAGGGGAAAAAATGCAGTTCATATGGGTTTTAAATATATATATATATATATATATATATAAAAACTCTCTGCGCCTCTGTCATTATTATTATTTTTTCCTTTAGGGGTGAAAGGGGGATTCAGTGCATCACCGGGTTTAATACGTAACTCTGACCTTTTATATTGCCTGAAGAAATGACTAAAGATTTGCGGCCGTCATGAGCCCAACACTCGGTGTGTAACCTCTACGATGGATTTATCGTGACTGAAACTAAATGAATTCTGACTCCATCTTCACAGATATTTACTTATTGCACATTCCATGAATGTGAAACTGAGCATCTGCCACTGCACATATGCATTTGTCACATTCATTTCTACCTGCATATTAGCTATGAGGACACTTCTAATTGACATTACAAGGTCTGTGGACGGATCTCTCTGTTTGCTTTTTTGCATTACAGATGCTAAATGCAGCATAATTTTCATCAAGACATCGAAGTCACTCATAAAGGTGATTGGTAGCCTCGATCTCATGCCAAAGGCGCTCGTGTTGCTCACATCTTTTAACAGATTTTCTTTTCCAATCAGCTTTTGGGTCTGCTTACCATCTGCTGTCACCAGAAACAATCAAAGCTTCAGATGAGTTTCCTGTGGAGGAACAGCCCTATTTTGGTTTTGCGGCAACAAGGAAATCAGCAGTAAACGTGGGTGTGCGGACTTGGCCCAGCAAACCCGGCAGGCCTGACGGAGGCTACCAACTGTGAGTTAAGAGAGTGACGCTGGAAATCCTAAAAGTATACGCTGATGATGCATAGTTGTTAAAATACTACACCTAGCACTTTTCAGCGTCTATTCTGTGCTGATGTCTGGTTTTCTACCTACCTGCGCTTGAAGGTGAGGACAACTCCGAGGAGGATGATGATGAACATGAGAATCCCGGCAATCACTCCCGCCATTTTCACGGTGCTGTCCACCTGCTTCTCCGGCTCCATGGCGTCCGAATCTTGGGTGGATGCGCCTACAGACACATGCATACACACGCACAGACACACACACACAGGTACGCACATAGTCACATTGGTAGGCAACCTCAAAGGAGTGGACAGGCGCATAGAGTCACAATGAAATGATCGTAAATGCATGCACACAGCCAAATACATACAAGGAGACACACATGTATAAAGAGTATATACACAGTCATACGTATACACACAAACAGAATGTACATCTGTTAGCTGTAGAATGAACAAATAAATAATGCACACGCCTTGGCTCAAGGTTAAGACTGATTTGCAACGCTTCATTCATAAGCAAAGAGCGTGCAAACACTCAAATCATGCGGGGAGATGTAAACATCAGCAACATGCTGATGCGGAATACAATAAGCAAGCATTTCCACCACAAGATATTATGAATTTTAAGAAAGGAAATAATGGTTTAAAAGTTAACACACACACAAAAGGAAGAGAAAAAAATGTGTCTTCTTTTTTTTTTTTTAAAGACCTTGTATTTGGCTCTCATTTTAAAAGAATGTAAAAAGAAACAGCCTGATGTGAATATTGTAAATCATCATCATTCATTTAGTAACAGTCAGTCATTGCCAATGGGATTTTACTGCACATTTTTATTGAACATAACACAGATTTAACATTTAAAGTGGCATAAAAGCGAGTGGGGTCGATGGATATGATGTAAACACTGAGAAAGAAAAGAAAATCTTGTAGCTGTAAATAAGTTAACACTTCCTGAATTCAGTCACCAGGCTGCCAAATCAAACCACACGTCTTGACGATGAATACGCAAAGAACTCAAATCATCAAATGAATTAAAAGGACACGGAGGAGAGTGCAAACGATTCCAAAGCTACAAGTAGTTTTCTTTACTTTTCTTCTCTTTTGAAAAATTCTGCCACCATTGCACGGACAGCGGCCCAAGGACAAACAGTCCACAAATGCAGAAGTGACAAAAAAGGCTCAAGGTTTGAAACACGACGAATGCACACAGGAAACACAAAACGTGCAGGACTGGATCTGCTTAACACTTTCATGTAAAAGGAGTAAATAACGTGGCAAGCAAATGAATGAACAGAGGGTAGAAATTAAAACTTGGGGAAGGAAGGTGGTTACAAGGTTGATGTGTAGCATGGGCTTAACATGAGCACACATTCACCGCTCAGACACTGCTATCTCCGTGTGGCTTGTGTGGAAACCAGTGGAAATCAGTCGTTTTTTTTTTTAGAAATGTGAAGTTCCTATTTGTCCATTGTTTGCAGTGAAAGTTGTCTTAAGTGTGTTCAGAACTTTGTACAGGAGGTCATGGAGAACACATCTGAGGAGTCTTCAGAGCATCAGTGTCAAGGAGTTCTCCTTTTGTAAACAGATGGCCTGTTTTTTTTTATAGGAATGTATGTGTAATGTTAGATCTCCTGTAAATCTCGTCTCTAAGTCAAATCATCAAACTATGCACGTACAACGTGTGCTCGACCTGTATACCAAAAAATTGCGCACCAAAAACTTTGTTTTTTGAGAAGTCGTCCTTGGGAACACTTTGGAAAACAAACAAAAAAAAAGGGGTGATTTTTTAAAGAATAGATGGCAGACGATTAGACGAATCATCAGTCTATCACCATCTATCAAGAGTAAATCAACAAACCTTTTCGCATGGTAGAATCTTAAGAGTAAACAAAACAAGCCCTAGTCTGACAGGCTTTGATAGAAAGATGATTCATGCCACCTGAGGAAAGTTGTTTTGCATAAAACACACACACATATCTTCGTCATTGGAGCTGCCATTGCCTCATTGTCTGAGCGATCTAGCAGTTAATTGCTTATACTTCTTTGCTGCTAAGCTGCTGCATATCATTTCCCCAATCTGCTTAGGACACAGGATTACAATGGTCACACAGTAGCATGTACAGCAGTGGAGTAGTGTGTGTAGTCGGAGCAGTGGGCTGCAGGACCAGGGAGCTATTTTGGAGTCACGTGCTGAGGCACCTCAGCTGTTCAGGTGGTGTGAACCTTGAGCCCCAAGAATGCATCTATAATCACTACCCCACAACTCCCCACACCTGATTTTTATTATATTTATTTTTTTTATCCATCTTCCTTATTCATTATTAACCTCTGGTTTATCATGCACCACTTAGATATATTCATCTTTTCAAACTTCAAACAGATGCAAATGTCTTTGCATTAGTAATAAAGTAATGCTTTTCTTTATGTTCTGCTCCAACAGAACATAAACCCCTCTCCTCCATATCCTGCTGCGCTACAGTTATTGCCATGCGAGGAAACGGGTGAAGGAAAGTTAATCATCCAACCATACCTTTAAAAAAAAGCCTTTAGTGTATTCAGTAAATGTGCGCAATACATGAGGTTTCCTTGACAAAAATATAAAAAATAAATAAAAAAATGCATATCCTTTGACTATTTTCCAACTGGACACAGTGTTTAATAGCCTGATAATAGATAAAATGCAGATCATGCTAAAAGGGTCAGGTGCTCCTATAGAACTAGTGCGACCTGGTGGTCTACAAGAGATGCTACTGGTTAGGGGGAAAAAAAAAAGCGGTCGTCTATGGGAGGATGAATGGAAGCACTCAAGGTCACATTACCCAAAGAATGAAACAGAAGGAAATTGAGAGGCGAGGAGAGATGGCTTGAGATTACTCAAAAAAGAATGGAGATGATAAATGTATGACATAAGAGAGAGTAATGTGAGAATGTGAGAAGAGGAAATAAATGGGAATGAAAAAAAAAAACTCTAGGAAAACAATGTAAAGATATGCAAGGATGGACAAGAGATGGAGAAAGTAAAAAGGCCAAAGTGAAGAAGTGACATGAGGTTAATTTTTTTATTTTTCATTTTAATGACATGAGCGTAAAGGAAAAGGCCTCAAGCAGAGGACCCCAGAACCACATGTTCTCTTGCAGACGTGCACCAAGCAGACTTGTTATAACCTTGATAGGTAAATACAGCCGATTAATGGAGTAATACTGCTGTGTGGGAGTTCTCTTTAATCCCCTGTCTCTCTTGTATTCGCCCCCTCTGCAATAACAACACAAGGTTGGCAGCAGAATACGCTAAGCTAACGGCTTAAGCATGCAAACCCTGGCACGTTCCGCAATAGCTGCCGCAGTCCTCAATGGCTGCTCTGACGAGATGTTCTTTTAAAGCCCTGAATGCCTTCAATGACAACGCGTTCGCAGTCTTTTGTTGTCCAATCACGGACAGCCTCCCCATTTGGGTGGTGTATCACTGTTGCAAGCATAAAAATTTAAAAGATGCACGTCGCTCTGTATAAAGAGATGCTGTTTCACCCTTCATGTTTCCAATGGGAGTCAGGCACTGGATAGACATTTTAATGGACGACGTCAAGACTAAGTGCTTTACTTTTCAAAGCTCCTCGGCACATGTGTATTGCCAAGTTCAGTGAATGTTACACTCAATGTGCTTTAGCTACAGTGTCTTCACGCTGGCCAGATACTCTAAAAAGTCTTTCTGTTAGCAGTGACCTCTCTTAATGAACTAAATTCTGATTTAGAGTCTTTAGATTTTTTTTTCTTTACTTTCACTTCACTTCCACAGTTATTTTCACCGCTGTGCACACTCAACCACTTACTGTTGAAAGGCAAAGCAGTTGCTTATGAAGTTATCCAGGTTTTGGTAAGGCACTTTTAAGCACTTAAAAACTGTACAGCACGGTTTTTTAAAATAAATTGAATTTGCAGGTGTTTAGTACCTGACCCTCACAAATGCCTTGCATTACATGAGGTGCAAAAATTTACAAAAAGAAAAACCGTTCCGGAGAAAAGAAAAAAAAAAATCGTTATGTTCTGTGGTCTTATCAGATGGCTGTATTCAGTTTTTTAATACAATGTAGAATTATTTAAAAGCCATAATAAATTACCTTGAAATTCTTACCTTTTTTTTAATATTAAATTACCTTTTTAGACTGAATATAATGTGTCACATATATGTCAGACTGTTAAATGGCACGTTTTATTCAATGCTCAATTAAAAGGCTTATAAAGCCTTCTATCCTCTTCTTCGGAAATTTACTGCTTCAGTTTTAGACAATTGGGCATTACCTGAATGACTGTGTGACTGGTGTTTTTTTTTTTTCTTTTTTCTTTTTTCATCCCATTAGCATTGTGAGAAAATAACCTCTCTTGTGGACTCTTGTGGTCGATATATTGCGGCTCTGTAATCAGCAGAGGTGTACAGGAGTGCGAACTTCAAATTGTTCGTGCCTGTCAAGCACATTACACTTACACGCGAGCCTTGGGCGATCATGCAAGAGACGGGTTCACACGTTTCCCTGTAGCCAGTGCCCTGATAATCACCCCACAGGTGTATTAAACCTCAATTTCCCCCCTGAGCGATCCACAATATGTAGCACCTGACACATTGCAGCGTGACCCCATTTGTTCACACTTCACCGGCCCACGTGCTGATTGGGTTCAACAGTTCATAATGTAACAGTTGAGGACCCCATCTGGTGATAGGTTCAACTCCATTTAACACTGCGATTGGCCGGCTCGGAGAACCGCTCAGCCAATCATGCAAACTCAGACAGGGTTCTGACCGGGGCAGAGGAGAAGCGATCTAATGCGACTGTGTCCGTTACGGGGAGGATGAAAGTTGAGGCGAAGCAAATAGCCAGCACAAAACAGGATTGATTCACAACTGGTACAAATATAATACAGAGGACACTATGGCCTCATTCATTATTGTATTGTCATTGCCAGCTAACAGGTGGCCTGTAAGTATGCACAATTTATGGATCCATCTTGCTTTTCTTGCCGCCGGTACTGGCAGGTGTTGCGGGTATTATTTTCTTGGCACATATCAGCCACCTTTAAAAAAGACAGAGGCAACAGTGGAGGGCTTCAAACCTAAACAAATGTTTGGCCGAGAGAACGTCCTCATCTCTTCCCAAATGGTACATTTATACCAATAGCAATTCCAAAAATATAAATACCTCTTCTCTTACAGGACGTTCTGCGCCAGATGGAGCAAAACCACGTGGAGGAGGTTGAAGAGAACGGAGTATAATTCAGAGCACTTCTCTATTAAATATACAGTAAGCAAAAAAGGTTTGTCAGTTGTCTCCAGTGGACATTAGCATCTCCAGTGTGCAGTGTTGTGAAAGGCTGATAAGACTCAAATGATCAAACTGTCACTGTAAAAGGTTTTGAATTGATGGACGCGGTTATAGCTATTGTTTGTGTCTCAGGTGCTCAAGATGTCTCTAAAAATGACCAAAGATGTTTATTCTCTCCGTTCCGCCATATGAAAAGGTCTTCTTCAACTTGCCATGTTTGCCTTTTAATGGCTAATGTTGCTATGGAATACGAAATGTGCAGCCAGAAAATTGAAGACTGTGAGAAAATGGCTAAAACGATATATATCGTCTTTGCAAAATATAAAGGAAATAAATGATAAATGTATGACCAGTGTAAGGAATGTCCAAACTGCCCCACGAATCTTCAAGTCCACAACCAATGGGCAAAGGTGTCAATGAACAGCTCATTGTACATGTAGCATAGGATTCAAAGGGAATAGAGATGGGTCTTAAGTTCTCCCAGGAAAGAGACATGAAATATCGATGGAAGAGTTATACGTCCTCAGGTTGTCTCTGTAGACACTGGAATTCGCAACCACTTGGCCTTTACAGTGATAGGCTGCCATACCAGGGGAATACCATAGGCATGTACAACAAAACACTGGAAGACACAGTGTGTAATGTAGAAACATACAGATACTCACTATCCAGTTTGTGAGTATATAGTATGTCTACAGAATGCAGCAGATACTGATAAGAAACCGAATGTTTTATTAGAAACTGATGCTTTGCAAAAATGAAATTTATATTCTGGGCCTGAATACACCCACAGCGTGCTCTTGATGGCCAAGTTTAAAAAAAAGAAAGAAAAAAAAGACGTTAATCATCTCAAGCCTTTGCTGTGTCCTGCAGGTAAAGGTCTAACGATGTTTACAATGAAATCAGCCAGCAAATTGCCAGTAAAACTAATGCGTTAATTAATTAATAAATGAATTAATTGATTAATTTGCAGTCTCCTTCCAGGATGTTTGGGGAAGTTGTTAATTGACTGCTGTCAAGAGGATTTGGACCATTCCTTTGGTGGCGCTAGCAGACCAGACTTCGCTGCTAGTTGTCTGGTCTGTGCAACCCCTAAGCGAGTCCCTTTACAATGCCCAATTTTGCATCAGAAATAAACATGTATAAACTCTAGTAAAAAATGAAACGTTGATCTCTATAGTTAATTTCCCTATTCATAACAACTCTATACAGATAAAGCTTTATGAAGGCCTAAAGTTACACAAAAGGATGGGAATGGCCACTTTAAACAAAAGGGTGCCGTCTCAGGTTGCTTGCTGTTACCCCTAGTGTCACCCGTTTGTTGAACTTGCCAGGAATTAGACGGGGTCAGATGCTTCCATTGGTGGCTGGCACCACCCACATTGACCCTTAAAGACCCTCTTTAAAAATCCTATGAGATACTTGCTGAGATTGCTCTGTCTATGCAGTATTCATTAACAACAATAAATAAAAAGCTGTAGATAGTTTTACTTTACAACACTGGACGCAAATTTGAGAGGAATGAAAGCATTGGCTGAGAAAAAAAAGTCTCCTTCTAATTTGGAAGAGTTGACTTCTGTATTAATGCAGAATAGAAGGAGGATAAATGCATTAAAGGGAACTTCCTCAGTGTTCGCCATTATAACTGTGACAACATTTGGTAGGTGGTGATGCTGATTGCTTCCAAAAGACATTAATCCCCAGAATTTAATGTGATCCTGAATGCCCACAAGCTGCATGTGTGTGTGTGTGTGTGTGTGTGCATGTGAAATATCCTTTTCATTTGTACAATTCTATTCACTTTTTTTTTATTATTTCCTACTTGGAGAGCATGATAAAATTATCAGTGAGGAATTATGGGTAAAACCAGAGATATTAAAAACATAATCTCATCCAAATGGAGAGAAGATTGATTCTCCTAGCTACCAACGCACTGCAGCATCCCTGAATGGCATATTAAATGGTGCTTTTCTGTGTGTGTGTGTGTGTGTGTGTGTCTGTATGTGCGTGTCTGTCACAGGTAGAGATTGCATGCTCCTTTCCTTGGTGTGTTTGACCGCGCATGTGAAATGACAGTGGCTTCCTTATTATATTGTAAACGTAAAGTCAAATAATGAAGTACAGTTTATAGCTAGGGCAGCAAAGTCGGGGTTTGATGCAGTATGTGCATGTGCAGGTTACAAACACATAATGTATGTCACATGTGCTGCGTGTGCTTGTATGTCTTGGATGTGGGTTGATTGAAGGTTTAGTTTTCAGGTATTGTTTGTCAGCAGCTGCGGAGCGCATCCTCTGAGGATTAGCGTTAGCATGGCTGAGCGCATTTAACAGGATTACTAATCTGAACTATACTGCCACGGCGCTCTGTGTCAGTGCACATATTCTTAAATGCGGCTTCTGGCTCAGTTTTTGAATATTTGTGCGCATTAATGTTATTTTACCTATATGTGCAGAACTGTGTGTTCTCAGGTATCTCTATAATGTGTGTGTGTGCTTCCAAGGTTTGTAAATGTTTGTTTTAATCTGCGGTAAAATGGCTGCTAGATTAGCGTGTCTGTCTTTATAACTTAATAAATAAACAACAGCTCTCACGCAGACACACACTGTTCTGTTAATGTTAAGGTCAGCAGGACACAGTTTAGTAAGTACTTTAGAGCTCTTAAGAACGACTTAAATACATCTGGCCTCCAGGGAGGATTTGTTTGGAGGCTGGTTAAGTGGCAATCTAGAATATTGGTCGATTCGGTGACGTCAATTGTTACTCGTGGTAACGCAGTTTAACACTACAGGTCACAGAATTCTTATTAAAGAGGCCAGAAAATAATTTGCCTTTTGCCATTACCCTGTGAGCATCTGTGATCCGATTTAAGCTGCACACAGCGTGAGGCTGTCAACAGGAAGTGGCGCGTTGTTGGCGGTCTGTCTCCTGCAGCTCTTCATCTAACAGCTCATCATTACTGTTACATTACTCCCTAAAATATTTTAAACTGATGTGATCAAAACAACCAAAAATCATAAACAACCATTTTCACTGATGTACATTTTTGCTGTGACTAGCTCATAATACAAGCTAACTAGTGTTTCGTCAGCAGCTATCACCTGAAGATGATTAATCATTCTTGATTAAGCAATTTCCCAGTGATGCTAGGTCACACTAATGCAGTGCAATGGCATAACAGACATTTATTTAAGTAAAAAAAGCTTTAATATTCCCCCTTAAATGGGGAGAAATGTGTGTGTTCATGTAGTGCTAACAGAATACAATACCCTCCAAACTGAAATGCTAATGAATTAAGCCAAATCCAAGAAAATATTACAAATTTCTACTAATATGGTATCGATACTGCAGCACACAGTAAGTAGCACATGAGCTGTCTGTTCTCAGCATATGTATTCAAGTCAAGAATATAGTTTCAACTTGACTTTCATCACATAACAGTCAAAAGATCTGGAGTCATGTAGCCCCTATTGTGTACCATATTGTTTGTGTAATCCATTTTCTCTCCAACCCAGCGTTTGACGGTTACATGACAGTTTCTATATCCCGACTGTACCTGTTTCCTGAAAACAATCCCAAAATGCAACGCAACGTGTCGTGTGATGACCAGATCAATTACCCGGATACACGAACGCGCTGAGTTTAAATTGAACTTTAATTCCTTCTTCAAGGGAATTTGTATCTGACAAGCTAACATACTCAAAGGCCAAAGTGAATTGTATGTCAGGACACAGCTATAGGCTTACAGGCACAAAGGCTGGCAGGAAGGTAAGGCCCTGAGATTATAATAAAAAAGAAAAACACCTGAAACAACTTGGATTCAGGAAGGCGACAAGTCACACAACTGAAAGTCAGGGTGAATTGCAGTAAACTCTGGAGGAAATAAAATTATGAAGCAACAATGTTTGTTTATCTTGTTTCTCCTGCTCTTCTTTTCTCTCTATCTTCTCTGTTTCTACCCGGCTGGCCTTCGGCAGATGGGTCCCTCCATATGAGCTGGGTTCTGCTCAAGGTTTCTTCCTGTTAAAAGAGAGTTTTTCTTCACCACCGTCGCCCTCAGGCTTGCTCTGGAGGTTGCAGGCTGGTTTTTGTGAAGCGTCTTGAGACAATTTGTATTGTTGTTGGCGCTATATAAATAAAACTGAATTGAAATGAATTGAATGTCAAATTTCTATTCAGTTTACTCTCACTTTCTTTGGAAAAGCCAAGCACATACATGTACTGATCATAATCAATAAGCATTAGCTACAAATATAAAAACCAAATATAAATACTGAGTAACCTTAATCTTGATCAAAGGCTTGGATCAAAGTGTCTTTCTTATCCATAGGATTGCCTAATTTGAATCTGATTCAAGTTCTGAAAAAGAAAAAAAAAAGTACTGAAGTCAGTAGAGAATACCGCGGCTGACTGGTAACAGCAGGAAATCTAAGACTTTGAGAGTTTGAGAGTTCAGAAGTTCAGAAGTTCACATTTCAGCTCTTCCCACAATTTAATTAAACTATCTGTCTTTTATTTATCTCCTTACAATGTCCTCCCTCTCTTTCCCAAGGAGTCGGCGGGAACCATGCGACATGGCTGCTAAGATTTACGAAGGGAAGACTTTGCACGGCGCCAAGTGGGGCAGATGGAAAATCCACGACAGAGATAGAAGGACGAACTAAAACACACGGCAACCTCACCTGCCTAGTGCATAGTGTAGATAGCACACCTGTCTACATTTGCAATGCTACAGTAGGACTGTAAATAATAACAGTTTGTCATCCTCTCTCAGCCGCAACTGCTTGATTTACCTTTCCTTTTCTCTGACTTCCTTCATGTCACTTTCTCCCAGTCTGTCTAACTTTGTTTTTGATCCTTTTCTTCTTTGGACCTTATCTCCCCTCAACTCTTGAATATGATCCCTATCTTTTAATCTCCCTGTTTTTCCATTTCATCCATCGCTTGCTGGTATACTATCTCATCATCTCCATATATTCACCTACAAACGCTCCTGAGGGGGATTTTTTTTTTCTTTCTTTTTTAAAAGTCTGACTCAATCTGTTGCAAATTCAGAGGGCACGCTGTCTCAAGCAGGCAACACTTAGTGATGATTGAAAATAGAAGGCTGGGTTGTAAACAAAAGTGTGTGTTTGTGTGTGTGTGTGTGCGTGCGCGCGGAGGTAGTGCAGGTCAATGACAAATATAATTCAGAAATGATTCCCTTACAGTGCAGTCGTGCACGCTCGCATCTCGCGCACACATGCGCAGGTATCAAGCCTCGTGTTGCATCAGTGTTACAGAGTGCGCCAGCATCGGTTACAACACGACTCCGCACACCAGCAATTACAATCAACCTCAGGACTAATGGTAATGGCAATTGAAGCTGACATATACTATCAGTGCATGGATGACAAGGGTTGGGTTCGATGCTCCTGCGAGCTACGGTTGCCGAACACGTGCTGAGCATACAGACGTGTCAGAGTGGAAGTCTCACTTTTCAACAAAAGTTTTCTGCTTTACTTTCGCCACAATAAGCATCACTTGAAAAACGGCCACGTCAATATGGCCATATCAGCAATACAGCCATATTGACACGGAGGGCATTTTCTTCTGTCATCTGGGGGGATGAAGCTTAAATGCTGTTATCACAAGGATAATCTTGTATTGCTGTGTTCCAGCAGTGGCAGCGTTTTCAAAATAAAAGCGGTGTTTCCACTGAAAGCTCTACTCTTGTAAAATCTCTGCACTTTTATATCAATACGCCTCAAAAACCAGCTCATCAGCAATGTTTGAGAGGTTCATAGTATATGTAGGTGTTTCCATCACCAGTTTTTTATTGGATATTTAGGTTTTGCGCATTTCTCGGCGTAATGGAAGCGCAGCAAGTTGGCGTTTTTTCCACTTTCTGAAGTGTCGAAACGCAAAGTATTCGCACAGGATTAGTTTTACCTGTGGATGTCATGTGATTCATTTGATCACCAACACATACTTTGTTTGTGTTTAAAATTTACTAACCATAGTTATGTCTTTTAGCTTCACTCCATTGCTTGACAGGGGATATTTTACGCTTTCTGACAGCTTTAGCTACTTTCTAAACACTAAAGGATAACAAAAATTTACCCCGGGGGAAGAAATTACGAACAACCTGGTAGTATTTAAATCAGTTCCCCCTTTACCGACGAATACATTAATGTATGATTTAATTAATTCATCCATCTAAATGGGTGAATGGGTTAGCGACATCTCGACTTTGCACCCCTCTTCTGTATATAGCTGTTAAACGTCTAATAACCAATTCACCAGTAAATTATTGTGCCTCTTCCTCTCTGTTACTGCAGGGGAAGTTGAACACAAGGATTGATTTATTTATTATCAATTGATGATCATGTGTAAACTGTCAACTTGCCAAGTGTTAAAATGCTCTGCACTGGATTGTAAGGCAGTGTTATTGTACCCTATTGCATCCTTTCAGATGAATAAAAATCATTCCATTTAGGATTTCACTAGTTTACAGCCCGGAGTTGTGTGTGTGTGTGATATGCATAATTCTTTCTGCTGGATCTCGCAACCTCAATTTCCCTCAGGACAATAAGTGTTACTGTATTCATATGGAGTCATCTCATATTATTGACAAAGGACTGCGACGGCAGTTTACAATTACTCCCGTTGTTGACTGATTCCCTGCTGTGTACGCATTGTTCAAGTCAACATTTTGATTGTTGTGTCGCTGGGTGACATTCATATTCTGCTGTCACATCAAATCTTAAAAGGATTAGCGGTGACGCGGGTTTGACACAGCTCAGTAAACAATCTTTAGCGCCTGTGTCTTTACTGCACACGGGATGATGGGATTTTTTTTTTTAAAAACGTGCTGCACTAAATACGCTAATAAATTAAACGGTTTCAGAATATTTTGGTAATTTCATTCACACAATGTGTCATGACAGCTAATAACTACAATGATGTGAAATATTAGACTTCACATCAAAGCGTTTATATTTACCGGTGCTGGTAACATCAACTAATTGGTGTCACATTTTTCAAAAGGTTGTTTTCCATCTCATGATGAAGTGCCACAGATTCCTTTGTTTTAAAGCCTGATTCGTTGTTGGAATGCTGGTAAAGCTGAAATACTTCACAATTATTATCATCTTGGGGACAAATTTAAAAATACTAGACCATTATGACTAAATGAACATATTTGGTTAGAGAAGAAAAAAAATCAGTCTAATGGGTCAGTGGCTTCTTACAAATTTATTATCTTATTATTAAGTGTCCTCCTGTCCTACAGGTCACACCTTGCCAAAGATGGAAATAAAGGTATTCTTATTTTCGGCAATAAAGTTTGACAAGCTGTCAGAGACTGTCGTGGAGCATCTACATGTAAATACTGTCCAATCAGCACCAAGCTGTGATCCACGGAGTGCTGTTGGGGTAAATTCAATATGACTCAGATCCTTTCCTTTAAGCATTATTTTTAAATGCAGATACTGCAATTCAGTCTGGTGGGCTTGCACAAACTTGCTTTTATCACACACCGATCAATGACCGCCTACCTAATAATATATCTCTCGTGTCTCCAAAACGGTTGAATGGACTTGGCCCATCTGAGGGTGCACTGTGGTGTCTGGCAACAGTATGTTGTCAGTGGGGTCGTTTTGGTCTTATGGGTCATCTGTGGGTCAGGCTTGTTCCATGGATACTGGTAACTAGTGAATGTGGAGGGCAGGCCGACACCTTGTGTTGTTTTTCATGTTTTTTTTTTTGGTTTTTTTTTAGGTGTTCCTAAAGCATTTTCGTGTGTGTTTTGTGTGTTTGCCTTTGTAGGCTGCATCCTGCTGGGGATGGCTGCTGCCATCAAGGAGTAGTGTCACTGCTATGGGGGTGGGGGCGCCTGGTCTGGTTTCGGTGGGTGGTACATGTCCAAGTAACTTCCACACAAATGCCAGGTCCAAAGCAGCGGAACATTGTCACATGATGGTCAGTGATTGCCTGTATGTGACCTGTTATTTCTTTCTTTCTTTTTTTTTTTCATCACTGGGAAGCCAGTTACTCGACAATCAAGACATTGTAAATAAAAATTAGTCAGAGACGTCTGAATGCATTAAGCGCGGTTTCCATGGAGAGGGACTTACTCAGGAAGAACACTGAGATGGTAACTGACACATTCACAACCACACATTGGCTATGGAATATTGATTTATGAGTAAACCGTTGCAAATGATCAACCGGTGCCACTCTCCGGCTCTTTGTTCTGCGTTAGCTGCTCCCAAAGTGAAATGTGTTAACCCAATCTAGGAGTTAGTTGAGGAGTTGGTTCATTTTCTAATAAAGGTGCTGCACTGACAAATGGCAGTCATTTAGTGGTATTGTTACCAGAGTAGAAAAACAAACAAAACAAAAAACATTGCTCAGTGCAATGTGACAATGTCTCTTTAGGTTGCTTAATTTAATTTAACCATCGAACCTTCACTGCAACAATTAACCTTGTTTTGGTTGATACTCCTAATATGAAAGTCTGCGTGAGACGAGTCGAGACCGAGTCAGACGTTTGCGTCATGTCATGTGCACGAAAGCAGCATGTTTTCACTGGAGTGTGTGTGTGTGTGTGCGCGTGCCTGCGTGCGTGCATGCAAGACAGAGAGAGAGGAAGTCCAAACACAGCCAGCAACACTCGAAGCAGAGCAGACATGCAAACAAATGCAGTAAGATGGTGATGAGAAGGTAAAGACAAAAACCAAAGAGAAAGAGAAAAACAAAACAGAGATAAAATCGAGAAACAAAGGGGAGGAAAAGGAGGGGAAGTTGTAGGGTGGGGGACAACCAAAATGAAATAGTGTTTGCGTCGTGTTTATGGTTGTATCGTGACATAACATTGGGAGGAAAATATTCCGCCTATGAAGCAATAATCACCTTCGCTTGGGATGACTAGAATGTACGGCGTTGTTATTTGTCCCCTACCTATTACCACTAAGGCCAAGGGCCGCACGTCGCCACCGGAAAGCATGAGAGAAAGAGAAAGAGAGAGAGGGAGAGGGAAAGAGAGATAGAGAGAAGGAGGGAAGAGAGAAAACAAACACCAACAAAAAAAGAAAAAGAAAGAAGAAAAAAGTCTAAGAAAAAAAGATGTATAGTTGTCTTTATCCATTTCATCAAGGTTTAGATCTCCCTGGTTTTCAATTGCACAATCTGTCTTAGAGGAGAGAAATTGCAATGGTGAGAGATAGCACTAGAACAATGAGATCAATAGCACTCAGCTGGGGTATGACTGGTCTTACTGCCAGGAAATAACCGTCAATGAGCAACTTCACTGGCCCATTATCAGGAAAAAGGCCAAACAGATGTGTAGCAGGTGAAGGTGTTTTTTTTTTTTTCATTATAATTATTTTTTATCAAGGAGCAGTCAGTGAATGCAGATGTGGTGTTGGGAGTTAACATCGGAGCCTGTTGAGTCTGTCAGCCTGGCTTGACGTGTTAATAAAAAAGAAAGGGAGTAGGAAATGGAAGAGAAAAGTAACAAAAGGATGGTTGGGGACAAAAAAAAAGAAAAAAAAGAGAATGAACTTTGTGGCATGGCAAAGTTGGTTCAAAGACACAATCTGGATCCAGTCGGTCCTCCTCCTTACTTTGATGTCTCCTTTAAAATAACTGCCCTATTAGCTTTCGCAGGCGTCTCAGAGGCAGAGTGGAGAAATGATCTCACTGATTAAATTCAACAAAAGCCAAAGAACCAAGTTTTTTTTATAAAGAAGGGTTAAAAGGAAATTACACAGCAAAAAATAAATAGATAAATAAATAAATATACTCTGAAATTAAAGTGTTAGCCTTCGAAATCTGACCTTTGGGACCGTACAGGCTGTTACGTCAAAATTCACTAAATAAAAAACACTAAATGAAGCTAGACATAAAAACTCAGTCTGGATGCAACTGCTTCTTTTTATCTCGCAGTCCTTGAGACTTAACAGAACGCCGAACATACACAAAACCGGGTTACATTTTGTGTCCGTCCTCAAATGAATTATAATTAATAGGTGTCTGCCACTGGCAAATTTCTTAATTCAAACAATAGTAGACTGAAAATGAAACGAGACGGTCAGAATTAAGAGTGTCTCGGCACGTCAACGGGCAGGTTAACTGTCTCACAAGGAATGAAGGAACTCTGTAACTCTGCCGTAACTCTGTTTTCCTCTTCAGTGTGCTGCAGTTTCTACGACCTGAGCAAAAACATGGTTCTTTGGCTTCGGTCTCTGATTCACACTCACATTCTCCGCCTCGCACACGCTTAGGTAAACCTTAATTCTGCCAAGATATACTGCCTGTATTTGAATTTTAACCAGCACCAGCTGATGTCACTGATCAGAACAAACTGAACCAGGCTGGTGGCATTTCTCAGCTGAAATCAGCTGCTGTAGTGAGTGGATAGCAGGTAACACAAGAAAAATGAGTCATAGGCATTTGCAAAATTAGCCATCTGCATTGCCTCGGAACACTGCCCACATAACAGAAAACTTGAACAGTGCATAAAAGTAGATTTTGAGCTGATTTTCATTTATTTATTTTTTTTGATAATTCCACATTTGAAAAAAAGAAATAAGTAATTTCTAATTTGTAACATGAAAGACAGCCACAAAGTTAAAAGCATGTCTTTTCCCAAGCACACATACATGCAGACAGACACAGAGCAGTGTTTGCACACTGTAGACCTCCACCCACAGCAAGTCCCACTCATAAAAAAATAAAAAAATAAAATAAAAAAAATAATAAAGTAGACTGGAAATGGAAAGAGCAAGAAAAAAATGCTATAGGAGAGAAAATGTGTACAAATGAGCAGTAAATGCTTGATGTGGACGAGAGGTAAAGAGGCACGCGCGGGAGATAGAGACAGAAACAAAGGAAGGAGATGTGGAAAAATCAAATCAATGTTTGATGCAGATGGGGGGAAAAAACAGAAATAAAAAAGAGAAGAGGTGAAAAAAAAATCAATAGCAAGCTGAAAAGCTTTCAAAGCACACTGCCTGGCACACAAATGGGTGTATTTGCCAGAGATGAGCAGCAAATAAAGATGGGAGACATGGGGAAAGCAAAACAGAATAGGATGAAATGGGTTCTGGGGCTAACACTTTAGCCTCCATCCACTGGGTTTAATGAAGGTGGTCAATCGGTGTGTAATGGCCCTGATGTTCCACTTTATACTCTGACGAGCAACATGGACGTGGCGTGAGATGGAAAAAGATAGAGGGGGATAGAGGGGGGAAAAAAAGATTGAAAATGTGAAGGAGAAAAGTGTAATATACTGTAAGAGGGGAGAGATGGAGAGAGAAGCCTATGCAACAAAATCATGCAGGATAATGTGGTTAGGATGTGGGTTTGCCCCAGCTAATGGTTGTGGGTTCATCTTTTTCAGTAGAGTGTGTGCGTTCATCTCATCTAACACACTTGCAACACTAACACTATTCTGGGGGGTCATATATTCACGCTATTAGGCAAAATGAACTTCGCCAGGAAGGTTGAAAGTCAAATTAGACGAAAAATAATACCATATCATCATTACTGTAAGTGCGGGCAGAGTGTCAGTGGAAGGGTGCTCATACCTTTGTTAGCCAGGCGGACACAGTTGATTTTGGTTTCCTGTGGAGGGAAGAGACAAATAGGCTGTTCAGATGACTAATGGCTCACAGGAATCACATCAATTGCAGGTTTCAGATAATTGTAAAACAGGGTTGAGATTATGACAGTGTAGAGGTGTTCCTGTTTTTTTTCTTTGTTTTTTTTTTTTTGTTGCAAATCTGGCCACTCAGTAACTTGTCATAACTCATAATCAAATATTCTTTCAGTTCTTTCACATCGATTTTTAACCAATCGACATTTTCTCAACACTTAAGAAATACGGACAATGCACCTCCACTTCCTTGCATTGGCCAAACTGTTTTTATTTTCTATTTTCCCGGCGCCATCTGGTGAGTTTAGACCCAGAGTGTATGCAGTGCTGCGCTCTGCTCTACCTCCACTAGCCGACAACAAAATGTTGTATTATACACTGTGCTTGTTTTTTTGTTGTTTTTTTTTTGAACTCATAGCTTCATGGAGTAGATGGCATGGCAGCTAGTATTCAATCATGAGGTCACATTCTGTAATGTTAAATAACTACCCGAAAATAAACTTGAGTATGCATCATTATTATATTGATTACCTAAAATCACAGAAACTATACTTGAAAAAAAAAAAGTTTGACTTGTATTTTAGCGTTTTAGTTTGATCCAAGTCCCACCCACTAACATGGAGTACTGGTCACTGGTAACAAGAATAATGTAACTGCCTCTATCAGAACAGATCAATCAGATTGAGGAGGTGGTATAAATAGGAGTTCCTAATAAACATGTAAACACTCTCAAGTCGGAATAAATATATTGTTCTGCACATGTTTGACCTACGTGGACTACGGTGATAAGTCAGCCCCGAAACACGGAGGGCTCATGTGTTCGAAGAGATCTTTGAAAAGACAGAATCAGGGCAGAACCATTAAGATTCATTTTCTTTTGTTTCATCTTACCAGGGTTTATTTTGAATTTGTTTAAAATTTTATGAACAAGCTGTGATGTTACATAGCAAATGACACCATCAAACATGCTTCTTCCTTGTAAGGCTGTGCGGTGCCGCCTGTAAAACCAAAAGTGGCCACTTCTGAAGTGGAATATTGAATATGTAGTATATAAATATTGAACAAAGATTAATTTTCTAGTTCACTAATTGAAAAGGTTAACCAAAGGAGTGAATCGGGAGGGAATTTAAATGCGAACTGAAATCAATTAAGAGTGATATGCCGTGCTTGAGAAACTTCTCTGGAATAATTAAAAAATGTATCCAATTTGTAGCTAATGAGCTAAAACAAGTTAAACCCTTGAATGTGTTAAAGGACTACAGTAAACACACACCTAGCTGCTTATGCATGCCCCACACACACATTCACACACATGCACACACCGCGCCACCATTAGTCCTCGTGATCAATGAGATCGTGAGACCATGTTATTAGTTTCTTATTCTGTCCTATTTTTCAATACAGTGGCCTATCAAAGCAAACACATTATTAATATCGGGATCAATACAGCTGTTGGTGTTGATTAGATCCATCATTTTCAGTTCATACATTCATGTAATTCGTATAAAAAGTACACACAAACACTCTCCTCCTCGCCTTATTTGTTCACGTTCCCTTCCATCACTCTGGTTCCCTTTGTTTTTTTAATGGTACACTATTGTACTGTCTTTAAGCTTTGTGAAGGAATTGTCACTATTAGAAAATTCTAATCTCAGTAAAATGAATTACACACAGTAGATGCCATGACATCGCGTGACCTGTGAATCAGTACAACCCAAACAGGTCACAAAATCTCTCAGCACCTCCTTCCCGATGTATCACAGGTCCATGGCTGCAGCCATTCCTGTCATTCTCTCTGTGATGGGCTGTCACCACCTGAAGTGGCGCGTGCTTTCTTTTACACCAGCTCTTTTCATTCCTTCACTGCTCCTGTCTTTTCCTCTTTTCATCCCTCCATGATGTGCTGTCACCGTCGGTTGTACCTATCCTATCTCACCCGCCTGTCATACAGGGACTGGCCTCCATCACATGTTGGCCCATTTTGTCTTTATCAAAGACAATGACTGCAACGGCTGCCTACACTGACACATGTCACCTCAGCATTAGAACTAAATCACTCCCAAGGTTATTGGCAGTACATGCATATGTAGTAACCTTCAAATATCGTATTGCAGGTCACATTAATATTGAGTGCCTCCAGTTTGGGAGGAGGGATGATCTGCATTTAAGCATTTAAGTCCACATAAAACATGACTATCGCCGCCTATCAGTTGGGTTGCTAATGTTAAAGGATGTTAAAGGCTCTGGTTGCCTTGGTACCTCTTTTGTAGGTGTATACCTAAGGTGCATATCCAGGTCTTCTTACCATCACTGCTCTCTATTTGCTCCATCTGGGTTCATCCAATGCACTAATGTATTATTAGGTTTGGTAAAAGCTGTTCTCATCTTATTGAGAGAGATGTTAGAGAGAGGTTAATTACCAACGGTTTTGTCAGATGTGTTCTTGTGGTAATAAAGAAATTTACTTTGCTGAGACGTTCCACTTGGGAATGGCGGTCCAAAAGGCAACAAGGCTCTTTAAGCATCCACTGGGGCAACACAATTATGGCCTTATAATCAAAAATTTTCTTCCAATATCATGTTATTTTCTCACATCAGGCCATTGTTTCATATGAACTTTGTTTGTTAGTGCTCTTGTGTACAAAGAGCAAATGAGACAAATTCCAGTGAATGATGGACGCTATGTGTATCACTCTGCAAGACTAAACACACCTGCTTCTACTACGTCACTGTCTGCTGGCCATCTGTGTGTCTGTCTGTTTGACTAATGACTAGCTCTAAATACCTGTCTATCTGCTTCATTGTCTTCTTTATCCCATTCCCTCATTGGTCTCTGTGCAGAATTTAATTACGACGCCGACAGGAAACCCATAACGAGAGAGTACACCAAGTTATCATAAACAACATATGGCCTTCAGTAGAGTTTGTTGTTAGGTAAATGAACAGGTAAATGAATAGGCAACAAATTAATTACTTGCTTATATATACGTATTTGGTGTCTTGGTGTAGACTTATTTCACACTGAGCTAGGGAAGTCAGGGAAACCGATACAGACAGCACGTTGCAGAGGTGGTTAGCACTGACACTGACTGACAGCAAGAAGGTTGTGGCTTTGAACCAGCTTTTTTGAGTTTTCTAGTGCTCTCCCTGTGCCTGTGTGAGTTTCCTCCAGGTGCTCCTGCTTCCTCCCACATCCCAGTGACATGCATGTTTGTCCCTCGGCGTTAGCCCCTGCGATGGAGCGGCCGTCTGTCCAGGGTGTACCTTGCCTCTCGCCAAGTGTCAGCTGGGACCCCAGACACTCTAAGGAAAAGCAGTAATAGCTCACGTACGGAGGGATGAAAACCAATACTTCCGTACCATGTCAATGTTGGCTTTCTACAATAGTGAGGGCACCACAGATACTGAACCATAAGGCCATGCAAAGCGGCAGTGCGTTATAAGCAACTCTCAGCTTCATTACTTTTGTCCAGTCATCTATTTTCCACAGTTCTGTGAGTCAATGAGTATTAAATAATTGATTTCATTTAAATTTTAAAAAAATCTGTCACTGCCTTTCAGATTGTCTGACCTGCAGCCCGCCTTCTCCCCATGTTCCCTAAATTCAAAATGCATATCTTCTCCACCACCACCACCGTCTAGTCTTTGGAAAGTCCTGTTTCGATTTTTTACTTTCAGCTGCGTCTCTACTCTCATTTAAGTCTGACTGCCAAAGTATCATCACCAGCTCTTCTTATATATGTTACTCTTTTCTTCCAAGTGATCTACTAAAATGTTATGATAATATATAAATCATTAAATCTTTACTGTGAATTCACTGCTGATGTTTTTTTTTTTTTTTTTTTTTAGCAATGATTTCCACACAGTGTTCACAAAGGCTTGTTTAGAATAACGTAGCATTAGCTTAGAAAATGAGCTCAGTGCACCTCTTATTGCTGGGAAACTCCTGTTATTAATGTCAAAATAAAATGTTATGAGTGTGTGTGTGTGTTAGCCTATTATTAATGCAGCATTTCATTTCATTAAATGATTGACCATCACATTTGGTATCAGAGGCAGAATTTCCCGTGCCGTTCCATCAGGAGTCAGGCATATCCTGCAAATGGGCTCCATGGGAATACGCTGAGTTCCCTGAGCACCAGTGACTTATGTTTTTCTATAAATTGGCCCTATCGCACCTATTTATGGCCAATTTAGAGGCCCGGCTGTTCTGGATCCCCAGTTTATTGCCCTGCCTCTATACAGGGGCTGGATACCCAAGGAAGAGAGTTGTTTATGGTGGAGACACTGGAGACACAGTGTGCATGTTTCAGTGGGTGTAGTAGTTAACTTTGTCAAGCCTGACGAGAATACTAAGTGTGTATGTGAGATGCAGCTGCTGTGTGGGTGAGCTCTCTCTCTCTCCCTCTCCATCTCCGTCTATCTCTCCATCTTCCCTGCTCTCATCCTCTGTTTTTTCTTTCAATCACACTTGGTTAGGTCAGTGTTCCGACTGAATGGCAGGATTTCCAACCATATGTGTTTTCTGTCTGATTTCTAGATAATGTGATTGGCTGTTAGGGTTCCCAGGCAACCCAAGGTAGCCAGGGTAACAACTTGTGTGTGTGTGTGTGTTTAACTTTTTGCTTTCTTTGTCTGTCTGTCTTTGACAGTCCTTGATTTGTATCTCTACAATGCCAGTCTTGATAAATCTCATACTGGCACCAAATCCTCTCAATACTCACACAGAAAGAAACAGACCCACACAAAGGCACTCACTCAAACCTTTGAGTGGGTCATGTGCATGCACATTAAACCTACATAAAACACTGTATGGGAGTGGATTCTCAGGGTTTTTGAGACATCTCGATCGACACCGACTGTCAGCGGTAGAAAAATCTCTATCTCTCTCCTGCAACCTCAAAAACACCGGCTTGCTCGGTGCATGCGCCCGTGTGAACGTGCGCGTGTGTGAATGACGTTGATTGTCAGAGTACCTTGGCCAACCCCTGAGGCTTTTTACTTGTCAAGAAAGGTGTCTGGCTGCATTTTTCACAGCGCGGAAGGGCATGTTTCTCCATGTGTGTCACCATTTCCTTTTGTTTTGTACCATTTCTCGGCCCATTTCTCCTCGCCTTCTTCTGCCTTCTCCTCTCGTCTTTCCCCTCCAACAGTTTCGCCTCCACCGAGCCCCCACCCCACCCCACCCCACTCCACTCCACACCACCCCACCCCTCCCTCCCTCCCGCCTTCTTGGTATCAAAACTTCTTCTTCAACTTCTTCTGTCCTCCCATGAATATCCTCTCTGAATTTCACAGAGGATATTTTATCCATTCAACTGATGCCGTCGTCTGTGTTGACGAGAAGGACGTGGGTCTATGTTACCATGACTTTATTCAACTTGAACTCTTTTTGCCGTTTCCTTTACGAAATAATATATTTTTTAATGAATTGCTCCTCTTCTCTGCACTCTACAATTTGGGTCAACCTTTGAAATTTATGGATTGCATCAGGGAACACAAGTGCCCACATCCTGATTCCTGTGTTTAAGCAACAAAAGTATCTTGGTTAGGGGTAGGTTGAGGCTGTGCTTTTGGTTAAATGTTAAGGAACATGTTGTTTATTTCCTGTATTTGACATTCTTCACAGTATCCAAATGCTTCCTGTTTCCCATAGTAAGGATTCAGATTCAGATTTGTGTGTTGATTGTGCTTTTCGGTCCGTACATGCGAAAATGGTAACACAGATGGTGGTTGGCGTGCCCAATAGCAGGATTAATTCCAGTCATGATCATGGTCATTCATTAACCTAGTCTACTCGTTTCAACCTCAGACTGAGGCTCAGCCAACAGTTTTAGGTTCCTACAGTGCTTTTTAACAGTTGGCAAATACTGAAAATAGGAGCGATCAGACCAGAAAACCCTTATTTAACACGAATAAATGTGTTCTGGGCTTGTTGTACTTATTTGTTTAATTTAATGGATTTTCAATCTTCATTTTAAATGCCCTAAATCTAGTATCTAATGCACCAAAGGCCCACATCCAGACTCATGCGGTTGTGCTTAGGCAGCAAAAGTAAATTGGTCAGGGTTAGGGGGAGGCTTTGCTTTAGGTTAAGTGTCAGTCACATGACGTCATCACAATACCCCCCCTCCGCCTCTCCCACTATTTCTCTTTTGCCCCCCTGCTTTCAATCTTTTCCTCCTTTTTTTTTTTTTTTTAATTCCCCATCCCACAATTGTTCCTCATCCCTAGGTCCCAAATCACTCTCGCTTTTACTCCTCTTACTTAAAGCCTCGGGGCCCTTTATCCTTGCGTGTTTGCCTTGTCTTTAATGTGGGTGGTGTGCATGTGTGAGGCTGTCTGGCGTCGCAAAACATCGAGGGAGACATCAAGATTGCCGATGGTGAGTAGTTTTAATGCGCCGAGTGTCGACTAATTGGCACAGTGATGGGAGATGAGACACTGGTATCAGACTGATGTCACACCAGAGGGGGAAGAGAGAGGGAGGTGAGGGAGAGACAGAAGGAAGGAAATAGAGACACAGGGAGGGAGGGGAAAAAAGGAAGGCAAAAACAGAATAGGAAGAGATGTGGTGGCAGGTGTGGAGGTGGTAAAAAGAAAGTAAGACAAATTGAGTAGAAAGAAGGAATGAGTTGGATGGAGTGAAAGAGGTAAGTAAGAAGAGGAAGCATGGAAGTATGGATGGAAGGAAAGAGGGCAGAGGAAGAGTCCGAGATAAGATGAGATTTGAGTGATGAGGAAGAAAGGTTGGGAGAGATTGCAAATGCAAAGATGCAAAAAAAGCGGTTCTGTGTAGAAGAGTGGGATAGAAAGAAATAAGAATGGGAGAAACACAGTTATAGAGGAGGAAGGATGTTGGTGTTAAAACAAATGATGAGATATGTGCAAATTGATATGTTCAATAAGAGAAGACGTGAGAAACTATGAAGAAGAGGAACTAAGAAATGAAATGATAGAGAAGAGACAGAAAGACGGAGAGGGACGCGAGGGACATTAAAAAACATGTAACTGGATTTCTTTTTTTTTCTCTCTATTAAGACGAAAGAGCAGAGACCGAGGAAGCGGCAGCGAGCAACGAAGAGACGGAGAGTGGGTGGATTGAGAGAACAATTTCTTCTAAATGTTCTCAAGAGAAAAAAGTGACAGAAAATAAAAGGGAAAGAGGGAGGAGAGACGTCCTTACTGATGGACAGGTGGAGCTCAGAAGGGAGAAAAAAAAAATATAACAGGATTATCCAAGAAGCAGACTTTCATCCACGGATCACACTACGACAAACGAGCCAAGTCTAAAATGTAAATGAGCAATTTCTTTACGGTACAAAACATCGGCTGCAGCCTGGAAAAAAAAACAAACAAACGAAAAAAACGTGACACCTACATGTCTGAAGTGACTGCAGAAAGTAAAGGAAAGGAAAGGAAAGGAAAGAAGTTACTGGACTTTGTGGCGACTGCTGATAACTAAAAATCCTTGGTTGACGAAATATCACTTTCACATATCCATACTGCGGCAGTGTGTACTAGAGAGATTGAATTAGGAGAATGAATTATTCAAATACTGACATTCCTCCCTGTGCAGAGATGTAGCTCAGCAGGCTATTCAGAGTCAAATGACACCCGGCCACAGAGGACGCACTGGCCATTTTCATTTCTCAGCCGCAAGCGTGGCCTCCAAAACATAAGAAAATAAGCGACACTAGACCTTTAGTGTCTCTCTGTGTGAAAGAAATGCCCTTCAACCGGACCAGCTGGGTTCAGCCTGCTTTCATTCATTCACTGGGATGATGAGTCCCAGAGGACGGTGCTGAAGGACTGCAAAGTTCAAGGCAGCTGCTTCGTGTCTGACCCTGACTGCCGACTTCTCTGTCAAATGTGTGCCTAAACTAAAGCTTTCATTTTGGAGCGACTGACAAACTGCCACATCGCCAGCGCCACTCCTCAATACATTAGGGGGATACGTGGGGAAAATGCTCTTGCTTGTTTACATTCCCTTTAAAATGGTCACATTCATCTTAGGCGGGGTTAAGCCCACGGTGCTGCTTGCCAAGTATTGTCCAGTTTTGTTTTTTTTGGGAATATTTGGAACGGATGGGTACATCAATTAACTCAGTGTCACTGGTGCATGCTGCTGCCAAAGGGGGGGATAAAAAAACAGTGACGAGTTAGCTTATGATGGTAGTGTCAAAGAAGGGATTACCCAAGAACATCCCCGTCAGACAGCAAATACGGTAATAGTGTGCTTTGTAGATCTTTACAAACGCTGCTGAAGTAAATAAGCAGGTGTGCATGAATGACTGCTGCGTGAAAATCATCACTACCTCTTTCCCAAAATCGCTTCAATCTTAACATCACTGCTCTTGCCCCAGTCATCTGTGTTCTCCGAGCCCGTCGGTCCCAAATCCTGCTTCTAAATTCATTACAAATACTGTATGTCACTTTGCCTTTCAGACCATCCGTCCTGCAGGCCTAGCATGAGCTACAGTATCTTTACCTGTCTTAGCCTGTTAGCTCCGACTGCAGAAAATGGGACATCGAAAAAAAAAAAAAAAAAAGCTCAGGAAGTAGACTCCTAATCCCAAGGTTATGGGTTTGAGCCCCGCGATGAATCTTACCCTCTAGTGAGCAACACTCTTCTTCAAATGGGCAAAAAGGACTAGAAGTACTAAACTGTGCTAAGAACATAAGTCAAGTCTTCAATCCTTTACATCCACAGCTGGAATTCCTTTCGGGGGAGTGGAGCGCAGCGCGGCTACCACTTTCACCTAAATTTCGCTCTTTACTTCCAACGTAAAAAAAATAAATAAATTGTATTTACTGGCAAGTATTCATGAGCTTTACAAATGTGTGTCCATTTTTATGCCTGACTTCCTGATCAAATCATCTGGCTTACGGTGGCTGCACAGGACCACTCGCTCTTCTGTTTACTTTTCACCACGAGGCCGCCATCACCCCCACAATGTTCCGACTCAGGGTCCAAACAAACCCTAGAATGATTGGATTGACTGTGATGCAATCAAATAAGGAACTCTGATGTGAGCAGATTTAGGGTCTGCACGTGTACAAAGCGCGCACACACACACACACACACACACACACACCTCAGCATTTGCAGCGAAAGCCCTCACACTTTTAAATGCATATCCAGTCACAGCTGTTCAGTCATGCAAGAATCCCCCACACTCACACCCACTCGCACGTAGTCTTTCTCCGTATGAGTGCATTGTGGGAAATCTGCCTTCTGGAGGAGGATATTACATCACGGCATCAGCGAGCTCACCCGGCCTCGCTCTCCAAACTGAGTTACCGTGGTTACGGCAGTGGAAAATTAAAACAACCCTCGCAGGAGTTCAGAGTATTATGGAAATCTAAAAGCCAAGTTCAAGTTCTGAATGAGTTATGAGAAGGGGACGCGTGTGCAGGGGAGGTGGGCGGGGTGTTGTCATATTTCGCAGACGGTATAATTACTAGACAAAGAGGTAGCAGCAAACAGACACCGACGGACGAATTCTGGGAGTGAGGATTCCCAGAGGGAGTTCTCTTCTGTTCTTTTAATTATTTTACTTTCGGATGCAAAACATTGTATTTCTTGGGCTCGGGCGTTGAAGGGGTCATTGGAACTGCCGTTACACTGCTGTAAACTTCAGACTCCGATGTTTGGATAGTGAGCGGGACATCAAAATGTCAGGGCTTACTTTGACTCAAGTGAGCAAGCTTTGGATTGTTTTTTGTTTTTGTTTTAGGGTTAGGGTTATGGACACTACCTTTAATTAGACCTTTATTAATTGGGGTGGTGACTTCTTTTTACAAAACAACCCTGTTAAGATCTTCCCGGTAAAAATGTCATAGCAATATTATATCTTCATCTTTTTTTTTTTTTTTCCTGATAAGATAAGAATGAACCCTAAGCTTAAAATGAGTATCAGTAATGGCCACATAATTTACATCATCCGTCCACATGGCACTTTAAAATACTCTTTCCTGTAATGACAGGGACTTTCAGAGAGTTGAGACTCACCCCATTGGCTCTGCTCATGGCCTGGTAGTAGATGCTGTAGCTCTTGGCGGGCGATAGCGGGGGATTCCAGAAACCACCGTAGCTCTTGTTGTCCCCCACCGTGAACGGCTGCACCACTGTCAGGCTGGAAGGCGGCAGTTCGGCAGCGATGTAATATGGGGAGTCCAAGATGGAGGCATTGCGGAAGCTGACCGGGGCGGAAAAACACTCGGGAGCCTCAGAGGCGGCACGCCGGGTCTTCGACTTGCGCTCCTCCTTTACAACGAGCTGGTAGGAGCTGGAAACACAAAGGCCAGTTTTAAGGAAGCTGCTTGTTTTTGATATTTCTAACAAACGCATCTGAGAAGTAAATAGTAAAAAAAAAAAAGAAAAAAAAAGAAAAATCAATCACAGCTTTATAGAGAAACTTTAAGTGTGAGTTACTTCCTCTTAGCTGTGGAAGCATTTCGCCAAAACTGTTGCTTTTATTCCTGACATAAAAATTCAACCAGTCAAATAGTGCACCGCCGCAGGGTTTTTGAAACAGATACATAAAACATTGAGGAGTTTTATTTGAACTTAGCCACACCATCCAAGCACTTTCCCCTGACAAATTATAATCTGCTGAGTGTTTTATGTCCATTATGGCGATAAAAGCATTAGCAGGAGAGGTCTCTGAAGAATCCTCACAAAAAGTACTACTACTATTCTTTAAAAGGGTTCCAAATGGTAGATATACTTTGGAAGCAAACTTGATTATAAAGTTCCTGGCAGATTATCTCTTGTGCTGATTCACCGTCAAAGTTCGAATTAAAAGTGAGACATTTCTGCCAAAAAAGTTTCAAAACATCAGCGGATTTTGACAGAAGTCCTGACTGTAGACAAAGAGTACCCTAACAAATGAAACATATATGCGTATAGCGCTTGTGTCTTGGTGTTTGTGTGCACCCTAACAGGTGCCCCTTTACTTGTTTATGCTTTAGCAGGTGTGCTTGTGCTTGTGTCTGTCCCGATGCGTGCGTCGAGGTGTGTTTAAATACTTGAATGGGAGTCCATCTTTTTCAGCGAGTGCGCGCTTCCATTACGCTCAGAGAGGCTTCATGAATGGCTGAGGGCTCCTTTAGCGGTCAGGACAAACGCAGCGGCCCTCCGCAATTACCTCTGTCCTCCACGCCAAGAACTCACTTCACAATTATACGTAATTAGGGAAATGTATGTTTCTGTGAAGGGGGCCGCGGCCAATTATCCCCGGTTCCCGTTTGGCAGCTTTCATGAAAGATAATTGCCGATGACCAAAGATGAGTCTCTCTCTTTCTCTCTTGCTGTCTTTCTCTTTTCTGTTTCTGGCTTTCTGGTGAAATATCCATTTCAAACTAATGGCTTTCAAACGCTGCACAACGGATGACGCGGTGGCTTAGTACAAGGGGGAAGAGGGCATTGTTCTTGATTAGTGTGTGCGTGTGCTTCCTTAGATGTGTCTGTTATAGTATTGCTTTGTATGCTAACATGCTGTCTTCCTTCACTGATCTTTCATGGGCAAATTCTTCTTCAGCATTTTACCTTTGACCCTAAAGTCCAAAAGAGGCCTTTGTAACTCCACGCTTCCTCAAAAGGCAAGTCAGCTGCAGAGGTAGTGGGACTTGAGCTGATTTGTCGTCTCGTTTGTCCACTTAATACACACCTATGTGCGTATACAGTCCCTTCCCTTCACCGGAAGGGACTGTAACAGCGCAGCATGCAACTTATCCAGCACCGTAACTTCAAGCAAGGGCTGCAACACCACCAACAAGCTGAAGTATTTGTCGACGACGCACAGCATTAAATGCAGAGAGTGAGAAGTGTTCTGACGTAAAATCGGTCCTTTTCATTCTTTTGTAAATTAGCAATTATAGTCACCGTAATAGGTTTGTGTGCTCCGCTTCCGCTACGAGTACACATCATTTTCATCCATTATCAATCTCCTGTCTATTCACCTAGTACCTATTTATTGCTGTTTATATGCTGCTTGCATGCTTTATCCAGATGTATCTATGGATCTGTCTACTCTTTTCTCCCCTCCTTCTTTCTTTTCAGCCTGTCCCACCTCCCTTTTATGTTCTGTCCCACCACAGAAGGAAATAAACTGACTTGAATTGAACGAAACATTAGCATATAGCATTTATTAAAATTGTGATTTTTAATTGATTCTCTCCATGCGTCTCTCTCCACGTGTGAAAGAGCATGTCCGCAGCATGTGTTCACGGGGTGCACCCGTACGGGCACATATTGCACGGTGACATCCGCCCTTAGTCTCCCCAGCTGCCGCCCGCCGCCCGCTCTCAGATCCCACAAACACGCACGTGTGTCCATCTGAATGCTTGCAGATGTGCGTATTGGTGTGAGTGCGTCTCTCAACCCCAGCAGCTGCTCTTCCTAGCACTGGCATTTTGGTAAACATTCCTTATCGCAGCTCCTGAACTTCAGACGCTCTCATCCCCTGAGTAAATAAAAATAAAACAGGCAGCAATTGTACATTTGGAGGCACATAAACCAACAGATGCCCCCCCCCCCTTGCCACCCAACGTTCATCTGTTGGCACTTAAAACACATAAACATGTAATACTTGCACAAAACGCACATAACAAGCAAACACATGGAGGGGCTCATCTCAGGTTGATAAACAGATAAAGATGATAAAGAGCGCGGACTAATTCAACACCAGACATATTCGCCATGTGTGGGTGATTAATGGTAAGATAGGGTATGGGATTTGCAGAAATTAACACTAAACCACTGACCCACACTCACATTTCACAAATCCATTTCCCCCAGTCTAAATTGAAGTGATATATATTCTCCTTGTCGGGGCTGTATTTCCCTAAAGGCTAGCGAGAATAATGTTCTCCCCTACACCAATTAAATGGATGAGATCACATGTTCAAAGTGAACTTTTAATTAAAAAACATGCTGGCTGAAAAAAATAAGGGAAGGAAAAGAAATAAATTATCTGGCTGTCTGCTCTGCTTGGTATTGTTTTGAGCAAGTGCATACAGTGAACTAGCGACAGGAAAAAAAAAATGAAACAAGAGCACGCCTGATATACCCTAAGTGCTGGATATAAATATTCCGAAGAGACTGTGCAAAACATGATTGGCAGCAGTTTAGTGGCTGAATAAAAGTTTCAAGAGTTTATTCATGTACTGCAAGCGAGCCATCTGTTCAAAATATACATACTGTATGTATATAAAGTCGGTGTGTGCACATTTTCCTTTGACTTTTCTGTGACTAATGTCCAAAGTCTGTCCCTAGGAACTTGTTGGTAACTTTTTCTATGGAGCTGAAACAGTGAAGTTTTAGCCAAATTATCATCTGGGCCCGTCATGTACGCTTGGACTTGTGCCTCCGCTAACGCTGCATCTAAAAAGCTATAAGGCAGAAGTGACTAATGGAGGAAAAAAAAAGAATCCCTTTGCATACAAATTGGACTCATATGTGTGAGTGACTTTAATGGCTTTAAAAGAGCCCCTTGAGGAAGACAATAGGGAAATGGATGGAATGAGAAGAAATAAAGGGAGGGGGATTTAACAGAGGGGTAAAAGAACTTAGAATTTGAAAAGAAAAAAAAATAGAAGACAGACCCGCTATGTAGGGAATTACCTGATAGGTGCTCCACGGGAGTGGGCAGGCTTCAGCAAGATAGTGATAGTGGTCTCTGTCTCATTAAGGGGAGCCTCTGAGTCATATTCTGGCATCATGGGGGCTGAAAAACAAACAAACAAACAAAAAAAACAGAAATGGAAATTCAATAAGTTGTGGGATGACACTTTATTGTTAAGCAACACTTAATAAAATTACCACATACTTACCGTTGGACATAAATCGATCAGCCAGAACATTAAAACCACTAACAGGAGAAGTAAATTGTGACAATACAATGTTCTGCTGAGATACTTTTGGACCTGGCATTCACGCGGATGTTACTGGGACATGTACCAGTCACCCAGACCAGACCAGGTACCCCCACCCCATAGCAATGACACTATGTGACTAAGAAAAACAGCACAAGGTGTTGACCTGGCCTGTAAGTTCACTATTTCCCAAGCTGATCAAGCATCTGTGGGATGCACTGGAATAAACCTGATCCACAGAGGCCCCTCCCCTCAACCCATAGGCCCAAAACACCACAATCCACCCTCAGAAGGTCCATGTCCATTCTCTGATGAGTCACTACTGTTTTGGAGGCACAACGGAGATCTACACAATTTTAGGCAGGTGGTCATTATGTTATGCTTGATCAGTAAATATACTGTGCTGCCAAAGCAAACTATAAGACACACTGTCCTCAACCCATCAGGGACTTTTTAATGTAATGTAGTTGGCAGGGAGTCTGTGAAATATCAGTTTCAATGTGTTAAATAAGTGTTACACAGCGTCAGGGCATACAACCAATGCACAGCGGTGGAAGTCTACAAATTCTCATAACAGCGCATACAAGGCATGTCATTTATTCATGCAGACTTACAGTGCAAATGTGCACCCATGTCAAGGCAAGCTCGATTCAATTTTTTTTCGAGATAACATTAAAGAAAAGACTGGACATTTTTTCATCTGCATGTCAAACACTCAAGGCAACACAGTAATGAAAGCATATTTTGCAAAAACCTTGAAAACAAAACGAATTTACCACACGTGTCTATTGGATGCTTTGTTCTCGCTTTGGCATCATATGTTTACAGCAGTAATCTTCTCGGGTGCTGAGGTGAAAAGACTTAACGGACAATTTATTGCGTTCAGTCTTTTAATTTGAAGTTTGCGGTGCCCTCATGTTGGAGGCGCGGTATGAACGCCTATCCGAATAAAACATCGGCAGCCCCCCGCCCCCCCGATTGGTGTGGCATTCGGGTCATTAACACAAATCCAACCCCTCCTCCTCTGTCCATCCATCTCTTTCCGTCTGGAGCGTTTAATTTAAATCTCTTCGCCCTTCGGTCCCTGAATGAGATAATGAAGATTGGGGACGGCGTGGCATTTAGAGGAAGACATATCTGTTATGCGCGGTGGAAGGACTGTGTTTCTTCTTTTTTTCCTCCGTCTTAGCAACATGTTGTTAAGATTCGAGAGGATGATGGAGGAGCGGAAGCTCAGTGGAAAGGTCATGCTAAAATCACTGTAGGTGTTGACAGATAAGACGAAGCGCACAGGGCCGTTGGAGTGGCGTCTCGCGTGGTTCAATCAGCACTTAACACCGCAAGAACTCACGGCTGAGTTGGGTTACTTCGCTGAAAGCACATTCCTCGTGGGGTAAGGTTTTTCTCAAATACATAGTTATAATTAAAAAATACCAGCGACAGAAATAACACACAAAAAAAAATGCAAAGCAAAAACATTAAGGCATATGATTTGGGTAGGGTAAAAAAAAAATTAAAATAAAAAAAGATTAACTCAGAGAGGAACAAACCAAAGGGAAAATGTTCCAGAATTCAGAAATAGAGAAAGGGAGTAAAGCTGGAGAGAGAATGAAATGTTGAGTCAGAGATATAAAGGGCAAAGAGAAACTCACAAAGAAAGAAAGTGAGGGTTTTTTATTTTCCATCAGTCAGTCTGTCATTTAAACAACAAAGGACACCCTTCTCCAAACAGTTGCAACAAGAATGGAGAAGTCCTCTTGTTCAAGAATAAAGAAATGCATTAACATGTGAGGACATTTCACAGTTCTCGCCGCAAAAACTTGATTGTTTTCCCCTTTCTTTGTGGTGCCACTGACATTTTCTTTGAACTGAGGCGGGTGACATAAACAGAGGGTTATAAACGGCGAGAGAGAGTCAGACAGATATGAAAACGGCCACTCACACAAAGGAAAGAGACAAACAAAAACACAGACTGGCACATTCACAGAGAAACTGACTGACATGTCAGCCCACCAGCTGGCCAGCAAACAAGCTTTCGCTGCCTCTACCTGCTATTACTGTAATAATAAGCACGGGCCTGTCACAGGGTATCCAAGTGATTAGAAAGCAGAGATCAACAAATGTCACTAGAAGTGAAGGATTTGTCATATTGTCGGAGCTAAAGGTAATGTTTACCTGCTATCTTGGTGGTTATGCGGGTGGTGACGGGCGGACCGAAGCCCTTGTTCGTGGAGGCTTTGAGGGTGAAGAAGTAGGTGGTGCCCGGGTAGAGCCCCACGAACAAGTGATGGGTCTCGTTCCTCAGCTTGAACACTCGTCCCCTCTGGGTTGTCAGATCAGCGCTGGGATCCAAGGAGCTCAGTGCCTTGTAGGTAATCTGAAGGCAAACAGTGGAAACACAATTTAACATTTAAGCTTTAAGCTTAGTTTTCTTGAGTTGCAGGGTTCAGTTTGAATTATTTGGTTATATATATATTTTTGCAAAAGCTTGGTTTAAATCAGTAATAATCATGTTTTTTTTTTTTTAAATGCTACAGGTTCTCTGACAAATAGGAGTATTATATCTTTACCAATTGGTTCCAGTGACCATTAAAACTTTGTCTATTTACACAGTCATCCAATGTGATTATTGTATTTTAGGTATTTTTTGGCCAAGTACCAACAAACCAACCAAGAACCAACATAAATCCTGTAACTTTAGAGTTTAAAAAGTTGTCTATTCATCACACCATTAATGTGGAGGATCCTGAGTATAAAACAACAGAATTTTGTTGGTAAGAGACACAGTTTAACACTACTTATTATGTTAAATAATAGAAAGTCACCAAAATGAAGCTACTTAGTTATTTCTTCATCTCCAGTCAAAACATATACCAAGCTTCAAAGTTAGACTTAAGACACCTCCGCTGTCGCATGAGAGCAAATCCACTAAATCAATCAGCAGTTATTAACCTGCCAGTTAAACTTTCTACAAATCAATTTGGGAGTTGAAGCAGTTACAAAGGGTCTGTGTTTCTCCCCGTGATATCCACTTTGAGACTGGAACAAATTGAGCAAATTGACCCGTAGTCACTAAACCGGCAGAAACACTTCAATGTTTTTTTTTTTTATTTCTGTTAAAAGAACTGTCAATGTCGCCGTGTTGCTGCTGGCAAATTTCCACACTGCAAAAGCATCAGTGACAACACACACAGACACGCAAACCGGCCTGGTAAAACACTGGAGGACAACTGTCATTTTGAATGACAGTCAGCACAAGGAAATATTGACCGGTGGGGAGGGAGGACACATTAATAGCTGTTCAACCCTGAACACATTTCAACACTTTCTGCAAGTGTGTTAGCCCGTGTCTGGAGCTCATTACATTTCACTTTTTTTATTTATTTTTTGCATCAAAGTGAGAAATAGAAGTTCTTGATACATTGAAAACAGTGACACAGGCAGAGAAGAAAATGAAACAATGAAAAAGGATAGGGTAGAGTGAAAACCTCCACCAATGAAACATCTTTCTAAAGCTGCAGAGCTCCAGCTCCAGGTGTGGGTTACGTTTCTTATCATTTGTTGTTTGGGTTTCAGTTTTTGACTGAAATGTGTGTGCGCACAGCACTGTGGAGCTTACTGCCAACCAAGAACTCCCAGAAGAAATCTTTCCCACCCCCATAAACGTGGCACCATAGCCACAAAAATAGAAATGATCTAATCTCTCAAATCTTGGGCTCCAAAATTAACAAATACTTGGGCTGCGACAAAGGGAGGTTCTTATGAGATGTATTAGGGGACAGAAATAACTGAGCGTGAATCATATATGAAGAGCGTGTGAGAGAAAAAAAACAAAACAAAACACATAACTGTAAGCTCTCCAATTTGGACTGAGCCAGAGAGCTTTGCTGTATGCAATCTCCATTTCCCCATCTGCCCTTCTTGTCATACTCGACTCTCGTCAGTTCACCGAGGGCAGAGTGAACAAGAACACATCAATTACACTGAGTCTGCGACGAAAAACAAGTCACGACAATGGGCACAGAGTTATGGGTGGTTTATACTTCTGCGTCAAGTTGATGCAGAGGCTATGGCGACAACCCAAAGACCCCTACGCAGACCCCACCACTGTAAAAGAAATGTAAGTACGTATCGCAGCTACGCTACGCTAAGCTAGCTAGTTTCTTTAGTATTTCCGCCTGCTTGTCTATATTCGCAATTTTCAAACTGATTGTTTTGGATCAATAAAGAACTGAGGAGGTTTGGCGATAAAGACATCGGTATGACTCATGTTTGGCAAAATGTCGGTCGGAATTTCTGCAGGTCTAGCGTCTAGATCCCGCCGTACTCTAAAAGTGCCTTTAGAAAGAGTCTAACTGAAGGTAGCCGATTGCCTGCTGAATCATATGCGTCACATTCAGACTTCTGCTCATGGAAGACCTCGCCTGAACCAAACATATTTTTTCAGGCAACCTGAAGACAAGAGAGAATGTAGAGTAGAAGGCTAGGGAGTGAAGAGAAGTAAAAGTATAACGAGTGATGTTGATGGATGTTTGTGTGAAATGGTGGCTTAGAGGCTGGAGCGTGTGCTTTTGCGGGGTGAGGCAGTGGGAGGAGGATCTCGGCGCTTCACACTTATGGACGCCCGGGCGGCCCTCGTCGCTCCATTAACAGAGTCAAATCAAAAGCACTGACAGCTGGGTGCCTCACTTCGGCTGTGGCTGCAGGCTGAAGTGCTAATGCGCGAATGTGTGACCGTGCGCGGACTAGACAGAGAGAGACAGAGACGGAGGGAAAAAAAAGGCACAGGGAAGACGAAATGAAAGCTCCAAAGAAAAGCAAGAAATAAAAAATCTATATACTGACTGGCTGCATTCAATGTATATTTCCTTCCTCCGAACCGAAGGGAAGATAGTGTGCAGTAAAGTCAGAGAGGATGCATGGCTGCTTTTTCCATCAGTGCAAAAATAGTTAAAAGTTAAAAGTTAAAGGGCGCTAAAGCAACAGATCAATGAGGATTTAGTTCGTTTAGTTAAATCTGGTTCACTTCTGATCAGATACAGATGTTTAATCTGCTGTATTAAGTGGATTTTATTGGATAAAACCTTCCATTCTGGTGTATTTGCTGTAGTTAGTCTGCACATGTTCTCATTTTTATTAAAAAAGAAAACACTGTCAATGATGTTCGGGCTGCTTCTGTTTCACCTGATGCTCGAGACACACTTATTGTCATACAGTTCATACAGATTTCATTCACATTCAAGGTGTCCCTTTAACACTAAAGACTCAAAATGTCTGGACCTGGACTTTTTGCTTATTTTGACTATAAAAAGGTCAGGACATACCACGTGAGGATGTGTTTTTGACCATTTTATTTCCTGAATAGCTGGAACCTCATACATCTGTCAGTTATTTACAACTTACTACAAGTTATAAGAGTGTACCTTATAACCTTGCACGATATATGCATGTGAATTTACCATAATGACACCAATGTAAATGCTGTAATCCAAATTGAACTTGCACAAAAAACGCAAACCGGCCGACACATCCAGTTTAAAAGGGTTAATGTATTATTGTCGAGTGTTTTCCGCTTGAATCACAACGCTCTTGAAATTCATTCTCCGACCCAGGCACGGCGAAAAGTACAAATACGGGCCTAGAAAACATCAACGCACACTTTTATTTTCCTATTCTTATTGTGTTCTTCTGTTCCATTTCCAGCCGCCTGAGACTGTAAAAATGATGAGAGGTTTTCCCTCACTCTCAACTCCCCTGCTACAACCCAGGCAGACAAATAAATACCTCTCAGGCCGAGGAACATGGGACAAAACCTTTAGCCACTGGAAGACAACAGTCGAAAATGCAGCAGAAAGCCTCCACAGAGCAGCAGCTTCGCCTTCAACGAGCAGCTGATGTCTCCCAGGCCCGAGAGTTCGCCTGCCTGGCTGAATAAAAGATGTTGAATCAATAGCTATTTATACAGGCTGGGACTTAGGGGCTGGAACAATAAAATATCATCTATTTCATCTACGCTGCAGTTTTGGTTTGCACATCGATGGCTGTTATTTTATAAGTCATGAATGGCTCTCTATGTTTTTATGGGCTTCCTCTCTCTACCTTTGCTCTCATCTTACCTGCTCATTTTTTCCCTCTCTTCACTCTGCCCATGTTAAGTGGTCCTCTCTCTTTCTTTCTTTTATTGCTCTTTACATGGCATTTTCTCTTCCAAAGTATTTTCTTTCCACCCTTTTCAATTTCTTGCCCTCACTCTTTCTCCTCCATTTCCTCACGTCTCTCACCACCTCTCTCTTTCTCCCTCACGATAGTTGATGTACTTGGAATCGGTAGAGCCATAAAGCTCAGGTTGTTTTATTGGCCAATGAAAAGGCAGGCGCGTACCGGGGCAGTGCATCTTGGGTAATAGAGTGTGCGTCTGTGGGGGATAACTCACCAGGGGGAAGGGGTGCGTGTGATTGAATTAGTGAGTAGGAGAGGAGAAGGTGGGACAGGTAAAAAAAAAAAAAAAAGTATGCAGGAGATCAGAGGAGCCGGAGGAGAGAAAGAAAAACATATGGTGAGACAGAACCAAAAAGAAGAAAGGAGAAAAGACAGGATATATCTAAAGAGAGAGGGATGCTCAGGTGAGACATGGCAAGAGAATCACATCCTATATCCACTGTTTATAACTTTTCTTTTTCCTATCTCTACCTTATTTTAAAGTGGCATTTTTTACACCCTGTCAAACCAAATACAAAATATTATATACAAAATATATATATATATATTTTACCCCTTTTCATAAATGATTGTGACAATGTGACATATTCTTGAATAGATAAACTGTATGTTTTCTTGAAACGTTATTGATCAGTCTCTTCCAAACATATCACAGTGAAAATTAAACCACAAGTAACCTTTACAAACTGTGCATTCAGGCTTAAACAACAATAAGGTTATTGAACAGTAGGATTAAGGGTTTTGTTTTAACTTTTTGCAACCCTGGTCTTATTCGAGCAGATTTAATAATGTCCAATATTACTGTAATGATAGGGTTAGAGTTAGGGTTAGGGTTAGGGTTAGCTTCAAAAACCACAAAAGGTGTCTTATTTTAAATCGATACGAGAAACTTAACCTGTTGTGTGTACGTTGCTGTTCAAACACGTGTGGTTGCCCATTGTGTTTGTCTATACAGAAGATGGATGCTAGCAAGTTTTAGAAGTTGTAGCCTTTACTCAGCAGGCCCTTTTATCAAACACACCACAGCTGAAGTGTGTGTATTTGCGTGCTGCAGCATTTTGAGCCCCGGCCAAGTTTTATGGAAATAAACAATGTTTATGAGGCACCGCCGTGTGCTGTAGAATGCTATTTCAATTCACTTTTTTGTCATTTTCCATTTTTTATCCTTTGTGCTCCTGTTTGTTTTAATAGAAAACCTGCAGCAGCTTCATTCCTCACTATCTCAGCGTCGCCCCTGTTCTCCGTCCTGTTTGAATTAAGTAGGAACCATGTGAGGTGTTTGTTCCTTCCGCTCTGTTTTATTTTGCCACCGTTCTCCAGAGTGGAATTTACAGTGGTTTACCACCACTCTGTTTTTCTAAGCATTTAGCGGACGCCCTCATCCGGAACAGATTACAGCAGTATGAATAAAGTTGGTTTCAGGCACTCTGAAACTTTTCTTTTATTCAGTGTAGTCAATAACAATGCGCTTGGATCCTCAACTGTTTTATATCTCTATGTGTTTGTGCAGAACCGGGGGATTAGGAGTGTAAAACATTATTCGTTTCATTTGCACTGCAGTTTTGTGCATTAATAACATTTTTATGGGCCCTTCCTGTCTCATTCATATATTTTCTTTGTTCAGTGCTCAGAGTTGAAATACCGTTCATTCAGCTGGCATGCGAAAACAATCTTGCACATTTGCAGAGGAATAATAAACCCTTTCTGGCCGTACTGTACGTCCACGAAATGAAAGTAATTATTTTTGAATGCGTTTAAGATGCATTAACCAACAATATCCCAGACGGTGTGCTTTCTCTCAAGTAAGGCCCCATGAGGCTACATGGGATTTGAGGCAGCATTCATTGTAGTAAAATCACCTCTTTATTTCTGCAGTTGAAGCGGTGAAAACCACAAGCCTTAAACCTTAGCTGGTGGTCTAAAATTAAGAGACGCATTGTACTTGGGCATTTCTTATTCTAGGAAAATCTTCATTAAGGATAAACTGTTTCTGGAGCCTGTCTCTGTGAGAACTTTGAAACAACACTCATTCATGCAACTTGCCAGTGCAACATGTAGCAATTCCAAAAAAGAAAAGGCTGTAGTCTATTGACATGTGATGCTCTGCCTCTGAAATTTTGCTGAAGGCATGGCCAACAGTGCAGGAAAAACCTGCCTTTGCAAATCCTATGAGAAAAGAAGAGACTCCGTGCTCCTTCCCAGACAATTTGACACTTTCTGTCTCGTTCATTAGACACCGACTCCATACAAAAAGGAGCCCCCTCACACTAGTTTATGCACCTAACCCCAAGCGCGTGAAAAGAAGATATACAACATGCAAAATAATACGTTATTTTCCCAGTATGTTGACACCTCTGTTCGAGCCACTTAACTCCCTATGTGTCAAGGCCCAGTATGCATATGCTGTGTAGTTCTTTCCTCTTTGCACCTGTAATATTGTCTAACTTTGCAGAAATGTGAACCCATGACAGGAAGACATTTAATAAAAATTTTGTGTTGCGTCAATGTAGAAAACCTGAATAATAAAAAAAAAAACCTCTCCTCCCGTCCTCCACTCACCACGTACCCTGACACCTCCTCACCCTGTAACTTAGTAGGCAGCTATTGTTTTAGGTTTCCAGGATCTCCGCTTTTAGAAGGTTTCATTTGGGACAGACTGTTCTGCTGCTTGCTGGCTTTATAATGTCAAGACATTCTGGGACACTGCAAACACGAAGGCAGGCAGGCAGAAACGCAAATACAAAGACACACACACACAGGCACAAAGACGTGGCAATGCAAAGCTGTGCAAAAATCCCTGAATAAATGCCAACACGCACGCACATGCACATACTGTATATGAATATGTATATGCATAGGAGCGTACATACATAAAAACACGAGTGGGAATGGGATCTTTGGCATTTTCCTTGTCCCATTTTCCTTGTCTCCTTATTCCATTGTCCCAAACTAGATAAGCTGGCCGGAGAACGGAGTAGCAACAAACAATGGTCCGATTATGCCGCCTGGCTGTGTTATCTCCATTGTTGTCACTGATAACAAAACAGAAATGAGAAAGCGAGCAAGAGAGGGACAGAGTGAAGGATCTTTCAGGGCTCACTCACACTAGGCAACCGTACCGTGCTTTTGTTCTGCAACCTGGATTCTGTGGCTAGTGTGGGCTTAAGCATACCATGGAGGTATGGTGACCGTGTAATCATGACGTATAAAGCAAACAGTCATCCCTCCATCCTCAACAATAGCGGTGAAGGGTTCACGTTGGCCAGAGGAAGAGCGCTGACTATTTTGAAGATTCCAAAGATCATGAAAGTCATTGCAGCTGTGTTGTCGGGTCGCCTCTCCATTGCGCTGCGCATAAATAACAGTCATTTTTGTATGACGTGTATGACAGCCAGTGCTGTTGCACAGAGTTACATTACTGGGAAGGCGCCCGTCATTTATAGCACCAGGGCTAAGGCCATAGCTTCTGTCTAAACGGCCTGTAAGATGAGCTATGATGAGCCTGATAAAAGATTTCCAGCCAGTATAAGTATTGTGCCTGAGATAAATATACACAAGAGAGACTAACAAGAAATAACCGAGCTATTAATCGGATCTCAACTGCTTAATCGGGATGTCCCGGCAGCGGTGGAGGGGCGACATTCAGGATTGACAGGTTCTGGGAATATATCATTCAACAGACGACAGGATACAGGAAGCTCGAAAAGCTCGTCATTTGTCGACCAAGCTTTTTCCGTCAAAATCAATACCACCCTCGCCACAAAAGCATGAAAGAGCAAAAACTGAGTTCACCTTGGGAGAGGCGATCAGAGATTGCGCATTAAAATCAGCCGGTGGTGACAGTTTGACAGGAAGCAGCCCGAGACGGCGCCCCGGTAATGCTTGTTTGACAGCCACGCAGCGAAACTTCCCGCCAGCCGCGTTAAGACAAGTGACAGAACGAGCACTCTCCCCTCTAGATGCTAATGTGGGCCACGCAGGCTTCCTCTGCTTACGTTCCTACATTAAAAAATCCCTCGCTGGCGACGGATTGACAGCGATTCACGAGGATACTGGTGTTTTGTGGTGACTTCTCAAATCAGCAAGTAAAAATCCTGAGTCTTTTTCGCATTTCATCGAGTTTGTTCCTTTAGATTTTAATGGTTCTCGCCGTGTAGTGATGTTCTCTTAAGGTAAGTTTCCTTAAAACTGTTTTTATTCTGCAAATGATTTCAAGGCTAAATTTAAAAATACTGCGTCACTACGTTAAAAACGGGTTGGTGTATTTGCAGTAGATTTTTAACGTACACTCCTACGCTCCAGTTCTTAAAATACTCCATTTACAGCAGAGGCCTCGGTGCTGAGGTGATAGGGGAGAAAGGACAAGGAAAAGAGCAGAAAATGAGAATGAAGTTCTGACAGGTATAGGAGCCCAGGGCAGTGTAACTGCCTGCTGAAAAGCTGGTTTGATTTGGCCTTTTGGGTTCTCAGGGGACACGTGATTGGCTGGAGACATGGAAATGGAGCCCTGATTGGCTGTAGAGCAGGAAATTGTAGAGCTTGAGAGATTATTTGTCTGCACATAGTCTTGTGTGTGCGCCTGTGCATGTGAAAAGTGTAGGGGGTGGGCATGGGGGTCTAGATGGATAATCCTCTCTGACTATTACTCCGTCGTGTGCGTTTGTGCGTAATCTTCTTCTCTTTGACTACTGGTAGACAGATTAGAGCAATCTTGCTTCACTGAGTTCTGCCACATTTTAATAGATCGGTACAAATTGCTGGTCTGTTTGGATTTTTCTCTGTCACACAGCAGCACCCAATCAGTCCCAAATTTACACGAAACGGTGTATGTAGCATTACCAGTATAGTAAATTGAGTTCTAATGAAGTGTGTGGTACAGGCCTCAATCGCCCGGAGGTTGGCGTCACTCTGGGATGACATGAAGAATCACAAAAATGAATCCGAAGAATAAATGTAGCAAGCTAGTAAAGATACGTGCAACGTGTTGTATACAAGTGTACAGATGGGAGTTATTTCTACCACACACAATATTTAGAAAGTTCAATAAATTCCTATTGCTGCTCCTCCATTCCCTTCATCGCTTCCTGTTTTCCACACTGTCTATCGCAACTCTCATCCAATGATCTTTTGGCCAATCAGTCGCCATTTATGAAACTCACAGCAACTCCTTTCAGAGCATCTGTCATTCAGCCCTCCTCCTTCTCATCCCGATTGTCTCGTCAGCTTATCTGATCCACCTCCACCACCACCGTCTAGACGCCAAGTGGTTCCATCCCTTCACACTACCTCCACCTGGGACTCCACTGTAGGACTTATTTACTGTAGGATTTATTTTCAATATTGATATCTCACCATGGAGCTGATTGACTATTCAGTTTAAGACACCGCCTCACTTTACGTTTCTTTCCTGAAACTTTTGCAGTTTTGTCAGCAAAACATTTACACATTTCTCTCTAGCTGTGTTGGAAGCAACAGTGAATACACCATGATTGTACAACTGAAGATTATTTATGGGCAAACAAAGACATTAATGAATCGTAATAATGCCAGATAGGTCCATTTAATAGTGCATGCATTCTGTAGGGTTATCATGAGAAACGTTAACTCTACCTTTAATTGGTGAATTAACCACAGCTGTTTGCTGATTTCGATGTCCCAGAGCTTGACGTCTTACGTATTCATTTGGGAGTTTTTGCTTTTATTTCTCTTCTAAAGTGTAACCAATAACGAGCCTGTAGCCATAAGTCCTGTGTGACAGACCTGCTGTGTTTCCTGATGCTAATGTGTTATTTTGCTCAGCTAGTATTAATGTTAGAGCTCCCTGGCTCATTTGCTTCTCTGCGTATTGTTTTGACGTGATGATAAAAATTATCCCGGCGCCTTTTGAAGCTCAGTGACCTCCGCATTTTCAATGCACTCCTTTTCCGGAACAATGCTACTTAAGCTGCTTTTAATCAGACCGCCGCGACTAAGGAAATTTACCTCCCCATCTGAAGGTGTCAAAAAACAGAATCCCCTTGTCAAATTAAAAACTCGTGTGCAATGTGCAACAATTTAGGGACTCCTTTTCTTGGCTTGCGGTGTTATGGTCGGGAAGCCGAACCGCACCGGGCTGCAATGAATATTTCAGATACGCACAGGCTGTACAGAGGAAAAGCAGGACTGCGTTACAATACCCACATACACACAGGTGTAAGTGATACTAGGCCATTCCCCTGCAGGCCAGACAGACAGAGTGACAGAGTAAATGGGGTCAGGAGCTCAAGGACTTGAAAGCCTCACTAAATATAGTTTACTATTGACAGAAAGGGAAAACAATACAGAGGAAGAGAGGGAAGAGGGTGAAGAGACCAAGCAGATGGATAGATGCTGAAGGTTTGGAGGAGGTAGAGACATTTTTGTTCTGATTAAGCTGTTATCCTGATTATTAGTGAAATGCTAGTGTCCATGTAAACACAGCTAGTGTCTGGGCTCTGTTTATTATATTTTCAAGGAGGCAGCGATTTCCGATCTTCATACTTCCTAGACAGACTGCCGTGCTATTTATTTCATCCTCCTTCTCTACCCATATTTCTGTGCTTTTAATAAAACTTTTTAACCTGTAGAAACACATGAGCACGAGGCAGCCTCTGGGCACGCTCTGCATGTGTTTGGATGGGCTGCGTCCCCCTGAGCTTTGGTTTCTGCCTTTAACTCACCACGTCAAATACCCACACACAGAGACGCAACTGCTGTGTTTATAGACAATCTTTGAAAAAAAAAAGGCGCCTGACTCAATGTGTGCGTCTCGGGCTCAAGTGAACTTCCAGTAAGAGATTATCTTGAGCCCGACATTAGACGAGATGTGAGATAGAAATCATCAAAGAAGCTGCCTGTCAGTTTTTGCACGGTGGAAAGGTGGCATTTGTGGTCCAGTCTGGAATCCAAATTGTCAAATCAGACCTCCCTGAAGGTCCAGAACGGATCTTCAAACGGACAAACACCAAACAAATACCGCAAGTATACGTTTAGTCACTTTTTGATGAATTTGCCTTTAGTATGTTGAAAGTAATTTCAGCTGTTTACTGTTAAGTCAGACTCTTCAATAATTAAGTCGATGGATTCAAACAAGATGTGACAAGTGTACACACAGGTCATTTATGGGTGTGCCGGGTTTTTTTTGTATGTTTTTTAAAAAAAAATTAAGTTACTGTTGTCATGGTGGTCTAGTGGCTAGGTTTCAGTGGTGAGCTGGGGTTCAATTCATTGCTGTTATTTTAATGAACAGAAAAATTAAATATAATATAATCTCTCCCTGCAGCTGTGAAGCCATAAAACCAATTCTGCTTCCATCAGAACACACACACACTGGACAATCTCAACACAACTGTGACACCTTGCACAATATCTGTGTGAAAACTTGTGTTTGGGTGCCTTTGGTCTCTCATGTGCAACATGCATATGTACGGCTTCTAGTCTTTGTACTTATATAATGTTTACCCTCTTAATCTCTTGTGTCCACTGTCCTTAAGCAACCTGCTGCTGCAACACAAATTTCCCTGCTGTGGTTAAAATAAGGGATTATCTCGTCTTTATCTTATTGATCATTTATGTCGAAATGCAATTGTTTTTTTTTTTTGTGGTCATTTCAGTTTCTTATTAAAAAACTGACATTCCCTCCTTGAACTCGCGCAGACGTCTGTCTCATCGTCGTCGAGTCGTAACTTGCTCCGCTGGTGTTTTGAAGCCCTCTGACTTCGCGTTGCAAGTGAGCGGAGTCGCCTCCGTTGCTCAGTAAACAGCAAACAGAATCAGTAGCGAGCTCATCCTAATGTGAATCAATCATTCATTTGTTCAAAAACAAGCCATGGGAGAAGAGAGTGTAACTACATGTCTGCTGTTCCTATACAAATCAGGCTGTGACTGAGTAACCCAATGAAATAAATTCCAGACCAGTTGCCAGAATTGATTTTTGTGATTGATTAAAGACTCTGCTTGAGGAGAGAGGAATTACAGAGTAAAGTTATTCACTCCCAAAACCAGACAAGAATAACTACATACTGTACTAGTAGACTTTTGCTCGGAGTAAACAGCTCTGAGCTTCGTCAGCAAAGCGCTCTTACATTTCTCCCGGGGTCTTGCTGGTGGATTTTTAGCAGCAGGAGGGCCTTTGAGTCCCTTGAAATCTACCCCTCTAAGGAGATGGATGGTCACAGGTGTTTCAACAAACGCTCCTAGATAACCTGACAAAATAAGACATTTATCATTGCCCTGGAAAACGCATCGTGACCGAGTCGTGGATCTGCCACATCTGTTACATTTAGATAACCTCGCCAGATATTTACATTATTTATTTAAATGAAATGGGGACATAAAACCAGATGTCACCCATCCATGTCTCTTTCCTAACAGATTTTGGAGGTGCATAACAACTCACTACATCAACTGAACCTTTGTTGCTGACAGGTGACAGTCAGCATTGGTTGTCAAAAAGCTCCTGTATTATGAGTTAGCAACAATTTGTGCACATGGTCTTTGTGGTGTGCTCTGATATCCTGTAGTGGTCCTTTGACTTTATTAGGGTTCAACATTACAGCCCAACTAGAGCTCAAGAGGGCTGGACCGGTGACATAATAGCAGAACAACTCAAAATTTTCCCTATATATGTGTGCACAAAGAAGTACTTGTAGGAACCTTTCACAAAACACGTTATGAACAACCTGAAACAGTTAATGTCTTCTATGCAATTTTCACATTTTTTAAATTTGTGCTGCGGTCCAGATTAGACCCTCTTCGGTCCCCTATGCTTGACTCCCCTTCTTTATGAGAAGTGCTCATAGATTTGTCAAAATAAAGCGGAAGCTATTCATAGCTAAACGTGTTATCCTGAATTTGTGATTTCAATTAATGATATTTAGTAGATAAATAGTTTTTTACATGTTTGACATAATGTTTCCAGGACTAACATACTGTACATTCTCTGTTGTCTTTACTTATGATGAAAGACACACTCTTTAGGATGACAAAGCAGCACATTGACTAGTTTCTATTATAATAGTACGAATGTAGGTTCATCATTATCTGTAACTGATTGTCCTTTAGAGGTTGTCATGAGGGGCTGGAGCCTGGAGTACACCCTGGACAGGTTGCCAGTCTATCACATGGCCAACACAGAAAACCCATACGGGCACATGCAGAATGAGCAAACTATGCAAATCCTTCACTCTGTAGATTTACCTGCATTGAATTAGAAAGGGGACCACCACACAGTAGTGTGGTGGTTTGAATCCAATCGGCCCGACTGGGGCCTTTCTGTGTGGAGTTTGCATGTTCTCCCTGTGTCAGTATGGGTTCTCTGCAGGTGCTCCAGCTTACACCCACCATCCAAAGACATGCTCATTAGATCCATTGGTGATTCTAAATTGGCCGTAGGAGTGTAGGTGTGTGAATGGCTGCCTGTCTGTCTCTGTTCTCAGTGTATCCTTGTGATAGACTGGTGACCTCTCCGGGGTGTGCCCTGCCTTTCATCCAATGATAGCTGGGGTAGGCTCCAGCCTCCCCGTGACCCTAATGAGGAGAAGCGGTTACAGAAAAATAATAGTGATCAAGCTTTGTTTGGCCCTTTGGCCTCCACTGAGGAGGCTCCAATGAACATTAGATATGGGACAGTGCAACCGATGAGACCAACTCATTATTATTATTCTCATCTCTCTTATCAATTAAACTAATTCCTGGCACATCTAATCTTAGCTAATTTACACACAGACACATATAATGGGCTAAAACAGAGACCTTTATATTTATCATATATATATATTTTAATATTTATCATATGTTCTACTACACACCTCGACTTATACAGACACTTATCATCCTTATTACCTCCACAGCAACCAGTCATACTGTTAATTGGCAGCAGGTCTGCCATTGCACGCAACCTGCTGCTTTTGCCCAACCACCATTGTATATTTATTCTCTTGCCCTTTTAGCGTGCCGCTCTTTGCCCTCCTAATTGCCCCTCGGGGATAAATAAAGCTTTTTTTTCTGATTCTGATTTTGATTTGAACACAAACACATTAAAATGCATAGCGGTGTTATGTTATTGATGTTAAGTTGGTCGAGCCAAGCCAGTGAAGCTGGCGCTTGATTTGCTTCAGCGCTCTAATCAATGTTAGCACAAGCATCTGTTAAGCTAGCAGGGGTTCAGAAATAACTCCAGCAGAGAGCGCCAACAGAGAGGACCCATAACGCTCGACTGGCCTGATGAGGCAATCAGAGAAGGGATTGACAAGGTCGTGATCTGTGTGTGCGCCAGTGTGCTTTTTGAGTGCTTCACTGCTCTCAGTTCGCTAACCGTCAATATCTGTGTATTATGCGAGGGGTCACGGAGGCTAGGTAAAGTTGCAGGGACTCTTGAGTGGGAGAAGAAAGCCTGCGGCCACAAAATTATTATTTAGAGTAAAAGCACTCAGATGTCCAAAGTTGCTTTTTTTTCTGTTTCTGTTTTTCTGCCGATCTGTTGGACATTACACATTAAAACCCCTCCAAGAGTTCCCCTGATCATTAAACATTTCTGTCGGTTTAAGAACACCCACAGTACAGATGTTAAACCAGTCTTTAAATTCCAACGCAATCTAGACCTAGACCTCCTGACCAGCCTGAGTGCCAATTAAACTGCACAATGTCAGTTTAAGTAGATCACAGTGAAAATCCTGCATCAAATTTGGTCTAATCTACTCTGTGCAAGAAAGGAAAGGCTTAAAATGAACTACTTGGCCCTCCTTGTCATAATGTCCAGTTCTCACAAAACTCATGTTCATTACTGTGGAATAAAAGTTTACCAAAAGAAGAATTCTTTTTTCGCCGATTAGCCCAAGTGGAGGATGGGATGGACTAATTTATCCACAACTCTCTTGAGGTCTGACTGAGTGTAAACGTCGATTAAGTGCCAATTAAATGCACCTTGCCAATTTAAGAAGATCACAGTAAAACCGCGCATTAATCCGGTGTTCCTGTCTTACCCTAAATGTTTTTGGTGCTAAAACTGTGGATTTAGTGCAATGTAGTCCTTAAAATTAAGGTTAAAAAAGGAGGGTTGAACACACATTATTCTATATGTTATTCTATAACACTGATTGCCAACAGTTAAAAGAAACTAAATAATTCACATCAGTCCATTATTTTTAATTTTACAGGACAGAGCTTTTTTTTTTTTTTTTTTTTTTTTTTTGCACCATGATGTTTAATTTATCAAATGTTCTGGTTTTTTTTGTTTTTTGTTTTTTTTGCTGCTCTCCCCACCTCACCTCCACCCAAGCCTCCCGAACTTCTTCCCCCATCGCATTTCCCCTAATATTCTCAGATGAACAGAGGACCTGAGGGAGCGGGGGAGGAGGAGAGGGAGAAGGGGAGGGGGAGGGGGAGGTGTCCCTTTAGATCTCACCCAGATGCGTCCTTTAATCCTGTAATTAGCTGTAATTATAGTAATAGATACGAGAGATGAAGTGATCATATTTGCACACTGATTAATTCCTGTAATCATCCTATATGGCGTGTGTTGTTTCTTTTGGACACATTTACACTCAGTTTTGTTCTGTTTTTTTTTTTTTTATCTCCTCTCCCACTCTGTCTTCGGTCTTCTCATTCTCCTTATCGCTCCTCACCATTCTCCACCTCTGCTAATCTATCAACCCCTCCCCACTTTGTGCAAGGTGTAATTCATCTAGTTTCCTTTCTGAAAAGCAAGGGACGCAGAGTAAAGCAAAAAAAAAAAAAAAAACATAATAGGGAGAAAATACAAGAGACAACAGAGCAGAATAGGACACAACAAGAGCCCCTTTAGATGATGCAGATGATGCCTTTAATCCTGTCAATAGCTGCAATTATAGTAATTATCTCTAATAGCTGCACATTGTGTTGAGGCTCTGATATGTTTAACAGATGATGTTGAGTCGTGCCGCCTCCGCTGGGCAGAGGGGGCAGGGGGTTCCAGGATTGATATTAATGAAATCAACAAAAAAACAAGGCGAAATTTATGATGGTCCCAAGAGGTTTATAGACCGCGGAGAGTGTTTTTCAAGCTCTGGGTCGAGGTCTAATGGAGGTCTCAGAGACGGTGCTGAGCAGAAAAGAGAAGGCAGACTGGAGATTGACATAAGGAAGTAGGAAGGGCAAGGCGAGGAAACAGAGGCAATTATATGGGAGGAAGATGCTGACGAAACAAGACGGGTTTTAGTTAAGGGATGAGTAGAAAACAGACGACAAGAATACAGCATGTACTCTTTACTGAGCTGAACGAGAGGTGTGTTTAATGTTAACAGCAGGAATCTAAATGCCTACAAACAACCTAATATATAAGATGGCTTTACAACGTGTGCCGCACATGTTCAACGTCCATCATTCTGCCTAGTGCTGAAATGTTTGTTTAATAATTAATTAGGCAGTAATTGTATTCCAGTGAAGATAAACTGCCTGTCCGGGTGAATCCTTATACCTTACAGGTGCTCACACGGAAGCCAGCGCACACCCCTCACAAATCACAGTAACGTGCAGCGCTGTGCTGCCTGTTGAACAAGTGATTAGTTGTTACAACTTTATTTCTAGAGGTGGGTTCTCTACATCATCTCATCAGTTTTTGCACCTTTTGCACAATTTTTCACAGACCAGTCATCAGGAATATGCCAAATTATATATATATATATATAGAGAGAGAGAGAGAGACTGTGTTTAGTATTAATAATAAAATAACTCTAATGCTTTATTATATTACTCAAAAGACGTATCTTTTAGTGCAGGGTGCTTCGTCTCTATGTGGCAAGGAAGTTCTGAAGGCTCCACGACCCTGTTGAATAGCCACACATTACACAGAGTGTGTTTGGAGCATGTTAATGATTGCCCCGTAGTTCAAGTAGCACTCCTGGTGTTTTCTTTTAAATGCAGCCTTCTTTTCATTGGCAGACCCATTTGCTTTTAGCTCATTTTGGCTGGGGCTCGCTTGACGGCTCCTTAAAACTGGCAGAAGGGACGAACAGACAAGCTGATCATTTTTTATTATTTTTTTTTTTTTAAATAAAACAGCCTGCAGACTCTGACAGCGGGTGAAATAAGATATAAAGAAAAGCCCGGAGACACAGTCCAGTACTGGTACTGATCCGGGCCCCGGTGGTTGGGAGCCGCTGCTCTACATGGTGCGACTTGCAAAGAATGGATGCAGCCACCAGGTTTGAAAGGTGAAACCAACAGGGAAGTGCTTTGAAATGCAAAGCTCTCGTAGCTACAAAACATAATAATAAATCAAGAGAGGTATGTTTCCTTTGTTGGCTATTTTTCAGCCTTTGTTGGCCTTCTGTGTCTGCACCAACTAGAGGGCACGTGACTTCCTACATCACTGTTGCTAGGTTAGGCAAACAATAGCGACGCAAGCGTCCATTCCCATAGAAAAACATTAAAAGCCCGTACCTACACAGAGTAGAGTTAACACGGAGGTGAGGTTGGTGATACTGGAAAAATTAATACTCTTTTTTTTATGTATGGTTGGATATTTAACTGGCTATTTTTGGCCAACCTAGCAACAGCGACAAGGGAAACTGGAACCTCAAAACAAAGGACCAATCTGGTAGGAGGTCAACGGGCCAATCAGAAAGCCAACAAAGACATTCAATGCTCTAAATGAGAAGTTAAAAATGTTTCAGTTTATGCATCATATGTAAATTGGCCTGGCAGGTTTGGGCTCTTATAGATTAGACTGTATGTATTTCCTAAATTGAGTAAAAGGAACAGAAAATGCCGCATACATTTTCTCTCTATCACACACACGTGTGTAAGGCTGCACTCACTCACTTACTCACTGACTGTCTTGCTACTGCTCAAAGACTCAAAACTTCAAGAACACACCTTCCATTTCTTGGTACTTCACTCTCTCACTACATTTCACACACTCACACACACACACACACACACACAGACACACACTAATAGCTCTGCCAAGTCTTGGTGTGGGGTAGCTCCTTGATGCAGTGATATAAGAGGCAGACAGGAGACAGCGAACGGGTCAATAATTCATTAGATCGAGGGCTCAACTCAACTTCAACCCGAATAAACCGTCTATAACCACACACAGTATACACCCACGTCTCTCTGTCTCACTCGCTGCCAAACATTGTTTCAAGGACCGTCAAGGGACACAGCTCTCCTCTACCTCTGCTTACTCTCTGGGTCCGAGCTCTAGAGTTCCCACCTCATCTCTCATTTCACATTGATTTCTGCTCATATCTAATTTTACATCGGGTCGTGGAAGCAGCTCACTCATTGATACTAATATAACAGCGAGGGCCTAGATTTCAAACGATGAACACAACAGTGCTGTTCCCATACGTTTTTCCACATATCTTTAAAGGAAGATCCTGCATTCGAGTCTCACGCGGTTTTCCTTTAAATCAAATTGTTTATATGTGGCTGCTCTCATATGCTTGGTATGTGCCCAATGAGGATGCAATGGAGGAAATGTTATTACTACAGTCTACTTACTTGTTTTCAGACCAGTTTCAACGCGACAATGTTCACATTCATAAGTGTAGAACTGCACAAAACTGAGGCTAACTATAACCACATCCATGAGTGGTGAACTATGAGTCAGACTTCGCTGCTCAGTTGACGCACATCAGAATCTGGAATGTTTTAAATACAGATAGGAAAATGTGATCGCATGCCGTAGTAAAAATATCTGACTCTGAAAAGCTTTCGCTGCAGTGTAAACATAGTATCTGTGTTATGATTTATCAGTGTCAGTTGGTTTGTCTCCTCTTACTTCTTAAATATAGCTTCCTTCTGTTTCTAATTTCCATCTTGTTCACTTGGTTTTAAGTATCATTCTTGAAAATGCTGTTCAATGACTTCCCTGAACTCTCGGCTCCCCTTTCAACCCTCCACTCCTTTCTCCAGTTATCAGCATCACGCCTTTTTGTGAAGTTACGTGCAAATCGAAAATGCCTGTGCGTAAAAATACAAAGCTCTCTTTCTTTTTCCTCCCACTCCCATCTCTCCGTCTCTATTCAGGACACACAGGCAGAATTTAGTTTCTGCTGCGGTTGTAATAAAGCAGAGAGCTGCAAAGAGGCCAGCTGAGGTGAAATGCGATCAGCATCAAAACTGGGATCATACCTGCAACACTTGGTTTCACAGAGTGCCACAACCCAGTGGTTTCAATCCATGAAGATATCTGTTTGAAGTGTTTGTGCCCATTTGTCAGTAAACTTCGGTTGCACTTCAAGCTGACCTTTAATGAGACATCTGACACATTTGTAACAGCCAAATTCACAAGCACTTTTTTTTTTTTTTCATTTAACAAGCAAGGGCAATTGTTTGGGAACCCTCACATGCTTAACGTTTGGCACATTTCGCCTCCAGTGCAGTGGTGTCAAACTCAATCAGAGATGGGGCCAAAATTAAGAACTGACTCCGAATCATAGGCCAACCCGAATTGATATTTATTTAAATGAGATGCAATCTGTCTTTCCAGCTGTATCATGGGAAATTGTTCATACAGAAAGAGGAATTTAACTTTTTCTTCTTCTGTCAACTTTTTCTCTGGACTATTTTACCAACTGGAGGCAATACAACGCCATTTTTCATATAAGACATTGTGATATTAACAGTCCACAGTGTCGTTTCCTATGCTAGTTCCTTGTATGAAGTTGCTGTTATTGACACTTTGAACTGATGCCAGAATAAAAGGAGACTAGCGGAGCAGACTAAGATTTCTGTTTTCCATGTATGCTACCGTAGAACAGTAAGCTAACTGATTTAGTCCATTGTTTGTTAATGTGTGCCATTGTACAGCATAACTATGTGTTTTTTTGTAAGAATCTTCGTTAACATATTTCAGTATTCTACTCTCTAATGCTTGTGGCTTGAGCTTTTATAGGTCAACCATACCTACTGATGTAGCTTCTGAGTACCATGCTACAGTTCTCTACTGATACCCTGAACAGTCGCCAAAGCAACCATGAGACTCTGATGAGTTTGTCAATAAAGTTAGTAGGGAGAGCTGATCGACATACCCGCCTGATGTGAAAAGTTCAACTATTACCATGCACTCTGGGTTTTTATAGTATCAATGGTGTGCATGTTAAATACCTGTAACATACATAGAAAACGTTGTCTTCTGGGCCGGATACACTTGGACCTTGAGTTTGACATGCATGCTCCAGTACATTGACAATACTCCACAAACCCTCCAACAAGGGTGCCCCTATTTCTATCCAGTGAAAGATTTTGCTAGTTTCCACTGCCCATACTTAGCGATCTGGTTTGGATTCTTGTTAATTGAACTAGTAAATACGTCTAGTAAATATGGCGCCTCACAAAACCTAGGATCGCTAACTTTAATGAGTATTGACTTGTCGTTATTTTACCTATCGTTCATTTTCTTTCAGGACCATGGAATTTGACATTTGATTTTCAAAATCATGACTAGGGACATAGCTGGAGATAAGTCAAGGTCTGTATTGATTCTCGTTTTCAGAGAAAAAAAACATGTATCTGTGTGTCTTGAACACAAAACCACAAAGGCTACAGCCAGGAGAGGAAATGCTACGAGCTATTACAGTTAATTAGGGGCACTGCTTCCCAGCGGATGTCAGTTATGGTATGCTTTACGTCTTTAACTGACCTCGTACAGTGTGATGACCCCATTGGTCTCATTGGGGGCTTTCCACTGCATGAAGATCTTCTCTTCGTATGGGGTGTTCTGCAGAGACTCCATAGGCACCGAGCCAGGCACTGCAAAGACGGCATAAACACACATTATAATAATACATTTTGACATTTCTGAAGGACTCATATTTACTGTCTGCAGTCAGATCATCACATATATACCACTGTGTTGAGCATAATTGTACACTAGAGAAGTGAACTGACGGGTTGTGTCATAACACAAGTCTGTTTCAGTCGTCTTAAACAGACTTCCTGCCTAATCCAACTCAGAGACAAGTATGAAACAAGGTAGAGGCCAAGGGATGCTGCCAACAATCTCATCCACAATCGCATTTATTTATGGTGGCTCCAGAACAGTCTCAGAATAAAAGTGCTAATGATTTACTCACATTCGACTGTTCAACTTTACCAGCCTCAGCCAAAGATCTTAAAGCAATAAAGTTTGAATAAACGTTTCTAGATTCCTCACCAGCTTTTAATTAACCTTGTGCAGCCATTAGACACAAAACAAAAAAACAGTATCATATATTCAATCATCCTCCAGTACAAAACATTCATAAGCATATTACTCTCTGATACTAATACTGAAGTCTGCATACAAACCCAAGAAAATGAAAATATTAAAAGCAAGGGTGAATAAAATACCTCCACACTCCAGGTAAAATGAGGAATCAGAGGAAAAGAAAAAACAATAAAGGAGGTAAAATATGCAGATTAAATTTCACTGCCTTTTTGTCATTTAATTCTGTTATTTAAGCGTAGCAAAACTTTCAAATATCTGGGAACCTAGAAATATTAAGTTACCCAAAAATCTAATTATAGGCCTTTTCCTCCCGTGAGGCAAATTGACACCTGCTGCTTCATCCAGAATAATTTTATCAAAGAGGACAATTAAATATACTTCATTATGTCTTATATTCTGGAAGGCTGAAAGTTACTCAATATATAACACATTACACACATTACACACATCAAGACCAGCAAAAACAGAACTCGGAGACAAAAATTATACAAATTAAATAATGTCCAAAATTTGCTGATGAAAAGTAACACATGTTCAGTCGGATATTTCACTTTTTTTTTTTTTTTTTTGTTAGAATAACTGCGTTACTCGTGCTATAAATGTAATTCCCTGATATACGCAGCAGGAAAAGTCCGTCAGAGCCTCCGCTGTGCTCCTAATCGGCTTTTTGATAATACAAAACACATGTTAAGATTAATTTAACCACAAACCATGACTTTCAGATACCGCTGTAATATTATGCCGCTCAGCTGTAATTTCTAAAATTAAACCAGTCTCATCTTAAGTTGAACAGGAGACAGACAAGTTGTAATAATGTCATGTAGAGATGAATCTCGAAGCAGCCCTGTAGCCGGTGAATAATGGAACGACTGCTGAGACAAAAACCATGGCAGCCGCGGTGATTTTCTACGGCTACGGGCAGATTTTCTGACTAACCGCTGGGAATCATACATTCAAATCAAACTCATTTAGACAGTAAACTTCAAAAAAAAAAAAAAAAAAAAAAAAAATATTAGCTGTCTCCAATAAATGGAAAACTTTCACCTAATGCAGTGATGCTCTGATTTTCAGATTTTCAGGTAGTTATAATCTTTTGGAAACATGTATTACAATTGAATGTAACAGTGAAGTCAACAGAAGCTTTGTGTTTAATTAATATCTGATGGCAAATTGTTTGCGGTAAACAGAGTCGACATCAAACAGAGATTTGGTCAGTCTGACTCAGAGCAGGAGACTCAAGTCAGAAGACAGATTTCTCAGTCTCACAATGGCCTGCAGATGACAGCGGCATTCTCGAAATAATTATAACAACCCATCTACAATCAAAGCTCTTTTGTTATGCCTAAAAAATATGATACGTTAGGGTATCTGTTTGAAATAGGACTCATCCTGGTCATCCTACATTGGGAAGCACAGTTAGTAAACACATTGTTATGGTACACTTAATGAGCTGGGGCTATAATAAGTACCACTTTTTTTTTAATTATTATTCTGGGTGGCATCACCTTGCAAGATTGGAGTCAGTTACAAGAAATGTCAGAACAACACTGTACTTATATTTATTTATCTGTTTCTTAGGACTGTTTCTTATGTGGGACCACAGAGCGGTTGTCATGACAACTGTTAATCATTATGATGTCACATCCTGTTTCTGTAGGATTACTAAAATAAAACTTGTGAGATTAAGTACCTAAAATGACAGAAACCATCCTTGAAATAAATTTATTGTAAATATACTTTAGTGTTTTAGTTTGGCCCAAGTCCCTCCCATTAATGTAGAGGAGGCAGGGCTTATGCTCAAAAGTGCATCCAGCCACTGGGGGGAGCTCTACTTGCTTATGCTTCAGTTTTGAGGAGCTGTCATAGCGTAGGTCTGTAATGTACAGTCTCTGGTTTACATGGATACCAGTCTGGGTCAGCCGCCTCATTCAAAACACACCGATCTTTCTTGGTGGAATGAATACAGTACATTTTGCACATGAACGTTACATGTCAAAAAGACGAAACCAGAATCACTGCGGGTTGCTATGTTGAAAAAGTGGATCCATCCTGATCCCCGTTTTCTATTTAACAAATTCCCCTTGGACCAGTCAATCGCCATCCATAATCGGAAGAGTTGATGATGATCAAATATTGTCCAGCCAGTCAAACAGACAGCATGGGCCACTGCACTCAATATAGTAAAACCTACCTAGAAACAAGAGTGCGCTTTCCAAGAAGAGACAAGCTTTCACACATCTTTATCAAAGTATGCAGACAGAGAAGAGGTGTCAGACACCTCGTCTGAAAGTGAAGCTGTCAACAGTTGAACTCACAAATACACACAAAGTTACATTGCGTTGCACACAAAAGCACATGCACAGCACATGCACTCCTAGCACTAGGCCCATGAACACGTAGCTACATAGCTGAGGGGTGTGAATTGTTTTAAACCTTGAGGAAAAAGAAATGGAGCCGAGAGGGGCGGCTCCTGCCTCTGAATGCCTTGTCTGTTTTCCGTTTTCTATTGTCTGAATGTAACGTTGGTGATGGAGGAAGTAAAGCTTATTTTGCCGTCTTTGTGGATGAGAGTGTCAGCTAAATGTCTGCAGTGCAACACAGGAATGAGCCAGACAATAGCAAGAAGCTTTTATAGCTCCCTTAGCCCGATGTGCCCCATCTGAAAGAAAGCTTTTTCGAAAACATTGAAAGTTCAGGCCGTTTACAGCCACAAATTGAATCTAATAAAGAAGATGGATGTGCCACAGCGTTTCCTTTTACGCTTGAGAATTGGGTGCCATCATCCATCTTTGGTTAACACATCAAAGAGCCTTAGGAACGACCTCCAGCGCGGAGAGTTTTCAAAGCCCTCGTGCTTCTTTTCAAGCCATGAGATTGTGACATGGCCACGCAGAACAAAGCAGCTGCTCTGTTGTTATGAGTGAGGCCAGATTTTATTTGGACACTGAATTCATTTTATACAACTGACCAGACGACTGTCCAATAAAATGCTAACAAAATGTTTAAATGGACAATTCTGTCTTTTTGAAAATCATAATCAACTCTACGCCAGCAAGAGAGACAACAAAGAACTACGGCAACGAAGCCCACTGTGACGTCGCCTCACATCTCACATCTCCTGAGTAGGGAAAAACAAATGCACTTTAACACACCACAAAGACTACGCCCGATGTGCCACAACATGCTCTGCGGCTGTGTTAGGGCACAAAGCTCTTCATACCAGCAGGTGGCAGTAGCCTGTATTGATCATTCAAAAGACAGACATTTACTAATAATCTATATAATCTCATATATTCTTTGTTTGCTCTTTTAGATGAGTATAATACTGTGGGAACCTGGCTCTGCGTGATTGTTTTCAGGCACATGCCGTAACTGTCAGGATAAGCAAGATAGGAGGACTTGATTAACTGCTAGTAACCATCTCTAGTGAAAAGTGACTCCTTATATGGCTCTGTTGAACCGTGTCCTTGATTTTGTTTATATGGACCTCTATAAGAACATCTAATGCTCTGAATCAGCAGAGACACTAAAGCTCTGAGTCCCCCGCCATCTCTCACCATCTCTCTTCCCGCAATACAACCATAAGAGCTACAGAACGCATCCAGTCCCTCAGTTTCTCAACAGAATCCATCTCTGAACTGAAAGGAGCCAGGAGGTTAGGATGCTATGAAAGAACTGCAAATCATCGTGCAGATGCGGCCATCTCTGAATCCTGCCAGTGCCTGAAAAGCCCTCAACAGGGGTCCAACTCGTGCCACTCGCCTCGGTGCATCGCAACCCCACTGCCACCTGCGAGTGTCCTGCTTTGCACACCTTACACACCGCAAAACAACACACTGTATTAAATAAATAAATTACGGACAAACGCGGAAAGCATTAATTCAACGAAATCGTCCCCTCATGAACCACCACATAAAGAGACGCCCACGTAAAAAAAAAAAAAAAACATCAACGCACAAGCACACACTGGAAAACTGTCAGAGGAGTCTAGTCGAAGAATATTTTGATGAGTAATTCCAAGGTGTTGATTAAGGCCCCAACCTGTGGAGCATATCAAATTACCCTAACAAAGAAATGCAATTAGATGCTGCCATTTTATTCATCACCTTATCACTCACTCCGGTGTGTCCGCATGTGTGAGTGCGCGCGCTCATCTTTTCTTTTTTATTTTTTTCTTTGAGGCACGGCGTACCCGAATATCTTGGGTGGTGCTTTTGTGTGTGTAAAAGCGAGTGAGAGCCATCTATGACTCACAGCGTGTAGACATCTGTGTTCCAGTGTGTGCCTGACTCACACGATGTAACTGCGTATGTGTGTGTGTGCACGCGTGTGTGCGTGTACACCTTAGGGGCTGAGACAGAAGAAAACAGGCTTCATTGAAAAGATAACGGCAGCTGTAACACATTAATCATAACTTGATTAACTTCCATCGTGCCGCACAATGAATGCCCTGCTTTATTATTATTATGATGGCAGCTCTCTCATCTATACGTGTGCCTCTGTCTCTCGCATGACTTTTTTTTTTTTTTTTTTTTACTCCTAGTTTTGTCTTGCTTAACCCTCCCTTGTATCCTCAGATCAGTTCAAATTATCCCTGCTTGCATGAAATGAACCCCCGTTTCGTCTCTGGCTTTCACTTCTCTGACTCTCTTTGTTAAACCGAGCTACAGACCCGGTTGTCAATATGGAAATTTTGGATTTTATTCCTTGTTAGTGTTTAGGGCTTTGCAGCAGCTATTTGCAATTTAAAAGACTGATGCTCATTAGTGATTTTTGGATTGTCTGAACCGCATATATTTGAGACAGAAGTGACCATTCTGCAGCAGGTTGACTTTAATTCAGCAAAATTCGAGTTTGAACTCCATTTGTGAATAACAGGGAGTGTTCCTGAGGGAACAGCAGGAATACATAGAGTCAGAACAACGTAAACACAGTGATAATGTTTTTGATGTGCCATGCTTTCCCAAATGAGTTTGATTGTTGTTGTGTGAAACCAGAGTTGCTGTTGTATGAAAGCCGAACATCTACTTTCATATAGTGTCATTGGCCACTGTGCATGAACGATGATTTCTCTTTTCGAATCTCATTTTTGGATGTAACGTCTCCTTTAGTCTCACATGTCATAACATATGTGATCCACCGAATAAAGTAATTGTTCAAGATTTCCTCACTGCGGAGGTTAATCTTCCCCTGGAGCACATAAACACATCTTGATGAAAAACAAGCCTGGCAGGAGGATTAAATTTCATACTGCGTTAGACCGATTATAGGGCAGATTTGTGTTAGTTGTTGAAATCCTTTTAACATTTAAAATCCCTCTTTCACTAAATATTTGTTTCCATAATCACGCAAGAACACCCATAAACTGACAACATAACAACAAATGTTGTTATGTTGTTAAAATGTTATATTTTTTTTTTTATTATTATTATTATTACTTTTTATTTATTCCAGTTAAAATCTTTTGGGTGTATGATGACTTAAATAAACCAAACTTTATTGAAATTATTTAAAAGAAAAAAAAAAGTGCCCTTCCAAAACTGCTAACAACTTTTGCTAAACTGTGATATTGCACGTTGATGACAAAAGGACCATTAAATCTTAAAGTGCGGGGACCCTTCTTCTTTCTTAACAGCATTAGGGATTTGGGATCAGTGTATTTAATATCTGCTGTTTTTATCTGAGAAGACCTTAAGCATGTCACAGGATGTCTGACAGATAAAAACAACTAGAGCCACTAATATTTGTAGCGGTATCCGATCATTCCACACACACACAAAAAAAACATGTTTATACTGGAAACTGGGGGTGCCCAAACTGTGAGCTACTTTTACAATGAATAAGTCAAAAATATAATTGTATTGTATTTGTATTTTTTTTGAATGGCGATAAACTGTATGCAGTGGTATGGCTATTTAAAAAAAAAAACAAACAAACAAAAAAAAAAAAACTGAAGTTAAGCTGATGTCTCACCTTTCTATTTCGTATAGTACCTGAACACATTTGATCAATTATCTCTTATTAAGTTTGTGTTTAACTTAAGCATGAGAGGGCTGTCTTTGATTTCTGATTTGTTTTGATGGTGTGGAACGTCTGCTATCTGTTTTACTGGGGTTTGGTAGGACAGGTTGGGGCAGGTCAAGGCACACCAACATGACATCAATGAACTGCGAGCAACAAAAGACAACTTTCATTTTACCTTTGTGCAGACTAAATAATTGCACCTGAACACAATGCAAAGTTATTAGCTAGTTCCTAGCTAGGACTAGCTAGGAAAAAGTCTAGAAGTTGGTTTCCAATTTGTTCATTCCAGATGTGGGAAGAGCCATCCGTGTGCACTTAAAGTGTTAACTCTTACTTTCGTCCTTTTCGTTTCTCATCTTGTTCACTAAGTTGACTTCTTCAACAGCCAGTCAGAGTGATCTCTCTCACTGATGCGCTCTGTCGCTGATTCAACCGAAAAACCTATGGTCATAGATTGCCCTAGACTTTAAGCCCATGTAGCAGTAATTGGAATTATTCTGAATTATTTGTTTCATTATTTTAGTGATGATGATGATTAAATCAGTGCATACAAAGAACGCTTGAGTCAATATGTTTTCTGATCCAAAATACCTGCATAGTAGGAAGGAACGTTTTGAGGTGGGACAGCTTTGATGACCTTCACTGGTAGCCTACACCTTTGATGAAGAAGAGGCCTGGCAGTGAAGCAGCTGCACTGAGCTGACCTGACAGCTACCTGACAGATAGGTGTTCCATGGTTAGCTTAATGGGTTGCTGTGTACGATAAGTGGACATGACATTTGTCTCTGAGGCAAGTCTCTATTTGTGTAATATGGTTATAAGGGTTTTTCCGTTCTATAGAGACGTCAGAGGACAAGGCGCCGTTTACTTGTTCTCTCTGAGCCACTATGATCTCATCTGTGATGCATCTCCGTAACGTTTTCAGATGCATATTTGGAAAAGTCAGTGAAACGCTTTGTTTTAATGAAAGTAGTTCCATCATTTAAACTGATTTCTGAACAAAATATATTTTGGGAGTGGAGGAACATTTTAATAAGCAGGAGCACAGATGCATGCCGGTCAGCCGTAAGGTACACAGACGTACATTTTTAAATTAGGAAAAGTTATCTAAAATTACAAGGGGGGAAAAAAAACTACTGGTTTTAATTTTTTTTGTCAGTGGGCCAATTAACCTAACAGAAGTTGGAAAGACTTTTTTTCCTGTATCATCATAGTCGTGTGGATGTTGCTGCGTTAATTTCTTTGTGTTTGTCTCCAGGCAGCATGAATACTGACTGACTGAAAGAAGAACTTTCATTGAATATAGAGTCCCCGTGCACTTTCTTTATAGTCTTTTTGAAAGTTGAAGGCTTTTGTTTCTTCTTTGTGAAGGTTTTGTTTTGCTTTCAGTTGGCATCCTCTATGTATTCAGCCATGGATTCACATACACAGGTAGTATACCTCCACCCTTCCAGTGTACTTGCACCAGTTGACTAAATCATGGAAACCCAGCGAATATACAACTGTATTTGTTTAATTAATTAATTTTTATTATTTTATTAAAATGTTTTTGTGGTGACATTTGATTTTTCATATGAATCTCACATGAAAAACACTTAGATGAATGAATAAAGACAGTGAATATAATGAATCCGGTTTACTTTTGTTGACCAAAAAAAAAAAGAAAAGTATTTTTCACTGTTCTCATTCTCTGTAGTACTGTCAGTTTTGCTTGACTTGATTTGTCAGGGAAAAACTACTACTAAACCAAACTATTTTAAAATCAAACCAAGCTGAAAAAAAAAAAAAAAATCTCACATCGTTATCTTTACTCTGACTTTTAATTCCTTTTGACATGTGAACTTGTACTAGAATCTGTGAGGTAATTAGCTTTTGGCAGTCAGTTTCCAAAATAAACGCGTCAACTGTTTAACTTCTAAGCCACTTCAAACCAAGGAGCCAACGCTGGTTGTCTAATACTGAGACATCGCAATGTACGTAGTGGGCAAAGTGTGTGTTTCCGTGATCATTTTCTGTAAATCCAGTCGGTAAACCAATTAAGGAGGACATGATTAAAACCTGAAAAGCTTTTCGTTTTGAGACTGAGATGAGTCCTTCTGCGTGAGAGAAAAGTAATTTCAAACCTTAATTGCAAATCCCTAATTTTTTCCCTAAACATGGGTTAAAGTGATTATTTTATCAGCTAGATTGGAAAGTAAGGGTAGGCTATATATGTGTGCATATGAGTGTATGTGGGAGAGGGAAGTTGCTGCAGGAGCCCCAGCTCTATAAAGACATCTCCGCTCAAACAGCAATTAGCCGCCGTGTGAACAATTGCTGTTCTGTTCCCTAATTACAGAATTACAACCAGGAGATTAACGATGGTTAAATAAAAAACAATTAAGAACAAAACAATTAAGGCTTTTTTTTTCGCTACCCCCCGAAAGCCATTGCTACTCCCAAGTCATGTTAGTGTTTTTTGAAGCGTGTGTGTTGGTCAAGCAAAGGTAGGATTTTCAGGCTGAGGTGTGATGTTCCCCAGAAGCTAAATTCAAAGAATATTAGCTATGAGATCAGTAGAGGAACAGCGAGCCCCGAGGAGGCTGGTAGAGAGATGAGAGATGTGGGATCATTATAACAACGTTTTTATCCTGCTTATCAGGCATTGCTCTAATGGAGTTGCGCTATTCCAGTTTATCGCAGGCATGTTGTTGAGAGAGACGTGAAGCGCCGATGAATTGTTGCTGGCTGCGGCGGGGGCTCACACTCTGTTCTGAATTAGTAGAACACGGAGCCCTCTGGAAAGGAAACAGGGCTTTAAAATGTGGTTGTTTTGAAATAATCTGCGGACTGCATTCACATTCGAGGCACAAAAATTGCTTAAGGGTGCAGCAGTAAGACAGGGATGTTTTGATTAGTCCAACTGTGGATGTTGCTGAGATCAAACTTCTGCAAGTGTAGATGGACTTTTATAGATGTTCTATTCCCTAAAGGGAGCCTTATGCACTACTCTAATTAGCTACTGTTGCCCAGTTGTGTACGGCATCTCTGTGATCAACCACATTGCGGGGGCATGCAATTGACAAAGATTTAGGCTCTAAATTAAAACTGGAATTAATTTCAATAATCAAAGGTCCATTTTCATACCAGGGAAAGTACCACAATTTTTAAAGTAGTGCAACTGTTGCTATGATGTCTAAGTCGACCTATTCATCGGGTACATTTCAACAACCCGATTCTGGATTGGAGTGAAGAGGGAGTATCCACCCATTGGTCTGAGAGCTGTTTGCATTCTCCTACCTTTTGCCACATCTGATCTCTGTGAGATGGGTTTCTCAGCTGTTGCTTCGCTGAAAACCAAGATCCCAGATCCGACCTGAACATTGAGTATGATTTAAGAGTGGCAGTTTGTGCTATTTGGTGTTTTTGATTTGTTATGAAATATAGCATTAGTTTGTTTTAGTTCAGTAAATTTGAAATTGAGTAATTCGCCAGGATTTTTGTTGGGGAGACTGGGGCAGGTGGGGCTTGAACATTCCCCCTCGTTCAAAGTGGGGAATGGCCATAAAAGTTTGAGAAGCACTGTTTTTTTTTATTATGTATAAAATAAAATGAAAATATAATATAAAATATAATGACCATATGATGAAAAATAAAAATAAAATGATTCCATTCATCACATTTCATTTTAGGTGAATTTGTTCGTATCAGATGAATGCCACTAGCTGACTAACTAACTAAAAAAAACAGATGATCTACCGTACATCATGGAACAAGACACTGTTTAGACTATATTCAGTTTACAACACTGACACTGCTGCAGAATGTGGTAGAAAACAAACAAACAAACAAAGAAAAAACATAATTTTTGTTGCCTGATTGCCCCAATACAGATAGTGATAAATAACTAAACATTGAATAATAGGCTTAATTTGCTTAAAGTGCAATTCTATTGCAATTTCAGCAAAGTTACTCAAATAGTTGCAGGACAAAAACAAAAACAACTGAAACTGCAACGTCTATACGATTAAGTTCCCATTTCATGTCCCCCTGCCCCAAGTTCAATTGCATAAACCTGCTGGAGAAGTTTGACACCGTTATCACTCTAACAATTTTGCGCTGCTGTACCCAAATCCCCCAGTCAACCAAACAGCATGGGCTGGACTGTCGTCTTATCTAGCGCTTTCGATTGGAGAAGTCTGTAGGTGGCCACTTCTGCTACAGTGTGTTGCAAACAACCTGCTCGTGGCTGCTGTCGAAAACCTGTAATGAATCATATTCTGTGAGCCAGAAGGTCTCTCCAGGGAGACGCTGACCACTGACACAGAGTTGCTGCAATAAACATTCCATGAAGTGTCTTGTTACGGTGGATCGATACGGCTCTGTAAAGTTTGCTGCTGAACCTTTTAAATACATTTGGGAAAATGGTTCTTTTTCTTACCGTCCTCCTCCGTCTGCTTGACTATCTCCTCACTCTCCTTGCTGCCTTCGGGGTTGGCCAGGACAAGCCGCAGCCTAACTGTGACAAAAGGCCTCAGTCCTCTCAGAGTGTAATGCGACGACGTCTCGATCTGCTCCTCGGCCACAAACTCCTGCTGATTGAACACATACTGGTACTGCACCTGGAAAACAGAGCGAGAATGACTTTTACTGCGCAGCAATTTGGGGAAAAACAATTATGACAAACACAGAGCTGCCTTCATACTGCACAAGTCCAGACTGAATGATATCAGCATTGTAAGTAATTACTGCAAGTAAGTAACGTACTGCAATATTATATTTGAAGGATATCTACACACTGGTTAAACTAGATGATAATGCACAAATTCCTATAAAAATTACTATGCGTTTACTCTTTGGAAATCTGTATTACCGTCAGATTGTAGCTGTGGCACCGTGTCACGGCGTACCCAAAAGTCTCCCATTGTATAGTCAGCTGACGGGCCCTGACATCCACCACATTGACGTTTTGGGGGCCGTGGACAGGATCTAGGTGAAAGATAAAAAAACAGTTAGTTCTTCCACTGTGACAGCAGCCCCAGGCAATAGCACATAGTTGAGTCACTGATTATACTCTCAAACGAGAGGCTAAACTCTGATCAACTGAACACTGTGCAGGCATAAACTTTTGAACTCCAAGTTACAAGTTAATCATTAAACACTGTCACCATTATGATGACCAGATATTGCATCTCTGTTAATTGTCACTGGCAGTATTCTGGCATCCATATGTAAAATGGTTTAAACCAAACCAAGCTAACATCTGGATTACTCACAAATGCAAGTAGTTATTCAGTACTGTAAATGGATTCCTTCATCATTTATCCAGTAAACTCTTCAAAATATCATCTTCATTGTGAAATATGACAGACAAATGCCACTCAACTTCTCTAAATAGTTGGTTTAGGGGTCCTCTGGAGTAGCAAGTAACAGTAAGTTTCAAATGATCTGGAGTACTGAGCCCCAACACTACAGGTCATGTGATCTATTAATTAATGGTCTGATCACTGGGCTGTGCTGTAGTATCATTGGCTAAAGAAAACATGCAGACATTTGGAGTGGCTATTACTGTGTTCGCTAGGTTTCATTCACACACATCAACTTAGCTTTGCATTAATTGGGAGAACATAACACATATGACCATTATTTGCCAACTCTTACCATAATCTCAAAACAGACATGACCAATGAAAGGATTTACACAGAGACAGACACATAGATAAAACCAAAAATGAATAAATGTACATGCACAACCAAAATCAGGTTCAAACAGGCCCACATGTAACCCACACACACACACACATACACCCTCACTGCATTGTTGCAGCCATATGTCGGGCTCTCATCTCCAGGTTTGTGTACCACGACTGACTGCACACTAACAAGCTTTTTGAAACCAATCTTTCTGTCTGCCTAATTAGTTTCTATCAGCCCGATGATGGCAACCAAAACAGGTCACTGCATAATTAGAGAAGCCATATTAGCTGCACTACTCCAATGAAAATGAAAACTTGACTCACGATGGGGATAAGCTCAAAAAAAAACCTTGAAAAAGTGACACCTACGCATGAGTTTTGGCATTGTAGTACACTGCCTGCCCAAAAAAGTCGCCGCAAAAAAAAAGGGTCACACATTCTAATATTTCGTTGGACCACCTTTAACTTTGATTACAGCAGCATTTGCTGTGGCATTGTTTTGATAAGCTCCTGCAGTCACAACATTTATTTCCATCCAGTGTTGCATCAATTTTTCACCACCCTCTTGCATTGATGATAGCACAGTCTGACCACTGCCCAAAGCCTTCTCCGGCACATCCCGAAGATTCTCAATGGGGTTAAGGTCTGTGGTGGCCAATCCATGTGTGAAGATGATGTCTCCCTGAACCACTCTTTCACAATTTGAGCCCCATGAATCCTGGCATTGTCATCTTGATATATGCCTGTGTCATCAAGAAAGAAAACATTCATTGATGGAATAATCTGGTCATTCAGTATATCCAGCTGATTCATCATTCCTTCTTTGGACATAATGTTGCTGAACCTAGACCTGAGCAATAGCAGGAACCCCAGACCATGTCACTGCCCCCACAGGCTTGTGCAATAGGTAGTAGTCATCACTTCATCTGCCTCTCTTTTTACCCTGATGCCCCATCACCCTGGAAAAAGGTAAATCTAGACTCATCAGACCACATGACCTTCTTCCATTGCTCCAGAGTCCAATTTTTATGCTCCCTAGTAAATTGAAGTCTTTTTTACTGGTTCGCCTCACTGATCCGTGGTTTTCTTAAGGCTACACAGCTGTTCAGTCCCAATCCCTTGAGTTCCCTTCACATTATATGTGTGGAAATGATCTTATGTTCACTATTAAACATAGCCCTGAGTTCTACTGTCATTTTTCTTCAATATGATTTCACCAAATGTTTAAGTGATCATCAGTCAGGATCAATCAGGATTTATTTCCCAACCACATTTCTTCCTCGAAGACACTGGTTTCCCACTATCCTTCCAGTTTTTAATAACGCATTGGACAGTTCTTAACCCAAGTTTAGTAGTTTCCGCTTCGGTCTTGTTAGATGTTTTCTCTGCTTGATGCATGTCAATGATTTGACCCTTCTCAAACAGACTAACATCTTTCCCACAACCACAGGAAGTGTCTTTTGACCTGGTTGTTTAAGAAACGAGAAGCTACTCATTGCACCAGTTGAGGTTAAATAACTTGTTGCCAGCTGAAAGATAATCACCCAAGCAGTAATTATCCAATAGTATGCTTGAATGTATTTGCTTAGTTAAATCCAGGTGACTTTGTTTGTGTTTTTGGCCAGGCAGTGTTTAAAGTCATTCATTGTGTCTGGTAATTACTGGAAGAGCAACTCGCTTAATGAGTCATTGACATTTAAGAATATTCTTTTCTCAAGAACTGAACCCCAGGCAGGATGTCAAACTGCGATTTTTAGGATGTAAAGTTTCTAAACTCATTAAACCTTTGCAGTCAAACCCAGGAGACCAATAGCCTAATTTACATGTAGTTTTAAAACCCCAGTGTCTTGTGAATGTGACAATTCACATTACTAAAGTGTCGTCCTCGAGCAAGGTGCTGAGTTCTCTGGTGTGGTGACTTTTAATTCCAAAATGCCTAAATTAAATAGAAGCTGAAGTTTAATTAGGTTAGTATTTTTTTTCTTTTTCATTTTCCATATTTTTCAAACATTGCAGCTCTGTACAAATCAATTGAATTAATTTATAATCTCATCTGCTGTTACTAGTTAGGACCCCCTGCAAATTTAGAACAGCACAACAGACTGAAGCCTCCCTTAATAATTATTAAAGCTTAGATGGAAACCTAACCCCTGCTCTAACCCTCAAACAATGTGGATGAATTCAGCTGAGCGCATTATAAGATTTTTCAAACAAGCTACTTACTATAAATATACGATCCGCCTAATAAAACAAGATTAGACATTGGCAAATTGGATAAGCCATCTTAGAGGCCATCTAGACACACAACGGGTGTTTCTGATGTTGGTGTGTGTGCATATGGAACTGTGGACAGTTTTTTGGACACTAATACCATGAGAGTTTTTTTTTTCATCAATTAAGCTCATACGTGGTCTTGTGCATAGTTTTAGCTATTAAAACCAGGACTTGTGTCCTGGTTTAATCCCAGACTGACTGGGGTGTAATAGGACATACCATCTGTTGAAAGATCTTGTGGCTAATTGTTAGGACTGTGGCTGTACATATAAAAATGTCTTAAATGTCCACAACGTTTACAAAGGGCTGTATGTTTATGTGTGTGGTTCATCCTTGAACCTATACCCAAACACAATGAATGGATGAATTTCAAAATATCTCAGATTCTGAGCTATCTTGTCCATTTGTGTTTTTATGTGAGTGCACTACTTTGATAGCTATTCTGTACCTCAGGTTGTGAGTTTGGTTGCAGATTTTAGACTCCCCGGGGTGCGTTATGGTATAAAGAGTCTCTGTTTGTACTTAAAAGACTAAAGCCTATGCAGTAATCTACCATTCCTGGATCAGACTGTGGCAGACTGACATTTGGCAGCCAAGAAAGCTGCAGGGGGGAAATGATATAACTAACATATAACCCCATCCTCAGGTCATCACAGCAAGCAATACGCTCTCCCACAGCCCACAAACAGTCTGCAGAAAATAGCTAACTCGGACTGATGCGGTCTCAAATAGATGAGTAATTCTTAACATTTCCAAACTTTTTCTCATTTGTTAATAAAGAATTTTCTTTCAGCGGAAGATTGGACAAAACCGATCAGAGGTTGTACAGACTGGTTGACAGTTTCGACTTCACTGTTGTGCCATGACGCTTTAAGCATTATGACGACTAGTCACTGATCATCTGACAATGAAAACATGGACGTGTCAGAGAAGACAGGTGAGGAGCACAGTGGGTCATTGCAGCAAACTAGCAGCAGTTCATCTGATGTGTGTGAATACTTCACTGAAGATTGCCCATACTAAAGTGACTTGCAGAATATGTAAGTCAGTCCTGAAATACCACAAAAGTAGATGGACAGATCATCTGAAAAGGCATCCGCTAATGCAAACAGAGGAATGGTTCAAATCCTCTCGACAGCAGTTAGTTAACAACTTCATCACATGTCCTGTGGTAACAGAGAGAAGGAGGCTGCAAATTATTACAGGTGAATTTCATTGTTAAAGTTATTAGACCTTTAGCTGCAGTACACGGGTAAGGCTTCAGAGAAATATTGCATTTTTCATTAACACAGCTACACTATCCCATCTTACAACACACTGTGGAGCACTGTTAAATGCTACTGATGGTGTTGAGCTTCAGCTTGTTTTTATACAGGCTCTACATATCTGCATGGCACAGCGTGTAGCAAAATGAACTGTGTGTTCTCAACATATGTATTCAAGTCAAGAAATAAATTTCATTGTTCTGAATGCATTACTTTTCACTGTGTTTTTATTAGTGGCGTCATCAGATGCTGTCGACTTGACTGTAATCACATACCAGTTGACTAAAAAAACTCTAAAGTTGTGGAACCCCTGCATCTGGCTATTTGATGCCCCTCATTGAATGACAGCCTGTCCAAATATACATTTTGTACGAGATAAAATAGACATGGAACCATAATAAACACGCACACCGTAATTCCCCAATTACACGGACACAATCAATCATCATTTAGCCAGTGAGAGAATGAAATAAGCAGTTTTTCCCCAGCAACAACAATGTATGAAAGCTCCTCTTGTTCCTCATTTACTAGAGCTGGAGAAGAACAGACAAAATCAATAAAAAGCAGCTAACCCTTGCCAATCATCAGCTCCACCTCCTTAATCCAGTCGTCTTTAAATTGGGTATAAGAGATACTAATCTTTCAGATAATCTGGCAGAAGCTCAGTTGGAACCCCTATAAACAGATTGCAAATTTGTCTTTGGGAAAACAGATGGAGGTAGTTTTAAGAGAATGAAAGAGGCTGAGATTGCACCAGTCAATTCTGCCTTTAGATCAAGTTAGAAGCTTCACTGAGAGCTGCCTTGTCATTGGTATTACTGTTCAAACCGCAAATGTGCTTTGAGATCAGTGCCTGAGCACCAATTTCAGAAATGCAATTCCAACCGCACTTCTTTTCTTTTGAACCAAGCAAAATGTTTATCGAGAACTGCAGAAGGGAATGAAAGAAAGAACGAGTACAGAGTTGGAGATGGATGAAGTGGGATGGCAGGAAGTAGAGAGCAGGGGAGGTTATTTGAGTTATTACTGCGTTTACATCATTAAGTCAATGATGGTGTCTCCCAGGCTGCCCTTGGTCATGACGAACGCCAAATTTGCCACATCATCAGTCTGATTTATCATCTCTTCATCCCCCGCCCTCTTCTCTTCCCCTAGATCCACATACCTAGTCACTTGTTCCTTCCTCCATCTTTTACAGTCTCTTCTTAGCATCTAATTTAGACCTTCCCCAAACACCCTGTACTCTACACCGATCAGGCAAAATATTAAAAACCACTGACAGGTAAATTAAATAACATTGAACATCTTGGCAGCAGACACCACAGGACACCCTCAGAAGGACCATGTCCATTCTCACAACAGTTTTGGGGGCACAAGGTAGACCAACTCAATATTAGGAAGGTGGTCATAATGTTATACTTGATTGATGCATGCCAATCACTGATGAAAAAGGACATATGACAGATGCACATAGTCACAGAAGAAAAACATTTGACAGAAACGAACGAATGGATTTGATGACCAAATGCACCAGTTAACGGATGAGAGAAAATAGAGGTCAGTTATGCATGCATGGACAAAGAACAGTTGTACACGTCTGTAGGGATACAGACCCAGCACTGGGAAAGGCTTCTACCGTCATTAATCAGGACTGGTCAAGGGTTGGCATGTTAGTTATCACACACTGTGAAAGGGCATTGTAGATGGCACAGCTGGCATACAATGTGACAAGGCCAAACAGCGGGGCATGTTGCAGCCAGACGTGAACTCCGTTTCCCTGTGGTGAACCGGGGGAGTGGTCCTCGATATTAAAAGGACAACAGGGGCTGCATCCGGTCAATGGCATTTTAGCTTAGCATGCAAGACAATGAATTACAAATGACGCTTGACTGTCCTACCATCATAAGCCTTGCATGTGGCTTTCCTGAAGTCAATAGGCAACCACTGGCCGCAACTATTGACACAACAGGCTTTGTAAAAGGCTTTTGATTGCACCATAATGAGATTATCCTGGTGGGACTTGCTTATGTCTAACAGGGCTCTCATGTGATAGTCAATCTATATTATATCGGAATTTAGTGTAACCTAGACTTTGGAAAATTGTGGAAGCTGATAGCATACGATAATAGACATAATGTCCTATAAAAACATGCCTTTGCTGGGTTTGACTTTTCAAAAAACTCTAGGCTGAACTGCCTCTGATCGTCTACGCAAGGCCAACTATCAAGAGTATGTGCCAATAGATGGGGCTAATTCCCATCTGATTTGACCTGAAGTAGAGATAAAGTTGTTTTGCCTGTCTTTGAAAGTACTTAAGGGCCTATTGGATGTTTTGTCAGGTAGATATCTAGTTCAGGCGAGAGCCTAGTGAGGCATTGTGTTTTGGGATGCCTTCCTGAATCTGATGAATGAGCAGCAGAAATGGAGCCATTAATCCAAAGACTTTAGGGAGCCGTTTCAGGCAGAAGCGATGAGGAGAGGAGGAGAAGGAGGAGAAATCAATCTTGCTGCCTCCCTACACTCCCCGTCCTCCTCTATGTTGCTCTCCTGTTACCTTATTTCATTGCATTTGTCTTCTGTTTTTGTTCTTCATGTTTTCCAGTATTTTTTATTTAATACATTAAATGTTTATTTCTCATTTTTATCTTGCCCAGTCTTTTATTTCTCACATATTATTTACCCCACCTCTCCATTTTATCTCTTTTCTAACCAGCTCAGATTCATCCCTCCCTCTCCCCCCGTGTTCGTCTCAGTTCTCAACCTCCACCCTCTCCGTCCCTTTGTTTTTTATTTTCTTCTTTTCCACCTTTCATTTCAGGTACCAGGAGACCAAGGAGCCCCCACCCTAGGTCCCTAGGTCCCTCTACCATCATCTGTCTGCAAATTCCATCTCTGGGTCATCAACTCCCTTTGACTCTTCTCATCCCACCATCCATTTCCCTCACTTCCTATTGGCCAAAAAAAAAAAATATTATTGATATTGGATAGAGTGTACAGTTGTCTAATACGCATGTATTTTCCTGGATACAGAGAGGGCGGGTGTTGCCAAATGCTGAGCACTGAATTCATTCGGGAACGTGAGATGTTTATAACTCGTTACAGCAGCACTTACACAGACGCAGAATCGTAATAAATGCAACATATGCTCACACATTCGAGGGATTTGTGTTGGTGTTTGTTGATCCTAATATAGGTCATATAAGTAAGTAATAAGCTCACTAGAAAATATACAACGAGTATATAAAATGTCTTGTAGAAGAAACCATTATCTACAGAAAAGGAGCTGTACAGACCATGGTATTTTGGTCAAGCATGTTGTGCATATGCAAGTTGACATTTAAAGGCACAGATGTTGAGAAACCACACTACATGTCAAGAAATATAGTGCAATTGCATAGAAGTAATACAATAAGGGCGTGTACTCCCAAAGCTGGCTCTGCATCCAACAAAAATAGCAGGTGCTTTCAATACGGCCTCATTGGCCTTGCACACAGGACCTAATGATCCATACTCTGTGTGTCTCCGAGAGCCTCTGCTGCTCTTTTTCTCACATTCTGTGTTTTTGATTCTCTTCTCTTTTTTCACGAAGATAAAACTTCTTTTCTTTTTGTTTAAATTAAAGTAAAAGAGTGGGAGAAGCATCGACAGGACCACTTTGTTTTCCTGACCGTGCGCATGTATTTGTACGTCTGACGTTGCACGAGCATGTCGGGGATGCGCGCACGTGTGCAGAAGGAAACGACGTATTAGCGAAACTACACTGGCCGAAGGCTAGAAACACAATTAACACTAGAGAATCGCACCAGCACCCCCCACGACAACAAACACACACACACACAAATACCGGAGGCTCTTGTAGCTTCAGCATTAGCTGCGGACTGCTGATATGTTGCAGAGGCTGCACTTCAGCATCCTCACACCAAAGAAACAGCCTAACCACCACCTCAGTGGCCGCACACACACACACACACACACACACACACACACACACACACACACACACACACACACACACACACACACAAGGCAAGCTCTCCCGCAAAGTTGACCCTTGCAGGCAAACAAGCAAGATCAGAGGCTTTTCCTCTCTTTGGATTTGACAAGTGTGTGTATGTTTGTGTGTGCGTCATATTTACCGCACAGTCGAACCTCTCACATAAGCAACGCGTATGACCGCTAATAGAGAAACGCACGAGCTCACACACATGCTCGCACTCTGTCTTCACCGGAGCACTTAAAGACATTCTTAGTTTCACCTCATTAATAAAATCAAAAGTGGAGTACGCAATATGTCATCAGTGAAGTACCTCAACAGCATCATCAAATTATCAGCCCTTTAATCACGACGACGTTCAGAAGGCCATTAATCTGGCTCATTGCCTCCACACACACGCACACACGCGCACACACACACACGCATGGAAGTTCTTACATGCGTTTTCAGTTTAGAGAGTAAATATCACAAAATCCTCGTTCGACACAAAGTCAGACACAATGACTGTGTGGAGAGGAGCACACAGTATAAACCAGCTGAAGACACACTCCAAACTCATCGCTAGCACACTCAAGAGCAGCAGCAGACAAGGCGACACCCTGTAGCTCGGCGTCTTGGATAAATTGGATTAAATCGACTAGTAGCAGATGCCTTTTAGTGGATTTTAATTATGCCTCCCTACATGGGGCCAGCTACTGGGAGTTACACCATAACTCATCACATCTGAGTTAATGGCAGAATTCCTTTAAACTTCGGAGCACTTCTGAGGTTATTTGAAACAACGATCTCACAAAGATAAGACTACTATTCGTATTTTTAATTTTTTTTATGACAGTGCATTTTAAGAAAGCAGCTGCATATACTGTAATTACATGTTAAGCTGATGTGATCTGGCTTTTATAGTTGCATCTTGTAAGGGGATAATCTGTATTTTTCCACACCTGATGTTAATTGCACACTTCCGGAACATCAACTAACAGTTTAAAATGATTGATACAGAAATGCTACAGATTTCTTCCAACGAACTAATGTACACAGATGTCCAGCACCGTCTTAGTCTACTTGCTGCTACTTTTAAAGTTACCGTCCTATGGAAAATCTGACCTCTTCTACCTCCTTCCGCAGGACAGGTACAGGATGAACATGTACTGTCATATCAAAAGCCACAAGAAGACGAAGAAGTGGAATGCTCAGAGCCAAAACTACGTAGTAATTTAATCCAAAATGGAGCAGAAAGGAAATCTATTTCAAATCTTGTTTTATTAATACCATCACTGCCTACAGGCAGGGAAGGGACAATTGAGTTGCAGCAATTCGCAGAACGTGGTTTGTGAGATGAGGGAGGAAGGGATCCAGAGACGAAAGAGAAGGAAGGAGGTTTGGAAACGGAACAAAAAAGAAGCAACGGTTAAAAAAAAAAAAAAAAAAAGGACGGGGTGAAAAAGACTGTTAAAGGAAAAAAGACACAGAAGAGATCAGAGAAAGGAGATGAGAGTATGTAAAAAAAGGAAAAATGAAAGTGAAAGTAAATAATAGAGATGTTCAGTGAAAAACAAACTGGATATGAGAAACACAGAAAGTGATAGAGAGGAATAGACGGAATCTGAGAGCTAGAGGGGACGAGAGGAAGATTTAAAGCAGCGACATAATGAGCCAATTGATGGTGAGGCCTGGGGTTAAGCACCTGAAGCCAGCCAGTAATTGGCTGAGAATGACAGATTGACAGACAGAGAGATATAGGCTGTGACCTGGAAGGAGAGGGAGACAGAGAGAGAGAGATGGACGGAGGTGTATTTTTCCTCTGATAAAAAAAACGTCATTGTGACTGGGAACGAGGAGGGTAGGATGGGAGACACTCGAGGGCCTAGAATAAAAGCATGAATACAGCTGCTCGTTACAATAATGTCACTCAGCCAATTATAACTATAACAGTTAAATTATAAAAGAACGTGTCTTTTAAATCGGCTTCTCAAGAGAGTTTGAGATTGAGACTGTGTGATGGTACCGAGTGGGTCTTGCGTTCTAACTTATCTTTGAGGACAGATCTCTTTTTTTTTTTAAACCATTTCCCTTGATCACTATAGAAAGATCCCTCGTGGTGCCTTTTAGAGCCAAGCTTTGAAATGCCGGTGGTGGTGGAGGAGGATTAGATACAGTCCTGGTGACATGTTGACAAGTTTTTTGGGAATTTTATCAATAGCTCATTTTTACAAAGACAAATCCGTGTCCCCTGTTGATCTTTTGTTCTGCTGCAGCTTTACCAAAGACTGAGCCGTAACAGCAACACAGTCTAGTCATCTAGTCTTTGAGTCGAATCTGAAAAGGAAAAGGCTTGTGTCATTGTTGGTCAAAACACCACATGAACTATTTAGCTAGTTAAATAAAGTCGGACTGAACTGTCTTATTAACATTACCGTAGAAACTCATTTTCAAATTAAGCAACAGCGACTGCGCCAATTCAACACTGGCTTCTACATTTACACAATTACCGGAGAAAGGTCACAGAAAAGATTTCTTTCTCCATTAAGTTGAAGAATATTCTTTGACAGCTGGCGCTGGATGTATGTAAAGCAGGGTTAAAGGCAGATTTAAAGAGAGTTAAAATTAACCACGTTAAAGAGTATCATTCAGTTGTCTGGCAACAGCATGGGAATGGAAGTAAATGTGAGCAAATCATCTGTCATGGCATCCGATTAAACTTATCAATCTGATTTTGCACGGCCTGCCATACAAAACACTCGTTGACAGTCTGCCAGCAAAGACTTCCGAAGGTTATATCGTACCTCTATATTATCTCGTACAGTAAACCTCTCAGTCTGAGAGGCCATTGCAGACCAGGTTGGAGGTTTAACCAAGCAGCAAGGTCAGTTAAACATTACAGGTCACTGTTTAATACACAAAGCTTAAAGGCTAAGAACTAAATTACCGTAGTTTAATCTTGAAAACCCCGATGATATGTCACATACTACCTACTGATGTTGGCTAGCCTAGTTAGCTCGTGTCTTCTTGTTGGTTGCTAGTTGGTAGCTCACGGCTAGTCTGCTGGCCATTTTTTGTTTTGTTTGTTTTCTCTCTTTTTTTTCAGCTTCCAAATGTGTCTTGCTCCAAATCTTGACACTAGGGAAAAGTGTTGACACGTAGTCGCATATCTCATCACGTCATACCTACTGCTGTTGGCTAGGCTACTTAGCTGGTGTCTTTGTGTTGGTTACTAGTTGGGAGCCTACTGCTCGCCTGGGCTCCTAAATGCGTTTTGTCTCAGATCTTGGCACAAGGGATTGTAACATCTCATCCTGTGTAATGATGGATGCCTTAATTACCACTAAAAGGTTGATAAGATATGAATTTCCTGCATCAAGCTGCCATTTGATGCAGAAACACGATAGCTTGTTTAAGTAGAACTCAAGTGGCATTTAATGTTTGGCTATGGCAGACTACAAAAAAAAACAAACAGAAAAGCCCTTTCAAAGTTTTAGGCCTCGGTGTCTTGTTTTTCCTTTCATGAGAGATTTAGCGCGTTTCTTTGTCCATCGGCAGATCGAAGAGACGAGATGGTGAGGTCGTGTTTGGCTTTATGCTGAGACGTTCTTTTCCAAATGTCACAACACTGGTGCCACATCGAACGAGCATCTTGCCGCACACCCACTGTGTCTTTGTGAGAGTCTTTGTGTTGATGTTCTCCTGTGAGAGGTGTGTGTATGCATGTACTCCCGTGTGCGTGTGTGTGTGTGTGTGTGTGTGTGTGTGTGTGTGTGTGTGTGTGTGTTCAGGTCCCAAGCCTGAAACAGTCCAAGACCATTAAGGTCTTTGTACTATTACATGTGTGTGTCTTTGTTTCTGTTTGTGTGTGACAGTGCTAAGTGTCAGCAACTGTTGTCTTGTCCTCCAGCCTAATGGGGGAGTATTGACAGGCGTCCCATGACATGGCTCTCCTCTATTGGAAAAACAGACGGCAGAATAGGATATATTGAATCCTGCTCCTCTTCAAGAAAAACAGAGGCAGACATTTGGAGCCAGAATGAAACAGAGCTAGTGATTACATGGTCAGGCTTTTGAATGCTCACAATCTACAGCAAACATGAAATCCCAACAGCTAACCTCTCCATGTTCATGAGTTATGTTTCTAATGACTTGTGGTAAGCAATTGTTGGAAAGCTCTTGGTCACTTAGTGCGGGTGTTTCTGATAACGATCTGAGAGGCCTCCAGGATCCAGTTTGATCCAGGGATTGTGTATGGAGCGTAGTTACAGGGATCAGAAAAGAGTACATATCACTCTCGTGTCAGTTTCCATTTTCTAGACCTCACAGTATCCATTACAAAATAAAGGTATTCAGTTTCAGTGTGCAAGTTTTCAAGAGATTCCAAAAGTAGAAGAGGCCGATCCTTTAGCTTTTAGACTTCTGTCCTGGGGAAACAGTTTTATGATCTGACTTCTGAACCACTCCTTAGTTATGCTGTTATAGGCCTAGGTTGCTGGCAGACTTCCAATGGTGCATGGGGTACTTCTTCACTTTTACATTTTACTCACCTTGTACCTGTAGTCAGCTACCGCAGGTATGCTTCAGATTACTTGTATACATTCTTAATCTCACCCATTCTGGCAAACCTCAAAAATGAATGCATGGTTCACACAGTGGACGTTGCACGACTTCAGGTTCCTTTTAAAGTCAACTGTTATCTGATGAAAGTCAAGCTGACACTGAATAGTCTGTGATGACGCCACTAATAGAAACAGAGTAGTGAGTAATGGTTTGCAACAATGAGGTCTATATTCTTGACATGAATACGTATGCTGACAGCTCATGTGCTACATACTATGTGCTGCAGTTATGTATAGTTATGTATAGCCTGTATAAAAACTGGCTGCTATTCAGCGCCATCAATAGCATTTAATAGCTCTCTACAGCATGTTGATAGATAGGATGGTGTATCTAGTTTCAAATAGATGCAGTATTTCTCTGAAGGCTTCTCCATGTACTGCAGCTAAAATCTCAGAACTTTGACATTGAAATTCACCAGAAAATTGTTGATGTGCAGCCTCCTCCTCTCTGTTACTGCAGGACATTCGGTCACTGCTGTTGAGGGGATCTGGATCTTTGCTGTGCTAATGTTAGCGAATGCCTTATCAGATGAGGGTGCATTGCAGTAGTACTTTTGTTGTATTTCAGAACATATTTTGCACGTCACTGTGGTGTTGGGTTCATCTTTAGTGAAGTATTTCCACACACTTCATGAACTGCTACTAGTTTTCCTGCAATGAGCCGCTGGGCTCCTCACCTGTCCTCTAGGAGGCGTCCATGTTGTTACTGTCATGTGATCAGTGACTAGTCGACTTGATGCTAAAATCTCAGAACTTTGACATTGAAATTCACCAGAAAATTGTTGATGTGCAGCCTCCTCCTCTCTGTTACTGCAGGACATTCGGTCACTGCTGTTGAGGGGATCTGGATCTTTGCTGTGCTAATGTTAGCGAATGCCTTATCAGATGAGGGTGCATTGCAGTAGTACTTTTGTTGTATTTCAGAACATATTTTGCACGTCACTGTGGTGTTGGGTTCATCTTTAGTGAAGTATTTCCACACACTTCATGAACTGCTACTAGTTTTCCTGCAATGAGCCGCTGGGCTCCTCACCTGTCCTCTAGGAGGCGTCCATGTTGTTACTGTCATGTGATCAGTGACTAGTCGACTTGATGCTTAAAATGTCACGGCACAGAAGTGAAGTGAACTCAACGAACCTGCTAGTCGGCCGGTCTGTCCAACCTCTAATCAGTCGTACCCAATCTTCCTGTCAAAGAAAATCTATTATAAACGTTTTAAGAGAAATTATCAGTTCGTTTTCTGTTTGCAGAAAAGATTACCATGTCCACCAAAGCATTCACTGCTGAAATCTGGTATTTGTTAAACCCCCATCACAGCATTGTCCATGGGGAGAACATGCAAACTCCACACAGAAAGACCCGATTCGGACTCGGACCCGGATCTTCTCACTGGGAGCCATCAGTGCCGGTGTATTCGATATTTTTATGGAAAATAATTGTTGAAATGCAGTTACTACACATTGGAGTGTGCAGTCTGGTGCTACCCAGCCACCTGCATCACTGCGATACCAGCGGAGTTCATAAGGTGCTCCAGTGGGCAATTAAATTTGTTAAATGAGAAAATGTTATATTTAAATGTCTAGAAGAACGTGTTAGTCTGTGGGCCTGTTTCACATTTGAAATATGTTCTTCTTCGCTAACACTGTAACATCACGCCAAGATATTTTAACCTGTCACCATTAAATTTAACATTTTTCTGGATTTAATGCGTAATTCAACCCACAATACCACAGCGTATTTTGTGGCTTCATGATACAATTCTCCATTGTAAGATGTCTGCATTGTTTGATCAATCCAATGCCAATGTTTTAAATGCACCGGCAGATGATAGAGTGTGGTGAAAGGATGAAAGGAAAACTTTGCACAAACCCTTGTGTAATCATCACTCTGACACGCACAAAACAACCTTGATAAAGATCAAGTGGATAAAATCTCAGTTGGGGTGACTATTAAGCAACTTTGAAGCTGTATGCAAATGTCGGACTCAGGGCTGATGAATAAATATGCTGTGTTTTTATTATTGAACGCCTTCACGAGGCAGTAGGCGAAACTTTCACAGGAACCTCAACAAAGCTCTCGTCGGCATGGCTTTCATCCCAGCCCAAAAATGTCGGGCCCCCATCCATCGTGGAGAGAAAAAAGGACGGACTGGATTTATCCCTCGTAAATCTCAAATGAGAGAAACAAAACACGAGATTGAGTTTTGGGCTGGCGAAGAAGAAGAGGCTGGCAGATTTTAAAATTACACACTGATTTCATTCAGTTCATTTCAAAAGGTGCTTTACTGGCGAGGAATAAAGAAGCACTTATTGCCAAAGCAAACACAATATGAGCAGACACAGATAGCAGCAATTGCAATGAGGCAGTAATAATTTCAATCTTTCCCTGCGTCCCTCGCATTATCCTCCTTATCTTTGTGTCTTTCTTTCTATCTCTCTCTATCCCCCTCTCACCCTGCCTCGGTTCCTGCATATTTTATTTTCTTTCTACGACAATATTATTATTATTTGTATTCCTCACCTACCTCTTTTTCCGCAGTTTATTTCTTCACTCTTTGCCTTTCACCTTTTCTTGGTTTCTAAATTTCTCCCCCTTTACCCTCGTCCTCCTTATTACCCTCTAACTTTCCTTGTTTTTCTTCCTCTAATAATCATATTCTTGTTTCTTTTTCGCCTAATTTGCATGCGCCTGCGCCGCTTCCCCCCTCTCCCCTGCAGCCCTCATCAGTAGCTAGAAACTGGACAAAGAACAGAGAGGTCACTGAAGTCTGCTGGCTACTCTTAATGAGCTCAACGTATACACGCAACGGGACGGACACGCATTCGTGTGCTGACATGCCACGCATTTTTACACGACTGGACACATACTGTTTACTTGTATGTACGCACACTCAAGCGATCTGCCCGAGTGGCTCTTGCTTATCTGCTAGTGAGCGAGTGAATTCCTCTCGCTTCCACTTCATTGGTAAAAGGGAGAGCACCCATGTGCGTGTTTGTGTGCGTGTGTCCAGCTACTAGCTCACAGTAATTAGACGGACAGACAGAGTCAGTCAAGCATGGAGCACACTACTAATGCCGGTCAGATTACCTGACGGAGATGCGTGCGGCCTCAGAGTTGCATTGATCAATCGCCCACCTAGCAATGCGTGCGTGTGTGTGTGTGGGTGTGTGTGTGTGGGTGTGTGTGTGTGTGGCTTCATTAACTGCCCGACACAAAGACAGCGACTGTTAGCTCCCTCCTTTTCATCTAGTCGTATTTGTTCTCCTTTCTCTGTCTAGCATTTCTTTTAGATCTTGATCACCTCGTGATCACCCCTCCATCACGGGTCTCTTGGTTCTTCCCTCTTTTACGATCCAATTAAAATGTTATTTTCGGAGCGCCTCGGTACAGCTGGGTGCTTACAGAAATTGCCGCAAAGCTCGAGTGCCCCGGGTTCGATTCAACCGCGGACCTACGTTGCCTTTTCACTTCACGACTATCCAAGAATGACTAGAGGGTTAGGGGTTGGGTTCACTAGGCAGATATCTTCTCTGCTGTTAACATCTGACATCTATGCCTGGGGAGACCTCGGGAGACTGCCCATGAAACAGTGAACGCATCTCAAACTTCTCTCTTCCATGTAGTTCTCATCCTTTCCTCTAATTATCCAATTTACGTCAGTAACTGGGAAGAACATTTCAAATCATGTTTCCACCAAAATATTCAACATCCAGATACAATGCGTTGAAACAGTAGCCGCTCCTGGTGCGTAAAGCATTGTCACCTTATGCTTATGTTAAGGCACAGGTTGACGTTATAGATTTGATGGCATCATTTCATTTCATGCCCAACAAAACATGATCCCTTTTTATTGTTTGTTGTTTTGTCTTGTTTTTAAGAGTCTTAATGCTTAAGGCACCACCTTACTCGTGGAACTCCTACATCGCCTCATCCAGCTAGAGCACTGAGATGAACAAACCAATGTCTGTTGGATTTCTTTATACCCAGGCTCTAAAACAGAAACATTAGAGACTTTTTGGTGGTGGCTCCCAAAGTCTGGAACTGCCTACTCTTACATGTTAAACCTTAGAGGTATTTTAACACATTTCTTCTCGCTGGCCTTTGGTCCAGGTTGAGCAAGATGTCTCTGCTTTTATTGGGCAAACACAGTTTACCTAACCTCTATTATTCGTTGCTTCATGAAAAAATTTGCAGCTCAGCTTCTAAACACACACATACAGTACAAGTGTTACAGCAGAGGAGTGCACGGGACTGAAGACCGAGAACAACAGGACGGAGGAAAGACACTCAAATAAACACAAACACGCACAGCCCCAAGTACCCAGTAAATCAGCAGCAATCAGCATCCACACACACCCATCAACAAACAGTCCTCTATGAAGATCTCTTGGTTGTTATTACCGTGGCTTCAGATGGGATGCGCAAGCCGAGAAAGCAATCAGCCTTCTGCCTTTGAATCTATCAGACGCACACATGCGTGCTCACACACATATATCTGGTTTGTGCATTTGTGTGCAACTTGGATTGTTGTTGTTGTTGGTTTACGAGGCCCAGCAAGAAGGAGGAGGTTGTTTCAGAGTGTGTACTTTCTGCTACTGAGAAACTGCCACACAGCCGTGAGTGCTCTCACTGGGGATCAGACAGCACGAGTTCCTGCCTACCACGTCGACATGTGCGTATGTGGTAGCAGTGTGTGTGTGCGTCTGTGTGTGTGTGTGGTAAACCCCCTTGTGTGCCCGTTTATTAGCCCAGAGATTGAAGGAGTGGGCGTTTGAGTACAGAGGGAGAGCGAGGGTGAGCAGCCAAATCATTTCTCTTGATTATTTTGATGTGTTTCTTACAGTTTACTGTAATATACCGTGGAGAACTTTGGTAATATTGTTAATTTGTTAGACAGCCGTACAAATAAATCACGCCGAAACAAAGCAAACTCGGAGGAGGGAGAAAGAGAAAGAGGCGGAGATGTGTGAAGATTGCGCGACCTTTCTAACTTTGGACGTCTTCGTTAATTTCACTGAAGAAGGACAGAAACAACTGTCAGTGCTGCAAACTACTTACTGAACTGTTTTTATATTGTTGCGCTGAACTGATGCTGAACTTGTATTCGCTTTCATGTGTTGATGGTTTGAGAAAAAATAAAGATGAAATCAAGTAGCTCTAACAAACTGCGACGTGTAACGTATATACAGATTCACAACTTTTTTTAGGGACTTGAGTTGTTGAGTCGGAAGCATCGACTCTGCATATTGCTCGAGATTCCCTCAGCATCTCCTGCTGTGGAGAGAGAAAAAAAAGGGCATGCGGTCTATTTTTCTTCCATTATATTCTTTTCCCCCCTTCTTCGCCTCTATTTTCCGACCTTACCTGCACCCCCCGCTGGGACTCCCCAGCGCGACCGCGGCCAAGGCTTGAACACACTACTGAGATGGATGGAAGCTCAAAGATAGCTGTCTGCATCATGTGGACAGCGGTGGTATGTGGGAAGCACAAAATTAAAGCAGCTTGAAATTTCCAATAATACTTTAACCCTGTGCGCAGGCTGATGGATTTAGGATTTCTTTTCTTCCCATTTTTATTAGATGTGAGCCCCGAGGGGGAACTTATAATGGGACATGAGAGGGAGCGAGGGAGAAGGGAAAGGATGCTAGTACCCTACAATTGTCCAGAGATCGTGAAAAGAAGAGAAGAGGAAAGTCTCGCCTGTATAGTCGTCTGTATAACTACTTTTCCATTTATTAAAAAGTGTAATGATGCTTTTAAAATCTTTCCGGTTAACATAAAAAAAAGAAGAAGTAAGCATTAGTGTTGTTTTCACGTCACACTATCTCGGTTTGTTGATACAAGTTTATGTTTTACTGCTTTTGCAAACTCTCGGTTAAAATTAGGGCAACATGGTGTGGATTAAATATTCAAAGCCTGTGCAAACATCATCTTTAAAGAAAACTATTACCTTAACGTATATAATCATTGTGTGGGTAACTGAATGCAAGATCCCCCTCCAAAAAAAAAAAAAAAAAGAGTATGTTCCTGCCTTAAGATTTAGGAAAGTGAAAGAGCTGCAGGGTGCCCTCGTTAGGTTGGACTGAGCACTTAGGAAAGTTTTTTGCCTGGTATGTTTTGCTTCTTCCCCTCAACAATAATGACATCAGCCGGTGCCTCCCTGAACAGAAGGGCCAGACTGTCAACGCCAGGGAAGCAAGTGTGGCGCCAAGGCCACATCTATAAACAGTGTGATTTAATCCCAACAGTCGCAAATCTGTCGGATGATTTCTGATCTCGCCGCTGTAATACATCACATCAGGTCCTTGTGCGCATCACTTCCTGTCACAGAGCGGAGGGGGCGCCGTGCATCACGTCACGAGGAGGGCGCGCACGTCCGAGCCGCCACGGGGACATTTAAAGGTGCGATAAATTGTTGTCTCAAGTCTCGATAAACACACGTGCGGCTTACGCACCTTGAGCAAGTTTTTAATTGACAGCTTGATGAAAAGCTACACAGCTTTTTTTAGTTTTTTTTTTTTTTGTCAGTCAACAAAGGCAACTTGGCCTCACTCTCCATCTGTTCCTGCTTGACTCTCAGCTCCTTCGTCTCGCCCTCCTCACCTTTCCGTCACATATTCATGAAGCGCCCCTCTCCGTTTATCTGCTCCACACACCCTCCTCAAATGTGTCCCTCTCGCCGACACCATCAAGTAGGTTCTCATTAGGCGCCAATCAAGAAAACCGAAAACTACGCATCGCCATGGCAACCCGTCACCACCTTGAACTGCCGCTTCCAAGCCTCCGCCGTTCTCATTATTGTTAGCGCCATTGTTCTTTCTTTCTTTATTTATTTTTTGCTTTTTTTTTTAGGCTGGCCAGCAGTTATTTGTTTTGTTGGAGCGCTAATGAGAGCGATGTGCCGATGTCAAGATGGCGGCAATCAGCCTGTTTTTGAGAAAGGTCACGTCTCAGGAACATGATGGGGTTTGGCGCCAAGTGAGTGGCCATTAGCCCCCCCCCCCCCCCCCCCCCTCCATTTCCATTACGTGGCTATGAATCGCTTCTCGTTAGTCGGCTTTGTTGTGAACGTTTCTTTTGAGTGGATAGAAGAAAAGGGGACCGCAAAGTGCTTAAGGGTAGTTTTTACTTTAAATCAAAGGTAACGACTTCATCTTGGACCCGTATCAGTTTGCCAAACGAAAAAAGTTGACATGATGTTTTCTCACTTTACTTGGACAACTCCAATGCAGGTACAATAACTACAATGCAGGCACAATACAATAGATCATGGGTCGTGTATTGTATTTGTGATTTAGCAGGGAAACAACACCACTCAACAGAAAAAGTAGATTTCAAAAAGTTCTCTACGGCAAGAGGAGCCCGTATGCTAGAGGGAGAACTGACTGAAGATGGCTACAACCAGGCTGTGCGCACTATATAAGAGGCTTAAGAGGCACTGAGGCAAACTGAAATTTAGCAAACTTACACCCTGTGGAGAGTGTGCGTGACTGTGTTTACGTGTGCACCACTTATGAGGCTTATCCTAGTTTTGATATATTGGGGCTTAACTGTTAATATGAAACACAAAATAATCTGGTTATTCATATCCCTTTATACGCAGTAAATGTCCAACCTCGGGCTGGTTTAGAACCTGCTCTTTTGGGCCTCAACACGCTGCTTGGTCTCGTTTATGTAAGGTTAACGGTTGAAGACACTTCTGTGCAGGACGTCAGAAACTGGGATACAAAATATGCATGCAGCAGTATCCTTTCCTTCGTGAGTTCTCCCGGAAACGTTCCCATGAGACAGGATTAAGGCTTACTCAGGGTTTTGAAATTAGGTTGGGATGTTTACACATGCAAAATCTGATCTTAACCAAAATATTCTAGTCTCCGTAAACACGCGCAGTCTCTTTAGGGCTCTGTTATACTATAATTATTGCAATGGTCCATTTGATAATGTCTCAAAATGGATCTTTTACCAAGACTGCAAAACTATTAAGTCCATGCTGCCAAAATTTACTTTTCAAAAATCCACTGTATGATTTTCTAGTATTACAATATCGAATTAACCTTCTTGATCGTTACCATAAAAGTAATTACGTAGGATGATGCTGTGACATTATAATGCGGCATATGCTCTCTAACAATATCGAAATATGACTGACAGAACAAAGAACGGGTACACATATCCACACACCTTTACCCTCTACAAGTGCAGTCCAGCATGGCTGATCACAGATGCTTTAAAATGACAAAGACAGCCCACATCGGCCTTTGATCACACAATGAGGCTGCCCCTCAGTCTGCGAAATCTTTAAAATCTTCTGGAGTGGACCTTCTCCTCTGTCAGAGCTTGAAAGTCAATAGTTTATGTCACTTTCAGCTCACTCAAACAGTCGGAGATCCAAGGCCCCTGCCAGAAAAATTGCAAAGATCATTCCCCAAAGAGGCACTGGGCAGACTTTTCAGGGACTAAGAACCGTCCACGGCCGCGTTGCACTTGAGCGAGGAACTAGACTGCTTTGTGGGAATGTGATCAGCGTGTGCAATGTTACAACGCACGGAGAATTTAACTTGCACCACACCTGAATTCAAAATGTGCGAACAGTGAAGTCCAAAACAAATACTCCGCTTGCCTGTCAAACATTTAAACACCCTGTTTGAAATGCAGAGAAACCTTCCACTGAAGACTGTCAACAGAGGAGGAATCATCTGACTAAAGGTCACAGAAAGTTTTTTAAAACATGGCAGTTCAAATATGGACTATCAGCGTTCGACCATCTGTTCAGTTAATTAGTCTCATCTTTTCACCAACCCTATGATAAACAACAGAAGACTTTCAGTAATTGGTTTATATTTATTACAGACATTTGCCCGTTTCTTAGAAGTTTTATTGACTTAAGTTGTTAGGTTTACATAGAATCAGAGTGGAAATGTATCAGACTGATCTTCTTTCAAACAGATTTAGAGGGGTGCAATAACCTTTTGATGATCTGATCTACAGGAAGAATACGGTATTAGCGTCTAATCATGTAAACATTTGATTGTTTCTCTGTTTCTTTCCTGAGCTAGGAGGAGGTTGTTAGTCATCCAGGTCATCGCAAGTTAAAATAAACGAAAAGAAAACAAGGGCAAGTGGATTTGTATAGCTTCTTAAAGGGGTTACACCACTCATCCAAGCAGCTTCTTCAGTTCTAAAAGACCGGTGGGAAGTTGGAGTTGGAATTAAGTCCAGTCCAGTTTCCTTTGTTTTCAGCTACTATTGGACAAAGGCAGAATTAATGAGGGCACTCTCCATGTGAATATAGATATCTATATGGTTTGTCTAGTGGAGAATGAGATGAAAAAGACAAACTATCATTGAGGTCCAAAATGATGACCCAAGTTACTTTATCAGGAAGTTCAATAAATCATGACACGAGGAATCATTCAAGTAATAAAGTCTCCTCTTCAAAACTGGATTTCTATAGCCCTTTAAACATTTTTTTTTTTTAAATTCTCTGTCTTGATTCATATTTGCATTTAAAGCGCTTGAGTGATTCTTTGTAATGTATTTGGAGACAGACTTTGCGTCTGAGAACAGATATTTGATTTGACTTCCTGCACCACACACAGTCATTGTCAGACACCGTTCGAAAATTAACCGTTCACACTGAGCGTGGTGACGAAAATTGGCCCACCATTCGTCACTTGTCCAACTCATAGTGTGGTGTTGTTGACTTCCCGTGTCAGAAAATGCAGCTTTCAGCGCTAATCCACTCTGTTCACCTCCACTGCCTCTACAAGAAACCGTAAGGAGAGTCATAGAAAAATCGAAACTGCTGCCACATTCCCCCGGTCACTAAACGAGTAAAACTGTCTCCCATTCATCCGCCCATTTAGCCGGCCTCCACTGTCCTGACTTTTTGCCCTGTCATCTGTTCCGTAATCACTTGCTTTTCCACCACTACCGTCTTTCCCTCTTCCCCATCCTTATCCCTACTTCCATTTACTCCGCTTTGCAGGGAAGAGCACAGAGGACACCCCAGGTATATGTACAGTATGAGCATGTAGCAATTACTTTTTGCACATCTGTGTCTTTGTGCTGAACTGCTTTTTGTCGACTCAGTGTCAGCAACAAGTTTTCTCTGTCCTGTTAACGTGATTGAGCACCACCACTGGAAATTCCTCTCCAGCAATGTCCTGAGCTAGTGTTGACGAGATGCCTTCGACACCGTCTACTCTTCAGCGAGAACTGGAGATGAGATTTTGACTGTCAAAATCTAACAGTAGGACGCTAACTAACGTTGGCCTTAAGGAGTTGTATGTTTCTTAACAGCACCATCATCTGCTCCGTCGCCTTGAAGACACATTCATCCAACTGGTTACAGTGAAAGTGTGTACGTATATCTTTGATATTAATTGCGACCGCCCAGATGAGATTTCTACACCAATTCTCAGGAGGGGGAGAATTGAAAATAGAAAAACATCCCCGCAACTCTTTTCCTCTCTCCCTCCATCTCTTCTTTGACTTCTCAGCCTCTCCCAACCAAATCTCCCAATCAACTCCATTCTTCCCTCTCCCCATCCTGCTGTGCTTAGATATAGAGAAACAAGCTTGTTGCCTTGGAAACAATGCAAATCAGCCCCAAAAGGCCAATTATCAAAGAGCACCAATTAAAGCCAGACCTGTTCTGTTTAATAGGTTTCATCCTGTCTGCCTTTTGGATACCACACACACACACACATATTATTGCGATGCCAGCCATCCACTTCCCCCTTGACCAACTGCAGCAGTGCTTCACCTAGTAAAAGCGGGTCTCGCTGTGCGTTTGCTGTACCCGAGTTCCTCCAACATTTCATGCAGCATGCGCCATGACCAAGCTCGTGCTGCCGTGTGTCTTGTCTGTTAGGTTCGCGTGTGCCCGAATGTTATGCTTGCAACTGATTCCGTGTGCGCATCGCACCATCCACTCACCAGCTGCTGCTGACTTCCGAGATGCCAAAGTGATTGGCTTCGTGCTCCGCAACCGACACCAAGAACGGTCTCGTCCCACGGGGAAGGGAAAGTGGGGTGGGGCTGGTAAAGTGAATGAGCGCGTTGTGGCGTATCCATCCATCACACGTGATAATTTTTCAGGTCAATTAGAAACACTATGACTATGATTCTCTTCATCTCGTCTGAGACCTTTTATTTCTCCTCCAATGTGCACGTTTTGTGCGCGTTCGTTGTGGCCGCCTCATCATGCTTCAAAAAAAAAAAAGTAATAATTCTCATACAAGGTTTGTGTTTGTGTGTGTCTCAGCTTTGTTGTTACAAGGCTTGTATTGATGTTTCTGGTTTAGAAGAATATAAGGGGCATTTAGACTCTTTGTGTGTGTATGCACATTTCTGTGTGTGTGTGTGTGTGTGTATGTGCCACAGCAGGGACAAGGCTAGCTACCTAGTGGCTGTATACTGCATCCTACCCAGACCTAATGAAGGAGAAATTGGATCCTGATGGCTTCGCAACAAAAGACAGCCCTACGGCAATGTGTGTGTGTGTTTGTGTGTTACTATGTGTGTGAGCAACTTATTTGTGGGCAAAATGGGAAACATTTTCTTCTAATAAAGAGCCTCTATTTCTTTCCCTTGCCTGGCCTTGTCCCGAAACTCTGCTTCATGAGGTGTGTGTGTGTGTGTGTGTGTGTGTGTGTGTGTGTGTGTGTGTGTGTGTGTTTATATATGCGCGCCATGGTCCCCTCACCTTGCTGCTTCAAATTATCGCTGCGAGTGTCAGCGCACATCTCACACTGTGACTATCGTTGTAACAATTTTATCTGCATAAATGTGAGCCTTGCGCGGCGGCTTATTACCCAGGATTCATGGTGTTCTGTTACAACAGGTCTCGGGGAAAAAAACGGAGAGATCTGAAACTGAGAAAATGAAAGACACCTACTGTAACAGAGACGAACTACCTGCCTTAGCGCTGCTATTCATGTGTATTACGTGGTTTATTGGTTTCGGTATTTTTTGAGATATTGTTGTAGTAGATCTCTTCTTCCCCCGACTCTGATCAGCTTCCGTCTCTTTTTTCCACTTCCAGTCCTTTCTCTAACGCACACACTCGTTCGCACACACACTCTCACCCCCAGTGTTACTCATCCTGCCTGCTCACAGCTTTCCCAAGTGTTGATTACAACCGCTACACTGCTGTGAGAGCAAAAGAGTGTGTAAGCACGTTAATGTTGGCGTGCACGCACTGTAAATGTTATGTTCTGTGCCACACACACACACAAACACACACACTTTGTCACATGCTAATACGGGTGCGTGTCTGCGTGTCCACACATTGACACAACATATGTGTTTTGATTTGATCATAGTTTTACTACTCCGAATTTGTTTTGAATAAAGTTTGTTTTCCTGCGTCTGTGTGTCCGCCCAGCGTGCACGCCGGCGTCTTTGTGCTGAATAATCTGACTTTTGCCTCATGTTTTCGAGTCTCACACTGTTTTTTAAGTAGCTCTCACTTCTTCTCGCAGACAGACAAACTTCACACCCCTCCACTCTCTTCATGACAAGCATGTAACACACCCTCGAAATAGAGGCCTGTTACTAGGAAGATTGGAGAATGTCGTCAGGGTCTCTGGGTAGATTTCTCTGGATTTGAGTTTTTATTGGAAACAATTATGTCACTTAGGGCAGTGAAAACTGGGCATTCTGGGATATATGTCCTCGGTGGTTTAAAGACAGGAGCAAAATGTTTAACACTAACTTTTATACAGTCACAGTTAAGTTAAACTGTTTGCAGCTTTTTTTTTTTTTTTTTTAATATAGGATAATAATATGTTTATTGTCATTTCCACGATATGTTAATAAAACTTACAGAAGTGGGTGCTACTCTTTTTCCAATAGAACAATACATATATTTTATTTCACAATTTTGTAGATTTTCAATATTTTTTAGTATTAGTATTTTAACTTTAGCTGTATATCTTGTAAATAGTAGCTTCTTTGCACTATTCCGTACATACTTGTGTTTTTTGCACTGAAAAGGAGAAGCTCTCCTGTATAATGTCTGTTTAGTGACAATAAAGGGCATTCTATTCTATTCTATTCTATTCTTGTTTCTCCGGTCCTTGAACAAGAGACAATCTTGAGTGTAAATGTGACCTTGTACCCATAGGTAGAAAGGTTGTTACATAAATGTAAACCTATGTGTAAAGTAACAGAGGCCAGCATATGGCAATGGGATAATGTCCTTTAGGATATCTCAGTAATAGATGACGTAAGAGATGAGAGTGATTGGTGAGCCTTTTACCGTGTTCTTTTGTATTTTCACTCCGGTTCTGGTATGTACAGTCTCACTGTTTGATGATGATGATGATCCTTTGAAATGATTTTAAATGCACAGACTGATATTCTTAAATCATACTGTGAAGTGTGGTCAGAACACAATGGACTGCTGCTTTTTGTATGTTGAACACACTCGACTGGCAAACCTAACCAGCCTTTTGTGATGCATTCAACTTTGTGGATTCATCGTGTGGGAATGAAAACGTGCCGACATTTTCTTAATGAGACAATTTTCTTTGGCCACATATAATGAAATGATGAGGCCACAGAGCTTTGCCCCAAAATGGTAGATTATTTCTTCCAGGTTGGGTTGAGTACCTTCCTCAAATAGGGGAGTTCAAGTATCTCAGGCTGCCATTCGCGAGAAAAGAAGCGAGGAATGGAGGATGGACAAACGATTTAGTGCAACGGCTGCGGGCACTGGGTTGGACAGTCAGGGTAAAGACGGACCCGAGTTGTTCCCTACCAGTCAATATTTGTTCCAAACCTCACCTATGGTCATGAACCCCTAAGAAGGGGTTATTCCATAGTGCAGCTGGGCTCACCCTTAGGAATGTGATGAGGAGCTCAGATATTCAGAGGAAGCTCAGAGTAGAGTAGATCCTTATGCGACGAAAGGCTCCAGTTGAGGTGGTTCAGACATCTGGTTCAGATGCCTTCTAGGCACCTCCTTTGGATGTTTACCAGGCACGGCCAGCCTGGAGGAGACCCTGGGGCACACCCAGAACTCACTGGCGGGATCATATATCCTGTCTGGCCTGAGGATGTCTTGGGATCCCCCAGGAAGAAAAGTAATGTGTTACGGGGGAAAGGAACGTCTGGAGTTCCTTGCTTAGTCTGTTGCCACTGCGACCTGAAAATGGCTAAGCTTGCATCATATTTCATAGAATTCATTCAGAAGATTTGTTTAAACTCTTGCAACACATGTAAACACAACTTACACCATAGTCTTTACCTGGACTACCACAACACTAGTCAGCGATTTGTTGGCTTTGTCAAGTTTCTCAGTTATTTTAAACAATGGCATTTGGAAGTGAGCGGCTCACATTGTGGGTAAAGCTAAAACGTATTGAAATGTCACAGAAATGCAGAAAGAAAACAAAAGAATATGTCTAAGTAGATGGTATATGGAGGAAGGTAAAGGGTAAATTTGTGCTTCTCCAGCCGGATGTGGATACTGACATGCATTTTGGAACGATGACAGATGTTGTGACGTGTAATTAGATTTCTTGGGAGGTAAACATGAGGATATGGGATTCTTGGTAAGGGATTATTATATGGGATTAATGCTTAACAGTTACAATGGGATATAAAAAAATATTTAAACCGAGTATGCCTTACAGGCATCTCACTGAGTTAAAACAAACTGAAAGAAAGATGTTGAATCTTCACTGTTACTTCTTAGTATTTCCCCAGGTCTCTGCCATTTTAATTTCCAAACCCTTGAGAAACTAATAGGAATTGGGGATTGCAAAGAATGGAGGGAAGGACTATGAATCTACTCAGTGCATTACCGCAGTAAGTGGATAACGTTTGAAATTTCTCAACTACTATGAAATTAGATGTGACAGACGAGGCAGATGGAGTAGATTGTCCTGGGAGCCTAAATCCAACAATGGAAGTATTTTCTGCTTTAAATAGAGAATCTGGCAATTTATGAACAGGACGCAGCTGTGCCTCCATAATGTCTTTTTAAGATTACTTTATATGTACCTCCAGACATCGTGTGTCTGTGTGCATGTGTTTGCGTGTGTCTGTGCATGTGTAGCAACAGAGACACGAAGGCGCATGTGTGCACAGACGCAAAATACTTTGAATTGAATCCATGCAGACCATGGGCTAATAGGAAATGCAGCAGATGAGGTTCTCCTGACTCTCACTCTTGGAAACTTTTGGAGGGCACAAACATTTGCACACATCCTGTAAACACATATATACTGTATGTAAAGCTAAATTCACATTAAGCTGTGGAGCACATACACCAATGTCTCATTCAGAGAAAATCATCCTACATTAGAGGATTAATGTCAACCCATTTAAAGCACATATTAAAAAAAAAAGAAAAGTTTCCTATTACATTTTTTACTAAATACATGCACGGTTTTGGCATCGGTTCAAATATTATCAATGCAACTTTATTTAATAGAAATAATAGGTTAGATTGATTTGATTGATTGGATTTAGATATTTTATGCAGCCAATAAAGATATTCAGTGTGATTCATTTTCTCAAAAGCTGGTTTAATCACAGGGTATGATTGCTGCAAAAACATATGGCCGTATTGTCCTTAGACAATCCACAAAATTATATATGTATTGGAACAAAGCTGCTAAGCTGAATAATTGAATGGCATGGACATTTATGTGTAGTGTCAAAAATGAGCTGTGTTCGATAGGGACATCTTGATTTTTAACTTCAAATTTGATTTACGATGTGGGCTTCAAAATTGAATCTAGCATCGCAACCCTCAAACAAAAACCATGTCATTATTTTCTGTCAGTGGAAATGCTACAAAGTGGCATAAGTCCTTTCAACTGGCATACTTCAGTTTGCAAAAAGGGGCACTCCAATAAGCAGGACAGCAAATCTGCAATAAAAAAGTCTTCACAACAGTCAGAAAAGAAGCTACGCTAAAAGGGTGACAAGACATCAGAGGACATTCAAAGGAAGAATTCACAAGAATAAGGCGCACCGTGGGTGGTTGTCGGTCTCAGAGTGTGAATACAAGAAAGTCGGACTGCAGAGAAGCAGAAACACGCAGAGTGACCTAAAATGAAGGGAAGGGGGGAAATGGTAGGGACGTGACAGACTGACATTCATAGACTCAGCAGTGAAGAAAGAAAGCAGAGAAGGAGAAAAGACAAAAAACTATGACAGTCTCAAATGAAGAACCAGCCACTTTGTACCATGAATGGTGTAGTTACTCTTAATACAGTGTGGTTCAAGGCAAGTGAAAACATCTGATGAAAAGATGCTGTTCTGGATCAAGACGTTAAGCTTGTACAGTAAGTTTTGTCGGGGAGAGAAGCGAGAGTCTAGTCTTCACGCCAAGCCTGGTACACCTGTTAAGCTATCTAGCTAATGCAAAGGTTATACAAGTTAAAAAAGAAAGGATAAAGAAATTATAATTAAAAAAATCATGAACATATCCTTGAAATCTCTTGTAAAATTTAATTCATTTTTTGGACTTGTTTCCATCAGTTCTGAGCACTGACCTCGCCGATGTATTTGCACTGGCTTATCCATGCAATTTCACAGTGGCTTTTACTCATTGAAAATGTATCGCTTGATCAAGTCTATTATAATTGCACCGGAGAGTCAGTCCCAGACTTTTTTTTATTTGCACACACAAAATTTTGCAGCACTAATTGGTGATCGTACTGGACTACTTCGATATGTCTCTGTAAGTAATATGACTATCCTTGCTACATTTCTCTGACTTTATTGGGAATGACAACAACTAACTATGGGAGCTTTTCTTTTACCCTTAGATCATGGAATCGGTTATATAAAAACTTACACAACCAAATATTGCTAAGAGCAGAAACGTAAATGTACCATTGCGTATTTCAAGTTGCTTCTGGTGGCTTTAGTAGATGAATTAAAGTGGAGGAGGACAAAATGGCCAGACCCCGACCTAATGAAACCAGTCACCCTAATCCTGAGGGGAAACGAGCCAGGAACGTCCCACAAGCTTAAATCTACTCTAGTGAACAGGCGAGGTCATGGGAGATTAAGACCTCACACTGTCCACAGCATTGTTTTTGTGGCGTCCTGGAGAATATAGTATCATATCACATTCTTCTGGAATACACTGCATAATTAAAGGAATGTTTGCAAGAGACACGCAGTGTGAATCCTGTACTGCAGAAATGCAGATGCAGATGCAGATTTGGCTGTGTCTTACAGCTCTGGGCAAGAAAGGAAGAACGATCAAGCGCTCAGTTTGAAGAATTTGAGAGGAGTCTTGCTGGAAGCTGCATACAGATGCCCGATGATTTGGCAGCCACTGCGTACCCTCCAACGACACCTGCGCAAGCTGCAGTACCTCGTCAACAGGTAGCGAGAAAGGGCAGCAAACACTGGCGACGTGCTGTTCGATCCTCGGCACAATTCGCTTACTTGGCAAAAAATAAATACATATATAGATCGCCGGCTTTATTTAACACCACTGTACCTGCATAAAACTGAGCTATTTGATTCTGGTAGCGTATGATGCAGAGAGGATGTACTCTCTTAACAGCATTGAGACTGCTTGGCTCGGCAGAATGATGGAGCAGTGGAGTCAGCCAAATCAGTATATACCCAGCAGGTGAATTAAAAATCCATTTTTATGGAGTAACACATTAGCCAACACTCACATTACCATCCTTCACATAAAGATCTACTTTATAAGAAATGGGTGAGATGGGGAGAGGGAAGGGGATGCTGAAATGTAGTATATAACCTCAGGTAAATTAAGTCTTTATAGAGTGCTGCATATTAGCCAACATCCACATTAGCATCTGCCTCCTATAAAGAAGAGCGGAGGAAAGGAAAAGAGGTACGGGAGTAAAAGGCACGGAAAAGATACTAAAGGAAGATTTACAGACAGTGTGTGAATTAAAAGTCCATCTTTATAGAGTAACATATTAGCCAACACTTACATTATCATCCTTCACATAAAAGTATTAATTTATAAGGACGGCAGAAGAACTGAGGAGAAGAGCTTCAAAGAGGATGTACTTGCACTTTGAAGAAGTTACGCTTAAGTTAAAAGCAATATTTAAAGAGACAAGGATCACAGCCAATATTCACATTTTGTGTTTATGTGGGGAATATTGAGTTGATTTCATGGACGGAGAGGAGGAACATGGGAGGAGTAGGGAAAGATTAAGGAGAGGTAAAGGGGAGAGAGACACAAATTCACAGGAAGAGTGGGAGGGAAGACAGAATGTCTTAAGAAAGAAAGATCAGCAACGATGAACTGAAGAGACAGAGTCTCATTTGAAATCAGAGACAGACAGAGCATCATACTATGAAGGTTACAAACACACATTGGTGGAGCGATGGAAGAGCTGGTCCTCTGGGTGCCGTCCGTTGAGACAGAGATGGGTGTAAAGAGAAATTATCCAAATGAAAACGGGCTGGTGCATTATTTGAAGGCCTTGAAAAGTAAGAAAAGAGCGATGGGGAGGCAGATTGGGGGAATGAAGGCAAGAAAAAAAAGGGGTGGAGAAGTTGTGGAGGGAGTTGAGGCACATGATGAAATCAATCATTATCAAGGCCATGTCCTCGGCTGCACCTCAAGAAAAATGAGGAATTCATTTTCCTCCTCAATCTACTCTCCACGGCATTCTCAAGAATGTGCCACGCTAGAGAAGGCACATGGCTAAACTCATTGCTGGATTCCCCAGAGCCACTGGCTCAGCGTGAAAGGGCCTGGAACCTATTTTGAGCGACAGCCGCCTGCCTGGTAGCTGGCAGAAGCATCCACATCTGCAGACCAACAATGCAATTTGATCCCGATCGTTTACATCAGATTTCAACAAAGTTAAGAAGTCACAGGAATTACAGTCAGACTCGCTGGCTCAGTTTCTGCCTGAGCCCTTCAAATGATAACAAGATACAGTCCTCCTTTAAAAATCACAGTTTGTTGATGCAGATTGTCATGAAGCTATGTATATGTGTGGCAGTCGTCCATTATTCACTGACGTTACCCATACATCGCTTAACTTGGCCTAAAAACCTGTCACTTTGACTCAACGCTCTTTGGTGAGTCAGGTTTGGATAGGATAGAGTTTGGCATATTTCTTTCTCATTACTGCTCTATTTCATTATTGCCAAGGGCAACACTGCCAATTAGTATCATTGCTCAGCATTTTGTTCATCTACACTGCCATAACTATCAGTGGAATAGCCCATAACCATGCGCAATATAATAGTATCAACACGAATTCCCATTTTGCTGAACTGATTTGCTCAAGCTGTTAAATTTTAGCTGATACTTTACTGCAGATTGAAACTATTAAAGTGGCCTACTTGCGGAGAAATTAGCTGCTTGAAGGATCAAATCCCATCAAAACCTGTGAGCTAGAGGACATCTTTGTAACCTGTGCTCAAGCCTCGAAGTACTGCCTCTGAAGAGGACACCCAGGAGAACATAAAGTGCTCTAGTTCTGATCGGCCCGGGGAGATAAAATGTCACTAAAATAATCATAGCTACAGAGCCGCAAAGCTAGTTGGCTTCCACTTGGTTGTTATGTTTAACTGACGTTGTCCGATATTGTGCTAAGAGTTAAAGAAAATCCCCACAGCCTTGGAATTGGTCATTTTTAATGAGCCCCATTACTGCCATTAACAATTAGGGCTGGAACCACATACATTTAAAGCTAAAAAAAGTACTTTCTGGAGGTACTAGTGCACAAAATGATTCTCTGTAATAGCAAAAATACACTTAAACCTCCAAAATAAAAAAAAAAATGTAAATGTTCGCATTTCAAAAAAAAAAAAAAGTATATTATGCCACGCAAATATAGGATGGTAATTGTGGACATCATGGCATTGCTTCCTTAGAGGCCAAGTGCCTTTATCTGTTATTGTTTAGGTCACTACTTCAGTAGATTTCACGTACATAGCATTGCAGCAAACTACCAGTTTAGAGTAGTTTAGAGTATATTGTAATTACAATGGGAGAACACAGCAACACCTCATCTCAAAGGTGCATCAGAGAAACATTCATCTCTTATAGTGTTCACAAAGACATAGTCTGTCATGTGAATGGGTAGCTTCCCTAAACCACATTCCTGCAATGTGTCACACAAAAATAGGAAAAGGCCCCTTTCTTTGACATCAAACACCTAGACAGTGCGTAGGCGCTCGTGTCCAGTAAATCATCAGAAGGGTATAGTAATTGCCTCAACAGAAACACTATCTTTGTTGGTTAAAAATAACACAGTAAGAAGGACAAACAGCAAACCATCTTGAATTAATGATCACTTGCAAAGCACTGCTATGATTATTTCATCAGTAACCTTAACATACTAATTTAAAACCCAACTTAGTACCTCTTAAAACCATAATTCTCCCAAATTCTTGATATTATCTGTAATAAAACAGTTTGTAGATTGTACAGCTAAGCAGGACGCACGGTCAGGACAAAATAACAAAAACACACCAGTGTCCTTTAATTTTGTGAAATACCTGCATGGATAATAAAAGCAACCACGGAATGAACAAGTCCAACAAACTAGAGAGTCGTTTACCGCGATTACATCACTGTTACACAGAAAACCCCGACATTAAAATGAATAGTGTTTGAAAAATAACCACTCTAAAGTGATTATTAGGCCCCTTGGTGCGGTGTGAGCCGTGTTTCAGATGCTAATGTGAACAGAAAGGTGAACACAGAAGGTGTGGAGACGAACACACATCAAGCCACCCACACAAACACTGGCAGTAGCCAGCAGGCTTTAGAACATCTGTCATACCTGCCTGCTCCAATCCCATCACACACATGCACCCACACAGAGCACCCTGTGAATGGTTGTGACAGCTCAACACTGTGCCACTAGCCTAGAAACACATGTTCCTCTCTACTACGCTTTGCACACAAACACAGAAAAAGTGACCAGCACCTCTCCTTCACTTCACTACACATCAGCTGCCAATATTTCCCTCACTCTCTTTGTCCCCCCTCTATCACTCTCCTACCACTATGCCCCCTATTACTTCTAAACATTCAATACTCTTTGATTTTTCTGTTGGAACCCCTTAACTTTCTTTTCAACCTTACTTATTTTTATTTTTCCATGTTTTTTTTTCTTCTTTTTAGTCTCATGTGAAAAATTCCTCTCTTACACTCTCATATTACTCTTTCACCTTCTCTCCCTCCTAAATAAGAAATTGTTGTCCTTTTTCGCTGCCCCTTATATTCCTCACAACTGACTCGCCTGCAGAAAACAAGCAGTGACTATTTCTGTGTGCACTGAAAGTAAACACACACACACCACGCACAAAAAAACAAAGTTCTGTGATTTGAAACTCTCTTCGATTTAAAGTTTTGTTTGAGCTAAATGAAAGTTTGAAGAGTGTGCATGTTTATATGTTTGCAAGAGACTGGATCGTCAGCCAGAAAAGTGTTTGTGAAAGAGGAGCAGGAGGGCTTCAGGTGGGCATGGCAGGGTGTGTGTGTGTATGTATTTGCGTGGGTTACATTGTCAGGACACAGCGCTGTTTAATAGCACTGTGGGCACCTGTCCAGATAACTAGACAACATAATAGAAATTGTCAATTTAAACCTCTGAATCTCAGCGTGCTGGCTGTGGCTGTTGCCATCTTGGCGGTGTCTGAATCCACGTAACTCATGGCTAGTCCAAATATAGACAAAGAGGTGGAGCTCAGACCTGTTTTTGGAGCCATCCTCAAGTGGTCATGTGAAGAACTGCAGTTTTTGGCACTGCTCTCCATGTTTAAACCTTGTTTCGAAGCTATAGTGTGAAATTTCTACATATAAATGAGAGTCATTACATTTAAGCCAGCACCAATCCATTTTGATTAACTTGTAGTGTCTTCCTCAACACCATGCAACTTGGTCTGTTTTACTGTTTGTAAAGCCTGGATTAAAACGTATCACCTAAACCTGTGCCAAATATTTGTTTTGGAATCCATGGGCAGAAGACCACATTTATATACAATTCTGTGATTTTAAAAACATTCAGAAATTAGTCAAAATTTTACCTGGAGGATCATGGAAAGGTGACAGGTCTGTCAGTGACAGGTAAATCTGTCTCTTTTTAATCACTTCAGAAATCAGAAAACTGACAGCTTGAAAAACGAGTCAGGATTTTCAGAGTGAAATATGATATAACAGATGAACAAACCCTTCTGTTATTGTGTGCAAAACATATATGTTAATATGACTTTAAGTTACTCACTCATAGAGTAAGAAAATAAAAGCAACAATACAAAATTGCAATTTGAGGTTAAAAAATATTAACCCAGAGATGTCATCATGAAACGCCCCCACTGGTCTTGTGAAATGTTATGATTAAATATGCAAATTTAGGAAGTATCTAATTAAATAAGGCTAAATGAATTGTGAAATGAACATGAAATGAACATGTGATGATCTTTCCACTGCTGAAAGAAAAGATCCAATGAGAGCAAAGCAACCTCATCATGTGATGTGAAGGGTAGTGGGTTAAGCCAAAAAGGGCTTAAATGGAAGGAATACAAGGGAGGAAAGGCAAGAGGGAGAGGTGGAAAGCAAGGGGGGAGTCTGTATCGTTAACACGTCATTTTCAACTGCTGATTACCACAGAGTAAAGGAAAGTTCAGGGGTTGGAGAGACCGAAAGCGCAACCACACAAGCGTGAACGTGGTTCTCACACACGCAAAAACAACATTCACATTCAGTCCTCACTTGCACGCAACCGCAAACAAACCCAACTCCAATTAAATTTAAACATCTGCCAACTTAATGCTTCAAAGTTTCAACAACAAAAAAAATACTTGTAGCATAAAGAGCCTCTAGACGACCACAAAACACGCATGATCAAAATCAGCAAAAACTATATAACTCTAAAAGCAGCAGTAAAACCTCTTCTCCCTTTTTTAACCCTGTCGCCTCTACTCCTGTACTCTTTCCTTTCTTTAATAGAAAAATGGCTGAGTGAGATGGACAGACAAAGTGGGAAAGAGAATGGAAAAGAGGAGGACGGCGGTAAATGGGAGAGAAGAAAGCAAGGAAGGAAAGAGGGGGAGTTCAAAAAGGAAACGTGAAAACAAAGAACAAGAGACATGTAAAGGAGTGTAGAGAACAAAACAGGCGGAATAGGAAAAGTAGGAAAGTCACAGTGAGAGGTAAAGGAAGACATAAGGAGAGTGAGAGAGAGGGATATGGTGGATTAAACAAGCATAAGGAAACATGAAGTTAAAGGTGGTACATGCTGAACAGAGGGGAAGCAAAATGAAGGACATTTTCCAGATAAAAACAGAGGAAAGGGATGGGATGGAAAGAGTCAATAGAGAGAGTTGCAGGTAATGGAGAGGTGATGGGCATCCCCTACTTAGTAAAGTGGTCCATACTCACACACACATACATTCATGCAAAGAAGCTGCCAGAGACCTGATGGGCTTTATCAAATGAACTGCCACTTGTTGTCTCCTTACACCCCCGCTGGGACAGTCATTATCAGCCATGATTGCCGCCACCGTCACCACCCCAACCTTCTCCTCCATGTTCCTCTTCCTCCCACCCCTGCACTCCAGCACTCCTTCATCTCTGGGGCACCTTCTTCACGTGCCAATTATCATTAGCTTTGATTTGTGCCTTTGTTCCCAAGAAGAGGAAACATTGTTTTCCCTGTTTCGTATCACTAACCTAAAACATAACCTAACCAAATACAAGGCACCATGCCTGCTGACAACATTTCATTCACTACATTCTCGACTATTTCTTAAAATACACAAAGAAGAATGGAGTAACTACTTAAATCCATTTTCAAGTCTGAATAAACATGCATCACTCACCTGCACATTTGGTCCTGGTGACCAGCGACGGTCCCGGCGGCCCCGTTCCTCCCTCTCCGGGCCTGGACAGCAGGACCTTGATCTCGTACTCCACATCTGGGTCCAGATGCCACAGTTTGTAGGTAGGGGAGTCGACCACATGGGTCTCGGCCCAGTTCCCTGAAGTGGTGCGATACTCGACCTCCTTCAGGATGATGGGCCCGTCGCCAATGATGCTGTTGGCGTTGGGTTTGATCCAAAGGTAGGTGGCACCAACAGCAAGAAGCTCAGGTGGGGCAATGGGAGTGGGTGGAGCTGTGAAAAGGGAACAGAAGTGGTTTGTTAAGTGACAGTCCATTAACAAAGTCATAAAACCTTAAAATATTCTATTAAAAAAGGTCTAAGAAACATATCGTCCGTGATAAATATCCAGTTAAATCTAATAACACATACACAATTTTGATTTGTTAGTAACCGTACCCCTGACTGAGCTTATCACTGTTAAATTAGAATACAATACATAACTTATTTTCCCTTGAAAACTATATTAAAGTCCAATCAGAGGTGCTGAAGTGTGCGCAAATGAACGGACGCAATAGAACGTTCCCCCCTGTTGGGGTTCTCTGTGTTGTTTTCAGAAATACCAAGCAATTTAAAATGCATTACGTACCACCTGCTTTGCAAATATATTTCCAGCCCTCAACTGATTTCTCCTAATAAAAATATCCATGAATATTATTCAAATGACTAGTGGCCTCGCACTCAGTATCAGTCAGTACAGTATGTCACCAAATCATCAATATGCAGTTATATTCCAGTCTGCTTCACAAAGCTTATAACATTTAGCGTACAAAGAATAAATAATTCAACAAACGTATTCTGCCAGCCACTGATAAACAGTGAGAGATGTATTTTGACTTTTGCATTGGAAACAGCTAAAGGAGAATTGTTAGGGAGCAAATTCCTTCACCTGTCGCACTAATCCATCACCTTGTTGACATGTTGCTGACAGCTACTTTTCCGCTAGACTTTCACATTATACTCCTTTAAAATAATGGCCTCTGTCAAGCCCAAAAGCATAGGATGTTTTATTACCCTTTTCGTTTCTCGTCTTCAAAACCAAGCTAACATTTTAGCAACAACAGATTCTTTTTTGAAAAATGAGACACTCGCATGAATATAGAGACGTTTTGGATATGGCACAAACCAGAAACACTCAAAACGCACATGATGTAAAGAAATGTGGAATCATAGCAAATGATCTTGAGCGTTTTTCTACCCACTGGTACTGAAAACTGTTTTTTTGATTCACTCCCACAAACCCACACACATTTACACAGCAGTGCCGAGCACCGGGGATCAAACCGATAACCTGCTGATGAGCCACAGCTACTCTGTTTCAAGCCCAAATCTCTAAGGACGCATGCATACTCCCCAGTATTTGTCTGTAAACATGAGAGGGAAGCGGTCAGAGAAGGGAATTGAGAACTGTAGGGTCATTGGTACAAATCACGTTTACAGCCCTCGAGCAAACCACATAATGTCCCTCGTATGGCTGCCCACTGCTCCAAGTGGATGGGTTAATAGCAGTGTACAAATTCACTATATTTGTATAAATACTTCTAATAAAGCTGTTTGAAAGATTGACCGATTGTAAAGAACCTTGCACTTTTCCACCCAAGCAACTCGAAGGATGCATTTACTGATGTTAACTAACAAGGCACAGCAACTAGAATCTGTGCCTGACTCAGTTAAAGAGCAACAGGAGCAGATGGAGACAATGACAAGGAAAATAATTGGATTTCTTCTGATGGTCATCAGACTGCGCCTGCGAGAATCCTGTTCCTATCAGCGTGAACTATGGTAATTACCACGGACAGCTCCTGCTTCTCTGACGGCCCCGGGATCAGTACCTTGGACAGCGGTCATGGTGCATTTTGAACAGATTGATGTAGATCTGCCTGAGATGGGCTGAAAATGGAATAATAATGGCGTAGGGTGCGGCCAGACTTTTTGATATCTTAAATCTTGAACCTTTATCACAACATAATGTGAGCATAATGCTGTTTTAGGTCAGTCTGAATATGATTCATTGCCACGTATGCTCACGTATACACAAAATTTCTTTTTGTGTTTGGCAAAAAAAAAAGAAAAGCTGGGGAAAAAAAGACAAAATATACAAAGAATGCATAAAAGGTCTGGTTTCAAATAGCACTGGAATATTATTGTGCAAAAAAATAGTTATGGGGTAACTGTTCACAGAATATTAGATATTAATTAGATAACATAATATAGCACACAAGCTAAATGTGCGTTAATGTAGCACACAAACACGATTTGTGCATGTAGCTGTTGTTAATGTTAATGCAATAAAGCTGTCAATTTGCTGTAGCCTCTCTCTGGCATGTATGTCACAAAGACCTGCTGAAAAAGTACCTTTATTAAAGAGCAACAGGTAATGCTTCTCCAAGAGAAATGAACACAACATTCAAACATGGCACAGAGTATTTTGAAGATGAAACCCTCACTTTGTGAAGTAATCTTCCTAAACCACTGCGACTAAAATAGTCATTTTAAGACTGAGGTCTCTTAGTATTAATCTTTTTTTTTCCTCTGTGACAGGTGCTTTGTCAGTTGACAGCAAAGTTATGCTACCTAAGAATAATGGCCCCTCTCCTCTCCGCTGTCTGAAAGCAAAGACCTGATCTCACTCTGCAAGTTTTTTTTTTTTTTTACCTTCCTCGAGGCTGCATTAGAATATGTATGGTAGCTACGGGGCCGATGAATCAACTGTCAGTCACCGCACGCTCATCCATCTCAAATGGAGGGAGGCTGTGAGTGTGCGTCTGAGTCTGTGTGAACATTTGTGAGAGTAGTGGGAGAGCATAAGACAATAGAAAATTGCTTTGTGTGCATAAGAGAGGGTTTGTGTGCTTTGCATGCATTCAAACGGATTCCAGTCAAAATAGCATGGCCCTCCTTTGCATTTATTAACTTTTATTCTTGTGACAAACCACCAGTAGAGCACTTAAAAGTGCAGTTTTACTCTGTGTCACATTTTAAGCGGTTTCAGCTCTGTCTCATAAAAGAGCTCTTCATTCTTTTCCAGGAAATGTTTAAGGGTGATTCACTGGGAGCACAGAGCAAACAAGTCTCATCCTGTTGCAATTTCCATCACTTGTTCAGAAAAAAAAACAGGTAGATAAATGGGTAAAGGATGTGTTTCATATTCAAAAACACAATAAGCTGATTTGTAAACTGGTCAGTGATAATAGAAAGTGCACATAGCGTCGTTTGTAAGAAATACACAAAGAAATACCAAGTGAAAGGCACGGCAGCCTATTAACTGATCCTACAACTGCTAACAGAGATGCAACTCTCCATTAACATCATTTATATTCAACAACTTCTCCTGATGTTACTCCGCAGGAGGAAAGAGCAAAATCACTCAATCACCCCCTCTCTCCGTCTGCTTCCTCCCACCATCCCTCCGTTCCTCTCTCTGCCAGCTCATTTACAGCAGAGTTACAGAGGCCACCCAGTGGTACGCAACCTGGTGCCCATGATGGCATGGGGGAGAATGCACATTCTCGGAGACGAGGCCACACACGTTTGTTACGACACACAGACACACACGCGTGTGTGCACCGAAATACAAACACGAGCTAGAATAAGCTGTTTACTTCAGACTTTTACACACAAATACGCACTCTGTCACAAGCACACCGACTCATGTGGATACGGAGACGGTATAGACGCAACTGATTGCTAATCAACTACAGTTGGCCTTCATACAGTGATGCTAATGAAGTGTGAGAGGAAGGAGGATGGAGGGATGAAAGAATCAGGGACGAAGAAAGCAGCATGTTTTCGCAAGGGAGGGGGGAGACAGCAAATGATGAAGGGCCCTCGGAAGGTGGGAGAGAAACGGGGGAGGAGACAGTCGAAGGAAAGAGGAGGTAACAGGTTTAGGGGGCATGAAAAAAGGATGATCTGAGTGGACAGTGGTGAAGGAGGGATGAGCTGATGAGAGAGCTCAGAACTCTCCCCCTGAAGCAGCACAGTAGTCAGCACCCAGGGAAAAAAAGAAAAGTTTAAAGCTTGGCAAGAGAAACTACAGTATATATTATTTTATGACTGCTTGGCAGGCACCAAATAAAACTGTGGAGCAGCAGACATATAACATAGTCTTAGTTATATAAGCTGTTTTTTAAACTTGTGCACAAGGTATATGAGCATATGTCTTTGCTGTTGTTCACAAAATGAAATTGCACTACAAACTAAAATAAAAAAAAATAAGCAGAAGGCATCTTTGATACTGATAGAAAAAAAGAAAGTGCCCTAAACACTGCTTGACTTCTGAGATTGTAGTGACAATGCCAAAAAGATGGAACAAAACTACTGAAACAGCTACGATCCAATCAGATAAATCAGATAAATGACTCTATAAATGTCATTGCTTATATCCCCAACAACAGTTTATATGAATATATAAACTAGGATAGATTCCAGCATTAGCTGTCTTCCTGTAAGACCCTGTTTTGTCTCTGCAGAGGCCACCCTCCTAGTCTAGTAAAAACAAGCAGCACTCATGAAGTTTTTAAAACGGGATAGACTGGGAGTACGGCACTGTACCACTGGGCCTATAAAGGCCGTCGTGTAAGTATGTATCTGTGTGCTTGTGCGGGAGCTGTGGCCCTATAAAGATTTTATCTTCAGTATCCCGGGGCCTCGTTGCCGGAAGACACATCGCGCACTCAAAAGTGACCCGTGTTACTACACCCTGAGGGAACCGAGTATATGGATCTGCTTTTTCACTACACTGACTTACAATCCCAGGAAGGCTCATAATGCGTATGTGTGCACCAACGACTGCACTGTTTATTGTCTTGACCTCAAATGTCCAGCTAATAAATAAAGAGCAACATCAACACCTAATCAGGTGTCAATTCTGAAGAAGAAAATCAGCAAAAAATCAGCAGAATATGGAGTAAAAAGCCAGAATGATGAAAAATAATAAAATGCGCAGCTGCTTCTCATCTGCAATCATTATCATCGAGTAATGCAGATTCTGAGATTTGAAAGTATTTTAGACAAAATTGTTGTGTCGTGTCATAAAAAAAAATAAGAAGAAAATTCAATTAGGAAGAACAAAACACATTTACAAGGAACACAATGTCTAGTGCCGATCAAAAATGAACAAACAAGTAGTTTCTAATAAAAATAAACTTCTAATTAGTAAAACATTCTTTGTTACATTCTTTGTCCAATATTACAACCAGTCGAATTAATCAGTGTCTCTGTGGCTGCAGAAAAAACACTTTAGCACAGTTACTTTAGGTTCTATTTGTATCTGACTGACAGTGTAGAGTAAAACAGCACAGGACCCCAAATTGATCCCTGGGGTACACCATCATCATTACTTGTGATCTATCCGACATGCATGTCTTTGGAATCTGGGAGAAAACCTATACAAGCACAGAAAATGCACACTTCACACATAAAGGCCCCAGCCACCCAATATGTTAAAACCCAGATCCTTCATGGTTCCAGGTCCTGGGATGTGTCAGTGCCACTCACCATCAGAGATTTGGTCTTATTTTGTCTTATTATTTTACATCTATGCGTTCAGTTAATAGGGGGTGTAGAGAGCTGACAGTGACAGGAAAGCAGGAATGAAATGGATAGAAGCATGTTGTATGGATGAGGTTGACAGCGAATTTCTGACTGGCATCTCCCTACACCCTACACTGATGGTATAATAAGTAAACATTTAAAGAGTGATGTAGAGAGCCGAGGAAAAGAGAGAAACTACAGAATATAAACAGAGAAAAGGGAACGATCAAGATGGCAGATGACCAAATAAAACTGAAAGGCGAAGGAGTTTCTGCTATCCAATCTAAATGGTTCTCACTTCATTTCACTATCTGTCTCTCCTGATAGTGAATGTATGATGCACACACACCCACACCAGCACACAGGAAGATGAGGCTATGAAAAAAAAAGTTACAGAAAGGAAGATAAAAGGGGAGGATTTAGAAGTAATGGCTGTGTTGTTGGCAATATTAGTTTTTTCCTCACAGTGTGTATGTGTGTGTATTTCTCTTTGCATGTGTGTTTGCAGCAAATCCAAAAGTAATATCAAAGCTTTCTGAGCTCTGCCGTGTTCTTAGAGAGCGAAAGATTCAATGATAGAGTGAGTATGTGTTTGTGTCTGCGAGTGAGAGAAAAAAAAGGAAAGAGAGGGAATGATGGAGAGACAGATAGATGGGAGGCCTCAGTCCACCAGAGGAGAGAAAAGATATCACCCAGGTGGCGGAAAAGATGGAAAAATCAGTTGCACCGAAAATGACAATCGCTCTGCCAAAATCTGTTTTTCTCCCATTTCAGGAGTGGAGCAGGGGAGAGAGAGAGAGTAATGATAGTGAAGATGATAACAGAGAAAAACCGAGAGGGGAAGAATCTTCACCTTTGTCCATTTCCCCATGAACTGCTCCTGCTGATCCTTTTCATGCAGTTTGTGGACTGAAAAGCAACTTCGTTTTTTGTGTAATACTTTGTTAGGACAGTTTTACTGTTCATGTAGAGCAGGGATGTCCAAAATGTTTCCACTGAGGGAAAGATATACGACTATATATATATATATTTGTATATTTGTTTGTTGTACTGAGTGGGAACAGTGATTCTTTGGACTGAAGGATGGCTGGCAGGTCAGGAGGAAGTTCAGTGGTTGAGTTGAGAAGAAGGATCACAGAGGATTAGTGAGGCACTCTTTTGTGAAATCACCATCTGAGAAAGGTTTCTGATGTTAGGCAATGAGTTGAGGTCCTCCTTTTTTTCCTGTGTTTTGTTTGCATGGAGGAAAAACAAAACTGTTGGAGAGCTTCGGACTGAGCTTTACAGCTTTGTTGAACCTTCAGCTGTAACTGAGCACCAGTGATGTCCTGAAGCTTGGCTCCATTCATATTTTTTTATGCTTTCAACACAACGAGAGCTTCATTTCATGTCAAACAGAAAACAGAAACGCTTCCCCTTGTTTCCCGTGAAGAAATATTTATTTTCCCCCGCCGTTTCTGTAATTTTCTGCACTCACTTTTGATCCCCTGTGGCAAAAGTCTTCTTTGATGCATCTTGTTTTATGGAGACACCGCAGCGTTCAAGATGCCAGTTCCTCCTACTGTTAAAACCAAATACTGAATTACAGTCGAGTGCAAGCTGCATATGAGGGGCAATTAAAAATAGCCGCATTTTGTGTGGGGGCCGTAGTTTACACCCTGTATCTAAAGGATAATACCAGTCATAATACCAGTTCAGTCTCATCCTGTTCCCACATCTCAGTAGGAATAAATTGTAATAAATACGAACCTGCCTCAAACTGAACTCAAACGAATTGAAAAAAAAAGCAGTAAATGGAGTAAATGGAAGTCCCTGTGCATAGTGTGGGAGGATTTTAACAGCCTCTGCATTTTTTGCCAAGGTATTAATTTCTGTACATCACAAGGCAGAGAGCATTTTATTGCTTCAAATACACAACGTTTCTTTCCGGTCTCTCTACATAATGAGTTTTTTTTCCCTCTCTGTTTTCTCCCTAAATATCTCTGTATGTCCCTGTCTTATCATTAATACATTCCAGGTCCATTTCGCAGCTCCTTGAACTTGAGCAGTTCATCTCTCAAAGAGCAGATAAGCGGCACATAGACAGATCGGCGTGATGGAGATACGACACGTCGAAGCCAGCTCACCAGCAGTTAATGATAAGCGCCGCGTATTTTAGCAGAACAAATTTACATCGGATACTTTTTTTTTTTTAAATTTTGTAATTACTCTTACATGCGAATCTAAAGTTCATCATTTGCAAAGCGCCTGATATGTAAATTACAGCCCCGTCGTCAATCGACAGTTACAAATTAGATAAAATTTTCAGAGTTATTGGGGTGAAGACTTGGTGTCACCTTTTTATCTATTAATTTTTAGGCTATTTTTACGCACTTTTTCACATCATCTGAAAAAAAGAATGATGACAGAGCTAGCTGTGTGAACATAGCGTCAGCAGACACTTTAGTGTTAGATAATATAACCGTTTAGAAAGTGAGGTTTAAAGGTTAATTGAAAAAGTTACAAAAACAAAACTGAATAAAGGAGAGGGCAAAAATCTAAAATTACTGTATGACACGCTCCAAGTTCTATTTGTGCCTCTGGTTATTTTGATCACGCCTGGAAGTTTGTTCCGAGCGCGCAATTGTAAATTAACTATACCTGAGATGAATAAGTCTGACTTGCCCGTCACCTCATTAGGCATGCAGCCCACTGATTTGCCCTCGCAGATTATTCTCTTTGTCTGACTTTGCAAACATTTAACACAGTGTTCAGACCAAAAGAATGCCGGCTGCTTTTTTGTCTCTTCTTTGAGATTCCTGCTGCAGCCGTGTCACGACGGCTTTAAGTTCAGTTATGGTTTCTTTTCACTTCTAGAACATGCGACCAGTGCAGAGCTTGAATGCCTCATGTGGCCACACAGACGGACCGCTTCCCGCTTTCAGGATTGTTTTTTTTGGTGTAGAACAAACTTAAGTGTTCACAGTGACCTGCACTCAGTAATCTCTCATTGTTATTTAGCAGCTCACAGGTGCCACCGATTTTTGTTTCTGCGAGTCCTGCGGATTGAGTCCTCTCAGAGCGCTAAGTGGCGTGCATACACCTGTGAGTAACACACTCCATACTCCCTCTGGCCTGTTACTTGGTATAATGAATTCAGCATTTGTGCCCCCCTCCCCTCCCTCCTGACACACGCATTTTACACTGATTTGCATTCAATACAGCGGGACCTTCCCTCACCATGATCACCGCTTGACTAACCTAAACCTTAAACCAAGCAAATGTCAATGAACTGACTTGAAGAATTGACTTTTCCCCAAATCTGAGACAGAGCAAACAGCTCTTTGTCCCCAACATTAATAATACAAGGACACACACACACATACACAAGAAAGAGGAGGAGAAAAAGAAAGAACACTGAGAGTTGAGAGTATTTTACACTCAAGAGGAAGCCTGGAAAATTGGATCTGATTCCCCACTCCTCACAGTAAACCGAGTGTGGCAGACACCTGCTACCTCTTTGCGCACATATGCACACTCCAAAGCACAAAAACAGAATAATACACACGGGCACACAAAAACAGGAGAAAAAACAACAACAACAAAAAACGGATATGTGGCTTTGACATACACATGAACGTTTTTGACACACATGCGGACGCACACCTCAACCCTGCAAGTCCATGCGTCCTCAGTCAGTCTTTAAACAGCAAAGGAAGTAAATGTGTTGTCACTGAAGCCAGCAGGTTTGCTTCGGAACCTGGTGAGAATGAGCCATTGATCTCTGGTTGCGGCACCGGGCGCATATATTTAATTGTTGCCGTGTGACCAGGTTACAAGAATGCCGGGAGACGGTTCAGCGGCCCGCCTACACTTGAAGGACAAAGACTCTTTTGAAGACAACGACGTCCACCAAGACAGATGGTTTGAAAGAGGAGTAAAGGAAGACATCTGTGTCAAACTGGAAAATCCTTCTCTGAACAGGGGAGGACTGAGATACAATCTAACCTCAACTCAGCTACCAGTCCTTTAGAAGTGAAGAAGCTCCTTAGATGAACGTCTTCAAGAAACTCCATACATTTTCTAAACATTTTTGATAAGAATACCAGAGCTGGGCCAATGAACAGAACAACAGCATCTAAGCCCAGCTACGACAGTGAAAACAGTCTTGGCTTATTTCCGTAAACTTGCGTCATATAACTCCCTCGGTCACGTGAAAATGTCCCTGAAAAAGACAGTGAACTTCCACCTGCTGGGTGGAAAGCCACTGAGGGTGAAAAGTGTCAGAGAGAACTCTGAGAGCAGACAGGAAAGTTGGGAGCAGCTGAGTGAAACGGAGGAACAACGGCAAAAAAAGAGCCTAAAAGAGACACTGATCAACTTAGTATCACCAAAACACCTTTTAGCGAAATTAGTGTGAAACCTGTCAGCTCCACAGAAGCAAAGCGGCGGGGCAGTGGTGGTGGACACATCTGCCCTCCTCATTCTGACATTTGTTTGGCGTTGAGCTGCTCTTATCCACGCGAACCTTCACCGAGGAAGCAGACCGGGGTTTGGGCGGTGACAGAAAAGCTGCTGATGGGGATTGGACCTGTCAGCTCCGGCTCATTCTCCGCTCTGCTTCTCGCCTCGCTTCTTCTCTGTGTTCTTCTGAAAGCCGCGGATGCACTGATCTCTTTTTCCAATCGCATTTCAGAACATCTCCTTATTTTCCCGCTCTACTGTAATTTGTGCATTTGTAGCTTGTCCGTCTTCTCTTCCTCTCATCATCTCCGTCCCAGCTTTGGTTTCAACTTTTCACCCCTCCACCGCAGCCTCTCCATGTTTCCCTCACTTCTATCTGACCCTCTTCCCACTTCCTCTCTATTCCATATCCCCCCTCCTTCAAACCCGACCAACGCACACACCCCCTTTTACTCAACATACCTGTTCATACATTTCTTATATTTCTGCTCAGAAATTCCGTGTGTAGTGTCCACTCAGACACAAAAACATAGACTGATGCACATGAAAGAGGAGTGGACATGGAATACCAACATCACAACAAACCACCCAGAAAACCCAACACAACACACACACTCACACATACAGACACACACCTCCCCTAAGGCAAGCCCTAAGGGCCTGGTTAAAGAGGCAGGCTGAGTGTTCATACTTCCCTTCTCTTTTCTCTCTCTCTCTCTCACACACACACACACACACACACACACACACACACACACACACACACACACACTGTTACAGGCAAATAAACAAACTTTTCTCCTTTCTCCTTAGGGAGCAAATCTTACCTAGTGATACAAAAGTTGTATGACTACAGTAGATAAACATATTACTTATTTATTTTCTCATCTTGCATATTTTTTTATGCTGGCTAATGCTCTTAATTGCTTTTATTGTTGTTTTGATTCAATTGATTTTAGCACAGAAAACCAGAAACTGAAACAGAGTCAGTCAAAGACACTCTTTTTATAACAAAAAAGTGTTCTGTGCTATAAAGGTGAACAAAAGCCCCGCCCACGATGACATATGTGGGAGCTTAGTGAAGTCCTGTGCACATGAACCGAGTCCTGTTTTCCACCACATTTTCAAGAAGTCCTAAATATAGACGTCCCCAAACCTTAAATGATTTTTAGACCAGTAGCTCAGTTTTAATGAAAACTTTTGAGAGACTGATTAGATCAAAAAAAAAAAAAAAAAAAAAAAACATCCACTGGATCCTTGCAGTGTGCACACAGGCCTCACAGAGGAGTGGAGGATGCTACAGTCACTCTGCTCATTATGCTTCTCAGACTCCCAGATTTTAATGGGACACCCGCCAGCCTCCGGGATCGGCCCAGTCACTGAGGATTTTTATTCACTGGCGTGATGAATCTTATCTGCCGCTAAGCACAACAAAAACCAGAGACGCGCCGGTTGATTTCAGGAGGAAACCTCGCAGGCACAGCGTCACTTCCAGCATCTTCCCTCTGGATGGAGGTTTTTAATCCCAAGGTGTAAAACTCAGCGATACAAACACAGCTTTGCTGTCACACAGTTGAACAAGCTGTAGTAACATTCTGCACATAACTTTTTTATCTAATTATATTTTATTTATGAACTCATTCATGAAAGCAGTGGGAGGGTTTTTTAATTTCTTTTTACTTGCGTTTTAAACTCCTTTTACCACGACGGTTCTTTTGCGTATTTTATTGCCCTTTTATATAATTCTTTTTTTTATAGTCAGCTCGTACCTTTGCTTCATGTTACGTGTTTTGCATTTCTGTCAACGTGAACTGATGGCTGCAAAACAAATCTACCTATGGCAACAAATGAAGTAACCTGAACCTGCCTGATCTGTTTTCTTTCCGCAGGTACACGGTTTCAAAAAAAAAAAAAAAAAAATCGAACACCTCTGTGCTCTACTAACTGCCTGATCTGTTTTCTTTCCGCAGGTACACGGTTTCAAAAAAAAAAAAAAAAAAATCGAACACCTCTGTGCTCTACTAACTGTTATGCTATTTCTGTGCTAAGGAGCTGTCAGACGTAAATGAGTTAAAATGAACTTTTAGCAGAACTTTCAACAGAGACATATTTAAATCTGCCATCCGATTGCAACGTTACACCTCCAATTACATCCCCTGTTGCTTGGAAATAGTTTTACCAGAGGTTAAAAACAATAAAATATTCACAAATATCCATTAAAAAAGAACGAACAATTAACATAGTGACTTAACTTTATGTTTTATTCACAAAAAAAAAGGTTTCATTGTTTTTATTGTATATTTCAGGAAAACTCTTCTTGTGTTTGTGGCTCTTGTTGTGTTTGTGAGGTGCTGTTTTGTGTGTTTCCTTTGCTCTTTGTTGTTTGTCTTTCAGGTACCTGACTGGCAGGCGGTCACTCTCTCTTGCTCCATCCTGACGGCACTGTGTTTTGGTTTGGTTGGCGTCGGCCTGGTTCCTAGTTATTTTTACTCCACCCAACACCTTACGCTCACTGCAAGAACATTCACCCATCAACAGTTGAACTGTGTAAATCCATTTCTTGTCATGACTCATGAGCCGGGGCGTGACATGTTTCTATTTGCTCTTGATAGTATTTCTGAAAATGTACTTTTCCACAACACTACTTTAACTACCCATACTTTGAACTGTGGGCGTTATCTGCTTCATTACACTTATTTGATTCTTAAATCTCTAAGCATCACAAGTCTATTTACAGTCAAACTGATATACATTTTTTTTTATTCTCAAAGTGGAAGGAGAAATGGTTGGTTCCCTGAGAGCACTCATGACTTCCTGCAGATGTTTCACATTAAAAGACCCTCAAACAGCTCGGGGACGTAAGACATCTCAGATGACTCTGCTATTATTTGAATACCCGGATAATTCACTGTGCATTCAGATAACTTAAGCCTTTAAGAACGTGATATCATTCATTTCGGCGCTGCGCCGTAACGGCCGACTGACGGGCAGAAGCAACTGACTTTTTCAATGAATATTTGACATTCTGCGCGTGTGCCTTTTCAAATGTTTGACATCTCATTTTGCAATAAAACTCCTCTCTTGGCAGTCAACCGCACTTTTCAAGCGGATATTTTTATAAATTGAAGGTTGTGTTGTGTTCACACCCAGTGGGAGTTCAGAGTGTCAGTGGGTTTCTGGAGATCTGACACGTACAGCTGAGCTGTCCACTCTCTATTGATTTCCTTATCAGGGAACAGACACACGGAAGATGTCGGGAATGAGCTCTGGGCAACAGAAAGCTCTGCGGACGGACGGACGGACGGACACACACACACACACACACACACACACACACACACACACACACACACACACACACACACACACACACACACGCGTAGACTCACACCCACAGACACTTGCACACTGTGGTGGCGCTGCTGGGTCTAATACTCGGACTACAATCAGCTTTATGACCACCCTGAGAGACTTAAAAATGTAGCAGTAATCCTGGGGAACTTGCAGACAACGCACACACGCACGCACACACACACACACACACACACACACACACACACTCCGCGTGGTGTCCACAGGGCACTGGCTGACAGTGGCTCTCCTGGATCTCTGCTACGCCCCACTGAGTCTTATCTCTGACAGACAGAACACACACACACGCACGCACGCACGCGCACACACACACACACACACACACACGAGGATGCCCAAATGCTCATACACAACTCAGATTCAACCTGCATTCATTCTCCCTGGTACACAGTCATGTCAGCATGCAGGCTCGCACAGTCTGTGCCACACACGCGCGCACACAGAAGCAGAGGCACAGTCGGGGGTATGGTTGAGACCCTGTTGCCCTGGGGCTTTGACTGCATCTGTTCTACAAGAGCCATACAAATGAGAAGCACACGGGAGCAGAAAAAAAAAAAAACATCTGCGTGTGTGTGTGCATATTGTGTCTGCAAATGTTTTTGAGGAGTCGTGTGTGTGTGTGTGTGTGTGTGTTCAGGTTCTTTGAGCAGTCACTCACGCTGTATTGCCAGATCACGCTGGACACTGTGTGTACGCGAGCATGAGCGCGTATTCCTCGTTGCAAATGTCACTTGATAATTTTTGGACTAAAACCAATGCTTTTCTGAGTTTTTTTTTTTCCTCTACGTCCTTTCCTGTGTTTTATCCACTTTCCCTTTCAGCTACTTCCACAGTGGCCGATAATTATCTTCGCTCCAATTTAGTGTCGTGGGGATGTCTGTTAATGCCTTTACTGCACTATGTGCTTTTAAAAGGGTGGGAGGGAGGAGGTTGTGGCGAACAAAACAAAGCAGTGTCACTGCATGCTGCCACATATATATTTATATATATAAATATATATGTGTGTGTGTATGTATACATTTATACATACATACATATAGCTTAAAGAGAGGTGTGAAGTAAGACAGAGGTGTGAATAAGAGGAGATTTAGGCAATAATGCAGATATGCGAGGAGGGAAGGGGCACATTATGACTAGAAAACCAGAAAGGATTCCGCTTTTGGATCCGTTTTGCCTTTTCCCACTGGTCTTTCCGATCCTTCAGAAGAAAGCCTCGTCACTGGTGGAATCAGAAACATAAAGTGGGGAAAGGCAACCAAAAAAAAAAAAAAAAAATGTGTAGAACCTGCACTTTGGTTGTTTTATGGAAACAAGAGGTGCAGTTGAATTGAAGTTGCAATGTGAGCTGGAGCCTCACCCAGAAACTTTAAGAAATGACACCCATTTTTCCCCCAGTTTTTTCAAAAATTTTCTACAAACAAAAACCCATGCGCAGAATTATCTGATACTCGGGTGAATGATGCTTCACTTAATGGTTCCGATGATAAGCTGCCGCCTGTTGCTTTAAAAACAGATTACTTGCAAATTGAAGTCATTAAACTCTACATTTAAATAAAACTGCGCCGGAGAGTTACGACTTTGACTGACGGCGTTTAATTTAAGCTGTCTCTTTTCCTTCAGTCAACACGGAAAGTCATCGTCCGTTCAGCCGGCCGGCAGTGTCGTGTCAGAAGGTTAATATGCATGGATGAGCGCGTATGGGACACAGACGCACACAGTGCACAAGCAGGCCGCTGTAATATGAGAAGTGTCCCTCGCCAGATTTCCCCGGTCACACCTGGCTGAACAACACTCTAATTAACCCTGATTTCACTTAGTGGCCTGGGAGAACACACGGACGCACACATAGTCGCGCAAATTAATTTGAGCACACAATAATCATGACACCTCACATGTGAAAACACAAATTAAAAGGCACGCGGATACACACACCCGGAGACAGATTAAGCCGCACGAGGATGATCCCATCACACATGGATGAATAGAATGGGAGACTCACAAATAATGATGAACAAATCAAGGACAATGACACATTCACACAAATTTAGGGAGGCTTCGGGGAGGTGTATTCATGCATGCGCGTGTGTTTAATTTTTCCGTTCTCTCTTGTTCACTGTGTTGGCATGGGTTATTCCCTAGGCGCGACGCATGGCTGACAGCACCTGAGCTTTGCACATATTCTGCCTCCATCACGCACACACGGAAATGTGCGCACACGGGAACACATTCACGCAAAAAAAAAAAAAAAGACACATTTCAGCGACGCACACACTTGGACATTCTCAGGAGTGCAGCCTGTGTGTTCTGCTAACAGATGGTAATGACAGTTTCAGTCCCTGGACTATCATCTAATCAAAACAGCACACGCTAGCACATACACACACACACACACATAGACACTTCAGCCTCCCTTCAGATTAAAACATCCTTCACACCAAATAAGGTTAACAGCATAATTCAAACCAAATATGCATTGAGAACATAATTTAGGACGCCGCGCGTCTGCACTGAAGCACATTTCAGTGATGCAATTTAAATTCCATTAAAAAACAAATATGGTTCAGTCCCCCTTGCACCATATGATAATATTTTTTTATGTATAATAGAAATAAAGATAGACTCAAATCTCACTAAATGTTTCAGAGTAGAGAGGTGGGTTTGGGAAAATGCACATCCAACTTCCAATTTAAATTTAAGTGGGAAGTGTTATTCTTAAAAGGAACTGCGAAATGTGATAAATAACCACAGCAAAGCGGCGATGTGGACTTGCAGTGTTTTTTACATAGAAAAATCCACAAAATCACTGTTTCCAGCCCTTTTCCCAAGGTATACATTTTGGCCCGGGCTGCAACACGAGATGCTGTCAAAAGACAGCCCCGGAGAATGTCACGCAACCAAGCATAAACTTAGCTTTACAGTGACTGAACACATACTGTAGGGCTTCACTGCCTTGGTCTAGCACACTTAAAAACAGAATACAAAGTTTGTGAGCTGGTTGTTTTATCTGCTAAAGGATACTGCAGTGTCCCCATCAGGGTAAAAGGCCCAGGTAAACTTTTTACTAATTACTATGTTGAATTGTGGGCTTTGGTGCACTTTAGTATACTTGTTTGGCTATAAAGCACTACAAGTAACCGTTGAGAGGAATTAATGAATATTTCTTCTTTATCCTAAAAGTGATGAAGCCCAGAAGCTGACGGTGGAAACTACAGGTGTGCAAAGCATTCAGTATTTGAGTTACACTTCTAATTTAAGATATGTAATTGTAAAAATAAGTATTCTTTAATTGGCTATAATAATTATGGATAATTACGGATGTATATGCAGTTGGTTGATGTCTTGCCACAAACACAGCTAGGTGTTTAAGGCTGACTTGAAGGGGCAGAACATGACTGTGATGATGATTTGGTTAGTAAAAAACAAAACTCAGGTGGTGAAGGCGTAAACGCAGAATTGAATATACAGAGAAAGAGGCTAGAGACTGGGAGAGGTAAAGGAATGCAATTATATCAAACAACGAGGGGCCGCGGTGATGCTCTAATTATATCAAAGGCTTTACAACAGTATTATCCAACCTCCTCAGTACATCAATATCTTTCTCAGCAGGACGGCACTGTACTTCCTGTCGTTCACATGAGCCATGGGATGGAGGAGTGGGACGCTAAATAACAGACATTCCTTTGTATTTTGTCTTTGTGCTGAGTGCGAGCGCAGAGCAGATAGATCGCATTAGAGGATTTGAATGCCATAAAGAGGGGCATTCGTTAGGCAGTTCAGATAAATGCAACAGGGACAGAGGAGTGAAGGGGAAACACTGAACAAAGACAACAATGACTGGGGAAACTACCACTCTATACATCCTTCATCAAGGAGAAATGTCTGTGAAAGTCATACCCTTACATACGCTTTATCAAAATGAGCATTTGAAGCATTTGAAACAATTGAAACCTCTAATGATACGTTAGCATTTAGAAGATTAATTGAACTAGTAAAAAAAATGGTTTAAAAATAGTTTTTAAAGCTTTGGTGAAAGGACGGTAACGTGAATCAAAAACATTGCGAGCAAAATAAATTGAAAGACGGACAAAGGCTGACAGAAATTGAGTGAAAGAGGGCTCATTGTGAGTTCTAGTCACTATTCTGAAGTCTGTTCAGTATTCCATCCTCAGCATTCTCACAGCACTAATGAGCAGTGGCCAAACACACACACACACACACACACACACACACACACACACACACACACACACACACACACACACACACACACAACTACGCAACCAAAACCCCCGGCTTGTCTCTCACTTTGTAAAGACGCTGTCCCACTTTAATGCACCCACACTAATCAGGTTTGACAAGCCGGGCTCTTCTCTCACCTCTTAAAATTCACCTCAAATCCTCTGCTTTTAAATGACAGAAAGTTTGCCACCCACTTGTAGTTCGCACGCAACAAGATGAAATGATGCACGATACCTTTAACAATGAGGTCGGCGTAGTTGGACACCCCCGAGCCGCCGTCTGATCTGATGACACAGCGATAGCGGCTGGTGCTGCGCTGGGACGTGTCGCCGACGCTGACAGTTGCAGAGAAACGTCGGTGGTTCACCACCCTGGTCACCATCAGTGCTGTGTCCTTGCCGTTCCACTGCTGCATGGCGGGGAGATAAAGATCAGACAGTTATTGGCACTAGTCTCGTTGCATGTTTGCTTTGATGCTGACGGAGCCACCCAAGCACTAGCTCGACTTAATGGTCTTGTACTGTTTGCTTTCTCTTTACACAGGTGTGAAATGCTGAAAAGTATCTGTTTGCCAAATACAACACTAATTCAAAGGAGGGAGTTATGAAACACATGCCATTATTTAACGTATAGAGAGTTGTTGCATTGACACCACTGCCGCCCAGGGCCACGCCCCCCTGAGTGGCAAAAACACAGTGAAATGTATCAGTAAATACAGTGAGACCTGGAAAAATGTGGATTATGAGATCAAATTAAGGAGAATTGGACTTGGCAATGATCCAAACGAACTAGTATGGATTGGGAAAAGTGGATTAGTCTCAGTTTCAGTTAGTATAAGTTTGTTTTAGGTCGTTTCAGTTGTGATAAATTTAGATAAATAAAATATGCTAATGCTAAGAGCTTTACTTTGACGTAACGTTAACCGTACAATAGTGTAGCGTCCGACCTAATGTTAAAAGGATGACAAGGAGTGATCGCAAATATTCCGTTTATTATTTTAATGTGATGTATTGTTGGAACTGAAATAGTTACTGACGGCTATTCCACAAACAGCGATAAACGTATCAAACAGCCCTCCAGAACATAACTTAAGAAGTAACTAAGGGTATGACTTTATCAATAATCTAATAATAATTTTTTTGGTAGTGTTTAAAAAAATCCTTTAGATGCAGCACATGGCTCTTGAATCTTCGTCTGTCTAAAAAATACATCTTAAACCGATGTTACAGTGGTTTGTTATCAGGCTTATATAAGTCAGAGGGACTCATGAGAGATAGTTTATGTTTCAAGCTATCAAAATATATCCTGTTCATAAAGTATTACCTCTTGTTCAGACCTCCCCAGTCGCCCTAGTCTCTCAAATGTTCCATTACCCTACCAGAAAACTAAATTGCTTTCCCAATTTCATTTAGGGGCCAGAATAATTGCTGGCTGGATTAGATTATGTTCAGAGGCTGTGTTTACTTTTGAATGAATGAAAATCTTAAAAACTATGTCATTACTGGTTAATTGTATTTTAAAGTTAAATGTAGAAATGATTAGTGTGACAAGCACTTATTTTTCCAGACACCACAATTTAGCTGTCCACTGCAGTTTTCTTTGTTTTGTTTTTTGTTATAGATTGATATCCCTAAGACAGAGCTCCGACAATATCCTTTAGAACTTTGGTGGTTTCCATCATGCAACGTCTGACCAGCACAAAGACAAGTCAAAGAAAACAGAAGTGTAACTATATGACTGATACTCGCAGTTTCTGAAATATTTTCATTCTTAAAATTCTGCAAAACAAAAGGATGGCGTAGTGACTCTAAATGAAAGAATCTAAGTGCACCGCTGCCAGTTTCTACTTCACATGTGATTCTCGTATCTTCTGATCCAATCTTATTATTATTTTTTTCTCACTTCACTGTATTATCTGCCAATTAGGATAAACAAGCTTTTCCCAACAGACCCCCTGTTGGGTGGGTCAACACTCTCCATTGCTAATGTCATTACTGTACCCAGAAGCATTCTCAGTGGTGTACGCTCACATGCAGTGAAAACATACAAGCTTGCCAATGCACATGAAAATAAACCAAAATTAATAGCCAATGCTGTACACAACATATACACTTTAAGAAAAACCTTATAACAAACTTTTATCTTTTATATTATTGATAAGTGGCCAGAGTAATAGGTACTGAGGTGATTTGATATAGAAAATATTGAACTAAGAGGAGCAAACATGGAAATTCGTAACAGTAGCAGTGCGGTTTCTACAGATTTTCCATAGATGTACTACTACTACTACTGCACTGGGATATGCCATAGCGCGAGATAATCAAACTCATAAAAAGTTTGTCCGTGAAAAACTGAACTCAGATTTGCACTTTTATGGCATTCTGACCTTCCGTGGTACAAGCACCGCATGGACACTTCCTACTGTCGTTCAGTGACATTTACTGATGTGGAGGTACTAACCTGTAACCAGAGTTTATCATGCTGAGACCACTTCCCTCCAGCTGTACACTGAAATGTAGCGTTCTGACCCACGTTCACCTCCACGTTCTGCAGACGCAGGAAGTGAGGCGCCTTACCTGCAACACAAAGAGCAAATGGTCACCGTGCAAACATTTAGGTAAAATAGTCCAATATAATAGCATAAGAGTAAAGGATATACACATGCTCCCACGCAGCGGCCTTTCATTTTAAATGTGAATTCATGTAACTGGAAGCATCACATGTGCATAGTCTGAAACAAAGTTTTTTTTTAATGAGTCTCTTGAGAGAAACTTCCCTCGATTAAATTAATTCTGTCTGAATGGGTCGACAGGCTTTCTGAACTACAACAAGTTGCATAATCATCTTTTAAAGTAAATGGCAGGCCGCTCTAAGAAGAAATTAAGCAATTATTAAATATTTCGCACTGGGTTCAAACTGATAATAAGAAGCAAAACTTGCAGGCAGACTCACACTAAAAATGATGTGGTTCGAACACAACCTAATACCTTTATTTCTGGAGTGAAGCAGAGAAAACGGTTTGTCTGTTTGTGAGACAGACAGGCAGACATTGGGTGACTTTGGTCTGGCATTGAGACCAGCCTGTGACTGGTTAATTTCATTTTGACTGTCTGCAGACAGAGATAAGCCTAACGGAGTATGCATCAATCATTTAACAACGATAATTTGCACTGACACTAATGGTCAGGTTGTCGCAAATGACAAGGACTGACATATGAAGGTTGTTTGTTTTTTTTTTCTTTTGATAATATATCATTATCTGTGTACTCTTCTTTCTGCTCCATCTCTTTATATTATCTCAGATTGTTTGTTTTTCTGGTTTATTTTCTTTCCTCCATTGTGAACATGTCTGCCCGTCTTCTGCCATCGACTCAGCCACTTTTGAATAATTGGATTAGTGTCTGGCACAGATGAACTAAGTGTTTTGTGCTAGCCATTCAGAGAAAAGGAAATGCTCATAGGTAGAGAGATGGAAAGAAAGAGAGCGGGAAAGAAAAGCGAAGAGGTTTTCAGAAGGAAGTAGGCCACAGAGTGTTGCAGTAAGCAGAGTTTTGTGAAGCAAAGTGTTTCTGTCAGATTTGAGTGATGAAGACCCTGAGTTTGGACCTTCTTCCAGGCTCTCCGCAATCTGTCTGCAGCCCTCACAATCTGTCCTTTTACCCAGTGTTTTTTTGCGCGCGCGCTCACGCAAGTGTGAGGAAGCTATAAAACAGATGATGCTCAGCGGGGGCTGCAGTTTGCGGAGGGTCAACCATTACGACACACACACACACACACACACAATCTCTCTCACTTACGGCATGGGTGAGCCAGAACCCGTATGTCATCGATGGCGATGAAACCTGGATGGCCTTGGACCGAAACCGCCTCGAATATTACCTAAAAATGGAAGGAAGGAGAAGGTTGAGCCACAGTTTTCTGAGGTACTCGAAGTACCGTGATGAAACCTCGGGAATAAAAACTTTCTTTTTTTCCACAAACTGTAACATCTTGGTGACTCTGTGAAGCTCATGTGGGGCCCCCGGGGAATTTTCTATTAAAAGTCAGCAACTATTCCTCTTTTCACTTCAGCCCTTCCATCTACATCCTTATGCCATCCACATATGCTGCCCCACCTCCTTACACTCTTCTTCATTTACCCGTCCTTCTCTGTAATTGTCTTCTTCATCTCCTACAATGTACTGTTCTTTTGTTTGTGTAGCTACTCTTTTGTGCGATTCCTGCAGATCTTCCACGCACTCGCATGGTAACAGGCAGTCGGCAGGGCTGTCAAGAGGCCGTGCACTCCTGACCCACACACATATGTACTCATACACACACACACACACACACACACACACACACACACACACACACACACACACACACACACACACACACACCTCTGTGCTGTACTTGTCAGAATCCTCAACAGTATGAGCAATGACTCAGCCTGAATGCCAAAGACTTCTGGGAAGCCTATGCCCTCTTCTGTTCCTTCAAAAACAATTCTCCCTCCGTGGAATGCATGTCAAGTCAAACACTGCTTTTTTGTCGCAACAGCAATTTGACAATGCTGTTTGTTTTGTGCTTGGTATGTTTCATCCACTGCTACGTGCTAATTTGAAATCTGATAGGATTCACCCGTGTCGCTTTATTCTGACCCGAATAATGACTGTTCACTCAGCTTATTCAGTCCCATTATCTAGCAACACATTCATTTTCAAAATATCCCATATAACTCGTACAACCTTCTCTGAACCAACTTTGGTTGCATGATTGTAGTTGTTGCGGTTGCTCATTATTTCTTGCAAATTATCATTTGTTTTAGTTTCCTGTCACTGATGGCTACTCAAGATGCTGTCTTTCATACTAACTTTTGGCTGTGATTTTCCCACTGCATTAAACAAACAACTCAGATTTTAAACTTGAGACCTTCTTTTCAAAGTCACAGATCACAACTGTTGAGTTGAGTTGAGCCACAGATGCACGTCAAGTGTGCAAAACATTTAACCAATTCAATCACAAAGACGACCCTCAAAGTTTGTAGTTGCCCGTAGAGCCTTAGCAGAAGTCTGCACTTTTATATGACAATGTGTTTGTCCTTTTAGAAAAATAAAGTGTCTCCACGGGAGGTGACTTCCCATTAGAGAGAGTCATGCAAACATGTAATTCACTGTGGTTGCTAGCGTGCCTTGTGTCTGTGTCTGCAACACAGGGGTGCCTTCATTTACCGAGCACAACTCAGTCATTAGGGAAAACACAGTTGCTTTTGTGTTACTTCAATATAACAGCACAGCAGGGTTTGTCTATGTACCATTAACACACCAACACACGCACATATAAACATTCACATGCACAAACAGAGTCACTAAATGATTATCATTAAATGATTTTCCAGTTACAGTTTTAAGAAATACACCATTACATTTATTCTTGGTCATCTCCAACTCCAGTCAGTAAACTTATGCTACACTGAGTGATGAGCATTGGTATCAATCTTCTGTCAGAGGAGACGTTTTGACATGTGAAATAACTGAAATGAATTACAGCGCTATGTTATTATCCAATAACAAGTTAAAATATATGTAGTGAAAAACCCCTATCTCTCAGGTAGGGTCTCCTTAACTGCATTTAGCACCATTAGCATGTAGCCCTAAAACCATAACTATAATATTAATATTGCCATTGTTATACTTTATGTAGCCAATTCGGTTAAAGTGCTAATTGGAATTATTGCTAAGTTACCAGCTAGCTGTAAGTTGTCATACCGTATCAGCTAAACGCTAGCTAATGAGAGGGAGCTATTTCTGTGTTTGAGTGTCTCTGCCTCAGCCAGGTCTCCCAGCACTGAAAGTCTAATGATCACTGCTGCTCACTGCTTCTGAGAAACGACACTCAGAGGAATCGTTTTCTTAGCTAATGCCACCCATTAACACTGCTACATGAGAATCATCTTCTCTGCATTTGGCATTTTAACGTGTCATTGAACGTTACACACACCAGTTATAATAAAAAAGCATGTTCGGAGATACACACATAACATCCAACACACATTATATCCAGTAATAATAATTTAAAAAAATATGGTACGGGCAGTAGTGATGAAATATCCGATACTGACCCAAGCCTACACATGACATCAGCAAGGGTCATTATAGATCTGAGACACACTAAATGAGGACTTTAATGTTTTGCTCATTCGGTTCTCATGAAGAATGGTCAAACGTACCTCGAGAAATGTAGATTGCTTGACCCCTTATTCTATATTTTAATAGCGTCTACTACTATTACTATATTAATGATTATTATGGGTTGTGTATCATGTTGTCCTGTTGCGGTACTTTAAATAATTGATCCTCGTGCCGGTGTAGCCAGAAAAAAAAGAAGCTGCGTGCGGATGTGTAGTACCTGATAGGAGTTAGGCCAGAATGTGGAAATGGCCAGCTCAGCCTTCACCCAGCCTTCAGTGACGGTATCAGAGGCGTTCCACACTGGGTTACCCTGAGCGCCTCCATTCACCTGCAGGCATGCAGCGCCAAAGAAGAAATAAACATGCTTACAGAAAAGTACAGAAAAAAAATTAAATACCTTTTATGTCTTGTTTAAATTACATTAGGGTTCAAGATTTTGCGTATTTAATGGTGCGTCTGCGTTAAAAAACAGATGGTTAAGGTCTCAGGTCATCCTCCTGCCACAGCACCACTTGTTTCCCACCACTTTTGCACTAGCCAGTCGGCAGACAGAGTCAGGCAACGCCAAGTGTGTGACAGGTGGAACAAAACATCCTATGGGGGATGCCACGATGGGTTCTCTCATCTTTATATGGAAGTCATGCGAGGAACTAGGTATATTTTATTTGTATAAACAATATTACTTGCATCTGATTTACAGATTTAAATGAGATAATCAGTAGTGTCCTCTGTCAGGGACATTGCAGGCATTGTTGTTTAATTGGCCTTTGGCCACATTACCCCCAAAACACTTATCCCTCAGACAAGAGTGCCTAACGTTTTTTTTTTTTTTCCAACCTTGCTATCACTTCATTTGTTAGTATTCATTTGCTCTCAAATTAATTCATCCTAAAATCTTCATATCATGTTTGCAGAATGCTCACTCATTCACTTGCAGGTCTTCATTGGTGTATTCGTGTCATGTCTTATCTTTTCACTCATTTCATCCATCGCTGCATAGTCTACTATTTTTTTTCTCTCACTTGCAGGTCGAACTCTACTTCTGCTCAGTAACACAGAGGGACTATTAATGTACAGTGCATCTATAAGCAAGCAGTCAGTCAGTGTCCCTTTACCTACAGTTGACTGAAATGCTCGCTAATTGCCGCTCATTATAGGGAATATTTTAATCCAGTGTTGTCTCCATTGGTTGTGTTAAAACATAGACAATGGTAACATGGAGATACCATACACAGGCAGCCCCATGATCAAATGCAGTATACTCGAGCTAACTTGATCCCTCCTTAAAGAGAATAGAAGATGGCTGCCTGTTTACCTAGCTATCACTCACTCTCTCTCGAACCCCCCCACTCACTCACTCACACCTACATAAATACTCAATGCCTCAGGGCTAACTTCATCCCTCCTTGACAGTGAACAGAGGTCTATTTGTTTGTTTACCCGTTCAGTCCGTCAGCCCCCTCCATCTGTCAGTCTATCCCTCCCCGTCATTCCCTCTCTCTCTCTCTGTCTGTTTGTCTCTGTTACCCACCTTGATATAGACGTTGAGTGTGCCTGGGCTGGCTCCGTCCCGGCTGGATAGAGAGTAAAGGAAGTCGATGCAGTGGGTGTCGTTCTCCTTCAGGGTGGGCATGTACAGGTGAGCCTTCTGCCCTGACGCACGGCCCGAAGCGTTCACCACCATGAAAGAACCTACGGAAACACAAACCGGGAGATGAAGGCCACGCAGGTTTAAAATGATAATGAGTAGTGCAGAATTCCAACAGTTTCTTGATGTTCGCAGAATTGAATGAATTCACTGATATCCTGCCACGTTGGATGACTGGTTCTTATGGTTCCCATTGTTTTGTGTCATTTTAGCAAAGCTCCAGAAAGCTTTAGTACTTTAGTCATATTACACTGCCCCATTATACCCTTCAAAATGAGTGCAGATGCAGATGCGCTCCACGCAGGCACTTAAAGTTGTCATACATCACGCACGTCCTTGCCACATACGCAAATGACAAAATCAATGTCGGGCAGTTGCGTGCCTTGCAGTTGCAGTACAACTCTGACATTTATCCAAACCATGTTTAAATCAACTTTATTGTCATCCCGTTGACAATGCCAATGGGGGGCATGTAAATGCTGAAGATCTGAAATGATGGAGTAGGCCGTGTACACGCCCAATTAAGCATTAGGATGTAATTTACTGTTATTTGCGAACTCCTCATTAACAACATCTGGGAACGTCATTTATCCCTTAGCAACATTTCAATCAAAGCGGTGAATCCTGTTGTGTTGTTGGAGAGATGGATGAAGAATGATAAAACATATCTGACCTACAGTGGATCATGTAGTCGGTATAATGCTAAAGTTGTTCAGTTTTTGTGTTCTAGAACAAAAATCACAAGAAAATTCGACTTGAAAAGCAGATTTTTGCTGAACTGAATATACTCATACTCACTCATACCGTTCGTTTCTTCTCTCTGTTCTGCACCACCAATGCTTGCTAAAGCTTCTGCTCGTTTTCTGTTCTGAAGCGCACACAAAGGTCAAACCAGTTTCCATGCCAGCATTTCTATTCTATTGCATTAAAGGTAAACGTGTTCCTGACTGACGAATCTTCCAGCTTTGCAGACGGATAAATACCACCTGTTAATAACTGATGTGCTACATAATGGTTGGTTATTTCTGTGCTGCACCCACCAGATGCTTGATGCAGCAAGAAAAAAACCCAAAAAAACAAAAAAACAAAAAAAAAAAAAAGAAGCAAAAAGACCTGAAGCTCTTTAATTCTCCAGGACTTTACATCAACGTCTTAATGTGTCCACACCCTGGGGGTTGTGAACCAAGACGTAAAACACACTCTCTCTGTCAATTTGGGGTTTAAGTGTGTTTTAGTCTCTGCTTTATGGCACAGGATGGAGCTTTTATGGGTCGGCCGACTCCATTTGGCTGACTGCCATCAGCTGGACTGAGAGTTAGAAGTGACTGAAAGACTATTTGGCCGGAGAACGGAAAAGGAGAGATAGTGAATCAGGCAGGTGTGACTGCGAGGTTCTAACAGTGTCTGTGTGTGCATGCTCGCTCTGCCGCAAACGTGTGAAAGCGTACTGAATTAATGCCGAATGAAGGAGAGAAACTGCGTGCATTGGCCAGCAACTTGAGAAAATATTGGGATTCTTCACTGTGCATATAGATTTTGACACATTTTGTCCTCCTTTGTGTATAACCTTGTCTTGACTGTGTACATTAAACTGCAGCTTATTTGCTAAGGTTCGGGGAAAATTAAGTTTAGTAGCAAACCTCGTTCACTCCTGTACAGATGAGAAAGAAGAATAAATAAATAGAATCTATTCATTATACTACTGATTTGATTTGCTGTAAATTGTCTCTGGCTATGTTGGCATTTTGATTTTAAAGGGCAGTGCTTTGACTTTTGAAGGGAACTCATTGTGCAGAAGAAGCAAGAAAAACAGACTTTAACATTAATACCTGGAGGGCTTACCATAGATTAAACTTAATGCTCATTGAAATATTAACAAAAGCTCTAAATAAATGTTCTACCCTGTAATCACGGTGTGACTTTGGGAACAGGTCGTAGCCACACAAAGATCCCAACGCAATCCTGAGGTTGAGTTTATGTGCGTGTGGCTGTTTTGGGATGCAATAAACAACTGGATTACCACAATCTTGCACACGGGTGGCTAAAATATATTTAATCCATCAACTCTATTTTGGTTAAAGGGGACTGATTACACAGCAGCACTGTGAGCGTGAGTTGGTGTGCATGTGTGCACAGTAGTCTGTGTGTGCTTGTTTGTATTGATATTGGCTGCCAGATGAAGACAATGTGTTTATACTGAAGCAAAAATGTGTGCGTTCTCGTCCGTGCAGGTGCGTGCGTGTTAAAGTAATCTAACCGAGTCTGTTCGCAGGGAACTGCGCCTGATTACATTTCCTATTCATTCCTACACACATAGCACAAAGGCACATGTGCTTGCACTCCCTCACTTCACAGTTCTCCAAATTCATAAGCTTCATTTTCCTGTCCTTTGATGCCATGTAAAGTCCTGTGCCAGGGTGAGTTTTTTTTTTTTTTTTTTTTTTTTTTTTTAAATAAAACTGACTCAACTCAACCTGACACTCGTGTGATGTCCATTGCGTAGAGACTTTTCTCACAACTGTCTCTGTGGAGGAGGTGTTACAACGTACACCCAAAAACACGCCCAAGGAAGCTTTCACACGTTCAGGACGATGTCACACCAATGCAGCGGCGAGCTTTACGACTACACGTTCGACGACCTGTGTCCCTACAGTGGAACATCAGCAACACACGCACAAACGTGGTATCACTCAATCACACTCGGTGGCAGACTCGCCGCGTCAAACGCACACAGCCACTCGCTTCCCAGCTGTGAGGTCAGCGAGGAGCAATCTGTTAACGCGAGAAAAACTGATGAACCTGTCTGCCGTGTCAACACACACACACACACGTACACCAAAATAACTGGGTTAACTCGGCGAGACAAACGTTCCGGCACATACTGCCAGCGCGCGAGGCCGGTTGTTTTTCGGGAATACTGTCGAGAATGAGAGACTCCTATCTCATTTTTCACCAAAGGTCAACACGGGCCAGCTTTTAACCGGCGCCCCCCCACCACCACGGTGGTGGATCTGCGCCTTGGTGCTGATCAGGTTCCAATTACAATGCATCTTTCATGAAGGCAGCAGTGGGAATTCACACCTACATTCTCGCCACTAGCAGAGTGAGGTGCTAAGATCCGATTTTTATACGCAGTGCAAAATATGTTTTATTGTTAAGTTGGTTGACACAAACACCCAGGCGCACACTGACGGTAGGCTATATGAATAGAAACATTTAAATGAGTAAAATCTGGATGTCGGCAGGGCTCTGTTCACACGGTAACGTGTTAAATGTTAAATAAATCAGCAGGGAGTTTTTAGGACATTTTATGCCGAGATAGACACTGCACAAACCCTTCACCAACTTTTAATAACCTTAAAAAATGTGAATAAAAAAAAAAAAACACCACTTTTGTCCAAGCAGCTGAGTCGAGTTTCAGGCGCACAATAAAAAAGGCCGTGATATGCCTGTCCGTGAAGGCTTTCAGTCATCCGGGTCACGGTGTATCCAGAAATGTTAAATAAAGACAACCGGACTTGGTAGAACTCCACGAGATCAGTTGTCTTTCTTTAACACGTCTGCATATCCCGATATACTTCGTAGGGGGAGGACAGCTTCAGTAAGATTACACAATCAACACTGTTTGAGCTGCCAAAGCCTTGAGAATGCAAGCTATAAATGTTCTGCCACAGTTTAGTGGTCAGCTCCAGCTCTGGTGCTGCGACAATGAGTTGTTTATTTTTCGAAGACGTGCGTGTGCGAACGTGTGAGAGAGAAAACCTGGGGAACACACGGGGCCCATCAGATCAATAAATGTCATACAGCTCAACAGCGAAACAGTATTTTTAGTAAATACATGATTTGTTTGCCCTGTTTTGCTTTATTTTGCTGGTTTCTCAGAAGTAGCTCCATGTTTCTGGCTTGTTGGGGTAAAAACTACGGCTAATTGCTCAGAACACAGGTGTCAAACATAGGGCTCGTGGGCCAAAAGCAGCCCACAGAATGAATTTGCAAACGCTGAAGACATTAACTGCTATTCCACAGATTTAGATTCAGGGTTATGAACATAACACAACACTGAGACCTAGAACTTGAAAAAGAAATTGCACTTCTTAAAATAAATGTCAGGTTGTTCATTACATGTTTTGTAATAGTGCAGTTCATTAAATGTGAAGATTTTCCGAATGAACTTCTTTGCACTGTAACAAAGGGAAACCATTTGGAGTTGTCATTATTTATAGGTCAAGCGCCTATTGTGTTACTGGTCCCGGGCCCCTCGGGATCAAACTGGACTGTGAGCTAAAATGAGTTTGACACCCTTGGCTTAGAAGTTAAACCATAGACTGGGAATCATTATCAGCCTTCAAGTTTATTCCATCCGCTTTCAGCTGTATTCTCGGGAGCTCCCTCCCTTTTTCTCCAAGAACAACGTCCTCTTTCTGGTTTGTGTTGTTAAACACGTTTCCGGCATTCCTGAATCAGTGACTCAAACTAAAAGGTCTCCTCATCATCTCATTTGATTGCAGTCATTATAAGAATATCTGAAAGCAAATATGTAATGATTTGCTGAAATGCGTTATGCAGAGCTGCTAAAACATGGTTAAATGAGCACTTGCTATAACTAAAGAAGACATTAATCAGAAATCGGTGAAATCCATTTGAAATAAGTGAGTCTGTGCTTTTTATCACAGTGTTTAGTTGACAAGAATGTGAATTTGCATTGTCTCTGTGCATAAAAAAAAGAAAACAACGTTTTGCCACCTACGATAAACGTGCAAGGGACTGCACTAAAGTGGCATTTCCCTTTGATGAATACGAAGATGTCCTCGTCTGTCGAGATGACCTCGAGGTTTCTATATGTTTTTATTTTGTGCATGAGGGGGAGGACAGGGGCGTTACTGTGTCCCTTCACAGGAGCGGAAAGCGTGGCTATGCAGAGAGTAGGATGCTGGTTACAAAGGAAAAGGCAGCTCACACGCGTTGACCTTTGCTCTTTAAGTGGCTCTTGGAAATGAAGTCTAAATCAGCTTTATCGGCTAAGTATATATATCCACACACAAGAAATACGTTGTGTGCATTTAACCCAGCAGTTTTGGGGGTTTGTTCAGCCAACCCCCGCCCCCCTAAATCAAGGAATGAGAGCGAGAGAAAAGAAGAAAAGAAAGAAAGGGACGATGAACGAACTGATAACAGGAGCATCAGCTGCGGGGCAGACGTGACTCGTGGCGGCTGACAAAACGTACCACGGTTGGGTGAAACGGCTCATCTTCATCTTCATCATCACCACCATCACCACGGTCGTTATGAAACTCACGGCAAAGGGAATCACCGGAGTCAGACACAGATAACGCGTTGGTCCTCGGCTCATTTAGTCCACCCCAATCCTCCTGATGCCTCGCACACAAACACACACACACATACACCCAGAGCACTGGGACCCATATGTTCCATGTCCTGAATGGGTAATGGCCCTTCATCACCATCGTCATCGCACAAACATATGCAGAAATCCCATTTGTTCAAAGCTCCACGCGACGCGTCCTTGTACACGGGTGCACGAGCACACACACAGTCACAGCGGCTTGGTTAATTTGTAATTGTCCTACATGCCCCGATTCTCTGACCCGCTGTGTGAACTGTGCGCCTGAAATGATTTGTCTCCTGCATGTTTTGCCGGGCCTCTTCCGATCTTCATGGCTGTGAGGCGGCCACGCAGGCCACACCCCCACATGTCTGGCGGCATATGTTCATTTACATATTATATATGTGCATATAGCAAGTGAACAAGCGAGTAAATAAACTGCACTGGTGTACTGGCTTGACGCACAGTATGATTTAATTAGGTCACCGCGTATTTTTCTATCACGCCGTTGCTCTGTCTCCTCTGTCTCTTAACCTTGCAGTAATTTGATAAGTGGCAAATCAATAACTGAAGTGCCATTATTGGGGCAACGGGCTGCGCCGTGAATGCAAACGTCTCGTTTATCCATCTCAATGAGAGTGCGTGCCCCTTCCCCTCCCGCTCCGTGTCCTCCTTCTGCGCCCCCCCACCTTTCATTTCCCCCTCTCCGTCCCTGTGGGTCCCTTTTTAAAAACCCATTTATAATCAGTCCCCCGTTCTCCCCGCTGTCCTCTTGCCTCCTCTTCTTAACTTTCCCCTTCTTCAGTCTTTCCGTCTCCCTCTGTCATCAGCGACGTGTAAACACAGACACCTCGCCATTAGGAGTGAAATTTACTTTCAACATGAGGCGAAAGAAAAGCTTTCAAAGCATCAAAATCTAATTCATTTACTCCTATTACAGCAAATGGAGCAGGTGGTGTGTCTGAACGTGTGTGTGTGTGTGTGTGTGTCTGTGTGCTTGTCTGCGTGCGCCTGGGGGATTTTGTCACTCTTCACAAAGCTCGTAAATAGCTTCCATAATGCTTGTACATTGGTTTACATTGCGGTTGGCTGGCTCGCTTCATTTGTACAAAACACAAAAGCCAAATGTTGACACTTCGCCAATACCTGGTGGCAAAATGGAATTTAGGAAGAGAATAAAAGACAAAAATAACACTGACGAAGCAAATGTGGGCGACTTTGTCTGAGAAAAGAGAAGGGGATCTTGATAGGTTGATCAAAGAAAGACTCTGAACACAGTCCTTATGCACATGCACGCACAAACCGCCGTGTAATTATAATTTCCATGGTGTCTACATCTCTAACGAGACAATAGAATATTCTGAGCGCCCCGGAGAGAGAGAGAGAAAAAAATACTTTCTATCTACATAACAAACTTTTTTACACAAGAGTTGTCTTTTGAGGTTGAGACATTAAAGCATTGGCAAAGCAGAGAACGGCGCAGACTAAATCGCTCCTTAATAGATCAATTACATCCCCAGATTTTCAGTTGAAACACAACATCGACGCAAGATGTTCACAGAGTACAATGTGCTCAAATCGCTCCCTGGGGTCGCCACTCAAAGCAGGCTGTTTTCTTTTCCTGTGTAGCGCTTAAATCTCTCTTTCATTCTCCTTATCGGGTGTTTTGTGTCTGTCGTCTTTTGGATTAAGACGTGCTCTGGGCTCGGAGCAAGAGATCTCTCACTGTTCTTTTGGGATCTGAGAGTTTGCTATACATTTGTAATTTCGACTGATATTTTTTATTTTTTATTTTTTTTGAAATCCTCCAACGGAGATGTGATTTGATGGCGTAGCGAGACAGCACATGTCCACATGTGGCCTGGAAATGTCTATCAGGCAGCTCCAGTGGCTGTTTTTACAAATCATCATACGGTTCTGTCAGCTTTTCTTATACACCGACCGAGACTCCGTGGCTTTCAAAAGTTTGTTATTACAGTGGTTGGATAGTGATCAGAACTTAAACAATAGAAGCTCATTTTATGGGGCAGCAACACGACCCGATGCCCTAATAAAGTACTCCGAGTCTCTGTGAACACTTGGCCTGATTGTACTTGCTATTCTGGGCCAGTCTGCACCATGTTACAGCCACAGAACACATGTGACATATGCGTTTTATAACAAACACACATTCGTAAGAAAACAACCAACCGAAAGCAATGTTGGAAAAAAATGGGTCTGTCTTGGTCATCTTCCTCTATTGAATGAATAAATTTTTATTAGTCAAGGGCAACACTTTGTACTTGATGTACACCTTGCATCATTAAATCCCCTTATGTTGTGTATATGTAAAGAGGTAAATTGTACTCTAATCAGAATGATTTCAATAATGTGAAACATATACTGTTCGTGTAAATGCAGCCAGTGTGGACTTAAAAAAACAAATGAAAACAAACATCTTGGCTGCAAGGAACTTGACATCGTTAAGCGTTAATTAATTAGGTTTGCATGTTAGAAAAAAATAAATAAACTCTGGTGGAGATATCATGAGTACGCAGGTGAATTATGAACTGGATCAGATGGAGGAATGTATTGTTAGCTCACTGCTCCATCAAAAAACCATCAACACATCCTCACACCAAACACACTGAGGCGGATAGATCAATCAGCTTCCGTGAGTGTATCTTACAGAGTTCTCTTAATTAACCGTTTGTTACTAGTTAACAATCAGGAAGCCTTCACTTCTCAATTAGGATCCTGTCAGTCACACAGGGAGTATAAGGAAAATCAAATTCTGACACTAATGCAAATGATCTAATATTGTATTTCCTTCCAAATGTCAAACATGAGAGTTTTCTGGCTCATTATTAAAAATGATTCACATGAGCTCATGAATACTTTTTGAGAGCAATAAACAGTAGTCATGAGTGCGCACACAGACAAGTAGAGTCCCGCCTAAAAATGAAATGAAGGAAAGCAGATTTGTGGATTTGCGCTCACCCAGGAGCTTATCTGTATTCAGACTGAGGAGGCTGTTCATTGAGTTTTTCTGCTCTTAAAGAAAGGAACGAATGAGGCATCGCACACATGTGCCTACGGGCCAACGAGCCATAATCCCTTCCTAATAAGGTGGTAAAGACAGGGAGATTGGCAGTATTGATCAGGCCTTTAGGGACAACCTATCTGTTTCCACACAGAAAGGTAATCAATAGTGAGCCTATAAGTCACAAACACAACACACATAGGGCTATAGACACATAAACCCATACTGTAAATCCCTGTGCTGGATATGACCCATGGGAACTCTAAATCCCAAAAGCCCCGGGTGTCCAGGTCATAGGTGGGTTGACCTATAGGAGATCGAAGAGATGAGCATGTGACCGCTGACACAGGAGACGACGGATGGGAGGTCATCTTCTGTTTGACTCGTTCCTAGATGTCCATCCATCTGTGTCTGTGTGTTCTGGGTATTATTCATGAGGTTCTCAGACCTCCAGGTCATTGCATAAACAAGAGATCAGACTTGTTCAAGCTTATAAGATATTTCACCAGTCATTCAAAACCTGTGATGATCTGCAATAAAAACTTAAACCGACTAAAGACCTTACCTGAAGTCACCTTCAACAAAAGTCAAACAAGTCTAGATGTGTCTTCCTCATGGGACAAAAAGCAAGTCAAATAAAAACACTCATCCGCCACTTTATTAGGTACACCTCGCTAGTAAAAGGTTGGACCCCTTTTTGCCTTCAGAACTGCCTTAATTCTTCGTGGCATACTTTCAACAAGGTGTTGGAAACATTCCTCCGAGATTTTGGTCCATATTGACATGATAGCATCAGGCAGTTGCTGCAGATTTGTCGGCTACACATCTTTGATGCGAATCTCCCGTTCCACCACATCCCAAAGGTTCCTCTATTGGATTGAGATCTGGGGACTGTGAAGGCCACTGGAGTACAGTGAACTCATTGTCATGTTCAAGAAACCAGTTTGAGATGATATGAGCTTTGTGACATGGTGCATTATCCTGCTGGAAGTAGCCGTCAGAAGATGGTACACTGTGGTCATAAAGGGATGGACATGGTCAGCAACAATATTCAGGAAGGCTGTGATATTTAAACCATGCTCAGTTTGTACGAAGGGGCCCAAAGTGTGCCAAGAAAATATTCCTCACACCATTACACCATCACCACCACTAGCCTGAACCATTGATACAAGGCAGGATGGATCCATGCTTTCATGTTGTTTAGGCCAAATTCTGACCCTGCCATCTGAATGTCACAGGTGAAATCGAGACTCATCAGACCAGGCAACATTTTTCCAATCTTCTATTGTTCAATTTTGGTGAGCCTGTGCCAACTCTCATTTCCCTGTTCTTAGGTGACAGGAGAGGCACCCGGTGCGGTCTTCTGCTGCTGTAGCCCATCTTCTTCAAGGTTGGATGTGTTGCAATTGAACAGGTGTACCTAATAAAGTGGCCAGTGAGTGTACATTTTGACATGTTTTAATGTTAGGGTTAGTTTAGTTAGGGTCGGGGTAGGAACTGAATGTAAATCTGAATGTTCATCTAAGAAATATTCTGGAAATTGAAAAAAGCAGATCAAAGAGAAAATGTTAAAAGAAAAAATAAAACAGCTAAAAATAAAGAAGAGGGCAACTAGAAAAAGGTTAAATAAAATGGAAACAGTCTACTTCTCTTGAGGTGTGGGTGGTATTTCACTTCTCTCTGTGGACTTTGTCCAAACCTGCTTCCATGTACAGCACATGCTGCATATCCTATTTGACATTATGAGCCATGCCATTACACCAGATAGAAGATGGTGCCAATTTTACTATTTTCATACGTCAGAGGTTATATATTTCAAGCTTTTAATGCATCCTATTATCTATAGACTGTGCGGTTTATTGTACAAAGTGTCTGCTTTTAGCTATATCCAGTGCAGCGTTTGTTTCAAGCAAACGTCAAATGGCCATGTCCCTTGAAATCCCAAACTCAGCAGCGTATTTACATTCGCCAGAGTGGTTTTCACTCAACTCACAGCCAAAACTCAATTTGGCCTTTTCAAAAAAGTTTCATAAAGCTGCTGAAGTTCAGTGGTATTTCCCTTTTATGGAGACGACCTCGAGGGACTGATGCATTGCTCAGTGTAGCATGCGTGCATCCGAGGTGTATGTGACGAGTGTAATTATGTGGTCTTTCCCTGTGTCTCTGGAGTCCGGAGATAATTACCAGTGAATAATGGTGCGTGTGCGGCAGACATTTTAAATTCCAGCGTATCTGGAGGAAGGGGAAGATTTGTGAGCGTGTTTCAACTGCAAATTGTAGTTTAAAATCCGCACATATGGCGACAGGAAATCTTTAAATGTGTGTGTGTTAGTCCAGATACTGTAAACTGAATGCGTGGAAGGTACGTCAGAGAACAAACATACCTGAATACGTTTACATCTACACAACTGCGTTCACAATACAAGCAGAGTGAGTGGGTATAAGTGTGTTTATCCAGTGACAGATGACTCTCACGCACTGTTAAGTGAACGAGAAAAATGGTAATAAACTTTAATATTGTTCCCTGCAACACAGATTTATGACACAGTGAATTAAACATCCGTTTCTTATTGGGACTTTGATTTACAAGCACACACAAGCAGACACACACACACACACATTTCAGGGCACGCATCCTTTAACGCTGATCCACAAGCACAAAGGCAAAATGTAAGGAGGCATATTTGAGAGCAGACCTGTGCACACAAGTGACAAAGTCAACAACTGAAGAACCCACTCACAAGACCCCACCCCACCCCCATTAACAAATGCATACACACACACACAGACCCATTAAGTTTCCATATATCACTGAGTTTACGATTCCTCTCCTTTATTCCCCGATCTCATCCCTGTAGCGCTGAACCTGTGGGTAATTTGCTTTTTAATGACTTCTGCATTCCTACACATTTCCCATCTTGGTTATTTGCCTCCTCAAGCCTCATTGGAGGAGTCATGCTGGGAGACGGCAGTGTGGCTGTTAGAGGTGGGTGGAAGGAAGGGTGATGGGGGGGAGGGCGAAGGTAAGAAAACACGTGAACAAATGGAGCCGGGTATTCCATCCTCATATTCTCAAGCAAATCTGACGTGGATAATTACTGGGGCAAAGAAGTAGCACGGAATTTAATTTGAGAGGAAGATGTTTTGAACTGATTCAGTAAACGGCGGCGTAAACGCATTAGTAGAATAAATAATGACGTGATCGGCCTGATGAATGAGACAATTTCACTGCAAAACAACTCGAAAACAAACAAAAAAAAAATGCCGTCTGGATAATGTCTGTCCACCATGACCTTCAGAAATGCCATGACTGCTATTACTCTACTGTTTTGACATGAAGCATTTGAATGTGCCCAATTATTTTTTTTTATGCTTGTTCGGGTGTGCTTATGTCGTTGTTCATGTCCTTTATATTTAATTTTTTTATCCAACAAGCCTGGTCTTGAACGCATCTCAATGTATCCGTGTATTGTCTATATGTGGTTTCTGTCATGGACAGCTTGCTTTTAATACAGCTAATAAGACTTAAGGAGATCGCTGTGGACTACTGGAAGAAGAAATAAGATATTAAATTCAGCTGCGTGGAGAGGGTGTAGCGCTTCGGCTTCCTGGGAGTCCGCATCACAGTAGACCTAAACTGGGGCGCAAATGCCGTCGAGCTGGCAGAGAACGCCTGGCAGAGAATTTGCATGAGTTCTCAGGAGGATCAACCTCCCTCAAAAACTGCTGTCGTAAATCAGAAATTTTGAAAGAACTGCACAGCTCAGGTTGCCTCGGGAAAGCCCAGGGTATACCGAAGGCCTCATCGCACCCAGGTCACAAACATTTCTAATTGCAGCCATCAGGCAGACGATACAGATGAACTAACAGGCTGAAAAATAGTTTCTATCTGACACGTATCAGTGTATTAAATGCTGCTAAAGCATAATTAATTGCCACTCCCTAATGCATTGCGCAGTATTAATCAGTATTACCTTGGGTTCTATTTACTAACTTTTAACTGCACTTATTTTTGTGCATGTTACAATAAATGCTGTACATATCCTTCTACTCTCTGATTGAGTGGTTTCATATTTGCATGCCTTTAGTACGAATGCGTGCATCCGTGCCCGATGGTTTGTGGTTCCTTGTTTTTCACCACGCATGTCGATTTATATGTATGTGAGCAGTATACCAACGAGGTGCGTTTGAAATGTCAGTTTCAGTCCCACAGAGGAGGAAAGTGACACACGACAACAGACAGACAGATTGAAAGAGAGGATGAGAGACGGTCCCCACGCAAGCAGCAGAAAAGCGGTTTGAAGTTGCTTCGCTGCAGGTGAGTCAGCCAGTCGGCAGTCGACAGACAGACGGGCTGACTTTCAAAACCAAAACCATACGTTTCAGTCAATCCGCGCCCAGTCAGTTGGAAACCATCAAAGGTTGCGCCGGAAATTTAAGGCCAGGGTATTCCATTATGTTACGTCTGTGTGTGTGTGGCGGTTTCTTCCAAAGTACCGGGTGCTGAGCCTGTTTGCCGGCGTCGGGCTGCAGGTGAGCGTTTGTTGGAGTGTGTTCTTGCACTGTTGCCAATTAACCATAATGAATCTGAGTCAGATTAATTTGGTCAGAGAGATTCTTCTGATTGGCTGTACAGCTAAGTGAGTCTCTGCACAGGTAGAGAACAGAATGGAGGAGGTAGTAAGGAGGTAAAAAACTGATTCATGAGAGGCCGACTGTACGACGGTTCATAGCTCATCCTATCTTACCACTCTGCTTCAGATATGTTTACTGGGAAACCAATCACTTAACAGAGGAATTAACAGTCGACAATTATGTTTCCTTAGTTTTTACGGAAGGTGAGAAAAAGTAATCCCTGACAAAAAAGACTAATGACAAAAAAGAATAGTAAGTAGACAAGCAGAACCTTGCATCAACAAAGCAGATGAAACAAAAAGGAGAGTTAACTGTTAATCTTAGCGATCTTCTAGTCGCCCATTTTAAAAGACGAATACAAACGACTGCCACGTGCTGATATGAGTTATTTCCTTTCATGCATGCACACAACGCATAAGCTAGCTCACCACTGATCAATCTCTTTGCAGTATGTTCAAGTGCACCTTTCTCATCGGGGCACCTGACGTGAGGTGACGTCTCCGTCAGCTTTTGTGGCCAGTAGTGCTTTAAAATTGCATTTAAGTGCATGAGACCACACGGGAATAAGAAAAATATACAATATAACTGTTAATGTGTCTCCTCAACAAATAATTAGAGTCAGATTATTTGTATACATTTGTTTGTTTTTATACTATATACTATTTTCATGCTGTGTAAGTGCAATGCTGTGTGGGGTTTTAGCAAGTTGTGTAACACCAAGATGACAGTAAAATGAAATATAAAAATCAGTGGAAAGTAAAAGCAGAGCAGGCTGCTAACGGCTAATGATAAAAATATAACTTATTGTGATATTTCTCTCTGTGGAAAGCTTATAAATCAGAGAAATGATTAATTGTGAAAGTCCTTATTTCATTTCCACACAACGGTATTGGGTGCTGTAAAAGTGCTATTAAGGCCTATAGGTGGAAATGAAGCCCGTACTCGGATCGTACCGGTGCCTTGCTGTACGTATTAGGTCCATCTCTCCTGGTACTGCATTCAAAAACGTCATGAAAATTTCATGTTCTCCATCCCGGTCAACACCCAGGTCATGATAGACTTAAGGTAAGACCATTTTTCATTCCTGCCAGGTTTACTGCCTTTACAGATTGCCTTGCACACATCAATAAACAATAATAGTATTTTGTTTCATGCCTGTGTCTGTGAAGGCAATTCCATGTGAATAAATGATGCTTTCACGGTCGCCCACATCTATTTGCTTATGCTCATGTCCAAGTGCCCATTATTGAGCCTGTGTTTGTGTCTATATGCACCTATAAATACAATTTGGTTTGCTGTGTGGTCTCTGCAGTTTTTATAATGCATTCATTACCCCCCAGGCCCTTTGGTATGTGCTCAAATCAGGAAATGCTGAGTTTTACAAAGCTGAATCTTCTCTAAAGCACCTGCCTCGCTGGTAGAACAACCTGTGGTTTTGAAATATTGACAGGAATTTAATGCACCAGTTGCCTCAAATAATAGATAGTGTGCTGGAATGAAGCCATAAAGCCTTTCATTTGTCCATTTTGTGTGTGTGTTTTTTTTTATGGTAAATACCTTCTTTGACAGAGTCTGGACTTTGTAAAATGTCAAAGTCTTTCAAATACTGTCTGGAAATTCATAACTGCAGTATATACAGATATAATATATGTTTTCTTTAGACCAGATCCCCTTTATAATGAATGAAATTGTATCAGTAAAAAAGAAAAGCATGCGAGTGTCTGTCTCAAAAAAATAGAAAAAGTCATTTTCAAATACAAACTCCAAGCAGTTGCCTTTTCTCTGAGAGCAAACTCAGTCGATAGCAAAGTGACAATAACTCAATTGTAGGCAAAACTGTAAATGTTTGATAATTAGGATTTCAAATCTTGATGATTACATCTCGACAGTCATAGTGACCAATGAGAGAAACGCATCTAAAATGTCATGCAGCAGCTGACAGTGATGTCAAGCAACAGCAAACATTCAGGCCCTTGAGGTTAACATGAGTTAGCATAATACTGTTGGCAAAGATTAGCATTTTACCTCCAGTCCTGCCATTCACACCCGCTGCACATAGAAAGTTACCGTTGTTCTTGCGGTTTGATTGGCATTTGGCAAACCGTACCAAACCAGAGAGTGGATCAGTAAATCTACAACAAATTGTTACGCCACAATCTCCATTTGGTTTGTATGTGTTTCCCTGTGAGGTCACGTGCGGTGGTACCTTCAGTGTCTCCTGCTCTTGCGCAGTAATCTAAATTGGCATCTGTGAAGTTTCTCTTAATCTGTGGGATGCATCCTGATTTTAAAATCTGGTGAGATTTTAAAAAGTTCTGTTGCTTGAACCCTGCCACTACATCTGTACCAACAGTCCAACAATAGAATGATATGGAGATTTAAATAAATAAACATATTTAAATATTGTTTATTTGGGCCAATAGTTCTCTTGATTTATTCATTATTCTGTCAGAGGCCTCTCGTAGTAATTATGATGCTGTGGCAATAATACCTGTTGATTTCTCACAGTGACAACATTATTTGGAAAATACTGCGTGTTAAAAACGATAAAGAAAGCAAATATATTCTGAAAATTTATTTTTTTTAATCTTTAACCACACATCATTGTTTTTTGTGGTTTATCAGTTTTAAACATGATGGGTGGAGCTATAAGAAACGGCCTGATAAATACATTTGACGCTAAACACAGCAAGTTTCATAACGCAAAATCTGAAATCAAGCCACTTCAGCGAGTGAATCTGGGTTGTCACCTGTTGGCTCAGCTTCTGCAACCACCGGGCACAAAAACTACGCATGAAGAAAGACTTTTATTATAGTTTCATTTCTACATACACAGCGTGACGCATGTGCGCCTATTTCCCCATAGGAGCTTATTTCCTCTCCGTTCATCTAAAGGACAAAATCACTCGGGGAACATTATGCCTATTTATTTCTAAATTCCACACGAGTGCTGCTTTGTATAGACACACACAGGTAGGCGCACGCGAACGCACACCGTCTGTGAACTTAAAGGCACATTCGAGGCGCAGTAATACGGAGCCCACAGCTGGGTGTAGGATATATAATCTAACCACTAACTGCAAATGAAGAAAGAAACACATCAGGGGCTCAGGCTAGATGGAGCTGGCAGAGATGGAAAATGAAACAGAGGCTGTCAATGATGTCTTTGTGCTTTTTGCTCTTTCCCTCTCTCTCTTTCTCTCTCTCGGTCTCTCTCCTTGTGGTTATCACTGCCTTTTCTTCCACGTTCTCTATCATTTTCAGACATTATTGCCTTTCTCCCAGTGTTTGTCCCATTCAGTCTGCCTCACTCTCTCTCTCTCCCTATCCCTATCCCTTTCACACACACACACACACACACACACACACACACACACACACACACACACACACACACACACACACACACACACACACACACACACTCTCACATATAAACACTGAGAGTTATCACTGGCCTACAGGGACCCATTACTTCTGTGATCCAAGGCTTTTATATGGTAGCTTGGTCTTAAAAAATGGGCATTTATTGCTCCCTCTGATAAATTGTGTACGTGAGTGTGTGTGTGTCTGTGTGTCTGTGTGTTTGCGTGTGTTATTCAATCTGCTGTTTGCTCAGCTCGCTTTGGAAATAATACAGAGATAGAGGTCTCCGCATGCCTGTGCATACTGCGTTCGTGGAATGTGTGTGTTTTGGCGTGTATGGGGGGAAAGAGTGTAGTGAGAGTATAAAAGAAAATAATGACGAGCAGAAAAGTCGCCCCATGCAGAGGCAAGATCTCATAATTAGTCCAATAAACTCACACCGCCGGACTGATAATGTTGTCGGCCGGTATGAAACGCACGCGAAAAGCCGGTCAATAGAAATAATTAAGTCTGGTTTGTTTGGAGTCTATTTTTAACCATGCGACTGAGCTCAAACAGGCAGCGGTGCGAGTGTGTCAGTCACCACCTCCACAGGGTGACAGTCTGTGATATGATTTGCTAGGAGCCGTCACTTGAACAGATGATGGTCAGCTGGTGAAGTAGTTAATGGCATGTTAACAGCCTGTCAACAAAAGAGATACAGATCATATTGTTTTTAAATGGCCGTGCGGGTCGATGGCAAATTGAATTTTCTGCGGGGACGGATCAGGAAATGAAGCGCCAATCACAGGTGATTACATCAAAGACTTTAACAGTGACGCCTGAGGAGCAATAATTACTATATTTATATTGTAATTTTGTCTTTGTATAATCTTCTGTACGCCTTCATTAATGCAAAGTCCCATATTTCAATAATTTTGTGGCATTAACTAGTTATAATAAGTCTACTCTTATTCCTCTGATGTCCAATGGCAGTAACGTCTTCATGGTGCATCAGAGTCCAGCTCTGATAAGGTCTTTTTGGCATACTATATTCTTGTATTGCGCTTGTTGATATGATAAATGTGACGAGTTCTCCGTCCTCTCACATCTTTATGTGAACGAGAGGAGTAACCGCCCCAAGCGAAGAAGTTTAGGTATCTCGTGGTGTTGTTCACGAGTGAAATGGAGCAAGAGACAGTCAGCTCGGTGCAGGGACAGCAGCAATTCGGACGCTGTATCAAACAGTCACGGCGAAGAAAGCCTTAAGGCAAAGCTTTCAATTTACAGTTTGACTTCCGTTCCAACCCCCACCTATGGTCGTGAACCGTGGGTAGCGACCAAAAGAATGCGGATACAAGCGGACACCGTGTGAAAATGTAACATGGGGAGTTTTTGGATATCTGAAGCGAGGTGGGGAGTAGAGCCGCTGCTCCTTCACGTCCAAAAGGGGTCAGGTGAGGCGGTTCTGGGGTGGTTCGGTGAGGATGTCCTCTGGTGCCCTCCTTTAGAGGTTTTACCGGGCACGAACGGACGCGATGGGGCCCCAAGCTAGACCCAGAATCTTAAAGGAGGGAAGAAATATCATCACCTGCCAGAGGTCATTCCTCATAAGGAATTGAAAGGTCCTGTTAGATATGTCTAGAATCCCACGCTTAACCTGTTTCTGAGAGGGGAATGAAAAGGATTGGGTGGATGGATGGATGGATGGATGGATGGATGGATGGATGGATGGATGGATGGATGGATGGATGGATGGATGGATGGATGGAGTAGCATTGGTATGTTTTCTTTTAACAATTAGGCTGGATTTACAAGTGATGTCTATAGGTGAGATTACACATTTATGTCTGGTTGTTTATTTTTGGTTATAATTAGCACACAACAACTTTACTTAGATTCAAGAAAATAAAGACTCAAACAGAGGCAGCGTATTTGATGGCCTGTGAGTGTTTGAAATCTATCTAAGCTACAGGTGAATAGAGAACAGATTAAGCTGCAGATGGGATATTAGAAGTTGCTACAGGTCTTTGATACTCTCATTTTGCTGGGGGACTGGGAGCACTATTCACTTCCCTTGAGTACAAACTCTGAAAAATAGATAAAAGGGTAGGTGCAAAGGTATGAGTCAAAAATAGGACATGGTCAAAGAAAGATCCAAGCAGACCAACAGAGAAACGCTTAGGAGAATGAACCAAGAACCATTAAACTGAGTCGAGACAGGAACTGAAGCAAACCATTTGAACTGCATATAAATATACACGTACACAAATGATTTCTTTTGGATTCATTCATTTTATTTTTAACCATTTCAGATTTTCATCTCTGTAAAATAACTTTTAAATCCTCGGATCTTCTAAAAGTCTTTGTTACCCTAGTGTACATGTTCTACACCCTATATGTATGAAACACCACTTCGGCCAGCTATTCATTTATTACCCTCTTTCACCTTGACTCCCATCTTCCTCACGCACTACTCTTCCCTTCCCCTTCCCTTCATCCTGTTTCTCTTATCTCCTGGTGCCATTTCTACGTCTGTCACTGACAACTCGATCTGCTCTAGTCGGGGGTTACAAAGGGATTTTAGCAGTCAGGTTATCCACCTATCTTCATCTCATACCCCCTCTGTGGATATATAACGCTGCTTTAATGGCTTCACTCTGAAAGCGAGTGACAGTTCCACACAGCCCTCAGAGTGACATTTCAGAGGCAGAAAAATCAGTCGCGCTTATTCTGAGAGGAAATCCCCGTTTAAAATTTAAGAAGAAGAAAAAGTTTGCAGAAGAGTACAGTCCGATTTTTTACACACTCTGTGCTTTAAGGTGATATTTTACTGATTACAATGAAAGCATGACTGTGTAGTTTGGTATGATTCTGCCTCTGATTGATAAGGAGATTAAACACAATTCTGGCTCTCACTTAGCAGTACTGGTGACCAAATGAACTAAAATAAATGACATATTTACAAAAACATGCTTTTATTGATATCTGAATGGAAGAAATGTCAGTTATTTTGTTATAAACACAAGCCCATTTGTTGGCCAACAACAAATACATTTATCTGCATATTACCTATATTCATTTCTCGTATGGCCTCATTTTGGAATTCAGACGTCACCTTATATCAACACGATGCTGAATAAAATTGCTCTCATCCTATTACATCATTATTTACACATGCCTCAACCAGCTCTGGATGCAGAGGCAATGTGCCATTGCTGTTTTATTATGTTGTAATTAAACTTACTTTGCTCGGGGCAGTTGGTTCCTTCATAAAACATCTAAATATTCTTCCTGTCATTAATTGTCAACCACTTATCATGCAGACTTTTGCAAGGATAAGGCTTGCAGTGTGTGGTTGGCCACAGCACTAAATGCTCAGTCTATGTAGAAAGAAAACACCACTGCTTCATCTGGGTTCACCTGATGTTCCAAGCCTGTCACCGGCACGGTGGTAGGAACCAAAATCAATGATGCAGTTTCCTTGGGATAAATGTTTGGGGAACTTTGCGTTTCCATCATATGTCAATCAACTTAATTGGTTGCTCCAATCTGTCATTGAGATTAGTTCCACTGGGTGGTTGCCCACTTTGCCAGAGCTTTTTCCTTCTATCATGGCAACAACTTGGAGAATTTCATTGACATCCATGGTCTCTTGTCACTGTCCCTTTTATAGGCTAAGCCAGTATCCAGGGTGTGACCTCTCTCTGGAGATAATCACTGAATAACCAGTGAGTTCATGAATCTTTTACCCTAACAGACCATTTCAATCAGCTCGTCAGCTCAGTTCAACAAACCCGTGTTGCGTATTTCTTTAAGAGGCTTTTTTTTTTTTTTTTTTTTAGGTAAATCAAGCGCTGTTCTGCAGGTGGAAGTAGTTGGGGCAGTTTGAGCTCTCCGAGAATTGGTAGAAAATAGTTTGCGCCTGTCAATATGACTCAAGAGGTGTACTTTCCGCCCCATCTTCTTTCCAGCAAGACTCCAACGCAAACCACTTACAGTTTTTTCTCAGTTAACCAAAAAAAGAAAATGTAGGTATTTACCCAGCATCTGTCTGTCACCCTGTGACAATAATGTACTATTATTGCTTTTACACCAATCGTCATTTCTCTGACCCTACCTCGCTACTTCCCGCCCGCCTGCCCACAAATCACAAATGCAATCAAGTTGGCTCCAACAAGGACCCTCGAATCACCACTAGCGACCGAAAAGCGGACGGGATATTTAACCTCTGTACCCATCAGTAGCCACTTGACGGCCACACACACACACAATTTTTTTTTTTCTGCAAGACTGGGGCACTCTATAATTCAGAAGCCCATTACTGATGGCAGTTTAAACAAGTCATGATAGCGTCTACATGTGTGTGTGTGTGGACTGCATACGTGACAAAGGACATAGATGTGTGTGGATATGCGTTTAATACATGTGACAACTGAATGCTGAGGCACTCTCTCATTAGCACTGATTTGTTTTCAGCTTCTCAGAGGAAAAATAAGGGCCAGCACGGACAAGCAGTCACACACTTGGATGAAAACACACATGGATACGAGAAAAATGTCACAATGCAATTTGAGACGTTGACCACTGTTCAAACACACTTTTCTGTCAAGCTGTCAAATCTAAACAAAAACAACAAAAAAAATACAAGCTGAGAGGCAAATTTAGGACAAAGACACCCGAGGAGGAAGGAACGTCTGAGAGGATGAAGGTGCGGGGAGAAAGAGTAGACAAAAGAAATGAAATAAGAACAGAAGGAGAGGCAACAGGCAAGAGCGGTGAGGATTTGTGCAACACGGCTCGGGTCCTGGATTGACACTCAGTGCAAACATCAACAGTGCAAATGACAGGGTGCGCCAGCATACGCGCACACTCACACATACTCCTGCCACTGTTAGCAGAGCTCTAGCCAGCTTTCTATACAATCACCTAAAACCACAAGAAGGGTAAGAAAACCACATGTTTGGTTAGGTTGTCAAGCTTTTATTTATTTTTTTTTTTTTTACAAGGCTGCAAAATGGAGGATTTGTGGGGGAAAGTAGGTGATGGCAAAAAAGAATATGGAAGAAATGGAAAGATCTGAGATTCATTGCATTCAAAAAGACAACACAGCATGTCAGAGGGTGGGATCCACAAGGAATGAGGCTCATTGACTAATCAGTTTGCTGACAAACACTGATCAGCTGATCACACCGGCCGAGCTGCGTATGTAAATGGTCTGCACTTATATAGTGATTTTGTTTTTACCTTACTGTTCCTTAAAGCGCTTTACAATGAGTCTCATTCTCCCACTCACAAACCAGTGGGAGGCGTTCTGCTGTTCAAGGCGCTCGCCTGCCTGCTGTAGGAAGACATCTCGGGTTGAGAGTCTTGCCCAAGAACACTTGAGTTTGTAAAGAGGCCAGGGATCAAACAGTCAACCCTTAGTGGCACCCATTTATATAACCTGTGTGACTATAGCCATTTATAGGCCCGGCACACCTGGGGTTCCACATGCAGGTGTTTCCACTTGTCCCTGATTAGACCTCAGCCTCAGGATTACATAGGCTGAAGGTTTTATATGTTACATAGAAAGAAATCGCCAGCACAAACAGGTCAAACAGGACAAATTTTGAAGTAAGTTAGTCTCTCACTATGGTTGAATCCTAAGTCTATAACCATTGCACATTTCCCCACATTCTTTTACTGTTTATTGCAAATTGTTCTGGATGCCCTCAATGTTATTTGCACTGCTTTCAAATAGCATGTGTCAGCTCATGGTTAAAACATGGAAAGATGTGTAAACAAAGTACTTGGTGATAAAGTGCTTTGTTGATAATGCATTTGTATAGCAGTCAATTCAACTTCTGTGATATTGATCAGGTCAGTTAAGGGGTTTGTTAATTAATCAATCAATTCAGCTGATTTGATGTTAATGAAATCAACAACAGGTGTGATTGAAATAAACAAAACAGGAATGGTTTTACCGGTGAAGGCCACTGGTAGCATGAGGCGATGCCTGGACTTCACAGAGCTTGCACAAGCAGTCCAACTCTTCCAGGATGGCACATCACCGTGTAAGGTTGGTTGTGTCTCCCACTACAGTCTCAGAAAGAGCTATGTCATCATCCAGCTCATTTCCAGTCAGGCATGTTCCTTCTGCTTTTCTCACTTATCCATAATCGTTTTTGTTGTTATCTTGTGATGTTACACTTTTGTGAAAACTAAAGTGAATGTCGCGGAATGCCAGCGTGAACAGAAAGAGGCGAGTGACATGCAATGCCCCCTGGGTAACGTAGTTTAAGTCCTATTGTGAATTGACAGGAGCGGGCGCCAACTGCTTGTGAAAACTCTCGGTACGACTGGGTACAATGCACAAACTCCCGGTACGCCACGGTGTGAAATTGAAAAGTGGCAGTATCGCATACCAAAGAGAAGCAGTCCGCTTAAAGCACTGGTTATTTCTCTTGTGTTTTCTCCTCTTGTAATATAACTCCATATTATCTTGAGCTCTTTCCAAATTCTAATCATATCTGCATCCTCTCTGTCTCTCTGTCTCAGCTGCTGCAACTTTCCCATTCATGGATCATTAAGCCTTCATCCACTCTTTAATTCACAGGATGCCTAGACAGTCTGTCACCGTTCAAACCACAAATGAAACAATTGCTGTCATTATGTGGCTTCAAAAACGCACAACTGCACTTCGGGTGCCGTCTTCTAAAAATGATTATTTCCAAAGCATAAAACAAACCATTCACAAGGACAATATCCGTAAATATACACAGTATGGTGCACAACCAGAAGAACTATAATGGGAAGGAGAGCAGAAAATAAACACTGCAAAAACAGACACCAATACACAAATGTGTGTTATCATCTGAGGTGATGAGAGTTTTCGTAAGAAATGAACAGAGCTTCAGAGAAGAAACCGGAGCAACGGATATCCATCGCTCTTTGATTACCTTCCCCCTGTGACAGAATTAAGTCTGTCCATTCCCACCTGAGCCCTTGTATTCCATCATCTCTTCGCTTTCATATCTGTTTCAGTAAAAGCATTTCAGACGCGAGGCACTCTGTGTTACAGAAGGATGGGTCCAAATCTAGAGAAAAGGTTTTCATTTGCCCTGCTAAAAGTCCTCCGCTGCCAGATGGTTGTTGCATCATAACTGGAGCTGTGGATTCGTTAACTTTCTTAGCCAAAAAGAAAAATTTATCTGGAAATAAAACAAAATGGCAATTACCTGCTTCTTTCAACTGAGGACCCAAACTGTTTTCAGCCTGTTGTAGCTCATGGTTTTGGTTACTCTAACCCTGCACATTGTCTAGCCTCACCATTTGCATCAGACCACAAATAAAGTCATAGACCTATGTTATACACGAATGATCTAAGTGCACACTTGCCACGCTTGGGCTTTGTTCATACTGCCTGCTCAAATCACTCATTGGCAAGATTGACTTTAGTCTGGACTGTCACTAAGACATGAAATGTAATTTCTGAAAACCACCTTCAGGGGTGACTTGAAATTCTATCCAAGTGGACTTTTACAGATGCATCTGGATGCAAATGAGATTTCAAAATTTGCAATGTAACACAAACTGACAATGTCAAATCCAGAGCGCTTAGCAGTGCTGCTCGTAGGACATCATGGACAGTCAAAAGACCACGTCTTGAGGGGAATCTGCAAAGCTAAAGCCAGAAGGGATTAACAGGAAGAACCCAGTTTATCAAGACATATCTGACGGCATGGAAGAAAGGACCCCCAACGCAAACACTGATTTTTACATTGTTACCTAAGCTTCCAAATGTTGACGCTGTTTTTGGGCTTCTCCACTCATTTCAGGGGGCCACTTTTTGCCCGACTATTCCCACCCCATTGGAAGAAATCGCTCACCCAGGTCATAACACACCATTCCCGATCGAGACGCGCGTTGTAATATAATATTGTCTATATTGATTCAGAACTCTGGGAGTTATAGCGAACCAAAAAACGTCACAATGCACTGCGTATTGTCAGTATTCTGCCTTAGAAAGTACCTTTTCAAACGGGTAGCCAGTAACAAAAAGAGAGTGGTAAGAGTCATTAAGGGAAACTCAAGTCTTTCTGTCAAGCCTAGGAGTTTGTCTCCTTTTTGGGGTCTTCTTTTAGTTTCTGTTCTCCTTTGTACATCTTTCCAGATGCTTGTCTGCCTGCCCTTGTCATCCTCCTTTGTGCCTCCTTTGTCCATTTACATGGTTCTGCGAAGTCTTTGTATTCGACTGCATCTCTAGGCTTTTCCTCAGTCTCCTTGTGCCTGCTGTCAATCCTTATCTCACTTTCACTCTGCCCCATTCTCCAGAGCCTCTCCATTTTTTTTTGTCTTTGCCTGTCATTTCAGCCTTTTTCCTTCTCCTAATTGTGTTTTTTTAAAACCTTTCTGAAATCTTTTTTTTTTTTTTTTTTTTAGTTTGCCATTCCAATTTTCTGTTCAGGCTTTCTTTGTGAATGAAATATTACCATCTGAGTCTCAGTGAAACGCTCACATTTTAGAATTTTTTTTTTTCTTTAATCTGCATGAGAAATGTTCTTTAATGTGCTTCCACACACACAACATGCACACACACACACCAGTTCAAACACACTAATTTAACAGTTTAAGCGTGATGGTGGAGATTTTTTGTCTGTGTTTTCACTTATTAATACATTGTTCTACATCATCCTGTCTCGTCTGTTTGTTTGTGTGTGTGTCACTTTATCTTCACTCTACCCCTTCCTCACATTAACTACCCGTTTACTCTCTCTCTCTCTCTGATCATTTTTCCCGTTTCAGATTGTGGTTGCGTTGATGGGTGTTGAAAACATCAGTTGGCTTTGAAGTTTGATGTTTGCTGCTTGTGAGAATTTTGTCTCACTCAGCTCAGGATTTGAAGGTAATAAGTGGTATGAGATTTAAGTGAGTGTGTGTCTGTGTGTGTGCTTGTGTGCGTAGGGCCAGGCGGTATAGAAAAAAAATGCCTAAATGTCTCTGTTCTTTTGTATAAAATGTATATGCAAAACTTGCCGCAGTGGCATATTTATTACCTTACTCTGTTTATGTGCACATGTGCTGGATTATTTATTTATTTATTTGTTTTTTTTGTGGTATATATAAAAAATATATTGTATTATCTAATTTATGTATTCATGGCACTTTAGTCTACATGCAGGTGATCAGAGGTGGAAACACGAACATGTCAAACCTGAGCACATCTTTAAATTGTGGGGGGTGTGGATTATAAAATGACTATGTCAGTTCAAAGATTATGAGGGCGAAGTTAAAGCGCTGCTTCAAATCCAATCGTGCCTAACCCGGAGATCTACAAGCTGTCAGGACTATGGACTAAATGACAGCTATGTCTAAATGCAGGTGGAAGGATAGAGCGAGAGAGATGGAGAAAGCCATAGTGCCAATCCAATCTTGTCAGATCTACAAGCTGTCAAGTGTGGGTTACGCTCTATGACAACCGTATCAAACACATCAATATGATAGCAGCGAGGCGAGGAAGAGGATTATATGATAACTGGGTCGATAATGGAGGCAAAGAGACCAAAACAAGAGGCTTATTTGGACTTGCATACATGAACATGCTGCATCAACATTAGTGGTTGTACAACTTCCAATTTTTTAAAGTCAACTGTTCTGCGATTGAAGTCAAGGTGGCACTGTCTAGTCATTGTTGACTTCACTAATAAAAGTATTGCTTTAAAACAATGAAATCTTTATTCTTGACCTGAATACATATGCTGAGAACAGACCGCGGATATGTATGGTCTGTATAAAAACAGGCTGCAAATCAACACCATCAATAGCATTTACTTGTACTCTGCAGCGCGTTTTAACATGGGAAAATGTGGCGAAATGAAAGAAATAAATTGTATCCAATATTTCTCTAAAGCCTTCTCCATGTACTGAAGCTAAAGGTTTTAACAACTTTGACAATGAAATTCATTAGCAAATTGTTTATTCGCAGTCAAGATGACTGACTTGGAGCGTTCCTCTGCTAGTATTAGTGGATGTGAGTGTTCAGATGAGTGTGCATTGCAGTAGCACTTGCATTAAAATAATATTGAGACACCTTTGAGCAAAGGGATGCATATAAAATTAGTGACTGCAGTTGCGCATGCAAACACTGTACAAATTAACTCTTGTTTTTTTTATTTCTTGAATGTTTCAACTTGTTTAATCTTCTCACAACAAGTTACATATCAATTATTCAATTCTAAACTCTGAAAGACCTTGATCCCACTAAATTAAAACAAATGTATTTTTTTTTTCAACAGTACGTACACTGCTTCATAATCGGTCTCAGTTCTTCACTTTTTATAGATAAAACAGCCAAAATCTCCTCAAGCTAATTTTATTACTAAATCAGTGTCTTCTTTATGGATATATCTGCAGCAAATGGTCATTGGGCGTTGTGCCGCTACAAACATCTGTGTTGCATCAGGCCTGCTAAAAAAAAACCACCTCAGCTGACCTGCTTTGATCTAGCAGGCTGCTGGCTAAATTCATATTTTCAAATCAAAGTGGTGCATATTCAAAGCTTATTAGATGGAATATAACACTTACACATAGATTACAGTTCAGTGTGACGCAATCAGATTTACTTTACAAGAAATCTTTCAAAATGTAAGCATGCGCCTTAGATGTTCGATGTTGTTCATGGTATTTCAAGATACTGTAATCAAAATTGCATGAATCGTCGCTGATCAATAGAGTGGATCATTTTTTGGCTTCATTTTAAGAGTTAACATGTGCTGAGTCCAAAAATAGCAGAGTTATCGTTCTCCATTATAGACACAAAAACGTGACCAAACTCGGCCTCTGACAAACAAGACATGAAACCGATACACGGCATGCAGTCACATTTGTCAGAGCCACAGAACATCTCTAGCAGAGAGCCCGGGAAGGCCTCCGTAGCATGAAGATGACCCTGAGGAAGTAACTCAGATCTCCTAAAGATAGAAGAGGCAAGCAAGAGGAAAAATATGAGAACTGGCGGAAATCTGCAGACAGGTGTGGCATGCACAGTGCAATCCTATTGAAGCGGGAAAGCCTACAGCCTTTCTGAACATGCACCACCGTTGGCAGATAAAAGAAAAGTCATCCATTGAGCATTGGGTGCAGGAGTATTACATCATGAGAGTCAAACCAAGGATTCAAATGACTCCCAGTCACTTGGTTGAGGGTCTCTAAAAACCCAAAACCCGATGATCCCCTGCACTGTCTCTAATGAGATGCCCTTGAGCACTAGATCGATGCAGCTACTGTTGCATGCAGACCTACAGATATAGGTTACAGTGGGGAACAATGCATTGACCATAAACCTAAGACAGCCAAGTGTAAAAGAAAACATCACTTAAATAGTAAGTGAGCCCTGCTCATGCTTTAAGTACAGCACAGAAAATCATAATTGTTTGTGTAAGACTAAGAAGCCTCATTCATCAATATGAGGCATCTTGACAGTAATATTTATGTTTTTATTATAGCTATCAGAGGCAAGACTTAAGAAAATGAAAAAAGAAATGACTACCAGCTACAGACAGACAAAGAGGCTGACAGACAATTTGTTCTCGTCCTGCCTTATCAGATCCATAGCTGTCAGGGCAGCGTGCAGTTGATAAGTTGCCTATGATGAGGAGAGCTTATAGGCTGTGATGGCTATCACCCCTGACAACCGCCGCCCACTACGATAGATGAGACAGATAACTGACATGAGACATACATAGTGTGAGTTAGACGGGCCGGTGTAGCGTTCAGGCCCATTCAGTCGTATCAGATCTTCTGTGCGAGATCTTGGTGTGGTGAATGGAGGCTGACAGATCTCTCTCTCCACCAGCACTGACATCTCAGACACAATGATGGGAAAAGAAACAGAGGGAGAGGAGATGATGATGATGATGATGATGATGATATATGGGAGCAATAATTGACATGGCCGAGAGATAATATATGATGGAGAGACAAGTAAGTAGGGGGAGTTATAGGATCATTGGATACAATGTGATACCGAGACGGTAAATGATTTGCGAGAAAGGATGAAGAAAAAAAAGAAAAAGAAATGCACTCATCTGTGGTAATGTTATTGCCTGAATTTGGAAATAATTAGTTTATATCAGTTGGCGGAGAGATAAAAACACAACCACAGAGGCCTGGGTCTCTGCCCCACATTGCTATACAGAACCAGCACTGACAAAGCTGTCAACACAAGTGAACACCTGTTGCTGTATCTAAGCGAAATGTGGGCGTGTATATTTTTAATTTGTGACTCAGATGAGCTTCTTATCTACTCTACAGTGTCAGCTCTCCTCTTGGCAACGGCGCTGCAGATTATATCACCGTCCCTTCTCTCCGAGTGCATAGGTGCACATGCACATAATCCACATGAAAAGATAAGCAAAAAGTATATACTGTATTCACACTAGATATTGTACAGGTGACTGACAGCGAACAGATAAATCCCGGCCAATTCACGTCGGAGCATGCATAATTCAGACGACACATTCAACAGTGTGTCGGATTCATCCAGATTTGAAGGTGAAAAGAGACGGCTTTTGTAATAATTTGCATATCTGTGAATTTCGACGCTGCTTCGGCAGCGCAGTCGGCGATGAACGGTCACGTCAGTCAAACCATTAATCTGAGAAGGGAGAGGAAGGTGACTGTAGATACGGACACGGCGAAAATGTGGAGAAACGTGCGAGGCAAGGAGTGCGAAAGGGAGCGTGCGAGGCAGGCTCGTGCGTTAGAAAGTGAGACGGTTTGGCGAAACGGAGGGAGCAAAAGGGCAGAAGTGTGCGAGAGAATGAGATGGATAGACGCTCAGTCTGATTGCCATTTGGCGTTTGACAAGTGGAGAGGGACCCAGCAGGGGTCATGTCACGATCCGTCTACTCAGTCTGCCAACTCAGATGGACAGAGGGAGGGATGGAGATATAAAGAAAAATTAACAACCTTTGCTCCTGATGCAGCAAGGACAGAATTTTAAAACGTGCAACCTTTCATCCAAGCATTTTGAAATTAATGTTTGAATCTTATATATATATTGTTATCTTAATAGCATAATCCCCAAGTCATATTTGAAGGTTTTTGGGGAAAAAAGACAAAAAAAACCCCACAATTTTTAGCAAGCACAGTGGTATTTTTTAGTGATATAATAACAGTTATTGCTATTAGGCTAACAATATGTGCAACCACTGATAAGTTTCTCAGCACTGAGCCTGCAAAGAATTCAGCCTTCACATACAATGAGCATTCCCACACATACACAACCTCTACAGGCAACCATGACATGTCACAGGAACATGAGCTTTTGTAGAGGTCGGGATTAAATAATTTATCAACTGATGTCAACAACAGGTCAGACTGAACGCACCAAGCTCAGCTTTTCCTGATCGGTCATGATGCCCGAAACCCACATAATAATGATTGTGCCTGTGCAATCAGGACCACACAGACAGCTTGAAATGAAACACTGAAGAACATCGTACCTGTAGGCAGAGCCGGATCCATGGTGGGTTTTTCCCAGGAGTTGACTTGCTCCCAGGTAAATCCATTGGTTCCGAGAGAAACGCTGTACCCGCAGCTGCTATACGACTCTTCAAACGTGCAGCCGCCTGATGAGGGGTAGAAACAAGACTCATTAATGTACAGAATACAGACATTTTCCTCATGCTTTCAACTAACTGTCAACTCCTCCAAGATGTAGAAGCTCATTTGAACTTGAGTATGTCAGAGAAGACGCAAAAAAAAAAAAAAAGACACAAAAAAAGGAAAAACAATGTAATGGATGTGGCTGCTAAGGTCATAATCATTAGGTGCGATTGATTTGGTGACAGCAGTGGTGGTACTAATGATAACTGAAAGTGGGTTTTAATAACACAGGTCTCTTGAAAGCAGGGAGAAACATATCAGTCCTGAGCAACTGCTCTGTCACGAATGCAACACGGGAAGTTCAAGTAGAGTATTTGTTTGCTAAAAGTGGGCTGAGGCAGTCAATAGCAACTTCTAAATACCACACAGAGGCTTTGTACCCGCCATGCCCATTGTCAACATTTCCCATGAACACTTTTAATTAGAAGAGGGTTTGATATAATGAAATCCGAAATGCTACACCGCGTTACATGATATTCAGTTGCATCTTTAGTCGCTTTAATAAGGTTTGAGATCTTTTGTTTGGAAACACAGCCTTTATGAGCTGTCTCGGTGTCATTTAAAGGTATCATACTAATTAAGTTATCAGCGGGAACTGAAGGAGCTGGCGCAAGGAAGACACTGTCACAGTTTATCAGAGGAGTGAGGAGAGCAGTGGGGGAGTAAGAAAGTGAAAAAGAAAGAAAGAAAACAGAGTACGAGGGAGAGGGAGCTCTACGTGTCAACATGATTAAGTCACAGTGTCTCATCATTATTTCATGGCCCAGCTAAGACACATTTTCCACCGCATTAGCCTTCGCTGTTAGCCCCCAGCGCTGCACACACACACACACACACACACACACACACATACACACAGCCATACACATAAACACACTCCCTAATTAGACATATGCTTTGACACACAACCATTTTAATATGTTTTGAAGTATTTGAAATGGGGGAACGTCATTGCTTTATTCATTAGGTCTCCTAATGCTTCTTTTTTTTTTGTGCCTGACTTTTTGTTGCTGTCATCTACTCAGAGTTCATATGTCAGTCTGAACCTCGTGAAAAAATAAAAATAAAAAAAAAATAAAAAAAGCTTGTAGACAGTGGAGCCAAACGATGAGGGCTTACAGACGCTTTGCAGAATATTGGCAGCGTTTAACTCCAAAGTCTTTTAATAGTCCCGAAGTTCTAGATAATACCAGAAACTTGCTGGAGCACATATAAATGAAGGGGGAGGAACAGGGAGACTGACATGACTGAGCTGGATGAGGTCCAAATTAAATGAATTATTGGTGGTATATGCTGTGCGTTCTTCTGAGTGGAGTTGGTTTGTTTTCCCAGGTTAATTGGTGATTCTATGGTGTTTGTGTCTCCCCCACAGTGACCCTATATACAGCAGGATCATCAGTTATAGACGGATAGATGCATATATATGTGTGATATTTTCATTATTATTGCACATTCCTTCTTGGTTGTCACTGCCTGCATGGTGTCTGACATTTTCATGTGTAAGTGTAAGGGGTACTACCATCTACTGACATATTTAGGGATGTTCCAATTGTGGTTTTCGTCCCCAAGTCTGTCCTTTAATTAGCTAGTGTCTTTTATTAGCTAGTACAAATATGCTTTGTCTTGCACTGACAAGTATAACAACATCCAGTGCACTTTGAGTACCTGGATGATGTAGTCACGAGGTTGAGTTGGTGGCCATCTTGCCAATAGTAGAGCTTAAGAGCCACCAACCAATTTTCAAAATGTGATAATGATATTCAAGGCTACAATTGTTGGAGTTCCAGCTTTGAAAACTTTACAGTACAAATATTAATCTATAACCGCCTACACAATGACTTTGTTTATTAAATGGTAACATAAAATTGTGCATTTAGCGCTAGCTTGGCAGATCAGCCAGTCAAAAACACTGCAACAGTTTCACTTGAAACATAACTACCCTTTTGAAACTCACGCACTACACAGGTAAGTATGTCCTGTACTGTACAAATATGTGAGAGAGTACTCGTAGAAGCGGGTGTGTTAGCGTGCTGACACTAGTATCAGCAACCACAGCTTCACAGCGCCACTGTGAAGCAAGTGCCACACAATTTTCATGCCTTTGAAATAGACAGAAATGTCTCTTGAGTTGTATGCGTTTCAAGCTGTAATATCTTTCGATCACTGCTTTGGACAGTTTGAAGTCGACCCTCCTGAGATAGGCTCCTATTACCTTCAAACACCAGCTATCAAAATACATACACTCAAATCTGTCTAGTGCTAGGATTGTACCGTATAGCTTTGATTGTGCCTCTTCAAGCAAGACTTACATCAACTGGGAAATGAATATGAAACAAAAAAATCTATCTGTGCTGTGTTTGAACAACAACCGCCAGCTATGGGTGAAAAGTAGGAAAACACTATTTTTCTTACAGATATGAAAATAAGTGTTATAAATTAATCAATACTGAGATAATTAGCCTTTATTGCCCCCCTCGCCGTTTGGAGATCTCATTAGAAATAAAAAGAAATCAAAGTGATCTCATTATAGCAGAGCTATAAACAGGAAAGGGCGGGGGCTGTGGGGGATCTATCAATATTCAATATCAGATCTGCAATTTTAAGAGCCCGATTAGGGGATGAGAGGGAGAGATGTGGCTCACAGCGGCATAGGCGAAGCTTTCCCTCTCTCAGGTTTGTGCGTGTGCGTCAATGCCCTGATCTAGTTTTGAAAGTCGGTACGACAACTCCCTTCCCTCCAAGCAAATATAATTGCAACATAGTCAGAAAATTAATTTCCATAATGAAAATATAACGCTGTGTCCTGGAACATGAATGTGTGTGTGTGTGTGTTTGGGCTGAAACGAGACTGAAGACATGTAAATGCTCACGTATGTATACACACAGATATGTGTGTGTTTATGAGGTATAACTGCAGCGTGTATTCATATGGCACAATCCCTTCATCTGTGCTGATTAAAATTACTGTAACTGATAAAACATTGATATGATGACAACAGCTTGCAAACATGCACAGAGAACAACTGCCATCCTTTTATGTTCTTCAATATTTATGTAAAAATCCACAAAAAAATCGTGCATATTTCTCTTATTGTTTACACTTGGCTTTCTTTTCCTTCTGTTCTGTTTTTTTTTTTTTTTTGTGGCTGTCATCTTCTATTGACAGTCAACATGTTTCCATGCAACTGTCAACTGCTGCAAAACATCAGAATACAAAGCAAAGTTTCCATCAGTTTGACTAAACTAGTTTGTGTTTGAACGTATCTGCTCTCCTACGACAGACCTGAATAGTGTAGCCACACAAAGTGGCCTCTAATACTGTTAATTTTGAATTCACACCTCTGTAGCTCAGTAACTCTCCGAAGAGGTAAATACATGTTCTCGCCAACACAAGCCTTCGTGAAGCAAAGCCAGTGCAACCGACAAATTCGAGAATGCTTCTTATTTTTCTGTGCCAAGTTTTTGACCTGCAAATATTTGGACTTGTCCAAGAAACAAAGCCCGTATATATGAAATATCAATTAATCAGTCATTGTCAAGTTGTTCTTCTAGCACCAACATTTTTTACAGTGTTAGCATAAATGCTACATGAGGTCCACGATTGTCTAGACTGAGTATGGCTCTGATTCCCCACAGTGAATTGACAATCCTGATATATTCTGTGCATGATTAAGGATGTTATTTTGATAATAATTATTTTTACAGATTTAGCTTTACCTTGTACACCAGGACAGACAAGCAGTAGTGAAGTCAAAAGAGATAATGCCATGTTAATGACATTTAGCGAATTGGAGTAACTGATATAGTTGTTTGGGATTTTATGCAGCCGCAGTCACCCAAATGATTATATGAGTGAAACATCGTCCATAGCATTGGTCCCTACTGCCAAAGTCATCATGCTGACAGCAGCCTTGGAGCACCAGGCAACCCCAGATGGCAAAAATATAAACCCATTGCCTAAATCGAGAGCGGTGGTGGCGGCAAGAAGAGCTAGCTACATTCACACAATAGTAATCTGATTATGTTGTGCTTGTTTTAATTGGAAACATTAGGGATGGGAAGAGGGTTACCTAGGCAACCAGACCCTGGAATATTCACTGCTGACCAACTGTCAGCTACAAAGCAATGGCTAATGAGCAGAACGCTTCATATTGTGTATGGACGGGGTTTCACACAATGTTTTGTCCGTGGTTTCTTCCGACTATGACAATGGTCTTACTTCACCGGGACGCCCCTGCTCCGTCCTTTGATTTGTCAGTTTTGGAATCATGTTGCACGTGACTTAATATCATGTTACAGTGGTTTGGAGTAAATAGATCTGAATACATGTACGGATATAAGTCTAATCAACGCTAAACAAAAACCTCTCCAAAAACTGATATAAGAAATATTAGATGTTAGAAATTATTGAATACTATTGTTTTCTGCACACACCAAGTAAAATAATTATCAAAAAAATGTTTTTTTAAAAATTCACTTCAGCAGCAAGGGCAAACAAAAAAGCAGAAATCTGACCAGTGATGGTTGGCAGTCGAGCAAATATTTAATTTATGCAAAAGTTTGTTTAACACTTTTCTTTCAGGACCAACTGCTCTGTAAATAAACCCTATGGTATTCCAGCGACACAAAAAGCCTCTCCAAGTATTTGGTCAGTGTTCCGTGTCCTCAAAGTTGTTTTTCAGCTGAGTCATTCCGAGTCGCCTCTTCAGTCCCAGTGACACTTTTTTTTTATAGCAGTTTTATCCCAATTAAAACAGTGTCAGTTATTATCAACAAATTAATGAGCGACGGAGTAATTACAAGGACTTCTTGTTGTTACCGCTGCATTTGATACATAATTTGTTTTCCTGCCAACAATCTCAACAAAGCCTAATAACCAGAATTATAATTACTTTTTACTTGGTTTATGCTTATGAATGTACAAGGTGACACACATTACATAAAGCAAACTGCATAAAGCCAAATATTAAGTACACTTTGAGATTTCACCACCAGATTTTCTTTTTATTCCTTTGTGATTTAGGTACTTTCCTACTTTGTTAACAACATTGACCACCAGGTGGTCACATTTTATCAAACAGTGGGTGTTGATGATTATAGTCCATTATCATCACATCAAAATACAATGTCGAGTACAGTCTACTGGTGCTTATGATCCAATATTGCTTGACTAAATTACTGAATATTCAGTTTTAATAAGTAAATAGGTTATTGGGAAAGCATGCATTCAAAATGGATTTTTCTGCTTGAGCTCCCATCTGGTCCATTTAGCCATGTGGTTAGATCACAAAGATCAAACTAACTCAGCATCACCATAATAGCTGCACTCAAACACACTGGCATTATGCAAGCAACCTGGCTTTCATCCACAAACACACACATGCATATGTGGATACAGCAAATCGAAAAAACCCCCACAAGTGCAGCGAAAATATCCCTAAAAATACCCACTCACACATAAAAACATCTTGAAATGATAACACTTATTTAAGCAGAATCTTGTCTTTCTCATGTTAAGATTTCCATTTCCCCGAGGCACCAAAAGCAGCCATTAGAGCCTTTCATGTCAGCCAAAGCTAACGCAGTGCGACAGGACCCACGGAGCCACAAACCAGAGGGAGGCACCCTGAGGCGAACGGCTCTAAAGAGTCTGTTTACTGCTCACTTAGATAACATCTACTGATCCTGAGTGTAACTGCGTGTTCAAGTGTGTGTGGGAGCAAACTGAGGACATTTTGCTGTGTGTGTGTTCATGTGTGAGTGTATGTGCGGAGTTGTCAAGAGGTGGGAAGTAATAAGTTGAAGTTGTAGATGAATAATAAGATTTTCTACAGCATGCGGGACGTGTTGCACCTTTTTACTTAGACGTAGCTATGTGACAGTTAATGTCACATACTGGAATTTATACTGGAGGTCATCTTATTTATTTAAACATCAGTGTACACACGATCAAATTACAGATCAATTTAATGATCATGAATCAGGAACAACAAATGAGAAAATATAGCACATAACACATATTCCATTACATTTTATTGTAATTAAATGTTATGTGCATACCACAATTTCCTAATTTATGGACTGTTTTGGCTACAATGGACGTGGAAAACACATATTTTAGAGAGTATAGTAATACACTCACTCTCCAAGACCGTGAGAGTTATTTTAAAAAGTTGACTTTGACTGATGGAACTATATTCACCAACCCCTACACTCTCACTCACTGGATGGGCGATTTGACCAAAAGGAGGACACAGAGGAAACGAAGTCTGGTCTGTCCTTATCAGGAGAAGCCTCTCCTACAAAGATATTACAAGAAGTAAGTGGAACCACTGTGGAGGGTAACGTAGTAAAAACAGCTTCAGCATGGACACCATGGAAACATGCAGTAACGTTGCGTTAGCTCGCGGTTAGCATTAGCATTAACATTTTGAGTGTTCGCCTCAAGCCTCTGTTTGGTCATAGTCATAGTGACGTAGGCCATGAAGGGGCCTATATTTGACTTTAATTTTATCACTGTGGAAGTCTTCTGTTATTAGATAACTGCACAGTAGGCACTGATCTTTAGATTTAAAACCACATTTGGAAAAAAATATCTATTTAGAAGAAGTCTCCATCATGCTTCAAAAAGACAGCTTTCAGGTTTATTTAGGGGTTGATAATTTCCTTTGTTTTGTAATCCTCTTTGAATTGACTTTATAATTGTTTATATCAGAGGTAATGCATGACCGAGTCAAAGTGATCGACCTTCATGTAATCTCTCTGTCTGTCTTTGTTTTAATATTCTAGGAGGAAAAATTATTGCATAGCACCTATAGAAGAACAGTGCAGTACCCTTTAAGAAAAATGGTAGCCTTGAGTTGTTGTTGGTTTTGTGCAGGGCTGTGGATGTGCGCCACTGAACTGATGGCAATAAACAGCAAAAGAAAAAGAAAGAAAGAAGAGGAACGTTTGCCTTTTTCAATGGCACACGATCTATCCGCACTATCCTCATGAGGACAAGGTTTAGTGAAGGACTTAACATACAAATGACTGTTGGTTACATTCAAGCCTTTACCAAATAAGTTTAAATAATGCTGACTGAGGAAACAAGGTCATAGAAATGGAGTAGGCACTAGATATTAGGAGTATAATGAAAGTTATGAATGTAACTTGTGTTCTATGAATTCTACATGATTCTAGACAAACAATCATGTGCCATCAAGAAGAATGAAATGAGTCTTAATTTACCTTAATATGTGTGTATGAATCCAGAGTGTATCTGGGTTGATCTAGTCTAGAAACACAGGTAAAATCGTATATGTGTATTTTTAATATTAGGTCTGTGTTGTCTCTTAGTTAAATGGTATTAAATCCACTGTCAGCCAATATGCCAAGATCTTTAAATATTTCAATTAAGCCATTTAAAACCGTATGCCAACATACGCCATGTGACTCCATGTCGTACACACACACTCACACACATATCCCAAGGCAAACAAACACACTGGCTAAATATCTAAATGCTATTACTGCCACCCCAATAAGCCTGGATAACAGGAGAGGCGGCAGTGATTTGTTAGTGTAACACAGCTGGAGCAGATGGGTTTGAAGACTCTGAGTATTTGTGTTCTACGATTAGTGTAGTAAAAGTACTCAGCAGTGGGGAAGGTGAAATATTTCTCTACATATCAACAAAAGTTGATTTGGGCTGAGGGGTAAAGGCCAAAGTTGTAAAGCGAAGGGTTTGAGATTTTTGATTAGTATCTGAGAGGCTAGAGGAGCCACGAGTCCTTAATAAAGCAGGTTTAGGTCATTTAAAATGCAGAGGGGACACAGGTTACGGCTGTTTATTGGACTCTTTGGATCAGTAGCTGGACCTATTTTTGAAGAAAGCAGTCAGGAATCAAAGAAAGAAAGCTAAATCAAATTTATTAATAATAATTTTAAAAAATGTTCTACCAAACTGTGAGGGTCAGAGGTCCCATGTTTGTGTCCTGAAAGCTTTTCATTGATATTCCTGGTGTTTACCTGGAGCAGCAGGTCAACGCAAAACAAGTGCGAAGAGCTCAAATTGAAACCTGGACAAAGAAGGAGAGAAGCTTGAGTGCAGGTGTTAAATGTGTTAACGCTTTGATGATGAAAATAGCTGGTGGTGAAAAGAACTCTGGACTTTGGCTCTATGATGGTATTTGATGGCTTATTTCTTTACACAGTGACTGAGTGACCAAGTATATGTGAGTGAGTCATTAAATAAGTGATTGTGAGTGAGTGAGTGAGTGAGTGAGTGAGTGAGTGAGTGAGTGAGTGAGTGAGTGAGTGAGTGAGTGAGTGAGTGAGTGAGCGAGTGAGTGAGGACTAATGTGAGTGAGTGAGTGAATGAATGAGTATGAATGTGAGTGAGTGAGTGAGGACTAATGTGAGTGAGTGAGTGAGTGAGTGAATGAATGAATGAGTATGAATGTGAGTGAGTGAGTGAGTGAGTGAGTGAGTGAGTGAGTGAGTGAGTGAGTGAGTGAGTGAGTACGAATGTGAGCGAGTGAGTACAAATGTGAGTGAGTGAGTGAGTGAGTGAGTGAGTGAGTGAGTGAGTGAGTGAGTGAGTGAGTACGAATGCCAGTGAGTGAGTGAGTGAGTGAGTAAGTGAGTGAGTGAGTGAATGAGTGAGTACCAATGCGAGTGAGTAAAACTGTAGGTGAGTCATGAACAGTGTCTGAAGAGTATTATTGTAGTTGATGGTTGCCTTGTATCACCCTGTACCTGTGTGTGTCTTTGTGTGTGTGTGTTTATGTGTGTTAAAGTCTTAAATACGAGGAAGTGTTTTTCCTGAAGGGTGTATTGTGACTTTAATTATCTGCAACATGAATCAATAGGGAACCTGCCTTGTAACCTTTAGTTCTGCATGAAAGACCACAGAAAACAACACTGCTACCAGACGCTCTTACGGACTGTCACACACAGCCACAGACACGTAATCAAAGCTCCGTGACCACAAACATTCCACATGAACAACACACAACAGTCACACACTATTTTCTGTCTGTGTATCTGCGCTCAACTGAGGCAATTGGTTTGGACAGAGGTGACTACAAAGGAGACGTATAGAAGACTGCCACACACACAAACACACAAACACTTTTCACCCGGCTGTTTGGAATGACAGGTTGCAGGAAGCAGTCGCAGTAAATTAGAGGAGAAGAAGTTGAGACAAAGCAGACAAAGGAAGGAGTACTTTGTCTTACACACAAACACACACAGCTGATTGGATTTATGTGTCCCCTCACGCTGAAGTAATTGTGTTCTACTTCCAAAAACACACCCCGAAGACCAATGCGCAAAGAAAGAAAAACACAGTAGATTGTACATATAAAACATGTATACACAGTGGAACATTTAGTTAAATACCACTGGAAACTAAAGAACTGGCCTCAGTCTGTTATTAGAAAGTAAGCTATCCCAATTGGAATATATCAGAATTTCCCAGGAACAACAAAATATAAATAAAAAAATGTTATATTAGAGCCGAAAACACATCACATATGAGGTTAGAAATAATCCATTCAAAACGTGTAAACTAAGACAGCACAAATGTTCATTTAATCTTTGTATTCGGGGAAAACCAAAAAAGGGTGATGTGAATTTTTTAAAACATACATTTCAGAATGAATCCAGAATACAAGATTTCAGATTAAACTTTGATTAAAGATAAAAAAAAAAGCCTCCACGCCACCTATGGTGTTGAAGCAGAGTAATCTTTTAGCGTCCAGTTGGTTTGGTGTTAACAATCAGTTGTAGGTTACTCAGCTCGGCTTGTGTCACACGTGTGACATTTGTATAACAGATTGTCAGAAACTTTCTAACTTTTCTAAAATTGCTAGAGAGTGCCTGAGTCACAAAATGACTCATCTGAGACACACAGACACAGTGACATTCACACTCTTTGTAGCACACACACCAGCAGTCACAAAAACTCTAGCGTATCTCTTTCTCTCTCGCACACACTCACACACACTCACTACTGGGTTTTGTGAAGTTTCTGATGAGGTCCTGTCACCATTAGCATGCTAATCCCGCCATGGATTTGGCAGAACTACCAAAAACATAGCCACATTTGGGACCTGAACTCTTGGTCTGAAGTGGAAACTCTTGCTTTCACAAATACACACACGCACAACAGGGAGGTTTAATCCCAATGCTCTCATTAACACCCCACTAATTATAGAGTTGGTTTACGTCCCACATCCAGAAATTCAGTGAAACAGTGAGACTCAACAAAGCAACTGAAGTTTGACCCTCAACACAAAGAACTCATGCCCATCACAGTAGGTTGTGATTACGTTTTGTATCTAACATGAATGCATATGGTGGCTGAATAAACCTAATTTCACACTGAAGGTCTTTACGTTCTGAAAAAGGAAAGCTGAACAACATGAAAACAGTTTTGTGTATTTATTTATGTGCCACCTGGACATGCCACGTTAAAGGTAAAAGAACAGGAAAACATCTTGCGTGCGAGCTCGGTTCCTGTTAACCTGTTGTCCTCCTGTTGGTGAGTTGTCCTCACCAACACAGACATATATACATAGACTCATGTTGTCCGCTGCCGCTCACTTGAGCGATGTGCCTACAGGGCGGCCATCTTGGTACAGTGCTGCTCACTCCTGCGTGCATTACGTTTATTGTGTGTCTGCATAATTAAAGTTATATATGTTGTCAGTTGTCAAGCTATTTTCACAGGGTTTGTTACAAATGTCATACATGATAGATATATAGACAGAGACATAAATAAATAAATAGAACGGGTGTACATTGCATTTGAGTATAATTATAATTATCATTACTAAACTAAAACCACGATTATCAGAAAAAATTCCCGTTTCACTGCCAGTTATTGTCTCCTCAAAATACTGTCTTTGAGAAAACTTAAAAATGTGAGAAACGTAGCTAGAGATAAAGAATAATTCCACCAATTCCACAACCTTGTGACCCATTTTAAAATTTGAGGATGTCAGTGGTTGAACACGTGCAATTAGAGGTAGTATCCTTTCTTTTGTTGAAAAAAAAATATGACCATTAATAATTATTAGGTCTATCAGATGCTGTATTCTAACTGTTCAATTACAGTCTAAGGTCTGTTTTGTCCCATGTAACAGGCTGTTGTATGGTGACGCTGCTTGTTTCACCATTGTGATGCTTTGTCTGTCCTGGAGTTTATCTCAATAACATGCTCACTCTTTATTATCCCATTCTTACACCATACATGTGAATAAATACATGACATTTATTATTAAAAATATTTTGTCAAAACAAAATGATACGGGCCATTATTTTAGGAACGTGGCGATTTGTATTTAGGCAGTAAAACCAACATTTTTCAGTATCAGTGACATTTTTAACAAATCATACCATTTGGAAATCAGCCCAAAATTCAGCAAATAATTCAACTTCAAAATTTCGGAGTACCTCCTGGCACTGTACCAAGACGGTGGCGCTTCAGAGACGTTCCCCACAGTCAATGAGGTGTCTATATATTTATGTCTATGCTCACCAATACTTGGGGTTGACACAGTAAAACAGTTCTACATTTTGCCACTAATGACACCAACGCCGCCATGATTCGTGTACAGATCCGTCAGCTGTGCAGTTCATGCTAAAAATTTCTAGGTTCCTAACAAATCTTTTTTTTTTTATTTGTTTTACTGAAAAGGCTCGGAAGCACATGAGAACCGAACTTGTTCTGTGTTGGTAAAAAAGCCCTAATCAAGGTTCACAGGTCAGCTGATGCAGAGTCACGAGACAAAAGATGTCTTTTAGAACCAGCACTGACGCAGTTTTGATCATTTGAAAGTCTTGAAGTGTACACTTGGCTTTTCCCCAACCGTAACTTTAACAAGGTCTACGGCTCAAATTGGGCCCTTACAAGCGGAGATGTACAAAAGCACACACACAGGCGCAGAGCTCTGGGTTATGACTTCATATACACACACACACACACACACACACACACACACAAAGACAGACGCAGGCAGACAGACGAACACACATATACACACACACACACTTTCAGGCACACTCGAGTACAGCCCCAGAAACACTCTCTCACACACTCTCTGCGGTGCTCATTAAGAGAGGTAGCAGGTCCAGACCTCCTCCAAGCAAAACTTCAGGGGTGACCAGCTGCCTCCCTTGTCCTCCTCTCCGCTTCCTCTCCCACTGTTCTGTCAACTTCACTCTTTCACTTGATCAGATATGTTTTCTTCTTCCCTTCATATTTTATTGTCCTTTATTCTTTCCTCCCTCTGTTTCTTTGTTCTCACACCCGTTCACCTCACCCCGTTTCTTCCTGTAGGCAATTTCTACTTCTTGTCTCAAGTCCCAATAATTATATTTTCGTTGTCCCTCTTTTTTTTCCCCCACAATACCGTCACTATATTTGTGTAAAATGTAAGTGTATCTTCCCTCCCTTCTTGCTATCTTCACCCAATCTAACATCTTTTCAGTTTCACCCAAGATAAGCTAAGATCTCACTATGTAAATAATACTGACTTCACACTGGTACAATACACTTGCCACCGCAAAAGTGCAAAGTAAAGTTTTCTTTTAAGCAATTTATTGGACTGTTTTATCTTTGTAGTTATTAGGCTGACTACTGAGGAAGGTCAGCCTCTTCTCTATATAAAAGGAGACCGATTTGAATGTGTTAAAACACAGTAATTGGCGAGTAAATGGATGGTGCCATGATCTGGACCCTGAGATTTCACACCCACGTAATTTCAGACCAAATAAGCTGTAAGGTAGGGACAACTACATGGATTAGTCTTAACTTACTATCTGGTCCTGCCGAGTTGTAGAGATGTAAGAGAAGAAGGTACCATACGACTAGCAGTGGGTGCTGGTAGGACTTCTTATAGATCGAACTGGATGTTAATGGTGGTGACCCAAACAGAGTCTGAGTTCTGGGTCCACGCAAAGTTCAGACTAACTTGGGGCTACTGTGTGTCACCTTTTATAGTTTTCAGACCCCTCCCGTTATCAAATAGTGATTCAGTGAATATTCTGTCACTAATGTTGTATCTCACAGTAAAATACTTTTTTTTTTTTTATTTAAGAAAAAACAAACGTAGCAGGTGTGTCAAACTGGGTCCAACACGTTTTTCTTCTTCTTAACTTCTCAATAATTTTGTTATCTTGATACTGTCCCTTGTTAATATAATCTAATATCTTAAAACTTGATCTTTGCTGTGTTTTATTAAAGTGTAACTTTTGTGTTATAACTATAAAATATAGAAAGGAAAACTTATCCAAACCCTTGTGAAGTATACTTTCCATCTTCACTCTTTTACTTTTCCCCCATTGCCTCTAGTCTTCAGCTTTGTGTCCACGACTTCTCTACTTTCTTAAACCCTCTTTCTTGCATTCTTTTCTTTGCTTTGTTTTTTAACCACTACTCTGCAAACATGACTTGACACTTGGTTATCAATAACATCTCATTCTCTCTTCACGGATTCTCTCTCAGTTACTCATTCAGCTGTCAGTGTCTCCATCCTATATTGTTCCTGGGTGCATCCAGATCTCACACTAAAGAAGGTAATTATTATGCAATGTACTATGCAAATCCAATATGTTTACCTCTCTTTTTTCCCCCGTACAGTTTGTTACTTAATTGATTATTGACCTATAAGCATCAATGAACATTTGTAATTCAGTGGATTTGTTACACCAATGGATTTATTTGTTATTTTATAACTGAGTGTCCACGAAGCCAGTTGCAGTGAAGCTGCCACGTTGCAGTTTATGCAAATGCTGTAAGACAAGGATGTGTCTTTACTAAGCCTTACAAATACATGAGACATATTTTTGCTGTTTATCAAATTAAAGAGAAGGAGGAAGAGCCATTTTTTTTGTTTCAGTGTTGATGGAAACTGCTAAATAATAAATAAAGTCTGGATACTTGCATTGTGAAAAGGATTCTCTCCGTCCACCTTCACCAACATTTGCTCGAAGATGTAATTTTGTGTGAGTAAGCCAGTGTGAGTTGCGTCTTAAAACATCTGTGTTCACAGACAGAAGAAGAAGTGTGTGTATTTCAACTTGTGTGTTGCATGTAGGCTCACATTTTATAGCCTTGAGCGTCTGTTTCTTCCAGAGTAATCAGAACTGAGCAGCAGTGAAAATGCAGGACATGCATTCTACGGTAGCTAATCATCTTGCACTGACAAATTTTATGAGTTTTAGGAGTTTTTTTTTTTACGATCCTTGAGGATCCGTTGGAGGCATTTATCAATTCAGAGCAGCTTAAGATTGAAATTGACGAGGCAGCGAAGAAAGAGCTGAGCTAATCAGCCTGTTTGTCAACTTGTTACAACCTATCCAAAATAAAAAAAATAAAAAAAGAACAGCAAAATTCACTTTATTGTTGTCATGTTACATCTGCTCCATCTTGGTCTGCCTCCACCTCTACCATATGTCTGTAGCCAAAGTTCTCTAGTCTTTATATTCTTCCTGTTTCTATGTTCATAGACACAAGGAAAGTAGCATGTGAGTGCTGTTGTGCTCCGTACAGCAACCTACACAGTAATAATTCTCAAAATGTTTGAAGTAACATGACTTATGCATGATGAAGATGGAGGACGAACTACATACTGTGCGTGGCCTTTATGTTCAAAACCAAAACTGGTGTTCCAAGCGATTGCAATAACTTTTATTTAACAAAGCAGTTCTCATCGCATAACCTTGATGGTATTGTAGCTGCCGCGTACAGATACTGGAGACATATTGGACAAAGGAAAACATGATGACACTGAGAACTCAAAAAGCTGTTAAGTAATAAAAGTCAAGTCGACACTGACTAGTCTCCATTCGATTCATTTCATCTCATCTTCTACTACCCCTTATCCTCACCAGGGTTGCCGGGGGTTCCGGGGGCCTATCCCAGATGTCATCAGGTGAGAAGCGGGGTACACCCTGGACGGGTCGCCAGTCTATCACACGGCCAACACAGAGACAAACAACCATTCGCACTCAAACCCACACAGACACAGGGAGGACATGGACCTTAGCATCAGTGTTAACCATTTACCGTGCTGCCCACTCTCATAACCTCACCAATGAAATTGTGGTAAAAAGCAATGCTTTGCAAAAATGATATTCTTGACCTATGCTGAGAACAGACAGCTCATGTCCTAAATGTGTGCTGCAGATACGTACGGCTTGTATACAAACAGGCTGCACCATCAATAGCCTTTAATAGTACTGCAGAGCATGTTGTAAGAGTTGGCCAGGTAAAATCCCCAATTGAATTCACCAACATATTGTTGATTTGCAGCCTCCTTCTTACCGCAGATCATTGAAGTAAAGTTGTTAATTGACTGCTGTTGAGAGGATTTGGACCATTCCTTCTCATGTTAGTGGATGCCTCTTCAGATGAGCGTGCATTGCTGTATTTGTTGCATTTCAGGACTGACATACGCATTTTGCATGTCACGGTAGTATGGGCTTCATCTTTAGAGAACACACACTTGATGAACTGCTGCTAGTTTGATGCTATGATGTTGTTATTGTCACATGATCAGTGACCAGTCAATGCGATGCTAAAAGCGATTAGTCCACCAACCTGTACAAGGCCTGACAGTTACTACTGTACTGTGGTATCACCAACAATACTCTAAAACCACATTTAAATTTTGCGTAACAGAACTCAGCAGTAAATTAACCCTTGTAATTTACTGTATCTCAACCTCCCACTAATTAAACATGAATGAAACTGCCATCCCTGAGGAGGTATTAAAAGGCTTTCCTTAATAGTGTTGGCCTTCAATTAGTATCACAACAATCATCTTAATTTTCACACAAAGATCTATATGTACACATAAGACACTGTAATGTCTCATGGGTAAGTAGTTTGAGGTTTTCACACTCCACACACACACAGAAGATCACATACGCTGCCAACACGCTGCGCATCCACTCTACATAATTTCCCCTCCAGCAAGGCCTGTTTAATCCCTGTAAATATTCATATCAGCAACGTGTAGGTTGAAGAGGCCCTTCACTCCAGTCGCCTAGCAGGCTTAATACTTCATTTAAATTAGCTGTAAGGCTAAAGGCGCCTCTTAAATATGTATTATTTTGTGGACAAAACTGGGCATTTGGCCTCCACTTTAGATTTAGGAAGCAACTTACATATTGGCCGTTAGAGTTTACTTAGACAAGCTTCCCCATGCACTTTGGTGATGGACAGAAGAGTAACTGACATAGCCATACACATCATCTGAACCACAAAAAGTCTTGTATGACCATCCAGTTCATACCTAACAATAATTTAGGGTGATCACTACAGGCGTCGTCCTGTCTAGTCTGAACTAAACCAGAGTGACTGGTTTTTGCTTTAAAGTGATCAGCTTCTCCATATCATTTTTCTCTGTAGGGTTATATAAGGCTCGTATAATTCAGTGTAGTTGCACACTGAGTACGGGTCAAATATACTTGATATACCGCATAAGCATTAAGTATGAAAAGCTGACAAAACTTGTAAACCAACTTCTGAACTGATAATAATAATTCAACATTTTCAATGTTTCCCCTTGAACACTTTCTGCGACAGAGTTGGTGAACTTTTAATACAAAACAGGGACAAAGGAGCACAGTGTGAGATTGCTTACCTTATTTCACATTTATCCAGCAGCTGGCATAGCAAGGTCTCAGCTAAGAAGTACCAACTACTACTGACACTGTCATGTAGCAAAAATGTTCCTCCGATAAATGTTAAATGTACTGGGCATTCTAATTCAAATGCGTTTGTTATATTAGGTGGAAAAACTCTCAACTATGATGTCTGCTAATACGACATACAAGGTTAGTAGGTGAACAAAAAGTCTACACACTGAACTTTACTTTCAGTGAGAAATAAAAGCGTGACTCCCCAGCGGCTCTCAGCCTAAAAGCATATATATATAAAAAATAAAATAAATAAAAATATTCTGAATATTTGCAGAATACAGTGCAGATGCCAACCGAGCCAGTGCTCAGTTCTATCTGTGTTTTCAAGTTATTGCTGCTTCGCTCTATTGTTTGTAGTCACTACAGAGTTTGCTTAGCGGCGGATAATATATCTGAATTTTAGACTGACATGACAATCTTACACTTTTTCCTGACAGGCCTAATATTTACTAAAACAATGCATATACTATTTAAATCTGGAAACACACACACATAGTGTTGATCTGCTAACCTGGGGTTTTACCAGATTAATCCTGGCCTAATCTTTCATCAAAAACAGATTAGCGGCACATATACACACACATTGATCTGAAAGCTACATAGGTCTTGGTGAAGTACTGTCTGCCACACACACACACACAAACACACACATTGATTACCTATCTTGCTTTTCTTCTTTGTCTCTTTCCTCAGAGAGATGTAAAAGCTTTATAGACAAAATGTATTCTCTCCACCTCCATGACAAAGATAGATTGTTATCAAAGAATTTAAGGGCGGCATGAGCCAAGCATCCTCCTGTGTGTGCTTATGTGTGCGATCCAGACAACCACGAAAGCTCAGCCGACATCCGTGTGTGTGTGTGCTGCCAAAAAATTAAGTGTCTGGAGGTACATGCATATACAAATACCTGTTCAGTCATCACTGGCATGCACACACCTACATAAGTGTGTGTTTGTTGCGGAATGTCACTGTGTATTTGAGGTTTTTGTGTGAGTTTGTACCACCTGAGGTCATATTGTTAAAACCAGGTCAGCCTTTCACCCTGACTGGAGAGCAAGGACAGGCGTACCCAAGGGCTCGGGTGTTGATGTGTGTGTATTGTGTGTCTGCATGCTTGTATTTATAGCATTGGACAGGTGCACAACCCTCCAAACACACAACAACTCCCCTGCTTTTCATCATTGTCCTGATTTTATGTGTGGTTTATATGTGGATACGTGGCTGTATTTTTCAGACTGTGTGTGTGCAGGCCTTTCTGTGTGTGTGTGTGTGTGTGTGTGTGTGTGTGTGTGTGTGTGTGTGTGTGTGTGTGTGTGTGTGTGTGTGTGTGTGTGTGTGTGTGTGTGTGTGTTCCCCCAGAGCCCGCCACTGGCCTATTTCAGAATAAATGTTAAATTGTAATGTATTTTTACCCCTCTCTCAGTCCGGCTAACCTGTCATTGACCTTGGTCCAAAAAAACAACCTTAAGTTAAATATGGCTTCCAATGAAAACTTGATTTTGAAGCATGTGGATATTCACACATTTGGTCTTTATGAACTTATATTGACATGTTCACAACACACGTAATGCATTTTCCTGGAGAGTAAATACTCTCATCTCCAAATCACATATTTAGCAACTGATTTATTTGCCTATTTGTAGAACAACACTTAAGCTTAAATGGTTTGATTGGCACAAACCAACTTAGCTTGATTGTGGATGAATTTTAGAGATAAAATAACCACCTTTATAAGTTCACAGTTCAAGGAGCACATATATAAAAGACACCGACACTGGCTGCTGGGAGGATACAGGAACTGAACAGCTTGTTGAAGGCCAACGTTTTGTTGACTCATCGCCCCTCCCCGACTTCTCCCTCTGTGGGCTTTTTGAATAAAAACATATGTCATTATTGGGTATCCGACGGAATGGAGTGATGCTTTTCGGTCAGCACAGTCTCAGCCGGGACGGTCCCCAGGGTACGTCTGCTGTTCAGTTTTCAGAGGTTGCTGAATACAAAGCCGGCATGCCGGAGTCCTGCTGGGAAGTACTCATCCTCCAAGCTCTCATCTTCTTGATGAGCCACTGACCTCCAACTGGCGTATTTGCATTGAGGGTCCTGGCGTTTGATTTTCCCAAGGTAGAGATTGCATTTTCATTCATTTCTGTATTTCTCTTCCGGTCAATAGCTATAAAGTCGTGTCTGAGAAATACAAGACAGGAAGGAGCCATTGTATTGACAAGCAAGCGTGTGCACCTTTTGCCATAATGCAGGCCAATAGCCAGAACGAATACTGTGATTAATGAGTACCACTGTCAGCAATGCTAATCACAAGCAGTCACACACTCTACACAAGACCCGCGTGGGTGACGTGAATTGTCCTCCGTTTTCTCCTTTCCAAACAGACTGCCCATGAGAAAGCCTCTATAGATAGAAAGAAAAAGAACATCTGTAGCTGGTAGGGAAAAAGAATGTTGGTAAAATAAAATGCACAACTTTGTGTGTGCACACGTTTCCAACAGTGGATGTGTGGACGATACTGAGCTTTAACTTTTTTAGTTTAGTGTATATTTTTCTGTGGTAAGGAGGTAGGGTGGTTCAGCAGGGGTGGAGGAAAAATGATTGACAGTCAGCCTGGAATGGGGTGGTCGGCTGGAACAGAGCTTCAACACAGCCCAGTGGACATGACCTTACACTGTCTCTCTCTCTCTCTCTCTCACACACACACACACACACACACACACACACACACACACACACACACACACACAAACAGGCCTAAACATTTGAGCATAGAATCACTTTTCCTCCCGTTCAAAGACACACACAAACACCACAGGGACCTCTCCTCACCTCAACTTGTCTCCCTTTGACAGCTTTCAGCAGTGGTCAACACGTGCACACGTACACACACATGCAGAGCACACAAACACATCACGCTGAACTCCTGACAGATACATCCTCCCACTCTCCGCCCTGTCACAGTGCTGGCTGCCTCGCTACCTATGCATGGATTCACAGACGCACAGGAACACAGTGAAGGACAGTTTGGCTCTTGGTCAGGTCAATGGTTCGTGCTAGAGAAACACCTAAACTTGTAAAAGCCAGGGGATGCTTTCGCTCTCTCCTCACTCTCCGTCCAATTTACCTCCTGCCATTTTTTCTCCTCTCTCTCTACAGCTCATTTCACCGCCCAAAAACTAACAGCAACTTTACAAATTCAAGAACTTACTAAGATGTTTTAATGCAGAGATTTGGAAAACTAGTTTTCTAGGACTGTGAATTACCTAATTTACAGAGAGCCGGTTTGGTGCTCGTTCATGTGCCACTTCTGTACCCGAATGAGATGATAGGTGGTTAAACATTGTTTAGCGTACAGTGTGCAAATTACTTTTAGAAGCTTCAGGCTTCTGCAACATTTCTGCTGATGTTGACATCAAAAAGGTACCTCTAATGCATAGGTACTGGCACACATCTACTCATGATGCCAGTGTGTCATGATTCCTGTTTGGATAACCGGTCTATGCTCAGAACAGATATTTTAGCTCCCAAACAAACATTTATTTGGTCAACAATTGGTATTTTTTTTATTCAGAATTAAGTCACAGATGGTGAAAAATGGACCGCAACATTGGGCAGACATGCTTTTTCATTGCCTCTCTGCCTTATCTGTGAGCTTATGTGACAGCTAAATACAGACATTTGGTAGATGCTTAGAAACATTACATCTAGTGTTGAATCATGACTGCCATATAATGAACAGAGCTTAAACTGAGTTTAAAGATAATATGTTCTTTCCTCTGGACATCCACGGTTTACAGAACAAAATGTTTATTTTCAGTCAGAAGGCATGTTGACTATTTGTTAGAGGCCAGGAAACAAAGTGGAGGCCAATTAAGAAGAGAAGAAACTTTTTTTTGAACCTGGGTTGCGATCTGTGAATGAGATGAGACGAGATTTTCCTAGTTATATATGCATGCCTAAGACAAAGTCATGTCAGATTCCTCCTTAGGTCTCAGCATCACAGCATTAATGCAGTTTGCATTCCTGGCCTGAAGCTGTTTCCAAGCATTACAGAGGTCAATTTGTCGTAGAAATCCAAAATAACCACTCTCAGATGTAATTTGTCCTTACTTGTTTTCTTCTTCTGACAGTTAGTATTTTATCGAATTCTAACAGACATATAGACATTTATACATACAGGAATATAGAATGGCTTCACATGGTACTATTGACCTCTGGGCTAGTTGCAGTACATGGAACTCATGCCATATGTTTTTTTTTGTTTTGTTTTGTTTTGTTTTTTGCACCATATCATCCGTAGCACCAATATCCAATTTCCCCCAAAGGAGTTCAAGTCTCATGTTTTTGTGTGCAGTCTAAAAAAGTGTGACCCTGCAGGGTTGAGCCCAGCAAAACACACTCTGCAGAACATCTTCATATTACTTTCAGTTCTCGCCCCTTTATCCAAGCCAATATGGGTGCTTTTAAGAAGGGCCTTCAAACATTTTACCCATGACTGATTTAGATTAGACTGAGTCATTTTTGATTCAAGGCAAAAGAAAAAAAACACACTTTCCAACTCAATGAAACACATCAAATGGAAAAGAGACGAGGACCTTCTACAAAAAAAAAAGAGAGAAAGAAAAAATGGCCTTGTTTCAAACTGTGATTATTAAACTTCCAACTTATATATCGCACAAAACTGTGTTGGACTCTACAGATAGATGTTTGAACTACGTGCATTAGGAGTAACTGATAAAAGATTTAAGTGTGCAGCTGTAACACAACTGGGACGCTAATCAAAGGCAGAAATCCCCACTGTCCATCACGGAGAGAGGCGCCAAAGCCTTGTGAAGTTTTAGAAGAGTAGCTGCTCCTTTGAGTTTGAAGAGGGGTAGAAGGACAAAAAACAGCGCTTTTGACTCAATTCAATAAAGCCGCCTCCGTGCGTAAACACGCACAGAACTTTTCTTCAAAGGGCTACGTGGAAGTGAGGAAGATTTTGAAGTGCAATTATGCTGTGCAAATTCAGTCATGTTCACCAATTAGCCAATTAAGATAATTTACTATTTGAGAGCAGAAAACAAGGCTTCAGTCTATCTGAAAACAAGTTGTACATTTTAGGGATGGTTAAAAAAAAAAAAAAAAAGAAAGAAAATAGGCCGGCCTGCTTCCATAGAAAAAATAAAGCGCACACACATAAATTTTCACTTCTAATTTCATGGCCTTAAGGTCACTGGGTTGGAATGAAGATGGGGATCAGTGTGTATGTGTGTTTTTTAGCCTCATTAAACTATAACCTCCCAGGGCTACGAACTAACATGTCTTCTCTCTAGCAGACGTTTTTACAGTCATTACCTACTTAGCAGCCAACCATGCTAACATGCTAACAACATGGTGTCAATGGCATTTTGTCTCACTGACCTCTGTGGTTTCATCCTCATTTAGCTTTCAGCCTTTTTTTAGCTCTGAAGTACAAAACAGTGTCTAACTATCAATTGCCGAGCGCCCATACGTTTATGTACTTTAAATGTCGGTTTCAAAGTGATGTTTAGTTGCTCAATTGAGATGGAAAAAATATCAATATTTGTGATTTTCTTTTTATCGAGATCCTTGATTTTAGTATCACAGTCTGAACATTGCTTTTAATTCAAACATAAAAATGATAAAGCAAAATAAAGAAAAAGAAAGCTATTCCATACAGTGAATAGAAAGTCTCACGGGTAAAGTCAGGTCTGCAGGTCTGTTAAGCCCTTTGACCTCCATGAGAAAATGATTGTGAACTCATGTTATAAGTAGTATAAATAGTCAACTGAACATGAACAGACTACTACAATGTACCACGAGCGAATAGCAATTCACTTATATCTGTTTTGGTGTTGAACACGTCGACGTACAGATACCTGGCAGTAAAACAATAACCTACCTGGTCCAACAGGGACATGAGCACTTAAAGACTCCACAGTAAACACACTTATAACTGTACTGATTTGTTGTGTATGGGTTGTTTTGAAGCAACAATCCTCCCAAAAGGTCTGATTAAGGTTAAGTTTCTGTGCCTGTCGTTTTCTTTCTTATTTGCCCGCTTCCACTTATTGTGCCTTTTCCTTAAGCTAAGTAGGGGCATTAAACGAAAGGAATTCCTTTTCCACTTGCTTTCTCGTGACATCATGCACATTCAGACGACAATTAACGTGACATACGCTCTGCTTAACGACGCCACATTCAAGTGGTTTTCTGTTAGCTGAGCTGATGTGACTTGATCCTTGTTTAGACCCCCTGTTTTTTTGTTGTTGTTATTTTTTACCACACAGACTCATAATCAGGCTCTTTCATATGTATTCATTTTTTTTTCAATCTGTTCTGTTGTTGTTATTTTCTTTTTTTCTTTTGTCATTTAGTGTGAGACGTCAACTAAATGAAAGTGGCATGTTTTGTTACTTTTGCGAGCTGCGTGTTGCCGTTTCTTTTGTTTTTGTACATTTTAGTTTTGAAAGCTTCTGTGGACACGAGACATAGTCTTCTTGTCATGAGGTAGAATATTGAAACCTAAACTCTGCAGCTTATTGCCAGAGTTTTTGTTCTCTATAAATATGAATCCATCTTTTTCGCTCCAATAACAATTACATCATAACTCTGTCTTTCGATTTCCTAGATCTCCCCATTCATTGTTTCTTTTCTCCCTTATTTGTCTCTAGATACAGTATTTCCATGTCCTTCTACAACTCTCCAGAGTAAAGGAACATTGTAATAAACCCGTCCATGTAGAACACACTTATACTTTCCCATATAATACATGCTTAGCTACTAAAAACCCTGGTTTGTCCTTCAACAGGAGAAAAAAAAAAATCTATCTGACTGGAAACAATTATCTACTTAAGAGCCAGATCATTGTCCAGCGACTGTTCAAAACACTCAACGTATTCCGTCTGCCATACGAAATATTCTCGACAATATTACATTAACTTCATGTATAGCCTTTATTTTGCGACTGTTCTCGTGGACTTTATATAGCACAGTAGCAACAGAGGGAGTTCAGATAGGTTTTGTGATATATGTTAAACTTTGCTTCCTTGCACAATATAAGACATACAACTAAGAGAAAGTTAAAGTGAAGCAATCAAGACAGATTCTTTTCTTTTCTTGTTTTTGTGGACATAGGTGACCCATCCTGAAGATCGCACACACGCGCACAACCCCTTACTGTCATAACTGGGCTCAACAATCGTGGCTACGAAACTGCGAACTGGGAGCAGATACAGACGGACACATCTGGACCCAGCGGTCATCCATCAACACGCTGCCAGGTGCAAATCTACAGCAGTGCATCTTGTCTCTCCTACACACACACACATGAAAGCAGCTCGATAATAACAGTGACCAGAAAATCAGTTGCAAGCATTACCGGCTGGCGGAGGAGAAGGAACACTTGAATGCACATGAACACATGGAGACACACACACACACACACACACACACACACACGTAAGTATGCAGTTAGCTGGATACTTTTCCTACCTATAATCATGTCAGAGCACAGATGGGTGTTAGCAAATTACACAGTATGGTGATTATGTGTGTAAGTGTGTGTGTTTGAGTGTTGGCTTGCAGGGTCTACATTTAAGAGAAACAGAACGGGAATCAAAGATAGTTGGTTTCATTAAAAAAAAATAGAGACAAAAAAGTGACAAGAGAGGAATAGAGAAAAATAAAAGAGGGCACCTCTTTTATTAAAAGGAGACTGACTCACTTCACTTTGTATTTGTATTTCAACATTAAAACCACTGACAGGAGACATGAATAAAAGTCACCACCTCCTGACAGTGCAATGTTCCGCTGGGAAACTTTGTGATGTGGCATTTCATGTGGATGTTACTCAGACACGGACCACCCACCAACAACTTTCTGTGGCCGGTCACCACAGGACACCCTCCGAAGGCCCATGTCATAATATTATGCCCGATCGGTGAATGCAGTATATATATATTATTTTGTATCTCCCAGACGTTTCCCCATCACCTCATATCCCACTGCTAGCATGTTGCCTTTAAATTCGCTGTGTTCTCCAAATTTCTTATTTCTTTGTTCTCTTGCTTCATTTTGCTTTACCTCTCAAGTTCTCCAGTTTGTTGGCCTTCTTCTTTTTTTCTACATTAGCTCTCGGAGGAGCGGTGATCAAAGTGAAGTGAGGGAGCGAATCACCTGTCAGAGACGGGGGAGGAGTACCGCGAGGCGCTCAGGGGAAGGAAGAAGGAGAGAAACCGAGGAGCTGGGAGGCAGAGAGCGAGTGATCAATAAGTCAGGTCTGGTTTATCAGTCCGTATTAATGGGAATTAACCTTTAACCCGCACTCTCAACGACACGCTCACAAACACAAACGCGAAGCGAATCCCCTAATTGCAAATGTCATGTAGCTGCAAGGTGCTATCGACACCACCTCATTACAAACATTTTGTGGAACTGTGTGTGCATTTGTGCGTGGCCTTGCACTTCTCTCCTCTTTGGAGCAGTTTTGTAGAGAATCTGCAGTAGTGTATGTGGATGCACTGGACCACACAGGCAGCTCCTGGTGCTCTTTAGAAGCACAAATCATGTCGCAGCGAACATCTAAATCTCTGAGAAGTCTTGACAAATTAATTTATATACGGTAGATACATATATTGAAAAAGTCATTATGTTACATGTCTACGCACACATTCAGCCAATGACTTAAATGAATGACAAGGCGAGGTATAATTACTTTCTCCTTCCCTTCCTCTCTCTCACTCATCTAAATGCTAATGCAGCATCTAACCTTTATGCAGCAGAGCTAAGCTAACAATCGGTTTTGCTGCTGCCGGGTGCTCTTTACCAGTGAACTACATTGCAATTAACGGCGAGCGAGCGCGACAGAGGGCATCATGACTTCTGATCATCAGAGTGAAAATGTTTGGAAAATAATAACTGTGTGTGTTCGTGAAGGCTGATTTTCATTGAAATGTTTGAGACGACTCAAATTGAACGACTGTCTCAGTGGGGGCTGATCTGGGGATTTTTAAGATGATCGTATCGGAGTATTAAAGTTGAATATCTGCTAGTGCTGTAACTACTACAGGAGAAGAATGTACGGCAAAAAAAAAAAAAAAAACATCGTCAGTGAATGTGTTACTGAAACTTGTAGTATCAGAGCGTTGGAAACAATAGAAATAATTAAAATTGTGTTCACCTTCCAGTCATGTATATCTAATTTGGTTCATTGCCATTATCATTCTGCAAACAGTACGATACTGCTGAGTTCTGTTCACTGCTATTCTGGCGCCTTGTTTTTAAAAAAAGTGGCTACATCCATCATTTGTCTCGAGTTTTTACACAAACATCTTAATGTTCAATGAATGCTGTGTACTTCTGAGGATTCCCTTGGCTGTTTAATAGCTCAGTGTTAACCTCGCTCACATTTGTTTCACAGCATCACGTAGATAGAACTTTAATGAACGTAAGCAGAGTCACGCCGCCGAACTGAAATATAAATATGTCTAAAGCCTTGACATGTGCCCCTTGGCCTTTACTTTTTAATCAGCTGAAGATGTCAGAAGTGCAGTGGATGAAAAAGAGGGAATGGTAAACTTCTTCTACTACAGTATGCATTACAGTACGTAGCGGCGTTTGATGAATATTTGCTGTACGGGTTCAGTGTATGTGGCTGTGTGTACTTTGGTATTCAGTCCAAATAGCTCCTATCAGTATTCCATGACTGTATTTATTCACTGTTTTCCTCCACCAACCAGACACCAATTACTGCTGCCAATCAAACACACGCACACACACACAGACATACAGCATTGAGCAAAAACTCAGACACACATACACATACCCCCGGGGCGCTCCCAGTGTGTAAAACTGTGAACAAAAGTCATTTATCACTCTCCCTCCATCACATAAACATTCGCGCTGCCTCCGTCTCTCTCAGGTACGGCCTCGGCTCCACGGTGAACATTCTTTTAATTTATATATTAATTGTTAAAACATCCTCTTCGTCAACATGACCTTGGCACGTGAGTGGAGATGAATCAAAATCAAGGATGATTCCTGGGGTCCTTTAACGAAAACCTTTGGGTTTTCCATGCAAATCGTCAAACCCCACAAGACGCACACACACGCACTTCTACATTTTTGTTATTTACCGGTTAGCTTTAACTATCTAGCGGACACGCGTGTCGCGCTTGAGGGGGAATATGGTTTGTGACCTTGTGGTCCTGCACACAGCCTGGGGGTCGTGGAACAAACAGAGACAATCAGAGTCACGAGACAAAAGATGTCTTTTAGAACCAGCACTGACGCAGTTTTGATCATTTGAAAGTCTTGAAGTGTACACTTGGCTTTTCCCCAACCGTAACTTTAACAAGGTCTACGGCTCAAATTGGGCCCTTACAAGCGGAGATGTACAAAAGCACACACACAGGCGCAGAGCTCTGGGTTATGACTTCATACACACACACACACACACACACACACACACACACACACACACACACACACACACACACACACACACACAAACACTACGCCCTGTAGAGTAAGTGTCAGCTTCATTCATCACCACACACTCTGATTTCATTCCATTTGCTTTTTTTTCTTTTTTTTCCAGAGGGAAAGCGTGAATATGCACACACATACACGCTCACCTGTATCATTTTATGTACACAAACACACATTTGCATGTGAAAGGCACAATAAAGTACACATGCAGCTATCCGCGCAGACACCTCTGTCCTTTCCCATAAGCTTGTCCAGGATGGCAATATAGTGAACTAGAGACCTTTTCCTAAAAATAAAAAATAAAAAATAAAAACTAATCCTCAATATACCGGAAAATAAAAAGGTCAGATGTAGGGTATACTTTTGTGTTAAGTGTTACAAAGAGTAATACAGACATAGAAGAGACACTGAAATTCAAACACTGCCACGGTTTGTAGTTCACTGAAATCAATCACTGTCAAATCCCTGCCTTTCTCTCTGTTAGCCTCCACTTGATGGGATGGGATCACCATCACATGTTCAAAGTATCAATTAACTCTTTCCTCTGTTTGCCTTGTTGGTGTGAACCATAGTCAAACCATTCAGTCCAGCCTTTCAGCACGGCTACATCTCATTTACATGTCATCAGTATTCCCTCTGAATATCTGACCCCCTCTGATTATGTCTACCTTCTGATTGCACAATGGCTTAACTGAGTTTGACTAACTGTATTTGTTGATGTTCTCACTGCATAAAAAGCTGAGACGTACGACTCTTCTACCAGTGTGTTAAGAGTCTGCCTGTACACTGCAGATAAACGGATACTTTAAATCTGATTCCGAGATTTGAAATAAAACACGTAATTTGATTAGACGCGGACGGAAATGACGTCTATACACTGTGCCTGATAAACTTCTCCCTTATTCAAGCTTCATTTGCTTCCATAGACATCTGCATGAAGTCTGCCTATTTATTGCTTTGGTTCCCCTTTGGTCAAATTTGACCATGAATAGTAGTGGAAGTACAGAAATGGATATTGGATAAGGACGAAAACTAGCAGCCTGCCTCCAACTACTGGCTCTCATCTCAAGTAGCTGAGGTCGAATCAACTACTTAGACATTTCTCAAAGGAAGTATTTTTTCAAGGCTCATAGTGGAATTATTGGGTTTCCTTTAGTGTCGTTGTCTCTCTTTTTCAAGTCTTGATCTTAGTAGTCTGCCTTTTATGTTCATGCAGCTGTGAATCTTTTTTTAAAAAATGGTTTAGTTACTGTATATATCAAAGTAGCATCCGATTTCATTCAAATATAGACATGAGACATGAATTACGTTGTAGTACAAATAGAAACTGGGCTTCACTTTTAATTAATCAGCCAAATCTCCCGTACAGTAATCTCTGTTTCTGTTAAGTAGAAAGGATAGAAAAGACAACCTTTTACTGAAGATCTTCAAATGCACCTTTAAATGTACATAAAAAAAAATCCAATACACTAAAGTGTCAAATACATTTTTGAAAGAATGGATTGTCGTTTTAAAAACAGTCCAGATGCTCAAAAAGCATTTCGATTTCAAAAGATCAGTCACAGTCTGGGAAAACCTACCAAAAAGTGAGTGCGGAATCTGTGCCGTCTCCCTAAAGGACAAGAAATTATTTGTCTGATCTCTTACTACATTCCTTTAAAGCAAATTGTCCAGAGCATGACGCTCCCAAGATGGATGGAGAATTAAATAAGTTCAGGTTTAGGGTGGGAAGAAAAGTTTGTCTGAAAGTTGGCTCCCTCGCAACGTTCAGCTGAATTCAGTTAAATGGCTTTTCACTGTGGGATAGCACTAAGAGAGAAAAAAAAAGCCATTTGTCTAAACTGTGTAAGACAATTAAGAAGAAAGTTCTGGGAGCCAACGTTAAAGACGTATTGTTTTTCAAAAAACTGGGCCTGTCTGAAAGCTTTGCACAACCTGTTTTCAGCTGTGTCTCCCCACATACCATCCTTGTTGTAATGTCAGAGCTGACCTTTTTCTCCGAATCCCAAAGCTGCACAATACAGAGTGCATTGTATTGATCACTCAGCTATTCTTATACCCGTGTAAAAGCAGCAGCAGTCGCGAACCGGGGCCATTGCTCCTCAAATGTCTTTCCAAAAAAAAAATACTAAAAAAAAAAAAAAAAATCACACTTTTGAATGTGAACTTGACCACAGCCAACACACAAGCCTGTGCTTGCTGGTTCTTATAGAGGACACAGCTAAAAAGCGTGCATCTACATAATGCACGAACGCACATGCATGTGCACACACCGAGCTGGGCCAACTCTGACCCCCTCCACAGGGAGCCATGCATGACGGTGGCATTAACTTTCAACAGAAAATTAGCCTCAGCCAACCAATTAGCCAGCTCTTAAATCTCCTTAGTGCAGACACAGTGAATGTGAGGCCCAGAAAAACAAAGGAGAACATGAGGGTGTGTGTCTGAGTGGGACGGTCGAGGAGAGAGGCGGTGTGTGTGCGTGTGTTTGGGCGTGTGCGGATGTTGAGTAAAGGTTAATAGGACCTCAAGAGGGATAAGACAAGGGGGTTGTAACCATCCCAGAGCTGTCACACACACACATACACACACACACACACAGAGGGGCTCAGTGCCAAAGCTGGTGGTCTATTGAGCAGCAGGGTGGTTCATTACTGTCCATGGCTTACACTTGCACTAATACTTCTTAATACCTAACACTCTCCCTTTATCACACTCCCTCTCCATCGCTATCTGCTTTCCATTTTTCTTTTTTTTTTTTCCTCCTCTGCAAATTTTCCCCTCTGCTGATCTCTCTCCCACACAGCAGTTATACACTCCGCAGGAGCAGATTCTCTGAGAAACAGATGTGTACTTGCCATTACAGTCATAACAGTTTTGCAAAGATTGTTCTTTATTGCTTTAGGACTGTGACACAAGTGGAATGACCAATTGTGCAGCAGCTAATATTACCTCAAAAGTGGTACGTTGTTGTAGGCAGATGAAAACAAGCTCTAGAAGTGTAGACTATTTCTTGAAGTTAGCCTAGATTACAGTATATTCAAACATAAACTAACTTGTCGGCCGAAGGAGCAAGATTTGGACTGAAAAAAAAATGAAGCCGGGTGCACAAATCTACAGTTCCTCTAGTGGCGACTTGAGAGGCAGGCTCCAAAAGCAACCCAAATGAAGGCCACTACTCCATTAACTACTCTTCTGCAATTTGTTTTCCTCCTCCATGCACCAGACATAAAATTTCTATTTCTACACAACTCCAGGAGGAATGTGATACATGATGAATCATCATATCAAAGCTTTGAGTGACAACTGAGGCAAACAGATGTCTGTCTAGGCACATTTAACCTCCACTCATGCTCCACCTCCTCTGCCATTTTTGGATTAGCCTGGAGTTGGGTGGGGGGCGATGGCCTGGATGCACCAAGCCGCTCTTCAAAACCACTCCACTGGAAATGCATGAGTGACGTCACAAAAGGTTCGTCCATCTCTATGCGTTTTATGTGTCAGACTGTACGTTTAAAAAAAACCTGACTCGCGCAGTTTTCTCCATCTTCCGTTGCATTCTCTCAGTGCGTCCATCTTTCTTAATATCTCCCACTCTCCTCATCTTCAGATCTTGCCGAGATCGCTCCTTCTCTTTGTTGACCTTTCTCTCGCCCTGTTTACCCGAGAACATGCATCTTTATTTCTTACTCTGTTTATATCTCCGACACTCAGCCTCCTTGCACCTATTTTGTCTTTCACCCTGTCACTTTCAGTCATTCACTCCCTTTATCTCTCTTCAGTTTACACCTTGCGCAGTCATTCCCTCTTTCACTCCGTCTGCCCATAAAGGTCTCCTTGTCTAATCGCCTCCTTTCCATCTTTCTCTTGTTATCTCTAATCTTTACGAAGGGAAAGGGCTCTCTTATGGCATAGTTAATATCTGCCCTAAAACTCATACACAGTTGACACACTTGGCTGCTGCAGCCGCCAACGCCGCTGTTATGTTTCTTTGGATTTTGTTGCTCCTTTGTCAGTCACACTATTCTGGGCTACAGACTGACAGCCTGATGGAATGAGACTATGGTGCTCAGATAGCTACAGTCTCTATTGTGCTTTGCTGCAGTCAAACAAAAGTGGAAGTAACATAACTTTTATACAGTCACAAGCTTTATATTGTTATAAGTTGATGCACATGAGCCTGACGCCCAAGTCATTCCCAGTTGTAGGCCAAACACAGGCCGTCAATAAGGAATTCTTAACACATACTTGACTTGAGTATTTCAAAAACTCTTATGTCTTAAATACACATGATGTTACACAAAACGAACGACTTACTCCCACTTATTTTCTCACGCGCTAAAGACCAGTGGTAGTGTCTGCTAAGTGAAGGACATTTTCCAAACAGAGATTTTAATTTTTTTACATTTGCAAGCACCTCTCCGTGAATGGCATTTCTGCCGTTAATTGGAATTTGAGTCTGGGCTTTAAAATGATCAGAATGTTTCAAACTGCTCTTACGGAGCTGAAATGGGTCGTGCACCTGTGGGTCCAAGCATGTTAAGAGTGTTTTAATGGGCCATTATCTCACTGCATACAACTGTGGAGGACTTAAAGTATATTCGTAATTAGTCATGACTCATAACTCAGCAGTAGCCATCAACAAAGGCTCATCCAGCATCTGCTCTGCAATTATCTTCGGCAAGTAGTAACAGCCGCAGCAGCCATTTCTCTCTCAAAGGTTTGAGGGAGAGGTAGAAAAAAAGGCCTTTTGTAATGCAAACCTCTACTCTTTTGCTTTTTACTACTACATGATAAAGCCAGTGCTTTCATAAAAAGGGTATAAAACATTGAAATTGGAGAAATAAAGTGAAAACATAAAAAAAAAGGTATGTCGATAAATGTTTCAATGCGCATGTTTAACTGTGTTAAACATTCGACTTTCTGAATGCGGTCCTTACATGCAGGAAAAACTGACAGGAACATGTCCTCCTCCTCCACACTAGGTGGCGATATGTATCTTTGCAGTGGATAAATACAGCCCCTTTTCTGATTGACTTTTAACGCCATATAATAAACAACCGGAGTGTAATGTAGCAGACGGGCAGATCAAATAACAACCAGGTGGATAATAGTACAGTTTTTTTTTATTTTGTACTAATGTGCGCACTACTTACGGTGAAGATAAGATGCGCGCTATCCCTCAGGTGGTTCTTCTACCAGCTCTATTTACCTTCTTTTGCGATCGGCTTTCTAGGATGTTTTTTTTTTTACGTACGCCAGTGCAACGACTGTGCAGCACGCGCACATGTGTTGTCTTGTTAAAGTCCAATTAAGGCGTATACGCGCCGGAAAAAAATTTCCAATTGCATTATCTTGGTGTCTCAATCGGATAAAGAAGTAGCATCTTTACATGCCCGTAAGTTGTCCAGTTAAAGTCGGATTTAGGCAATTAGTTTTTTTTTTCCACGTGCATATAAACGTACCGTGTGTTTGATTTGCGCTCAGACCCCTCCCTCAAAATAGACATTTGCATCACATTTTAGCAAAATTCAGAGACAACCATTTTCATCTTATGAAAGAAACTCATCTTTCATCTCCTCCACTCTCCTTCAACATCTCCCCTTTTATTCAATTAATTTATTTCATTATTATTATTTAAAGTTTCAATGGCTTTATTTAAATCTGGAGTGCAATAGGGTTTGTTGTTTCTATCCGATGGTCATAATCTTTTATGTTCGAAATAAGATTTATTTGATGGGTTGCACAATGATCTCGGTTTGAGTACAAATCCAAGTAAAAAGCTTGCAGTAGGCTTTTCTGATGGTTAAAAGGAATATACTTCTACCACAAACTGAATTGCTCTTCAAGGCTTTTGTCTTAATTTGGATTTCGCACTTCACAAAACCCAACATGGACAGGAGCACTGACTTCATTCTGACAGTGACGCAGAGGAAGTGATGCATGTGTAATGCAAAACTGAAAACATATTAGCATGTCTGTGTCTCTATCTTTTAGCCTTTTCATGCTTCACCGTCAGTGTGGAAAAACTGGACTGGTGCACAGCTATAATCTAAAAATACGCATGACAAGCTCTGCGTTATTTACACTCGAAATGCCTTCTGCTCTTTAGCTGCCCATTAAGTCAAAGTTGATGGGAATTTATTTATGGCATGAAGTTCTTTACAGTACTGACGTGTACAGCTTTTTCCTGCTTTCTCTCTACACCACTACACAGGGATTCAACTCACCGCTGCCTTCATCTGTCTTCTAAAACCAAAGAGCATACAGTAAGTCTCTCTGCATGTTCTGTAATGGTGCCGTTCAAACACGGCATGACGCTTGAGAGTGGTAGGGTACATTATAACAGAAGAATGATGAATGAAAAACATCAAGGAAGAAGCTCCTGTTCATATCTCTCTCTCTCTCTCTCTCTCTGCATAAATCATGGATTATAGAACTTGGTTCCCTAATTGATGTGATCGGTTTCATCATTAATTTATACAGATCCTATCTAGGGAAAAAAAAGTTGGTCCAAAGGAGCGATTCTGAGAACAAAAGATCAAAAGGGCTACAGGGAGCTGGTTTGGGTCTGGGGAGGAATCTTTCTTAGGTGGTGCACCTTGGAGGTTTACAAGCAACATCCAGCTGGAGGGTAACCCCGGGGTAGACCCCAAATTTGTCTGAGGGATTAAAGAGCACATCTGACCCGGGAAAGCCTTTAAGGAACTGGAATGCGAAAGAGAGGAACGTCGGGAACACTTCATCTGTTTCTACCGCAACCCAGCTTCGGATAAGCTGGATAGATGCTGTAGATGGAAAGCTGATAGATGGGGATGTAGTGTTTCTTTTGCCTCCTGCCACAATAGGGGGTGTTTCAGTTTCATTTAAAGCTTGATGCGATGGACATTCAGCCTTGCTCTGCAGCCTTTGTATTCGTGCAGCAACATTCAGCTCAACGCGGAGCCACACATGTAAAGGAAGACAACAAGGTCAGGTCTAGATTACCATTCTGATGGAAAGGGTTACTCCGGCACTCACTCAAACATGTGGACAAACGTACATGTAAAATCGCCCCCACATTTCCGTAATGAAGTGCCTTACGAAAGAGGCTTTTGTCCATTTATCATTCTCAACCCTCCCTGTGAAACTTTCTAATCTCCTCCGCTGCCTTCACACTCCTCCTCCTCCTCCTCAACAATCAACAATCTTTATTCCTCCCCCTCACCTTCTCCTACTCAATCTTGCATCATTTGTCATTTCTGCCCTTTATCCTCCACAGCCAGCCGCTCTGCCTGGCCTCGCATCCGTTTTTTTTCCCCCCCTCACCTCTTTCTCTCCTCCTCGCCTCCATTTCTCCATCCCTCTCTTCCTCTCAATCTTCTCCACGTATTTATCTCTTTCCATCACTCCTGTATCTCCCCCACTCTGTGAGTGACAGGTAAAGCAACGGCTGCTGTGCTTCCCAGCTGAAGAAATGACTTTTCCTGTCTGTCTGTCTGTCTGTCTGTATCACTTAACTAAGCATCATTTCCTGTAGCTGGCAACGACAGAGGCAATTAACTGTTAATCAGCATTCAATCCGAGCCCACGCGCTCCTTCAGACGCATAAACGCTCACGCTGAAACTCACGAACGCACACGCAAAGTGCGGTTCACGTGCACCTCTGCAATTTTGTGCGACTGACGGACAGACTGATGGAAATGATGGAACCATAAGTGGACGGCCTGAAAGTGGCGGGCGGACCGATGAACCAGTGGAGGTGAGGGTAAAGGAGACAGCGGACGGGCAACGGGACGTTTGGACAGAACGACTGGAATAAGAAGGCGTCTGAACGGTTAAAAACTCTCATCAAGAGCGAGCGATGAAGAGCGAAGAGGGAGACGGAAAAGTGAGCGATAAATAAAAAAGGGGAGCAGATGCTGGATTATAGCTGTGTACTCTTGGCAGTATTTTAGTCAGGCGTGTGCATTTTTGTGCACTCTGCATTTGTATGTGCGCAAGTGTGCACAGATGAGAGTCTGCAAACAGCCAGAAGATGGCCGCCACCTTCAAACTGCTCAGTCAAAGAAGAACGTGAGCGTGAGTGTGTGTGTGTGTGACTGTGTGTAAATAACAAGAGGCGAATTCCAACTGCCAGGCAAATATTATGTTTGCTGTTATCTGTGTTTTATGCTCTCGCCATCCCTCTCTAAGCAGGCCTCTGCAAATCTAAATTCATTCATTCTTTTCCAACTTTATATTCCTTTCAAAATAGTTTTCTTTCTTTCCCTTCCTGCGTTTACTATAACCCTGCACGTTTTCCTTTTTCTCCTCCGCTGTGTCATTGCTTCATTTATTCAGTCTTGGTACACTGCAGTCACATGATAAATGAATAAATTCCCTTTAACTTTATTTTATTATATTTACATGATGTCAGTAACAATACATCTTAAGACGCTTTACGAAACCAGAGCTCTCTCTTCTAATGAAAAGAAACCTTGAGCAGGATCTGATGAGGCCTGATGAGTTAAGACTGTGGCTTCTATAAAGCCCCTAGATACAGTTCTGATTGTTAATGACACCACTATATTAAGAAAATTGTGCCTGTGAGGGAGAATTTTTATTTGTCTTTCTTTGTTATCTCTGTGATGGATTGGCAACCCATCCAGGATTGCCCAGTGTCAGCTGGGACAGCTCCATGAATAGCGGCTGTGGATAATGAGTGAAAGAATGAACTGACCCCTTGCGGACAGTTTACGCCTTCTTTGATACGTTTTACTCCAGATGCAGTTGAGAGAAACGCGTCTACGAAAATAGATCCAAGACCCAAGTTGGAAGAAACTGGATGTATCCTACCATGACTCCTCTGATCTTGCAGCTGTACAGCATGAATTCAGCATTTTGATTTTTACACTAAACGTCTTCTATGGAACAGTTGAGAGTGTTTCTGAATCCATCTGCGTATCCATCTTCTGGGTAAGGCCTCCCACACAGTCTGACATAAATTAAATTTAGTCACAGTGAGAATAAAGTGAGGGATGCTCAGATATCATCTAATATTGTTTCTTCCTCTCTCCCCTCTCCTCCAGCCAAACTGCCTAACTGTGTTTTATTACCTTCCACCCGCTACCCACACTTATTTGTCTCGGCTCTTCCTTTATTTTCCATCCACTCTCCGCGCACACACGCACTCAGCTCATCGGTTCGGCCGACTTAGCAACCTCTCAGTGGCTCTTGCCTAACGTCTTGTATTCAATATGGATTAATTAATGTGAAACCTTGTTAAGCTTCGTTAAGACCTCTTGCATTAATCTGTAGTTGTTTTAATTAGAGGAAGGGAAGTTTTCAATGTGCCACGCCGCGTATGTTTCACACCTTCGACATCCTAATCAGCTCAATCACAACTTGATTTGCCTCAAAGTTTGTTTTGCCATTTCAGACGCGTGCGCTCATCTCTTAGCAGCGTCTTGCTGAGTAATGTCACCTGGAGCTTTTCATCAGCACACCCTTAAGTGAAGGCGGTTTTCAGAACATGTGCGAGACTGTCATGCCGGAATAAATCATTCTGGCAAATGCCCAAAGGCAACATCCATTTAAGTTCAGCTGACGAAACCTATTCTAGCTATAGCATGCATGGTTTTCGTTTGTTTGAAGAAAAACAAAGATGTAGTTTGACATTAGGGAAATCTTTAAAATCCAGCCGATGTTACTAGTGTTGATTGTAAGCTTTACCTTTTAAACAACTAAGTCAAAATATACAGCAGACGTGTTGATATATGACCAAACACAGAGGTCTCCAAATCGCAAAGGAAACACCGTCCACTGCTGTGGTTTCACATGGAGCAGCTCTATACATGCACATACATACGTGTGACAACTACACCCTGAACATTCACGAGTCACTGATAATTATCTGCGATGGCCGACAAATGAATCGCTTCATATACGTAGGAGGCTTTAGTAGACACTCCCGTTGCAATTAAAACCTCTCACATTTTTTGCTCATCCTTTCAATGCATCTGTAATAACAACTATCATTAGAACTCATTTCATGTGACTTCTGAAAGCATGAAAGTGACATAAAACTTTGTTTCCTGAAGCCACTCCACCTTCATGGAGTCAGAGTGCAATAATACGTGGGAGATGAGAATCTGCACCATCTCGCCCTGAGGCTGAAGTTAACAGCCTCTAAAGGATAAAAACAAAAACATTTTCCACCTCATTTAGGCCTACTAGCATTCAACTCCTGAATTCTCTCATAGCTGCCTTCGTGCCCTTCTAAGGGTGAGATTTCTTCCGATTGTAATATTCATGACGTGTGTATAATTTATGGGCAGCTGTAAGATGATCCGTGTATAATTTATGTAATGAACGAATTAAGTATAATTAATGGTTTAACCTGTTATAATGAAGGCGTCAGTGTCCGGCAGGCACATGTTTTATTTAGTCTGTTACTGAAAGAACAGCAGCACGAAGGTGTTGGTGATGATTTTCGCAGCTATGATGTAACTTCTGAACACTGACGCGAATTATCTTTTCTTCACAGTTTATGATGTTCAAAGTCCAACGTTTGTGCATTGCTACCGAGCAGAGAAAGTGATTCGTTTTTTGTTTTTTTTATGCAGAATATCATGTTTTGTGTCAGTAAAATGGAAAAAATGAATGTTTTGTATATTAGCAGTATACCCAGATTTAATTATTTGTACTGTTTAGCAGTTCTGTCTAAATATGACAACCAACCGAATACCCCTTAACTCAACCTCCCATTCTAGACTTTGAAAACAAATCACCTCATTTAAGATGTCCTTTATGGGCTACTGTAGAAACATGGCAGATGGCTGACTCTGAATTCTGAATAGCTGATGCGCTTGTGCTACATCTCCAAAATGTTTTTCCAATGCAAGACGTCAGGGAAAAAGTTCATTATTGTTGACTAACCAGGCAAATCTGTTCTCAGGCCTACTACATACCCATTTTCTCGTCTTTCCATTAGAGTCCCATTTGAAAACTGTGAAACTGTTGACTGCTCGTAGTGTCCCATTCAGATTTCCTCTGTCAAATATCTCTCATCGCAAAACGCAACTGTCAGTTTGACACCATATTCCATCTCTGGGGGACTCTGGGTTTTTGTTTGCCTCCTGCAGGGAAATAACTCTGTTGCTGTTCTCAGGCAATAACTCTGATAAGTGGCTGTGAGCTTCCAGACGAATGGCGTTCCAGTCACAGCCCTCAGAGGGAGGAATATGGCGTACTTTGGTGGTGTCAAGAGTGAACCTCTCTTTAAATGTTAGTGGCATTGTGTGAAGTTATTAATGATTCAATGAAGCTGATTTTTCTTAAATTCTGATCAGACGGATGAAGAAGATGACACTGGTCTCCTGACTACACTTACAATGGTTTTCACTTTTTAAATTTGGTAACCTGGAAGCCAGAGCAACTTCTCCACCCACTATTTTTTGTAGCAGAAAGTTAATCAGGAACCGCTCCATTGGAAACCAGTTATGATCCGTCCTGGGCATTATGAAGTGTAACACTGATACATTCACCTACATCATCTGAGCGCCAAATGTTAGATTGTTATGTTTCTCTGATGATATCGGTTGAAATCGGTTAAAAACATTTTTTTATCAGTAGCAAAACATCCCAAAGTAATGGTTGTCTTCAGGACGTCAGAACATGTGATTTGTGCTGGACTCATTGCTAGGTTAGACAGACCAACAAAATGGGCTGTTTTTAGAGTTTCTTGCAGGAATACCTTATTACGTCACTAATATTGATCCATCTTTAACCAATACTTATACTAATATGCTCTATAACAACTATACCCCATTACTATGGAAACTTCAGATGGTCTGTGGAGCTACTGATTGAGGAACCCACAACGTATCTAAGCTGTGTTTACGTCCTCCCTGACAGCTAAAACACACCACGATAAAAAAAGAAAGCGAACCTGTATAATTCAATGAAATCTGACACATATCAAGTACATTATTTTTGTACCTGTGCCTCTGTACCTGCCAAGATGCCTTGTATCGATTGGCCATGAGCTCCCAGCAGTCTCTACCCCTCTAACTGTGGCATCCACCAGCCACCGACTGTTGGGAAGCAGTGCACATCATTGGAAATAATGGGATATAGAGTCCAACATGTTCTACACATAAACCCTAATGAAAAGTAACAGGACTTTCTTCAGTTCTAAAGGACTGGTGAAGAGCTGGGGTTTAAATAGGAACATCAGACTAGTTAGTGCCAGCATCAGTAGCATGCCACCAAGATTTCAGCACCATGTACTTTGCAGGGGAATGCAAATAATTTTTTGATGTATCAAGGTGCTAATACTGCATCTCACACCCCATTGCACAAACACACCTTTAACCTCTCTAAGTGCATATCACTGACTGCAGAAAGGGGTCTCTCCTCACATCTTTCTACTTTCACTCGCTTTCAGCTCCACTGCCCACTAGCATTCATTCAATACTCAACTCTCTTTCTCTCTCAGACACACACACAAACACGTACAGCTACACACACACATACGCGTCGCCCAGGCACTCAGCATGCCCTGCTATTAGGCTGTCAGTTAGTCAGGCCAATAGAATAAGTGCCGTGGATTAGGCAGACACACACGCAGAGGAAGGATGGACGGCATACTAAACAGAGTGGGGCGCGAGGTGACAGACATGCTGTCATAAAGCTCTCCCTCTCTCTTTAACGCGCGCACACACAGACACGCGGCAGGCGAAACAATTACAGGCGCTCAGACAGTCGCTAGCAGTGAGACATAATCAACTTAGTGTCATTTTTTTTTTCTGTTCTTGACCTCCTCATCCTTTGTCATTCCCTCCAACCAGTTGTCCTTTTTTTCTTCTCTCCCCGGCTCAACCAGACAGGAGTGATGAACGAGGCAACAGATGACAAGACTATCTTCTTTTCCCATAGTCGTGTCCTTTCACCCCTCCGTTGGCTCCAAGTCCGTCTCTCCTCTTGCCCATCTATCCTCTCCTTTCCACATTCTCTTCCTTCCTCTTCATCTTTTTTGTTTCCCTCTTCTGTCTTTTCCCCTCTCCTTAGCTCTCGTCTTCCCTTACCATTTTCTTCTCTCCTCCCTCCTCCTCTCCAATTTCCCTTCGCCCTTCCCCTCCTGCCACTTTTTCTGATTTTCTCTTCCCCTTCATTCATCTTCCACTCCTCATTTCTAAACCTAAGCAAATCCCTTTTCTCTCCCCACCCTTACCTTGGCAAGTTACTCCTCTCCTTTGTTAGTGTGCAGGTGTGTCGCACTGTAGGACGCACCCACACAAGGTATACACACACGCAGACATCCCCACACTAATCGTATAAAGGCCTCTATAATTGGGAGGCTGAAGGATGTTGATTTGATCAAAGCCAAAGACTTTTCCGCGTCCCTTCAACGTGTCAACGCGGCAGACAGAGTCAAGGAGAAAGAGGGAAACCGATACATGGTCACTCCCATTCTCCTTTTGCTCTCTTTCTCCCACTTTTTCCCCTCCTTTTGTCCTTGCTGCCAAAGAAAATTGAATTAAGCTGAATATAAATTGTAAATTGGTTTCCTTGAAAACACACCTCAGTGCCCATCACCTCCGCATCCAAGCGGATGTTCGACAATTAGTGGTCACTGGAGCTCAGAGACGTGGACGAGGAGCACAGCTGCAGCCAGCCCACACACAGTGACACGCAGAGAAAGAGAGCGACACATGCCTTCGCTTTGCAGAGCATGTCGCTTTACAGAGATGCAGCACGAGGCATTTTCTCCAGATCGCTTCACTCAAAGCCATTCTTTACATCTAAGTGATAAAACTGGTAACTGGGTGACACATGTGGGAACCTTTAATAACTTGTAATGAATCAAAATATTTACAATAATAGTTCAATAGTTTGTTAAGTGGGTCCCTGAACTGGCAACCACACATGCAGACCCCGTGTAAGGATAGATGGGAGGGCGATTACAACTTCTAGAAGAGTGAGAAATGACTGACTCAGAACGACTCTGGGTGAGATCATTTTCTTCACCGTTGACTTTCAGTCTATTATCATTATAGTTGAATGGGTTTCTTCGTTTCTTTTTTTCTTCTCTTTTTTTCAAAAAACAAAACCCAGCAGTTGGAAATGGAATAAAAAGAATGATTATTAGAAACACTCTGGTCGCTTCGTGAACGCATGAGAGACTGAGAGAACCTGTCCGACGGATAGATGGGATGTGCCAATATCGCCCCCTAACGACACAGAGGCGAACGTCGAGCAGTAAAAACCTGCCTCTGCTCCTTTTCTCAGCCTCCCTCAAATAGACATTTGCATTCACTCAGAATAAAATAAAGCGAGTTGTATGTATAGCGTGTATAATACATTTTTTAAAAAAAAACATTAAAAAGACAACGATGCCATTAAACCCAGACTTTCTGAACATGTTCTCCCCAGCCTGTTCAACATTACCAGCATTCCTCCTCTCTCCCACTGCTTGATGATGTACAGCAGTAGTTAGTGCGAATAGGGAGATGTTGCCTATTTCGTTAATTAAACGTCTTAAACAGTTGTCATCAGGGCACGCCTATCGATACAAGCAAGAACACTGTCAATCATTTCTTTCAGAGTTAATTCAGACATAAATGCACATATTTTTACAGAGAGGCTGCTACTTTTTTTTATTATTTCATCATAACGAGCGGAGTAGAGGTGCATCGTTACGCACGGAGAGGGGTCACGGCTGATCCGCCGCGCTGCAGCGCAGAGACAGAGGAAGGGGAAGACTCGGGACTGTTTGGAGCCAGTCTTCCCTTCAAAGTAGCCTCTTTTTTTGCAGTCTTACATGTCATGCATACCAAGCAGAAGGTGCCGAGAAAAGCGGACACAGGGGCGACAGACAGTCTACTGACACATCACTGTTTTGAACACGTTGACCCGTAACTTTGAGCGTGCTCGATCGGAGATGCAGCATTTACATGTGCGACTAAGTCTCATATTTAATCACGAAAGTGCACGGAAAGATTGTTATGGAGACCATAACAGTGACAGAAAGTGTTCATATTTTCTGTATGTATGAACACTTGTCGCTTATTTAATACGCTTATTTGTATATACATACATTAAACCACACCTTGATTTCTTCTGAGTTTAATCCCGAATTTCATTTGGGACATGGATGAATGGAGCATGCTGGACATTTGGGAGTGAACTCTGTCGGCCAGTGCTGCTGTAATCCGACGCCTGGGTCGTTTTATCTGTCTGTGAAGCTTCTGTTTCGGTTCAATAAATAATTATTATTATCAATGATTCGGTCAAGCCACGGACAACACGAGCATTCCGCAAAATCTCCGAACATCCCGAGCGCGTAACAAGTGCCAGAGGAATGTTGGCTCCCGACTGCGGAGCAGAGACGCTGTTCTGGACAACGTGACGATCCCATAGCTTAAACCTCAGGAGAAGAATCTGTACATCTGCAAGTATCTATTTATTGAAACTGGTACCCCAGGACGAAGGGTATTAATCATATTTCGGATGTGCTATTTTACTGTATAGGTTAAAAAAAAACTCCATGGATTCTGCAAAAGAACAGACTTCTAAGAGAGTAATTTAACCAGGTTATCCCACCGTAGTGATAGAGTGTGTGGGATAACATGGGGTGTTTCGTGTCAATGTCAAAAAACACGAATCTTGCCTGAACAACTCGAGTGACGCTTTAGGCTCGCTGCGTTGCGCACAGGCGTAGCGTTTCAAACCCCGCTGAGTTCACAGCGAAATATGCACCAACATGAAAGAACAACTAAGTGGCACTATCAGACACAAACGGCACGAAAAACACGACACGTACAGCGAGCTTCGTGGAGTGAAACCTCCCGAAGCGTCCAAAACTTCGCCTAACCCCCGGTGCGCACATCAGAAATACTAGGAAGAAAGGAATGTCACAAACTCAGATCCGTGTTCATCGCAAGTCAAACCTCCACCGTCAAACCATTCTGTTCCGTTAAACACATGTTTTATGAGACTATTCTCAGGGATATTCTTGCTTATTTCAAGATTTCTGCGCGCCTACGCGGGTGTTCTGCTCCACAACTGCAAACGTATCCGAAACAGAGCTTAGACGTGTTAGATTTTAGACTTCTAGGTTTTGCGTTTTACCGTCAAACCGCAGAAACATGCTCTTCCTGAATCCGTTAAAGCGCACAGGTCAATATACATGTGGCACTTTATATCCTTAGGTGAGCTACCTCAGTGATGTGGCAGTGTTACCGCATCAAACTCAAATGAAACAGTCCGAGCACAACAAAATATACACGATGTAACGGCAGACAAATAGGCAACAAACAAATCACTTTCTTACCTGGAAAGAATTGTCCATCAGTAAATCCCCAAAGTACAAAGTAGAAGAAAGCTGCCGGCAAAACGCGAGAATAACTCCGTTTATCCATTTCTTTTCTCTTTCTTCTTGTTTTGTTCAGCAGTAGGGTTGTTTTACATACTCCCGCCTGGTCCTTAAAGTGGGTTTCCTTAGTTCGGGACAGTAGTGAGACTGATAACAGGAATAAAATCCTCGCATTGGTGGATAAGAGGAATCAGAAAGACGCGCGTAGAAGCAAAGACAGAAGTTGGAGGCAGATAGATATGCGCTCTCCCTTCTCCTCTCCTCTCCTCTCCTCTGCTCTGCTCTGCTCTCTGGTCCAACGGGGAGAGCCTGAGCGTGTGTGTGTTTGTGTGCGCGTCAGCGCGCGCGAATGCCCCAAAGGCGTGTGTGATGGGACACTGCGTGTGTGCGCGCACTCAGACGGTCTCTGACAGACTGACGCGGAGTTGGGGAGGAATGGAGAGCAGAGCGCACTCCACCGGGCGCCAGACACCCGCGTAAATACGCATGGATTTAACGCGTATTGTACTTCCGGCAGTGGGTTTCAAAATAATAATAAAAAAGTGTCACCACGTGAATGATGAGGATTTTAATAATTTAAGGAATTTTGTGGATGATATGTCATATATTTCATGTTGTAACTGTCACCTTTAATTTTGAATTCGATGAAAGTTTAATTAGGGGGAAATTAATCTGCGATTTGTTTTATTTTTTCTATCTTCGACTCAGTTTCATCATGAAAACTGAACAATCTTTAAACTTTGATTAACACATTGAGTGATAATCGGTTATTTCAACTTTTAAGTTGATGGAAATTAAAACAAGGGACTAAGGAACTGCATCATTTCTTGTAACTGACTGAAGTCTATCCCAGTTATTGGACGAGGGGTCATCGCTCCATCGCGGGGCTAACACAGAGAGACAGACACTCACACCTACGGCCAGTTTAGTATTACCTGTTGGGTGGGACGGTGGGAGGAAGCCGGAGCACCTGAAGAGACGCCAGGCAGACACAGAACATGCAATCTCCTACTCATTTAGTTTAAGGACTCTGCGTAAAACGCAGTTGAACGTCGTTAAATCCAGGCTTTTATTTCAGGTTTCAGATCCAGAGTTTCCGGTTTTTCGCCAGCTTGATTGAGCCTTTTTTTTTAAGTTCCATGGTTTCCTCTGGGTCCTATCGCCTGCTTCCTCCGCAAGTATAGGATTCTTTCTAAGTCCCCATCCTTCCCTCTCTCTCCCACTCTCTCGCTCTCTCTCTGTCATGAGATCCCTCTCACTCCACTCGTTTTACTGTCACAGGATTTCTGTTTCAGGGTTAGTATCTCTTCCTAATAGGATTTCTCTCTTTCTCCCTTCCTCTCCACACTCACACACCCAATGTGTGTGCTTAGATTGGGCTTTCCCCATCATTTTAATAGGGCTGTGGAATAAGAATATAACTCTGCAGTGTTGCCCACACGGCTTAAAGTGCAGCTCGAAGGGATTCACGTCGTAAATGAAATACCCGCTGGATCTTTTGAAACGCAGTTCCTGTGTGGCTGTGTGACACACAAATCCAACGCTCTGCTGCCTGACACTGATGAGCTGAGGGCCATGATCGGCCGTCTTTGGCCGATCACTGCCTCTGATTGCTTGGCGCCCTCTAAACCAGTCGACACCGGCTGTAGTGTGGTGTTGTTCTTACAGATAAGAGGTCCGGAAACACAGAATCTGGCTTGTTCCTTCCTCACGTGCATATGCGTTTCTGTTGTGCACGTTACCTCAGCTTGGCAGGTTATGCCAAATACAACTTAATTTCCAATCAAGAAAAAGTCACCCATTCAAGCATTTTTTATGTATGTATGTAAGCTTGCTCATGTCCTCCTTAATGTATTCAGACCACTGACTGCACCACAGAGCTTCAACTCGTGATCTTTCCTGCCCCTTGTCATCCGTATACGAGTGTTGTTTCTTCAGCACTGCTGGCTGAGCCGTTCCGTACACACACGGTGCTCAAGTGGCTCAGACTCTGAAAGCCTTTTATAGGGTTTACACGCCATGCAACTGAAAATTCAAAACTCAAATGGAAGAGCCTTCAAGATTGAATGAGGAAAAACAAGTCTTCAGAGGCAAATAAAGAAAAAAAAGAGGATCCGTGAACGTTTATAAATTCCAAATTTAAGATTGACAAGTTTATTTACTGGTGGTGGACTGAGCGTTGAAGCTGTCACTGTCAAACCATTACAGATTCACATTTTTGTGACGGCTTTGGCACTTTGCTTTGTCTTTTTTTAGCTGAGCTGTGACAGACTCTATACCCCGGAGAAAAGACGAGCAGATACTGTATATTTAGGTACAATCCAAATCATTCTTCTGTCTACACTGCTTTCTGCTGGAAAACGTGTTCGGGGAGCATCTTTTCCACTCTGAAAACAGACTATTGCACACAGTGAGTGACAGACACAGTCACCCTGTCCTCATTTCTTGGAGGCTTTTTACTCGAGTCAAAAAATAATCTCTGTTTGCCGGGTGACCTTTCAGTGACGTCGGATGCATTTTACGATGCTTGGTGCGCACCGGGCGCATGTCACAGTGTGTGCGCGCGGCGGCTGTTGAGCCAAGTGCTGCTTTCAAGGTGCCTAATCGCACCCTTGGAGCAAAAAGTCACAGCAAGAATGAAGGAAGAAAGGAAATAAGGAACAATGACTGGATTTGTTTTACGCTTAGTAACCTTTTGTTTCTTGCTAATCATTTGGCAGCTTTCTCTTAATTTTTGGGCACCAATTAATCACATCTCCGTAGTCCTCTGAGGAGGTATTCATTTAACATGTAAGACCCTGATTGATGCTTGTTCATACACTTCACAAGGGTCGTTGTAAACAAAAGAAAAGAAAAATAATGCTGGAACAAAACAAGTTTTTACTTCTCAAACAAGGTTTAAAATCTCTTTAAAAACCAAATGTAGATGGATGATGCACCTGAATTGTCACTTAGAATAGCATGTCAGATCTTTCTCAGGCTACTGCCCTTCAGAAGTCCCTACTGGCATTCTGCTATTTGTTCCCTTCCCCTTTTCCAGGTGAGCGTGACGGGGTGCATTAAAATTAGTAAATTCCACACAGCCAGCTGGGACAGTCTTGACATTATTTGTCCTTACTGCTAAATGCTTCTCAGCTCAATACGCTGGCGGCCAGAAAACTGGACTGTTGCTCTGCGGAGAGGTGGGTGTCACAATCAATACCGACTGCATTTTAGAACAGGAGCAGATGTAATTTTAGATTGGGGAGCTGCACATCCTCTTATGGCCGACTGTTTTGTGTCAAGCAAAAAGATTTCAACATAGTGTTATGACAGTGTTTTTTAAAGTTGTTCCCTTGTAATATATGTAAAATGTCACAGTCAATAAAAAGCAGTTTATATATTTAATTAATCTCACTGTGAATATTAACAAAACATGGCTTTGCGATGGTAAGTTATGTGTTTCTTGTCCTGCTGTGCGCGAGTGGTAACGGGCAGAAATATGTCTGAGATAGACAGCTTTAGTGTCAAAATGGGTTTAAAAGATGACTGGCCTACTTACAAATGTGATGCGAGAGGTAACAGACACTAGTATACATCTTTTGTTATGACACAGGAATACTTGATTTGCCCCAACACAAGTAGAACTGTGACGGAGTGATGTCTTTTACTTTTGTTTTTTCATTCAAAGGAGGAGGTGTTTATTTAACTCTGCGCTGCTGCTGAACAGTATTGGGTTGTACTGGCAGTGTGTTAACATTATTCATTTATAAATGAGGCTCGACTGACTATTCCTGATGGCATTGGGTTAAGACTGAAACGCATTTGCTGTTTCAGCTTTCCACTGGGCAGAAACATGGTAATTTTAGTAAGACGCTTGAACGAAGTTATTCTGTAACAGTGCAGCATTCAAAGTAACCAAGTGTTCAGTGTGTTTCACAACATAGGAAAAACAAAAAAAAAAATAAAGAAAAATGATGAGCTCTAGTCTCTCCTGTCTTTTACTTTAGGAAGACAAACAATGACAGTTGAGACATCACTTCTTAGAAATGATAAATGGTCTTATACTTCTATGGTACTATTCTACCTGTTGGTATTTAAAGCACTTTAGAGTCACAATGAAACATCTCAATTGTTCTTCACAATCTCTGGTGCTACTGGGGCAACTCATGGTTCAGTAGTTGCGTTTCCTTAACAGTATTCGCAAAATAAAAGCAATGTTTCAGAAATTTTGAGAAAGTACAAATGTGCTTTATCCGTGTTTCCATTGAAAGGTGTTTTGCGAATGAGCTGCAACTCTCGTTAAGTCTAGATATCCCATAATTCTCTTAAACTGTCATCATGTGAGATTTCACTTTGATGAAGATGGATTTCAAATGAACTGTCACACGACCCCCTGCGTCATCTCCGGTGACGATGGGGCCAGGGAGTTGTGTTGCCATTTCAGTTTTGCAACACACTTTTATATATCGATACGTCTGAAAACTCCGATATGATCATTTCCATCAGGTGCGTGACAATAAAACAGCAACACTTGAATACGGAGAACCAGTCATCGTGAAGGGATTTTCTTATTCGTCGACTGACGCTGCACACCTACTTTGAATACTTCTCCGCATTTAGTTTTATTTCATGCCTGCAGTATTTTGTTGACACAGTTTGACCTGTGCTAAAACCCTGAGCAGAGGCGGTTCTTGGCATGGGCAACGTGGGCAGCCGCCCAGGGCAGAATTTTTTTTATTTTTTTTTTTAACGGGGCGGCACACGGAAAAAAAAAAGAAAGAAAAAACTTTGTGCCCCAGCCAGGGTCTGCCCCTGGCATCTTTTGGGCTGCCCTGGATGGACGGATGAGAGTCAAGACCTGTCTCTCCCGGGGTGACCAGTCCCACCAACCACCACTCAAAACACTGACTGAGGAGGCAGAAAAAAGGAAAAAGAAAATAATAATAACAACAGAAAAACATACATTTTTTGGTTGTTTTAAAGATGTGTGATGTTGCTGCGATGTCTTGGTGCATCAAAAGGTGAAACTGAAAGTACAGTATTTGAGTCCGACCATATTTTAAAAATCCCGATGGATCTCTGCAACGCCCGTCCGTAAATTTGTGTTTGGTGCCAGGAGTGATTTGCCCGAGGGTAATCTGGCCCAGGGCGCCGTTCAGGCTAGAACCACCACTGACCCTGAGACTCAGCACCTCTTTCACCTCTCTGGCTTGTTTTCTCTTTCCCACCTCCGTGATGTATTATTATGCTGACAGCTAATGAATATTTCCATTATTTAGTGATGTAGAAATCAATGTCTCATTAACATGAGAGCGTGTTCGTCCGAACCAAGATCAGGACTCAAGCATCCGTATCCTCCTCACCTCTACATCATCACTTATTTATTAGAAATCAATTATGCAGAGTTTAAGCCCTTTCTTCTAGTCTTTCATAGTTTTTTTTTCTGCGACTGGAAGATAGTTTTCCACTACATTCTTGTATTGTGTTACCTCTATAGTTGAATGGAAAGAGACTATTTGTCAAGTTCTGGAGACGTCCAAGAAATTGTTGGTGTCGATCACCTTGGGTCTAGTCTTTGTTGAAAAAACGTCTTTTAAATGAATTAGCTCCACGTGTATGTATGTAAGCATGTTTCTATGTATGTATGCATGTATGTATGCATGTATGTATGCATGTATGTATGTATGTATGGGGAGACACCAGGAGAACTTAGCATCAGTAGCAGCAGATTTATTTTGGGTTAAAGAGGTGAAAAGACGCCGCTGAGATTCGCTCAGTGTGCAGGCTCAGATGGCGCCAATCCATGCAAATGCCTCACCCACACACATATAACATATATCAGAGACACACCAGGGGTCGCTACCAATCATGACTAACATCAAGTTCGCAAGCCAGGCCACCTAAGGCGTGCATGTATGCATCTGTGTTGTATACATACGTGTGCACGGAGCCACATGATACTGGTCACACTGAGGTGCGGTGCTCTGTGTGAATTTACCGAGATGGGAATTAGACGAGGCCAAAGTATGTCAAACACAGCATGGCACATATAATGATGTTATTAAGTATGGATGGAAGCTGGGATGCATGGTGTGAAGATTGATTGACTGTGTGTGTAAATATGTGGATTTTAGTGTGTTTGGAGGACACTTAATTCCTGCCTTCTTCTTGAATTTGGATTTTAAGTGATTCTGCTTTCTCGACTCGGTTTGCTGTTGCTGTCGTGGAGCCCACTCCAATATTCCTCTTCAGCGCAGAGATCGAAGGCATCAATTTAACTGTCTTATCACTTCATAAAGCTATAAAATCTCAACGCAGTAACACAAAACTATCACTATAAAGTATACAACGTACATTTATGTCCACACACAGCTCCTCACACAGCATTTTGCCACAGGTTTCTCTTGAACTTTGCACCACAAAATAAAAATAAAAGGATATATAAATACACGAGCCTCCCGGTGGGCCGTGATTCACTTTTGATTTTGTGGACCAAGGACTTCCACTTTTATCAGCACCTGAGAACATATTCTGGTGACTGCTGTGCACTGCGTGCTTTAGACTTCACAGTATTGGCAGAATATCAGAGGCTGAGACTACAGCAGCGCTGCAAGAAAATAGTGGATTGATGGTCTCGGATTTAAATCGCGGGATAAAACCCGAAGATCATCCGGCGGAGTGGTGTGGCATCAGCGGTGATGGGCCACTGATGAGCCTGGAGTCAACCCACCATTCAACGTACATCCCCGTCCTTATCTACGGTCACAGACGAGGATAACGATACAGGATTGAAGAGCACAGACATCTGAAGGCGGATCAGTGTTGAACCACTGCTTTGAAACAATCCAGTTGAGGTCGTTCCAGCTTAGGCGGGACGTCTTATGGAAGAATCGCTTTGGAGGTTTTCTGTCAAAAAACCTCCCAGCACTTGTTTCCAGCACAGACAGAATTCAAACATTTCTGATTTGAGGCGCCTTTGAAGGTTTTCTGTGTGCTTCTAACACAGGGTTGGATCATGATAAAAAACACTTAGCCTTCGTTCCTGCAGCTGTCTCACCACTGTCCACATACACTTTTGTTTATTTGTTTCTCCTGTGAGTGGTGCTTCAAACTCCTGGAGCAGTAGCACACTTTAAATCAGGGGTCTTCAACAGAGGGTCCGTGATCCCTAGGTGACCCGCGAAGGTGGGTCGCAAATATTTGGTTGATTGGACAGTTTTTATACATTTTATTTTTCCCGACAAATTTAAATTTCTTTAACTACACATTAACATGAATCCAACATATTTTAGTAAAGAGATAAATGGAGGCAGAGGACGTTATCTTTCACTCATTCACTTCACTCAGCTGTCTCAATAGCGCACCGTTTCACACAGAGCACCACAATAGACCGGTCAGTCTAAGCCTCCTGTACACAGTAACCTATTGTTGCACATTTTTGAAATAAAAAATTTGAACCTGTGCATTTTTTTAAATAGCTTAATATTGAATGCAAAAATATAGTAATGTATGTTCATAAATAGCACTAGGCCAAGTTTAACATAGAACACAAATAGTTGATGGGGGGCCCTATTTAATCTCTCCGTTAGTTTGGGGGTCCTTGGCCTGAAAAATACTGAAGACCCCTGCTTTAAGTAACACCAAATGTCTACCAGTGGTCCTTCCTCCATAAAATGAACACCCCCAACATTCTCTGTGTTGTGACCCCGCTCAGGGGCTGCAGCATGTAGTGGAGAGTTACAAAAATAAGGGTTTATTTAATTAAGAATAGAAACTGAAAAAGTGGTCGTCTTAGGCCTTTTTAACGATGCCTTTTGTTTACATCTTCTTAAGATTGACTGGCTACGGTAATTCAGCACAAGCCAAAAACAAGGCAAGGCCAGCAGAGGTGCAGAGGTTCATAACACTTCCCCCCTCAAAGGGATCTTCCAGGAACCCTAAAAACGAACAAAGCCCCTCTGCGATTATGCCAGATCTTCCAAGCCGTACGGAATCGATGTCCCCACATATTATTACAGTATTACAGCAAATACAGAACATGCAGCATGGCCCGTACATACAGAACACAACAGCCATTGTGTATTGTGTACCAAATGGATTACTTACAACCCTAGAGAAAAGTTAGTAACAAGTAATCCCAACTAAGTGAGCCATTATAACCGCAGCCAAATGGGCACGCACAACTTCCAAATTTAACAAAGCCAACTCACGAGGCAACAACACTGAAAGTCACACACACAAAGCACCTGTAATTGCTGATCTTCACACATAATACCTCATGTCAGCTCATCCAAAAAAAAAAAAAAACTCTATTTTAACAAAGAACACTTTTGGCCACCACATATTATCACAAAATTAGAAATTAGGCTCCAGTTTAACTGTTCCAGAACTTACCAATCGCCCCATAGGGGGCGACGGAGGGAAAAAGTTTCAGCTGAACCACACAAGCTCTTCTCACGTTCATTAACCCACTAACCGAGCCAGTAAACAATGTCTTATCTTCACTCCAGTATTACTTTGGAGTCAATTTCGTTTAGCCTGCTGACGGTAACTTTCAAATCAACAAATTTGCAACAGATTAGCAGCCTTGTTCTCTCTGTTACGCGGGGGAAGTTGTTAATTGACTGCTGTTGAGAGGATTTGGACCGTTCCCCTGCTAGCGTTAGCGGATGCCTTTTTGGATGAGTGTGACTTCAGGACTGACTGAGATATTTTGTACATCACAGGAGAATGGACTTCTTCTTAAGTGAAATATTTCCACACACTGCCAGTCTCCTGCATTGACCCACTGGACTCCTCACTTGTCTTCCTGGAACATCCCTGTTGTTATTGTCATCAGTGACTAGTCGACTAGTTAGCTAGTCGGTGCAACGCCTACTGGACATTATGTCACAATATTACTGATTTCACTGGCCAATAAAGTGCTCTCTCTTAACACAAACATGTCATTCTGAGGAACTTGCTAAAACCACCCGGCTGCATGACGTTGCTTAAAAATAACACATACAATAACAAAGGGTGATGATAAGTTGCTTACTCAAATGACCTTGCAGGACGGCTGCTAGAAAGTGTCCCATTAGTTCTTCAGAGTATCCACTTCTGTTGAAAGGTGGCTGATCACAACAGAGTTTATGGACTACGGAGAGAGACTAATTGGGTTGTTAACTCTTTGTGGGTTCAGCACTGTGAGACACCACATTCCTCCACTTGGAGCAGAGGCACAAAATGGGACAAAAAGATGATGATTATAATTTTTTTAATATGTTGCCATTTTTTTCTCTCTGCCAATATAGTCAAAAGTCACGACAACAAAGGACTGGCCTGTTATGCCTGCTCAGCATTCCCACAGCACACAGAGGCAGCCCGAACCCGCACCGAGCAATAGCAGCAGGCGGCAAGCAATACTGAGGAGATTAAATTATTAATAGTGTTTTTTTTGTTGTTGTTGTTTTGTTTTTTTTTAACTGAGCACCAATAACCTACCAGTAACGATTGCATAAATCAAACTGTCCTAAATATAAATTACATTTTTTACAGAAAATTGTCGCGGAACTGGATTTATGCAACAAAAGAAGCCTCAGCAGTGGGATGTGGGGGTGGCCCTCGTTCCTTCCACTCGAAAGGAGAAAGAGGAGAAAATATTTCTCTCGGCGCTCATTTCCTCCTCTGCAAACTCACTCTTATTTGTTCCTGTGATTTGATTTAAGTGAGCCTTGACTATCTGAGGAGTGATGCCATAGCGCCGAACGAAGCCATACAGATAGAGATCGACAGACGGCATCAAATAGTGTGAAAGTAACTCAGATTTTATTCAACTCTAAAATCAAAGGTTCCAAAAGCCTTTGGCTCGTAACAGTTAACATCCTACACGTCTTAGTTAACGTGATAACATGAATTTGTTTGCCATGTTTGGAGTTTGGAGTCTCTCTCACAGTTTTTCAACTCCATGCCGTACCTGGAGCAAATACTGACGTATGAGCATTTATTCGGATTAACTTCTAAAGGCGAACATGAAAGAGAGTGTGCGTGTAAAACTATTTTGATGTTCACGCTGGGTTGTTCACCTGCTACAGATCAAAAAATCCCGCTCGCTTCTGAATTCAGACACCTCTCCAGTTTCTGGTCCCAGGTGTCTTGGTGATGGACGGCATACAGAAATCTAACTATTCTTCGCAAGGGAGACCCGCGGTGTTATTCACTTATTCATTTTCTCTGTGTTTGACTGGCAGAAGGACATTGTATTATTTTAGAATCTTGTTCTGTCCAGTTTTTCCAAAGTAGTCTGAAGAATTTTTTTTTTTTTTCCAAGCTGTTTTACATCTCGTTGTGATATTTCTCCCGAGGGCTGCTTTGTTCCAGCTCAGCTCACTTCCTGCAGGCTGACTGCCTGCAAAACTTTGCTCGCAAAGTAGCTTCTCTTGACACCGTGTGAGCTGTAGGGAGAATTTGTTCCAAGACCGACACTGTATGCTGGCCATTATTTACGAGTTGGGAAAATAGCAGGACCATGAATTGTTTTGCAGCCAAACCTGCTCTTGGAGTTTTAAATTCAGTTTTTGCAGCCCACTGTCCCATCATCATAAGACGAGTTTCTTCAAATCACAGTTTAATTTGACCAGCAGCAGTCGCTTCAATAATAAGCTGCTATATAAATTACTTTTTGCTGAAAGGTTAGAACTATATGAGTGTCACAATTTTTATTATTATTATTATTTATCCCAGGATTCAGCATCACTGAATATTGCTCATCGGCTCTGTTCAGAATAAGTTCAGAATTACTGACTGTCAGTCACAAGGTAGATACACCCTGAAGCATCCGCTGTTTTAGCATATATTTCCCAAAATTCATGTGATTGTTCTGTCTCAAAGACAACCTCGAACTAGCAAATACGACCATAAACTCGCAAGAATAATAAATCAGTAGAATTATTTGCACATTTATTTTTGTCTGTCCTAAAATATGCAAGTTTAAAGCACCCCCACATTGGATTCAGAGGCTGTGGCCACTTTTTACGGTGTACAGTGCACTGCCATGATCACATTAACGTGGTATTAACCCACTGAAAAGACACGTGTCACCACCTAATGTGGAAGAGGAGAACAGTTATTCGATTTTCTTGCGCTGCATGTAAACTGGGACGAGGACTTCAGTGAGAAAGTCGTATTTTGAGCATATCTTGATTAAGCTGTGCATGTAAAGGCACTGACTGTCTTCGCACCCTGGAATAAAGTCTACTGAAGTAATACAAGTGTTTGGGTGAAGGGAAACGGCTATGTTTCAAGCTTGTTATGCAAATAATTAACTGGATTCATTAACACGTGACTTCTGTGGAATATTCAGTACATATAATGTGCTCAGTGGGAACAGTGATACTCTGGGCTGAAGGATGGTTGGCAGGGCAGGAGGAAGTTTGGTGGTTGAGATGTGATGGACATTGCAGATATCACTGTCGGCCATTTTCGTTCTCAGTCTGCTTTTCTGGAATGTAAAGTCCGTCATTGTCAACTTCTAGATAAAAGAATCAAAAGCTGTCTCTCTCTCACCATTTGTCATCTAAATCTCTGATTTTATTGGGGTGCTTTTTTATCAAGTCACCATACGAGAAAGGTTTCCAATGAACGGCAATTAGATGAGGATCTCTGAACCTGCTGTTGTGACATTTCCCCTGTGTTTTTGCTAGTGCGGTTGTAGAGCATTAGACTAGCAGCCGTTAGCTGAACTTTCTGCTCTCGTTAGGCACCGGTGTAGCTCTGAAGCTTGGTTTTATGGGGTTGTTGTATATTATTCTCTTTCATCTCAGCTGCCACCATGGGCTGCAGGCTGTAGTTTGGACAATCTTACTGTAGCGGGTCACTGAGGACTAGCAGACTAGCAGAGTGGAGCATGACTTGGCAAGGCAGAAAATATATAAAACAACACAGTCGTTTTTAATGTGAACATAGTAAGAACGTAACAGAAAGGGGTCACGCTAGGTGCGGCTATCCTGTCAGTCCAGAAGGGGAAACCTGGGAGTGTTGTGGAGTAACCCAATCCACTGAGGGGGCTTTATAATTTTAAGCGGGTTAATGGTTGTGATTGCAAAATATTCCACCTTTCAGGTCATTGCAGAATAACCTTGTTTACATACATTTGCCTGTCTGGTTACGAGCTGTCTGAAGGACATTGCGGCCGTGTAAATATGCTTCCTTTTAAATCACCTAGTTAAACAGACAGTCATTCCTTGTTTAAACTTTAGCCTGTTAATTTTGTTTTCCCACTGATGTCCAGTCAGTTTACTTACTCCAGACTCGTTTCTCGCTCGGCCTTACACCATTCATTCTGAGAAATCACACTGTACAAAGAAATGCAAAAAAAAAAAAAAAAAACAATCAGGGGAAACAGATTAGCAGCAGTAATACCTATAATTGAAGACATCTAATATCTAATTCTCCGTGTGTGAGTCAGAGCCTGAGGAGCTGGTAGGTAATTCAAAATCAAAGGCCGCACTTCACCTGCACTTGAGAACACCCGCTCTCCCCGGAGACATACATAGCATTCTAGTATAGTACTTAGTAAATTGCTTTCAAAATCTCATTTGCCATGTCTCTCTTTTTTTTTTTTTTTTTTTTTGAAGAATGACTGGTGGCATTAGCCATGTTTTTTCCCATTTCAGCAAATATTCAGACACTATTAAACGCGGAGGAAAATGGGAACTTATCTGTTCAGCAATATTAATTCATACTAGATGGGAACCGTAGAACCTTAGTGCCCTCACCAGTAGTGGTGCCTTATCCAGAGCTTTAAGTTACTTTTTGAGTTTTGAGTTCATGCTCGGCAGATTATTTTTTACTTTTTGTTGTCAGAAAAAGAAAAAAAAAACCCTCTGGGGTTGTACGGCTTTGCTTTTTACACATTAAAAATCAAGTTAGTTTTAACCACTGCTCTTTTTAGTCTTACCTGATATCTCTTTCTTTACTGTGCCTCGCCCAAACTTTTTTACCAAAGTTTGTTATACTGCCAATATGGAACGAGTTTTTTTTTTTTTTTTTTTTAATACTAAACAAAGTTTTAATCAGTCTAATTCAGTGAAATCAGTTGTCCAGCAGGTGCCTCATGGGAGTTCCCAGGTACAAAGAAAAAAAAAAGAGGCAACCTTCCCTGTCAGGACCCCCCAGTAAGGCTGACAGGGTTTTAGAAAAAGCTACTAATAAAACCAAGAAAAGCTACACTGACAACAAGCGCTGTTGCAGTGGAGGAGAAATAAAAGAGTAAAGAACCATACATTATCCAATATTGGAAGAATTTCATCACAAATTTGGCATTATAAATTGACAGACAGAACTCCTCTGTCACTGTAGCAGCCTACTATATACAGTATGCTGGAATCATTGTCCAAGTGCTTCAGAGCTCAACTAGTCATATTTATGAATTTGACAGCATGCCTTTCGTTAAACTAGTTCCCCCTATTAATGTACAGTTCTTGACAGTCACGGCTAATTAAATCCTCCAAATCATACAAAGAGCATACAGTGATAAGCACAACAATGCTGTAGATGTGCAGAGAACAGAAAAAGAGACAAAGATTAAAAGAAGAATATGGAGATGTCTGCTAGAGGGAAGCCGTTACAGCGGGGAGTCCCGTTTCCAGCTACGAAAACCGAGAATCTCCATTTACCAGTCCGACATTACTTCCGCCATCAAGAAGAAACTCCGATGGAGGTGGTCCGTGTGTGTGTGTGTGTGTGTGTGTGTGTGTGTGTGTGTTCGTGCGCATGCAGGGATACGTGCATATGTATGAATGTGTGAGAAGATGTAGACTTGCAAATGTACCAGTGTGGGTTTCACAGAAATTGGAGACAGGATTTTTATGTGATTGACAGTGATTTGCAGCTGTGCTCGCTACAGGAGAGGCGACATCCATCTACACACACACCCTCTCTCTGCAGGAGTGATAGATGGTTATGCTTCTCCATTTGGGAAATCAGAAGAATGGAAGTCGCTCTCCGCCTTGCACTCACTCAGTACTCAGATCTCTCTCATTCCGTGTCTCTCTCTTTCCCTGCGCAGAGAACCTGATCCATTTGTGTTCCACTTGCTATTTGCATTGAAATCACATCAAGGCGGCATGCAGAGTAATGAACTAGCACAGCCTGGGAGGAAGGTAGGAGGCAATGCGCGCAGACAGAAAAGTGGATAGACAGGTAGATATGTATGTAGGGGTGGCTGAAGAGATGGAGTAAAGGTGGAAAGCGATGCACAACGGATAAGCAGGTAGAAAAAAGTATGTGAAACAAAGCAAAATGTGTATATTTGAAGCAGGAAGTATATGCAGCAGAAATGAGGAAAAGGAGACAGAAGAAAAGAAGAAGTAGAAAGAGACGGGCAAGAGGAAAGAAAAAGTAAAGACTGATCAACAGGCAGATTAAGGCAATAAAAACAAAGAACAAACAGGACTGAAAAGATGCAAAATGAGAGAATGAGACACAGAGCAAGAGGGCAAAGAAAGGCAGATAAGCCAGAAACAGGCAAAAATGGAGGGAAAGAGAAACCACAGAAAGTAATATGCGTTAAGAAGGGAAAAGCAAAGAAAAAGAGTGTAGCAGCCGAACAGTGTGACGGAATCAGGATTTGATTTTATAAGCAAAACCTCGTCAGAATCGGATTTGTTGAGGGAAGACAGCGAAACCACCTGTGTAACATTAGACGGATGCCGTACCATAACTGGTAATGCGGGAGCAGGATGTGGAAAGGACATTATCACAGCGCTGGCAGGATATTATCAGCGACACAGTAGTAAATCAGAAGGTGGGTAAGCTGCGTGACCTCCAGTTGGCTCCCATTGTAACGCAAAACACCATCAATATAAACAAAAGTCATTTAATTTTAAGAGTACTCGCTTACTTCTGAAAACAGCTATTTCCACATAATGTCAGTACGAAACCTCAGCTACATAAACCTCTCAATCACTATAACATGAGCATATGGGTGGTGTCATACGCTTGCAGGGAATGCATCTAGAACAGGTACTGAGAAGGACTATGAGGTGAACTATTCATAGGCGGTCAACAGTTTCAACATAGACCACCAAGAATTAATTTAGTGACCTGTTGATACAGTCAAGAGTCACTGCTCACATTTGGAACAATGTCTAGTTGTTGCCTCGCAACTGCTTTTACAACACTTTCTTAACATCTATAGCAGCAGTTTACTCTGATGACTTCCAGCTGGACTCAGATTCAATCCGTGATTCAATCCCTTGTCTCAAATGTCTCAGACAATTTTAAACCAGAAAATACTAGTTCTTCCCATTTTGTTTTAAAAAAGAAAAAAAGAAAAAAAACATCCATTAAAAACTCACTTTAATTTAGTTAAATATCCGAATTGAAAGCATCAAAAGGCTTTTTGTTGTTGTTGGGCGTTTCTTTGTTAACAATGAGATGAGCAGCCCAATGGGTGGTGGCTCCTTGTTCAATGAAAGTGGTGCCTGCACAGGGATTACGTAACACACACACAAATTAGTGTCCTGCTAATACCCAGACATCCATTCAATATGCTATAAAGCATGAAGGTCTACATCAGTACTCTGTCTGCAGCTGACTTTGTTATGTCCTGAGTGTGTGTGTGTGTGTCTTTGTGTGTGAGGGAGAAAGAGAAACAGAGAGGGGACAGGGTTTCACACAGACACATTGTGAGGACTCACGTCCCATCTTTGGACACACATCTAGTCCCCACATGGTAAACTATTTAAGTTGGTGTGAGTCTTTCTGTGTGTGGAAGTAAGGATGGATATTTTCAAGGATGAATGAATGTAAATAAGGCAATGGCACTTTTATAACTGCATTTTTTATTTGTGGTGTGTTTCTAGTGTCTGGTTCACTACAAGCATATGAGCCTGTACATTTGTGACTGAGTGTGTGTGTGTGTGTGTGTATTAGGGTCTGCGCAGACACATTTGATCTGACACAGGCAATGAATCGAAGGCTGCCAGCCATCTGTAACATTTTGGATTGGAAAGCCCCTCATCAGCTCATGAGTCCAGCCTATGTTTATGTGTTTGCAACCAACTGTGGCAGTAGTGTGAATGATGACTGTTCTAAATTTGGCCACGCAGGCGAGTCTTTTACGTAGAGGCAAGGGTGGGATGGCCATGTTTAAATGGAGCACGGGCCATGCTTGAGATGGCAGCTATGACACCGACTCTACATCAAATGAAAGTGCACCAGGTGGAAATGGTGCTATGGTAAACTTCAGTGTCGTTTTACGGCTTGTACCTGCTGCTTACGAAGATGCACGACGCTTCTGAAGGTGCAACAAGTCTGGGCGAAATATGTGTGTATTAGTTATTACTACTTTCTTATTTGCAATGCCCTTTTTCGTCACTCAGGTTGGCACATGCAGCATGGACCGTACTGTGTGCCAACTTGAAATGGAATGGAAACGGTGGGTGATTTGACTGGGGGGATGATGGGTTATGCCATCCTTCTTATTATCAAAAATTGCCAAATTTCATCCTCCTTGTTAACCTGCCAGCACTACTCTCGATCCCTTAGTGACTGAGACAATGCGCAGGCAGACCGGCCGAGTAGCTGAATATTTTGGTGCATGTTTGCCAGACTTGTTCGTCCTTTCATCTGACTGAGGTCCGTGTAAAATAGAATCGATGCCCCTGACCATCGTTGCGAAACATCAGTAGCTAACTGTGTTTTCTATTGATCTGTCCACGGCGCTGTCCGTGGTGCTGAAGTACCAGATGGATTTGTAATTGCGCCTTTTTCTCTCAGTCCCGCCTGCCTGTCAGTTTTGTCAATATGTTTTAAACCCATGGTTTCCAACTTGGACATTTTCTGCTCTTTGGTTCCCATCTAGGATTAGGGTTAGGTAGAAGTGAAACTGCAATAATACACTTACTGGATAATAAGAAGCATGTATGTAGACATATTTGATATATTTGAGCATCAGCTAACAGCTAGTTGATAAGCTTATACCAGCTCGACTTTGGTGTTCACAACAGCAAAATATCAGAGAAACATAAAGGTCAGAGGACTATTAAAAGAGAAAGTGAGGTTATATCTTAATAGAAAGACCAGACGTAGCCAGAATGAGTCATTTGGGGCAAGAAGCTAACTAATGACAGTTTGAGATTTTGTTTGGAGCTGGACTTCAGATTTGAGTCTGTGTACAATTTGTACAATTTGGGGTTAAAAGGGTCCAAGAACAATATTAACAACACTGCAATGTGGGAATCATCCTCAACTTCGAGCACATCTGTACCTGGGTGATCCTCAATGTTTGTGCCTGCGTGTCCGTGTTTGTGTGTCTTCCTCCAAGGGCGTTGGTAGGTTGCACGGCAGACAGAGATATGTAGTCGGAGGTGAGCGCACCGACATTTCAGCAAGAACAAGCCATTTACCTAACGTACAAATCCAGTGTTTGTCGCTGTGATTTATAGCTAGCCAGTTGTAGCCACACACCCCGCATCGCTCATGTGGGCCACTGGAACATTAAAGGACACTGACAAACACACACGGGCAAACGCACACAGAAAGGCAAGCACTCAAACACAAACACAAGGACTAGAAGAAATGCTTGCGCAAACAGAAACACACATTAGGGAAAGTTCCTTGATGACATTTATGCGAGTGGACGCACATTCTCGCGTTTTCCTGGAAATACTTGCATACATGAAAGTCTTAATGATGCCCCAAAAATATATTTTTTGAGCCGCGTGATAGCGCGTGTATGTGCGCTTAAGTGATACCAATCTTCATAAAGTTGCCTCTTACATCTGATGTCTTGGGAGATACAAGAAAAATAAAAAGACATTAACATGAGATATGAGCAAGTTCACACAGTGTGTGTGGTGCTCAAGGGCACATCTGAATCGTTCAGACCCCCTTTGATATGGATCTGAAACTCTCCCATGTTGGATTTAATCTAATTCCCCAGGGTGACACACGCATAAAAAACATACACTTACTCCACTCCGTCTAAACCACATGTACAGTCTGATGTATGAGCTCATAGTTGCATCGGCATTTCAAAACGAAGACAAACAAAACAGACTCAAAAGGCCAGTAGATACAGACATAAATAAAAAACTAAATCTAAGGAATCCATAAATAAAACGGATAATCATGAAATGTTTAATATTCTTCCATGCGTCCCGCTTAACATAGCGAAAATTATCATTTTATATCATCAACATTGGACATGAATCTTCTTCAAATGGAATGTTTCGCTTAGTTTTGCTTGACTAAAAACATCATTCAAAAAGCATTCTGTAATACGACCACTCATGAAGCAACTTTGACTATTAAAACTTCAATTAAGGCTACTTTTATTACGGCCATCAGGATCTCAGCTCAGGTAGTCGATCAAATAAGTTGTAATCAGTCAGATCGGGTTTTCAAAAAGCCGATTTTGAAGAAGCAAATGGTGTAAATGTAATTCATTATTTCACACTATTCACCACCACCTCTCCTGCTTTGTTTCACTTTAAAGGACCTGTACTTTACACCATGCGAACCAGCCCATTTAGGAGGAGTTTGCAGGCAAGTGGTCTAGACAACTTCCACCTTCCTAGTGGAAAACAATGATCGATCTTGACCTCTTTGTGTTGGGAACCGAGTATAGTGGGATCTCAAGTGCTGGTCAGAGCAGTTCTGCGGACTGATGTGTTGCAAGGGAGCCAATTTGTGTTAGTTTGTGAAATTTTCAGTTTACCAGTACATTTATGTTGGAACCTTCAGTTATGGGCATTGGCAGCTCCTGGGCAACGGATCACAATGAGTTTGCTCACAGAGTAGCTGGGGCTCAGCTTCACTGATAAGATAAGCAATACAGACATGTGAAAGGACCTCAGAGACGCCCCTCTTTGTACCACTGAAATGAACCAATTGTGGAATCAGATAGTGACGCCTCCTGGACTTTTGGGCACATCCAACAGAACATTATGCAGCGATTGGATATCCAGTTTGAAAAGGACCTCTTGAGATCCCCAGGAGACGCTGAGAGGATGTGGCAGCAGAGAAGTACTTTGTGGCTGGACTACATTGCTAAGCCTGCAGCTCATTGTGATCTAAACCTAGAAAAGCAGATGAAAATGGACGGGAGAATGGGTGGATTAATGGAAACCAAAAAACACTAATAAAAAAAAATCCAGGAAAAGAAATATCTCTTAAACCTACTAACACACACAAACAACTCATTTGCATAAAACGTCTTCTGCCATCAGTTAACTTATTCCACGGCAGTTGCCGTTGGAAGATGAGATTTAAGTTGAGCAGGAGTTCAGGATTAGTATAAGAAGTACTTACTGCATCTGTAGGCTGCAGAGTAAAAACACTCACCCATTTCACTCCCTAATTTTAGATATTTAAGTGCGTGTTAGCCCTCGGTGTCTTGATGTCACAGATGATGTTTAGCTATTTAGAGAGCCGAGCCTGGCTCCCCAAACAAGTGGAAAAGCTGCTTTCATGGTGATGGCTAAGAGGCTCTACACCCACTGCTCTCCATCATCCCCTCTCTATCTCTGGGTTTCGCACTTTCTATCCATCCATACCCACAGCCCTGACATCCCTCTTTGTTCGCGTGCCGGCGCTTGTCTCTAGCTGTTAGTAAGCATGCTGATCGCTTTCTTCTAAACTGTTTATAATTAAACACTTGCCCATTAACACTTTTGCTTCAGTTCAGCAATTTCACCATGACTAGTACAAGAGTTTAGCTCAGAGAGACGACACAAAAGCACCGGCCCAAAAATGCCATTTGATTCTTTGAAATGATGCCTGTCATTCATTGTTGACAAAAATTAAAACAAGAAAAAAAAAAAAAAATTTAAAAATTATTGCATAGACAGGCTTTTAAATTAAAATCCTGCTTCAGGTGGAAGTATATACACAATTACCATACGACACACTAAGACATTTTCCTTTAACAACTTATTGCAGCGGATTCTCATCTTGCAGATAGTTTTCATTTCCCTTTTTAGATATTCATTTCTGAGATAACTACCTTCAACCCAGTAGGTCAAAGTAATTTTCTTTCACAAGGACGTTCTCCTACCAAACAGTCTCCATCAAGTCCTACGTGTGGATTATTCAGAGTAGTGATGAGGAAACTGATTTGTTATTTTTAGGTATAAAACTCAAACAGACTCCTGCCTTGATATCATACTCAGTTATTATTACTAAGTTTCTGTGAGCAACACATTAAAGGGAAACTTCATATCACAAAGAGCTTTTTCTCATATACCTACCTACCTACATACCAGGAGTTGCATAATTTTTTTTTTTAAGTCAACCTGTCGGTCGACACCAACTAGTCACTGACGGCGTCACTAATAAAATGTTATGTAAAGCCTGTTTATAAAAAGGCTGCAACTCGGCACCAAAAGTAGCATTTAATAGTACTCTACAGAGTATCTGCTTTGAATAAATGCAGTATTTCTCAAGCCTTGTCTGAGTACTCCAGCCAAAAGTCTAATGTGTGTGTATTTCCACACAGTAGATGAACCGCTACCCACTGTGCTCCTCACATGTCCTCTCGGAGGTGTCCAGTTGTTATTGTCACGTGATCGGTGACTAGTCGACAAGAGGCTTAAAGCGTCATGGGAGAGCAGTGCAGTCGACAAACCGACTGGTCGAGCAGTCTGTACAACCCCCACTACATGCTGCATGTTATCTACAAACAATGAGACGTAGCAATAAGACCTATTTTCACGCGTGCGTTTTCTGCCTCAACAGCTCAAAATATGAGCTGTGAAAAATGTGTACTGCAAGTATTTATCTGCATCTAATACAGATAAACCTAATACCTTTATTTCAATATGCAGATCAGCTGGATGGGGCTAACTTTTCAAGAAACAAGGTGATCAAAGTAAGCAATGCTGCTTTATTTCCTGTTGGTAAACTAGCATTGCTACTGTTAGAGCCCTCAGTTATGGGGGCTGCTACTGCTACTGTACCCACAAGCTGATGAGGTGAATTAGCAGTCAGACTCATCCATGCGTGCAAACATGCTCCAGCGAAAACATACCGCGCATTCATACACACAGTAACTTCATTAATATGCAGGAGAGTGAGACACAACATTCACATGTTCTAATTCCCTCAGCTCTCCCTCACACAGTGTAACCTATCCATGTCTTGGGGGTAGGATTTAATTGAAAGGTGTGGAGTTTAATGAAGCTGAAGTCACTGCTATCGGGCAACATACACGCCTAAGCACACATACGCGTGTGTGTGTCAGCAAATAAAGGAATTATAGAGACTAATTCAAACAAATTGTACACATGTATATTAACGCTGGCCACATACACCAACATAAACACACAAAGAAGCAGACACAGTAAGCAAACAGCTCACACACACATTGTATTGTACTAAGGGCATCCTTTATGATATTCTGTTTAGAAACACACTCACACATTGTCCTGCTCCCCTGCACTCACTCACACACTCACTCACTCACACACTCACTCACTCACTCACACTCACTCACTCACACACACACACACACACACACACACACACACACACACACACACACACACACACACACACACACACACACACACACACACACACACACACACACACACACACACACCTTAAAGTCCGTTCCCCCGATTGAGGACATTCTTAATGACACAAACGTCCTGTCCTGACACTGACACAGTGTACACACACACACACACACACACACACACACACTAACGCGCTACTCACATTTCCTTCGGACTAAAAGTGCACACATTTGCACACACACCTCATGATGATGAGTCATGCAGTACGTCTCCGTCCAAGAACCAGGTGGATGAGACGGCTGACGTCACAGGTGTCCTCTGAAATCACACGTTCTACAGGGAAGACCTGAATTTGGAGTTTCTCTGTGTTGACACTGCCCAGATACAGATGGTTACAAAGGATTTTCTCCTGAAACATGTCTTTCTCGTCACCCTCTACCAAGATGCACGGAGGAGGGACAGAAACTGCAGGAGGGTCAAGATTACAGCAGCACTTGTAGTAAATGAAACAACTTTATAGGACTGACGCTGGAAAGGACGTTTTAAATGGAAATCAACTAATAATGCACAAGCACATATACATATAAGCCAATGAGGTACCTGTAGGGTGGGCTTGGTCATGTGGCATCAGGCCAATGAATGTCATTCCTCTACATACATATATACTAGTCAGGAGACACCTAAAAGTGTTAGGCTGGGTTTATTATAAAGTGGTTTTGGGTTGAACATTGAATCAGTAAAAAGAGAGAAATGTCCAGTAGAGATGAATGTTAAAAATGAGATATATAAACACAATATATATATATAAAACAGTATGAACCGGGCAAATTAAAGTCACTCAAGTCTTTATATGCAAAAGAGTGAGAAATATAATTAAACTGTATAAATAAATACTGAAACATATCCACGTGATCTCTGACAATTTGCAGAACTTTTCACCTTTCTACAAATGTCACGCCATAAAGTTTTCTACGTGTTAACCCCGGTAAATGAATAATCTTGGAACTGCACGAGATATATTCAGTCAGAAAAATAGGAAGACCAGCGAGGAGTTTTCAGACGTCACTGGAGAAAACCTGCTGTTTGCAGAAGAATTCAGGGTCTAATTTAGCTGAGAAATGGGCTGTTTAAGCGTCAGAAAATTGCTGCCTTTGTCATGATGGAGAAACAAGTCAAATCATCGCTCTGATAAATTGGTGTAAACGGTTTTCAGCCGAAGCTGACAGCACAAAATGGACACAATTCACTCTTTTAGAGGCTCTGTGGAGAAAACAAATGCAGGACATTACTGTAAATTGGAACGCCTGTTAACATGTAGCAGTTGATGTTTAGCAAGAAAACAGCCATTGTGACAATAATGAAGTTTACTCAGTCTTTGACTCATGTGAGTTGCATTTGGACGCAGTTGATGCACATAAATATTATATGAATATACAGCAGATACACACTGAGAATATACATGTTGCTCATCGAACAAATAAAGGGCTAGACTGGCTGCCCTTTGTGTGGTATTGTTAAGTATAGCCTTGATTGAGGCAGCGTTGAAATGAAACAGAGAATACAGACTGTGCTGCCTTTGCTGAAAACTCCTTTGCTTTGTTTGAATATGTTTAGAGAGAACAACAGTAGGTAGCAAAATGATCTGTTCAGTTCAGTATAAACTGTTCGGCAAACGTAGCACACAGTGAACGTACAGCTTTTCCATCAACAATATTCCTCCAGCCTACTTTATTTAATTATTCTGATTAAAAACTACGTGTTTACATGGACAGTAAATATAATTAACTGATCAGATATTTGTCTTCATTGCCCCGAAACACTAATCAGAACAGACCAGTCTTCAACACACCAAAGGGGAATATAACAGAAGAAGCTTTTCTCCCAAATTCATTGTCAGAGCTGAATTAATTCAATTAAAAGAAAAAAAGAAGGTGACTTATAGTTAGACTCATAGTGCTGCATAATTAAGGGCATTCACGCTTTGAGTGTTTTTTTGTTACGTGAATTCGTATATATACTGTCATCACCTTAAAAAAGATAAATATAATATAAAATAATGTTCATTCCAAGTTTATAGGGAGCAAATATTTTCCTATCAAATGGATAATTAAAGGTTTACACCACCACTCGATCTGACCTGACCCGATCGGGCCAGTTTGTTGTTTTGGAAGTGGTCTCATATTCTGATTATTAGTGAAATGTCTGTGTAATAGAAGCTAGTGTCTTCAGCGTCTTTAGAGGCCCAACTAAACCGCTGAGAATAAACACTGTGGAAGTAACAGTCGTGCTCCAGTTCACGTATGCAAATGAAAACGTTCCACACACACGCAGCAACTGTTTTTCCTTGATTTATTGTCGGCAGCAGACGGGTCTCTACAGGAGCCGCTTTCTAGGCTCTCTTTTAATTAGAGCCGTTTAATGAACTACGCCTTCCCTTTAACACTAGACTTTAATAAGATAACTAAATCCCTTCCAACACTAGACCCCAATAGATAACTAGCTCTCCTAATAGGACCACTCACGGTGAGACTGATACGCTGTCTGTATGGAGGGCGGAAGGAGTTGTAGATAAGTCAGACACAGAGATTTTTCATTCCGCTGATAAGACTTCAGTTGTGTTTCATAACTTAGAAACGAAGAACTGCAAGAAGACAAGGGCGAGGGCGATAAAGTTGGACATCTTTGAATTATTAGCAAGAAACAGAACTTCAACCTTCAAAGCTGAACTGCTGCGCGTCATTTTCACACAAGAGGGGGAGATGGAGGCCTGTAAAGGTCACTGTACTCACACCGCACTGTGTTTACATAAAAGCTATACAGGCAGAACGTGGATTACACAACGTTACACATGTCTCAGAGCAGAACATCCCTGCTAGGGCAGCTGAAGTCAGGCCCAGACTCAAAACCGACCACGTTTGAAAACGTTCCTTACAAATAAGCAGCCAATTTGAACAGAACAAGACAAAGTCTTCACTTCATCCGGAGATTGAGGTTTCTGCATAAACGCTGTGTAATTGATGAGACGCGGTATTATATTGCTACATAATTCATGAAATGTGCTAATGAGCGGATTAACGTATTTTAACAAATCTCTCATTCCCGCTGTGAATGAATTCAGTACAGTACGTAGGACTGATATGTGCACAACAAACCCTTGAGAGGAAGTATCCTTTGGCTTCTGGAAGCAAATATCATTTTAATGCGAAAACAATTTTGTCTGAAAGTGCTGTCGTGGCTGTTGTTACGACCTACCTGGAGGGCGACAACATAGAGTGAGGACAGATGACGGCGTGACCAAAAGAAAGGTTGATTTCTTTTCATCCACACATCCCGTGTGTTGTGGATTAGGACAGTTAACAAACCACCCAAAGATACTTCCACCGCCACCGTAAGGCTTGTGAGGGGTGCAGAGGGACGTAGCACCCGCTGTTTAATTGGCATAAATGAACCAAGAGTCGTTCACAGTCACTCTGTGATGGGGCAGTTTGACTCAAAATAGAACCAATTGGAAAATCGAATTCCAGTGATTGGCTGTAATAAATGCAGTGCTTTTGTCTTTTGTTTTTACAAAGAGCGCCCAAACAAAACAGATGACCAAAAACTAGATGAGAGAAGAAAAAAAAAAGAGTACGTGGTGACATAATGATGGAGAGGAGCAAAACGAGTGAGGAAGTAGAGGTAAAAAGAAAAAAAAAGAAGAGGTTGAGAGACAAAACTGGAGAAATAAAAGGGTGAAAGAGTAAAAGAGAGAAGAAAAGGGCAGGAAAGGTGGTTGGAGGGATGGAAAGGAGATGAAAATGGAGAGAAGGTAAACGAAGGAAATATTTGTTGAGTAGAGGTTGAGAAAAAAGAGGAGGAAAAACTACAAAGAGTGATATAAAGGACAGAAAAGAAAAGGGGGAAAAGAACAAGAAAGACATGGGGAAGAAGAAGTAAAGAGTAAGGTTGGAGGGAAAGAGAAAGAAAAAAATAGATGGGAAAGTCAGGGATAAAAGACGGGATGAGGGAAAGGAAAAGTCAGAAGACCAAGTAGCAAAAAAAGAAGAGAGGGAGATTGGTGGAGTAGAGGTGAAGAGACAAAAGAGGGTGAGAAGGAGTGATGAAAAGAAAGAAAAAAGTTTAAAAAAACAAGAACAAAACGAATCACCTGCACTAAACAAGCAAAGGAGTGAAAATTTAAGTGCGTGTTTGGAGAAAGAGTGACGTTTTGGGTCGAGAATTAATAATGAGGTGAGTTTATGTGGCCTTCAGAGTTCCTCTGATGTTGTCTCGTTTAATATTGCATGGAGTATTCCAGACCCCAGAGTTGCCCACATCGGATTGCAACATAGTCTGTGGTGCATTGATGGACAGTGGGGTAGTCGCACATCTCAAAAGCCCCGGAGCCGCTGCTGAATGTCTGATTTCTTTAGACGCAATGTGATGTGCATTTCATGTTAACAGAAACAGCAGGCAGTCGATCAGCACTTGAAAGTTGAAAGTTGGCACAACACCCCTTCGTATCATTATTCAAGCTCAAAACAGAAGTTTTATCAAATGTCTTTGCTCCAACAGACACAACAATTGAGTTGCGTTTGGTCAAGCTGAATGGGAGTGGATTGCTAATAAATGCTGGTCCCGCAGATTCATGACGTCCCGGCGTCCTCTAAAGCCATTTGTGTGGGTCATCATTCTCGTTACATCTCCGTTGGGTTTCTCAGTGAATTCTCAGAGGCCGCATCCTCAAATCCATTCAATAAGTGCCCGATAACCTCCTTTAGCATGCCGTGGTCAAGAGTTTGCAAAAAGTAATCCACGAATAGCAACACAACCCAATCTCATAAGTTACAGATTAAAAAAATAACTCACAAAGGCAGTCTACCTGGCTTTAATATCTTCTTCTCCAGTGTTACTGAACAGAAAACATCAGTTATATGTTTCATGTATCATCTTCATAAAAGCTCCCTGAACAATAAACTCAATTGAATTTGTGCTTCGCTTTGCTGTGCTGCAACCGCTCGTCCAATTCTATGTACCTGCTTACTGGCAAATGCGCTCGCGCTCACACACACACACACACACACACACAAAGAGCAACTGAATAACAGTTGGAGGGTGGAAAATGAATACTCAGCGCTTTATTTTCTCTCACCGCTTTTCATCTGCTTTTCTTTCTTTTCTTTTTTTTTTTTCCAGGGTGAATTGCGAGGAGCGACCGTCGAAGCAATATTACTCCTCTTTGCTCACGCGGATATTGGGAGGGAATCTGATAAAAATGCTATTTATTTCTCATCTCCGCCGCTTCGCTGTTCTCTTCTCACAAAGGCACACGCAGGCAAACAGACAAACAACGGCGATAGCGACACAGGGCGACGTCCCACACAGCACATAAGCACACATATAGTGGAGAACTGCACGCAAAAGTGAAATGGGTCCACACAGTGGAGTACACAAATCCGGCATAACATTATGACCACCTTCCTAATATTGTGTAGGTCTCCCTTTGTGCCTCAAAAACAGTTGAGACTCATCAGAGAATGGACATGGGCCTTCTGAGGGTGTCCTTTTGTGTCTGGAAACAGAAATCGGGGGGGTCTTTGGGGAGGGGTTGAGGGGGTTGAGGGGAGCTGCCTCTGTGGATCGGGCTTGTTCCAGTGCATTCCACAGATACTTGATCAGTTTGGAGACCAGGTCAATGAATGCCATGTCCAAAAGTGTCCCACATGAACGCTGCATTGTCACAACATGGTCAATGTTATTCACTTCTCCTGTCAGTGGTCATAATGTTATGCCTGATTGGTGTATATGCTGAAAAACACTCATTATAACTCACCATAACTGCAGCTATGTGTGTACTATTCCATCCATCCATCAATAAGATTTTTCTAAACAGAAGATATAAAAAATCTGCAAGTGGAACTTTTAACTTTATAGTCAATGTCCACATATTGATATATACAAATACACAAGAAAATATTAAGTACAAAAGCTTCCTTAATGCAATAAATGAATACTGCTACTGATAGATACCTAGTCCACTCTGTATTTTTTTTCCGACAAGAAAAAAACAAACAATAATCGGAAGCATTAAAAGCAATAAATAAGACAAAGGATATGCAATATGATGCATTCACTTTGATGCATTTGTAGTGTGCAGACATTTCGCACGTCTCATAATATCTGACATTAAATCATACGTGCATTTATTTATTTATTTTGTTTGTTTGGAACAGAGCAGCAACGTGATTTAGCTAACAAGTGTGTGGCCACTAAAACTCCCTTAGGCTCTTTGGTCAAGCTCTATTGGATCTGTTAGCTGACCAGTCTGACACGGCTGGAAAGGTCAATCCGTTTAAGTGAGCGACAAACACACGCACACACACAGTTCTCCACAGGGGCGGAACACCTGCGCAACACCTGCTGAGACACAGGCCAAGCTGCTAAATCTTAAAGTGACTGAAAAATAAAAATTACAACACGATTGAAATGATGAGACTACGCTTTCGAGGAGAGAAGCGATTCATCACGACCGTCCAGCTAGTGCCTATATTTTGACCCTGCTGACACGGCTGGACATGTCAATCCATTTAGTAGCCCAGTGGCTTAGTGTCACCAGCCGTCCAGATACCAGTCACCCGTGATCGCTCTGGAAGCAAAGGCAAAGAAGGGCCATCCAATCCCACTAGCCAATCACTGTGCCACATGAATCACATATTAGTTGCTTCTTGTCTGTTTGCTAATCTGCTGCATCAGCTGGTGCGGCTAATTCAAAGGGAAACCTGCTCCCGTCCACATAAGCTCGACTACTCGTTCTGAAAAGATTAATGTAAAGCATGATTAGACAAATTAAATTTTTTTAAAAACACATTAACCTGAATCCAGCATATTTTAGTAAAGGGATGAATGGAGGCATACTCATTCAGCGATACAGGAGCTGTCTCAACAGCGCACAGTTTCTCACAGAGCGCCACACTAGACCTGTCAATCTAAGCCTCCTGTACACAGTAGGCCTTCGTCCCTTTCGCTGCTGAGCCAATCACAGGGCTGCATATTACACACTGACTTCAGTCCCCAGGTGAAATCTATGTTTAGGTTTATGGCAGTTGGCCACCCTACCGTTGCACATGTTTGAAATAAAAAAATGAATATTTGAACCCGAGATGTGTTATTTGAATTGCTCGATATTGCATGCAAAATGATAATAATGATGTATATTTATAAATAGCACTAGGCCAAGTTGAATATATAGAACACATATAGTAGGTACGGGGTCCCTAATACTAATCTCAGTGTGGGGGTCGTGAAAAAAAGACCCCTGATTTAAAGAACAAGATGCTTTTTGGGTTTTTTTTTTTTTTGCAGAAAAATGCTCCCTGCCTTTGATTAGATGCTCACATGGGGGAAAAAAAACTATGAATAAAAAAAGCCTGGCAAAGTAAAGGCTTAGTGTCACAGCATCTGAGACGGGGGAGCAGCATAAGAAGTGGGAGTGAAGTGAAGAAATGTGAGACAAAGAAAAGCTGTGTGGATCAACATCATAGGAAGTAGGAACATCTGTAACAGCTGCAATCCATGTATATGGCGTGACCATTTGGTCTCTGTGTCCAAGCACTTCCTGTATATTAGTCTATTGTTAAATTACTCTTATATAATGGCTGCTATTCATGCATAGATTAACACACACACATCTTTGGAGTTGATTAACTATCAAAAAAACAGAAACAAAAAAAGTTTGTTTGGGATACTTGGATATTTGGATCTGCATTTAACACGTTTAGGCACACCAAATGAGATACTGCAATTTATCGAGCAACAACTAGCGTATGATTTGAAAGTGTTTCGCCAAAAAATAACTTAACCCCCACTTCAGACACCCAACCCTCACAAGAGGGGGCCGCTTAAGCTTCACCTCAGCCACTCAACAGAAACCAGTTCATTCCTGAATGTAGGCTGTCAGGCGCCCACCAAGCAGCTAAGAAGCCAACGTTGATGAAAATCACTTTGCAGTGGCGGCATGACAAGGTTTTAGTGAAATATTTTCCCTTCCGCTCTGTAAAGTCAACAGATGCGAGTGTTAGAAACAGCAGCACAAAGTTAGAAACAGCAGCACAAAAAGGAAGAGAACTCGTGTGCTGTGACACGATACAGGCCATCATTAGCGGTGACAGATTGATTCTGAATTTATGCAAGTACTGGGAATGAAGAGGAGCACATTGACCATGGTTACGACTGAAGGGCCTGATGACGGCGCCAATAACAGGTACAGCCCTGCAAACATTACTGAACAGTGGCAACTAATCAAATGGTGTGGGGTTGGTAGGTGTGAGCCTCAAATAGATATGAAGTAATTTAATTATTGTCGGTGAGTTACCTTTAGTAATGGTACAAAGTGTAACAGTTTGATGCAAATTGACTACAAAGACTACAAAGATATGCATGCAAAACCATGACAAGGAGGCACATAATGACTTCAAAGAGATCCAAAACGACTACACTCAAATAACACAAATATACCAAGAAGAATGTGAATGCAAGCAAAGCCACTTTACTTCTGCACGGTCGGCGTGGGTGTATCTGCCACATTCATGCCCACAGCCCCATTGTACTATAAACCATCTGTATGTAAGGAGAGGGAGTCAATTTGTGTAACCTGACCAGTTTTAAGATCTAGCATCATGTAAAGCTGAGGCAGAGGCGCTGTCTTTTGTCTTTGCAGATACTTTACATCTTACAAGAGTCACTGTCTCACACCCTCAAAAGACGTTAAAGGGCCACGAATAAAACTCATGTGAACTCTCACGACCGAAGCATCATCCTTGTTGCTTCGTCAAAAATAGTCGACGGGGCACAGCTTTTTGGTTTTATGTTTTTAAGCATTTTAGTTTATTTTTCTCACACAGTCTGACGGAGAATTAAGCTATTTTCCCTCAAACACAGAGGCACTAAATGCATCTAAAAGAAAACGATAAAATAAGAAGACTCACTAATGGAACTTATTATTCAAAGTCCACACTAGTACATTTGCAGACAGAACAAAGATCTGGGGACGTCTGACGGACACTACGCAATTTAAAATTTCTTTGTGCAGAGAGGACATCACATGAACCCCTCTCACGGGGAGACGGGTATCAAACTATGATTGTGATAATCAGAGGTCAGCAGGGCATTTTCAACAGTATTATAGCCAAAGCGAGACATGAATGCAGCCAAAAGATGCTTTTATTTCCCATTCAGGAGCACTGACCAGCTCACATGAAATGTAATAGAAAATGACTCTGCTGTTCCCTGACTTTCCAGCAAGGGTAATATACATAGCAGAGGGTTAATGGGGGTCAGGTACTGCTTGTTGTCTCTTTGTTCCTCATCTCTATCAACCTTCTGACCAAAGCTCAACCCTATTTTTACAGCTACATTCAGCTTCAGTGCACAGGCCTACCATGCTCAATAATATACTCCAGCTCTGACAAATGTTTCTAATAATGTTTTCTTCCACCAGCACCGAAAAGGAAATAGAGAGTTCCCTTCCAAGTGAGATAGCGGTCTTGAGAAAGACTTACATTCTATCTGGCATAATGGTTTCTCAAATCAGACCAGCACAGTGCGGTGCAGTGTTCCCGAACCGAGATTTGAGCCTCCAAACACTCACGCTTGCATCTTTTTCTAGAGTATTTATGTGCATTCCTCACCTGACATGACCATAAGCTGTTAAATATGCTGTAGTGTTTGGAATGCCAATCTTCATTTCACAGCCGCTTAACAAGAGTAGAAACTTCCGGTTCTTACCTTCTGCAGTGTCTGCGAGAATGTTTTGTCTTGCTGGACAGTCTCCTCAGTTCCTCCTTTGCTTGTTTCCCACCAGCTCCAAACAGTCTACTGATAGCAGTAGTTGATCAATTGCAACAAATATAGCACGGAGAAGAGTGATGAAAGAGTGCTGAAAACAAAACCTGATTCTGCCGCCATGGTTTGATGACAGAAGGTAGACATTTCTTTGTAATCCCTAAATATTAACCTGTGTAAATACTCTACAGGGGCATTACACCTGTGTCTGGTTCCCTCCATTTTGTAAATGGAAGCCCCGCCCCCCCTTTTTCCCCCTTGTATATAGCATGAAGGCCAGCACTCCCACTTTAAACAAGCCAATCAGATGAACTGAAATAGAGACATGCACAAGTTAGGAACTGCTAGGAAAAACATCTATATCAATCTATTATTATTATTCAAGGACTTTTCTGATCATTGATGTTTTTGTGCATTCAAAATGAACAGATTGTTTTGAAATCCAAATTCTTTCCATACTTGAAGTTTGCTATGTTGGAGTGGACTGTCTCTTAAAGCACAATCTAATTTGTATTTGGAGTGGGGCGTCGTTGAATGGTATTTTCTTTTCAAAAGCAAGGTGGTGATGGCAAGAGGAGCAATATTTTTTATGTGTTCCTTGTTTGACTCACTGAAATTTGGAGTTTAAAATGGAGAGTAATCCTCTCGGCAACTAGGCAACAAGGCAACCCGAGACTACCCAACAATTTGTTCCCCAAAGCCATCCAGTACTTCAGTAAACAATAAAACCCTCCTGAATATTTTAAATTCTTGTGGAATATATTTAATATTTATTATGGTCTTAGTACTCTGTGAATGGAATTGTTTGAGAGTGCATGCAACATTGTTCCCATGTAGGTTTGTATTTGCATGTTTGTATTTTATTCTTCTTAAAAGCACCACTGTGATGGGTATCTCGCAGTTTTGTTGTATCATGCATACAATGACAGCAAAGGTTTTGTTTCCAATTTCTTCCTGATTATAGAGCACTGCCTTTGGTTTCCTAGTTAATGTGCACTGCACATCAACTGTCAGCTACAAAGTGCTGTACTTATATATGTATACTTGCTTCAGGTTCCCCACACCTACATGGTTACCTACATGGTGACCCCACACCTACAACTATTCTAGCAGTTGGAGAGACAAATAGTCAGAGGGAAGAGTGTTAAGCTTAACTCTGCACACCTTAGACTACCTTTAAACTAATCTATTGGTCCAGCAGCAAATCCGTCATTTTTATCCTAAAGTTTCTTCCTCTTCCTCCATTATCAAAATTTAGTTTTACATTTTTACTACCAAGATCATCCGAAACTCTTCTCAAGATCCCAAAAATTAACTGATTAGTTTAATTCGATTAGAACATGTCATCCTTCAACAAACACAAGAACTAGAAAGCTTTTAATATCACTCCTCTTTCTGTGTTTCAGCTGAAATGTTTCCCAATGACAATGTACCAATGTGCCATATTAATGACAATTTGCAAATGTACATTAATTAACTTTCTGCTGTGAGAGCCGTGGAGCTATCACTGCCTGTTCATTTAGATCCATGACCACCACAGTTACATGCATGGGTTAATTGAGCTATGCTCAAAATTCCATTTTCTGAATGCGCTCCTTGTCCCAGTTTACGTGCAACGGAGAAAATCAAATAACTGATGGGAACATGTCCTCCTCCTCCTACTCAGTAGGTGGCGATGTGTGTCTTGTCAGAGGGTTAATATGGCCCCCTTTCATCATATATCATATAAATAAGTCATACAATAAACAAGAGTCGTTCATGCGGCAGACCAGCATTTCAAACAGCAACAAGATGGATATGAGTACAAAGTTTTTAATCTCGGACATAATGTGCGCGCTACTTATGGTGCAGATCTCACATGGTTCTGTTCGGCTCTGTTTACCTTCTTCTCCTTTCTTCAATGTTTTTCGTTCTGGGGTCATACAGTGCGTATTGTGGAGAACGCACTGTCCAGTTAAAGTCCGATTAAGGCGTATAAATGCCGGAGAAAATCGTTTTCCAATCTCCTTATCTGGGTGTCTTAATTGGATAAGGAGAATTCCGATGTTAGGCAGAGTAATGTGTTTACATGCACTTAAGTTGTCCAGTTAAAGTCGGATTAAGGCAATAATTAGTTTTTTTTTCACATGCATGTAAATGTACTGACTGTCATTAGAGGCAAATCTCTTTAGTGACCACACATATTAGTCTTAGTTTTTTCAGCAATGTGTGTCACCTGTAATTCATGTTAAATAAATCACATCTAAACATGACGTTCAGATGTTTGGTGGTGTGATTCATTTCTACACAACCTTTTAATGCATTTAGTTACAGTGAACTCTCAATAATCCAACTAAATCAGGTGTCTAACTTCTTTTTAATGAAAAGATATACTCTGAATATATGTATGTTTGGCTCTTTGGCATCGGGTGTGAAACACTAAAGAGATGTTTTGCACCTGGGGCAAAATTATTAAGATGATTAACAGGTTTTATTCTGCAAATATGCATAAATCAAATTTTGCCAGTTGGTTAACATATATCATACTCCACCATGGCAAATAAGCCTTATTTTGTGTGAGTAGTGTGCATCCACTTGATCAAGTCCACTACTCACTCTTGGTTTGCTTGGTGCAATTGAGGGAAGCTTGAGTTGGAGCGATAAGTAATTCAATTCAATAATTAAGAAGAAAAAGTGATTAATGCCAAATGGTGGCCTACAGAAACAGTGTGATCCCTTTTCACAAACTGCACTTGACAAGAACTCAGAGCCTCTTCTTGAATACAGACTATGCCAGAAGAAGGAAAAACATTTCCTTAAGTGAAGAAATCTCTGACTGCACTTTGCAGCCGATCACATTGAAGCAGACTGGTAATCCGTGGTGTGTTACGCTGAAAGAAGTCTGGCCCACTCCGACCATGTCACAGCAGGTCAATCTCATTAACACCCAGTGATATAGTGCTACTGACAGGTCAGTCTACATTCACCAGCCATGAGACATGAGAGAGGTCCAGAGTTCAACAGTGCCCCGATTCATTCAAAATCTGCAATTTACATTGCTGTTTCCTACAGGTGGGAGGTTAATAGTTTTTGGAGTGAATGTATTTTCACTTCGTGTTTTCTTTTATTTGTAATGTGTGGCTGAGTCACATTGCCAATGTGAGAGCTGACAGGGATCCAAATAATTTTCAAATGTTGTGTATTTTATGTCCCTGTGACTCTTCATGACTTCAGTTGGTGTGAGCACAACTAAATAAACTGAGCCATGCTGCAGTGTGAAGAAGCCAGTCTGTTAAGCCTGTACTGTTTAGTCAACACCATGACCTGTCAGTCTTGTGGGTCATCTGTGACTTGGTACTCAGTATACAGACAGACAATCAAAGCAGAGCAAACCACAAACACAAATCAGCTTTTAAGACTTGGGTCAGTTCATTCTGGCGTTTTCATGGACTTTGTCATGAAAGTAGATTTGATTAAGCGCTTACGCTATTAAAAGTTTTCACACATTTAGCTTTAACAAACCACCGTGATCCCTAACAGGTCACAACATGTTCAGTCAAACTTCCCCCTTGATAAATCCAGTGTAACCCCATGAAACGAACAGCGGCCATCTGGGAGCAACAGTGTGTATGACCCAGTTTCTTAAAACTGTACATGGAAACCTCTTGCTTTAGCGGCCCCACGTGTCAACTAGAGGTACTTGAGTAGTGTTTGTCAACTGGTCATTTTCAGAGACCTTTATCAGGATTACTCCACCTACTTGCCCTTTGAACTGATATATTTCATGCACTCAGTTGTGTTGTCTACATCTTTCTGACGTAGGTAACTTTTTGTTAACGCTTTCTAATGACATCTGTTTGTTGAAATGACAGTTTTGGCATTTTGTTTGTTGTTTTTGACTTGGAGAAGTTCATTAGTTGTTTTGTTGTGTTGCTTTACTTTATTGGGCGAATCACATGGTTCAGTACTTCCCCGCTGCCTATGCATAATGACTTTTTCGGTTACATTTTGGTGCAAATCTGTTTTTCTTCATCCCTAAATTTCCCTAGTGGTGTTTGTAATTGTATTTCAAAAACAACCAGTTTTTAACTATTACAGGCAACATCTGAGAAATATGGCACTCTACCATAACAAAACAATAGCAGATGTCACTGTCACGCCCTAAAAACAACACCCTGAGTAGCAAGAAGTCACACCCTGGTCACCTTTGAGAAAAGTTGTGCATAAAAAGCACTCTTAGGAGTGATTGTCACTACAAAAATAACACTTCCATAGCTGATAGCACTTCCTGTTGCTGACTAGAGTTGTGACATTTGCGAACGAGAAGAATTTATTGACCGGCTCTTTAAAACAAACAATGGGAACCAAGTCACCTTGGCCTAGAATTAATAATTCAAACTCAAATATCCCACCAATAGAATATTTATTGGTGCGATGTCTTAGTTTGAATGATTCTGGTCCAGATCTTACCCTATCATTCCACCCAGTGGTTATTTCCCGGACAGAATGAGTTACCCCCAGACTGGCAGGTTAAAAATAAATGATTTCAAAATGTGCCTGTCTTTTGAACGACTCTTTTAAAGGAACGCATCCACAACATTCGGTTCCCTGTGAAGAGCCCAAGTTGTAATCAAATTGTGTAATCAAATGACATAATTGTAGCGTTCGTTAAACACACATTGTATATCAACCATGGCGGTAGGATTGGCAACAGCCAAATGCTGTATTTTTAAGATCATGTCAATCAATCATTGTCACTGATTCAACCAACTACTCAAACAACTATTGTAATTAAAACATTAATAATGAAAATACAGCATTTGGCTGTTACCAATCCTACCACCATGCTTAATATACAATGTGTGTTTAACAAGTGCTACAATTATGTCATTTGATTACACACTTAAGCAGCCAACCAATAATCTCTGCAAGATTACCTGACTGCTCTGCCAGGACATCACTTTGTAGGTTAATCTCATCACTGTTTCTGATGGCTTTATCAAGAGTATCATTCCTCCATCAAATCTGATCATGAAGTCAAGGCATTGCTTAATGTAGATATTGAGACTGCCACTATGTCTGTTCCTTTAGTGGTGAAAACATGAAATAGCACAGGGCATAACTTTCATAGCTTATTCAGTTCCTAGTTCTATAGACAAAATCATATCTTGATTCAGTTTACAGTAGCCTTCTATACGCCTTACAATTAGGAATGAAGTTACCTGTTTAAATTCAAGAAAGGACGGACTAACTAGCTTGCTAATGGGACACATTTGTCATCCTTCCAGAGAAGGGATTTGGCAGCATGTGAGGCAATGAAAAACAAGTCTAATTCTAGTCCCTCTAACTATAGAAAGCTTAATGAACTTGTCTGCAATCTTGCCTTGCCAATGTATGAATGAATGACTTCTCTGTAAGAGTATATTCCAGAAGCTAACCAGTCTCAAAAGCATTACGCACAGCCTGACAAACACTCCAAATGTGTGAACCTGCTGTTAGCCAGGAAGCTTTGGCTCAGGGCGGAAATAGCACTTGTCAGCTTTCCATTACAGCACAGTCTCCGTGACCACTGGACCAGATTTGTCCATTAGCATCATGTTTGCTCGTTTTATTACCGTGTTTTTGGCATGTAGGCCTAAAAAACTTACAATGAGCAACCTGGCGGCGGTTTAATGTTTAGCTCAGAGTCTTTAACAATGAACAGTAAAAAAACAAAAACAAAAAAAAAAAAAAAAAAACACATGAACACCCAGGCTGCTCCAGAGGTGGATCTGTGACCTTCTGCCAGCATGACATGCTCTCTATCCAGCAACTTCAGACACTGAAGCAGCTAAATGCCTTCAAATGCGAACCAACAGACGGGATTATATTCAACAGTACTCCTGTGGTTTTAAAGAAAGCCCCGCTCGACGTGTATTTGTTCCTGTATTTGTGTGTCATGGGAGGTGAATCCTTTTTAGGCGCCACTGAGAACCCTTGCAAGTGGAAGTACGCAACATGTCGGTGTCAGAAGTTAAGCCAGAGGAGGATCAGAAGGTGTCTAAACCTGTTAACCATGGAGGGACGCGTGCCAGCACTTTACATAAGCTATTATGACAGCAAAGCGCAGCACAGCTAAACGAATGAAGAGCTGAATTAAGTGAGGGCTACAGTAGCTCTTATTACCCTCTCTGTTTTTTAACAGTAATTAGCTAAGCTGTTAAGAGCTGCAGGCTAACACGGAGAGAATAGTGATGTTTTTTTTTTTGTTTTTTTTTTTCATTTTGTTTTTCCAAGACCTATGGGAAAGTAGGACCATTTTAATTTTACGAGAGATAAAACGGGTGAGAGGAGACGTAACAAACAGTAAAAGAAAGTGTGAAGAATACAGATGGGAAAAGACCAGCAAGCAAATGAAAGTATACGAGAACAGAGAGGAAAGGAGAGAGAAGTAGAGAAGGAGGGTAAGAGGAGAAGAAAGAGCAACAGGAGGATGTTGGGGGGATGAGTGGGGAAGGGGGTGGGGGCGGGGGGCAAGAGGAGTTTATTTGGGAAAGATGAGAGGGTGAGAAGAAGAACACAAAGCAACACGGGGAAGTAAGGAACAAGCAAAGGAAATGAAAGAAGGCTTCCGAATGAGGAGGTGCAGAGGCTGAGGAGGAGTGTGGAGGTGGCACAGATTGGAGGAGGATGTTCAAAGAGTGTGTCTAAGTGAGCTTCCCATGGTTGGTTTTCCTCTTTATCGCCTGGCACTCTAAGACCCCTCCACTGCTGAGAGAGGGGGGAGGGAGAAGGAGAGGGGGGAGGGTGGGAGAGGGAGGCAGTGAGGCAGGCAGTCCTTCGACTGGATAATCCTCTCCACTAATACTAATCCCCGCTCTCTCACTCACTCACACAGTCACACACACCCTCTGCACTTTTCCCACCTTGCGGATCAACTGTTTTCTGCTTTTGACTGCACACGTTTGACGTGCGCACACACGCACACACACACAGACACACACACTTTGGCCAGGTGTACGTGGACGCGCAAACATCAGAGAGGAAGAAACAGACATAATGAAACAAGAGGTCGTCACTTTGAGCCTCATAAGATAATCAACCAAATAAGAAAAAAACAACACGACAATCTGTACATGAAAACAGAAAGACACACTGGCCTCTGACCTGACACACTAAAAACTACGTTGAACTTTATCTACTTTATTTTTGAAATTAACAATTTTACAAAAGATTCAGTTGAGCGCTGATATTTAGTAATAACGTTTTATAATTAGCCATAATAGAAATAGAAAATGAAGGTTTGTTTTCAATATATTATTTTTTTCTTAAATCTTTTAATCAAATTAGATGTAAGATGTAGGGTATAATATAAGGGAATAAGATAAATTAATGCAATTTAATTTCAATTTACTGTCACATAAATATCATCAGGCTTTAGGTCTTCTGGGTGAAACACGCTGAACATCAACACATTGGTTTCTTTAAAGAGGATCTGTTGCAGTAGTTGGGAGGTTGAGCGCCTTGCTTAATGGAACTCTGGAAGAGAGAAACGCGAGAGAACGTAGCGAGAGATAAGGACTGTGGTTAATTTTTAGAAGGTTAATACAGCATCTCTTTCTCCCTCTGTCCCTCATTCTGAGCTCCCCAGAGTCATTAATTATGATACGCACCCACACACAAGCACTCAAACACACACACGCACGCGCACACACGCGCGCGCGCACAACCACCTCCATGGCTAAGCAGATAAAGGATTAGTGGTTGATCCTGTTTGTGCCAGGCTGTTTGGCTGAGCTGACTTTCACACTACAGACACACACAATCTCACACAATCACACACACTTAACCCTGTGACACACAAAAACTGTCTGCACGCGGTCACAAATGGAAAAACACAGACACACACACACACACACCTGTTAGCGGCCAAAGTGACAATCAGTGTCCTCGGACCAGAAGACTGTGTGTGAAGACAGAACGGCGGATAAAGTTGGAAACGAACGAATGAGCGAGTAAGTGGAGTGTGGCGGGAGGTGGAAAAAGGTGACACGTCACACACTGAAAACCTCCTTAGAATTGTGAAAGTGGGACAAAAGGAGGAAGACAGACCCTCCTCAGCCACTCGCTGCCCTTCCTCTTCTCATCTTCTCATTGACATAACTGCCTGCCAAGCATGCAAGGTAATTTACTCCAGGGGACGAAAACGGATCAGGGCGTAACAGATATCACATTGCTTGTTCAGCTTAAAATCTACTTTAACTTTTCACTTTAATCATTCTGTTCACCCCCCTACACATGAGCTCTCCCACCTCGCCTTTTTTTTTTTTTTTTTTTTTCTCATAACGAGACAGATCTTCCTTAACAGGCGAGGACAGGGAAGCCCGGGGTCTAATTCCAACGTGTCGTTTTTTGCCTTTAAAACGCAAACTTTCCATTTTAGTTTTCAATTAATTTCTTCCAACAAATTATAGAGGATTAATTAAAAAGGCTTCATATTAAAAAGGTGGGTTTTCTTTCTTTTTAATTCCCCTGCCTTATCAAGTGGTTTCCAAAGACACAAAGCAGGTTTCATGGCAACCCAAAGGAATTCATGAAAAAAGAGAAGCGAGTAGATACTGAAGGATGGAAGGAATGGGGCTGATAACAGGACTGACTCATCAGGGCTGAGCTTCTTTACATGCTGTATTTTATTTTATTTATTTATTTTAGAAATGAAAACTCCACATGTTGCTACCCAGTCACAGTTATTAAGGGAACCACACAGGGTAGACACAATTAGCTCAATAGGCATTACACTTTAATAAGTGCCTTTACCTTCATTACCATTTGTGCCTTGATCGTAAAGAAGAACTTCAGGGACAGGCGCTGGGTCGAGAACATCCTCGGGAATGGGAGCAACCTCGGAGGCAGGAGCAGGAGCAGGAACAGGAGCAACATCGGAAGAAGGAACAGCGGCAAACCTGGGATTGGGAACAGGACCAGGAGCGGGAAGAAGAACAGGAACGGAGGATCAGGAACAGGAAAGGCTCGCTGGGAAAGGCTCGCTGGGTGGTTGGGTGTGGTTGGTAGACCGAGGGGTGCTGGAGGCTGCTGTTATGACGTCTATGAGGGCCACGCCTCCCTGTGGAGGCCCTCATGGCTGGAGAAGTACCTCCAAAAAGAGGCGTAAACTCTGGTCTATAGTCTATAGTCCAACATCTCCTTCATTAAGTGCAGCTCTCTGCTTTGCCCCACCTGCTTTGCACCAGTTGCTTGTTTGCTGCGACTCCAAATTAATGAAGCTAGAATGGTCTTTGATGCCAGCACAGAGTGTACGGTGAAACTTAATATTGTTTTCTTTAGCTGACACAAACTCTAAATAGTGGCGGTATTTCCAGCTCAAAAACACGCATCTCTCTCCTCCCTCCACTGTTGTTTACGTGTTTCTCTCTCTGTTACATGAGTTCTCCTCATGTTGAAAATGTGATGTGTCGCAAGCAAAAATATATATTTAAACTCAGGAAAACGGGAACGCACATTGAATTAGATAAGTAACTTTAATCTGATTACTGCTTTGGAAATAGTAACACGTTAGGCTACTTGTTATTGAAAAAAGTGGTAGAGTAACGTGTTACTAAATAATGTTGTACCTGTTGGTACATTGTGTAAATTGAGAAGCCCCAGCTTTTCTTAAAAAAAAAAAAAAAAGCAAAAAAAGAAAATTTATAATCAACTGAAATACACAGATAGTAATAACGAAGATGTTGACGGAAACTGATTTTTTTGAACACACTTGTTACCTGTCAGTTTTATTGCAGACAAAGGACATAACACAGTAGTTGCTGCTTCGTCGATCATCAATATATATTTGCGTGCAGATGAAACATAAAATCCATATTTGTCTTTTGCCAAAACTTTAAAAACTTGCTTGAAACCATGCGGAACAATTTAACATAACCATGGATTTACACAATCGATTTACATGCACATCAAAACTTGACAGTGGCAGGCGGATGACGAAATGGCAAGTGGTGATTGATATCGGTGTCATTCACCACTGCAGGTCTTTCTGACTCCGGTTGATTAAATACCTGCAATCATCATAAATCAGCACGGATAATGCACGCGCCCCGTCCTCCGTCTTTAATTTGGGGAATGTGCTGCGTGCAATTACAAACAGCGTGGGTACTTTTATTAATTGGTGACATTGGTTAGCATGGCATCGTGAGCTGACAAAGTAGGTGCATGACCTTCAGTGGTTTTCCACGCACAACCCTGACAAAATTAGTTAGTATTAGATCATATTCTTATTAGATCATATTTTACTAATTTCCAACGTCTAGCTGAACCACAGAGTTTTTTATGGAGCAAAAAGTGAGCAAAGAGAAACAATAGGCCTGATAGACAGTGTCCATCAACAATGAAATGTTTTTAATTTATATTTTTGATGTCAGTTGCAGCTACAGTGGAACCCCTGAATGACCTCCAGTATCATGTAGGCAATTTGAATTTCTTAAAAGCATTGAATGAGCATGAAAGTACTCCTCAAAAGAATATCAATCACGCACACTGGTATGTGCAGAGGGAGGGAGAGTGCGGTTGATTTGGTGTGTGTGTGCGCGTAGGAGTGTGCCCTGGTAAAAGTTGTCAGTGTGTGACTGGAGATTAACATGTCTACCTTTTCTACCTACTGGTACTCAAAGCGCTTTCGCAGTCAGAGACACATCTACCCATTCGCTCACACGTCATTGCCACACACTGGGAGCGACTGGGGCTTCAGTGTCTTGCTTCGACATGGACAACCTGCTACTGAGCCACAGCCCATTAAGTTGCCGCGATTATCACACATCTGGTCCGGTGCTTAAAACCAGATCAAACCTGCAGGATGGTTATGGTTTGGGAGTGAATGTGAGAGAGGATGTTTTTTTTATTTTTAATTTTTTTGTCAGGCCTTTACACAGCATATATAGATATATGTAGTATAATCCAGATCAAGAGGTTTTTATCAGCATAATGAGAACATATTCACTTGTTTATGCAATATTTTGTACTATATATTTCATATTTGTATTTCTTTCTTTTAGCTGTCTAGTCTAATTAAAGGGCTGAACCATTACTTTTTGGTGTACCCTGGCTGGTATATACAGTGTGTATGTGGAGGTACATGACTATATATATATATATATGTGCATATCTGGTTGTTTCCATTTAAAATGACGCATTTTTTACTTCATGCCTTATTTAAAATGTTCTTTCCGGTTTCTTTCTAGATGAGCCTGATGAAGACCATCTTTCTAGAACTGTTCACTCACAAAATATTTTTAATTTGGCCCTTAGCTATGGGTTTTCCTTAACCAGCTTCTGTGGAAGCAAAACAAAATGTAAAATTATTTCAGTATTGAACATAAAATTGCATTTTTCATGCTTTCCATCGCCCAAAATCAACCGTTCCTCTTTACATAACACATCATTATCACAATTGCATGTAATCGGTGTATATGCTCTGTTTCAGCTTATTATGTGCATAAAGATGTGAATGACCTACACGTCCGTGTGCATTTTTGTGTGTGTGTGTGTGTGTAAACTTGCATGTGTAACACTACCTATTTCTGAGACGCTCAGTGAAGTGTGAAATGCAAATTGTTGTTGTGTTAATTAAGATCCCCTCCTGCCTGCAGTTTTCTCAGTCTTAGTTGGTGTGTGTGTGTGCTCCCATGCCTTCCTGTGGTGTCAACGAGTCCGAGTTGTCGTTGCCAACATTAAAAAAAAATATATAAAGCCCTCTGGAATCAAAACAAAGTAAAACTTAATCCATTGTGGAGTATCGGACAAAGGGAACAAACTACCGAAGTGTTGTTTTTTTCAACACTTTTGTGTCGGAATCTGTCACTGCCGCTTTCCTTTTTTTTTTTTTTTTTTTTCACTGTCATCTGTCACATTTTTCTTTGCCACATCTAGCCACCTGTAAAGCAACACCACAACAGACAGAATTATTTTTGGGACATTTGCTATGTGCATGTACCCACTGTCTCGTCCATCTTTTGTTCAGATAAATCGGTCTATGCAGTCCACAATAGCTGGCAGATGTACGAACCCCGCGGTGCCATCACGAATAGGATTCCTGCAGAAGGTCAGTGTGGCAGCTTCAGTCACTGACACCTCCGCACTGCCTGACTCCTCCTGGCTAATCTAAAAAGAGGTGAGTCGAGAGTGTGAATGGGAAGGTGATGCAGAGGCAGACAGCACATTAGCTACAGAGAACTAAACTGTTTTGTACCAGGGTGCAGACATGTTTATTTCCGCAGTTAAATCTATGGAGGCCAACATGTTAACCCAAAGCAACTCCAAAGCTTTTCTACAACATTTTTTTTTTTATCTGTTCATGTTTTTAACTTCCCATTCCTATGCTAATAATAACCTGGTGGATAAAGTGGAATAATTAGCCCCAGAAAACACTGAAAACAATCAGAAAGCTGGTGGAGACCAAAGTAGAGGTTAAAGAAGAGTGAATATTGGAGATTGCTTTTGTGCATGTGTGAAATCTGGGTTTTCTGAAGCATGTGTTGTCGTTCTGTGTGTGTGTGTTTTAATGTCTGTGTTTTTTGGCTCTGGCTAGTAGAAGCCCCTCTCTAGTACCCCCCCAGCTCTGTCTCTCCTGCCAATAGCTAATTGATTTGGCTCCATCCTGCCTGCTCTACTTACTCAAGTAGTTAATTAACTTAACTTTTAATTTGTTTCCACAAAGCGCCTGGGTAAAATATAAAGCTGACACTGGCTGTGCGCGACCACTCACCCTGTTTTTGTCTAACAGAGCCCACAAAGCTGGAAGCCCCACGGCTTGTAAACTGGCCTGTCAGGCCTGAAAAGTTGCTCAGAGTTTAGCGCACATGTCAAAGACTTGCCAACTTTTCCCAGTTTCGCTCCGTAACTCAGTCTAGCTCTTCGTCGCGCTCTTTTTTTAGTTAATGCTCGGTTTCTTTTCCTTTTTTACTCTTTTACTGCTTCATTTTATCTCTCCTCGGCTTTGTCGTTAAATGTACATTAATTATGCTTTTAATTGCCACATAACACTAAAATTACCATACTACATCTGCATGTGGTTGATGAGGTTCTTGATTAATAGCAATTACTCTCCGATTACTTCACCAGGTGCTGAGATTTGTGTCTTTTGAAAAGTCGCTTTCCAGTCCGTACTCTTCTGGAACAAAAGCTCCTCACACACACCTACTCACATTTTCAGCAGCTTAACAATGAAGAATGGGGCTGAAAACAAGCCAGTGGCAAGACAACGCATCAGCAGCGACAGCTAAAAAGCTACAGTCTCCAAAAAAAATATACAATGACAAAGCCATAAAAATGTTTCACACTGCTAATGTAATATCTCTACATATTGCCGCGTTCACACGCCAAGAGGATGGAAGTTGTGCATTTCTGAGGGATTAACACAAACTATATTAGGATTATAATATGTTTTCTGGTACAAATACAATTATCTAACAAAGTGTGGTGTAAATAATGTTATTCACAACCATACCTCCATGATAAAAGAACTGTTTTTATTACGCATGCAGCTTTAACTCCGTATATTGATTAAATTTTATTGTCACTGCATGTAGTACCAACACATACACAATGAAATGCATTTTGGCAACAGTCCCAAGCATACAGCCAGCGCCATTAAGGACCATCTTTGGTGTAAAGAAGAACAAGAAGTCCTGGAAGTGACTGAATGATCTCAGCATCATCAAGTGTGTCTGGGGTTACACCAAGAGACAGAAGATCAATGGTTAGTTCTCCTGATATTTTTAGCATCCTACCAACCAAGTTACTTCAAAAACTAGGTTCAAGTGTACTAAGAAGAATGGATGTTGTTTTTAAGATGAAGAGTGGTCACAAAAACTACGGATTTGAAATGAAACAACAATGGAAAAGCAGACTTGAAGGTTTAATTCAAGGAGCTAAACAAAAATATCCAATGAAAATTTAAGGAATAACAATCATTTTTATACAATGTCTCCTCATTTCAGGGGCCCAAAAATATTCGGACAAATTAACATTCCCATGAATCTTTTTTTTTTTTTTTTCAAGTATTGTCGAGAATCCTTTGCAGGCAATGTCTGCCCGAAGCCAACCAATGGAACAATTTTATCATATTTTCAGTTGTTGCTTCCATGTGCGTCTTTCCGCTTTACGTTTTGTCTTAAGCAAAATGAAATACATGCTTGACTGGGTCGAGATCTAGTATTTGACTAAGGCAATGCAGAATATTCCACTACTTTGCGTTAAAAAACTTTTTTCATTGTGTTTTGGGTCATTGTCTGTCTGTATTGTGAAGCACCTTCCAATAAACTTTGTTGCATTTGACTGAATTTGAGCAGCAAATATATCCCTATACACTTCACAATTAATCTGGCTGCTTCTGTCTTCTGTCACATCATCAATATACGCTAATGACCCAGAGCCGTTGGAAGCCCTGCATGTCCATGCCATCACACTGCGTCCACCATGATTTACAGAAGATGGGGTGTGCTTTAGATCATCAGCTCTTCTAAGCCTTCTGCATATTTCTCTCTTTCATCTGTCCAAAGAATGCTGTTCCAGACGTGGGCTGGCTTATTCTGGTGTGTTTTTTTTGGCAAAGTCTAATCTGGCCTTTCTATTTTTGAGGCTGATGAACGGTTTCCACCTTGTGTTGAATCTTCTTCACTTGGGTTGATGCTATTTTTCTTCACCATGGAAAGGATCTATGGTCTTTTTGAGTACCAGAGCAAGCCAGTGCACTACTTTCCACTATCTCTCTGACAGATTTGTCTTTTTTCAGCATAAAATTGGTCTGTTTCACTTCCATTGAGATCTTCTTTGACCGACTGATCTAGAATCAACTCCAGATATTTTACCTGCTTAAATTGAATAGCCCATGAAATAGCTTTCGAGTCAACTGTCCAATTACTTTTGGTCCCTTGAAAAAGAGGTGGCTACATATGAAAAAGTTTTAATTTCTAAAGTCTTTCTCCAATTTGACTGTAAATACTCTCAAGTAACAGCTGAGGGTCTCGACTTTAAGCGCATATTGATTATATAACTGTATCTTGAACATGTTTTGGTAAACAGCTAAAATAACAAAACTTGTGCCAGTTTCCAAATATAGACGGACCTAACTGTAGTTGTATGTTATAGTGAAAGTTAATAAATGTTCAGACGGCTGTGTCTTGACACTGGACTGAATAAAATATAGTTCTTTTTCATTGCGTTTACTAGTATTTGTCATAATTGGGAAAACACGTGTGGAACCAGTAACAGTGATGGTTCTGGTCCGTTCAAATTTCCCATTAAGCCTCTGAGCCAAGATACATAATACAGGATGCTGGCTCACTGTAATAGTATTTAAGTTGCATCTGTGCTTTTTGTGCTTCATGACATTGTTTAACTGTCTTTAAAGAAATCAAATGAAACGTCTATGTTAGGATGAAGTTCTTGATGTGGAAGTCTTCATCTCTACTTAGTGACTGCTGATCATGTTAATCAATATTTGAATTTATCGCATCACAAAATCTTGCATGTGAGATGAAAACACTCTCCTTCCTTCTTTCCACAACCTGTTTTCCTGATAAGCAGCCTCGTCCGAGGAAAGCCAAATCCTGATTTCACGTTTTCATCATAGCACCTATCAAACTTTAGAATCAACTCCCTTTACAGCGTAAGACGAGCAAAACCACATCAATCTACCTTAGTAATTTCATGGCACCTGAAACACCTCGTCTCATTCTGCCTCTACCTCCTCTCTGTCTGACTCTTTCTAGCTGGCCTTGTTATCTCTCTCCTTCTCATTTCTCTGTTGTCTGTCTATTCATTTGTCTCTCTTTGTCCTTGCTGGCTGCAAAACAATTTAATAACCCTGTTTTTTTTTTCCGTAACTGTTTGTCAGTCATGAAAACATCATGGAAACATCCTGAAACACATTTTTGCCTTCTCTCTGTTGGATTGAAGATAAGGAAGTCCATTCTGCAGCCACTCTGGGGGGTCAAACACTTCCCTGCCAGCTGTTTTCTGTAGACTTATGTTTGCTGGTACAGCGAAAGCCTCTGCAGGCAGTCCAGTGTTTTTTTGTTTTTTTTTTTGTGTATGCCTTTGTGTGTTTGCTCATGTTCAACAGTTTTATTATGCTAGCCAGAAACATAAATTAAAATTATTTAAATACATTGTATTGATATGACTAAATATATTACATGTGCTCTAGATTGGCAAACAACAACTGTAAATTTACCACAAAAAAAACAAATTTAAGACATACATTAACCAGTTTGATTGACACGTATCCTTCAGTTGTGATGTAAATAATGTAAGACCGAATAAGACAATACAATTTGAACGGACAACTAAAAAAAAAAAAAAACAGCATATAATTACATTAAATTTTAGTACTGAAATCATTCTAAGGGATCATCATCATGAAGAAAAGAGGTTATTGGCCACTTGCTGATATTTTAATTGTCTAAAACTGAATTGTTAATGGTAGAGAAAACTCCTATATTCCCTTCTTTTAGCTGTTTTGGTCACAAGCCTGAGACTTTTCAGAGGCCAGTTATTTAAATTTTTCCAGCAGGTAGTTTTTGAGCTTGTCTGCTAATTGGTGCCAGACAGATTGCTGTCGCTGCTGGAGTGTGGTCACATTAACCATAGAAAAGTGCTGTTAAACCAAGCAATGAACAACAGAAGAGAAAGCCCTCAGCAGACCTGCAGATGTGGTGATAATTCTTTTTTATCATTATTTTCAGCAACGTTTTTTTTTTTTTTTTTTTTTCTCACAGACCATTGCGTCATTTGTTTCATTGTTACACAAAAACAAACCACTAGCTGCTCTGCAGCAGATTGAACAGTAGATTAATCCATCCTGTGCAAAATACACACAGGTAAGTTTCTGTTAGGCCAATAAACACAGAGCCGGGCCTGTCTGGTGAAGTCTAGACTAAATAAAGAAAAAATGACTCTGCAGGACGTCTGATCATTTTGCTGCCAGATTTTGATATTTGGGCTTGGAGCAGAGGGAAGTCGTGATCGGCAGGTTAATAAGCCTCTTAGGAAGTGACAGAGGACACTGGAGTTCACAAACTGTGCACATCCTGTTTGCGATCATAGGATGCAGACAGGCAGATAGGCCATTAGTCGCTGCATCATAAACTAGCACAAATGTGTGAATGAGACAGTGAAGACACAGGGTGTAACTTGTGGTGTGTAACAAATCCCCTTAATTTAAATTGCCTGTTGCCACATTGTTTATTATTTTTCTAAGTTTGCGCTGCAGTTGTTGACTATCACCCTGGCCTTTTACCAAAGATCTTTTTTTTTTCTTTTTTTTCTGGCAGTTCCCCTATTTAGTTCAGGAGACTTATCAACACCAGGGAGTACAACTGCAATCCACTGAGAAGCAGCACTCTATAGGAGGTCTGGTTTAGGTCACTTGCTCACAGGCAGGATTTAGATATATAGGATTGTTTTTTTTAATACAATTTGCCCTCTAAATTTTCAGCTAGTCAGTCCATTGTGTTTGTCCTAACAAGAGTTATTTGATGAAACCAAAGCATGCTTCTTGTAGCAGCAATGTCTTTGTCATATTGAAAGCTAAGGAAGTTGTTTACATTTAAGTCACAAAATCACAAAAATTTTCAAAATGTCCATGCAGAGTACCGAACCTAAACTGAATTCTCGTCAGCCTTAGATTTTTCAATGAAAGGATTCATGCATTAGGAGTCCTAGTTCTGGGACACATTCTGCCATTTGAAATACTGCATGTCCTCCAAGTCACAGCTGTGCAGAGTTGGTCCCCAAAGCAAGCGACCTTCTGTCTGTTCTTTGCCAGGTACTTTACTGCAGTCAAGTTACTTGATGGCCGACACATGAAAAGCAACAAGAACCATCATGTAAACAAGGATCCCTGCAGAATGCAAGGGAGAGATGTCCAGTGATGATAATGATTTTGCCAGGAGCAACATGTAGGCTCAACAGAGCATTACAGAGAGAGTTGCAGACATTGCTGTGATCTTGTTTTATCTGTTACTGGTCTCACTACTTTATGAACAACTCGATTGAGGACGTGCACATACACAGGTGAGGAACCTGTCTTAATTAATTAATTTATATTCACATATACTGAGGATTCCTCTCTACTTCCGATTTTAGATAAATCTTGTCAGTAGTTCTGACTAAGTCTCTCTCTGCTTCTGTAAAATTACTGTCTGCTGTGACATCATTCATTCTTTAAAAAAAAACAGGAGTAGTAAATTCCCAGTGTCCTCATCTTTGGTTAAAAGTCTGTTGAATATTAGATTAACGTTTTCTTAATAAAACATCAAAAATTCACTTTAGAACATTGTAAACGCATGTTTTTTTTTCAACTATTTACTTGCTAGTGTTGTCAAAGATAACTCTTACTGAATCTGTATTGTACTCATTTTTCTTAAACTGTTGTATCTTTGTTATTTTAGCGTCAAGTTTCAGAGAAATTAATGTTTTGTAAGCAGAACACCAGAAAGCAACCTTGGATCAAACAGACCGGTGAAGGTTTTATAATTAAATAGACTGAATGTACGAACAACTAACTAAATATACAAAGGTCATAAATGAATGGTATTGGCTGACGGCAAGGTTCTTTTAAGAAAAAGTTATCAAGTTCTGTGCAGCAATAGGGTAAAAAATGCAGACAACACTGCCATCTGCTGGACACTTTTAATCTCCATTAACCCGTTTGTTTTTTAGTTTCAACGACATACAAAGCTTTAATTTAATATATAGAGACCTGGAGTGTCAAAACATACAGTTAACATCTGTTATAACACAACCTTATGAAGCAAGGGTTTGGGATTTTGATTTAGACTACAAATAAAGATTAGATTTATTTAAGTCACAAAGAGGGACAAATGAAAACGGTTTTAATGTGTAACCTCATTAATATGAACTGTTTCAACAAAGAAAACACACATCCAACTTTACTTGTTTAGAATATGTCAAAAGAAAGTGGAGAATATGCTCGTGTATTCTTGGTACAACTTTGACATGCACCAATCAGGCATAACATTATGACCACCTTCTTAATATTGTGTAGGTCTCACTTGTGCCTCAAAAACAGTTTTGACTCATCAGAGAATGGACATTGCCCTTCAGAGGTTGCCTTGTGTTGTCTGGCAACAGAATATTGTGAGTGGGGGCCTTTGGGCCCTATGGGTTGAAGAGAGGTCTCTGTGGATCCGTGCATCTCACAGATACTTGATCAGTTTGGGATCTACAGAATTTGTAGTCCAGGTCTTGAGCTGTTTTTCGTGTTTTTGAGTTGCTACATTTTTGTGTGTGTGCTTGTGTCAGGCTGTTATTGCTGTGAGGTTGTGGTGCCTGGTCTGGTCATGTTTCCCAGTAGAACATTGTATTGTCACAAAATGGTCACTTTTTAACTGTCAGTTGTTTAATGTTGTGGTTGATCAGTCTACTTCTTCAAAGGGATGTTTGACGGTTTAGGCTTGTTCTATATTTGCATTTAGGCTGAAGAGTAGTGAATAGATTAAATTTGGGTTTGGAAATGTTAAAAGAAATCACAAAACTGAGATTAAGCAGTGTGGTAAAGTGAAGAGGTTTGAGAATTTAGGTGCATATTTTCTTTTTGAGCAGCAGATGGCAGTATCCTTCACCGACTACCTGAACTCTCAGCTTCACAAGAAAAGGAGCTGGGAAGACACTGCTCTTATAATCCAAAGAACTTCTTGTTTTTGGTTTTGTGTATAATCACTCGGATGCTGTCATTACTCATGTTAATTGGTCTTGGCACACTATTTTGCAACATTACCACCGTTTTATTGAGCAGATTTTGAGAAAACATTTGTGACTAATGAAGTCCTCAACAACAAATGACACAGATTTAATTAGTCATCTTTAGGAATGAAGGAATAAAACCCACACACAAATTTTATATGATTTATTCATTCACAGGGAATTCCATCCCATTGCAACACTAAGCTCTGCAATCTGTAACTTTTATGTATTTCCACTTTCTCCAGTACAGTGTCATTTGAACTTGATAAATGATCTAAGAGTTTGAAGTTGTTCAGGATTAAATGGAAAATAGTACACGCATGTAACAATAAGCAATAAGCATTTTCAAAGTCTGTGTCTGGTGACAAAAAGTAAGCTTTACTTGATACAGATGCTCAGACTCATAAACAGAGATAAATATTTCTCAATGTTGGTTTCCAAATCCCACTCATTTATTCCATTAATAACCTGACTCACTGCAACACCTTCATACGCAAACATGGATGGCCTCTCTGACCTGCACGAACATCTGGATCCTCTTTCTAGAAACTCACGCATGCCTGTGTGTGTGTTATATGATGATGAATATGATGAATGTGTAGTAAATATGATGTCTCACCACTTGTTGCCAGCTCTTCAAACTCGTCTCTTATTCTCTCTGTTGTTCCTGGTTTTAATTCTCTTTATAACTTTCTCTATTCTTTTATGGAGAACCCTTTTAACCTTTGATATCACAGGCACATCTGAAGCATTTCATACAGTCATATGTCCACTTTGTGCCTGTCCTTTGTGATTAAATATTGCTGTGTGTTCTCAGTATTTGAACTGACATGAAGCAGTGTCATAAAAACAGAGTTCAGAGGCAGGTTGTAAACACAACAGTTTGACCCAATGATCAAAACTACTTCTGCAGTAGTAGTTTATTTGTCCCAAACAGCTTTTGTTGCGTAAATTCTGAATTATATATTCACACAACTAGCTACAAAGGATTTGTTGTAAAACTGAACAGGTGTAATATTAAAGCAATCTGTAGCAAACCTACAGTAACAAGCAGCACCTTTAGTGTGGTCATTATGTATTAGGATGTAATGAGGAAACAAAAACTATGACCCACTGATGTATTGCATATTGACATTAGTAGTCAGAAGGTAGAAGTGATTTTTCACTCTCAACTAAAGTGTCAAACTAAGTTCACTGAGCCAGTGGAAGGGGTCACGCAAGTGTCAGGTCGGGAGGAGTTGGAGGAGGTTGAAGGTGAGGACCCAGATGCAGGAACTTCTGATAAGGCAGGATCTCCAAAACAAAAAGGTATTTAATAATTAACGAAAAGCACTGCGCACGGCAGGAAAACCAAAATGAACCATCAGACACAGCAAGGTAACATGACGTGGAACAAGGCCAAGGAAACCCATGAAACATGGCATGAGGACCTGGGGTAACATTAACGACGCGACGAGGAACAACGGGAAAGGCAGGGCTATATATACACATGAGGACTGAGGGATGATAAGACACAGGTGAAACACATGATGACAATCAACGCAGGTGACACAAATTAACAATCAAGAGACAAGGAGAAACAAAACAGGAAACCCAGCAACTTAACAAAATAAAACAGGAAACACAACATGACATGGACAGACGTGGAACCTTGACAGAACAACATGACACAGACAGACATGAAACCTTGACAGCAAGTGAGTTTTGCTGCAAGTAATGACATCTTCTCAGCTCCTGGCCAGTGAGCCTCCCCTCCCCTTTTGATGAGGGAAGGTGTAGCACAGACAGGCTGTGCCAAGTTAAGCATAATTACAGCCTAAATAGCCAATAATGTTATATATTTATAATACATGCACACATTTGAGACTGGAGCCTCTGACTGATAATGGGCCACTGAGTGCCATTCGTTGGAGAAAGAGGACAGCCTCCTCCAATGACAGGTAAGCATCTAGTCATTAACAGACACTAGGCATGTAGGTTTCTAATGGGTAGCAGTTAGTCTTTTCAAATAATATAAGGATATAACAATACAGAATGTAAGCAACGATACAAAACTCTTGATGTGACTCAAGATAGATACAGAAGAAAAAATGTGGATGAGACAGGAGGGATGAAGGTCGAGAGAGATCAAGAGTTTTATGTTGTGTAACCATATATGGCTGGTTAAGAACATCCTTCAGGATCACAGAGTTACATGAAGACACAGGACTAAGCACAGCACAAAGGACTGAGCATAAAGCTTGCGTGTACAAGCTAAGCTAATGCATGATCGAGATGATGGAGCAAAGACAATCAGTACAAAACACTTGCAATAAGATACGTATACATTGGTTATGTATTTGACTGATTGCAGCATTGTGAGTACAAAGGCTGAATATAGGTTACAATTTGTATGTATTGTGTATGTCTGTGAAGGTTCCCAGTCATCCAGGTGACGGTATATCCAAGAAACGCTGAAGAAAGGCAGCTTGAACACGTTTCATCCATCCATCTCTGCTCTAAAGGACTGGTGGAGAGTTAGGATTTAAACAGGACCATCTGGGGTTGTTACTCACCAGACACTCACCAGTGACTAGTCCGTATTAAGGACTAGACTGAAGAAGCTACTTAGATGAATGCCGAAAAGTTTTTACAAAATTCAACAAGTCCAGTCGTTGTTCTTTACCGTTTTCTTCGTACAGTACAGTTTCGGGGAATTCAAGCGCCTCGTGACTCAGTGATTGTCAAATAAGCCAGAGCTAAAGAGAAAAATGAGAAATGAAAACAGAAAGTGAAAGCAAACATACAAGGAGGTAGCCGACACACAAACAAGCTCAAAAACTTAAAAGACATAAAGAAAAAGGGAGCAAGAGGCAGAGTGCTGAGAACTGAGCCAGATGGCTGAGTGAGTGAAATCAAGACAAACACTGAGAGAAAGAGCTGCAGAGAAGCCATGGGATAGAATGTAGGTATTTAAGCTCTTTCTGAGACAGATTTACACTGCACCTATTCAAAGCAGCAGCATATGGTGCACCTGCGATCGCGTGTTTGCTCAGCATGAGCACCAAACACACCAATATAAGTCACTCTGCTGTGGTAAGAAATCAATGTTTGACTGCGTTTTTATCAAAGTCTTTATCATATGGGTGATTCCAAAGAGGTCGTCTGTGCAGGGCCCTGTTTCTAACCACATGACTGCTGTAACCATCATCGCTCTGAAGAAGCTCTTTGGAGTGTTATGGAATCTGTACGCGAACACATGGGAGCCATCTGAAATAGTCTTTGTATTGATTAAAGAGGAAAGAAAAAAACAACTAAAAAAAACAACATGAAAAACATCGAGCTTCATAAGAAATGAATAAAAGCAATGCATGATAATTCTGAAATATCAGTAGAAATAATAATGTCACCTACAGAATAGATTTGGGGACAAATGCATTTAATGCTTTGGTTGGGCATTTGGCCACCATCATTACTTTTGTGTAGTTCAACAACGTGTAGTTCCTGATGACATCACTAATAAAAACATAGTTGAAAATAATGGGTTGCAACAATTAAATCTATATTCTTGACTATATTGATACATATGCTGAGATCAGACAGTTAATGTGCCACATACTGTGTGCTGCAGATATACTCAACACTGTCCATGCTGCATGCACTGCAGCTAAAGGTCTAATAACGTTGACAATGAAATCGAGAGGCTTTGGACCGTTCTTCTGCTAGCGTTAGCAGATGCCTTTTTAGATGAATGTGCATTGCAGTAGATCTTTTGTTGAACTTTTCAGGACTCGTTTAATTTTTCTGCACATTCTGATGTCGTATGGGCTTCATCTTTAGTGAAGTATTTCCACACATTTGTTGGACCAGTGCTACAATGCTGCAATGACCCACTGTTTCCACTGAGGCATCATTGTTATTGTCATGTGATTATTGAGTAGTTATGATGCTTAAAGCATCATGGCACAACAGTGATGTTGACAAACTGGCCAGACCACTAGTCTGCACAACATGTTAGAAAATGTTGACATGATAAGAATGGTTATTTTCTGTTAGGCTTTGATACTTGACTCCTTTTTTAGCCAAGAAAATCGTCCGGTGATAGTCAGTAGAAAGACTTCAGGTTTATGACACACTTCACTGTTCAGAGTTTAAGGCTACATGCACTTCTTATACAGTATACCACAACCCTGTCCCAACCACTGTATATTTTGCCTACTATATCAAGAAGTACATTTTTGTGAAATCATGTGTGACCAAGATACTAAAGCTTCAATTAAAAAAAAAAGGAAATAAGAACATAAAACTTGATTCATGTTTAAAGGGCATAATAGCATGTGCACATTAAGCCATGACATGTTTTTCCAGCATCTGAGTGCCATGCTAAGTACCAGATGGTTACATAATATATATGCACTGCGTTATGCACATTAATAGTATCCTATTAAGAACACGGCTTATTACAAAAGTCTGTAGACTGCAGATCGTTTTGCAGCGAAGTAAGGCCTCTAATTAGAGCAGCAGTTATCCATTACATCAGTTTAGGTCATACACAAAGCAGTTTTAATGTCTGGGACTTTACTCTTTGGGGGGCTTGAACACTTAGGAAGCAGACAGCAGTGGCTTAATGGTTTAGGACTTAAAAGCCCAACCATGAACCATGTTTCCTGTACATACATATTTATATGACTGGGATGGCATGTTCTCTCTCCACTCATTCCTTCATTGTCTCTCTTTTCTCATCAACAAAGGAAGATGTTTGAATCCCTGCTCTGACAGTGTTGCCTGTTAATCAATAATCCAATCAGTCAAACCTCAGAAATGCTGTGTTTATCTTCAAATCATTACAAAAGATCCTTAAAATGTCTGTCAAATACAATACTGTAATCATACCTTGTAGTATACGATTAGAGTTGATACCACCGTTGAAGCTATAATCCCAATAAAAAAGTGCCGTCATGGTTTTGTATATCATAATATGTGCTATGACATGAAACTAATAGAGTTAACACTCCTCTTTAACATATCTCATAAATTTCAGGCTGGGGTGCTGCTGCTGTATTAATGTATTATGGTTGAATCTCTGTAGCGGCTGCAACCGTTGAGCCTGTGTACCCTTAAGCAAAGGAAAATGCTGCAGCGGCTCCTGCTGCTAAAATGATTACATCAAGCTTGTTTAGTTTCTTCCGACCTCAGAACAGCGTGCAGCGTCTTTGTTCCTCTCCTGCCCTTGTCATGAAACCTGTGTGGAGAACGTTGCGTGATGCCCCTTTATTTCCTACTGAGATGATTGAGTCAAGCTTGTTTTGTCGACACAAGAGGAATCTGGGTGGGGAGGTTCTATGGGGGCTCCGCTTCCCATGAGTCACCGAACCAAGGAACTGATTTGTTCCATATAATTTTAACCAGAACATTTTATTGGTTGCTTGGGATAATGAGTGGATGACTGGTACGTTAATCTGCAGTTAAAAGCGGGTAGTAGTTCAATGGATGCTGTTATGCAAAGCAGCCTTCAGATCCTTAAAAACATGACCTTTATGGAAGTTTCTATTATTTTTAACAACCTTTGTTATAGTATTTGTGTACTATGGTTATAGTGATAAAGCTGTGATTTCACTTTTACAGCTTTATAAAGATCAGAGGACAGAACCACCAAGCCTTCATGGGAACACAATTAAACTTATTGACCTACTTATTGTCTGGAAAAAAACAAATAACATACATGAAAAAAAAGTACTTTTTTTAACCAGTCTGATTGTCTGACATTGATTTTGCACAGAGCTGAGTGTCATGCCCCCAGATAACAGCAGGGAAGCTTGGGTGTACAATGTAACCAACCCCAAAACAATTCTTCTTTAAGTTGTGTTTAACTGCATAGAAAACCTCAAACCATACAGTTGTCTGCATTTTAAGGATGTAGAATGAAAATAAACAACTGTGAACAAATTCAGAGAAGATGGGTAATTTTGAGGAAGTTTAAGTTTTAGTACTGAACAACTTAAACAACACCAAAAGAAACTACAGTAACATGAAAGATTTGATCACAAAAAATAAAGAGACTGAGTAGCAGAACAAAAAAGGGACAAAATCTGAAAAAAAGAAGAAAAAAACATACACCGGTAGGCAGATGGTCTGCAAGGCAAAGGATACACGCAAGGAGCAGGTTAAGGCAAATAATTTTAACCACAACATTTTATCGGTTCAATTGGATAATGAGTGGATGACTGGTTTGTTGGTCTGCTGTTTGTTAGACAGGTCAAGTCCTAGTTATTATCAGTTATTGGTTTCATGTGAGGTACGACCCAGATGCAGAACACTGTGGGATGGGGCAGGAGTATTAAATAAAATGGTTTTAATAAAAACTTAACAAAAACAACAGGTGAGGGACATGACGCAGTTTAAACCAAGAACCTCGAATACAAAAACAGGTAAGAACTAAAACCAAGACAAAACTAAGGAACGCGAAGAGACACAGGGACAATGAAGCTGGGCAACACATAACACCAGAGGGGTAAGGTAGCAGAAAACAGAAGTTACACAAAAGAACACTGGAAGGATTACAGGGAGCAAATGGAAAGGCAGTGCTACATATACAGGTGGGCAGAGAGACACAGGTCAAACTAATAAGGGTAGAGCGCACAAGGAGAAACCAATGAAACAATCAAAGGGAAAACACAGGAAGTAACGCAAGACAAGAACCACCAAGGAAGACCTTTACAAAGTAAAAACAGGAAACACAAAGAACTGAGATGCTAACATTAGCTTATTAGAAGATTTTTTTGAGTTTTTTTCTGTTGAGTTTCTTTCGTTGATCAGATGGGACGACACCTACAAGTTTAGCAGGTTAAGCGGATCGCCGACAGTATATTTACCAGCTTGAAATAGCGCTGTATGTCTAAATTACTTATTTTCCAAGCATTTTCTCACTAAGTAGGAAATATTTCTTTGAGCATCATGAACTCATTAAAATACGGGTCTGGATTAAGCCGAGCACTCGAGTTGTTCCGCTGGATGAAGACTTGACAGCGTCAGTTTACTTTTTGTTTTGGTGCTGGATTAAAATCAGATGGCTTACATTAAATTAATGTTTTACAGCATTAATAATCAGGGGAAGCAGTTATAGTCTATTTGGATTTCATCAGAGCACTCAACATCATTACACTGCAGCTATAGATTTTATGTTGTAGGACCCATACTGAAATGTAACACACTGGTGGACACTGAACACTAATCATTTTCATGTATTATTGTTTGAATCCTGAATTATTTCAATGCACAATTTAGTGAGATGCATTCCTAGCTGCACAGCATCTGCATTTTAGTGTTGTAATTTTTTAATTTAGTGTTACAAAGAGCAAAGCTCATGCAGGCACTTAGGGGAGTGTGTAGCATACGTAAGGGATAATGCCCGACGAGGTGTCCACTATCAGAAATGAAATGAATCAGAATGGCCGACGTGGAGGCGTGAACCGTCCGACGTGAAGGCCATTCATTTCTGATAATGGACACCTTGAAGGGCATTATCCCGCTTATACCATGGTCACTTACGAAATAAATAAATATTAGTTCAATTATTAATACTTTAATGTTGTTTTTTATCCTTTAAATCGTACGTTTTTCACAAGAAGTGGCTGAGCGTACTATTTAACATGTCCCATCTGCGGGCGTTGCCAATCACTCATTTTTTGTCAACTGTATTGCCGTTGTGATAAATAAACTGTGAAAAAACATATGTTCAGTGTTTCTGTTGCAACGGTTACCAAAGCATTTGAGCCAACGCAATCATTTAGAACTGTCATCAGGTAATTTGACCGGAACGTCTTTATGGGTGTCCATAATCACTTTTTAATGTACACCCCGCAGCCAATCAGAATCGAGGATTCACCCAGACCATGGTATAACTGAAGAGTAAAGAAGTTAGGCACATTGCACTGATGTGCTTGTCTTTGTGTATTTCCAGGTGAGCAGACATGGTAAAAAAAAGTTATAAAAGTAACGACAAAGTTGTTTAATGAATGTGGAGTTATGAACTAGCGGTAACACAAATAAGAGTTGTATACCAGGGTTTAATGAGTTCCATGACTTTAATGAGTTCCATGAGTTTAACGAGTGCGTCAAATGAAACGCCACTTCACCCTGTAGTCCACAAGGGAGGAATAATTGCAGTAACCACCTGTAGCCAACTGAACTATCAGTTGCATGTTCAAGTATGTTTGTTGTAATACAGAGTTGAGGAGAGTACGTGAATGTTTATTGCATCCTGTGGAGCATAGATGAAGCTTCTCATTGCACTGGTATTCTTGTGTTTGTGTATTTCCAGAAAGAGAATTAAAGGAACTCTTTTCTTTTCCTTTACAATGTTCTTATGTCAATCAATTATCGTTGATCCAACAAGGACTTTAAGTGCAGGTATGTGTTTAATAAGAGCAGATTATCGTCTATTTTCTGCTTTTTTATTTTCTACATTTTATGGTAATTAGCCTGTTTCTGACCTGTAAATACTGCTCAGGTTAACGTCCAAGTCGTAACTGCAACTGGATGTTTTTGAAAGTGTCAGAAAATGAATAAAATTGTCTCATCTAGATCAAGGCTTGAAGAGTTACATAGTCAACCTTGGCCTTAACCTACATGCTGTTTTCATACCCCAAGGTGTTTGTGATTAAAATAATGTTCCCAACACCTGGGTGTTAGGAACACAGATTATCGCACCTTCTTCAGTAAACTAGTTCCAGAGTCTTTGTATGTTGGCTGTTACTGAAATATTTAAATTGGCGCATCTGGCATCAATAATGCAACTAAATCATTTCACTTAGATAAAAACATTGGTCACTGTTTGTGTCAAATTCCTGTTGCCTATTACATATTGAAGCAGTTGTGTTGCGTGTGTGCGTGTACTTGTACAGCTATTTTTCTGAGGACCAGCTTGAGTTTTACACCCATAGTACAGTTCACAATCTCAATATTATCATGAAATATTTGCACAAAATCTTTTTTGTGTTTCAAAATGTGTGGCTGCATTAGACAGACACAAACAAATACAAATTATATTTATTTAGTTTATCGTTTACAAGAAAAACTAAAAAAAAAATATATATTATTATTTTCAATTCTTTTCTTTCAATATGTCAGTTCTCAGCATTTTCAGTATCAAAGTCAAATAACAGAGAATGTGCTCAAAACTGAACAAATATAGACAAACCTCACATCATCAAATTAATATTTAGTACTTCTGAGCAATACAGCTCTAATCCCCATGAGCCTTTTACACTGTTGAGGGGTAATCTTGTCCCATTCTTTTTGAATTACTCCTTCTAATTCTTCTAAATTCTGTGGTTTGCGCTTTGAAACAGACCTTTTGATAACTCACCACAGGATTTCAATGGGGCTCATGTCCGGGAATTGAGCTGGCCACTCTAACTTTTTTCCACCAATGTACATTGCAGTATTAATTTCATTAACAAACTATTTTCCATAACTAAGACGAGACTGTTAACTTGACAAAACAGTTTTGATATGATGAGATGTTATTTGAATATTCAAAACATTCAAAGTACATGACTTCTCCATACGGACTGACTGACTTTCAAAATGTGCGTCCGTGCAAATTAGATGGAAGCACATATTTGAATGTGCATCACCCTGCTATTTATGCAGCCTCCATCACGGTGACCAAGCTACATATGAAGTTATACAAGTCTCATCTAATTATTTTTCAAGTTGCTGTTTTGCACTAAATTAAGTTATTGCCTTCTGACATTTTACTGACACATATTTAAACAGTACAGAAAAGTATAATTCATAACAGATTAGCATTTAGCAACCTAAAATTATCCATAACTGCAGTTACTGGAATCAAGTTCCAGTCAAAAAGATATTACAGTAAACTATTTAAGCTCCATGCCTGCAATTTATTGTTTCAGGTTTGAAATGTTTATTTTGTTTCAAAATGTGGAATGATTTTACCTCATTATGTTTGTACTTGAATTACCTTAACAACAGTTACGGACACTGTCCTCTCAAATGCTCTGGCAGATCAACTGTGCCAGGAATATGTGTTCAGCCATTGCACTGCTTTTAAAGTTTTGTGTTTATTTCACTTTAATTTGAAGTTTCAGAAAGTTAATGTTCTGTTTGGTCAAACGGACCAAAACTCCCCAGAGTCTAGACCAGTGATCATCAACTGGCAGCCCGTGGGCCGAATCCAGCCTGCCCAACCGTCCAATCCGGCCCGCAACTGGATTCCAAAATTGTGGATCAAGGAGAAAATATCATGTGGTCTGCACAATTAAAGCAACTGAAAACAGCAATGCCAACTGAGACTCTTAGCTAACTCGCTGCGCTGTTTAAATTAACATTTCTAACAGTTTTTTTTTTTTTTTATGCAACTTACGTAACAGGTAACGCATTTCTGAAGGTTGTATGATAAATGCGTACTTTTCAGTCCATTCGTCATTAAAGGATCTGTTTTGCAACATCAACTTTTCGTTTCATGGCCTTTGAGAGTGCCATTTTAGCCTACCTGTGTTAAGGGGCCCTTTTCTTCCACTTACTGAAACTGTATTGAGGCCAGTGGTGACCCTATCTAGGCTTTGTTTCAGCTGTGTTTGTTTTTCCAGTGCTCTATAAATAAAGTTTACTTGAATTGAGTTGAGGCAAAAAATCTCTAGCACTCCTGGTGGTTGACTGTGGTATAAGTGACAGGGGCCTGACTCATAAAGGCTAAAAATGCCTTCAGTTTCATAATGAAATTAAAAAATATAAACAATAAATAATGTACAATAATGGCGACGTCAGCTTCAAATAGTACATTATTCCACTCATATCAAGCTTAAAGCAATTCTTACCTTTCTGGCATTTATACACTTTTCTTTTGTTAACTTAAAATGCTCCTAATGTAAAACAAAACTACCAAGCGTTGAAACTCATCAACATCAACCTCTCATATATTTCTGATAAAAGTCTTAATTAAAATGATTTCCAGAGCTTCCTGGCTGTCATCCACGTCCCTTCTAGCTGATTACCGCTAAAAAATAAAGAAAAAATAATAATAATATTGAAGCTAAACGTTCGAAAGGAGGCTAAAGTTAGCTACTGTTAGCTGCCGTAAGCTACCATTAGCTGTCAAAACAGGTAGTCAACAAAGTCAAAAATAAAACAAATAAAACAGCTGCAACCGCTGATAATTTAATGACTAACATTGTTGGATCAGTTGTGGTGAGGCACGATGTGTAGAAATTAAATATGTAAATGAGTTCTGTCGAAACAGGTCGCATTTGACTGTAAACAAACGGATGCTGAAATGCTATAATTTAGATAATGACATTAATGGTAGTTCGTCAGACTACAAAGGCAACTGAAACTTACGAGGACATTTTATTTTATACCACATATAGAATTGAATTTTATTTAATTATTGTTTTCACTTACCTAAGATTGGCTCTTTTTTTCCCAATCCAATTCTTTATTTAAATTCTTCAGCAATGACAAACAAATATCATTGAACATGTGGTGCTTAATTCAACCAGTGCCTCTGAATCTTACTCCATGGATGGGTCACACTCGAGCTGCTCCGCCTCTACTTCCACTTTCCCACTGCATGCGTCAGGGGAGGAGGGGAGCGTCAAAGGTCAGGCAGGGGGAAGCCCAGGGAGTTATTCATGTTGAAATTGCTGTGCAACATACCAGAAAGGTAAGCACTGCTTTAAGGTTGGGGTTAGATGCAGGTAGGTAGGTAGGCAAAGTGTAGGACTACACACAAATTGAATTTGTGTGAAACCCCAGAAAATGATGCAAGTCAATTTATTGTTCTTTGAAGAGACAGAAAAACAATGCCGTGTGTTTGTGCTCCTCCGTCTCCACATACACTTTATATCACGCTATATACCTGCCTCAGGGGTTACCATTTCTTTTCATTCTCTGCCATAACTCGTAAGAGTCCATTAGTACACACTGAGCACCTGTCAGTTTAAACTCTTCCATTCTTTTGTCTCTGCACATCAAGGCAGACAATAAACACTGCCAACTGTTCACCGGCACAGTATCTGTTTCAAAGGTTCAAGTAATGGATGCTTTTTTGTAATGATGGGGTGTCTCTTCCATTCCACCCAGTTCATGTCTTTAAGGAACCAATCATGACAGAGAGAAAAAAAAAAGCTGGAAATAGGAATGATAAATGATTTGCATGTGAGACTCTAAACTTTATTTGTATTTCCCATTTACCAAAATATGTACATTTAAGTAATTATTATAAAAAAAAAAAAATTGCAAATGTGTTTTTTGAATCGCTGTCTTTTGACTTGCCATGAGCTCTGCCAACTCGCAGCAGCAGGATCATCACAGTGACCCGAGTTTACTTCTTGATGCCCAAACATACTGGAGGCATGTGGAGGCTTTTATCGCTGCTGCATGCTTCTCATATCTTGACACAAAATGACTCGCATGTTGAAAACTCCCTCGGAGCTCCTGATAGGAAGAACTTGTGGGCGGAGAGTAGACCAGACACCCTACACGGTATTTCCAGGTGCTTATCTGATCCTGACGGTAAAAGCAAAAGAACACATGAAAGTACGGTTTATTTGGAATAGCTGAAATAACTTTTTGACGAAATTCATAATAGCTTTAATCCATGACTTTATATTTTGCATCTTAGCCCAATTGAAATTCCCTTTATGCCAAACAGTGAATGTCTCATTTGTCCATGTTTGTGTGTATGTGTCTTTCTGTGTGTGTTGCCCTCCTGTGTCTGACCAGAGATGGTTGTGTGCAGGGAGAGCAGTCCAGAGTTGAGGTGTCAGAGATACGATGTGCAGATAAACTTGCGTTGCCATGGCGTGCCACTAAACAGCCTATAACTCTCACACACACCCTGAGCATCTGTTGCACATTTACCCTGTGGTCATGGCCCCGTGGAGCCTCTTTGCTTCTCTTCTCTTGTGTAGGACTGCTTTACTGATCACTCAAACTCTTTCCCTCCCTCCCTCCTTCTGTTTTCTGAAGATCAACCTTTATACTCCTCTCTCTGTCTGTCTCTCTCTCTGTCTCCGTTGTCTTCAGTCGTCCTTTGTTTCCTCCTGAATTTGCCCCTACGTCCTGGCCTTACCTCAAATAATCTGATTTTGATCATAGAACCAGAAAAGGCTTTTATTCCCTATTGGTGTTACAAGAAGTGTCTTCTTACAAATGTGTAAAAGCTTAGGCTCAGCACAGGCCCCATTAACATTGACGTTAACGTTACCATACTCAAGCCAATTTTTTTTTTTTTTCAAGTTAAGGGGCGTCTTTATGCCACACAGTTCAAATCAATGATAATTTTAGATAATAGTATGTATGAGTTATGTGGGGAAGGTCTAATGAAGGCATTTTTATTTGTTCAAGCATTTGAAACAATGAACAAACCTGGAATCAATGTGGACAGCAACGTCGAAAAGGTCTATTAAATTAATTCAGTGTCATGGATTAAGTTTTGCAGAGCTTCTTCTGATGCTCTGCACGTTTCATTCTTATTTTTTATTTTTATTTATTTTATTTTTTTTCTCAGTGTGGGGCAAACAGTAAGACTGTTTGGTCGTTTGATTTTGTATTTGGGTGTGTGGGTCATGGTTCAGTCCTGTATGCTCAGTCTCCATCACCTACCCGAACTAGCGTCTGTATCCTCATCCCACCCCTTCACTTCCGGGGAGAGAGGTAGCTCGGACACCCGACCGTCTGCTATCCACCTTATTTTGGTGGACAGCAGTAAAAAGGGATAACCTAATCTCTCGATGCTTGAAAGTCACGTAGTTGTGTGGTAGCAGCGTGAAGGGGGATGATTCTGGGATGGCGGGACTCGATGTTAAGCCTTCTTTGAGGTGTTGTGGGCCTAAACAGCGGTGAAGGGAGTTGCCCACTTGAATTTCCCAGTGATGTGTCACACACTGCCTACCTACTGCTGGTGGCTAGGCTAGTTAGCCGGTGTTTTCTTGTTGGTTGCTAGCTGGTAGCAACTGGTCGGTTTTCAGTTGGACTGGGCCTCTAAATGTGTTTTGCCTTAGATCTTTGCACAAGGCATTATAACATCTAATCCTGTGTAACAATGAATGGAAATTTTGGGCCGTGTCAATAGATCATTCTTTTTAGCATCTATGTAAACAATTGAGAAGCTGAAGGAAGTTTGTCCACCCACAGAAATCATTCACCAGTGGTGTGGACCTCACATAATAAATGCAGGTATACACCTGCTTTTATAACCTTGCTATTGTCGCTTTTACTCGCTGATTCATTCATGGCAACACGACAATTTGCTGCTATGTTCTCCGAAACTACAACATTCTCTGGTTTCTGATAGAAAGATTTAAAGTTCATGTAAGTGTTAACTGAGTGTGGACAATATCCCTCAACAGGATCAGCGAATTATTTCAGATACTGTATTACTGTCTATTTTCAATATTCTGCATGAAAACAGCATCAAAGAACACACAAAACAAACCCCGGTGGTAGACACATTCCAAACTGCCACAGCAGCTCTTTATCTGACTGGGGATTAAAGGCACAGAAACACAGTCTCAAATGGTTTCTCGTATACTGTATGCTCACACATTCCTGCAAGCAAACTCTGCTTGACCTCGCCTTTAAATTCCCCCTCCATTGCTGGTTTTATTTATCTATACTCAGTGTGTGGGGCGAAATGGTTACACTTAGCGTTTGTATGTTGTTGTTTTTTTCTGACTGTACATTCACACTAAATCAACAAATAAAAGTTACATCCGAGCAAATAAGTCAACTACATGCAAAAATAGAGGAAAGCACAGGCAAAGAAAAACTTAAAAGAACAACAGCTAAACACAGATTGCACAACCTCACCAAACCACCGTATTTGTTGTTTTATTTGTGAGGATTTTTCCACCGACATTTATTTGTGCAGTGAGGTATTTGTCTGCACCAATTAAAGATCGTGCTCCTTGATCCTGCTTATGTTAAGTGCTTAAAGAAGAATGCTTTGCAACTTTTTGCTAAACCTAACCAAAATGTTTGTAATGTCAAACCCTAGCATACTGTATTTGGGACTCTATTGTCAAAGTCCTGCGCTCTGAAAAGTCCTCATACCACTTTGAATTGATTTGAACACATGACATTTGCTGGAAAAGATATTTTCAGAACTCAAAAATCATTTCTCAGAGGAACATTTGAATCGAGAGGCAATTATTCTTATTCCATCCTGGAACTGGGTCTCCACCTGAGACCTGTATCAGTTAAGTTTACAGATTATCAATCTTACTGAATAATGCTGATACTACATCACATCTTTATTATCATTACAGTGAATGCTGCTTGTCACCAACTATTATCAATGCCATACCTATGCCCGTTCTCACCCTGTGGATGCTGTTTAGTGGAATTAAAAGTTGGACATCACCAAAAATGAATGATTTTGTTCCTGGGCATGTAGACCACTGCTTGATTTCAGTTAGTTCTCATTCCCCTTTATGGAAAGCAGCAACATTGTAAATTGCAAACAGGATTCATTTGCGCTAAATTCCATTCACTGTTTTGAATTAGTGTGACCTAATTTTTCATGTACACTAAATATTCAGACTAATGGGATGAATGTGCAATGATGTGGTTTAGTTGCCTTTTTAAAGTGGAGCACACTTAGCAGGTATGCAGATTCCACCACACGCACAAAGAAAGCAAATTTCAGAATAATGAAATGTGTGACTGCAGGACCCTGGAGCCAATTTGTTGACTGCTGATGAAAAACCACCACAGGGAAGAAAAAGCTTCACCCTCCGTGACCAAATCAGTCTCCAACTGAGTATCTATGAAGTTAAGTGTGTGCTAACAATGTGTTTAGTGGCAGGCTGTCAGCAGCTGGTTAAGTGTGTGTCTGTAGGCTAAATAAATATCTGTCAGTCAAAAGAGTAACAGCAGCTTGGCATTTTAATAACCTACTCCAGTTACTGCGATGGCGCTCAGTTGCGGTGAACCTGCAGCCTTCAGCGGGATGATAAATTGGTTCTCCAGAGAGACTGCTGTTGACACTCTGCTGAGATTTTTTTGCAATGTTTTGTTGAACATGAAGCCATGGACATGAACCATTAAAAGCTTAATTATTATTTGTCGAGTGACTGCTGTTAGATGCATTTATTGTAAACAGTTTGCAGAGAAGTTGTTCTACCCATTATCCTGGATCAAAACAGCACCTGTGAGTACCAACAAAGTTTCCACTCCGTCACTGACTTTCCCTTTTGACTAAAGATTTACCTCGTTCTTTAGTTTTGAGACTCAGGAAATGCGTGCAGTGAGGCATTTCTGAAACACATATCAAAATACCATTATTCTTTTTGGTGAGCGTGCAGAACCTTTTATGGTTGTTCACCTAATTGTTTTTTGGACTCTAATCCTTTGGACTTTGCATACTTCAGTGGGTTGTTTATACGGTTTTTGAGTTCACTCCTCTATAAAACATATTTTTCCCATTATTGAATGACATTCCAGTTTTGTTTAAATGATGGGGAGATGTGCAGTGGTGCCTACCAAGAGTGGCACGTAACAGACCTGCAGCAGATTTGTTTAGAATGAATTGCTTTAATGACAAAAAAAAGACATGAAAAAAATGTTCTCTCTTCAATTTATTTGTTTAAGCAATCGAAAGCAGATATTTTGTCTTTTTTCTAAATTGAAAACTGTAAATATTTAGTTGTCTCGTATATCGGTTATTGGAATTTTTTACGTCCTAATATCGGTCAAGCCCTACACTTTAACCATTAAGACTTCAATTCAGTGGTCATTTAATTTGTATAAATATTATGTTAATACATGAAGCAAATGCAAACAAGCAATTTTAAAGTTGTTGAGTTGTGGAGTTATTTTGACCTTTTAACGTATCCAGTCAGTCTGATTAACAAATATTCAACAGAGTTTTTCTTCCACCTGTTTTTCTTTTGCAACCCTCAACTTTACTGGTTTGATTCACTCTCTTTGCTCTTAACAGCGTCCTCTCCAGATGTAGTAACAGCTGTTTTCAGTAAACAGCTTTGATAAACTTGTACATTACCACCAAACGCCATCTGTTGAAATTCTTCTCAGTTAAAATGACTTTGCACATGTTCTCATGGACAGGGCAGACAGGACCATCACAGGCCACTGTGGTTAATGTAGGCACTGTCACGTTACTTTTGTGGAGTAGTTATTTGGTGAAGGACATAGTACAGTAAGAGTAATGTGCTGTTCACTCAAAGAAGCCAGGGTCCGTATGTATTTGTCTCCCTTTGCCTACATGAGTTTTCTGTTGGTGTTCCAGGTTCCTCCAATAGCCCAAAGAGACACGTGTGATGTTACTTGGTAATTTTAAATTGGCTGTAGTTGTTCCTGTGATTGAATGTGATTGCCTCTCAACAATTTAGAATCACCAGTCAAACTAAGAAGTCTTTGGAGGGTGGGAGGAAACTGGGTGGTTCGTGGTTGGCAGGCACTGAAGTATCCACGGAAAACCCACGCAGACACAGGGAGAACATGCAAATTCAATCCAGAAAGGCCCGAGCCATATTCAAACCCGGATCATCTTGCTGGGAGGAATCAGTGCTAACCACAGAACCACTGTGCCACCCCCACAGCGACATTCTTTTGATCTAAATCAGACTGATGCGTCTGGTCCATTGTTTCAATTCACTTACGCAAGTTTCAACACCTCGTGACCCTCAAAGCTGAGGACACACTACAAGATTTTTTTTTTGCCCATTTTAACCAACAATTGGCAGTTGGGTTAGGGTTAGGGTAACAGCCCTAGATCAACACTAGTTTGCGTTAGTTGGGGGATAGTCAGCATGGGTGGTTGGCATGGAAGTCTGGTAGTGTGTGTTTGCGTGAAGGCTCTAATCTGTAAGTGTGTGATGGGAACAGACCCAACCTCATTTGCATTCGATTAGATATATACAATGTTTTTTTAGCCTAATGTGGAAGCAGTCGGATCGTGTGAGCTGAGTACTGACTCAACTGCAAACACGGGTTACCAACAGTGAATAAAAAAGGGTGGGACACAGGAAATAATGTCAGAAGATGATGGGAAGTAATGGGAATATCAAAACCCAACTACAATGGTGTACAGCGTGAGAGGAAGAACCCGGACCACAGAAATGGAGAACAGGCTGTGTGACTCAACCTTGATCGAACACTATTAGGTGCATCATACAAGTTTGAGCTAGACATCTGCCCTGGTCAAACTGTAGGCAGCACATTGTGTTTGCAAACTGTGTAGCAGTAGTATCTTCTAGCTTTTTCAAGAAAAGTGAAATAAAACAAAAACAGGACTTTCTTTCTCTATTTTCCTTATTGCTCTCACCCCAAACACATCTGTTCAGTAAGAGGAGTAAATGTTCTCAAGTTGTTTCTAGCAATGCATTTTGGTTTGCTTTGATTTTTGTGTGAAGAGAAACCAAAGCAAATGGATTCTGCTCCATGTCATCATCAAAGCAAACAAACTTTAGATGTGATAAACCCTTACTTTTATTGAGATCTTACATTTAAGACAAAGAGGACACCCACTGCATTCTGAAACCCCATCTATTCACAGCATAGCATTAGACTTTCAAACAGTGGGTGCAGTTCGAATTGCTTGTGTTTGCACATATATGTAAAGGAGTCTCAAAGTGGGCAGGAACCTCCCGTCAGCAATGCAGATGGAGGCCACAAAATTCAGAGACCAGTGAGATTTCTCCCTTAATGTCTCTCTTGTTATAATTTCACCACAGGCCACAGTTTACTCTGTCCAACCCTGTAAAAAAGGCTGCGGCTGCAAAACATCTAAATAAAAATTACAACCAGGCTTAACGTGGAGCCCTAACAGTCACTTTAGGAATTCCATCATTGCTAAATGTGTGGGGAGGCAAACAAATTAAAACCTTGTATCTCAATAGAGTCCTCTCTGTAGGAGCTAAAGAAAAATAAATGCCTTTTTTTACAGACTGACAGCTTGTTTTTGACATTTCAGCAGCCTATTCCAAAGTCTTTGTTTGACGTCTAGCTACAATAAGAGCATCTGCCATAAAAACAAGGTTTGCCAGCATTACGGTTCAAAGTCTTCACAAGAGTACTTTGAAAAACAGTCTGCTGTGTGTTTGACAAAAGTAGATCCTGAACTGCCAAAACACATCAGTTCTCAGGATTTGTTTTTGTTCCGAAAACTAAAAAATCTGTTTAGTTTAGATTGAATTTCAAACTATTTTGATGGCTTCATCCCAGAATAGATAATGTATCATAACAATTGATCTTCGGCATTTCAAATGTTGGAATTTATTTATGCTACAAACTATTAAAAATGGAGGTTCAATTAATATTTTTCTGTACAACGAACAGTATTCAGTGTCTTACTCAAATGGACTTCAGAGATGGATCTATCAGCTGCTTCACGGATCAAACCTGTGACCTTATATTTATGGGTTCCTAAGGCCACCCTGACTGCTGTAAAGAAAAGAAAACACTCCTGTTTCACACACATGAGGTTGCTGTTCATTGGCAGTGTGCATGCGATACCCAAGGCACGTGGGCATACTGTCCTTGTTCTTAATTAGAGGATTCTCCAAGATCATTTGGGATTCAGAGTAGTCTATGTTCAAGTAATAACCTGGAAATAATTTAATTGAATCTTTGCAAATGTTCACAGTTCACACAGTTCACAGAAGTCAGGGTTCCCCCACTAATGCCACTCTGACAAGAACCATTAATTGCGAAACAGAAACAAAAATATTTTTAGTACATAAAACTGCATCTTTGATCTGGTAATGAATGCTGCTGCGAGTCAGTCAGTAAATCAGGTTTATTTTCAACACTGAACATTAAAATTGTTCTAGAATAAAGGGCATGAAAAGACTCAATAAACAAGCAAGGATCACATGCAACAGGGTTTGTGAGTCAAAGTCAAAGCAACAATATTGTGACCATCTGGTGCACAGTGTCGACCTAATACTTAAACGTAAACATGGATTTAAATAGTTTTCTCGTCCACATCTGAGGAAATAAAAATATTAAAAAGAGACCATTTGAGAGTCTAACCCTAACCCCAAAAAAAATCTCTTCGCCAAAAGGTCACACATGCTAACATTTCTTTGGATCGCCTTTAGCTTTGATTACAGCACTTATTCACTGTGGCATTGGCATTGGCAAGAAGCTTCTGCAATGTCACAAGATGTATTTTCATCAGCTTTCACCAAGATTTTCTATTGATGATGGGAAAATCTGACCACTGCGCAAAGCCTTCTCCCGCACATCCCAAAGATTCTCAATGCAAATCCCAAATATGTATTAAACAAATGCCTGAGTTCTACTGTTGTTTTCACCAAACATTTAAGCATTCACCGATCACAATCAAACAGGATCTTTTTCCTAACACATTTCTTCCTCGAAGATGATGGTTCCCCTCCAGTTTTTAATAAAGCGTTGGACAGTTCTTAACCCAGTTTTTGTAGTTTCTCCTTCAATCTCCTTGGGTGTTTTTTCCACTTGATGCATACCAATGATTTAAACCTTCTCAAACAGACTTTTCCATGACCACAGGATGTGTCTTTTAACATTGCTGTTTATGAAACAAGAAGCTACTCATTGCATCAGTTGGGGTCAAATAACTTGCCAGCTGAAAGATAATCTCCCATGCAGTAATTATCCAGTAGTAGACTCATACCTATTTGCTTAATTAAATCCAGGTGGTGACTTTTTTTTGGGCATGCAGTATATTTTGAAATACACATACTGGCTACTGCTACTGGCTTTTCAACATTTACAGATTAAATTTGGGCAAAATGTAACATATTTTTAGAAATTTAGTTAATATGGTTTATCCCTTTAAAAAGTAAATCAATATCTGTGTTTGGAATATAATTATCATATCAATCTCATATCAACTGAAGCTTTGCAAAACATCCCTTTTGCATCCACAGTACTCACTTAAAGGACCAGTGTGTAGGGCATAGTGACATCTAGTGGAGAGGCTGTAGACTGCTACCAGCTTGGAAGACAACCTGGCTACTTCTAAAATTATGCCACTGACCCCATAGTGCTGCCAAATTTACATCCAGTGTTTGGATTGTCCACTCTGGACCAGTCCAGACATGGTAGTGCTTCTCGGAAGAGTACCCGCACACCATGTAGATTTGAAACATATTTATAGATCCTAATACATAGATATTTTAAGGTTGGCCAAAGTGATGAGTGACCTAAAGGGCATAATGGGACATGTTTTTTGACATTCAACTACACAATGGAGTGTGCAAAAACAGAAACAAAAATATCTCTAAATAACTCCCTCTTTGATCTGGTAATGTAGGCTGCTGTGAGTCAGTCCATAAATCAAGTTTATTTACTGAGAAAATGACACTAAATAGGGACATGACACTGAACATTAAGATTGTTCTGAATAAAGAGAATGAAAAGGGAGGCTAACATGCAATAAGGTTTATGAGTCAAAGTAAAAGCAGCAATATTGCGACCATCTGGTGCACAGTGTTGGCCTAATACTCTGAAACATATATATGGATTTAAATAAAAGGGATTATTTTACGTATTTGTCTTTTTTTTCTTTTCTTTTTCTTTTTTTTTTTTTTTTTTTTACATTTTCTGTTCTTTTCTACATCTGTAATAAAAAATATTAAAAAGAGATCATTTGAGAACTTGTATAAAGAGAATGTGTCTTTTTGAAAAATGACAACAACACATAGGTTGGAATATCCATACCTACTGTTGGTACTGGATTATGTTCAGTTGTTATGATTATAACGCCATAATTACTAGGTTAACGAAGATAATCATTAAATTAGATTGGATGTTTTTTTCTTCTGTTCAACATTTACAGATGAAATTAGCCTTAGATTTAAGTAGATTTAATATGTAAGATTTAACATATTTTCAGAAATTTAATTAATATGCTCTATCCCTTCAAAAAATTAACCAATAAAACAAACTGAACATTAAATTTCTTTTACAATATCTACGTTAGGAATATCATTATCTCCTCGTATCAACTAAAGCTTTGCAAAACTTCACCTTTTCCATCTGCAGCTCTCAGTTAAAGGACCAATGTGTAGGGTATATTGACATCTAGTGGAGAGGCTTCAGACTACAACCTGCTTGGAAGTCAACCTGGCTACTTCTAAAATTGTGCTGTTGACTCTATAGTGCTGCCAAAATCAAACTGACACTGAGACCTGAAAGCATGAAAGCCCTTTCTGCAGCCAGTGTTTGGTTTGCCCACTCTGGGAATCTGTAGAGACGTGGTAGTGCCTCTCAGAAGACGACCTGCTCCCCATGTAGATTTGATACCTATAAATATTATGCTGCATTTCTGTTAATTAGAACAGATGGATATTTAAATGTAAGGCAAAGTGAGGAGTGAGTTAAAGCACATACCAAGACATGTTGACATTCAGCCACCCAACTTTCCTGAATTCAGTGTATGTGCATCTATTACCTTGATCGAACGACAGTGCAAACCCCAGACACCATGCATCAAAACCATTCACCATCCACCAAACCCATGTGGTACATGAATTTTCTTCCTACACCGCACATTATGTTTCCTATAAAGGTGTAATTGGTAAAACATACACTGTAATTTTTAAGAGATGCTTGAATTTACTCACTGAAAAATGCTTTTAATGCAGACATTGTTAATAGACTCAGACTTGTGTATATATAAACATACTAAGCCTGTAATCAGTACAATCTGGAAGCTGCATGTTTGTTTGTGCATTTTTACCCTTGAGAAGAGGATCAAATGATTCATGCGGCACACTTTAACTCCAGTAACTGTCCAAATAGGAGTGTTTCAGATCAACCATAGTGGCTGACCTCCCTTTTTCCAGCAGGACTTCTTCCTCTCAGACTTCCAAACTACCTGACTGCTTACACAAATTGGCAGGGCAAGTCAAATGCAAAGTCTTGGCAGGTTATGATCAATTTCTAGACTTCCAGCTCTGCTTTTTTGCAGCTGTTTTTCTGTCTTTCAGGGTGGTCAAATTAAGTTTACTGACAATCCACATTTAATAGGATTGGCACAATCATATTAAATAAAACAAAGCTGGCCGGTACAGGCACAGAGGATAAACAAGGATAATAAAAAGAAGAGACTGAACAACAATAAATAGAGTTGGGAGGAGGGGGCTAAAGATCAGGCCAGAAATATGGAAGCACTTAGGCCTGAGAGTGCACCCTTTAAAGGGTTAAAGATGGCTATGGGATAAGTGGAGCTCGTTTATCGCAAATTTGACAGTGGTAGTTAAATGTTGAGTTTTCCCTCCAATCTGCCAGTCTGGGGAGGCAGACGAGGCTCTCTGCTTTCCACACCCCTGATCTCTCCTGTGCTCTTCTTTTTTTTTTTTTTTTTTTTTTTTTGTTTATGGTCGCCTGTCTCCTCATCTCAGTCCTATATCATTAGAAACGGGACAAAGAAAAAGAGGCTTTTCTGTTCTCTCTCCTCAACAATTATCATTTCCATTGCTGTTTTGGACCTGCAAGATTATCTACTTTCTTCTCCATCCGCCCCTTCGTCTTTTAAACCCTGAGTCTCTTTCGTTTTCCTTTCTCGTCTCTCTCTGTGCCTCACTGTGGAGCTAAATATTCAACCTGCCACCCCGGGAGTCCTTGCAGATGTCCACAGCCTGGCGCTGAAGCGGGCGCTTGCCAGCAGCCCAGATGCATTTGCGACTCTTTGCCATTGTGATGTCCTTGTTATGTGAGGTGATCAGGTTGGGGTCCGGTGTCATGCAGAAGCAAACTGGTGAGTACATTCTACTCTTAAAACGAGTGTATCAAAGCAAACTGGAGCCGACCAGATTCTGAATGTAATAAGATGTAAAGCTCCTGGATTATAACAATTAAATGGAATATAACCTTTAAAAAGTCTTTCAGACTATACAGGATGTGTAGTTTGCACTTACCACATGGCAAGTAAGAGAGCAGGTTGTTAAAAAAAAAAGAAAAAAGATTTATGTCAGAAGATTTATGTAATGTTTCCCAGTACAAAATGCATCATTTATAAATGAAACAAATGAAAATAATCATGATATGAGTGATACAGTCAAGACTGAAAAGACAAAGGTTCAGTGTTACGTTTTCAGAGGAAAAACAGACATTGATACAGTGACGGTCGGAAGCGTAAGCGGAATTTTATATTTTGCAGCAAATTTTCCTTGCTCAATCCAGAAAATAAACATTTCACAATGCAGAACATTGTTAAGAAAGGACAATCAGTAAATCTTACTTATTTCCTCCAGTATTTTCTTGGTTTTGTCTCAGAGTACTCAGAGGCGTGTCATGTCAGTCCTTGTTAAGCTCTCTACCAGCAGATGCTCCACAGCGTTCGAGAATTCTCCTCAGATCCAGATTTGTGGCTAATGAGTCTTTATAAAATCCCTTCTGAACAAAGTCCCGACCCCAGCCACGCAGGTATGCCACGACCCTCGCGCTCAACGGCGAGCCTGGCATTTCCTCAGGAATTTAGGACTAATACAAGGGGATCCAGTCTCAATTACACCATCATTTTCGACTTCCGATGTTTCCCCCTCATCTGCCCCCATCAGTCGCCCAGAGGTGAGGCGTCAAGTAATAGCGCAGAGGCTGTGTGAAGCCATCAGGTGTCACTGACTCTCATTCCGGCTAACAGCTTGTGACAGCAAGATTTCGTTCTTTAAAGTGCAGCTTCAAATTAAGTCAAACAGATGAGTGGCAAAGAAAAACGCAACAAAAACAGTCACAAAGTCATAATATCAGAAACAGGCACGCCTCAGAAAACCATGAAATCATAATCCAGTGTTATGTGTTTAATTAACTAGTCATGAATGTATTGAACTTGCATATTTATTTAAAAGGCGTGTGAGGCAACAGAGTCAGTAAATTAAGGCGATTCAAAAAATTTATACATTGAAAGTGTGCATGCTGCAGTGAACAAATATGGATAAAATTGCCTTCGCCTAATAGTGACAAATTGACTATTAAGTCCTGGATTGAGACATTTGACGTTAATGGATTAGAGCAGCTTGAGGTTAGATAGGTTTATAGGTCAGAGGGGTCAAAAGCTAGCAGTGGGAACAGCCGGTTGACCCGCTGTCAGAATTCATCGGTTCACACAGCAATGTTATCGTGCTAGTCTTCCCTTCCCCCTGTCCACCTTTTTTCCTCTCCTTCATTTACACCTCATGTCGTCTCCTCCTGCCGGCCCCCACAGCGCTCCACGCTCTCGGCCTCCGTCGCATCTGGACTTGGTTGCCTTAGCTGTTAAAACACACACGTAAACTCGCACACAAAAGTGAAACGGTTTCAGCGGGAAAGTCGATGCGCAGAGGTCAGGAGGCTGGACCTATTAGCATGTCCATTAGAGCCATTTCTGTTTCTCTACGGTTACTGTAGGTAATGGTCAGCACTCGTGAGAAGATGAAGGGAGAGACAAATAAAAATTTAAAAAATGGATCAAAATTGGAGATAAAATGCATCCTCGCTGTTTTGCCTCTGTGTTTATTCCTCTGAATCCAGAGTAATGTTGAAAACCTCATGCCTCTGTGGCAATGTTAATACATAGCTGAGAATGAATCTTCATTTATTTACATTAACATTAAATAAATAATGAGAAGCGGGAGTCTGTCTTTGAATTAGGTTTTGTAATCCGTTTATTTCTCCTACGAAATGAAAAAAAATCTGTAAATGGGTTGAGCTTGACAGGCTATTTGAGTTTTACAGTATCCAGGACATAACTCTATAGGGTGTGTTTCCAAACAGAAACACTGCGTGGAGAGGGCAGGATCCATTTAGTCCAGTGCATTTATTTGTGTTTATTAGTATGCATGTGTATACCTCCCAAACTAAGTGGACGGTTCATCTTGTGTGCAGATGTGAAGGGTTGTGGAGAGTGACCGTAATCAGGTACAGGTGTTGTTGCTGCTGGGAGAAGGCAGGATATTTTTGAATGTGCTAATGGGTGTGTTTGACGTGGTACATTTTAAACTATGCAGCAGCAGGAGCGCTGGGTGAGCCATTAAATAACATGATACTTTTTGTAATAAAAAATACATTTATTTTAATCACTTAGTTTCACTTAAACTTCACAGTGCTGCACACATTTTCAAGGATGTTCGCTCTTTTATTTAAAGTGCGCACCAGTTTACTTCTGATTTTGCACGCTCTTCCCGAGCTTCACTTCACGTTTCAGCCTCTTACATTTTGGGGCCCAGCAAAATTTTTAACGCTTAGTCCTTGCGCTGGAAGAACAAGTGAAGACAAAAGAACAAAAAGTCTTTATCTGTGATATTGATCTAATAATATTCATTAAAATTCTCTGCACATCTGTATTTTCTGTAACACTGTGTTGTTTCATGTGCATTCTTTTTGGCCCACGAATCCACTGACTCATTTGGTATTCATTGAAGCATACCTGACAGTAATGATATTTTTATTTTAAAGAAAATCATGAAAATCATCAGCAGACAACAATTACATCTCCACATTGTCAAGAAAATCAAATGAACCTAATGAACCTTCTGAAACAACTCAGACAATATATAATGGCACTGATGAGGAAAAATTAAACAGTGATCCAACATGACTGATGATTTTGATTTCACTGAACAGGTCATATTATGGACACTAACAAGGATAAAGAGGGATGGAGGAGAATGAATTTCTTTTCATAACTACAGACAGAGACTAATTTTTCTCAGTTATACTGATTTAAAACTGGATGAAAGTATGTCAACAACAAAGAAAACATTTCACCAAAAGCATATTGGCGAAAGAATCGTTATCGACGTTTGGCATCTAAAACAGGAAAATAAAACCGAAGGCACCAAATGGAATAGTTGAATAGTGTGTGGCAGTACATCTTCAACCCGACGACTATCAGTCGTTAGGACACGCACACATGTCATTAGGGACTGCACAGCTTGTGTTGTTTTAACACGTCACCCCTTCTGGCACGTTCTTTCCTGTTAATGTACACATTATGGTGCATAGTGGAAATTTTGGCTCCATCTACAGAAGCTGTATGCCCCCCACCCCCTTAAAAAAGGATATTCCATCCTAAAACAGAATTCTTCTTATTTCTACCAGTAAGTCAGTGGAGGGTAAACACAGAAAAAAATTTACTCTGACAATAGTTTTCGCACATATCAGCTGTATGTTTGAAAAAACATATTAAGGGTAAAGAATGCTAAAGTACTAAATTCATTTTTAATCTGTTCTCGTTATTTCAAATGTGGATACTAGCAAGTTAAATTGCATGCACCTTAAAAATTTTAATCTAACATTGCGTTATTTGGTGAACACAATGTGCCAGATTCTATGTGGGAATGTATGAGAAAGCAGCATTTTTACACACTTTCACCCTCTCCCTCAGTAAAGCTTCCTATACTAACGTGTCCATTCATGGGAGTTACAATCACATGGGAAATAGTGTTGTTGATTCAGGGGGGGAAAGGCACAGTTAAGTAAATCTTTGCATTGTACAGTACACTAGCATTTCCAATCAATCACATGAAAATATTTCTAAGACTGTGACTTCTCTCTACATTTCCTCACATTTCCTATATTCCCCGCGTTTTGCGATTCAAGTTTTAGGGTGGAGATCCTTTTTAAATGTTAGCATGTTTCTCTAAAACCCCGACAGAGCTTGTTACACCTGGTGCTTGTTAAAAACCCAAGGCAATCCCATGCAAGGTCACAGGTCACCGTTTTACGCTACCTAAACCTGCCGCTCCTCTAAAAGTCCCTTAAGCTTGCAGATCGATAGCATATGTGTAGAGAACTGTTTTTCAGACAATGGGTCGAGACCTCAGTGAGTCCCAAAGCTCAGTGAAATGAGTCTCTGAGTTATGTTGTGGAAATCTGCTCTGTTCTCCTCTGCACTGAAGTCCTCTTTAGTCATCATCATCATATATATATATGTATGTATATATATAAATAACTGCTGAACTGAGGTTACTTGAAAACACAACATATGAGTTCAAAGGTCATTTTTAGTATTCCCTTACCAGCTGCCGGTGTGTGTGCGAGTGTGCATTTTTAGGCTGAATATGTCATAACTGGCCGACAAGGCCTGTCCAGGTTCAAAGGCTCCTTCAGATGTGGGGCAGCTTGTTTTTGTCAGAATTCAGAAGACAAAAGCAGTGAATCAATTGTTATCATTTGCCACCATGTGCTGTCTTTCGTGCAGACCCTGCACTCGTGCCAGTGTTTAATTAAAAGCTGGTTGTTAACATTTGTCTGAAAATCATGATAACGATCCCGTTACCAGCAATGAATCCTGCTACTAGAAATTAATTTAAAAAGCAGTGACAGTTCTGATTGTAATTACCCAGTAAACCAAAACTACTGCATGGGAACATGGGATATCTATTATATCTCACTTAAAACAAATATATTAATTAATAAAAATAAAATAAAAGATGCCAGAAGTTCAGGTGATTTCTACAGGACAAAGGTATAGTTAAAGATGATTCTCTGAAAAAAATATGAAAAATAATGTCATGTCCACGTGATTAAACCTTTTGCAAGCCTTAAAGTTATTTTTTTCAGACACATTGCTGAAGGTATTTTCAGTATTAAACTGTAATGACATTCCCTGAATCAATATTTATATATTTACATACATAAACATATTTGAACTGGGCTGTCAAAATTAAAGTGTTAATGGCGATTAATCCATCATCATGATTAATTAATCTGATTAAAATGTTTTTAACCCATTTGCAGCGCAGAATGACTCCGAACATCTCTGGCAATGCATTTTGGGCACTTTGCTCAAGTAGCGTTGCTGTAGCACATGTGTAAATGGGCACTTGATCCGGTAGTGACACGCAGCAGAACCAACCGATAAAGATGGAAGACGCTAAACAGCACGTTGAAATTTGAGAAAAAAAAAAAACAAACAAAAAAAAAAAACAGACCAGACGACATAAAGTATTATGCACACTCTGCAGGAATTAGTTTTATTTTCACCGAATCACTTCCAGTTTATACCACATTAATGCGAAGCATACGTTAGTCTGGGATTTGGCTAGTACAAACCAAGACTAACAAACCAAGCCAAACCAAACCAAGTCAAAGACAAGCTGGCACTCCTGCAACCACTGTTGTCAGAGGCTGTTTTCAGTTGCAGGCAACGTTGTAAATAAGAAGCAGTCAGCTCTCCTCTCAGACAATGTCAACAAGTCAGTTTGTCTTAGTAGTTGCTGATAGAGGAGTAACAGGGCCACATTATTGTGGATAAATGTTTGTTTAGAAAGAAAAGAGACAAACAGTTGTTAAGTTGTTTCACGTTGTTGTGTTGAAACTGTTGAAGTTATTTAATGAACGCTTTAAGTGCATCCTGTACATTCCTTTTTTTTTGAGCCTTTTCTCATGCAAAATGAAATGCGATTAATATAGATATTAATGAACGCTATTTAATCGTGATTAATCGCAGTTAATCCACAGTGACCCTGTGATTAATCTGATAGAAAATTGTAATCATTTGACAGCACTAATCTGGACATGTAGAAGGACGTCTCATCACCGTATAACAGCAGATGGGTGCAGCACACAAGTGGACTCATATGATGACGTAGTCACAAAATACTGAATGCATTTTGTAATTGTTGGCACGTTTTGAAAGCGGATTAGTATGAAATATTGTAATGAGCACTGTAGCAGAGGGAGCAGTCACAATGAGCTGTTAGATAAAGAACTGCAGCTGACAAGTTGCACACCTCCAACTTCTCAGTGATTAATACTGCTCACTGTGTCGGCTGTTTGCATACTCACAGTGTTCAGCGGAACATCAAATCATAGGTTTTAATAGAGTTATATAAAAGTCCAGTTGTTGTGTCCAATAGTTTTGTTTTGCTGCTCCCATAATTCTGTCATTGGCAGTGTTTCTGCTTTTGATGCTAATTCCAATAATTCCAGGTGTCGTTAAAATTAACCAGGACTGAAATCATCAAGGTTGCTTCTTTGATTAAATCTCAGCTAATGAGAGAGTGACTGGACTCTTTTGTTGCGGCGCAAAACTGGGTTGAGCCTGGAGTTGAGTCCGTGCTGTACTTCTTACAGCAACATTCATCATTTTGCCTTTTGAAGTGAATTTAGCAAATGCCAGTGGAACATGTTGGGGATTTAGTTAAATCTTTGCCAAGGAAAAATTCTGCAGGACTCAAACTGTTGATGGACAAATCGGCTGTGGAGGATTGTTATCTTTAATCCACTTGACGTTGAATAGTCTAATACCTTCCTCCAGTTGCTAAATCAGTTATTTTCAGTCAACCCTTTTTTGAGTTTAATAGATATATGATCTGAGTAACCTAACTGACTGATTAAACTCCTCCTCATCAAGATAAATGAATTTAAATCATTATGTAGGATCTTAGACTCAATGTGAGTCCAGGAACAACCGGTGTCTTATGTTGTTGTACCTGTGGCGTGTTTCTAGGCAACTTTACAACATAAAGTAATTGACACAAGTTTTATTCTGAACTGTTGTGGCTTCTGCTTCTTGAGAAAGTGAAATGTCTGTGATGGATTTCTCCCTGTGAGAGCATTTGTGTGATAAAATGCCAATTCCAGAACAAGGCCTTTGCCCTCTGTTGGACGTTTATGTCGATTCCACAGAACATACTTCTTTTATCAGCTGATGAATTACTTTTTTGTCCCAGAGGCTGTAAGAGAATAAAATAAGTCTGTGTCAATGAGTTGCTATAGTGAAGTGGCTGAGGTCAAGTGCTTGGTAAAAGAGCTCTTCATCGCTGGTTACTGTTGAAGTTGAAGCTGTTAACTGTTTTATCAGGATTCAGCACTAAACATGAAGCTTTTTGCTGTTTGTAATGTCTAAAAAGGACAATTTTAGAATCATGATTTCATATTACAAAAGGAATGTTTGGGTCCAATTTCCTTAAATTTACCTCATTGTATGCATTTGGTGAAATGCATCAAATAAAATAGTCTTCTAAGTGTCTATCAATACAAAAACTCAGCTTCCTAGCGCAAACATTTTTCATTTTACAGAAGCTGCACTGCTAAACATACACACACACACAGTACGTACAAGTATCTACCACGAGCTTAACATGGACAGTGTGTTTTGCATGGATCAGACTGGGATTGTTCAGACTCATGAGCACTCACTCACTGTCATTCACCTCCTCCTCCTCCTCCTCAGCGAATTGACTCTGTTGTTTTTTAATTATTCCATTTCTCCATATCCTTCCTCATCCACGTCAGATTGAAAGCATTCCTACTTTTGTCCGTCTGGTCTTGTCTGTATCTGGGAGTAGTGACTTAACCCTGACATCAGACTGTGACTGTATATTAGACTTTTGAGCATATTTTGTTTACTTGAGTTTACCATAATAACTGTTGTAAATAGAGGCGGATAGCAGACCGACAGACAGTCTGCTGTGAACAGAGAGAGTTAAGTTACTTACAGCTTGTAGCAGCTAGAGAACATCACCCACTAAAATATCACTGGCAAGACATGCGAACAATATCAGAGAGCCACATAAATGGATAAGTGTCTCAGGGAGGCCTTGACAGACCATTGACTTGTACTCAAAGATGAACTCATTTGGATTTGGTGGTCAAACGTCAGTCAGTCTCCATAAAATAGATTTTTGAACTCAGAAAAAAAAAAAAAAACAAATAACATCCCCATTGGTCAAACCACACCTATTGTATTACACTTGTTTATTTCCCTCTTTTTACTACAAAATCAAGAAAATGCATAAAATAAAAGTCACAATATAATGGGTTGAAATAGAGTAGTACTGTATGTGGTCGTAGCTTTGACTTGACTCTCTGTATTTTTCTTCAAAATCAACTTGTACAGTCTGCTCCAGCATTCAAAGTGAAAAATGGGCCACTGTGGCAACATGTGAACGCCTTTCCCGCCCGCAGCACCGACAGATCTTTATTTCAAGGAGCTCAGTGGTGGATTTTTCATTGAGGCCAGAGGATTTGCAGTGTCTCCGTTCCTTCCTCGTCCTAACTCTCATTATCACTCTCAATATCTCCGTACTTTTGTTGGTTTTGACCTCATCTACTCGGTCTCCCGCAGCTCACAAAGAGACATCCGAGGACTGTCGGACCTGTCTGGAGTGCTCCCGTGACAACGGCTGTGTGCGTTGCCCAGAGCGACTCTTCCTGTTCCTGCAGAGAGAGGGGATGTCTCACCATGGAACTTGTCTCCACGCCTGCCCCGCTGGCCATTACGGACAGAGAGGGAAGGACATGAGTCGCTGCATGAGTAAGTTTTTACAAAACTGGTCATTCCACCTGCAAACACCTCTCTGTCTGATTCAATAACAGAAGACCCAATTGTCTTGAGGCCTAAATAAGTGCAACAACACATAGTATACATTCACACAAAGAAGACAGCAATAAGCCCTTAGAAAGAAACTACAGCTGCAAACCAACTCAGCGCTCCTAGAAACTCTCTACCTGAAAGCAGCACATATGACTTAAATATTTTCTGATCGGACCTGCCCTCTGGAGTATGAGAAAATATACAGCCAAACCCTTATATAACTGCATGACTACTCGTCAATCGAGATTTTAAAATGCCGCTACAAAGACTAGTTCATCCATGCAGACCTTCCACCAAATTAGTTTGTAGTTTCCTCCAGGATTCGCAAGCACATTTCCGTTTACAAAAAAGAAAGAAAAGCAGCTGCCTGGATTGTTTGTGATGGATGATGTCCCATCTCGTCTCAGAGTGCCGCTCCGTGGACTGTGAGCAATGTTTCAGCCGGGACTTCTGCACCAAGTGTAAGCCTGGCTTCCAGCTGTACAAAGGAAAGTGTCTGACCCGCTGCCCAGAGGGAACGTTTGCCCACCAGTCAGATTGCATCGGTAAGTCAGACTCCATATTAGGTGTAAATAAGCAGCGCGTGATCTTTATTTAGACCCACCAGCAAGAGACAGCAGTTAATAACAAAGGTTAATCTCTTCTACATGTCTTCCATTTCATGTCTGTTGTGCAGCTAATGGCTGGAATAACAAGGCGGTGGTAGCAAAACAATGAGTTGTTCAAACTAGATCTTCGCGATTCTTTTACTGAATCCATTAAGTGTTTAGTCACTGAAATCGGGTCATGTCGAAAAGATGGAATCTCTGATCTGAAAGATTTTGGGTTCAAGACGTATAAACGTAGCCACTGACCCACGTGGAAAGCAAAAGCATGTGCGCACACAAATGTTGAAATGTCTGTTAGGGTTAAAATACAGGTCCATGTATCTCCAAATCCTGCGTCCAAGTTCACATTCCATATATTCCAAGGTAATAGGCTCAGACAGGACGGAGTGCCAAGTTTTAAACGCCTCTAATGGTATTCTGTTGTAATCACCGTTTCGAGCGCTCTGACCCCAGCCTTCTCCATAATGTAGGTCTGTTCTTCAACGGACACATCAGTGAAACTAATCGGAGAGGTTTAATCAACAGCAGACCAGTTTGTGGAAACCCTTCGCCTTTTATCTGCCTCCTTTGCTCCATGGCCACATCTCTGCAGTATTTCATGTGTGAATGTTTGTGTATTTCATAGGTTGCTGCGGTTTGTGGGTTTTTTTTATTTTTTTATTTTCCTCATCTTTCATCAGCTTGATTTTAGTCAAATAATGTGACTAAACTGCGCCTGCAGCTTTATTTTTCAGGAAATGAGCATGAAACACGGAAACAACACAAACATGGATTGGATCACATGTCTTCAGAGAGGTTTTGATCAAATTAAATACAGCCTAACAGCACATTCACCCTACAAATCCTTTAAGGCGTACTTAAAATACTCATATCTTCACCTGCCTCTGTGAACACTCCATTTCTCAGCTAAATACTTTTTGATGGGGCCAACCTCTCAGGTGCAGCACATGATCCACATTAAATGTCTTCAGAGAAATTTCTGAATTTATCTTCATATTTCCCGGTGTTTCATCCCTCCCTTCTCAGTAAGTGAGATATATAGTTGAACTGACTCGTGGTTTGATGCTCTTCGGTACTCCTCTGCCGTCCACCTGCAACATCTGCAGCTACTGTTGTTTCTTGGCATGGAGATCACATCTGGTTTCCATGGCCGGTGTTAAGGCTTCTGATTGTTGGTACACACCTCGAGCAACTCCAGAAAACATAGCAAATCTCCTCTTTTTAAGTATGACAATGGTAATGGTGATTACCAAGAAATGTTGGCCCGTCTGAGCAAAGTTTTCTGATTTTCCATTGTGGACCTTGTGGAAAAACTTGCAGTGATGGATTTTGTGGGTGACGTCACTCATCAGCAACCGGTGGCTACAAGTGTAATGTCCCATGCATTAATGCTTCAGCTGGCATTCATCTACCTTAAATCATAGCAATGTTGCTGCCAAGGGTCTGAAAAAAACATTAGTCTTCGTATGTCGTTACCACTCCATGGGTAATGGTTGTAATTTATTGTTTTATCTTTATTATCTCAGTCTGCCTAATCTACGAGCACATTTCTTGCAGCGCTCTCAGACCAACAAAGGACATAAAATGCATTTATTTGGAGTTAAAAATACTGACCTCTTCTGACCTCATGGAGTTTTTTTTTATTATTATTTTCATGAGCACCTTGATTCACATGTGGAACTGATTAAGCACTTGGCTTCTACATTTCTGTGTTTGTCCAATATTACCCCATTCAATTTTACAGTTTTGTGAAAAAGCTTTCATTTATTGATTTTTAAAAAACTACAGAAACTTTGAATGCATTTGATGTTTAGATCTCTTTAATCAGCTCGTGCCTTCTGTTCGGTTCTCTTCCCTCTCAGAGGACTGTCCCCTCGCTCCACTGGGAGAATGGAGCGAGTGGAGCGCCTGTCTCCGAAACGGTGTCACCTGCGGTTTCAGGTGGGGGAAGCAGACGAGGACCCGTGGTGGTGACCAGCCCAGGGGGACCCCAGAACAGAAAGCAGCAGTGCTCTGCCCGTCCCATAGCGAGACGCAGAGGTGCAGGATGAAGAAAAAGTGTCCCAAAGGTCAGTAATTACAGAAGCAACCAGTGGGCGCAGTCAGAAGCTGAAAGAATTAGTCGTGGATGATTTTAAAAAACAACAACAGCAGATATCACCTGCATCTAATGAACACAGTATGGGAGGGCCGACCATTTACTTGGGTTTAATTATTACGTTGACGGCCAACATCTGTGGATTCCATGTGGTGTTTGGCCTTGCGTTGTGTGCTGTGCTGACACACTTGTGAACTTTACAATGCCAAGATGGGGAGATTGGACCCTATAAACGATTCCAACATGTGCTACTTCCAATTAACACTTGCAGGCTGACGGTAATGGTTTTCTTCTTTCTGGAAAGTAACTGCAGCGGTGTAGAAGGTGAGGAAAGCATCCTCGCTTCATTTGCCTTTACAGTCACTAAAGTTCTGATGTAATTGTTGTTCGTGATGGTTTTACAGTGGAAACACAGCTAGTTTTGAGAGCAGTGCTGCATACACAAGAAACTAAACATAGGATACCACTCCATGACGTGGAGGGAGGGAGTAATGATCTGTTCACATTAGAGACAAAAGAGCAATAGGGTACAACTCATTTTTTTCAAAGGATGATACACAGTGAAAAACTGTTGCCTGATATTTGTCTGCGAAAATGATCAAAATTGGACGGACTTCAGCTTCTCACTGCTTCAGTGTCAACCAATCATATGCATTTGTTTTAAACGTTAACTTGTAAACGGACAGCGTCATTCAAAAACATGAACGAGCTCTTAAACAGCCACACCTCAACTTGCCACCAGTGTAGGTGGACACTAGGGCCTATAAATGTTATTGCCAACATCTGTCAATATGTAAGTAAGTCCCTCACTTAAATATCTCAGGGTTTACTTAGCTTAAATAGCCCAATCTCCTCATCAGTCAGCTGTGTTTACCTTCTCCTCAGTCTCCCCTGTTCATCCATTGCCGTTAAAAGTTTGGAATTACTCCGAAAAATTATAAATACTCTGAGTGGACATAAATTACGTGCACACATGGGTTTCACAGTATATATGACAGTAGCTGCTATTTTTCTAAGTCTTTAGTCTAGATAACTACCTAGTATAAGTGTAGCATAAGGCTTGGTTAACTTTATTAAGGTTTAGATTCTATATATTTTTAGTGGTATAGATTCTCTGTTGGAAACTATAAACAAACATAGGACTCCTTTGCTAACATTTCTGATTCATCCATGCACCTGGACATCCCCCCTCTGTTGTGCCATCATATTGTCAGTGCACCCTTTGGACGGACTTCTGTAATAGTTGAGGTCTTGATCATTGTTGCACAGTTGGAGCACCAGCTGCTGTTGTGATTGTTGTGTTGGAATCAGTGCTGTACATATCACACAAGCACAAATCAGTGTTTCTAGTGTCAGCGTAAGGCAGCGCGAGGAGACAAAATGATGTGATCGAGGTGACAGGGAGAGATGGAAAAAGCACTAAAACGCTTGAGAAACAGCTAGTGTAACAAGATTTGGTGTTACAAATCAAGGACACCAGAGCCAAGGCAGAATCTCTTCCTCTCCGATATTGATCATTATTATTATTTTGTTAGTTTTCTTTTGTTGAGAGGAGTAATCTTGGGGAAACCTTCAAGCTCAGTTTCATTGTAGGAACCAAAAAAAAGTTACAGATGGAAGAGAAGAGCATTAAAGTTAAGGTAATGGACAGTCTAGGTCAACCTGCTCCCCGTGGTTAAAAAAGGACTTCTGTATATAGGCTGCTCCACTTGTGATCTTAAAATATCACACCTCCTCCGCAGACCTTCCTGTTTATTGGTAGCTTCCATCTTAGTATATCCAACCTAGCAAAAATATAGGTGTGATCATGCAGGGTGTAGTGCTTATTGTGTGTTTTGAGTTTTTAAAAGTCCAAAGGAACCTGCAAAAAGGCTGCAATTGGAACAAAAAAAAATGATGTTATTTTAAATGAATGATGAACATATTCACATATTCATATAGACACCCAAACCATTCAAATCCAAACTTTCCCTCCAAATCCAAGTCACCCTTTTATTGTTTCATATCATCTCCCTCTTACGCAGACAGCACAGGAAGCTGTGAAACATTTTAATGGTGCAGAGGAATGCACAATACTGTTTTCGAACCCGACCGTCGTTTCTGTGTAAAGCTGTAAATATCGACTTGTTTTTCAGTGTGTGTCCGTGTGCATGTTTGTGCACTCTCCGCAATGGAAGGCATGTCATTTGAAGTAATTATCATTATCATTGTCAGATCGTCTGTCTGATGGCATTAACAGAGGAAGAAATCAGATCCTGGCACAGGGATTGGTCCCGTGGACCTAATAGCACACATCTGGGATAAAAGAGTGCCATGGCATCTCCCTGACATTCCTCTGTTGTTTGAGATTAGGCAGCTCTAGTCTTCTAATTCCCACTCTTGCTGTCTTATTGTTTTCAGATGATGATGAAGGACATTGGTCTTGTCTCTCATCCACAATCTCTCCTATTATTTCCAGTGTCTCTTCACCAGTGGCAGCACACTGTCAAGAAGTTGTTTTCATGGGAACTTACCAAAATCTGACACGGGCAGTTTAGATATTACACTGTCAGGGAATGCCTTGGCTACACAAATATCTTTCCATTCGTGTTTATCTTATCTTATCTACACTACAAGCTTGGTTTTTGGAGGATCTCCGTCAACAAGCTCACCCGTTCAAAGGTAAAGTTCTAGTGGTTGCAGGTGGTGTTTTCCTGGTACTTTTCAGAAATGTGTATTTTCCTTCTGGATTTCTTTTAGAGAAGCGCTCTTGTGTGTGGAAGGTTGGGGCTTTCGTTTCTTTAGTAGAAAGATAAACCTCGGCTGGTCCAGCGAAAACACGGCTTTTATCTCTTTGGCATGAGGCATCATTTAGCAAGCTATCCTGGATAAACTATAGGTTACGTAAGAGTCTGCATTTGCTTTGAGCTAAATGAGAGCTCACTTTACTTGTGCATGCTTGTGTACCAGACTATGTTAATTAGCACTGAACACAAAGCAACGCTGAGGTTAATGGGAGAGTTTAGCAGGTATTTGGTCATAAATCTAAGCACTTCAAAGTAAAATGTTTGCCCAGCAGCACTAGATGAAAAGTTACAAGTCATCCTTATGGAGACATGTATATCTAAACTGCACATGATGGCAGGTAGAGACAGTTAACTCTGAAGACAATAAGTCATTACAATTTAATAATTAATCATTCATGAGACTGTCCAACACTGTATTTAAAATTATGATTTGACAAACATTTGGATGTATCAGTTATAAGAAAAAAATATTAGAAAGAAATCCTCACTGTCAGACACACTACATGTATCTAGCATCCCATGCTAACAAATATTTTACCAAACTGTTCTATTAAAACGCTGAAAAACAAAACAAGAACACATAACTAGAAGGACACTACATCTGGGTGGAGCAGCTCCTCCAGATTCTCAGAGGCGGTAGTAGGCCCCTTTCAGACGTTAGCATTAAAATACGATCTGTGCAGTTGGCTCACAAGTGGCCAGGTTTAAATATGTATCACACCTGGCATCAAAATGAATGTCCATATGCATCCCACTTGCACTTTGGATCAAATCTCAGTTTCACCCAGTTTGGGCCACTGTGGTATATTCATTAGGATATAAACAGTTATTTATTGCGTGCATGTCAAAACTTAGGGAAAGGGTGGATGTTTTGGAAGAAGCTCTCATTGACTAAATAAATATTATTTATTTCTCTACCCTGAGCTGAAAAATACAAATTTGTTATTTAGATAGTTATCAGGTATTAAGCAAAACGCTGCTAACCAACACGACAGATGTTGATGCAAGATGTGAATGTTGGCGTGGAATTCTTTCTGAGAACCAGTGATATTACCGGTTCCTGGGAAAACAACTCATTTTGGAACCCCAGAGATACAGAGAAAAACAAACTGTTTGTTGCTGATGCTTTATGTATGCATATATCACATCTCATTTGGAGAAATAGAGATTAACAGGGATGAATAAATAGAGGCTGAGGGGCTGACACTTCCATTGTCTGAGCGCAAACTTCATACGATACTCATGCAAAGACAGTGCGGACCGCTCCAGCAGTTTGTTTTTGTTTTTCTTTTAACAAAGACTTCACACAAGGGCGTCTGGCATCAATAGCTAATTACTGTCAAATGCTTAACCATAATGTTACTGTAAAATGATCAGTTCTGTATCCACAGACAGTGGAGCACTCAGAGCTTCTCACGCTGAGGAGAGTCTTCATCCGTCAATACCCAAAAGTCTGAAGGTTTAGGTTAGATTAGAAACATTTAATGGACCAACAAGTAAAATGAGTATTCTTTCAAAAAAAGTAATGTCAGAAAGACTTTTTGCTTTTCGGTCAACTTCAGATACCCTGGTTTCACACCTACTGAGGAGTGGATTGAGTTTAAGCGATAATCAAGCTGTTTTTTGTTGGTTTTTTTTTCTGTCTGAGGTTAGGTATCAACTCATAAACAAAGTAACTAAAACATGATGGTAAGAGCCCAAAGATTTTTTTTTTTTTTTTAAATTCAGTTGAGTACACCACAAATCACTTGGCCGTACATTTAGCCAGCATAGCAGGAAAAAAAATAACAAATCACAAACTGTGTAATTATATATATTCTGTCCACATGTTGATAACTCAAACAGCCCTTTGGTTTGCGCATGTATTTGTAAAATGACTTTGTGGCTACAAACACATGTTCGGCATTAGTGTGAAAGCTTATTAAGTTGTATTTATGGTGGTGATAATCTCCCGTAGTCAGACTGATTTACTAAGCTTGCCTTAAAAAAAAAAAAAAAAAAGGAGAGAGGAGCAGTGGAGCTCTTATTTGGAACATAATGCATTTCCCCTGCTATAAAATGGAAAGAGGCTGCATAGCTGGTGTTTAATGATGCAGCGCAACACAAATGTAAAGTGTAAGGAAATAGATGTATCTATGGTGGAAGTCCAGCGGCATGCATCTGTCTTGCATCTCACAACACACTAAAACAACTGTGGCTCAACACAGCTTTTCATCATTACTTCATAACTGTGGCGGTTTATTGCTCGTTTTTTGTTATAGATATGTAAAACAGAAATGGTTATAAGTAACAATTCAAGACTCAAGTATCTCGTGGCTTTTTGCATAATTATTATTTTTGCCCTTGGAACACAAAAAAAGATATATTTATATATTTTTTTTTTTACAAATGATACAGCTTGGGAAAGATTATTAATGCAGCCATATTTCAGTTCATTGACACAGCTTTAAGCAGTACAAATCAAGCACAGGCTTGGTACAGTCCCAAATCACACTCAAGGTCCTGCATGCTACAGCTAGCTAGCCAAGAACAAGTTCAACTTACAATGCAAGGTTGAAAATAACACAATAACAAGGTCTGCCGTAGGGGGGTACAGACTGGTTGACTTGTCAGTTTGTTGATTTCACTCATGTACCGTGACGCTTTAAGCGTCATGTCGACTTGTCACTGATTACATGACAGTAAGAACGTGGACGTCTCCAAGATGACAGGTGAGGAGCACATGTGTGGAAATACTTCACTATAGATGAAGCCCATACTACCATGACATGCTAAATATGTAAGTCAGTCCTGAAATACAATGAAAGTATTACTACATTGCACACTCATCTAGCTAGCAGAGGAATGCTCCAAATCCTCTCGACGGGAGTCAATCAACAACTTCACCAAATGCATACACGCAGGAGAAGGCTTAAGGGAAATATTGCATTTTTTAAACTGGCTGCACTATCCCATCTTCCAACAAGCTGTGGAGTACTATGAAATGCTATTGATGGTAGCAGTCGGTTATTATACAGGCTATACCTATCTGCAGCACACAGTATGTAGCACATGAGCTGAATAGTCAAGAATATAGATTTTATTGTTGCACAGCATTAGTTCTACTGTGGCTTGTGACGTCATCAGCAACTCGTTGGAGTTGATTTTGACTTTCATCACTTAATAGCACCCCCTGGTTTGATCTAATTCGGATGCCAGTGTTTGTATTCAGCTCTAACTGGTTAATGGTCCATGGTACTAACAATAAATTAATGTTTTTCAGTCTGAAGTTTCAGATTACTACATAGGGTTCTAATTTTAGCTGGGCTTCATGAATGGTAATGGGGAATCAATAGTTATCTTGTTTTTATTCAAGTATCTTTGTGACTATTTACTGGATTGGTATGAAATTTGGTGCAGACATTCTCACTTTCCAGACGAGGAATCGTATTTCCTTTTGGTCCAAGCAAACTTGTAAATAAATATTCTTCTGTGTAAAGCTATGTCACATCATGCAAATGAAAAGTTGAGATCAAGAAGCATCTGCATGTGCAAGCACAGAAACTCCGCCAGGTCAGCTGATTCTAGTCTGATGAATCCAATGCACCAAGAGGCATTCCCTTGAACCCTGGTTTGACTCAGGCAGTTTTGCTTTAAAAATTATAAAGGATATAAACATCATTTTTTTTTTTTTTTACAGGATACCTGAACTGTATTCCAGAAACATTCAAAGAACCATTTTGTTCGTGTGTCTGATGTTAACAAGTGACACTTTCTGGAACAGTTCCATCGCCAATGAATAGGGACCACGTGTGACTTTAAAGGCGAGGAGGGGGGGAATCCAGTGATTTTATCCAGATCATTTTTTATGGGGATATGAGGTCATTTTCTGGGGCTGTATAACCACACAATTCAGCTCATTTAGGTGTAAAGGCACAAACAAAGCGTAGCCTGGGGCGTCATGGTATTTGTCTAGAACGGCTGTGATGAGAGCGTTCAAATCCTTTGTGTCCTGTCACTCCATGTTTCATACCCCCGTCACTCAAATAAAAGTCAAAATGTGACAGTTATCTAATTCTGCGCTGATTATTGTTTTCCTCGCCCTCAATGTGGCCACAGCAACTTTACAAAGTGAAAGTGAAGATTACATCAACATGGTCAATACAATTTGTGTAATTGGTGCAGCTGCCTGTGGAGATTTTTAATGCTTGTAGACTGCGCCATTAAGCACACATCTTGGAGTCGGTATGGATTACTGTACTTTTAGAAATGTTATGTGAAGGGTTTGAAAATTTTCAGCGTGGCATCGGCGTGTAATACTACACAGTAGGCATGATCCGCAGCTTATCCCTGCATTAATGGCCAGTTATGATACCATGCAGGTGAGTCACATACAGGTTGTCTAGAAAAAAAGGAACAGAATTAACTGTAATGTATGAGGCATTCGTCTTAGATTTTAAAGTTATGGTTGTAAAATGCATGGATATGCTTAAAATAAGAACTCATTCAGCTTTTAGAGACGTGGCAGCATCTGTAAAGGTATCTGTGGGTCGGTGTCGAGCCAGGTTTCGCCATCTGCAATGGTACAATGAGTCCTGCTTCCTTTCAGATGTATTGTGCTAAATTTTCAGCCGTCAGTCGAAAAACATCTGAGCACTGAACCGATTTAATGAAACCAACAGTGTGTCAAATTGAGACACAATGAAGTGTTTTCTCAAGTTTTTTTTTTTTTTTTTTTTTTTCAATAGTGCTCCGTCAATACATCTGTGCACTCCCTGAAAAAGGTTGTGAGACTACTGCAAGACAGAAGGCACCTTTATCGTAGTTATTTAAAGAAACTCGCATTGGGCTTTCATGGCATTTCACTGTTTCTGACTCTCTTCGCAGACAAAGGAAAGTTTTTGCTTTATTATATGCGACTGGATTCCTTTGCAAAGAACAAACTTATACCCACCCAGCAGTCAGATGAATATCCCTCCTCCCCCACCTCCCCTGCAACAGAAATGGAGTTATTGAGTCTACAGAGAAACTGCTACTTTAATATGTGGTCTGTACTGTACTCACTGTCCCTCTCTTCCAACACATGGATCTGGGTAGAGCTTAGAGTGTAACCCAACAAAGACAGCGAGCTCAAGTACATTTTCCCAAGTATCACATGTATTACATTAATGCATAGCGATCACAGTGCAGACATTGCCTCGGGGCAACTAAACCCTGGACAACAGGTACTGATTAGAAAATGAGCTTGCTGCACACTGTGTCTTTTTCACTTGTGCTTCTTCTTCATGTCTTTAATGTATTTCAGAGGCAGAGCTGAGTGAAGAAAGCATAATTTGATTTTTTTTAATCTTTTTTTCCCCTGGTTGGTTCTTTCAGAGAATTGCCGTCAAAGTTGTGGCTAGAGATGAGGATAGTTTGTTGGCTTCCAGACATTTCTCTGAGGTTTTGTGTCAGTGTGACTGATTCGGTTAGGCTTCAGTCATTCAGTCCAACGTACTTTTCTAACATTTTTATCAGATCATCGAGAATGTGGATATTCAGTGTGCTCCAGAGGTGGTCCTTCCATTCAGCGAATGAATCAAAGATGCCCCAATCTTCTGCTTTTATGAGTATTTCACAACTAGCCAACGATATCTGCCTCCCTCATAAAGAGCCCTCATTAAGAAATGTTTTTTCCTGCTTTTTAAATGAGAACAGGTGTATTGCTTGCTCTAATAACAGAGACGACGTGCTCTTGCTGCACCTGATGTACTTTTACTCAAGTCTTTGTTATATTTTTGTCTGGGCTGATAAACAGACGCGTGCTATGCAGCCATTATGTCCCATTACAGGACTATTGGATGTCCCGTCAGTGTGTGAACATATCTTGGGTGTATATTTGTGGCAGCTGTGGCTCAAAGGATAGAGAGTGGGGTTGTTGCTGTTTACTGCCGAGTTGGTAGTTTGATCTCTGAGTAAGAGGTTTCTGAGTAAGATGCTAAACCTCACTATGCTTCCTGTGGTCAACACGTTGTGTGGCAGCTGCAACAATTTACTATAGGACAGGGAAAATAAATTATTATCACCACATCAACTTGCTGTATGCCTATTCTAAACCAGGGGTCTTCAGCGCTTTTCAGGCCAAGGAGCCTCAAACCTATGGAGAGATTAAATAGGGATCCCCTACTTACTATATGTGTTCTATATTTAACTAGGCCTGGTGCTTATGATATACATTATTATCATTTTGCATTCAATATTAAGCTATTCACATAACACACAGGTGCAACAGTACCATCATGACGTATTCCCATCTGAGAGGATTCATTGGAGGTTAGGCCCAGAGAAGAGTTTCTACAAGGGTGGAAAATGATTTCTGTTTTAACTCAAACTTGTGCAGCTTATACAATTAAAAACAGACAGAAATACATGCGTCTTATGTCCTGTTCAACCCGTGAACCAATTTAGGGATGTCCTGAGCCCTGATTAAGTTTTTTTTTACCCCCAGATCTAAGACAGATTTTTAATATCCATGGCGGATCCGAGGGTGCAGCCGTGGCATGAGTGTACTCAGCGTATTCTGTTGTTTTGTTGGTAGTACTGAATACTGGTCACCTACTACCACCTCACAAAACATCCACATTGCATAATTTAAAAATTCCTGTCTGACTGACTTCATTTTCCAGAGTGAAGTTCTTACACACATCAGACACAACTAGTTGCATGACGTTGGTTCTTCTTCTACGTTTTTTTTAAGCTAGCTAGCGAAGAGGAAGAAGACATTTTGACGCTACAGGGATGTGGTTTTAGTTTATGGCAGACCAAAATAAATTAATACAAAAGATCAGGATCGGCTGAAGCCTGATACAGATCATATCATTTTAGAAATGCTTGGATCGGCCTGATAATGATCTCCCTAAACCAAAATACCGACATCACAAACAATAGGAAAAAATCAACTGTTCTGTTGGGAAGCATTCCACTTCCAATAGTTCCAGCTGGAATCCTTTGGTCACAGGGAAAGCAAGAAAGCTGTACATGTGGCTAGGATAACATCTTCATACTGTATGGCTGCCTGTTCTGTCTGCGTCACAGTCATGCGAGTTAACATTTAAACTTAACAGGTGTGTAATTGAAATTAACATCAAGGCCAAGTTGGGCGATGGAACGTCGACAAGTTTCACGGCTCAAGTGATCCATTCGAAGATAGTTTTTGTAATTGTTCTTGCTGCCATTGCTCCACTCTACAGTGCATTTGCCACTGTTCATGAGAACATGTGTCTGTGTAAGACCTAAGAGTTGGTTTTGCTGTTCCCAGGATATGTGTGAGCCCACATGGCTCCATGCTGCTTCTAACTTCACACTGATTTATCCTCCGCTATGGCGATGTACAGTGCTTCTTTTTTTTCTTCCACCGCAACATATGGTTCTGAGTGTAACACTGTGTTGAGCAAGGAGTCAGTACAGGCTCAAGAGGATAACACCAGCATTTTTGGAAAATCCTCTTACTTTTCATCTTTGCTTAGTAAACTTTTAGCCCCTTCAGAGTTGTAGACACATCTCACTGGGATATTATTTTTGATTTAAATGGTCAGTTCACATTTTCTCACATACCACTGTATCTGGGTATGAAGAGCACAACGGAGGAGGGAAAAATAAAAGCAAAGCAAAACAAGTCTTTACACCAAAATGGCAGTATATTGTTTGTCACTGCTTTCCAGAACTAAACTTCTAACAATGATTTACCTTTTGTTGATTTGGTGTATTATTATCTTGTGATTAAAAAAGAAACCTTTAGGTTTTGACCAAATTGTGAATGGAGTCTCAAAAAATCTCATACCCAGTGTCTTTTCACAGAAAACTGGTGTTGAGGATAAAAAGATGCCAAAGTGGACACTTTAGATGACAGTAATGGCATGACTATACAAACAGCATTCATATTGATTTAGTTACCACGAGTTACTGAAACATTTGGTGAAATCAAATCAGAAAAACAACAGTATAACTCAGGGCTATGTTTAATAGTGAAAGTAAGAGGATTTCCAACAGTGTGAAGGGAACTCGATGGACTGGGACTAAACAGCTGTGAAGCCTTAAGAAAACCACCAATGAGGCTAACTGGGGGGGAAAAAGGCTTCAATTTGCTGGGGAAAAAGAAGATAAAGACTGGACTCTGGAGCAATGGAAGGAGGTCATGTGGCCCGATGAGTCCAGATTTTCCAAAGTGATGGGGCATCAGGGTACGAAGAGAGACAGATGAAGTGATGAACCCATCATGCCTAGTGTCTACTGTACAAGCCTGTGGGGGCAGTCCTATGATCTGGGGTTGCTACAGTTGCTCAGGTCTAGATTCAGCAACATTATGTCCAAAGAATGAGGTCAGCTGACTGCCTGACTATACTGAATGACCTGGTTATTCCATCAATGATTTTTTTCTTCCCTGATATCGCCATTGATGACAAGGCCAGAATTCATGGGCCTTAAATTGTGAAAGTGGTTCAGGGAGCATGAGGCATCATTTTCACACATGGATTGGTCACCAGAGAGACCAACCCTGAACCCCATTGAGAATCTTTGGGATGTGGTGGAGAAGGTTTGGTGCAGTGGTCAGACTCTCCCATCATTGATACAAGATCTTGGTGAAAAAGTAATGCATCACTTGATGGAAATAAATCTTGATATCCAGTCCACAATCATCTTCAACAAACATGCATATAACTAGAGTTCACTATTGTTTTAGTTATGTCCCCAGAGTTGGGCAAATGGAGGAAGGGGTTAATAATACAATGTAGCCAGGAATAAAAAATGAAGGGAAAGCAAACAGAGGCCCAGTGTTCTTTAGTGGTACGTGTTAAACAAAAATAACCTAATAACAGTGGAACACTTATCCAGCCAAGGCCTCATTCACACAAATCAAACTAAAACACAAGGCTAAAAGAAAACTAGAAAAGGACGCTGTCCAAAGTCAATTTCAGCGGAAGCCAGATATGATGCAACAAACTGATGCTGATGCTTGTTTCTGCGTGACATGCTACAAAACAACAGTGGAGTCACTTTTATTCAGTTCTCCAATGACACTGTGATTTTACCATTTACCATTACCATTTCTGAACAGACAGCGACGTAACATCCATGGGCCCTTGAGCAACAGCTCAACCGTAACTCGCAGTAGCCGACTACGCTTGACCACTTTGCAACTTTTGTCACTCGTAGTGTAAACATAATATATTTCAACTCTTTGTTTTTATGCCTCCTCTTTTTATGGTGGCAACAGGTCGACTTCATCACCTGTAGCATCATGGTGCGAGATAGCACCTGGAAAACAGAGGAAAATGGAGTAGCAATCTTCATCAACTGTCTCACGATACGAAACTTCTCCACCAGTGCTTCACGTACAGTCATTCTTGTATAAAGACATCTTCTCTGACATTCACTATTCTCATGAAATATCTTTTATTACAAAGAAACAACCAAGCGTGCTCATAAATGTAAATGTACTATTCTTTAAGTGGGGATATTCAAATGTTTTGGCTTGTTGTGTACAGGTCAGCGCTATGCTGGCAACACATGTAAGACTTGTCTGTTTTCATTGTTTAAACAGAAAAGTGGACAATGCGGACAAACCTTCCAAAAATCTGAGTGTATCCACTAAGGAGTTTTCTGATGTGGTCGTCCATTTAGTGTCATGGTTTTTGAGCTGAATAGAATTCAATAGAACAGTCACCAGGACAAAATTTGTACTTCTTTGTGTGTACATGCACAACGGATGAGGGTACGTTTATGTGTGTGTATGTGTGTGTGTGTGTGTGTGTGTGTGTGTGTGTGTGTGTGTGTGTGTGTGTGTGTGTGTGTGTGTGTGGGTGCATGTGTAGTCTGCCTGTGGTTATGTTGTTATGTGATGAGCAGGGCAGTTTTCCAGGACTGTGCTTGATTCAGTTAAGATGGTTGAGGGAGGGTTCACTCCTTTTGACATGCCAGCTACAGCGCATCTGGTTCACTGTCTGCATTTTTGGTTTTGAGTATGTTTTTGTGAGTGAGAAAAACTGAGGAGGAAAAACACCTACTGTAGCGAACCTATTGCATAGTTATTAAAGTTGGCTATTATGTGGTGAATGTCGAGTCGGTGTCGACTACTTAATGATGTCACACTTAAAAACACAGCAGAGAGTAATGCTTTGCAACAATAAAATATATATTCACCAGCCACTTTATTAGGTACACCTTGCTAGTAAAAGCTAGTGAAAACTATTCATGGCATTGTCAGCTGCACATCTATGACATCTATGTGTTCCACCACATCCCAAAGGTGCTCTATTGGATTGAAATCTGGTGACTGTGGAGGCCGTTGGAGTACAGTGAACTCATTGTCATGTTCAAGAAACCAGTCTGACATGATATGAGCTTCGTGTCATGGTGCATTGTCCTACTGGAAGTAGCCATCAGAAGATGGGTACACTGTGGTCATAAAGGTATGGACATGGTCAGCAACAATACTCAGGTAGGCTGTGGCATTTAAACCATGCTCTGTTTGTACTAAGGGGCCCAAAGTGTGACAAAGAAATATCCCCCACACCATTACACCACCACCACCAGCCTGAACCGTTGAGACAAGGCAGAATGGATCCATGCTTTCATGTTGTTTACGCCAAATTCTGACCCTGCCATCCCAATGTCACAGCTGAAATCGAGACTCGTCAGACCAGGCAATGTTTTTACAATCTTCTATTGTCCAATTTTGGTGAGCCCATGCCAACTGTAGTCTCAGTTTCCTGTTCTTAGCTGACAGTAGTGGCACCAGATGTGGTCTTCTGCTGCTGTAGCCCATCTTCTTCAAGGTTGTTGTGCATTCAGAGATGGTATTCTGCATTCCTTGGTTGTAACAAATGGTTATTTGAGTTTCTGTTGCATTTCTATCATTTCCAACCAGTCTGCCCATTCTCCTCTGACGTCTCACATCAACAAGGCATTTTCGTCCACACAGCTGCCGCCCCCTATATATTTTCTCTTTTTTGGACCATTCTCTGTAAACCCTAGAGATGGTTGTGTGTGAAAATCCCAGCGGATCAGCAGTTTCTGAAATACTCAGGCCAGCCCATCTAGCACCAACAACCATACCACGTTCAAAGTCACTTAAATCCCCTTTCTTCTCCATTTTGATGCTCGGTTTGAAATTTAGCAAGTTGTCTTGATCACCTCTACATGTCTAAATGTACTGAATTGCAGCCATGTGATTGGCTGATTAGTTATTTGTGTTAACAAGCAATTGAACAGGTGTAATAATAATAACAGACCAAAAGCACCATCAGTCTGACACTTTGCACACTAATATGCGGCTCTTGCTTAAAATACTGCTGTACAACCACAGCAACAATGTGATCAAATAGAACTCAACAGAACTGAAACAGAAAAGAAGAAGAAGAACAGAAATTTAACACATGAGCTCATCAATATTGTGTGCTGCAAATATGTATAGCTTATATAATAGTACTTCACAGCGCGTTGTAAAAAAAAAAAAAGACTTTTCAATGTTTAAGCAGCTAAAGGTTGAATAGCGTTAGACAATAAAAGTCAATATCAAATTGTTGATTCCTGCTAGCGCTCTGCATCTGTCTTCTCGAAGGCATTCATGTTGTTATTGTCACATCGACTTCCTGCTTAAAGCATGGCACAGTAGTAAAGTCGACTAGTCGGTACAACCCCTTTTGCAAACTAGCCATTATTGATGCAGCATTATAGCTGCATGTACGGATCATGTTTCTGTTGCCATAATTGGTAAGTAGCGAACATTAACTGCCTCACACTGAATAATAATAAAGTTATCTTTTGGTATAGAGAATCTTCACAACATTTTTTTCAACATGTAAATACACAACTGGAATGCATAATAGTCACTCAGTTTCGTTATTCACAGGAACAGTCTGCCCGCTGAAACCTAAGAGGTAGAAACATGTTTTGAGTCAACAGTTGCAGGCAAGACAGGAGGTTTGTCTGTCAAACTGGCAACGTCGACAAAAGCCTGGCAACGAAAGAAATGATGTGGTGAAAAGATGTAGCCCCTCGGCAAGTCTTATAACACGCAGTAAAGCTTGAAGGCAGTCCCGGTACTGAAAGCCAGGGAGAAGAGACAGGCAGTGTTCTCATCTCGTGGTGCCAGTAGTAAAACTTGACACAAGATTGGATGAAATTAGATGATATCTGGGAAGTTTCATATCAAAAAAGAATAGTAAAAAAGCAGAGAGTAGGGCAACCTGACTTGCAGGGTTTCATTCACCACTCATCCAAATAGTAGGAACATCTTTCGGTGTTGCCTACCTGACACCCACATGACTACCGTTTGTAATGGCACTCCAGCAAGCCATTATCAGCCAGTGAGGCCAGTGTCAATTGATGTAAAATATAAATTGATGGCATATTATATCTAAATCCCCCTCCTCCTGTTCAGAGAAGGGTTTTCCATGCTGTTGGTGTCCTCCATTCTGTGTTACTGATCAGTCGTTCGCCACACTGGTCCAGAATGATCAGTAAGTCAAGTCACATAGAAAACAAATAGCTTCCCTTAAAGATATAAGGTTATCCTTTAATTTATCTCACAGTGTCCACCTGGGAACATTCTGAAATGCTGTCCAACCTCTGCAGAAGGTGCAAGGTTGAAGGCCGGGGCATACAGTAGTCCACCAACAAAACTGGGTGCAGCAGACCAAAGCTAGACCAAAACAGACTTTCCCTTTGAATTCAGAGTATATGCAGCAGGATCTCTACCTCAGAGTACAGTTCTTTGGGACCCTGCAGTCCAGAGAGGGCTGATGAGTCGTTGTTTGAAGAACTTTAGCCAAGAAGTTGTTCCTCCAATAAGTTAACAGAGTCAAGTGAAAACACAAGTGCTTGGGTGCATGAAAGTGGCAGCAGACGCTCTGGACTGATCCTGCAACTGAGAGGCAGTTTGATTGCTGACAGCACTTAGTAAAGCAAGGTGGAAACCTTATGCAGGTGCGTGGATATATTTCAGCAAATGAGGTAGGGATTTGGTATGAATTGGAAGAAGATGCATATTTTTTATCTGTACCACGCGACCATCAGGGAGGCATATGCTTGGTCCCAGATTTATTCGTCTCACAAAGATCTGTCTTACAAGTTCAGAGAACTATCCGGTCACAGCAAGAGTGACCATGCATACATCTGTGCATTAGCTCTACAGGCAATATCTACAGAACATGCTTATGCACACATGACTAACTTGTGCGGTATTTAAATGTAAATGCCTTTCTTAATGCCCAATCATCAGCACACTGTTCAAACTAAAAGCCACTCTGACATCATCACTAATGAAGGCCACATTACAGACACAAAAGAGGGAGAGGAGAGAAGGGGTCCGCGAAAACAAAAGACGAGGAGGAACTGATTTATTTTAGGAAGAACATCGGGAGAGGAGACAGGAAGGGATTTGAAAACCCAATCTCTGGAGATGGGGTCTCCTTACTAATGAAGGGCAGATGACAGTGGGCCATTATATCATGGCAGTACTGACATCCTATAAGTGAGGAAAGGAAAAGAGAAGGTCTGCTGTAAACACACAGAACTGAACATCCTCCTCATTACTTTGGTCTCTGACATGAGAGATCAAACCAAACTCAATCGCTCAAAGCAAAGTGTGTGAGGCAAACTGTGACAGACCGCCAGCACTGCATTTAGGAGCATTGATGCCAAGTAAACTACTGGTTTGAAATCAGAAAGCAAGTTTGAGACTTTTGCACTAGTTTGAAAGTAGAAAACGCCACCACACTACCATTAGAGGAGATGGACCCAATGCTGATAAAGTTAACACCTGCCGCCTCTTGTGGTAATTAAGTGGTAGCAGTAGTTCTTGTGGTCACTTGGTTCAGAAGTGGATGTCCTGTACGACTGAAACGTCTTCAGCAACATATCTGTGAAGGTTCTCAGTCATCCATGTCAAGAAGAACTGAAGAAGGTGCTCAGATGAATGGCGAAACGTCATTTTCTTTTCCATACTTGGCTTCTGGTTGGTCCAGATTTTGCCACTAGTGCTGCACTAGTCAATAGCATCGGTTGCCTACATGAATGCCTGTGCACTTAACGTACTGAATACTGGTTGCGTTCACTTCCCTCACTGAAGCCCTGTCTGGCATTTTAGTTGCTGGTGCAAATTCTAAGCCCTGGTTGCCTAGGTAACCCTCTTGCGTATTTTCCAACCCAGATGTGTCAACTGCAAGAAAGCAAGAAACAATCACGAAAATAGTGGTAGTGTATGAACAGAGCTTGCTCTTCGTGCAACCTATTTAAAAACACTGCCAATTATGGAAACCAATTGATCTGGTTTTAGGCGATGTTCCCTCACCAAGGACAGCATGTAAAACAAAAATTAAAGACGTGGAGAGTTTCTTTGTGATAAATTTTGGGTAGGGTAACCATACGTCCTCCTTTTCCCAGACGAGTCCTCTTTTTTGAGAGCTAAAAGTGTGTCCCTGCTGAAAGGTCCTCTTTTTCTCATACTCAAATCTGGTCACCCTAATTTTGTGTAAGTCTGTTTCCGTCATATGTCATACTACTATCACTCCCACTGGTCATCGACTCGATAGCACTGTCTCCAAATGGAGGTCATATAGTATAAATGGTAGAATAGGATAGTAAATGGTCTGTACTTATATAGGGAGCAATATTGGGTTCAGTGTCTTGCTCAAGGACCATGAGTAGGGATCAGTGATAGAACCGCAAACTTCCTTGACAGGTCTTGGCTAGTTTGGTGCTCTGTGTGAAACGGTGACTGTTGAGACAGCTGACTGAAAAAGTGGTGACTGAAAGATATCGCCTTCTGCCTCCATTTATCCATTTTTTCAAAGAAATTTTAATTTGTGGGGGGGGATTGTAGGGAAAAATTTATAAAAATATATGGAAAATGTCTAATCAACCAAAGATTTTGCGACCCCCCTGCAGTACCTCCACGGACCCTCTAGAGGTCGTATTCCCCCTGTTGAAGACCTATGGTGTAGGGGAGTGGTATTTTGGAACATAAATCCCATCATGAGATTTGTTGTCTGATTTTTTTTTTTTTACTATTTGGATTAGATAGCTTAACTGGTTGGAAATGGGCAAATCTATATAAATAATTACCCTTGGCAGGTGGGACAAAAAGATGATACCTGGACTATAATGGGAAGAGTTCATTTTTTAGCTTGTTTCTTTTCTTCTTTCCTACTTTCCTGCCATTTTAAATGCATTTGCTTTTACCTCTCTGATGTCCCACCAACTTCTAAATCAAAATCAGCGCTGCATATTACAGAAAATGATCCCACTTTTTAAACATAAGCCAAAATTACTCTTCTCCTTCTCTTAATATCAAAACCACATTTTCTATCTTGGGTAAACCAGACTTTAATAGCACAAGACAGCTATATGAGAGATACGGTCAGGTTTTAACCTGATATGTCATGATGTATTGTGAAATATCAAAACATTTACTCACTGGGTTCAGACCCACTAAAGATTTATCTGGACACTGATGTATCTGAATTAGCTGCAGATAACATCCATTCTCTGTTGAAGAACACTAAAAGCTTTTTCTGTCTCTGTGCACTTGTGGCCAAAAATTCTCCTTATCCAAGCAGCGATATGTCACTGAGAATATTTCACTGACACATGTCAGATCTGGACGCATCCAGCAGAATAATGCATCAGAACACCTCTTACTTCACAGTAATTATCCTTGACCGTGTTCCACACACCTAAACTACCTTTACACAGCATGAAAAAAAAATTTAGATTTTTTTTTTCCTTTTTCCTTTTTTATCAAATGTGACCAAATTGGTGGTTGAAGCTATAACGAGCACTCTTCCTCAAGGCACATGCAGTCCTGCTCGACCACTTTAGACAACTTTGTCATTTTATTGTGAAGAGTGAGTTCTCATTTGATATAGAATCATGTCCTGTTTTACTTCTTACTTCTTCTACATGGGAATTCACATAAATCTGAAAATATATAAAAACGTAAAAAAAAAAAAAAAGAAGAAATATTTAAGAAACTGCAGCAGATAAAACAAGCTCCTGCTCTTTCTCTAGGTCAAACAACTACAAGCAGGTGTGTAGTGAGGGTCAGATTTCCTTGCATGACCACCGTCCCTTTCAAACAGCGTTTAAATGACTCTCAGGTGGATTTGATTGACTCATCAAAGGTTCAAGTAAATCAACCTGCAGCTGTTGTTCACCTTCTGAGAAGGGTTCAGCTTCATGTTTCTGGATGAACGCTGTGGACTAAGTAGCACTGCAACATGCTTTGCGGAAATTGGGTCAGTTTCATCAAAAGCACCACTGAGTCGGCCAAAGTGATCACACCGTTAGAAGAGGTTGTAAAAAGATCACAAGACTGATCGGAGTCTTGTGTTTAAGAGTGGCGTGTGTGTATGTGAGGGGAGAAACAGACGAGAGTATCAAACCCTCAGTGAAACACATTCCCTTGAAAAATCACAAAATGTGATCAATTGATTCGTGAACATGGTCACGTCATGCACAGGCTTTTGTTCAAGAGACCATCACAGTTTTGTTTCATTTCTACTAGGGCTGTCAAAATGACTGTGTTCGTAATGCGTTAACACAGATTCATCACATTTAACATGTGCCTGTTCTGTTCTGTTATTATGACCTCAGCCCAAACCATAGTTTGGGAAATGAGAAAGCGTTGTGGAAGACAGACTCTGAAGTGTGGTCTTATCTCATGTGCGCTGCTGATTATTAATGAATTGCAAAAAATCCCCCAAAACAAGCAGGAGAAGCAAGTGAGCAGAAACAAACAGAAATGGTTAAAGACCTGGGTCATAAGAACATCAAGTCCAGCATCAAAGAAATGCCAGATGGTTCTCTGGACATAAACAAAGTTAAATGCTTTTACTGTCGATGTGAATCACGTTAGCGTCAGATCAAGCACACAGTTAGATGAGAGTTCTCTAAATCAAGTAATAAAATCAAGTAATAAAAGCTTGAAAATATCTCTTTCAGCTCCGTTTTGAGCAGATTAATTTTCATCAGTCACAATTAAACATTTTTATCAAATGACAGTCCAATTTTTTACACTTCATTGTGGGTTCCCTGTGGCTTCTTTCTTTTTGTGTAGCTATTTTTTTTTTTTTAAATCTTTTTCATTTCACATGCGCTTGGAGTTGTGAAAATAAAACCACTTGTTAGTTGGAGGAAAAGATTCTTGTTTGGTAAAATTCAGTGAAATTAAAATCCTTTATATGAGGTTCTGGCACAAGAGTTACTCCAAGGAGACAAATCACTCATATTTCATCTCGTGATTATTTCACTTACTCCCATGAGACGGCGCTGGCTGGGAAGTCTGGATGTGTTATTCCTCCTCTGGAGTTGGACTCCTGCAGCAAATCAAGTCCACCCTGACGGAGGAGAAGCTGCACTCCATTCTCCACAGAGAAAAACCGTCTGGTTTGAATCTTTGTGGACGGGGATTCTTACTGCAGCAAGTTAATGAGTCCAAACACGCCTCAACATAGCAGGTTTTATGAGCGCAGTTCCTGAAGTGTGGAGACGTAAATACAACCACTGCAGTGAACAGGCTGTCAAACAAGCCGTTCTTCACTTAAGAGTGCCACTGTAACTTCAGAATAATAAAAAAATAATCAAAAAGCAGTTGTGACATGTGCGAAAGTTTAGTCCTTCTACTTGTCAAATCTTCATTATCGCCTAAGACCTTAATTGACTTGTTAGAGGCTACTGATGATCATTCTTTCCGTCTTCACCCACAAATCAGCGGGTGTTAGAGTGAAACACTAACAAATAGGTTAATGAGATCCAGATTATTTACATTTACTAATTAAACTGCACAACTGTAGTATCCAAATGTGCAAGTGGGGTTGTTTAGAGAAGATAATACATATTATACAGTACGCAACTTTAATAAAATACAGATGTGTGATGACCAAAACAGTCGGCCATCCGAAACAAAAATATTTGTACTCTTTATTGTTTTCTCGTTCCTTTTTATCTTTTTCTATCCGTCAGAAAGAAGACAGAATAAAAAAGGAGGACTTGGAAGGAAGAGGGAGAAAAAACGACTACGGCTGCACGCCAGCAACAGTGTTGGCAACTCAGCGAACGGAACAACAGACACCGCCGGAGAGCACGGACATCCCTGAGGATGAAACGGAGGCACCCCAACACACCTAACACATGTTGGAGTATCAGTCAGCCGATGGTGGAAATCTGAAACCAAATTACTGTTTATATCTGCAATCACCGTGCATCTGTAGCTTCACTTAAACCAGACTTCTTTTTACTGGAAACTCTAAATCTATTATTGAGACTAAGAAATGCCTAAGAAATGGTGCAGGTGACCAGTGAGTCATCCAAAGCGCGTTGTGTAGGAATTTAAGTGGAAACTGCATAGTTTGCTCTTGAGAATCAGGCTATAGCATTTAAAGGAATCTAAAGGTACTGTATTGAAAATTCTGTCTCCCCCTTCTGGCAGGGAGAGTAATTACACAAACACATTGTGGATGATGTGTGCCTCCAAACCTCATCTCAGGCTAAATTTTAGATGCGGTTACAAAGATAAAGAATATTTGCATTTCACTCACAATAATCCAACATTTAGATTCAACTGCATACAGTGGCACTATTATACAAATTCTCAGAGCTGCATGCCGTAACATCCCCCTCGTACCGTCCCATCATAATTTACATACTCATTCTCCCTGTTTCCCCACTCCTTTAGCCGTAGTAAGGAATCCTTCGTTGCCTGGTTGGAATAAAATTCACCAATGCACTAGTGTTACCACAGATTGAAGACTTTACAGCTGATCAGTAAAATACAAATAGTTTGGCTTCAATATAAAATCCTCCACTATACATACTGTACAAGCAATTCACAGATGTGTCTCTAACATTTAATACTTAAAGATTCTCGCTCATACTGGCATTGCAAAATGTGGTAAAATGCAACAAATAAGTCTCTAAGTACGTCCTACAACTATTTAAAAACTATTTTAAGCAAAAAACTCTTGCATACTACTTCAGTCTACTTCAAGCTCAGCTCCAGCTAGTCATTTTGCAGCAACCAGATCTTAAATACTCCGTCTTTCCAAGACCTTCTGTAGTAATTTGGTGTCATCTATAAGCTAGTGACTGCGCAGTATTATCTTAGTAACAACACACATTATTGTTTGACAAACAGCTTCTTCCTCACTGTGCAGTCAGTGAACACAGTGTTAAATTCAATTTATGGTGAACGTACACACAAAAATGTGTGTCAAAAATGTGTGTGTCAGTAAAAAAACGGAAAGAAGAAGAAGAACATTTCAGCTGACATTATTATTATCCGATATTGCAGACGTAAAGCTAAAGATGTGGTTATTCCTTTTCCAGAGCTGATAAAATGTCTCGTCTTTTTATTTGCTAGCTTCTCTTGAATGTTATATTTATCTATACTTGTATGACCAAATGGGATTTTATTCCACAGAGTGAATGTATGTTTTAATAAATGTATATTTTGATGTTGCAGCCATGGTACACAGTTTTGTTTACATTTTTTTTTTTTTTTTTTTTTTTAACCGACTGCAGACTTGTAACTATTTGCATACACCAGTATGAGATCTGCCTTCATAACAATGCTTGAATTCTGCACACCTGCCATGCTTGCCAAGATTGTGGTACTGACAGCGGAGGATCTTACACACAGTAAAGTGTTTTTTCCTCATACCGATTTGTGTCATCTTTGCTGCTGTTCACTCTGTATTCTGGCACTTGTTATTTAATCTGGACATTAACTTTAGATTTTAGATTTAAAAAAAAAATAAATCCACAAATCTAAACACTGAAGTGTTGTTTCAACAGCATTCACAGTAAGAGCGGTACATTTCAGTATTTTAGCCTCTCTGCATCAACACAAAGCAATAGAAAAAGATATGGGTGCAAAATTAGAAGTTGACCTGTGTCTACGAACTGAGCGTTTGAAAATGTGTTGTTTCACTTTCAAAAGTTTCATGAGATGTACAGAAGCCAAAAAAAGTTTATCAGTGTCCAAATACCCATGGATATAATTGTAAATAGCTACATCTCAGTTTTAACCGCTGTTTTGCTGCTGTGCGCAGATAAAGGTAATTTTTTAGGACAGATTAATAATTCAAATAACTGTTGTTTGAGCAACATTTAGCAATAATTATATTCCAAGCTCACATATAGAACTAATAGTTACATGTGAACTAAATATCTAAAAAAAAAAAAAACATTCACAATTATGTAATTAGACCGGAAAATCACCAAATTAATTCTTACTTGAAGACTTTGAAAAAACAAACAAACAAAGATAAACAACGACATTAACAACACTTTTAACACATGCTAAATAAGAAGTCAAAGCATCAGCAGGACCAGAACAAGAGACATCTTATTAAATCTGAAACCTTCAACTGTGTCTGAGGAACAAACAGGATGTGGGGTAAGAAATGATTTATAGTGAAGATTTTTCTAATGTATTTCAGCTGAGCACAGTACAGAGCATTTACTCGGTTTTGAGGTTCTTGAATTTCTTGCTACTACTTCAAATCTACTGTGCATGTCACTGCACTTGATTTTCTGATTCACAATAGTACAAGACATAACTATTAAATCGGGACTATTACAGATTAAACTGCTCTGCGCTGATGCATAATTATTGTCAATTTGAGTAAAATTATTTTTTTCAGTTCATTGCATTGCTATTACTTTTAGTTTTTTTTGTTATTGGTACTTTGACTTAAAGGTCTAGTGTGTATCAGAGCCGTATATAAGAGAGAGTCTGGCCAACTGGGGAATGGACCATCTGAGCCATCCCGCTATGTTGATTGGTTCTGAGCTGGTCAGGTGTTTCACGGGCGCCATGTTAGATACATCTAACCTATATTCACCCACCGAGAAGCGGCAATAACAGAGAATAAAGTTGGATTAAAAGTTAAAATATGCCACAGGGCTCAACCTATGGCTCCAGCACAGGATCAGGAAAACTTCCCCAGTGAACAAAAATGGAGAAAGTTATTGGAGCAGAAGATTAAATGGAAGAACTGGATGTCAACTGATTTCTCCCTATTATGTGAGGTAAATATCAATATCTCTATGTGACGTTTGCTAAGATTTTATATAGGAAAAATTAAGTCATACCATCATTAATGTGAACCTTGATCTCAAAAACACCCAACACTGCCTTACAAATTAATTAAGTTTGAAGTCAACCAAGCCTTATGTTAGCTAGTTAGTTATTAAGCATGTCTTGGTGTGGGGTAGTTTTTTTTTCCCTCCACCTCATCAGTTTAGTTTTCCAGTATTAAGAAACTACTACTGCCTGTGAATCTGACCAAACGCCCAGATATAACAGAGGCAATGTCGGAAAAAAATTCAGTCAAAAACCTCTGCGTTTAATGAATTACTCACCGCGGACAGGGGAAAGTTGAAAGTCATCTTTTATTGCACAATAAAAGATCACACATACCATGTTTTGACTCATGAGATTGGTCCACATGGGAATACAGAGAGCTATAGTTACAAATAAGAAAAAAAAAAAAAAAAAGAAGATAAAAACCCCACAACATAACTTATTTATTAATGACCGTGTTTCTGACGTCAGAATCAGCCAGTTTCTCAACATCCTTGTGAATTACTTTGCACTTGGTTCAGTGATGATAGCATGAGCGGCTGCGAACAGTCAAATGTTATTCAACTTGACCGGCCTTAGTCATACTGAGGTGCTTCCACAGACAAAAACTGCACGAGGGTGGTGACGTTCTCATGTGTTGATATCTAAACCTGCAGTCATCCATTCAAAAGTCTTCATTTTACAGCTTTCTACTGTCACGGTTTGTCGTCATCGTACATTTTAAATAAAACTACAATTACTTTGTTTTTCCTGTCTCAGCTGCTTTTTTCCTTTTTTTTTTTAAATGTCTGTTTCTCTTCAGCTGTGCCTCTTGAAAACAAGGAAAGAAAGTTGAAGACAAGAGTCGCAGATGTTTAGTTAAAGGTCATTTGTGTTTGCTTCTGCACTCGTTTTCAGTTAATATGGAGTTTGTGCGCTTGGTTTAAGTGGGAGCTACGAGAAGTAGTTTCAAGTTTTACGCCACATTAACACGTGAATATTACGAAGGAGGAGAAAGTCGACCCGTGAGCTGTGGATCAAACGATGTACGTTGCATCTTCTACCCAGAAAATATTTCAGTGCGTAGGCTGCGATGGCTTGAGAGAAGAGAAACACATTTTAACACAGAGGTCCGTCAGCTTAGTTTGGCGCGTAGTTTTTTACGGAGCGGGTTCCGAAAGCGGTTCTGAAGCCGCGTGCGTATGGAGCGTCACATTTCCCAATCTATAACGAACGACAACCTACAATCTTCAACAGCGAGGGCCAAAGGTTAGAGTCAGCTACGAATCAGGTGGCAGGGAGTCCGTGTTTTAGTTAAAGACACTTGAGCAGGATGCGCAGTTCCCAACTAGGAGGCCAGAACATGGACGTGTAAAAATATAAAAGCAAATAAGCTGCGTGATGGTGGTAAAACCTGTGACACGACAGAAAATAAAAACACAAAACGTGCTGCACATCTGTTCACTGATTTAGTGAGTCGTCAAATCGCATTCATGGACGTTCAGAATATTTTAAATCAACCTGTTGATTCTGCTGAAACTAAATCTATCTCACCAAAAATTTATATTTATGATTTATTAAAAAAAAATCATGTTGAGGTTTTCAGATTCTGAAGCAGCGCAGATTAACTCCACTGTTTGTTTCAGAAGCTGCAACTTTTCAGTCATATTCTGTCTAGAAACAACAAAAAGCACTTGATTTATTATTTTCTCCCCCCCCAACAGTTAGCTGCTACCCTCGGGCCTAAGAAAGAATCCTGCAAATTTAATCAGCACGATAATCCCCCGATAAAGTGCCTCAAGTTCAATTAATATGGCAACTATGTGACGAAAATAAAGTAGGAAGTGCTCGTAATTCAGATGTGAATCTGCAGATCAGCGTGTGACAGGGGCTGTAAAGAAACTTCCATGTGAACCAAAATGCTTTTGTCTTTCAGGAAACATTCCAGAGTAAATAAAAAAATAAAATAAAATAAAAAAATCAGTCACGAGACAACAATGCAAAGACAAGAACTGTACAATAAATACATTATTTATGATAAAAGATAAATGTTGACATTTTGAGGTGAATGTTCTGGAGAACTTTAAAAAAAAAAAAAACAGGACTTTGGAGAAAACAAAGAAAGAAAAAAAAAAAACACTGTGGTGTGACATGAAGAGACAATACAGAGCCAACGCCATGATTGACCTCCAGCTGGAGTCACTGCACTGATGGGTTTGTTCCCAGTTTTTCCACAAGAACAAGCTGGTGGCAAGAAATGGCCAACAACTAAAAGTTTGCTCTTTAATTTTAAAAACCTTCAGATAATTTAGCTGCGGTGCAGCACAGCCAGCTCCCCCCCTCTCTGATTTGCTTACTGTTTCAGGAATCTCAAATAATACACAAAAACAATCAAATACTTAGGTTGGATACATATTGTGTGCGCGTTATCGTTCTCGATGTGCTAAATACCAAACAGAAGGCCTCGTGCAGTAAGGGAATGGTATGACATGAGACAGCCATCCTTAAAGGGAAATCCTGATATTTCTACATAAAGTATTTAATCACCACTTGGTTTGTAGAGGTTTGAGAAGTCATTGACTACAGCAGTAAAGGCAACAGCAGCAATCTCAGGTTAGTTTATTTGCAATTTTAATTGCAATTAGATTCTTCTGTGTGTTTGAAAATAAAGAGAATTGACAATAAAAATGTTTGAGTCTTATGTCTGTGAAGGTTCTCAGCCATCCAGGTCATGGTAACACAAAGGGTGTCAAAAAGGCAACCGGGATCGTAGAGTTTTGAGAAGAAGTTTGAGTTCTTCTCAAAACTCTACTTGAGAAATTTGGTGCTCTACGGTGGGCAGAACCTCTTTCTACATGTCAAAAAAAAATCTAAATTTTATTTAGTGTCCACGTAAAAAGTTAAGTTGGAATATTTGTAGTCATGTCTAGTAACTACTGTTACTGTGAACGCAGCCAGTGGATCTCATAGAGGTGAAGTTCATGAACCCACTTGCAATTACCGCTTGCTACCACGGGTGTTGCCAGATATAACAAAAAGTAAAACTTGGAGATTGCCATCTGTTTTCTTTAGGACTGAGGTCAAGACTCGAGTGAATAAAGTAAAACTTTCCCTTTAATGAACAGCGTGGCATCATTTATATGGTGAAATCAACATATTTTTACCACTTTCCAGAGGTGGAAACGTGACGTCAACATAGTGTGCAAGTTAAGCCGACAAAAAGAGAAGCTATTTAAAGTAATTTTAGAGGCACTGGTAAGCAAACAGTCACTTTTTGTTGACTCTCCATTTGTGCTTTGAGGGATGACTGATTGACTTTTAGGAATAAATGTAGTGATCTGGACTGTGGTACCTCCCGTTACTGTTGGCTTTTGAAGATAATGCACATCACCAAGGCTGTGTACGCATAAAAAACTAACGGACAAACTGAAAACAAACACGATATAACATGTCCCTATAAAGAGATGTAGCAGAACATCTATACAAAAAATACTATCTAAATAAGGCATTTTACTTTGAATAATACATAATGAAACTAGGAGAGAAAAGAATGTCATATTTGGTGAAAGTTTGGCAAAGCAAAAGAAAAGTATAATAAATTATATGTAGCCACAAACTTGTGACAAGGCAACAACTATGTTTTTTTTTGTTTGCTTTTTTTTTCCCGGACAAGAAACGTGATCTGTAAGGACGAGACGGAAACAGAAACCACGACAAAACGTGTGCGCATGCATGCACACATACACGCTTTCTCCCGCTGTCGCACACGCACACGCACACACACACACTCTCTCACGCACACATAACGCAAAGAAAAGACAATACAGAAACAGGTTAACATTCACAAGAAAAGACAATGTGCAAAAATAATGTTTTCATGGATGAAAACCAAAAAAAAAGAAAAAAAAAGTGAAGTCATACGTAACATTTTGACATATATCCCCAAAATACACACCCTGTTGTGAAAAGACTGAATAAAACCAGCAACTTGCATCCATTTCATTTACAGTACAGTCTGTTTGATACAGAAAACACTGGGACTAACCTCAATGCAAAAAAATCCCCCTCGCATGTGTCAAGTATTTTTTTTTCCCCCAATGGAGAAAACAAACGAAAGAAGGAAATTAACGGTGCGCTTAAAAAAAGACAGCAATATACAGCGATAGATTTACATATTAAGAAACTCTTAGTATGAACTGCTATTAAAACTAATCTGAGGAGAACAAACGAGACACAGAGCAACGAGACACTCAGCCAGAGTGAATTGCACCACGTAGTATCCCTCCACCTCCTGTTTTTTTTTTTTTTTTTTTTTTAATCTGTTCCTTAAAAAAAAAAAAACAGACTATTCCCTTTCCCTGGACAGATGGTCGACGACGCACAGATAAATCCTCTCTGAACACAGAATCCTGTGGTGGATAAAATGATGCTACAGGTCATGATTGCAACCGTCATGCAGCAGTCATTTTGCACCATTCCTGATGAGCTGCTGTTTCACTGATTTCTTGTAATGGAATTAAATTTGAGACACGAGCATCTACATGGCAAAAGAGCACCTTTTTTTTCCCTCTCCCACTATCTGCCTCCCTCAAATAATCAAAGTGTTTGCAGGACAGGGAAACAATCTCATCTGCGTCCTATCGCCCCCTGGTGGTGGCCCGAGCGAGCTCCTCGACATTCCTGTCCTTCATGTTTTCTGATCTGATCCGACCACTTGAGGGGGCGAATCTCTCAAAGTGACTTTGTGGCTGAGTTAAGTGAAACAAAAGAAGAAAGCATGATCGAAAAGCAATAAAACAAATGAACCACATGATTGTTCTTTGCTTTTAACCTTTTTTTTTTATCAACAAAAGCAAATAAAGAGATCTGAATATGCTCCTGTTCTTTAACTCCCAGTGGAAAAAAACAACCTTTTGAAACTATTTTGAGTTAGTGCAGTAACAGCACAGCAGTGATAATAACAAATATATGTATAAGAGCAGTCTGAAGGACTGGCAGGGAGCGCAAAGTTAAAATTTGGATAAAACAAAAATTGTGGCTTTTTTCTTAACCTCAATATTAATGTCACAATTTTGTTCATTTTAGTGGCTATAAAACTAGTACAGACGTTTTTTTCTTTTTTTATTATTTGGCTGAACTTTAAAATGTACTAAATGGGCCTTTTATTCAAGCGTTCACGTCGAGGTGATTTTGAAAAGGGCTGAACTTTGAAATGTATTGTGGCCGCTGTCTGTTTCCTGCTGCGCATGGTGAGTCTTGCATATTGAGGTTAACTTCCACCACTCGGTAAAAGGTGTTTTAGTGTTACATGTATCCGAGAATGCCGGGTTTTTCAACATTGCACAAATACAATCTCCCAAAAAAAAAAAATTAGTGGAGTGTGTCACAACAATAGATAGTTGCACAAATTGCGTGGTGAGCTTCTCAGGACTCTGTGACAAGAACTTTTGATGAACAACTTCAGAAAAAACCACCTGTGACAGCTGTGCTGCAACTTTCCAGTCATGCCCGTGTCCACGCAAACACAGCAAAACAAAACAAAAGAAAGAAAGAAAAGAAATGATAAAAAAAAAGACGAAGCGTGTCCCAATCTTTGCAAAAACGCCACCTTGGAATCACTTGAAAACTGCATCAGTGTTACAGCCGAAGCCGCTCCCCAGTTTAGCTCGTGTTGCCTGCAGCGCGCGTGTTCTTGCTGAGAAGTGTTCCTCCCGACTCGAGTCTCGATGCAGAATGAATGGGAAGAATACAGACGGTCATTTCTTTTTTTTTTCTTTTTTTTTCTGTATACAATAAGGGAGTGGAGAGGGCGGGAGGGCGAGAGGGCGGGCGGGGGCGGGTGGGGTCTTGGTATATAAACATGACCAAGTTGAATATAATCATCATCATCATTATTAGTCATCATCATAATAAAAGTCTTTACATGGACATTGACTGACAGACACGGCACAAACTTTACACTGTTGCTCAGCCGAGAAAAGGGAGCAACAAAGGAGACAGGAGGAGAGAGCTTCTACGCCTCCTCTTGTCCCGCCTGTCTCTGCTCCTCAGTGTCCTGGTCCTGCTTCTCGTTCGCCTCTTCTCCTGTCTCCTCCAGTCTTTCCTCGTTGTCCTCTGCCGCCGCTCCCTCAGTGTGGTTATTGGAGTCCGGTTCCTGGGGCTCTGAGGGCCCGTCCTCGGCGTCCCCCTGCCCAGTCTGGAGCTCGTCCTGCGGCGGCGGATCCGGGTCGGAAGCTGAGGTAGAGGGGGGCGAGGAGGCGGCCGGGTGGGAGGCGGCGCAGGCCTGAACTGTACTTTCTTTCTCCTCCACGTCTCCCACCGCCGCCTTCTCTTTCTCCTCCTCTCGGTCCCCTTCCTCCCTCCCTCTCTTCCTTCTCCTCTTGGGGCTGCCGGGGGATCCATCCACTGCGCCGGGAGGCATGGCGGGCAGCGCCATGATGCCGCCGTGCGGCAGGAACATGTGCGGATACAGCAGGCCGTGGGACATTCCCGGGATCAGGAAGGGGTTGAAGGTGAGGTGGCTGCCGGTGCCGGACGCCAGGTGCGCCGAGGTGATGTGGGCCCTACTGGTGGAGGTAATGATGGCCGCCGCCGCCGCCGCCTCCGCTCCCAACGCTCGTTTGCTGCCCTCCGTCGATCCTTTCTCCTCCCGGCCCCTCTCCTTTTCGCCGGCGCCGGCGGCTCCGGAGGCGGCGCCCTCTCTCTCGGCGGGCGTCGTCGAAGAGGGGCTGCTCGCCTCGGATGTGGACGGCGCAGTCGTCGTGGTGACCTTCGCGGCGGAGAGTAAAGAAGAGGAGGAGGAGGAGGTGGAGGGGTGAGAAGGCGGCGCGTGCGCCATCATCGTGCCGACGCTGAACAGGGCGTGCTGCGGGATCCCGGCGCCGTGAGGGTGCGGGATGCCGTGCAGCATCATGGGCAGCATGCTCAGCCCGTTCTTGGCGTCTTCCGCCGACGCTCCGGCGCCTCCCGCCTGGATGGCCGCGGAGAAGCCGTGCGGGAATCCAGCCGCCATGATCCCGGAGATGGGGATCCCTGGAATGCCGCCGCGGAGGTTCTGCATGGCCACCATGGAGTCCATGCTGCCGATCAGGCCGCCGTTCATGAAGAGCGGCGGGCCGAGGCCGGACGAGGAGGAATCGGAGACGGACAGGAGGGGTTTGGGCATCTCGCTGCGAGGCCGGCGCCCGCGGCGCCGAGAGCCCGGGTCCCTGTTGACTGGCTCTGTCAGGATGCGGGAGAACTTCCCTTCGGGGAGGAAACCCTGCGAGAGGAGAACAGAAAATTTTTGATTATAGTATCTGGGATTGACAGAGAATAACAACCAATATTTGGAACGCTACTCACAGAGTGTTTGACCACATCAGCCCAGTCTGGAGCCACGTAGTACTCTGAGTTTGCATCTAGCCACCTGGAAAGCTCCTTTATTGCAGGAGCCATAGCGCCTCCAAGCTGCAAAGTAAGAAAAACCAGTGCAATATTCAACACAACAACGCCAATTCCTGTTTAAGATTTTTTTGTTCATTGTGTGTGTTTTTCTAATTGTTTTTTAAAAAATACCCTGCGTCCGGTGCCTCGGTGCACGACTGGGACCCTCTCCTCCCCAGTCAAAGAGTTTATATCCAGCTTGGTGGGATCTTTGCAGCGATGCCTCCTCTGTTTTGGACGCTCCACGAAACCATGTAAGAGACCTGCTCCTGACTGCACAGAGAAATAAAACGACAAGATCTTCTTAAATTGTCTTGATGTCATTCGAATGTCGCGAATGACTGCTGCGGCAAACGACGGCAAATGCCTCAGACTCGGAAACAAGCACCTCGAAATCGGCAAGGTTTACACAACAACAGCCTTCGGACTCACGTGAGCGAACGCGGGAAGGTCCATGCTGTAGCCGGGATTCTGTCTGAGCCACTCGATCAGACCTTTGCTGGCCGCCTCTCTGTCGATGGCCACGATCTCCGGCTGAGGAGGCGTCTGGGTGGGCGTGGGCGTGGAGGAGGAGGACGGCGTGGGGGGCCCCGCGGGCCGCTCCGACGGCGACGGGGACGGCGAGGAGGTGGAGGAGGAGACAGAGGAGTGGCTGATCACCTCCACTCGGCCCTGCAGACGGAGAGAACCACACACAGGCGCGGGCGCTTTAACGTTTTCCCCGCAAACCCAATCCGACTGTTTGCCCCAAAATGCCCGTGGTGAGGTTTCTGTCACTCTAACTCTGACGCACATACAACAGTCATACCTGCCCTCACGCTGAAAGGCCCCCCTCCCTCTACCCACCTGTGTCTCAGAGAGGTGCAGTCCTCGGCTTTTGGTGAACTCAGAGTACAGAGCCTCCACATTTCTCCTCCTCCCTCTCCTCCTCCTCAATGAATCATCTCCCCTCAGGCTCCCGTTAACTATCTGTCCCGTTACAGGATGGATGAGCCCGGCCTGCAGTATCCCAGCCATGTCGATGCCCACAGAGCCTTGCAGCGGAGCTGTGATGGGAGGCGGCTGCGGCAGTTTATGACCGCCGCCCGCCCCGGCACTGTGGTGGCCGATTCCCGGCGCGACCACGGCTTCGCTCGTCCCAATGCCACTAGTGGTGCTTATTTCTCCCGAAGACTTGGTCAGATCCATGGCCGCTTCTTGCCAACCGTTTATCAACAAGGCCCCTGAGCGGTGAGACGTCGGGGCCACCACCGGCACTTTCTCACCGCCGGAGCTCGTGTTGGAGGCGGCGTGGCACGACGACGACGGCGACGGCGACGACGACGATGCAGATTTCCCGGCTAAAACCTTGGCAGCTGCAGCGGCAGCAGCAACCTCATAGTCGAAAGACCTCCGACCCCCGGCTCGTTTGAGCTCGGGGAGGAAGGGAGGAGCCACGAGCCTCTCCTGTAAGAGAGGCAAGGAGGTGAGGCGCCAAGCTCCGCGCCCGCATGAGCCGCCCCGCGGCACGTACTGTTCAGGGTGGACAGGGTGGGTGAGGGGTAGACAAGAATGGGAAAGAGATGATGACTTTGTTAAACACACATATGGACTGAGACACAACACAGTGGCAGCTGACAACTAGACCTGGGTAAAATAGATATCCAGAAAGACGCTTCGAGAGCGATATGTCATCTTTGTGAGCTGCTTCAATCGTTTATCTCAAACATATGAGATATCGAGTTAAAAAAAAAGAGCTCATGACCATCTGTGCCCTGGTCTCTAGTGAGCAGCCTTCAGGAAACCATCCATCAGGTTTAATGCTAGGTGTAGTCGGACTACAAATTGGGCGTAAATAATACATATTCCCAAGTCTAATATCCACATATATAATATCAACAGTACACATTACACAGACGGTCAACTTGACAAGTAAGCAACAAAGCAATGGTGTGAACTAGAGGTGCCCAGTGCAACGAACCTAATATAAACTGCTACACATTTAACATCTGAACATCTTTTACCTGGAGACGTCATGTCATTTAGAAATTGTTCTGATGTCTCTGCTACTTCCTGCTTCACTAAGCTACATGTTATTCATTTTAAACCACTACACTTTTTTGACAACTATTTTTCAAATTAAGATTGATAATAAAAAATGTGTTTTTTAAAAATAAAGCGTGATGTGACGAGACTGTACTGTTCTCAAGGGAGAATTTACAAACTACCTGTCTGTATTTGTATTAACACGTTAGTGCTATTCCAAAACATCTAAATCTGCTGCCACGCACGTCGTCCATCTCATCAGCCTCCGTGACTTTGTTTGTCTGATGGTTCTAATTCTAAAGCTGCGAATCGAGCAAAACTCAAATCAAATAGAGGCTGATTCTCACTGTTTTATCACTGGACCTCTGTTTTAGTAGAAATAAATTAGGCTATCTGCAGTGTAAATTTGACTTTGACAAATGCCGTACATGGACAATTCACACAGTCACGCAGGCGTTATCTGCAATTATTACAAATTACCAGAGGTCCCTAGATAAAATTAATCCTGTTCGAAGTAGGGCTTTATTCTCAGTACTGCTTCAAGCTTTAAGGTGATGCATCAACTTTAGTTATGACATATTGTATTTGAACAAAGATGCTGTGTTTTATCAAGTGCATGTGAATGAAATGTTTTAGCCAACTGAAAAAGCACGTCTACTCTACAATTATCCTAATTATTAGCACTTTAAGCAAACTGGACACCACTTGTATGAACCATGGTATGAGAAAGAGATAAATGTAGACATATGATAGATACATTGATATGTACAAACAAAGGGAGTCCATTCATTCAATCGGGTCCCAGAGATGTTCTCACCTTAGGTAGTCTTGTGAGAGGGGGAGGGATGGAAAAGCCTAGTCCAGGATTCGCCTGCTGGACTCTGGCCTGGCCTGGGACGGAGCCTGAGGCCGTGGTGGGGAGGTAACCTGCTCGGTGTTGGTGGTGCTGGGCTAAGCTGTTGGCCAGGCAGGAGTTGGCGGCCAGGGAGCCCGGTGAGTCATACTGCTCACTGGACGAAGGCCACTTCCCCTTTAGGATGGCGTGACAGATGCTGTCCAGGCGGTTGATGATGACTCGGTCCTACGGGGAGCAACACATCCAAAAAAGGACGCAACCTAATCAGCTACACTGACAGATTGCGAGGTGACACAGAAATAAAAATCGATCTAGAAAAGCAGCTTGTTTGCATTTTCTTCTAACATTTCTCAGACTTTCTAAGCTATGCTCATTACAACAGAGCACTGCGCTCACTCAGACTGCGCACCGAACAGCCATAACATTAAAACCCCTGACAGGAGAACATTAATCATCTTGTGACAATTCAGCGTTCTGCTGGGAAACTTGTGGACCTGGCATTCGTGTGGATGTTACTTGGACATATAGCACCCACCTAGACCACACCTACACAATATTATTAAGGTGGTCATAATGTTATGTCCAGTGTCTCTCAAGACAGTTTAAATCCATACATTTGTAGCATTATGGTACCACTATAATTAACACAAACACTGAGCACATCGTGTCATTCTAAAAACCACCTTAACAGATATTATAATCATGAACCGCACTTTACCTTGGGCCACTCGGAGAACGAGTACAGTGCTTTTTCCTGTAACAGCTGAGCGATGGTTGGCTCCCTGGCTTCATGGAGACCGTCGGGAATCTCACACATGGAAATAGGAGCCGCAAACCTGGGACTTCCTGCGTAACTATCCACCACTATGGAAGAGAAAAAAAGGTCTACACTCAACAATGCGCTCGAAAGACGTCACTGGGAACGTGTCTTGTTTTAAAGTGAATAAAATGTGACAATGAATTGTTCTTACCTGGTGTACTTGGCCTCTCCTCCTTCACTTGGCCTTTCACCATCGCGCTCTCCGACGTGTCTACCAGCCCATCGGCCTGCTCAACCTTCGGAGTCAGGACAGTGCTGTCTGCCTCCAACATCTCTTGTTTCGTCTCGGCTTCGGCTTTGACCTCAGATAGAGCGGCAAACTCTGGCTTGGCCTCATGTTTTATCTCAGAGCTGTCTGGGTATGCTGTGAAACCCAGACACTCTGTCTTGGCTTCAGGCTTGATGGCAGATGCGACAGCGAAGGCTGTTAATCCAAAACTTTCAGGTTTTGTTTCAATCTTAAGCTTGGCACCAGCTGGATACGCGGTAAACGCCAGAGCTAATGGTTTGGCTTCAGTTTTGACTTCGCTGCCATCTGAGTAGGCTACAAATTGAAGAACTTCAGGTTTCGTATCTAAGTTCTCAGGCTTCACAGGAAGGCTCAGATCTTCAGGTTTAGTCTCCAGCGTTTCAGATTTAACTGGAGAGTGTAACTGCTCGGTTTTGGTGACCAAGTCTTCTGCCTTTACAGGGTATGAAAACAAATGAGCATGTTTAACTTGAGAACTATCAGGGCAGATATCATCAACAATCTCCATCTTGGTCTCCTCTACCTTGACTGGTAGCACCAATTGCTCTGGTTTCTTGTCAACATCACCACCTGGTAAAAGATCTGATGGGGTTTTGTCAGTGCTGTTCACGGGGAGATTTGGGGTTATTTTAAATTGATTTTGATCAAGCAGATTGTCCTTTCTATCTTGATCAAGGGAGAATCTGCTGCCATCTGGCAAGTTCAGGTTTTCATCCTGATCCGTACAGTTTTCCGTGCTGGCTCCAGCCCCGCCATCACTTTCCCTGGTGGTTTCAGAGGACTTTGATGGTACTGTAGGGGAGGGACAGGATGGCTGTGCATATTCTGAGTAAATGCTCTCCAGCTCCATCTCTGTGGTTTTGGCGTTTTCATCGCAGTACTGTTCCACTGGAGCATCAATAGAGGAAACATGTTCCACCTGGCCTTCTGAGATTTCATCCACTTGATCTGCAAGATCTGTGTGAGCCGTTGGACCGCCCTCTCCAGATTTTTGTGGAATTCCTTTCATTTGTACAAACTCACCAGTTGCATTTCCCACCAAAGCGTCGGTGTCGAGGGAATTTTCGGGAGCCTGTTCCTCCACCGTCTGATACAAAATCAAGCCGTCCACCTCCTCCACAGGCTCTTCAATAGACTCAGGACACACAAGGCTACCCTCCTGCTCCAGCTTTCCAAGATAGGGGTGCACGTCCTGGGGTAAGTCGTCTTTATTCAGTTCTGCTTGGTCAAAGTGGTCCTGCAGGTCTTCGGACACTTGGTTTAAGTCCTCCGTCCTTTTGTCCGGTTCACCCAGGCTGGCATGTGGCCCTATCCCATCCATCTCTGGCAGTACTACGGGTGGATGCAAGACTTCCAAACTTTGGTCTGCACCAAGGAGCATAAAACATCAAAATGTAAAGCAGTTTGAGGCAACAAGTGGGAGGAAATAGTGGCGGGCATGGGAGATGCAGAGGTATTCTGATATATGAGTGGGCTTTAACGTATGACGTATGACTTTTTGTGTTATATTTGGTATAACATCTTCAAAACATCAGCTTCCAAATTCAGAAATGGCTTATAATTTAGTCTAATTGTTTAATTTTCCTCTCAGGAAATACAATTATGTTCACAGCACTGTCTGAAAAACAAAATGATAGCATAATTGTACGGCATACAATTATGCTATCAACTATTTTAAGCCACCTCTACACCTTTGGTAACGTTACAAATACAATATCTAGTAATAAACTAGTAATGTCATGCTGGATATTTTAAACATACCTTGCTGTGTGTTACACTCCTCTCCTTCCAGACTCATATCTCTTTGTGTCTCTGCGTTCTGCTCCGTGGTCTGTCTCGACAAATCCTCCACCTCATCTTCCTCCTTGTCGTCAAACTCAAAACCGGCACTCCCCTCCCGGTCCTCTCCTTCCTCCACAGGATTGGTCAGGCCCTCGGAGACGTCAGAGTGACCCAGGCCATCCTGCGGCTCGTGGGCAGTGATGTCAGACAGAGAGAGGGGAGGCGGAGGGACATAGGGCAGAGGGGGACTGGCCGACAGGTCTGTTTGATCGGCACTGGGCTCCTCGTTCACACCAATGTCCTGAAAAGACAAAACAAAACAGTTAGATTTAAGGCCCAATGTATTCCCCAATAACAATACAATACAGATGAGTTTCAAAATATTGTTACATCTCTAGGTTGCTAATGTTACCCCTATGTCACGGAAAGCCAAAACCAACCTTGAAGAGCATGTAACTCGAGGACAGAGGCTCAACAGAGTCTCCTGCTGAGGGATGGGACGGAGAGGACGAGGGTGGGAGGCCTAAGCACTCCTCCAGCGTCCCACCTTCCTCCCCTCCTCTGTCTCCCCCCTGTGCCTCCTCATCGTCCTCCTCCAGAAAGCCCGTCTCCAGGGCAGAGGGGCCCAGGATTGGATCAGATTCATTGAACATGTGGTGAGCAGGACTGGTGTGGTCCGTACTGTCCCAAGGAGCCTGCGGGAATGGAGGCCATGGCAGAATTAAAGACGACCAAGTACAAAAAAAAAAACAAACGTGTGGATGGACGTGATGTTAAAAATAAATAAAGTAATCCATGAGAGAAATATATATCTGTAGCACAGCACATACCTGTAACTGATCCAGCTCCACTGATGGTGCCATCAGGCCAGTTTCCTCAGACGAGCCCTGCTCACCGACCAACACGTCACTCCTTAGTTTTGAGTCCAGGTCCGTTCCCCCGACGCCGTATGAGTTGAGCATGCTTTGACCTCCTGCAGCCGAGTTAAACGGGAAGCCGTTGAGGGCATCTTTAGACACCTTCCCCCCATGTAGAGCATCAGCTGACATGGCGTCGTGCTGCAGCGCACCCAGCTCCAGAGTCTCATCCAAGGGAGGACAGTCGAGGAAGTCTCCCCGCGACCCGGGAACCATGCCCAGACTCGGTGAAGCCGAATCGTGGGCATCCAGCGTCGGAGGGTGCAGGTGGGGGTGGGATGACGAGGACGAGGAGGAGGAAGGGGAGGGAGCAGACTGAGGCACTGCGTGCTGCTGGTGGTGGTGGTGGTGGTGGTGGTGGTGAGACGACTGGTGGGGGTACTCCGGAGGCTGAGGGGAGTGACGACCAAGGCCCGAATCATACAGGCAGCAGTGAGGATGGGGCAGCTGCGGGTGCGACGATGAGGAGGGGGAGATGCCGGGGTGAGCGGCCAGGCCCGGGTGGTGAGGGTGATGGTGACTTTGGGGGTGAACGTGGGATGGGTGCCCCCTGACGTAGTTCCTGTGAGCCTCGAGGAAGCTCAGCTGGGGGTCGTTCAGGATGTAGAAGTCGGTGCGGCTCAAGCCGTGACGGGCCGCCCCGATGAGGAGGTCCCGGTCGTGTTTGCCAGACTCCCACCAGACGGGTAGGTAGAGGGAGGGGCGGCACAGCTGGAGGCGGGCAGAGAGTAACGGGTGTCGGAGAACCTGAGAGAGACATGCACGTTATTAGACCAGTTTGCATTAACAGGGCATGTTTCCAATCTAATGTCAGCCTCATTATTTACAGGATACAGTACGGTATGTGCCATAAACGTCATCAATAATTTACTAAGTAAGTCACTAAGAAGGGTCATCATTTGACATACAAGTGTAATTTAACAATTTCTGGGACTATTTTTGTTGATTTCAAAGCTTTTCAACACACAGCAACTGTATGGAGGAAAGTCTCACTGGATGCTCTCATTTGTTTCCCTCTAGTAATTTCAAAAAAGCTCATGAGTAATAGCTCATGAATTTGTTTTTAAGAAATGTTCCCATTTATTTTTATGTATTTTATACATTGACACTATATTGTCTTTTCACGGGATGCAACAGAAATAGTGAGTCAAGCTACTTTAACGTTTCTATACCACAGCCTGGCATGCCCCTCCCACCCCAGGAGACGCCAGACTACACGTAGCGGCGTTTTGCAATTGATCCAAAACGTGTTTCCTCATCCACATCTCACGCCGGTGCAGAAAACTCTCTTTACTTTTGGTTTACTGCACGCAACATCTGCTCGGATGTCTCCTGTGTCTACTACACTGCAGCGATTTCAGTGAAAGAAACGGTTATTCAACATTTATTAACTGTTTATTTATTTATTAACTGCAACTCGACATGAGCCGCTCAGTCCAGCTAGCGTTTGAGCTGCATCACAGAGCGATCCCAACACGCCAGCGTAGGCTGGGGCGTACTCTAATATAAATCCAACACTAGTTGAGCTGAATTCACTTTCTTTATCCTGTAATTGTTTGTTTTTATGAATTTTAAGGTTGTAGGGAGTTCCTGTTTTAAACGCCTGTTGGACATGTTTAAGGATATTTACCTGTAGGCTTTGAGTTATGTCACTGAAAAGGTGTTATTTTAAAGAGCTATACTTGACATGAAACGCAACATATAAAAGAGACACCATTAAGTTTCATTTGACGTTTAAGTTTCATCACCAGCGAAACAACTCGACTGATGCTATGATACTGCGATAGTATTTATGTTGACGTTCATTTCTTCAAAGGGCCAACCTGCTCTCTGATCTTCCGCAGCAGCTCGATGCGATATAACGTCCTCGCCGCTCTCTCCTCGGTGAGAGGCTCCACGAGCACAGCAGGATCCACCAAGCCTGGAAGGAACCAGAGGGAGGCACGGCCAGATGATGTGAATGATGAACACAGATGAAAGAACGGGGGATGGGGAAAAAAAGAAGGTCAATACGTTTGCGCAAACGTGTCTTCTGTCTTTGATGAGCTTGCGCTTCATCCTGTAGCGGATTTAAGCGGGTGTGTGCGGCTGTGCTCTCCGCTCTTCATTAAAAATATGTTGCTTGATGCTGATGTTTTGGTTAGAAGATGGAAGATGAACCCCGTTTACGTTCATTTGAGGGCTACATGTAGGATTACTGCACATTTGACATGATACTCTCATTTGTTAAGCGACTATGGAAAGTAAATTGAATGTAAACGAACTGTTAATAAAGATCAAGTGAATCTTTGCACCAGTAGGGGTCAGTAAAACTACCAACTACGAAGTGTACATTCATCGAGAACCTCTTACTACCAGGACACAAGAATGACACCAATAACAGTAAAATGTATTTTCTACTGCAGGTTACAGCAGACAAGCTTAGAGTTGGGGAAACAGCCGATAAGTGTCCATCAGTCATGTCTGAGAAAACCTTGAAGGCATGTTTAGATTAGTTTACCATGTACAGTACCTTCTTCCTTCCTGGGGGGGAGCTTGCAGGCAGTCCTGCACATGTTGACGAAGGAGTTGAAGTATCTCTCCAAACTCTCGTCCGTCTTCCTCTCCAGCCGGGCCAGCGCTCTGAACTGGGACCAGTCAAATGTCTTCCTCTCCGAGTCATACACCACACCGAACGACGACACCGTGCGGTAAAAATCGGCTTGCTCTCGGCGGGTCCACCTTAAACACGACAGAAACGGACAGAAACGAGCAAAATGTGACTAAAACAAAAAGAGTGACACAACAATCATTTAGTAGCTTTAAATCAGATGTGAATTTGTCATTGTGTTTATTCTCGTCTTCTCCAAAAACGTCACCTTCGCTGCCACTCCAGGAACAACGGGTCGGGCTCGGTGGCGACCACAGAGCACCTCCTCAGCTCTTCGCCCAGCTGCCAAGCCAGCGGCCCGCCGGCGTGATGACTGTGAGCCCCGGCTCCTCCGATCCCCATGCCAACGAGGCCGTCGTGAAGCAGGAAGTCGTGCCTGAGCAGCGGCTCGCGCCGCAGCGTGAAGCGCTGGTAGGCGGTGATCAGACGCCGTAAACGCGCCGTCAGCGCGGGGCCGGTGGGCCACAGGGGCCGGGCCTGCACCACATGCAGGGACGCCACCCCGGTCCCGGTGCCTGCTGTCGTCGTCGTGACCAGAGTCGCGTCCTGAGCGCACAAGTCGCCTGACATCTGGGAGTCTGTGGAGAAAAGACGCATCGGGATTCGGGTCATGCGTTTAGTTTAGTCGCTACAAGGTTTATATGAGGCTACTTTGCTTTATTAACACAGAATCCAAACATGCATTATAAAAGACTTGGATATGAACTGGTGCGGGTGCTGTGGGGAAGTGATGAGAGAAGCAGCTTTGAGTTATAAAAGGTTGCCTCTTCTAGGTGGAAAAGAGTGGACAGGATATTGGCAAAAGGCAAAAGTGTAAAGAGCTCCTAAATACAATGAAATGGAACGACTGAGCTATGGTTTGAGACGCAACAATGAAAAATGTGAAAATACTGAAAAAGGCGTATGTTATATATTCTGTATGTGAATTTAGGTTGGAGCATTTTGTTCTATTATCCTCTTAACATAAATGCGTGGAGGACCCACCCTGTCCTCTAGATCATAGGGACCATTAAAATATGAATAAATATAAAATATACACAAGTGGCAGCCCACTGCTCCCAGTGTACACACACTACTGTGTGAACAAATGAACGGGGCAAATGCAGAGAAAGAATTTCACCAGGTGGGATTAAAACAGTATAAATTATTCTAATTTTTTTCTGTTAACTGATCGTTAAAACTCTCCTTATGTAGTGGGTTTGCAGCACACCGGGCTGTTACACCTGCGGCCCCTGAAGATTTAATTTGCTCGTGGCTGAAAACACAAGACTCACCCTTCATCTCCCCCTGAATATTCTGCCTTGAAGCACCAACATGATTGAAATAACAAGAAAAGAATAAAAGAATATTATGTGTTTCCAGAACAATGGGTCCTCCTGCCCTCCATTGATTAGACCGTCATTAAATGAGCCCACCGAGACAGTGAGCGCCATTAAAACTACCAAAACTCATTTCACCACCTTGGTTCTCTGAAGAGTAGCAGTGAAATGACATCTTCATAGGAGAGGTGGAATGGGTTCAGTCATGACAAAGCGCCTCTTATCAGACTACACGGGGGATGTAATCCAGTAGAGAGAAGGGATTTCAAATGATCTGATGGGAGGATGCTGCTTTGGTTTCTACTTCAATTACCATTGTGTCTTCACCATAGACTGTTTAAATATCGACGACGGAACTGCTCCTGAAAACTGAAGCCAAAGCAAGTAGAGCCCCCCCTAGTGGCTAGCTACAGTATAGGTCATAAGCTCCACCTCCTCCATGTTAGTGGATGGGACTTTTTAAAGGATGGTTTCTGCCATTTTAGGCAGATAATATAATGATGCATGTTTAAGTGCCATTTTTTTTGGGATAAATTTTGTTTTAGTTAGTTATTTGACACTATAGAAACAGGATGTGACAGGTAGTGCAAAGCGTAATATAAATTAAATGAAAATGTGTTGTTGGGTCATCGATATCGCAGCTCTGCATGGTTCCAATCTCGGACCCATACTGCACACGCTCTGGCTCCAAAGTCGCAAGACGGCAAGTCCCGTATGTCCAGGAAAGCAGCATCGGTTTGGCCAATGCAAGGAAGTGGAGACACGGCGTCCATATTTATACAGTCTATGATCTTCACCAATGTGTTTACTAATGTAAGAGAAGTAACTGTACTTGTCTCACCTGGACCTGTACTGTCTGGCTTGTCTGATGTATCAGTGCTGGAGCAGGTTTCCTCTCCCTGTGAATGAAAGACAGACACGTTAATTATACAGAAGAAAAGTCCCAATGAATACAGCAGCATCCTCAACTTACATTCCTATGAAAGAATTTTTAAATTCAAGATCTTCCCACGCAACTATCAGTAACATTCTTTGAAACAGAATTAACCTTAGGAATGAGCAACATGGGCTGTACCCAGTTACACATCAAATATAATCGAGTGTGTTCTACACTTGGGCAGCACATGGGGGGAAAAAAAATGACCACAGACCAGCGACTTCTGTAATAAGGAAACAAGACGACTTGACCAGAATGATGAAAACGATCAAAATTTCCGTCACACAAACAAAAAATTTTACGTCTTAAGTTTGAAAAAAGGTATGACATACAGGTTTGACATTTGACTGTTATTGTGTTAAACGATGAAGTGCAGAATCTCAAAAGGGAAAAATAAAAGAATAAATAGATAAATGAAACCCAACGTGTTGAGTAAAAGAGCCAATGGTTAGATTTTAATTTTGGAATTTCTCAGCAAAATCATGTAACATCTGTTCTGGTGTTAAAGGACCAGTGTGTATAATCTAGTGACATCTACTGGTCAGATTAAGAGCTGCAACCAACTGAATTCCTCTCCCTTTATAAGGTATAGTGGCACAAAATGTGAAAATGTGAAGGGCCCTCTCTAGAACCAGTGACTGATTTGTCGTTCCTGGGCTATTGTAGAAACATGGCAGGCTGCTCCCTATGTAGACAGGAAGGGCTCAGGTGTAGAGGACAGAGTGTGGGATTTGGGGAGATGTGTTGGCAGAAATGGAATATAGTGAACTGAATGTGTCTGGAGAGTGTGTGCTGGACATTCTCGTATTTTAGGTAGTCCTAAAATGTCTTCTTTTTGGGTAGATGTGGTAACTGAGATCAAATTAATAATCAGTTCAGACCTCTAAAGTCTAGTGTCACATATCTGGGAAATATTTCTGGGCTGAAAAGGAAGGACACTATGTGACACTACGCTTCAGAGTCTTCAGAGTGGGTGAAAGACAGAATGACAGCCACAAAGATCAGTTATATCATGTCTGAGGAGAGCTGTCCTCACCTTGCTGTTCTCGTCCCTATCCTCCCCTCCATCAGCTTTGTTTTCGGTGTCTTCCTTTGGCTCCTCGGTTTTGCACACGCTGACAAAGGAAACAAGACAGGAGGAGAAAAGCTTTAATAACAGCCACAGTGTCCTACTGAGCCACGGTTGTACGGCTGATGGAAACACGTGTAAGGGCAGAATTAAATGGGATTTAGGAAGCGAAGAGCAGTCTAGGACAAACTGAGTTCCCCTTAATGCCCGAATAAAGATGAAACACCAGAGAACAGAGAACTAATCATGACAACAGAACAAGAAGAGGCTGACGCACACTGACATACACACAGCTGTGGAATTACAACCTGTCAAAACCAAACCAGATGTAAAGAAAGCAGATTAAATATGGGATGAGAGAGAGTACACTATCAAAAAATAAATATCTAAGGCACAAAAAGAAATCTTTTAAACTAATATGAAAAGCAGCTGAACATGAATTCACTTCTCCAGGCAGTTAGCTGATGGCACTATACGAGGAGAAGTTAGGAAACCAAACAAAACTGCACTGATAATGAGACACAAGTACAGAAAAGTAGGAAACTTAGACGTAACAAGCATTTAAATAAATTATTAAATCACATCCTACATCATATACAATATTATAACTCTTTAAGACCTAAATCTCAAAATGTCAACCTGGACTTTTTAGATTATTTTGACTAGAAAATAAGCAGAGGTCCAAATTAATTTACTGTAATGACACCATGTTGGCTTTAAAGCCGAATGTCTTTTTCCAGTAATTCAGCGCACACTGGCGCAAACGTACCTCCTGGATACAATCAGATTGAAAGGATTAATGAAACATATGATTTTTTTTTTTTTTTTAAAGGTTGTAATGAAAAAAATATAATAAAAGATAAACTAAAATAAAAAAGAAATCAATGTCATGCATGAGTAATTTTAGTTTGAAGACAGATTCTCTTCAGGTTCACCTCTGTTGATGAGGACTTTGAAGCACGTGAATATGACCGAGCTCCTTCTTTTAATATTTTAATATCAGATATAAATTTGAGATCCTCTTAAGATTTCAGTTACATCCGTTTTGCCCATTTTCAAAATTTTCAAACCACAGTTTAGTGAGATGTAATGCTTTAAATGTTTTTAATGTATATAAATTAATCAAAGAGAGGAAACTTCCCCGTAACAGAAAACTTTTTACTTTGCAAAACTGAAATGTGAATTTCACTTTCAGAAAATATTTCACGTCAAATCAGCTTTTTAACTCCACGTCACATCACATCACAAATCCTTCCACGCTGTGATCAAAATCTATCCACTTCTTCATTTAATTAATTTAAATGAAATGAAAGAAAATATTTGCAAATGCAATAAAACTCATTCTACAACTTGTTCTTCTGATTCTTTTTTTTCTAGTCTAACTTTCAACATTCTAAGTTTCACAAATGTCACATCTGTCGTGTTGTGGATTCTGCAGAAAACAAACACTCTAAGGGAAATTGTTAGCACACAAAACACTTTCAGACAACCGGGCAGGTTCTGCGCACATTTCATCCACTGCTGCCTCTCCTTGGACAATTTCATCCTTGTAACATCATCACTTGTCCTGTTCCAAATCTGTGTGGGAACCCTGCAGAGTAACATCTTTGTGCTACACAGTCTCTTCTCTCAGCTGGGAGCAGCTTCAGGTTGAACAGGTAACAAAGCAAATGACAACTTCAATTACGCTCAGGAAGAGGATCAAAGCTTCCTGTTCAAATACCCGTCTCTCATCTTCACACCGCCGCCATCAACCGGAGCAGCAGCGGTGTCACCCAGAAAATACATTTCCCACACTGAGGTTTTCTCTGGTTCGCTCTATATCCCTCAGTTATTCCTTTACGGCTTTTGTCAGTTTAGGGTCTTCTTGTAAGAGGTATGAAACTGGCACAAAAAATGAATAGCACAGACATTTTCCACAGGCCGCTTGCCTTTTTTTGAGTTCAGCGTCACGCTATGGCTAAAATCCAGTAACGTGTGGCCATAATATACTTGCAGCAGCCTAATGTCACACTTTGCATTCATATCCGCGTGTGTTTTTATCCCGGTCCTTCTCGGTGCGTATGTAAAGCAGGTGTGTGGGCGGGGAGGTGGCAGCAGCAACACCAACAAACACGGCACCAGAAAAGACAGGATGTGTTTTTTTGGCACAAGTGCTGGCACCTGCTGTGAACACTACTACCGACGGTGAATAAGGCGACGACTGGAGGGACGAAGCTAATTTCTGGATGCGTGGAAGGAAAGGAGGGTTCAAGCTGGGAAGCCCTGAGATCTGTCGCAGTGAGCTGTGGCTGATTCCGACAAAAATGTTGTTCATCCGTCACTAATAAGCCGGAGGTCAAACTTTATTAACACCAATCAGCCATAACATTAAGACCACTGACGGGAGAAACAAATAACATCTTGTAATAATACAATGTTCTGTTGGGAAATTCTTGGACCTGACATTTTTGTGGATGTTATTTAGACATGTACTACCCACCTAGACCAGACAGGGCACCCCCACCCCATAGCAATGAGACTTCACAGCAGGGTGCAGACTATAGCAGGCTAACTAAGAAAAAACATGAAAAACAACACGAGGTGTTGACCTGGCCTCTAAATTAGGGCTGCACGATTAAGGAAAAAATGTGAATCATGATTTTTTTTTGCTAAGAACTGAGATCACTATTCTTTGGCATGATTTTTTTTTTTTTTTTTTTTTACAAAATGTTTATTGCCCTGATGGACTTTAACTCTGTAGGTGACTCTCGCCACTACCACCTGGGGTTTCTTCACCATCAATTTAACACTCTTTACCGCTGACTTCTCTCTGCTTATCTCCCTCACTGTTTCCACACACTCCACACAGCTGCAGATGGGCTTCCTCCACTGACGGACGTAAAAGAGCTTTACCATAGGTCGAGGGAGGAGTCAGCGGCAGTGCTGCCTTTAGGGGCGTTTGAAAAAGTCTGGAAATGGGAGCATTTGTTTGTGATGCCGCTCGTGAAATAAAATGTTTAAGAATCGTTGTGTTGTGTGAATCGAGATCGCAATTTTTTAAACGATTTATCATGCAGCCCTACTTCAAATTCACTAGATCCCAAACTGATCAAGTATCTATGGGATTATCCACAGACCCCTCCCCTTAAAGACCCCCACTAACAACATTCAACACCCTCAGAAGGCCCGTGTCCATTCTCTGTTGAGCCACAATTGGTTTGGAGGTACAAGGGAGACCTACACAATTTTTGGTCATAATGTTATGTCTGATCGGTGTATGGCGTCATGTTGCTGCTTATATTCAACAATCAGTATTTGCAGGTTTCTGGAGGGGTCTGGGTCTTGTGTCAGTACCTGTCGGCCATGTCAGTGACCACCTCGCCTCCTCCTTGCTCAGCAGACAGAGCTGTGACGTCCGGCATCCCCACTCTTTCCAGGAAACACAAGTCTGGATCAGCACGCATGGCATTATACCGCTCATATCCTGTTAAACATTAAAGACAGACACAAAATTAAAAAATAAATAACACACACATCCCAGCACACACACTGATACCCTCCTGCTGAATATAAACCAGAGTTTAGTCTCAAATGACGAGCTAATGCGGCGGCACAACACGACTCACACAAACAACAGATTCCACCCATGTTTGTTCTCTGAATGAAAGCATGCCAAAATATCCGAACCGTCTTGACACATTTTAAAAGGAAAATGCTGATTAAATGTTCTCAAAACAAACTCCGAGCATTGTGTGAACCATTAAGTTGACGCCAGTCCCCACCGTGTTTGTGAACTCCTATGAGAAGAGACTTGTCAGCGTCTGCATCCCACCACGTCACCGGGATCTCTATGTAGTCGATGTCGGGCAGCGACACCTCAAGTTTACTGTCGGCACACACAGAGACACACGCAAACAATCAGTCTGTCAGTCAGCGCTGTCAGTGTCGAGCCGAGACACTGCAAACGCAGGATCACAATATCGGAGATGTCAAGCGGCATTTCGACGGAGTCCAAATACATCGCCCTTTGAATTTTCTGTTTGGTGATAACACAAAACAAGCTGGAAGAGAAAAATATTGAGTCTTTAATTCTGTGTGCACTCACTGAGGGAAGAAAAGATCAACACATCAGAACAAATTCCTCCAATTACAAGTAAGTATCTGATCATTATAGACACTAGTCATGCGAGTTTCAGGTAGACAGCACCCACAGACGTCCTAAATAGAAATAGTCCCAGCAAACAATTAGAGGTGAATTTATTTGGATGAGTGGCAAAACTTCTTCAAGAAGCTCAATGAAGAACAATGAGCTGTATAACTGGGAACATTCACAGACAGATTCTGTATAAAGGCATCAGATTACATTAAATCAATCAACCAGTTCAATAAAGTTAACACACATGTACTAAGTGTGGTTTATACTCGTATACCAACCACTACACAGTGGTAACAATGAAGTTAAATAAGACTCTTCTAAGCACTTCAGAAGTTTCTGATTTGTACTACATGAGGTTATTGCCTACCGACTTTTACGGACACAAATTTAAATAACGTACAGTAGAGTGTGTTATGGATTAGCATTTAGCAAACTACAATAGTCCATAATTGTAGTTCCTGGAATGAATCCTTCTTTATACGTACAAATACAAAATAATGCAGTGAACTATTCAGATTGCAGGCCTGTGTGCACCCTAAATGTTTGTACTTGGATTACCATAACTGTATTGTCACAAATATGTAAGGACTCTACACCTCTGATTTCTGATACAGCTCCGGGTCCTGCCACCCGCAGAAGTTCTCTAATGACTCTGCAGTGGTAGGTTGTGTCAGAGATGGACAGGAGGTGGAGTATAGGACACTGATCATGGACTCTGTGGAGTGGTCCAGGGCAAACTGCCTAATCCTGAACGCGGACAAGACCAGGACAAGGAGCTGGTCACTGACTTCAGGAGGAAGATCGACACCAGTGGAGCCCATCACCATCCAGGGCCTGGAGGTGAAAGTAGTGGACGACTACAAGTACCTGGGAGTCCACATGAACAACAGACTGGACTGGAGGGACAACAGAGATGCTGTGGACAAGAAGGGCCTGTGTAGACTCTACTTTCTCAGGAAGGTCAAGTCTTTCAATGTGTGCAGCAAATTACTAGAGTCTTGCTACCAGTCTGATGCAGAGAGTATCCTGTACTCTACTTTCGTTTGTTGGGGGAGTAGCACCAGCAAAAAAGACATCGGTAGGATCATTAAAACTGATCCGAAAGGCTGGACATGTGATCGGTAAGGAGTTGGAGTCGTTTGTCTCAGTGAGGGACAGGAGGATACAGGATATACTGCCCTCCATCATGGATAATCCATCCCATCCACTACACCAAACATTATATGGACAGAGGAGCTCATTCTCCATCAGACTGATTCAGCTCTGCTCCCATAATGAACCCCTCAGATCTTCTTTTATTCTCTACTCTGTCCAACTGTAGAACTGCTCATCTTTCTGTAACAATTAAGCCACTTCGACCAATTAATTTCCCTTGTGGATCATTACAGTCTAATACCGTAAACAGATCTGCTACCTTTGCAACCTTAATTACCGGTCACCAGAAGGGACATTAGGACCTGCAATTAGAAGCGAGAACGTGAATAATTTAACATAATTGTTAAATACATATGAAGTATCAATTAAAAGTATGACACTTTTTACAGTGGTCCCATCAATCGTAACTTTAACTTCATTTTGTTTTTAGAAACTTTGTGACAATAACAATGGTTATAGAGTACTATAATTTAAAAACTAAAATGGAATTACTTTTCTTTGACAAAAATAAAAACAGGCATTTTGAAAAGCCATTTTTTAAAAACAAAACTTAACACTGGTGTTGAACACTGATCATTTTAAAAGAAATCACTGGGACACAGAGAAGAGCAAAGACGCCTGAGTAGATGGTGAGTAGGAGGCTGAACGAGTTACATTTCTGTGAAGGTTCACATCAAGGTACAGCCAAAGCTACACCGTGCCTATGCCCTAGAAGTGTTGTGAGACCGTAAATCTGGCTTTGGTTAAGAGATATTTTGTCTGTTCCATACCTGGCAGGTATCCCTTCAAGAGCTTGATTGGCAGCCTCACCCAAAACTTCCACCTTTAGGTAGTACAACATCCGCACCCTCAGCAGCACCCTGTGGAGCGAAGACACACGACACGAAGTTTTAATAAACCCTCACTCAATCTACAAAAGTCCTGACAAACACTCTTCCCCTATTAAAATATTGTTTTCAGGGTTAATTTCATTGATCTAAACACTGTGAGAGCAAAACCACTTTATTAGTGATGATCTTTGTCTTTTTAAGTGTCTTTTCCTGATGCTTTGTAATCATATTGTTACGACAAGTGAGAGTCCTTCCGTCAACAAGCTTTCCGAAAGTTAAAAAAAGAAAAAAGGCAATTCTGTTGCTATACAAAGTAGGAGTAAACATTCCACATTGTAAATAAATAACACACTTCAGGGTGAAATTAAAGTCCTTGAGCGACTATAGATTTAACAAGCAAACAGCTCTGTGTCTACAGTCAAGCTGTGCTGTTGTGTTGTAAGACGCTTCAGCAGTTATTTAAACATAAACTGCTGATCGGAGTGTTTCTAGTAGCTGCAGATCATAAATGATAGATGGTTGAACAAGACCAAAAATAGATATAAACAAACAAAAGGAGAACAAATATATCGTCATGTACAAGACTGAGCAAGAGGTCGAAAGACAACGATACTTGTAACTGACTTGTTGCAGTGTTGTTTGAGATGTTTCTTGTAGCTCTCGTCCTGCAGCACCACCTCTGGGTTGCAGTGGACCAGCCAGTCAGCGTTCTTCACCTCAGGAACATTCAGCTGATTCTTCAGCTTCTTCCCCTTCCTACCCCGAGGAACCGGAGCCGATAAACCTGCAACACCGAGACTTTATGCTAGTAAACTGCATAAAGGGCATATTCAGACCTTGAAGAAGGTCGCGTCTGGGTAATGCAAGCGGTCAGCGTAAAAGAGAGGTAAAAAAAAAACACACCCAGGACGCAGTGAGACTGAGTTTGAGACATCTGATCTCTGACCACATTTGAAGGTGATCTGGCCACATTTGACCTTTTACGCTTGGTCACAATGAGTCCTGAGATGGGTTTATTCATGCTTAAGAGTGTGAAACTTCTCTGAAAAGACCAAGACCATTACCTTAGCTGTTTGAAAGTAGGTTAAGAACTGCACGGCCTTAACTTTACAAAGTAGTATAAGCGAATCCTAACCAGAGTGATTGAGCAGCGCCTGGTCCTGGCCTTCCTTTGTTGGTGTGATCAGATCCCAGATGAAGCTCTTGATCTTGTCATCACCTTTGTAGTGTCTCAGGCAGTAAACCAGCAAGGCCCTTCACCAAATAAAGAACAGTTTGTTTGAATAGCATCAGGGCAGTAGAGCACAGAGGCTGATGTTTCTAAGTGTTTAAGTCACTGTAAATCAGGACATTTCACAATTCATCACTCACCTGCATATCGCCTCCATGTCTCTCTCAGCCAGGTGCCACTTAAAGCGGCCGTGGTTCAAGATGTCCTTCCACCGACCCCAGCTGGAAAGGCGGAGACGAGACAAGGTGTCAAGGACAAGAACAGAGGAACAGAGAGTTCCATAATTCAGCAGGTTGCAGGAATGAATGTACTCAAGCGAACCCACTGTGAAACCTTTGCTCTGGCAAGAAACCAACCTTGTACACGACAATGAGTTTGAGATGATTTTGGTTGTGCATTGTGAAAACCTTATGGGATGTTGCTGCCAACTAATACCACTTTCACATCATTTCAAAGTAGAGGGTTGACACAGGATTTTCAGACCCTTGGTGTGCTTTCACATCGCCAGCAGTCCCCGGTCTGACCTCCGTCTGTGAGAACTCCGTGTCTGTTTTTCAATTCCGTTCATTATACATTTAAGTGCACTGGAACACTGCGAGGTAAACAATGGACGGCATGGTGCGTCCCATGCCTGCTGCTCATCCTGCTGTTTATCAGGAGGTTTTTAATGGTTTCAGTTTGTTGATGACCTGAAGAATGGACCGGTCAAACCCCTGCTCTTTCTGCTGATATTAGAATAAATCAGTGTGTCCTGCACAGTGCCTGATATCAGTCGCCAAATCTCCTCTTCTCCATGGATGCAGAGCAACTCCTGGATCTCACAATCTTGCCAGTGCGTTGCCATGATCAATAAAAAAGTGTGGGATATAGCTATATAAGCTATCGGTGCAATTTCCCGAACGTGACGCAGGGCTAGTTCACAATTGCACTTCCATCTACGATCGTGTAACAACACATTCGATTTGTTTGATTGAAAAAATGGACAAAAATCTCTGCCCTTCAGAGATTGGTCTCAGGGAGACCTACAGGAAGACTGATCTTCTGATATGATCTGGGAGTAGACCAAAACTTTGGAGGAGGTACATGAACGTCATTGTGTAAATTAGCGAGTTGACAGGGGATATCTGCTCACATTGAAGCTGAGCCAAGCTTACAGACATATCTGATTTGAATGGGATTAATATCACGGACGACCTTTGACGTTATTATAAATTAGCACAGGTTCCCAGGTAACACTAGTCGGTGTGAATTGGGCTTCAGTTAGATTTCAGTGTTTGCAATGTGCAGGTTAAGAAACCACATCTTTGTCACTTCCTGAACATCTAAAACAAAGCGAAAAAGACAATTTTTGGGGGATTTTCATCCAAGCGGCTTCTTCGGTTCTTAAGTTTGGTTTCAGCTTTGTGTTGGATATAACATGCCCTGAATGATTGGCAATCCTCTTGGACTCCTTTGTGCATGTTTAAGTGTTGTTGTAATTTTCAATTTTCACCCAGTTGTGACATGTTATAATCATTATTATTATTATGTATATATATTTTTTGATAAATCTCAGGTCTTACCCAAAGATCAGCAGATTCTTCTCGACCCGGAAACATTCGGCGCGGAGGTATCGCCGGCTGCGTTCGCCCAGGCGCCGCGTCCGACAAGGCCGCTCCTCCGAGTCGCTGTCCAGCTCTGAGAACTCCATCAGCTCATCGTCCTCGAAAGAGTTGTAGTGACGGGTCTGCTTCCTCACCCTGGGAGTGTCAATCACCAGAGACTCCTGCCAAAGAGAGCGAGCGAGGTGAGGATGGAAGAAGGGAAATAGATGTGAGTGTTTATCGTAAACAGATGAAGCGGGCAGGGAGGGATTTGTCGGAGTTCTATCTTGCGTTTGTTTTTCTAAAAAAGAGAAGGACACCTGAGGAAAAATAAATGGAGGAGAAAAAGAAAAAAAAAAAGAAAAAACTCGTTCCAGGGCTTTCCGTGTTTTTCAGGATTCAAGGCACGAGTCATTCCACACAAAACACACACACACACAGTGGGACAGTTGCAGTGTTTGGTGTGCAATCTGCTTCATTCATTAAGGCAGTCCATCTGTTGGAGAGGGGAGGAGAGGAGAGGAGAGGAGAGGAGAGGAGAGGAGAGGAGAGGAGAGGAGAGGAGAGGAGAGGAGAGGAGAGGAGAGAGGCATGCTTCTTTATCCTCCCTTATTTCACTAATATTCATCCTAACCTTCCAAACCCATGTGGGGTTCAACATCTCCTACTCTTTCTCTTTACCATTTAAATATGGAAACACATCTCCTCATCAGTAGTTGACACCAATGAGCCACATCGTTACAACCACTGACAGCAGACGTAACTAACACTGACCATCTTGTGACAATCAAATGTTTTGTTAGGAAACTTTTGGACCTGACACAGACCAGGCATCCCCAGCCCACAGCAAGGACACTCCTTGATGGCAGCACGCCATCCCCAGCAGGATGCAGACACACACAAAAACAATTTAACTAAAAAAAATAAACAAAAAAAACATGAAGGTCTTTTTCTGGTCTCCAAATTCCCCTAAATTCCAAACTGATCAAGTATCTATGGGATGCACTGGATCAACCACCATCCACAGAGGCCCCTCCCCTCAACCCACAGGATCCCCACTAACAACATCCTGTGCCCAGACACCACAGGACACCCTCAGAAGAGGCACGTCCACTCTCTGAGTCTTAACTGTTTTGGAGGCACAAGGGAGACCTACACAATAGTAGGAAGGTGGTCATAATGTTGTGTCTGATCGGTTTATGTTTCATCTCTTTTCCTTTTTCCTTGGCTCCATCGCCTACCTTTATTTAATCCTCCAGTTCAGTTCATTCTTTCCTATCTCCATTTTTCCTTCTTATATCTCAATCTTTACTTTCAGTCTTTGTTTTTAATATTCCACCCTGTCAGCCCCGGTTTATTTAAGCTCCTTTACTTCCATTCATCTTCTCCCGCTTTCATTCCATCCTTGGCTCCGTACCTTCTCTGACTTGGAGTCTATCTCCACCTCTGCGATCTTGGCCCACTTCTGCCAGAAGTTGGGGTCGTCCAGAGAGATGTCTGTTCTGTTACCAGACGAGATGAAACTGGCCTGAGGGGGGAAAAAAGGAAAAAAAAAAAAAAAAAGCAGAGTTAAGATACGATTGATGTGAACTGAATTCTGACAGATGCTGGCGCTCGACCAAACATTTAGACTGAAGCTGCCAACTGCTGAAGTTTAGCACAAACATTTAGAATCTGAAACGTTTGATGCTCGGGCCAAATTATTCAAAGTAGTCAAGTGTTTGACGGAAAAAAGCGTGCGACAGCAAAATAAAAATAAAGAAAAGCAATCAGTTCAGTTTAAAGTCTTTCCGCAGCTTTAGACTTTAAGGATTTACACCTTTGCAAACGTGGATCCTTTCCCCTCAGTCTGGATGGTGATGGTCTGAGTTCGCCTCTGGAGAATTTGATCAATGTCTTCCTCGCAGAACTTGGAGCCCTCGTCTTCTTCGTCCATCAGCGCTCCGTATGCTCCTTTTTTCAACAAATCCTCCACTTCTAGTTTAGAAAGCTGCTGCACCTGCGGAAACAGACGGACAAACAGGTTGGGCATTCTTCTGATTTCTCTTTATAATTCATATTCGTGTTTTAAACAGTGACGCCGTCGGAGAAAACGCCCAAAGGAATACGGTGCAGCATTTGGCAGATTATTAATACTCAAACAAGAGTGGAGCCGTTACCCCGTTGAGGCTCCCTTTACGGTTGATGTCCTGTAGGACGGCTTTGTCCAACCCGAGCTTCAGGCTGGCCTTGTCGAACATTTCCCTCTCGTACGAGTTCCTGGTGATCAGCCTGTAGACTTTCACCGCTTTGCTCTGGCCAATCCTGTGGCAACGCGCCTGGGCCTGGAACAGAGCAGCGACACGAGGACCGACGTTAGAGCAACTCGCTTCTATTAAATCTGTAAACGCTGTGGGATGCACTCGGGGGTTTTTATGAATGAACTGGAGTTAAGCCGAACGTGTGCGATTTTTGTCTGCATCAACGTTTGTAACACAATAATTGTAATGTTTTATAACCTGACCTTAATGTTGTGTTTTAATGGCCAATAAAACAGACACAACAATCACTGAAGGGAGATCTGCATCGAGAGATCAGCATGGGAGCCAATCAAGGCATTTTTATATCAACTGAATAACCAAAATTTATTTATTTATTTATTTTTAACAGAAATTAAAAGAGATTTCTGTTATACAATTTTATAATGCGGGTAGAGTGGGAGTTGTTGTACCTGTTGTAACAGTGTGAATGTTAAGCCACAGAGCTGTAAATTAAACCTTGTTAGCTGCTTGTTTATCATGATAAAACCATCCAGTGGTGTTTTTTTTTTTTTTTCAAACAAGCCAGCATACTTCTAGTTTCTTTACTGTTTAATGTAAAATGAAATGAAATCTGCACTGCACAGCTTTTCAGAGCGCGAGCATATGGTCATGCATTAGTTTATTGAACTTAATGCAGTTGCACACATGATCTGGGAGAATAGAGATGAGAAAAGCCTTTTTGAATCACCAGAGGAAATATTTATGTATATTTACATTAATTGTCCATCATCATTAAGTGTGATAATAATAAAACAGTTGAGTAAAATTATCATCTATTCAAACTTCTCCATATGGATTATGTTTTATATATTTTTATGTGTGTGTGTGTGTATTTATTTATTTTTTACAAAAAAAGGTTATTAATGATGGACAAAAAGGTTTTCCAAACAGACTATGATGACCGTCGCTTGCATTTTAACCAGAGTTAATCATTTACAGCATCGGTCTTTAACAGGGGTCTGCAGAGGTATGTTGTCTTTCAGGAGCTGTCTGGACATCGCACCGTTTCACACAGAGCGCTACACTAGCTGAGACCTGTCAATCTAAGCCTCCTGTGCACAGTAGGACCCCATATTCAGCCCCCAGGTGAGTCCCCAGACTCACACTGCTATGTTTATATCAGGTGTGTTTAGGTCCAGGGCAGTTGGCCACCCTGCTGTTGCACATGTTTGGAAAAAAAAAATTGAACCAGTATATTATTTGAATAGCTGAATACAAAATGCAAAATGATATATATATAATTAGGCTGCATTTAATAAACTAAATCCAACATGGCAAATTCTACTAACAGTTCCACGACAGACAAACATTCACAACCACTAAATGCCGAACGCACGGGTGGAAGATATTGCTCATAACTCCGCTGCCTGATTCCAAACGTGCACTGCATCAGCACAGTGATGAAGATTCATACCCACAGACTTAAGCAACACTTCACCGCTCACTTCATTATTCAAGTCATCCTTTGAACCAAACATTTCCTGAACTACCGCGGTCCCAAAAGGCAACACAAATGCCACTAGATATTAAATGACTTCGACGAGCAGGAATTCATCAGAGTCAAACGGGAGCACCCTCCTTTCACTAAACAGATTCATTCCTGCACCCGCAGACACCCGGCTGTCGCCGGCCGTGACGTTTCCGGCCACGTCACGCGGGTCTCTCTGCCCACCTGCAGGTCGTTCTGAGGGTTCCAGTCTGAGTCGAAGATGATGCAGGTGTCGGCAGCCGTCAGGTTGATTCCCAGGCCTCCGGCTCTGGTGCAGAGCAGGAACACGAAGCGGTCTGAATCCGGCTTACAGAAGCGGTCGATGGCCGCCTGCCGCAGGTTCCCCCGAACGCGACCATCGATGCGTTCATACGTGTAGCTGGACGCAGCACGGAAAAAAAAAACACAACACACATTGATTTTAACAAAAAAATAAAAAAATTCTTTCTCCTCTTTGCCAAATGTTGCATCACATCACGTTCTTTGTTCACCTCTCCCAAATCTCAATTCTGCGTTTTTTTTTGTTTTTTTTTCATTTGTATCTACAATTCCCTGTCTTATTTCCTCTCTTCTCACCCCCCTAACCCGTCCGAATCCTCACCGTCTCTGAATGAGGTAGTCCTCCAGGATATCCAGACAGCGGACCATCTGGGAGAAGACCAGGACTTTGTGTCCCCCTGCCAGCAGTTTGGGAAGCAGCTTGTCGATCAGCACCAGTTTACCAGCTGCCTGGATCATGGCCTGCAGCTGGAAGTCTGGAGCGTCCGGACTGTGGCACTTCCTGAAGCTTTCCAGAATCTTCTCTTCAGCTCCTGAAAGAGAGGAAGAGAAAGGGAAAGTGGGTTATTTGTCAATGACAATGCATTACCTGGCAACCTCTAGTAAATAGTAATAAATATAAAGGTCGTTTGTGATCAGTGTAAAGCGTTATTTATTACTTGTTACTGTAATTTTAAAGTAATTAGTTACATTATCATATTACTGTCTTTCAATAGTAAGATATTTCCTTACTTTTAAGCTAAGCTAAACTAAGCTAGGCTTAACACTAACAACAGTACAATATAATGGCTGCAGTTATGGCTCATGGCTCAGACATATTGTGATAGAGATTTTTGAGAGAAATTTAGGAATTTAGAAAATCAATATTGCTAGAAGCCACTACTGTACATTGTAACCGAACACATAAAGAAAGCTGGCACCACGCTACACGTTTCCTTAAATTACTTGTGCTATCTTTTGGTTTCTAAGTGAAAATAACTATAATGTTCTTCGTATCCTCTCGTGTCCTGAAAATAATGAGCATATGTCCATCTCGTGAATGTAGAGTCCAACTCCATCACTTTCTTCCCAGTCAGCTGTTCTCTAGCACTAACAGGAAGTTAACATTTGCTCAGGTTTTTTCTCCCCTCTGCTAATCTCTATAAATGTACACAACTTAATTAATTTAATTGTAATAATAATAATAATTTATACTGTATTGATCCCGAGGGGATTTTTTTTCCCCCGCTGTTTGACTATTTGCTCACACAGTTGCGTGTACAGTTGGAGCAGTGGGCTGCTGAATGTGGTGGGTGCGCCCGGGGAGCAAATCGGGACTCGCTCAGGGCACCACAGCCATGGAGAGAGCGGGAGGCGAACCTGGGACCATTCGGTCTGGTTTAAATTTCATTGTAAAGCGCGTTACTGACATTTGTATGGCGTAAAATATTACAAATATTCATGTTTTTTAATCATTACCGCATTACAGCAAAAAGTAATGGGTTACAGTAACTGCATTACTTTTGCACTCCCAACACAGCATGTGATCTTAATCCTGTGTGAATTTGTTTGGTCTGTCATTTGTGAAATAAAAATGACACTGCAAATTTACCTATCCTATTTCAACTAACACAGAGGCCTAAATCTTGTTAAGAATTATCGTCTGTGTTACAGATCAGAGACGAACAAAATAACGAAGGTTAATGAGATGGATGGTGTTTTTTTATTAAGTTGATGATGAATAACATCAGTAAAAGTTAATCGTTAATCCGAATTTGAAAAGTAACTAAAGCTGTGTAAGTGTAGAAGTATAAACTGTACTGATATTACCTATTGCCTGTGTGACGTCTCCAGCTAAAACTAATCCCATGCAAGTAGAGCATCGTTTGTTTGTCTTTTAGAAAATGTGAGACCTGAAAACCTTTTTCTTTGTTTAGTCATTATCTCTCACCATCACTCTTCATTTCCACATAGCTTTGACCTCCTGTTGTTTGATGCTAATTTTTGTAAAGGCATAATAAATAGCTACTAAATGGCTCATTATTGACGAGTGGGGCAGAACAAGGACATGGAGTGTGTATGGGAAACAGAGCATAAATTATGCATGACACTGAAGTGCTTTCTCGTTTGTTCTTACCTGTGATCAGATACGGGTGGTTGCAGCACTTGCGGAGCTCCATCATGGTGTTTATGAGGTTGGGCATGTTGTGCTGGTTCGCTCCTTTAGACAGGAAGGAGAAGTTCTTCTCCAAGATGGCTCGGTAGTATTTCTTCTGGATGTTGGTCAGCTCCACCTGACGAAAAACGGAGGAGGGAAAAAGGTTTTATTATAGAGGCAGAATTTTAGTTTTTAGGTTTGACGCTGACAAATAATGAAGCTAATTAATTAGTCAAACATTATCCTGTGTGTTAGTATTCCAAAGTACAGGTTACATACTATGTGAGCAGAGGGAAATTTGTTAATTTGGGAATTCTTGCAGCTTGTTTCAGGACACATCAACTGGACTTTTTTCTCATGTGGTGTCCAGTTACTATTCTGTGACTGGTCAGAAACTGGACATGGGTGTGGACAAGGTGGAGAAATGGAAATGGGAGGTCTCTATGAAGACTTCCCCAGAGTTCAGCACTTGAGTTTCTTGTGTAAACTACCTGTCCATAAAAAAAAATTTTTCTTGTTCTCGCAGCCTTAGAAATGGTGATTTCAGGCTGGTATCAGTGATACCGGTCCGATACTTTGTGTAAATAAACCCTAATGTGTTGGGTAACCTTAAAAAAAAGTAGTGCGTTTCAAATCGTAGCTTCATAAAGAATACAAGACATCAGAGTAATTTATTTATTTATTTTAAAGTCAGAAGTATACTGAGGTAGTGGCCTCATTTCCTATGTAGCCGAGCTAATACAAACAAAAGGACGCGATCATACAAAATATGTGAAAATGCGTTTCAAACACAAAAAAAAAGAAAAAAAAAAGATGTAAGTAAAAATAATAAGACGATTAACATAAATTATTGTTTAACTATTAATATAAAACCACTACTATAAAATGAGGACTGTGTTGCCACAGCTCAATAATTTACTTTAAACTGTGTGTTACTACATCACCTTAAACGACGTAGTCAAGAAGTATCAAAAGTATCGATATTTTGATTTGAGAATCGATTGTAGAGCATAACGACCTGGCGTCAGAAGTATCGATATTTCAGTATCCATCACACACATCTTTACCTCTATGATGGTCTCTTCTTTCGGAGCTAGATTTTTTTCCACGTCATCTTTCAGTCTTCTCAGCATCATGGGCTTCAAAATGGCCTGAAGCTTCTTCACCTGTTTGAGAGAAAAGACGAGGTGTGAATGTGATATGAATATGATACGAATGCAAATACATAAGTTCTCCTGTCTGGGTAGAAGTTAGCAATTCTTTATTTTTTGTGTTTGTACTGAGGAGTTACTTTTTTGCTTAACCTCTTAAAGCCTAGACCTCTTTCTCAGACTACTGCTTTAGAAATTTCGTGCCCTGAATAAACGGAGTATATCTGAGCAGCTGCAGCATTTAACTATTCAAGTTGCAAGCCTGCAATTTATTTATTATTATTTATTACCTTAACGATAGTTATGAGTCCCGTCCTCTCAAATGCACTGACAGACAAATTATCTCAGGAGGATGGGTTCAGCTATTGTACTGCTTTCGATCATTTCTGTTTAGAGCCACTTTAATTTGAAGTTTCAGAAAACATGTTTTCTACTTTGTCTAAAGACGACACATAAAATAGCTGCAGAGATTAATATCGTTAGTTGCAGTTTGACTAAATGTAAAAATTAAAAGTGGTCAAAAAGGCAATGACTTATCGTCGACCAGAGCTGTGACAGTGGCTAAAAATGAAGACTAAGACTGAATCAAAAATGTCTCTCAAAATTGAACACTGTTCAGCACAGACTTGTCCCGGCAACATGAAAATAATTCTGCACCTGCTCATCCGTCTTGAGGTCTCCAAACTCTTCCAGAAAGGAGGTTTCTGAAGGGAACTGCAGCGGCTCCAGGAAGTTCAACAGACTGAACAACTCCTCGACCGAGTTCTGCAGAGGGGTTCCTGTCAGCAGAACCTTGTGTTCCTGTAAGAATATGGACGGAAACGTCTTTTAAAAATTATGGAAAAACAACCCAAAAAAAAAAAAAAACACATAGGAATACCAAACACCATTTTTTTCCCGTTATGATATGAATGTTTAATATACCGGCATACCATTGTACTTGATTACACAGCGTTTAGAATGTTGCGCCGCGAGACACAGTTTCAGACCAGACCATTTTCAATGTAGCACTAAACTGGTGAAGATGGAAAGGTCGAAAAAATGAAGCAGCACTTTTTTTTTTAAACTCCAACTATTACTGTCACACTGCTATTGGCAGCAGTTTAAATATGAATAAATATGTCAAAATAAATGACACTGTTATTGTCCCTGTTTCTTCATTTAATCTTGAAAACATTTAATTCTTTTTTTTTTTAATCTCCGAGCTGTAAATTTCCACAGATTTCCACATCAGGAGGTAGTGCTGACACAGGCTTAATGCAAACTTGTTTTACTACTAGTGTGGGATTATTCTACAATATTTACTCATCATCACAGTAAAATAATCCATCCTTAGTCAATCTACTGAATTAATTCCTCTCTCAACCAGTAGAAGATGTTGTGAAGATGTGACTATGCATGGAAAAAATACCGTTTTTGGTCATGCCACACAGCCCTATATAGGACCTTCTATATTTATTCAAACAGAGGTCATTAAAAAACAAGAGGGCACTAACGTGTAACAGCTACATGCTAATAGTGCACGTTTTATTCACCAAACACAACTGCACACAGACTGACCAGGTTCATGAGTTTGAGTCCCTCCAGCAGTTTGCAGTTCCTGTTCTTCAGTCGGTGGGCTTCGTCGATCACCACGCAGCGCCAGTGCAGCTTCTTCAGCTCCGGACAGTCAGCCATGATCATCTCAAAAGTGGTGATCACCCCGTGAAACTTCAGCACACCGGGAATAGTGTTACCCTGTGAAAGAGAAGAGGGAAAGGGTGGTTACCTTTAACATCTCAGGAGAACATCACAATCAGAGAGCTCTGATGTGTGTCCTAATCTCCTCTATTCCTGTTCAACGCAAAACTATAATCATTAAAATCACATGGACTCAAGGACAAACCTTCCCCTTCTTCTACGTTTAAATATTTCAATTAAAATGACAAAAAGCACCCAAAAATTGTAAAACTGCACAACTTTAGAATTTTGTGGGCGTGACCGAAATTAATATCTGCAAGGAGGCAATTTAAAAGCTGAATGATTAATGATAACCTTACTCTGTATTCATCCACGGCAATGGTAAAACACTGAATATTTATAGCAAGCAGTCAGGAAGAGAGGAAAAGGTCATCCTAAATAGCTACGCAGCCAAAACGGTCGACTATGAGCCTTCCTGACGTACGAATTTCTACGGCAGCTGGCGATTAGAGGTCTACTGTGAAAAAATGAAGAAAAAAATAAAAGTGAGATAAATAACTAACGGCCGATCCCCCTGAGAAAAATCCCTCTGGACATAGGAGGGATGTAGAAGATGGAAAGACAAAGAATATTTTTCAAGATGAGCTCATCTTAAATTAAAATAGAGCCTGGAAGCCTGTACATGATAAAAACCAGAACCTGTCAAATTTATTACTGAATATTGAAACTGATGTCATATTTCAGTCTATCACCTACAGATCAGAGGAAGTGAAATGGAAAAAAGATTTAAGAGTGATTTTTTTCATGATTCTGTCTTCTCAGAATTCCAATGAGAAGGTTCCTGAAAATATAGAGAATTGTCAATAGAAATCTTAAAAGTATAAAGAAAAGTATAAAAAAAATATATATACAAAAAAAACAATCATTGCAATTTCTTGTAGCTCAAGTTCAGACTTCTTTATATTTTCTACTTCTATATATTTTCTCCAAATTCAAGAATATTCAAAAATAAATTCACAAATTCACAAATAAAGCAGCAAACCTTTTACATGGAATGACAATTGATTGATTGATTGTCTTTATTTTAAACATGTACTTAATGAAACGAAGTAAAAAAAATAAAAGTATGGTTTTTCTATTGTGAACCAAGGATCTTCCTGGTTTGCTAGCGGATAGACAGATAGTCAGTGATAGACAACAGACGATTTAAAGACCAGACACCTACCTCCTACCTACGCCTTGTATCGTCATGTTTGTGTATAAAAACTTCCCACAGCTGACTGAACGTTACCTGCGGGTCCCTGTAGAACATCTCATACTGCAGGATCATCTGCCGGCTGATCTGGGAGCCGTGGTACACGATGACGTTCATGTGAGTCCACGTGCGAAACTCCCTCTCCCAGTTGGTGATGGTGGACAGCGGGGCGATGATGAGGAAGGGGCCGCGGATCCCCATGCTGAAGATCTCGTACAGGAAGGTGATGGACTGGATGGTCTTCCCCAGCCCCATTTCATCTGCCAGGATACAGTTTTTCCTGGAAATAAAGCAGAAACAATGACAGTGTGAGAAAACTGGACTTGATGATTTGGTCAGGATTCATGTTGTCCTCAGTGCAGAGAAATACCATCAGGGAGGCGTATGATTGACCTCAAATGTATTCTGCACCAGGACAAAGAGCTCAAACATCAAACAAACCCAAACAAGAACTGTCTTCTTGATGGCATGGCCCCCACAGAGCCCTGATCTCAACATCATGGAGTGTGTCTGGGATTACATGAAGAGACAGAAGGATTTGAGGAAGCCTACATCCACAGAAGATGTGTGGTTAGTTCTCCGAGACGTCTGGAACAACCTATCAGTCGAGTTCCTTAAAAAGCTGTGTGCAAGAACCTAGAACGTAGGTCTTAAACGGGGGGTCCGTGGAGGTACTGCAGGGCTGGTTGCAAAATCCTTGGTTGATTAGACCTTTTTTATATGTATTTTTTAAATACACATTAACATGAATCCAACATATTTTAGTTCAGACCTTCACTCATTCAGCGCACAGTTTCATAGAGAGCGTCACACTAGACCTGTCAATCTAAACTTCCTGTACACAATAGGCCCCGCCCCTATTGCTGCTGAGCCAATCAACATATGAACCTGTGTGCTATTTGAACAGCTTAATACTGAATGCAAAAAGATGATAATAATGTCTATTTAGAAATAACACTAGGGCGAGTTTAATATAGAACACATGTAGCAGGTAGGGGGGTCCCTACTTAATCTCTCCATCATTTTGAGGGTATTTGGCCTGAAAAACATTGAAGACCTGATTTAAAATTCTCTTCTATTCTATATTCTATCATTTTGTTAATTGAAAATAAAACTGTAACTGCACTCATATTCTATAGTGCATCCGACAACAACAACATTTGACAATTTGGTTTTGACTCTATTTACAGTGCAGCAATTATGTGTGGGTGTTTTCGTATTTTTACCTTTTTGGTGGATTTTTATTCTCATTTATGACGCAGTGTCTTTCACATTAGAGAGAGAGGATTGACTTCACCTTTAAAAGGCGCTTGACTTTATGAAATGAAGTTATAAAAGGTGCTCATACCTGTGGTAGGTGTGCACTTGTGTGTTTGATGTCCACATGAACACTTGAGAAATGTCAAGTGCTGACTGAGTCATCTCCATTTCTCCACCTTCGACCTATTTAACGCCTGCAAATTAGTGTCAATGTTACGAGCAACACCGTGTCGCTGCTATTACGGTTTTCCAGTTTCAAAGTCCACATTTGCCACCACTCTGTCAGAGTCAGTGTCGACCTCCGGGCAGATGTCAGCTTGAAGCGTAAAATACAACTGTGTACAATGTGTGGACGCACTATAATACCCCGTACTGAAGTAACTGAGAGCATGGATAGCATGGATACATTATAGTAGTAGTGTTCTGTTCAGCTGGCTGAGATGTTTTTCATTGACCTGTAAATTTTGTTGATCCTCCCTCAAATTAATCACGTTACCTGTGTCATACAGATTCACATCAAAATAACGACTCTCCTTATGTCACTTATGACCCACTAGAAGAGTGTGGCAGTTTATTTATTAGCAGAATTTTCATTTTTTTTCCTGTTTTCTGGACATTTCTGTGCTGCAAACTTTTGGGCAGAGGGCGTGTAGCTCTAGTTCAATGACAGAAAGTCTGATGATTGACGTGGGGTTTTGCTCCGGAATGTTACCACTGTTTTGTTCTTGCTAACGCCGCTCCCTCTCTTCATTCAAGCCATTGAGGCTGATCGACCACCACTGCTCTCTCACTCTCTTCGTCTCATTGCGTCAGGGAAGTACGGCAACGTTTGAATTTTTTTCTTTAAAGAATAATTATACCTCTAAACCCCAATCAGTGAAATTATTCCTTATTGTTCCAGTCTTTTTTGTCTTCTCTCACCTGTTGTACCAGTTGAACAGGAGCCAGTTCATTCCCTCTAACTGGTATTCTCTGAGCTGGTTTCCGTTGCGGTAATCTCTGGACTGCTCCAACTTCTGCCATTTGTCTGGAGGAGGACGTTCCTGTGATAAACACAGACATACAAAACATAAATATATTGTTCTGTAGTTTAATGCTCACCAAACAAAATGTGACGCTGCTTCAGTTCAATTATTAAATTAAAGCGGGACTACCTAAAACCTATTCAATATGAACTGAAACCTTTAAGAATATTTTATCCAATCACTTGTGAAATTTTTATATTTATAGGTAAGTTAAGGTGATTTTGGATGTGTTATGGACAAATATGAACTCAAGTTGTGCAACAGATTAACGCTGCCACGCCATAATAAGTGATAATACTAGATTTGAAAAGGTGCTATAATGTACTCTTGTATGCGTGAGAAGAAAAGACTGCAGATAATAGCTGGTATTTAGGCAGCCCATTTCTATTCACAATCCTGCAAAATACATGTATATCCAGAGTTAGGAGTTGGAGTTTTACTACTACACTGCACGGTGAAGCACAGATGTGGAGAAGATGCAGGTTTTTAGAACAGAGGATGTCTCACATCAGTTTGGTAGTGACTGAAAATTTCCATTTTATGTTTAAAAACAAGCACAAAAAAAAAAAAACTGTTGGAGCAGAAGCTTGAGGAGAAAGAAAGCCACACAGCACGTGTTTCCACTTATTAGGAGGACCTGAGATTAAAAGCGAGTCTGGGATGGTGACTCTGAAGGAGTGTGGTTGTAGAGGTGGGGGCTGTTCTGCAGAAAGGATTGGCGATGAAACATAAAGTCATAACCGTGATGTATGGTTTGCCCCCATTTCTATGATCTTTGAGCCCACATAAGCACAAAATGCAAATGTGTTTTCTCGCTGTACTTCATATCTTTTCAGAAAATCTCAGCTCGAAAAGAAAAAGGAAAAAAAGCTCATCGGAGTCTGTTGATGCTTTTAAGAATCTCACCGTCACATCCCGAACCAGAGCCAGCCAGTGAATAAAAAAATGAAGAAAAAAAATCAATACTGGCCAACATGATGTCAGACTCAATAATGAAATTTACAGAAACAGGTCTTGTTATTATTAGTCTTTTTAATGTAGAATGGAAACTGGTGACGTCCACCTTTTTACTAGATTTGATTGAGGTGAGTTGTGTTGTCTTCATATGCTGGATGGTGTGTATCATGGGCCTCACAGACTCAACACAAACTCTGAATCTCTTACTCGCTGTTGTGTCCTATATTCAAAAACGAACTGGTCTGCTTTATGAACCCGAGTCACTGGTTTTTATTCACAATTCCATTCTTTGCATGATTCCTACATATTTATCTTCTCTTTTAAGCCTGAAATGGAGAAAATACAGTCTCCGTTCCAAGGACATTGTGCAAATTGTGGTTCCTAAGGTGCGAACTGAATTGGGAAAGACGGCTTTTAGGTTTTCTGCTCCTGCTGCACGAAACAACCCACAGTCTAATCTCAAACCGAGCGAGTTTAAAAAGATGGGGAAATCTGTTGAGTCCTGTTTGACTGTGTTCTACCTGAGTATTTCCACGTTATGCAACCCTGTGATTTTGAGTTATGTATTCATGTTAATTCTTGTTGAAACTGCGCTGCTGTCACTCTTGGCCAGGTACCCCTTGTTAAAGCGATCACTGAGCTCAAAGACACAAACGTGGTAAGACTACATAAAGATAAAAAGTGAAGGGTAACAGTAACAAGTTAGATCTACGAACGCAGTTAAATGTTAAATTATTTCTTGGTTTCATTTTAAGCATTTTCAAATGTTTCAAAGGTTCCTTGTGCTATGTTCTTTTCCAACCTTTCCAATATCTCTTCTCCAAACCTTGTTTGTCTCACATTCACTCCCCTGCGTCAAAGCACTCCATCAAACTGCACCGTCTTCTCCATCATCTCCATCTTCTCATCACCCTCTGTTGTGTAGTTCACTCACCATGTGTCGGAGGTCTGGCGGCAGTTTCTGGATCTCCTCAAACTCTTTGATCTTCTCTGGGTCCAGGTCCTCCTGTAGCTCCCACGTCGCCTCCTCATACGACAAACTGCACCACTTGACGAGGTAATGGGTCACCTCCTGCAACGACGCACAGAAACACACGGTGTGTCCTCCAGAGGAGACCGAGCCTGCACCAAAGCTGAGGACATTCAGTAATAAATGCTTTCAAGCACTGCCGTTTCGGTCTTATCTACCTCTCCAGTCTCAGTATCTGTGGTAACAGCCACCTCCAGCACTCTGTCCACCTCTACGTAGTCTGGGTTGAACAAGTCCTCGTCGGGCTAGAAAAAGTGACAAAGGCAGAGGGGAAGGAAGCAGGAGTTGACGAGGTTTTGATTATTAATCAGGTGAGGGATCGCTACAGTTAAAAATTACCATGAAAATACATAAGAAAGTAGAGAACACATAGTTATTCAAAATTATTACTGCTTCTTATCAGGAGTTTTGCTGTCATTTCTTTCTTCTCTGTAAGTATGGCACCTAGACAATAGTTTAACAACCCTATCCTCTGTTGGAGCAACAACTGACTAAGTTATTGCAATATCAAAACCACATCTTCAAGAGACAAAAGGAATAGTACCACATGTTTACCACCCCTGAGCCCGCAGCAATTTTTCAGAAAACCTTCAATAGAGGCCAAAAGTGAAGTCTGACGAGGTCGGCCACAATGAAGATTAAATTATGCCATAAAGGCCAAATTATGCTTCTGTGTCAAAGTGTTGCCTGGTTACAGCATGTCGGAGTTAACCCGATGACCTTTAAAGCACCTTCAAAGGCGCTGCAGCACCACTGGATGAATGTGTTTTGAATTACCAGGCAGCGTGGCTCATTCATTATACACATAAAGTCATCACATTTACATTTTCCTAATCACTCTCTAATGGGTGACACGGCTTTTGTAATGGCATAGCGAGGCAATAACACATGCATCTGTCCAGCACGACGAGGAGATTAACATTAGCGCTTTCTTTCCGGTCCTGTGCAGTACACGAGGACAGCAAACAGTAGATGATGGTGACAGTTACCTCAGTGAACAGGTGTTTCATCTGGGCCTGTTTGGTCCTGAAGCGTTTAATCTTCTGGTGGATTCTGGGATCTTTCTCTAGTTCTTCCAGAGTGGCCCATTTGCAGTGCAGGTAGGAACTGAAATGAAATAGCAAAAGAAGGAAAGCGGCTTTTAACATGCAAATAAATACATGAATAAAATACTCTGTTAAAGTTCAACACTCAATAATGAAAAAGACCAGTGGAAGCTGTGGATTATTATTATTGTAATAAGCCCATAAAGCACGCTAATAAACCACATTTTTTTAAAGGTCCCATATTATACATTTTTTCAAAAATTTCATATAAGTGTCAGAGGGCCAACATCACTGTTTTCAAAGTGTATCACCCCAATTTCAGCCTTGGTTCGGAATTTCAGCCAGTCAAAAAGTGTCTCTAGTAAGCTCTAATGAGAACAGGCTGCTTCTGTGTCTGTACCTTTAAATGCTAATGAGCTGCGTTTGTACACGCCTACTCCACGCCCCTCTTAGAGAGAGGATGGGAAGAGAGAGGAGGTTCCTGAAGAAGTTCAGACGTTTCTGAATGGTTAGTTAAGAATGTGTGACTTAGTTAGTTCGTATGTATTGTTACAGTTGCTACCATGTGGCTAACGCTAGTTTCCACTTACTATAAAGCTAACTGTTACAGTGCGTTGATGCAGCCAACAACAGAGCAACGGCTGTGCTTTGCTAGTACCTTTGCCATGTGTATTTGCGAGGGTTTGCGAGGAGAAAAAAATGGCGCTCATTAGGTAATATTTTTTTAGGGCGGGGTCATCTAACAGGGGGTGGGTCAGAGGCAGTATCCACTACTGGTGGGAGTGGTTATTTCCCCGTGTGACGTCAAGAGGGGAAAAATCTCAAATATGCCTGTTTGAGCACACATTCACTAAAAATTGGAGCAAGCGAGGGAAGTGACAGATTTTTTACACTTCTGGGGCCTCATACACATATTACTGTTGGAAAACCTTTATAAAGGGAATTTTGCATAATAAGAAAACTTTAATGGTGAAGAAAATGTCATAAGAGAAGAATTGTATCAGTTAAAAACAAGAAGTTGAGTAGACAATGAAGCCATAAAACAAAACAATAGGAAAAAACGCAATTTTGTACTAACCAGATAAAACAATTAATCAATTATAATTGTGAAATGAGAGCAATTAAAAGCAAGAGAAACTATCAAACAAGTAAATAAGGCAGGTTTTCTAAACGGAAACTGAAAAAGAATCTCAGTAGTTGACAGCTGGTCAGTAGTGGAGAGTCCAGGTTTGGTCGCCTAGGTAACCCTCATATATTTCCCACCCCAAATGTTGCGTGTACGTAGACGTCTTCTTGCCATCAAAGGTTTCTATTTTTTTCCATCTCATTCATCTGATCCAAGCCTGCTATTACCATGGTGAACTTGGTGGTAGTAACCAAAAGTCATGGACAGTGTGTGCTTGTGGCAAACGTTTGGGGAGCCGTGTTTGCGCCATGTGAATGAATCTTAAGGCAGAACAGATGCTGTCACCATGGTTACGGTGTGACATGTATGATTTAATGCATAAACCACGATCTATAAATGTCACTGCAGTGTTCAGAGTATTGCAGTGTGCAGTTCCTGCAAACTGCCCACGCAACAACTTGTGCATTTGATAATGCATTATGTATAGTAATGATTTCTACAGCACAAACACTACATTTTTTCTATGACTTTACAATTTGTGAATACATCATTCTAAATGAACTGGTAGCAAAGCTAAAATCAAGAAAACTATGTTTTATTCATTGCCCCAGTGGCTAAATTGCTATAATAAAAAAAAAAAAAAAAAACTAATATGTATGTGTAGTGCCTTTCTAAAAGACCCAAAGCACTGGGGAAAAAGAAATATTCTCCAGAGACACCTGGACTGGGTGGAGGAGCCGAGCGACAACAAACATCACTGACTTCAGACTACTGCTGGAAAGAAAAACTTACAGTAGGAGAAATCAATGTAAACACATTAACTGAACGACTCTAATAAATTCAAATCAAGACAGCATTGCTTAAAATTTACGAGGGTGACTTTTAACACCTCTGAGGCTGCACATGCAGACAGTGACACGCAGGACTTGTGGGTTCACAAGAAGGGATTCTGAACATCTGTGGCTCAGAGACGAACCTGAAAAAGTAGCCTGTCTTAGACTTTCAGGTTGGCGTTTAGTCATTCTGAAAATCAACCACTACAAAACTGGTCTGAGCCAGGAGAAACATGGTTTTGGTTTTGGATCGTTAAAGCATCAGAGATATGGGAGTTGTCAGTGGAGTTTGGAGGAAAAAATCTTGTTCTCTTATATTTCCAGCAGCATCAAACACTCAACAAGACACAGCAGGAAGATTTACTTTGTCTGTGATCAGAATGATTTTAACCAGGCTGGAGAAAAATTGCCCAAGTAAATGTAGCCAATGGCCTGACATGAAAACCATGGTGCACTGCTGATTCAGACTCTACCTGCTTCTCTTTCCCATAATGAGCACAAAACAGGCAAAGGAAAGTCTGCACTGTCATATAAGAAAGAAGCATTCGGTAGCACTTGATACATTTGGTCGGTATAACAATTCTTCCCTTAGCGGACACAACTTAACGACAAAAATGTCGGTTTTTATCAGCGGTTGTACAGACTACTCGATTAGTCCGTTTGTCGACTTCACTGCTGGGTCATGACGCTTTAAGCGTCGTGTCGATTAGTCACTAATCACCTGACATAAGAACGGAGAAGATGAGTGAGTCATTGCTATTGCTGGTGAATTTGAAGTTATTCAATGTTTAGCTGCAGTACATGGAAAAGGCTCCAGAGACATAGTGCATTTCTTTTCTTTTTTTTAACCCGTCTACACTATCCCATCTGACGACTCACTGTGGAGTACTATTAAATGCTATTGATTGCCGAGTTGCAGTTTTTATACAGGCTATACATATCTGAAGCACACAGTGCGTAGCCCATGAGGAGCTGAGGAGTGAACTTCACAGAGTCGTGCAACCCCACATTCATATTGCATGACAATATATCTATGAGCAGATATGAAGAGACACTTACAAATTTCTGTACTTGACATAGAACTCCTCCGTATCGTCCACTTGGTCCTCAGATGACGAAGTCTACGGACGGAGAGAAAGACCAGATTATTAAGAGCAGAGATCTGTAGGGGAGTACACTTCACAGCGCGGAAGAAAAAAATAAGACGATAGATTTATAATCCAACAAATACTGAATTCATTCATGTTTCGTATGTGTGTGTGTGCGTCGGTTCTCTCCTTCACCTCTTTCTTCACTGTTCTCACAGATAGAATTTTCTCAATGATGTTGGCCTCGTCCTCAGGCGGTTCCTGAGAGAGAGAGAGAAAGAAAATCTGAAGATTAGCTATGAGGGTGAAGATAAGTTCACGTTGTGTTCATGCAGCAGCAGTGCCATAAAATCGACACCCAATTCAAAGCCTTAAGGGAGCACCGCAGTCCTTGATTCTCAAAGGTTTTGAAATAATGCCAATAATTTAGAATGTGTATTATGCAAAATCAGGTCAATAATCCATAGACACTGCATCAGGCTGAGAGGTGCTTGTTCTTCTTTTTTGTGTGAGTGTAGAATAAATATTAGTTAAAGTACGGCAATGCAACACGTTTCAACAGCAGCACAATGTTCTGCAATAAAAGCAGAAAATTATAATCATCCTGAAGGCAAAATTAATTGCACGGCCGTTCGCCTTAAACTGCTCCGGACAAGAAGACGCAACACGAACACTAAAACTAAATCGGTGAAGTCAAATCGAGACTGACAGTTTTTATCGACACGCCAACAAACGTTTCGGTGGAGATTTGACAGACAAGTCTCCACAGAAATGACTTTCTTTCTACTGCAGTGGATAATCTAGACTATTCAGTTTCAGTTTTTTTTAATGTGATTTTATTTATTATTTGCTTTGAAACCATGATAGAGTGGCAAGAGAAAAGAAGCACTGAAATTTGAGAGGAAAGAGGAAGAACTGTGTGGGAGTCTGTGGCCTTGTTAAGAACTTGGCTCTCCCACTTGGATCACCCACTCGTTCATTCTTTCAGAAAAAAAAAGACAGAGCCGTCTTTTTCAGTGACAGCCAGAATCAGAGGCAGCGGTATAACTGAAGGTTAAGGTGCTGTCATTTTAGGGCCAGACGTGAAAACGGGTAGTTGGATACTCGTGATCGGATCACTCAGAGTGCTTACCTCGGCCTGCCACGCCAGAGCGGTGGCGTTGAGCGCCGAGATGCGACCAGCTCCGAGGACAGCGATGGTCTCTCCATCGTCGTCGACCACCTTGAAGTCCATATCTTCGTTGTATTTCCTCCTTTTGACTTGTCGCCCCGAGCGCCGCTTCTAAAGAAGGAGAGAGGAAAACAATCAGCCAAAGAAAACAGAATCAGAATACTTAGGGTTAGGGTTAGAGGAAAATGTTTTGTTGCCGTTGCTCCCATAAAGCGACAGCTGCGATCTATAGAAATAGATTAAAATAACAACATAAAAAATATATAAAACAGATATAAGATGCATGAAAAGAGAGCCAATAAAGGGATGAGAACAGTTTTGTGAAAGCCGCGTCGACGTGTTAATTTACACGATGACGTTGATGACCTGCCCATCACATTCTGATTTTGTCACTGGGAGACCTGTCAGACTGCGTCATTGTAGAAGCTCCAGGGCTGCGAGCAGCTCAGAAACAGAGCAAAGTTTTGGTCTATTCCCAGGTGAGGTTTTTGTCCATTTTTTCAATCAAACAAATCAAATGTGCTGTTCGTTATTAACCCTACGTCATGTTCGGGGAAAACGCACCAGGGAATCTTGATGTGAACTGCGCATGAGTGGCTGTGTTTATATACAAAAAGTGTACATATGATGGAAGGCTACTAGAACGCTGACGTTATGCTGCACGTTCATTCATCCTGTATTTTCAGTCTTATTCCAAACTACTGCCGGCTACTGCTGTATATGTAAAACTAGTTGTCGAGTTAAGTAAAATGCCTTGATGTTTTTGACAAGTGTATTGTTTCTATTTTACGCCTGCATTATAACAGCAAACCTTTCTACCTTTTGTCTCTCAGGCTGAAACTGACACCTATGCACCATATCATCTATTTACTATCATACAGTCCAGCTGTGTCACCCGCTGTGTCTGGGCTCCATCTAGTCTCACTGTGCACTCACTGCGTTATCCAAGGGATCCTGGCTGTCCTCCCCGCCCATGTTGAGGGCTGACATTGAGGTAGCGTCGTCACTCTCCACCCCCTCCTGGACAGCCGGCTCCTGTTTTCTCCTCTTCCCCTTCTTCTTCTTCTCCACCGGCGCTGCGCCAGGATCTCTGTGTGGGGAGGAATTCTGATCAGTGATTAGCAGCTCCGAAGCATCAAGTCAGCCACTGCAGGCTTAACTACAATCTGGGGATTTGTGCACTTGTGCAGGGGAGGTTGAGAAAGTTATAATATACACCGATCAGGCATAACATTACGACCACTAACAGGAGAAGACCTTCTCCATTAGTGGGAGAGTAGTGGTCACGCCTGGCTCTTAATAATCTCGTATAACAATGATCCAACTCACTGATCATCCTCATTAATGTCACTTGAGTGTGAGCAAAGAAAAGAATGAGAAATAACAGAAGACAATTAATAAGACACACATATGCTAATCAGCCACAACATTAAAACCACTGACAGTAGATAAAATAACATACAATACAATAATGTTCTCCTGGGTAACTTTTGAACCTGGCCTCATAGCAATGACACTAAAAATGACACAAAAATGGGTTAAGAACAACTCAGAGAACAGTTGTTGACCTGGTCTCCAAATTCACTAGATCCCAAACTGATCACGTATTTGTATGATGCACTGGAACAAGACTGATCCACAGAGGCCCCTCCCCTCAACCCACAAAACCCATAGGGCCCCAACTAATAACATTTTGATGCCAGACACCACAGGGCACCCTCGGAAGGCAAATGTTCATGAATCTGATGAGTCTCAACTGTTTCAGAGGCACAAGGGATCAGTGTACAACCGCCACAAGATTGTGAAACGCGTCTCAGATTGAAAGTCGCCACGACTGACAGGGTGAATCAAAACAGAAGAACTGAATGAAAAATCTGGGTGTTTCCTGGTTTACAGTGGGCCCATGAAAGTGCTGACTAAATGACATATTTGCATATTTGTGGCATAATCATCTCCCTTTCACAGAGAAAGTCACAGAGGACCATTCTCTAACAGACGATGAAATGTGATTAGTCATCCCCAGCTTTGTTCACGGGCATTGATGTGATCAATTCAAAGTGGATGGGACTACAGCGAGCATGGGTGTCTGGATAACAACAACTAGCCTGGGATCTGAAGCAGGAACGGACAAAGAAATACGCACATCCCAGACAGATACTGACCGGAAAACTTCGCTAATTATCAGCGGAATATCATACAACCTCATATAACCTCCTCAATCAGAGGAGGCTGGAAGGGACTTTTTTTTAACCAGATTGAAGCAGAAGGTGTAGATCTCTGATGATCTGTTCCAACAGAAATAACATTATATCGTTTCACTCTGGTTGGAATAAATCCATAAATCCATGTTTATGTGCATACTTGCCTCATGTAGGAAAAGCATTATGTGATAGGACAAGTTTATAGTAGGGGCAGAAACGTAGAGGGTGCTCTTCACCCTGCTCACCCACTTGGACTGTGTTCCAAGCTACAGCACCAACCATGTCGTCAAGTTTGCAAACGACAAAACTGTGTTGGGCCTCATCACCAACAACGATAAAGCTAACTACAGAGCGGAGGTGAGCCTACTGGTGCAGTGGTATAAAGACAACAATCTCATCCTCAATGCAAAGAAATCTAAAGAGATTCTTGTTGGCTTCAGTAGAGGTCACACCCCAGCGTCCCCTGCTGACCATCAGAGGTGCTCCTGTGGAGTTCCTGGAGGTGCACATCTCAGAAGACCTTTCCTGGACTATCAACACAACATCAATGGCCAAGAGGGCTCAAAAACGCATCTACTTTTTATGCAATATGCGAAGAACTCAAGTCCCACCCCACAGCATATGCTCGTTCCACCAGGGCACCATTCAGAGTGTCGTCACTGGCTGCATCATTGTGTGGTACAGAGGCTCCACTGCCTCCTGCTGAAACACTCGAAAGACACTGCACAAATAGTGAACACAGCCACCGAGAGCCGAGATCATCGGTGCCCCTCTGCCCTCCCTCACGGACAGTTTCCACATCCACCTCACTTGCAGACCCGTCAGCATTGCCGGTGACCGTTCCGACCCCTTACATCCCCTCTTCAGCCTCCAGCCATCGGGGAAAAGGTACTGGACCTTCCGGGACAGCTCAACCAGACTGTTGAACAGCTTCATCCACCAGGCTGTCAGGACTGTCTCCTAAACACCGCACAAGCTGCTTTCAGTCGAGATAAGACACTTTTATAGCTATTTGTACAGTCTTCATGCATATATTTAGGATATTTTGCAGAACGATCATCTGCTGCAATCTGAACATCAGAACCACTGTAGCAAAAACAATGCTCATTCTGTATGTATGTCAATAATGATGTGTATTCTAGATAAATTCTTGTAGCTACGGTTGTATTTGCCTACAGCAAGTTTTTCTTTTCATCTTTTCAGCAGTAGTCTGAAAACTGTGATGTTTTTCTCAGTTGTCACTGCTGAGGGACGCTCAGCTTCTCCAGCCGGTCCAGGTATCTCTGGAGACTATTTGATTTTTTTTTCCCCAGCACTTTGAATCTTTTAAAAAGGCCCCGCACAGATGTATATATTAGTTTTTTTTTATGATAGCAATTTATTCACTGGGGTACTGAATAAAACATAATAAGTTTTCTTGATGTTAGCTTTGCTACCAGTTCATTTAGAATAATGTATTCACAAATTGGAAAGTCACAGAAAAAGTATAATGTTTGTGCTGTAAAAAAAAAAAAATCATTATTATACATAATGCATTATCAAATGCACAAGTTGTAGCGTGGGCACTTTGCAGGAACTGCATGGTGCAATACTCTGAACACTGCAGTGACATTTATAGATTGTGGTTTATGGATTAAATCATACATGACACACCGTAGCTATAGTAACAGCATCTTTTCCGCCGTCTTTCCTATTACCAGCGGTGCATGTGGTGCATTAAGGGAACGATAATTTCCTGAAGTGTCAGTAGTATACAGCACAACACGTCTTCACTGACACCAGGAGCCCCAAATTCGTTTCATTTTGTCATTTCATTACTATAGATTACTGCACAGCTGTTCTTAAGGTGGACACTTAAAGCTTATCACAGTCAATGTTGTAATATGCAGACTAACTGAGGGCCTCATTGTGTTTTGTCCTACTTATTGAAGAGCTTGCTTTTACCTGGTGAGAATAATACAAGTCAAACTTAATGGGTGTTCGTACTTGAAGAGACTTGCAGAGATGTGGCAACCGGAGAGTATGGAATGAAATTCACTGAAGTTGTAGTGAAGTTGGGAGGGTACCAATGTGAAAAAATATCGACAATTGAAGCGACAACCAATAGGAGAAGCTGGCCCAAAACAAAAAAAAAAAGTCACCGCCTAGATTTAACTTAGCAAACAGGTACGATCCTCCTCTTGGATAATTGCTGCGTGGATGATTATGTTTCAGCTGGCAACTGGTTATTTAACCGCAAGTGATGCAATGAGTAGCTTCTTAAACAACCATGTCAAAGGACACATCCTGTGGTTGTGGAAAAGATGTCTGTTTGAGAAGAATCAAATCACTGGCATGCATCAAGCGGAGCAACCATCCAAGGAGATCGAAGAAACTACTAAAACTGGGTTAAGAACCGTCCAACTCATTATTAGAAACTGGAAGGATAGTGGGGAACCGTCGTCTTCCAGGAAGAAATGTGGTCGGAAACAAATCCTGATTGATGGTGATCAGGAAACGTTAGTAGAAATGAAATCAAAGAAAAACAACAGTAGAACTCAGGGCTGTGTTTAATAGTGGAAGTAAGACTCTTCCGACATCACTGTTTGTAATTGCTTATTTTAATTATTATTTCTTAGTTTTATTGATCTAGGAATAATTCATATTAATTCCTGTTGTTTTGTTTGTCAGCTTATTTTTCTAGCATATGATTGTTTTGTTTTTAACTTACATTATAATGTATTCTTCTCTTATGACTGCATTTGAACTGTTTTTGCATTTCTTGCATGTTCCTCAGCATCTAGGAAAATTGCTAAACTTAAATACAACAATTTACATGTGATTTGCCCTTTACCGTTACTGAGTTGCAAGCTTCCGCACAATTTATGTATTTATTTCAAAAGCTGAGTTCCTTCCATCTTCCTTCTCTTTTTTTGTATATCTTTCATTTAGAAAATCTTTCTTAATACATTGTAGTGTAGTAGATAGAGTAGTCCAGCAGTAGCTGCAGTTGTACTTGTTATTGTGTCTTGTCAGTGTATTTGTAGCACAGTGGGACCAGAGGAAACAGAATTTCACACATGAAGAAGTGACAACAAACATGGCTCAAATTATCCAGTCACCACTGAGCGACTTTTTACCCCATTCATGATACTGATCCCACAGATTAACCTCAGAGAAAAACTCTCTGTCTACAAGTGCAGTTCATTCACATGAGTAAAACATAGGGATGTCCCAGTCAGTCATGGGAGATCGGTATCAGGGCGGCTCCAGGCATTTCTAAAATCGGACTGGTATTGGGCCAAGGACAATCTTATATAGTTGTTTATTTTCGGTCTGCCGTAAACCAAAACCATGTCCCTGCAGCATCAAAGCATCATCTTCCTCTTCATTGGCTAGCATCAACGCTGCCAAAGTCACGTGACTAAACATGTCTGCCGGGTGGAAGAATTTCACTCTGGGAAATGAAGTCAATCAGACAGAAGTCAAAATTAAATACTATCAACTCGATGCGCCACAGAACAAACACTGAAACCTAAAAAAATGCATGCAAATACAGAAAATGTTGTCTTCAGTGTCAGCAAATACTTGAAAACCAGAAAACACGTTTACAAATGTTTGCATATTATTAGTGCAGTCAATCTGCAAATAGATCTAGCTTTTCGTCAGCTTATTAGAATTGGTGAGCTAACAGTAAACAAAGGGCTCATTGGGAATTATACAATAAGGATCTTAAAGACAAAACTAAACCAAAAAAAATAAATTAATTAATTAATTTCCATAACCTATGAATAATAACATATAAATAATCGTCCCTGCCAGGTTCATGGCTTTTTGGAGACTCCTTGAAATATCTATGCACTTCTTTCAGCAGGTTCCTGTGTTGTTGCCGTTGTTGTGTGTGAGCATTTGCTGCACACGTGCCGTCAAAATGATGAAGACACTTTCTCACTTCGCCCGTGTTTCGTCTATTTGCTGTCTTCCAACTGCACTTTCTTTTCGTCGCAGTGCGTTGAGCTCTCTCGGCCACCGCGTATAAGAACTAAATTGGCTTACATTATTTCAGTTTCTCCTGCACTCACCCACGACTTCACACTAATCGGCTCACGTCCACTCCTCTTCAGTCCTACTCTTTCGACTCAACTTCAACTCATTTCCCCCTCACATCCCTTCTTGTATTTTTACTTCTAAATAAATCCGTATTTATACGGTACAGCACTATATTTTTAATATATGAATTGATGGGGAAAAATGAAATGTGATACGGTTACAGATGTTCCTCATGGCTCTTGAAATGCCATAAAATCATTTATTTTAGGATGGAAAAAAAAGTGGCAAGGATGTGGTTGTGTAGTGTGACAAAACCAAAAAAAATATACCTAATAGGATAAAAGTTCATTGTGGATCTTAGTTTTTTTTTAAGGAATTTACCCTATAAAAATTAATAATATAATGTAGCATATAAATATAGTACACAGCATGCCATGCTACTAAATTAATCCATCACTGATTTCTAAGTGTTAATCAGATGTGACCCTGGCACGTGAACTGAGGGTCTACATTGCCAGAATGGTCCAGGAGACATAAAACAAATCTTCCCGTCTCGTCCCAGTTAATGGTATTCTTCTCTCTGCACTAAAACTCCGGCAAAGCAAGCGGTGAGAAAAGACAAAGCTGCAGATTAAGATTAAGAATGAAGCCGCGCATCACGACAGCTTTCTAATCTCCTTGTGGCTGGTGTTATCTGAACTTAACGTGAACCTGATACCGGAGAACAACCTGGAAATGACCCTGAGTGCGTAAAGTAGCGAAGTACGCAATGACTCCTCTCTTTTTCCCCTGACATCAGCGGAGGGCTTTTCTCTCCTTCACATTCTCTCTTATCTGCTCTCTTCTCTTTCATGTCATTGCCCTTCGTCTTAAATGAACTCAGCGCCCTCTCCGTTCCCCCTTTTTTTTTTTTTTTTACAGCAGTCATTTTATTTTTTCTCTATCTATATAGACCGTCTTTGTGTCAATACGTCTACTGTTGCCTCATCGTTTCTATGCTGACGACGCTGTCATTTACTGGGAGCAGTTACAGTCTGATTTTAATGTTGTCCGGGCCCATCTGTAAAGTCTCAAATTGGTTTTAAACGCCAACAAATCTAAAATCATGGTTTCCTCAAAGGCTCCTTATTTGAACGGAAATATATCCACTGTTAAAACTACTCAAGGTGTCCCAATCGAGACTGTTACTAATTGCAAATACTTGGGTTTCATTTTAGATTGGGAGCTTTCTTTTAAATTACACATTGAAACATTGACCTGGTAAAAAAAAAAAAAAAAAAAAAAGCTGGGGGAAAAGGGCATCGCTGCACCGCCAACGTGGAACAACCATCTGACTTTTAGCGACTTTCGTCGTTTCCTAATGGATCGACACCAAGCATCAAATGGACATTGCCTTCATTTTTAACCATTTCTGCCACTACGACCCCCTTGACGTTGTTCCATTTACATTTAATTGTTGCTCTATTTCTGATGTATCTATAATGTTTGTATGAATTTATGCACACTTTCCTATATAAATCTCAATTCAATCAGATATCAATAATAATAGCTTTTACGTGCAGTGGGCAGTAGTACTATATATCAAAAACTGTGAACATTCACTGTAGTAGGGGTTGGGCTTTAAATAGACACATCTCCCCATCGTCACCAACTCCCCACTAGTCCTTTACAACTGAAGAAGCTACTGCCTTCAACATGTCTCTACATGTCCAGTTGCCTTTCTTCAACGCTTTTGCATCAATCATGACTGAAAACCTTCACAGCACATTCACTGAATAGTTGGAAGTTACACTCGCAGGAGTTTGCATAGCTGCTGTTTAGAAAATAGTTTTGTTTTCTGTGTCGTAATAGTGTAGTATATAGAGTAGTGCAGCAGTGGTTGCAGTTATAGAAGTTAAATTGTGTGTGTCTCATCAGTGTAGTCGTAGCACAAGGGAACTAAGACGCCTCTTTCTTTTAACGTATTGTGGACTTGACAATAAACTCCACTTGAATCTTACATCTTTTTTTCTCTCCTCTTTTGTTAAAAGTCAAACTTTCTGTTTTGATTCAATAACCCACATTGTGGCATCATAACCCTGACTCTGCGTTGCTCTTTACAGACAAAAATGTTGTGTCTCGTCTGTGTGTGTCTCCAATTATATACAAATATCTATTGCTACTGACTGAGTTGGCATTATTCATCTTTTGACGGATGAAATATTTACAAAGTCCTGGACTAGTATGTGTATGCTTAACAGTACTGGTTGTTTTACTTGTGAGCAGAGACGTCTCCCTGTTGGGAGAATATCAGCTGTTATTAGCCGCTGTGGCCAACGAGAAGTGAATCTAATACAGATATCTGCACTTCATATTTGTCAGATTGAATCTGGAGAGGGTCACGGAGACAATACTTTGTTAAAGAGCTGAGGATGAGGCAACAGCAGAGCGGCTACAGCAGTGGCTACTTTTGTGACTAAAACCCACGTGTCGCTGCGTCCTCTATCTTTGCTCCCATTTCTCAAACTGATAAACAGATTTTCTGAAGCAGGCTGGCACAGAGGAGAAGGGGAGAAAGACAGGGAAAATGCCAGAAACCGATTAGGTGAAGAGAGTAGGAACAAAAGAAAAAAAAACAAGACAGGATAAAAAGTAGGGTAGTTTGTCTTGCCTGTCTTTGAGTTTTTATTTAAATACTGAAGAACAACTCGCCTTATAGGGGACAAGGAGTATGTTAATGTGTCCGTTTTTATCCCACAAGGGTCAGAAGTACTGTACTAGAAGTGCTGCTTCGCCAAAACACAAAGTTTTAATAATGACACATAATAATGATAAAAATAATGTTTTTTTATCATGCACTTTCAGAAAAAAAGTCAAAATTCTTAATACTAATTGTTAATTAAGCCCCAACGCTCTTCCGTGGAGTATCGGCGGTACAATACGCATATAGTACTGCCGGTTTAAAGGTCTGCTTTATACTTTCGACCATTTTCTCTAAATTTCAACTTTATTTCTCGAAATTTCGAGAATTTTTTTTCTCATGGGTGTCCTTAATACTCATCTGTACAATTCACTTTAATTTATAATTCTTGTCAATATTGTGTATATAGTATATTGTGTATTCCTGCTATATAGCATGTTTGGTGTCAAGTGGCTGTACATTGCTGCTGCAACTGTGAAATTTCTATCGATCTATCCATCTATGCCTCGACATGGGTTTGGTATGCAGATTAAAATTCAGCAAATAAAATTTCAGCTTGGTTAAGACTGAAATTCGAGGTGCACATCTGCATTTCAAGAAGAGAGGCTTGGTTTTGTTAGTAACAAAAATGTCACAAATGCATATGCATCCGTTATGACTGGGAGTCACATGAGGTGTGTTGTCTACCTGCATGGTGCTGTTCTCCCTCCCTGCCTGTAGGGGTTGCTGTTATTTATTTCCCATGTTGTTTTTGAGCTTCCTGTATGCGGGGCAGTGATTAGAGGAAAAGTGACTGGGTATCCAGTTTAAAAGGGTCTTTGTGGAGAAGACAGCTGCGTGTTCTTCATGTTCATCTTCATGTTTTCTGTTGTTTTTGGGTCAGGGAGCCAAGAGAAGGTCTTTTGTTGTTTTGTAAGTTGTTTTTTTGGCCGTGCTTAATAAAGATTAATGCTTAATCTTATGGTGAGTAAGGATTATTCTGGACTGAGAGTTCATTAAAGGACTGATTCTTCTTGGGAGCAGGGGAAAGGGGGGGGGGTCATCCTTTATGCTAGGCACTGGTTTCCCTTAGGCGAGTCGTAACACATCTGTATTTGATTAATGTATCAACTTGTGATATGGGAGTAAAGATTTGAAGGCTGAACAGGAAGCGGTTCCTTGATTATATTTTGGAGCTAGCCAGACTCTCATCAGTTTGAGAGTTCAGCACAACCAGAACAAAAAAAATGCCCAATGAGAACAGACGGGCCCGATCACAAGGTTAATCTGTTGAATAGAAAAATATTGTCTAAATTCAGAACCTTGTAAACTCTTGAAACAACTGCTTCTCTCTCCTTGGAATAAATCCAATCTTTCTGCCCATGTTTGTCCTCCAAGTTTCCAGGAGAAACAGAAACGCAGAGGCAGCAAAACAATCTGTCTGATCGAACAAAGATGATGAACAAAACCGGAATTAATGTGCTCAGCAATGTTGAAAGTGTCTCGCCATCTTTGTCATCGTCCTTTCAGTAGAGTCAGTGTCAATAAAGAAACCTCCGTCTTCTTCTCCCGTTACATTTCCAACAGATTCAACGCTCCACGGCGAGCAGAACCACTCCGCTAACGTCAAAGTATTCTGATCGACGTTTTGTGGCACATAAAGAGCCCGGTTGGAATCTCAGATCAAAACGACTTTAGAGTTGAAGAAATATTATCCAAGGTAATCAGCTCATTCATGCACATGACATCTCAGATTCAACGTTCAAGCTTTTCCAGATTCATCTTGCTAATGTGCAAACCACTCAGCTTGTTCGTGTCTTCTCGGATCTCGATAAAACGCTTCTTCCTACCATCTTTTCCAACCCCAAAACACAGCTTGGAAGTGTGATGTACTGCGTAATTAGATGGGACTGACAGGTTTCCTGCCACATTTCTCCATCCCTGTCCACTTTCACTTTCATTTTTTTCCACCTTCTTTTATTTCCTTCCCGTGGTGTTCTCGTTATGATCTTTTCTCTCACCCCCCCACCCCCACTGGGAATCGTTAGCCTGTCAGGATGTCTTACCTGGGTTTGCGACCCCTCTGTTTTGGCGCTGAGGGAGCCGGCGTCTTGCTGTTGGCCGGCCCGTGGTTCTTGCCGTGGCTCTGGGCGCCCCCGACGTGTCCTGAAACCTTAGTGGGAAGTCCTTGGCTAGGAGGTGCTGCAGCATGAGCGGGAAGAGGGAGTCGGATATTAGCGAGTGAAAGCAAGCCGCATGGCGACACTGAAGTCTTGGGGGAACGGTGTAAACAGCTGGACATGTGCTAATTAGTGCCTAATTTCCAGCGAAACATGCACACAATGGAGAAATATGAGCCTGCTAACACCTGATTTGTGCAGTACCTCCAATAATTGGAGAGTTGTAATTCACAGTCCATTCACAATACATTTCAGTATTGTTAAAAAAGGTACATCAAAGCACTTAGCAACGACCAAAAAAATAAAATAAAATAAAAGTGAAATGTGGTAAAAGCATGAGGAGTGCATCTTCAAACATTTATTGATGTAATTCTTGAGTCTTGCAGCCTGTCTGTTTTGCAGCACTGAAAGAATGCTAATGCACCCACCGACCCACCCACCCACACACACACACATGCAAACACACAAGCACGCATCCTGCGTCTTAATTAAATCTAACAATCAC